>NC_135483.1:28761317-30200484 GCF_052094955.1 Ictidomys tridecemlineatus
CATTTGTACCACATCAATATATCAAGATCTCTTCTGTGAGCCACTCAAATCTTTTTTGTTTTTTTTTCTTGGATCCAAGATTTCATATGTATGTTTATGTGTCTGACATTTCTCTGAAATTGAGAATTGCAGCTCCTATTGTGCTAGTTTTTGTCACTATGATCAAAAAACCTGACAAGAACAACTTGGAAGAGGAAACGTTTACTTGGACTCATGGTTTAAAAGGTTTCAGCCCATAGTTGGTTGGCTCCATAGCTCTGGGCCTGACAGCTACAACACATCATGGCAGGAGGGCACAGCAGAGCAAAGCTGTGCAGCTCATGTGGCCAGGAAGCAGAGAGAGGGGGTGAGGTGCTAGGAAAGAAATACAAACCCAAAGATACGACCCTGAATACCTACTTCTTCCAGTTAGCCTCCCCACTCCCCCTTCACAGTTACCACCCAGATAGTCCCTTCAAATTATCAATCCATTTGATGGATCAATCAGCTGATTAGGTTACAACTTTCATAAGCTAATCATTTCACCCTGAACATTGCCTCACACATGAGTTTATTGGAGGTCATCTCAAATCCAAAACGTAACATCTAAAATACTCTTGAAAAAGGAAAAATAATATTTTTTAAGTGGCATGCAGAATAATAATATCTAATTATCACCTGAGTTGTCATATCCACAAATTTCTGTAGGAGTGCCATCAGGAAGAATAGGCTTTTATAACATCAATTCCAAAAATTATGCAATTTCCCATTTTTTAAAAATAATTTACAAACCACACTTCAAGTAAAAAATAACACCAAAAAAAACCCTGTATAATTTAAGGTATGCAAGTTACTATAAAAAGTAGGCCTCAAATATAACACAGCTTAAACACAACAGAAGTTACTATCTTATGTTAACAGTCCCTGGTGCTGCCAGGTTGGTGGTAGAGACTGGGACTGGATGAGAAAAGGCTGAGAGTCTTTCCATGAAGTCTTTTAGAAATAATCAACTCCCATAGTCCATCTGAGGTGAGAGGCTAGGATTGTTTTCTATTCCACATTTTTTATTGCTGCATTATAATTATACAAAGTGATGGGATTCATTATGACATAGCCATCCATACCTATAATATGACAATATACATTGGCCACTTTTAATGATGCCAAACCAGGAAATTATTTAAAAGAACAGAAAATACTTAGATTAATCCAAAGCTAGAGCTTTATATTATGGTATGACAAAAAGAAAAGAATGCAAGACATTTGAGAATTGTTTCAAGTGAATGATTCAAATACCAGGCCATGGGATCTACAGGCAAAAGAATAAAGTTAGAAGGGATCACACAGTTTGGAAAGAAAATGAAATCATATCTTATATGGCCAAATAGTAGATGTATAAGGAACAGAAGTTGAGTGTACCCAACTTGTATCTAGAAAGCAAGATATAGGATATTAAGAAATGGGCAACAGAAACTAGCTTAGCAGTTGCTTAGGGCTGAGCAGTAGGAAAATGTGGAGATGGAAAGATGATAACTAAAGAATATGGGGTTATTTTTAAGGTGATAATAATGCTCCCAAACTGACTGTTGTGAAGGTTACACAGACCTATAAATATACTAAAATTTATTGAATTTTAAAGTTAAAATAGGTGAATTTCTGGTCTGTGGATTATATCTTAATAAAGCTGTTTATAAAAAAAGAAATGAAAGCCAGGCATGGAGGTGCACATCTATAATCCCAGCAACTCAGGAGGATGAGGCAGTAGGATGACAAGTTCAAGATCAGCTTCAACAACTTAGAGAAACCCTCAGCAACTAAAAGAGACTGTCTCCAAATAAAAAATAAAAAGGACAAGGACCAGAAATGTAGCTCAGTGGTAAAGCACCCCTAGGTTCAATCACCAATACCAAAAAAGGAAAAGAAAGGACAGTGACTTGGTTCATGATGAAGACATGGCAATGGGACAATAAACAGAATGGAAATGGAAACTAATATATTAAATAGGATGTCTACATGGACATCGATGTAGGATGACTGTGAGATTAGAGGTAGACATACTAAATCAGATGCCCAAGTCTTTGGTGAACACAGGGGGTTACAAGATATAATCAGATAACACTGATATAGAGAAAGGATAATGGCTAACTGAACTACAAGTAGGTGGTGATTGTTGTCTGTGTTAAAATTAAATATATGCATATAAACATATTATGACATATGTATATACTGCATATCTGTATATGTGTATTTTAGATAAATTAGATAATTAATAGATAAGATGGATGGATAGATATATGATTGATTGACTGATTGATAAGAAGTACTAATAATGCCTAGTGCCCTGCATAGGACTTGGAGTATAATACTTACTCTTGAGAGACCTGCAAAATTTCAAGTGTCTGTGGTTCAAAGGAAACATTTTATGAAGAAATTCAGGCTCTTTGGGGAGAGATTTTTCTTTCCTTTCCTTAACATTTTTCTTGCTTTCTGAACAATAATAAAAGTTCCAAAAAACTTAGCAGAGAGGAAAAGCATACCAATCTGTGTTAAAGTAGGGGAAGGAACATAATAAAGACAACAATTGAGAGAAGAAAGATCATTGAAGTAACTTGTGTTTTGAATGGTGTCCAATGATAAAATGAATGACAGGAGTGAAGGGATCCATTGGCCTTGAAGTAGCTTGGAATTGTGGGATTAGCAGACTCATTAATGCTAGTCGTTTGCAGAACCACTGGGAGAGAGCTATGTTTCAGCAACTGGCTTGGACTTGAACTTGCAGTGAGGACACAGAACATGTTTCTGGTACGTCTTCTCATTCATTCCGCAGAAGTCACCATTCATCTGAGTCCCATTGTCATAGATTATTTTTGCTTATTCTAAATTTCTTATCAATGAAAGAATAAATCATATACTCCTTTGTTTCTAATTCTTTTAGCTCAATGTTTTTGAAACTTACCCCTGTTATTATGTGTTATCAGCAGCTCATTTTTTATTGCTATTCCACTGCATGGATACATCATAGTTTATATATATATCATAGTTTATATATATATTTATATATATAAATAGATATTATGTGTGTGTATATATATATATATCTCATAGTTTATATATATAATATAATATCTAAAGCTCAATAATAATGAGCTTTAAAAAGCTCACTTTTTATATACAAAATGTCTGTATATAAAGCCCTTTGTCAAAAGAATTAATTATGAATATTTTCTCCAAACCTATTGTTTAGCTAATTATTTTCTTAGTGTCTTTTGATTAGAAGATTTTTATTTTGATAAAGACAAATTTGTGATTTCTTTGTTCTAATTAAAAAAATCTTTGCCTACTGCAATTTCATAAAATATTTTCCTATGCTTAATCCTAGAAGCTTTATAATTTTAACATTTATTTATAGGCTCATGATTCATTACAGATTAATTTTTGAGCATAGAGTAAGATAGATGTTGAAGTGCTTTTTAAATTTGGATATACAGTTTCTCTGGAACCATTTGTCAAAAAACTTTTGTCAGTGAATTGCTTTGCTGCTTTGTTGAAATATTTGGTCACATAAATGTGAGTCTATTTCTGTATGCTATATTTTAATCTATTTGTCTTTTACTAATACCACACTATATTGAGTACTACAGCTATATAATACATCTTCAAATTAAGCATCTTTAAGTTTGTTCAAATATTTTCTGCCATTCTAGGTCTTTTTATTTCAAAATATATTTTATTTATTTTTATCAATGCATTATAACTATACATAATATTGGGATTCATTATGTCACTTTCATACATGCACATAATATAATTCGATCAATATCATTCCCTTATTCCTTCCATTCCAAATACATTTTAGAAACCACTTGTCTATACTCTTGAAACTTTCACAGGGAATTTATAGCATTATTATATTGGATGCATACATACACTTATTTGTAAAATTTGGGGGAAAATGAACATCTTAACAGTCTTCCAACTATTAAATACAGTACTTATTTCTATTTACTTCAGTCTTGAAATTTCCCTTAGCCCTGCTAGAGAAATTTTCAGTATGGTGATATTGTGTATCTTTTGATAAATTAATTCCTTAAGATTTTATAGTTTTGATACTATTGGGTACAGTACTATTGATAAATGTCCAGTTGTTCATTGTGCAGGAATTTTGAAAGGATGCATTGGTGGAGCTAAGAAGTACTGTGTCAGGAGTTGGGGATAGGAGTGAAGGGGACAGGGAGAAGAGGACCGGATATTGAGCTAAAGGCTTCATGTCTGTGGATCAGAAAAATTGGCTATTATTTTCTGACAAAAGATGTTGGATTAAGAAAAAAATGTTAGCCAAGCATGCTGGCGCACACCTGCAATCCCAGCGGCATGGGATGAGATGGGAGGGTGGCAAGTTCAAAGCAGCCTCAGCCTTGGTGAGGCACTAAGCAACTCAGTGACACCCTGTCTCTAAATAAAATATGAAATAGGGCTGGGGATGTGGATCAGTGGTTGAGTGTCCCTGAGTTCAATCCCCAGTACAACCCCTCACAAAAAAAAAAAAGAAAAGAAAAGAAAAGAAAAAAATGTTAGGCCTTTCCCACCCCTAATTCCCTTCATCTGTTTTTTGCCTGGTGTTGATTCTCAGGAATGGATCTTTTTGCAATTTAAAAAGAGCAATTCCTCTTGTAAGCAATGATGATTACATTTAAGTCCTTCTACAAAATGACACTTTAAATCAAGAAAATATTAAGACATGACATACCCAAGAACATTTTTTGTTTGTTTGTTTCCGTGTGTCAGACCAAGCTGAGCAGGTTGCTCCAAGTATCCAGGTAGCTCATGGCCACCTGTGTTAAGGGTATTGGTAATGTTGAGGAGGCTTCGCCTTAGGGTAAAAAATTAGCAAGCAGATTCTGACAGATGCCATGTCCTATTTTGAGCATTTATTTGTGCTGTCACCTAATCCTCCCAGTGATTTAGCATGTCCTCTAGAAGAATGTTTTTTTTTTTTTATTTGAAAACTCAGTTCCATCCTTATTATAAACAACTGGAGCTGCATAAAATGCTTTGGCAGGCAGAAAAAGCATAGAGAATTTATGCTCCCCACTGTGATGAGTAATTTTTTCTAAATATAAATTGCTATGTTAAATCAATATGCTGAGTTTCCAACTATTGAGATCATGTATTCTATTAATTGATCATAAGCTTAAACATTTTCCCAGAAAATTCTGATCGGCTTCTTTGAGAACTCTGCTCTCTACAATTTTAATGACCTTTTGCTATCCATTTTCTTTGGATAGCAGTGCATCCAACCTTCTAACTCTGGATAAAAGAGCAGGCCTTAACATCAGGACACACAAAGGTTTATAATATAGCTATGTTTAAGGGAGGAATGAAAAAAAAAACAAGAAGATAAAAAAGAATGAAAAAAGCAAAGGAAGATGTTCTCAGAGTGAAGAGAGATTTGTATGCTGTAAAATTCCACTATTAATTGGGGCCAAAATACCAAGTGTGACCATGCTGGTCAAGCAAAGACCTTTATAATCATAACACCCGATTATGTTATTATCAATATGCATGCTCCCTTGAAATTTAGTTCTGATCCTTGATGAACAAAATAATCACAGTAGAATACATTTTGAAGTTCAGATTCCCAAACCAACATAGATCTATGGAATCAGATTCTAGCATGGGGGACCTGGAAAACTGTATTTTTAAGTTCCTACACTAAATAAATAATATAGAAAATTATAGATTAAAAAAACTATTGTATTTAGTTATTAAGGCACCCACAAGGCAGAACTAAACACTGAATACTACTGAAATATAATTAACCACTACTGAAATAGTTAAAACTTGGTTCTTGCCTGGTATGATTCTATAGATAGAAGACATGTATGGCAAGAGACTTAAATTTTCATCTCCTAGTTCAATGTATAGCCTGATTTTTTTGTTATCATATATACATAGTATATTTAAAATATACTTTTAAAACCAATACAATTAAAAATAAACCTCGTCAGGTGATTCTAAAGAAGAGGGAGAATTGGGAAAAACTACTCTAGGATGCAGTTTTAGAGTCTAAATAAATCCAAAGACTTTACAAGTGGCCAACTGAACAACTAATTCACAGACTCTTTTAGGACTAATGTTTAGCTCATGAGAAGTATGGCCATATTGTTTAAACATCTAAATATTTTTCCTACCAATTGATAATATTTTCTCCCTGGACTCCTAAGACCCCCTGAATTTACTTAATTTTCAAAACCTAAAGAGTTAATCCCATAACAGGCACAGCAAGAGGTCTCCAAGACCCTGCCTAAGGCCAATAGACCAATGTCTGTATGGATGGATGCTCAAAAATTTCAAAAGAACCTAACTGAGCAGAAGAAACCATATTTTCTCTGAAATATTGGTATCCAAAAGTACAACAAAAGGATATACAGCAGTGTAGCCAGTTCTCTTCTTTGTGTTGATAGAAGACTGCATCTTTTTTTTTTTTTTTTTTGTCTGTGAAGGACAGTGCCAAGGGTCTATATAACACATTGCTACTGTTTAAATAGTCAGGATCCTGCCAATGAATACTGTATCCTTTTACAATACTCAGCAAGAGCATTTGCCAGAGGGTCAGAGAGGATCCCAGGCAGATTTAAACATCCACATGCCACAGCCTGCCCTGGCCGCCGGCTCCTCACTCCCACTCTATTGATCATGATGAGGAGTCTTGATTTCTATACACTTTTATTTGACCTTGTAAGGTTAAGTTATAGAAAGGCAAGCAGGATCATGCTAGCTCTGATTTTTTTTTCCTTTTTAGTTACAAGACAACACCCCAAAAGGTGGTTTTTTTTTTCAGACAGTTGAAGTTAAGGAGAAGGAAAAAATTATTTTTTAAAGACTGATGGAGCTCTTAGAAAATCAATTTACTTTGGAAGAATTCCTATAGTCCAGTATAGCATAGAGGATTATAGGGTATACCAGGTAACTTCAAGCATTTTATTTCAATTTCTTTTCCTACTAATGTTGATTCACACACACTGCATTGGTACAAATTACGTTTGTGAGGTTTTTCCAGCTAAACCATGAGCTCCTTATGATTTAAGAAAATGGCTTCCATTTTCATATCCATTGCACCTATGGTAGAGCCTAGCACACGGTTGTTCAGCTAGAGTTTCTGACATGAAATAGAATGGGTCGGGATGTGAAGAGAAGGGATGATATTTAGGAAATCCTTTAAATTTAGTGCAATAAATAAATTTTTGCCTCTCTTCTTGATTCTCTAAACGGGGTAGTTATATCTATAATATTATTAATATCTGTAATAGAGTCCTATCAGAATGCACTAAGGATAGTTTCACAGGAATATCTTTTGAAAAATGCCTTGAATCTTTTAGATGAAATGTATTGGTAGGTAGAATGGCCTCCCTAGAGATTTCTATGCACTAATCACTAGAACTTGTAAAACAAAAATTACAAGGCAAAAGAACAGTACAGGTGCAATTAATGTTTTAAGAAGACTATACTGGATTATCTACATTGGACAAATCTAATCACATGAGGCTTTAAGAATAAAGGATTTTATTTGACCAAAGTTAGATTCGGAGTATGAGAGGGACTTGACCCACCAGCAATGGAGGGGAGCACAGGAAAGCATCATGAAGGGATGTGGGTAGCCTCGGGGAGCAAAAGCCAGTCAAGTACAACCACCAAGAACCAAATTAAGCCCACAACCAGAACCAACTCCAATGGTTTCTCCCAAAGATCCTCCAATAAGAAAATTGTTAACAACTTGATTTTAGCCCAGTGAGATGTGTGTCAAACTTTTCATCCTAACAAACTATGAGATAATAAATAGGTGCTATTTTATGCTATTAAAGTCTTAGTGACTCCTTAGAGCAGCAAGAGGAAATTAACACAACAAGGAAGTGACTTTATAATTCTCACATGTCTAAACAACTTGAAACTTAAAAGTCTAATTGTCCTTAATATAATAAGTGAAAATAAGTGGTTTGCCATATTTTGCCTTCAGCTTTATTTAGAAAAATACATGGCTTGTTAATCCACTCATTCAACAAATATTTACTGAGATGTCTATATGCATGAGGGACTGAGGAATGACCTGTGAATCTTGATACATCTTCAGTATGTCCACCAGGCCACCACAATTCCACCTGGCTTACTTCCTACTTACTGGACACTCTCCAGTCTCCTTTGAAGGTTTCCCCCTTCTTACTAGTCCCTACAATGATGGGAGCCACAAGGCTCATTTCCACACTCATTTCTATTTCCACAATCTTGCTTATCTCCTCAAGTTTCCCATCTTTAAATATAATTAATACATTCAGTACTTCCAAATTTGCATCTCCAACTCAGACCTCCCTCCTGAATTTCTGACTCATGTACCAAATTGCCTTTCCAGTATCTCTGCTTACATGTTGATCAAAGATTAGAATCTCAAAACTGAATTCTTGATCTTTCTCCCACAAAAACTAGCTCGGCACACAGCTTTCGCTACCTCAGCTGATGACAACTCCAGCCTTTCAGTTCCCCAGCTTCAAAGCTTGAAAGATATCCTTTGACATCTCTCTTTCTTTAGTACCTAATATCTTATCTGCAAATTCTCTTGACTCTATATACAAAAATTCTCCCATTTCACCATCTCCATCTGGTCAAGATCAGACTTCTCTCATATTTGGATTAGTGCCTTGGAGATCTAATAGGTCTCCCTGCTTTGTCCTTGCTACTGTGTGGTCTGTCCTCAACATAGCAGCTGAAATGATCTTTCTGGAACTCAAATAAAAATTATTCTCTCTCTGTTCTAAACCTTTCAGTTGTATCCCATTTCACTCAGAGAAATAGTCACTCACATGCTCCCACCCGCCCCTGGAAGTTTGGTGAAGTATCCTAGCCTCGTCTTCTGCACTGGTCATTCTGGTCCATATGCTGCAGCCACAGTGGTCCCCTTGCTTTGACTTAAACATCACCTTAGCATTGGCTGTTCCCTCTGCCTGAAGTGCTACCTCTAAGTATATACTGGTATAATTCCCTTCTCTCCTTCAAATCTTTGTTTAAATGCCATGGTGTTATGGTATAGAAATTAGGTGTCTGCAAAAGCTCATGGGTGAAATAATGCAAGAACATTCAGAGGTGAAACAATTGGATCATGAGAGCCTTAACCCAGTCAGTGGATTAATCCCTTGGTGGGATTAATTGAGTGGTGACTAAAGACAGGTAGGGTGTGGCTGGAGGAGGTGGGCATTGGAGGTGTGCCTTTG
The DNA here is from genome assembly GCF_052094955.1 of Ictidomys tridecemlineatus. Taxonomy (NCBI): domain Eukaryota; kingdom Metazoa; phylum Chordata; class Mammalia; order Rodentia; family Sciuridae; genus Ictidomys; species Ictidomys tridecemlineatus. The sequence goes on from NC_135483.1 coordinate 28,770,557, forward strand.
GGGTAAATATTGTGTATTTAAGGAGTGACATCTCTCTCTTTCTGCTTCTTGCTCACCCTGTGAGCTGCTTCTCTCCACCACACTCTTCTGCCATGTTGTTCTTCCTCATTTCAAGCCCCAGGAAATGGAGCCAGCCTTCTATGGGCTGAGACCTCTGGAATCATGAGTCCCAAGATAAACTTTTCCTCCTCTAAAATTGTTCATGTCAGGTCTTTTAGTCACCTCAGCAAAAAAGGTAACTAAAATACATGGTCTGTCTTCCCTACCCACCTTATACCATACTGAATGCAGCCTGTTCCCACAAACTCTCCCTACTCCTCATTTATCATTTTTATCATATTTTACAAATTATTTATTTTTCTGTTATTGTTAACTCCTCCTTTCAACCCTTCAGCATATAAACCTTACGACTGCAAGGTCCTTTATCTATTTTGGCACTATTTAACTCTGACATATCCCAAACAGAGCCCAGCACATAGTGGGAATTAATAAATATCTGTTGAATAAATAAAATGTAGGTTCAAAAATCAATTGAGTTTGTTATAGTAATAAGATTGGAGAAATCTCTGAGTCAAATATAGTGTGTAATGTTTTCTACACTTATTTGATCACAGAACTCATTTGTTACATCAAATTTATTAACATTTCATGAAACTTCCATTTCACAGTTTTAAAAAAATGCTACAGCAAATCATTTTTTAATTCCCTTCCATCTACAAAGGGTATAATTTCACCAGAAAAAAAAATTGCAATCTTACATTGCAAGCCACGACCTATCAGTGTGATTTGCTAATTGAATCACACTGTTTGAAAGAGGTAAGGCCATCCAGGCAGTAGTTTGAGGATGAACCCTCACTGATCTCATATGCTTCTGTTTTCAATTCATTCTGCTTATGAAACCTGCAGCATTCCCATTAGTTACGCAGTTTTCAGACCTGTTAGAGGTACTTTATATACAGAGTTATGAAAAATTGTGCTGTATATGCCATAATGAGTGTGATGCATTCCACTATTGTCATGTATTTTAAAAATAAATAAAAAAAATTCTTACCCTTTAAAAAATAAAGAAACCTAAGCAGCAAAGGGATCATTAGAGCTTCATTAAGCAGGCCAAATCAATGTGGTCCAATGTGTCCACAGCAGATACAGCACTGTATCATGTATTATACTTCATACTACCCAGGAACACTTTTTCACTTATTAAATTCTGACATGGTATACCAAAATCCCCTCTAAAGCTCAAATATTCAACAACCTCATCAATTTATAAAACGGATTTTATGGTTGTATCTATTACTGGAGATTTTTTTTTCTGAGTAATTTATAGGACCATAAATTTGAATAAATCTCAAATGTCTGTGGTAATATATATCCTGATTAATGTTATCCTTGCCCTATAACATTTCTTAGAGACATGTAATTATTTCTCACGTTTGAAAGAAAAAAACAACAACAACAAAGAACATCTCTTGATGCTGCTTCGTTCTCACTTTTTCTGTGATCCCATCTTCAGCTAAATACATTGAGGTGGTTGCAATTCCTTAGATGCATACCTGGTTCTAATGGAATCTACACAAGTCTTTAGCTATATCAGAGTATTTTCAACATTTATCATTAAGATACAGATTCTATTAAGCTACTAACTTTCTAAATATTTAAGATAATTTTAGCTGGATGTATCCTTACCCCAACTTCCTCAGAAAATATTTTGAGAGGATATTAGGGTAAAAAGACTAAGAGGGTTAAGTCGTTTTTAATTCTTATAGTAAGTACATTTATCCCTTCAATTGTTTGAGAAGTTTTTTACACTTTTGGGGGAAGGAGGGATGGTGCTGGAACACAGAGATGAACAATGTGTCTTTCTTATGGATTATGTTATTTAGTGGAGAGGAACAGAAAGAAAGTAATAAGGAGAGGTTGGTTAGAGATAAGTGCTATAATAAAGATAAAAGAAGATGATACTTGTCAGGTAGGCGGAGCTATTTAAATATGTAATCAGAAAAAGCTAAAGAGGTATCTTTAATGAGAATTCCAAAGAGAAACTAGGAAAACAAGTGTTTTACAGAAGTGAGGGCAGAGCATTCCTAGAGAGAAGGTTCTTCAAAGGCTGGTGTGGGATTAGGAGAAGAAAAGAGTACGACTGTAGCTCACAAATGAAAGGAACCACTGTAAGAAATAACCAGAAAGGTTAGCCAAGGCCAAATGATGTGAGGCTTGGAGGCTTAAAAATGAGTTTTATTTTATTCTTCATGGAATCAGAAGCTATAAAAGAGTCTTAACAGGTAGATTATACAGTCTTATGGCTTCTTTGTGGTCTATTATATGGTCTCAAGCTTCTGTGTGGAGTCTAGATAGTAAGTGAAAGGGGGATAAAAAGGAGCGTTAACCACTAGAGTCTGACTAGTTCATCTCAAAATATACCATGAAAGTATATTTTCTCTCTGTACCTAAGGCTTTCCTGTATATGATGTATTAGTCAACTTTTCTTTGCTATAATAAAATATCAGGGGTAGGAGCTGGGGTAGTGGCTCAATGGTACCACATTTTTTGCCTAGCACTTGTGAGGGACTAGGTTCGATCCTCAGTACCACATAAAATAAATAAATAAAAGAATTATGTCCATCTACAACTAAAACATATTCAAAAACAAATATCAGGAATGGAGTACTAAACAAAAACAAAAAGAAGTTTATTTGGCTCATGGTTTCAGGGACTGAAAGTCCAAACAGCATGATGTAGCCGCTGGTAAGGTCCCTGTGACGGAGAACCAGAAGAAAAGAGAAAAAGAGACCACATCTCCAAACTGGAAGTCAAAGAGGAAGAAGGTGGGGCCAGGGTCTAGTCTTTGTAGTAATCCTCTCCAGAGAACTAAAGGAGAAATCCCTTAGTCCCTATGAAGGGTACATCCAAAGTGACCTAAGCATCTACCATTGGGCTCCATCACCTTCCAGTTCCAACACTCTGGGGATCACTCTCCCGACACAAGAAACTTTGTGGGAAAAAGCAAGAACCAAACCATAGCAATGCCTGATGAGGAGCTTGAGTCCACATATAAATCATCAATTTTAACTTGTTCTGCTTTTTCCTAAAACACTCATATGTTCGTTTTTAAAGAAGATGTATTAATTTTTCATGAATACAATAATATCTTTGTTTCTAGAAAGAAAGGAAAGAATATAATGGCCTCTTGATTTTGTTTATGAGGTTTCATATGTTTTTTAGTCACCATCTTATCATTACCAGCTTCATCTCACAGACTTAAAAATGAGTGTGGATACAAAATCCAACTTAATTTCATAACATTTATATCAGGTCTGTATTGTTCTGTGCCCTGGGAGGTTCTGAGGATACCGAAGCACATTCAGAAGAATCACTGTTTACACACAAGCTAAGAATTCAGTCATGAAGACAAGATTATAAGCCAACAACTGAAATAAAACATGTGTTTGGGGAACATATGAGGGAATAATATGGAGTGGGAAAAAGGAAGAAAGAGTAGAGAATATTTCTGAACAAACAGGATCTGTTTGAACTCTGCCCAAAGCCTAAGTGGTGGTTTGGCAGAAAACACTGGTAGAAAGAACAGAATCTTCACTGAAAGCAATCATCAAGCAAACCAGGGAGACTTTCAAAGCCCATGCATGGCACATTAGGAAAATGGCAAGTGGTACTGTGAAGCTGAAACTCAGGACCACGCTTCATCGTAGTGAAGAGAATTAATTCAGTGCAAATGTAAGTTCACAGAGAAAGTTCTACTATGCCCAAAATAGAAAAGTACTTCCTTCCTTTGCTTTACTATTTTGTACATACATAATTACTTTAAACATTGGATTTAATAATTCCTTAGGAGAAATGTTTTTCAACTATGTATTTTTTTTTCTTTGTATGTGAAGAATAAATTTCACATGCATCTCCCCCTTTAATGTGTTTCAATAAGCTGAAAATAAACTCAGGGCAGCTCTGGGTTATCCAGAACATTGATGTTAATTGTAACTCTCTTCTATGTGTATTTGTTTCTGTAAAATCCATTTATAGCTACTGCCTCAGCAGTCTTTGTTGCAGGAAGAATTAATTTCTTTGAAAGGTTAGGGTTCAAAAGATTCAAAATGATTACTGCCTCACCTATTTTAGGGTATTCACACACACACACACACACACACACACACACACACACACACTTATACATACACCAAAAACCGATTTCATAAATTACAAGATTTACAAACTTTGTCAGTCACTGAAGGTTCCTGTGGTATGTGAGATCATTTGAATTTTCTGATCTCACCAAGGACATTGAGAGCATTTTGTGAAGTCATTCAAATTATTGATGACCCAGAATGACTCTGAATTAATGTTCTGCTTCAAAATTCAACAAATGCAATATAATGTCACATGGCAGTGAATCTGCGATGTAAATCACCCTTTAATCAGTTTTGCTAAAAACAGAATCCAAGGGAAGAAACACCAGCTATTTCATCGGCTTCTCAGGATTCTCACTCGCATGGAGCGCCCTCTAATGGTCTAATGGCCTTACTGCACGAATGAGCCAACAACCAGAAAGGAAGCTTCTGTTCTCTGAAGGTAGCAAACACTTTACTTGCTTTTCTGCCATCTTCAGAACATCACGTCCTGTTACTCTTCTCGTTTAGAAGATCAGAAAACTGAGGAGTAGACAAATGGCCTGATTTCACCCAGCTGGAACATAGTGACATGAAGATTTAGACCTAGGGCTCCACAACAATTAACCCTCATTCCAGTGTGACCTGAGCCATGACATCACTATGATGAATGATTTCAGCATAGATGAACCAATAACATAAGCATCAGGAATAAATAAAGCATATATTTCGTATGGAAAAATACAGCCTAATAGAGGCAGAGGTTACTGGGAGATATGTAAATTACCGTCACAGTTTTTATGGGCCAGCTGCTGTCTAGGCATTTTAATTCACATTCTCTCTTTAGTCCTCAAAATAGCCCACAAGGTGTGCATTGTGACCTTATTATTGAAATAGAAACCTGACGGTAGAAAGTGAATGAATGTGTCCAAAATTATGAGGCCAAAATTGAAAATCTTGAGATTTAATCCCAAATCCCACTGATTCCTAGGCCTGTGCTCTTTCTGCCATAAATCGAGTGAATATTGAACAAAGCATTACCATTAATGGTAATGCTTTGTTCAATATTCATTCTTCCCACTACTGTCCTCAAGTTGTTCACCATATTAAAGCATTTTAGAGCAACATGAAGGTCACTGCATAATATGGAAAACCCAAGAATATTTATAGGCAATATAATGCCCCCCCCCACCAAACTAGCCACCTCCAAATCCCCAGAACCTGTAAATATGATATCTTAAAAGGCAAAAGAGACTTTGAAAATGCGATTAAGTTAAGTATTTTGAAAGGAGGAGAGTGTTATGGATCAGATGGGACCAGTATAATCACAAAGGTACCCTATAACTCATTTGATCATAGACCTAAATGTAAGATCTAAAACTATATAATATCTAGATTCATATATAGTAGAAGACATTGTTGAATTTGAGTTATACAAAAATTTCTTAGATTCAACGCCAAAACCATGATCCATAAAACAATACATTTTTGCATACTATACTTCAAAGAATTCCAAGATGATTTTGCTGAGGGAAAGATACGAGACAAAGAGGAGCTATACAATCTGTTTCCATTTGTCTAAAATTCTAGGAAGTATAAACTAATGGAAGGTAATAGAAAACAGACCATGGTTTCCTGGGGATCAGGAAGGAGATAAGGAAGGACAGGAAGGAAGGGTTCAAAAGTGACTTGAATATCCTATTTATATACTAAGTACGGTGGTGAACAAGACAGATTCGCCTTCATGGAAAGTCTTAGTTTTCATGGAATTTATATTCTGTGGGGAGAAAGCCATTAAAAAACAGACAAATAGGCAACACAATTTCAAAGTGTTATTGTGCTATGAAATGATAAGAAAATGAAACAGTTTGCTGTCCTGGAGTAACAGGTATAGGAAGGGATTTTAATCAAAATCCCAAACAAGTGGATTCTCAAGGTAGAACATTCCAGATAAAATGAACAGCAAAGAAATAGTCCCTATGACTAGAAAGTGTTTAGGGAATCCAGGGTTAGAAAGATGAAACAGTATCATCAGAGCAAAGGGAGGAAGAGAAAGGAGGCTGTTGTAATCACTAAGTTTTGTAATCACGCAAGTGTGTCCCAGCCGAGATTTGGGGAAATTCTAGTGAGGCCAACTTCCTATCTTGATAGAGAACATGAGGTAAGATCTGGGGAACATGATCATTTCATTAGTAACGCAATGACTGAATTTCTTGGATATAGAGACTGGGGACTCTGGATTATTCAATACTGTATCTCTAGCACTTCACTCATAATAGGCTTTCAATTACTACTGATTAAAAGAGCACATTTGAAAATCATCTCTGAAATGGATATTTTAATTTTATACCTTAATTTAAGGGCTTTATTTTTCAAGAATGTTATACTGGGTTTCTTCTTGGTGACAAACCTGTGCTGAGCACTAAAGACATAAAAATATGTCTGTCCTACTTTCTGGGATCTTAGAGAGTTTACTTAGTTTATTAGAGCTTACATGATAATTGTAGCTTCAAAAGATTTGTGCAATGACTAGAGATACCATTAGAACAATTATTCATGAAATTAAAAAAAGTCATTCTAATGTAAGAAAGGCACTGAAGTGACGTACAGAATGGGAGGTGGGGGATCCCAATAGTTTTAATGCCCATGTCTCCTCTATTCCAGGGTTGAATTGGGCCACTATCTAACCATTTCCTACAGTATGGCCCACTCAACAGTTCTCACTGCTATGCTCATGAATCAGTGCTCACTTCCAGCTGTAGTTGGTCTGACAGCTGTCTGAAAAGCTGGGTGTTTAATGCAAGTCACTGCAGAATGTGATGACTTTATTTTAAAATAGATTTAGACATCTTTAAATGCTTTCTATAAAATTTGGATGCAGCTGGTCTGACCAACCTTGTGGAGTCATTTTGAAGTTTAACTTTTATCTATTTATGTCAGAAAACTAAGAACAAAATTATATTTTTGTTGAAAATTAGCTCAGGTTCTGAAAAGGTTGTTTGTATGAAGAATATCTTAAGATGATGAAATAAATAGCTTGAAAAGAAAGAAAAATGGAGACTTCAACCTATAAAGACTTGTACATATGATATTTTCTATTTAAAATATGCACTTAAATATTCTAGTCAATGAAAGATTATACCACATCTAAAAAACTTAAATATTTTTACAGATCTGAGGCAAAAGGATATAAACTGTCTAGAGGAAAAATTTACAAAATGAATCAAAATATAAATGCCATTCACTCTACAAATTCTTTTTAAAGAGAGAGGTGAGAGAGAGAGAGAGAGAGAGAGAGAGAGAGAGAGAGAGAGAGAGAGAAAGGGAGAGAGAATTTTTAATATTTATTTATTTTTTTTTAGTTTTTGGCGGACACAACATCTTTATTTGTTTGTGGTGCTGAGGATTGAACCTAGGCTGCACGCATGCCAGGCGAGCACGCTACCACTTGAGCCACATCCCCAGCCCTACAAATTCTACTGTTAGAGCAGTGTCCTAAAAACTTCTCAAATTTGTCCATCAGAAAAAATTTTGATGTAAATAAATAAATGTGATTTCCCCACAAACCCATATGCCCCTACAGTGTCCTCACTCTCAAAGAAGCTGATGCCTTGAAATGTCTTGGAAATTCTAGTTTTCTATTTAAAATGTATGTACATTTTGCATTCTATTCAGTTATTGTGTTAATCAGCTTTCTATCACTATAACAAATACTTGAGAAGTCCAGCTGAGAAAGAGAAAAGGTTTATTTTGGCTCACTGTTTTAGAGGTTCCAGTCCATGATCTATCGACCCCATTCTTTTGAGCCTGGCAGAAGCACATGGCAGAGCAAAACTGCTCAGCTCATGCCTGGGACTTACAGGAAAAGAGAGAGATAGGGCTCCTGCAATTGCCTGCAAGGGAACACCCCCAATGACCTCTAGACCTCCCACTAGGCCCTCCTAGAGGTTCTACCACCTCCCAGGAGTAGACCTTTGGGGGGCACTTAGGATCTAAATTATAGCAATTACTAAACCATATAGTAAACAAACACAAAGTTATTTTGTGAATTCTGTGAAACAAGGACACCTGGGAAAATGTAGCCTTGTTGATTCAGAGGTGTGCCAACAAGGATGGCAATGGTGGTATTTTTTAAAAGAGATCAGCCAAAACAGAAATTTGGTGGAATAAATGATCATATTTTTAAACACTACCTTATTTCTTTTTTATTAATTTTTTAAATTTATATGTGACAGTGGGATGTATTACAATTCTTATTACACATATAGAGCACAATTTTTCATATCTCTGATTGTATACAAAGTATATTCACACCAATCTGTGTCTTCATACATGTACTTTGGATAATAATGTCCATCACATTCCACCATCATTTCTAACCAAAACTTTTGTGAGAATGTATACTAACAAAAATAATTTTTTTGAAATAATTAAAATATTAACTTAAAAGATAGGTAGATGACATGGTATCTAAATCAAAAATATGCTAAGTGAAATAAGCCAGGCATACAACACAAATGAAGCATGATTTCACTTCTTTATGTGATCTTAAAGCTCAGAAATATAGGGTAGAATGGTGGTGACCAGAGGCCAAGATGGCGGGTAGATGGGAAAAGGGGAGATATGGTCGAAAGGCACAAAGTTTCAGTTAGACATGAGGATAGGTTCTGGTGATCTTTTGTACATCATGGTATGACTTTAGTCAGCAATAATGTATATTTCAACATACCTAAGACAGTAAGTGGACTTTAAATCCTCTCACCACAATGAAAAGTATTTAAGGTAATGGATACTTTAGCCTAATTTGAAAATTTCAGAATGTATACATTAATTAAAATATCACGTTTTACTCCATAAATATATGCAATTGTTATTTGTCAATTAAAAGAGAGATAAATTTTTAAAACTAAAACAATGAAAAAGAAATGGTTTCATTTTTAAATGGATAGATGATAGATAGATAGATAGATAGATATCTTCATCAGAATGTCAATAGGAACAATGTCAAGGGAATCAAAATAGAAGTGTTGCAAAGTAATGAACTATACTATGTGTGAGGACGAACTTACATTGAGCAAACTAAGAGCTGCTTATCCATAATCTATTTTCAAAATGTTCATTGATGATTTGTGTATTTTTTTTTTATTTTGGAGGTAACACTACATATATGACTGCAAGGATACAAGTGTATATGTATATGTAGATATAAGTGTATAAATGAATATGTAGATGTACATATGTATGTATATATGTGTGTATGTAAGTGTTTATAGGGAGATATGTGTACATTTGTATATATGCATGTCTATAAGTGTGTATACATATGTGTACATACACATGTACTGCAAGGATATAAGAGCATATGCGCACACATACAACTATAAGGAAAAGTATTTAATATTTTCTGTGTTTTGGAGCTGTGCTCTTATCATGACTTTTGGGCTATATTTCTTTATTGAGCAAATTTTATTGAGCAAATTATTTAACCTTTTTCCTTATCTCTACTCATATATTTTCTGACCATCAATTTTGTAAACTTGTGGTGTTCTGTTTTTTATTAAATTTCCTAAGTGTTTTATCTTCTTTCCTCTTAAAGAATCACCCCTTTGATTTTTTTTTAAATCAGTGTTACTTTAGTTCTAAATAAAAAGGTGAGAAGGAAGTAGCATTTTTATTTTCTTATTAAGTGATTTCTGATTGTATTTTTGGTAGGTCTTCAGGCCTGTGCAGTTTTTTTCTTTTTTTCTTTTGTCTAAATGTCTTGAATTAAATACCTATTTAATGGGTTCCCATGCTTCTTGTTAAATAATGAAATCATGTAACGTTGTAGATTTTCCTCTCAGTATAGCTTTGGATGCATTGAACAAATGATATGCAGGGCTCTAATTTTAAATTTTCTAATAATAAATAATTCCAGAATTAATTTTCTATTTTACTCAAAGAGTCAGAAATAGAGAACAGAATTCTCATTTGCTCTGTTAACCAGTTCAAAACAGGCTGCCTATTTGGTAGAACTCAAAGATAATTATTGAATTGGTTAATTAATTAGTCATTGAATAATTTTAATTTATTGGACATTTATAATTAGAATGTAATATTATTTTATTTTTATCACAAATATATCTTTGACAGTTTTTTTTACTTTTTATAATTCATTGCATGTTTTCATTTAGTATTTAATGATGCTTAGAAATAAGGCATATTCTCTAACCACAAGAGAAATGTTTGGTATATTTATAAGTTTGTTGTCAGCAATTATTTAAGCATTCAGGTTTTAAAAAATTGTTTTCAAAAGAGAATACACCTTAAGGAAATGAACTTCTGTCTTTTTATTTGGTTTTTCTTTATTGTATTCTTTATATAATTGAGGCTATGTAATTTATCATCTAAATGTATTTGATGGCTTATTATTTTCATTATGGATTATGACTTCTCTAAAATAAAGTTGTATTAGTATGCAATAAATATTGCCCCCAAATTGACCTCATAAATAGTTCTCAATTTATTCATTTTCAAGTTATCTGTAGTTGAACTTTATTTTTATGTTTTATTTGCAGTATACATTTATATATTTTTCTTTAACTTAAAGATGTTTAACCCCATCTATCTTATATTGCGTGTATGATACATTTTCCATAATTTTAAATTATATTTGATGCTTTCTCTTTTAACATTGTCATAATTTAGGATTGTATCCTCCATTTTTAACAAACTAGCAGGTATTTTTTTTACACTTCAAAAATAATTCAAACTACCTTTCTCTCCTTATTTCATCATCTGACTATAAATTATTGCATCACATTCTTTTCTTCTCGAAGTTCTTTAGATGATGATCTCTTGTTTTCCAAATTTTCCCATTGTAGCAATGTCTGAAGGCAGCACATTTAATTTCTTTCTTAGTCACCCATTTGTCCTAGACACTTGAAGAATTCTTTTCTTTATTTTTGGAACTTAACAGTTTTTGCCAAAGGGTATTTGTGTCTTTTCTTGATAAGTGTGCCTAGAATTTTATCTAAGTCTAGCATTTTATCTTAGTCTAGTATTTTGAATTCCATGTGATTATATCTCATTGTGGAAGATTATCTATTCTGTCCCCTTTAGCCTAGAGTCTCCCACAGGAATGCTTACAATGTTCACATCTTAATGTCCCCTTCAACCAGTCTTAACATGTTATACATACTCAAGAGCACACATAGATCTCCTTTAGTACCTATTAGCACACTTTTGATTGTTTTTTGTGACTATTTATTAAGTCCCTTATCAGAGTCAAATGTTATTATAGCTGAAATAATATGTTATATGCTGGCAGAAGCTCTGAGTTCAATACATTCCTACCTGTCCCCTTTTTTAAACATTTTTTATTTTTTTAATTTGTTCTACTTAGTTATACAGGACAGTAGAATGCATTTTGACACATTGTACACAAATGGAGCACAACTTTTCGTTCCTGTGGTTGTACATGATACAGAATCACACCAGTAGTGTAATCATACATATATAGAGAGTTATAATGTCCATCTTATTCCATCATCCTTACCATCTCCTCCTCTCCCCTCACTCTCCTCTGCACAATCCAAAGATCCTCCATTCTTCCTTTCCCCACCCCCATTATGGATCAGCATGTACTTATCACAGAAAACATTCATCCATTGGTTTTGAGGGGTTTGGCTTATTTCACTTAGCATGATATTCTCAAGCTCCATCCATTTACTTGCAAATGCCATAATTTCATTCTTCTTTAAGTCTGAGTAATATTCCATTGTGTATATGTACCACATTTTATTTATCCATTCATCTGTCGAAGCGCATCTAGATTGGTTTCATAGTTTAGCTATTGTGAATTGAGCTGCTTTAAACATTGATGTAGCTGCATCACTGGAGTATGCTGGTTCTAAGTTCTTTGGGTATATACTGAGGAGTGGGATAGCTGGATAAAATGGTGGTTCCTTTCCAAGTTTTCTAAGGAATATCTATACTGCTTTCCATATTGGCTGCATCAATCTGCAGTCCCACTAGCAATGTATGAGTGTGCTTTTCCCCCACATCCTCACCAACACTTACCATTGTTTGTATTCTTAATAGCTTCCATTCTGAATGGAGTGAGATGAAATCTTAGAGTAGTTTTGATTTGCATTTCTCTAATTGCTAGAGATGATGAACGGTTTTTTTTAAATATATTTGTTGATCAGTTGTATTTCTTCTTCTGTGCTGAATTGTCCAGTTCCTTAGACCATTTATTGATTGGGTTATTTTGTTTTGGTTTTGGTTTGGTGTTAAGTTTTTTTGAGTTCCTTATATATCCTGGAGATTAGTGCTCTATCTGAGGTGTGTGTGGTAAAGATTTTCTCCCATTCTGTAGGCTCTCCCTTCACATTATTGTTTCCCTTGCTAAGAAGATTTTAATTTAAATTCATCCCATTTATTGATTCTTGATTTTACTTCTTGTGCTTTAGGACTTTTGTTAAGAAAGTCAGGTCCTAAGCTGACATAATGAAAATTTGGGCCTACTTTTTCTTCTGTTAGGCACAAGGTCTCTGCTCTAGTGCCTAAGTCTTTGATCCACTTTGAGTTGATTATTGTGCAGGGTGAGATACAGAAGTTTAATTTCATTTTGTTACACATGGATTTCCGATTTTCCCACCACCTGTCTACTTTTTCTTTCACTTCCTGTGCTGTTGGTGCCTCCTCTGAGAAATTACTCCCAAAACCAATGTTAAGAAGCTTTTGCCCTATGTTTTCTTCTAAGAGTCTTACAGTTTCCAGTCTTAGATCTAAGTCTTTAACCCAATTTATTTTTGCACATGGTATAACATAGGGGTTCCGTTTCATTCTTTTGCAAATCACTATGTTGTTTCCCAAGCACAAATTGTTGAAAAGTCTATCCATTCCCCATGTCTAGTCTTTGAAATATTTCAAAGATCAGTTGACCTGTACACCTATATAGGTGGGTTTATTTAAAAATGTAGACACTGTGGGTTGCAGCTACAGCCTTTGAAACCATATTATGGTCTACTGAAGACAAGAGAGATTATTATCTATGTAAACTTTAACCCCAGTACCAAAATTCTGTGTATCTGCTTTGTTTATTTTTAATCAGCACATAATAATAGTGCATATTTATGGGTCAAAGTGTGACATTTCAATACACATATTTACTTTTTTAAAATGTGATTTCTACCATGAGTTTGTGAGTCACAGGAATTTTGAAGATTTATTTGGAAAGAGTTGGGTTCAGGAGTTAATTGGTAGGAAAGCAGTATGTCAAGGCTACCAGAGAAATGGTGGCCCAAACGCTCAAGGTCATGATCATCCTCAATTCATGTACTGCCTCATGTGCCATGTTCATTTTACATCTTTATCCGAGAGCCTTGATGTTAAAAATCTCAGGTATTTTTTCTTGCACATACGTGTGAGTGTATAAGTGTACACAGACACACACTTGTGTGTGCACACACACATATACACACCCCCAGGTAACTCCAGAAGTTAATGCCAAGCAAAGGAGTTGGCTTGCTCACCAGTTTATTGATGAGCACAAAAACTTGGAAAAAATGATAATTCTATTTAAAGGTACTTATGAATAACATAATAAATACCAGTCTTAAATAAAAGTCTTAATTACAGAAAGGACTTATAATTTTAAAAAATAGGTCCAAAATAACCATAAGGATCAATGGCTCCCACCACTTTAGTGTTCAATTCAATGCAACAAATATTTATTTCACATAAACACCATTAAACCAAACCACAAAGTCTTAAAGGAAGTGGGGGGTCTCACATGCAGATCTGCGGAGAAGAGCATTCCAGGTAGATGAGCCATGAGTTCAAAGATCCTAACATAGGAGCACATGTCAATGGGGCGGTGGGGGGGGGTGGGGGCATGTAAAATCAGGCCTTCTTTTAAGAGGGGAAAATGTAATTGCTTTCCTTTAATACTTTTAATTTTCCTAAATTAAACTGAACAATGAAACTTAACCTCCAGTTATTAGAAATATTTTTGAATCACATACATATTGAGTTAATTCTTCTCTAAGAAATTTATGTATTTTGGAAGGGAAGGAATACTAACAGGGGACAAGAGCCCTGGCTTAGCTGATGTCTCTGATGTGCTCAACACAACAGTGGTAGCTCTCAGCACCTGCTGCTGTATGCTGCCAGTATGGTCCTCTACCACAGCCACCTTGGAATTTAGGCCACAGGATTCAGAATTCTTGGAAGAGACTGTGACTTTGCTATTGGGAAGTTTGGTACAAATAAAAGACAGCTTCCAAGAAATCAATATTGCTGAGCTCAATGGAGCATGGACATCCTGAGGCCATTCTGAATGACATTCATAGCAGATACATCAGCAAGGACATGTTTTCTTGAGAGCAACTCTTAGTAGGGTAGCTCTGTTGATAAAACACTCTCTCCGCACCTTACCTTCCAAACATAGAGCATTAGGTTTCATATAATGCAGCTCATGTGTGCATGTGGTTATATATATAATTTTTATCTTCCCTTGAGATCCCCACAGGCATCTGGTGAGGCATATAAGCTCCTCTTTATTTTTACAGTATTTGGCCAGGGTTTCTGCATATAGTGGGGCAGGTTACCCACTACACAAGGAGACCAGAACAAAGAGAGAAAGGGCTAAGATCCATCCCCATATTCTGCTCAACCAAGCCTAAAGGCTGAGGGGCTGCACCCACACAGCTATTTGATCAGAGGAACTCTGTGGGCTTGATATAGCCCAGCATCTGAGTTTAGGGATTAAACAACTGGCCCAAGATCCATCCAGGAATCAATCAATTATTTTTCTTTCCTAACCAAATTTTTCTCTGAATTAAATTTTCATTCTATTACAATACACTAAAACAGACTTCAGGGCATTGTCAACACAAATAAATTACCTTTGTTCTCATGACCTTTTGCTCGAGTTCAATTTCCATGGCCATTTCAATCTTTTTCAAGTTTTAATTTGGTTTTTTTCTTTATTAGACACCCTACAGAGTTTACTAATCAGAAATTAACACAGATCCTCACTTTTACAGTTTAAATATGAGATGTCCCTCAAAAGCTCATGTGTGAGACAATGCAAGAATGTTCAGAGAGGTGAAATGTTAGATTATGAGAGCTGTAACTTAATCGGTGGGTTAATTCACTTAAATGGGCTAACTGGGTGTATAGGTACTGGCTAGTAGGTCAGTGGGTGCATGTCTTTGGAGGTTTACATTTTGTCCCTGGTGAGCATAATGTGCTTAGGCTCCATATCTCTCTCTCTCTCTCTCTCTCTCTCTCTCTCTCTCTCTCTCTCTCTCTCTCTCTCTTTCATGTCCTGAGCTGCTTTCCTCTGTCTCACCTTTCTGCAGTGATGTTCTGCCTTATCTCAGTCCCAGAGCTACAGAGACCACAACCATGGACTGAAACCTCTGACACTATGAGCTAAAGCAGACTTCCTCCTCTACGTTGTTCTTGTCAGGTGTATTAGTCACAGTGACACAAAGTTAACTAAAACACTCAGTAAAGCAAAGGGCTACATAAACAATGGGACTGACTTAAGCTATATAAATGTCAGAATATCAATTACAGAAATAGATGGAAAGAATACTAGATACTATCACAATTTTATTAAAAATTAGGTTTCCAGATTGTTTATTTGACATGTAAGATTTGGCCTCATACATTATATCAGATGTTTATATCCTTCAGTTTCCATGATCACTGAGATGGTATTTTTGGTTTGAGATTTGCAAATCTCCTTCAAGGACGTCCAAGGGGTGAAGATTTGAATAGAAATGTTATGAAACTCTTTGACATTTGTGCTCCCCTTTATTTTACAAGTAATCCTCAAAACCCTGGCAGCCTCCTTTCTCCTCAGCCTGAGTTAGATGTCTCCCTCCACACTTTGAAGGTCCCTCTTGGACGGCCCACATCATGCTGCTGCCTTTGATCATTTGTTTACTTTTCTGTCTCTTTCAACTAAATAATAACCTCTGGAGAACTGAGACCTTGTCTCCTCTATTTTTACATTCCAAGCTCTAAACACATGGTAAGGTGGTCCAAATGATTGTGTGAATGGAAGAGAAGATTAGGTTAAGTCTGTTTCTCCAGATCTAAATCCATGAATGAAGTGTTTTCTTAAACTCTCTGACACAGAAATCTATAGATTTTATCAGATATTCAGATAGACAAAAATTTGAAGATATCCAGGTATACAAACCAGAGACACAGCTTGAGACAGCTTATAGCTTGCTTTGGGTCTACAAAGAGAGCTTGTTCATCACTGTACTATGGAACAAGCAATCAAAGTCTGAATACAATGAGAAAACGAGGGTAATTTCATGTATAAGAACTATCAAACATTTATAATCATGTCCCCACTCTAGTCAATTTGAAAAAGAAGCATAGATTCCTGTCTCCTCCTTCATTCCCTGTAGTTACCATCTTCTCTTCTAAGATTCCCAAGCATCAAATCCCCATTGATAAAAACAATGAAATTTAACTAAAGTCCTTTCTAACCCTAACTTTCCAGGAATCAAAAGAACTTTTGCAAGTCAGTTTCTGGTGCTTCTGCCAATATTCCAGAAGGGGGCAGCATTTCTTCACAGTAGAGAAAACCAAAAAAAAGACTTCTTTCACTAGCCTTCAAAACAGTAAAGGTTGGGAAGTTGGATGAAAGAGACATTTGAACACTTTCTTGAATTTGGTGTGAGTACATGGGATATAAAAAAAAAAAGGAAAATGTGTGGAAATCCTGGCATCCACTCTGCCGTGTAGGCATTTAGTGAGGAAATACATTTAGAGAGGCATTCCATGAGGGAGAGAGGTTCAGTCCCTAACCAGTAAATCCCTAATGGTGGACACAGTTTCTGGCAGGTACTAGGTGCTCAATAAATTAACGACTGACAAATAATAGAAGTGTAATGGGTTTCCAGGACTCACCACAGGAGTAAGTGTGAAATGGGTAAATCTATCTTTGGAGATTGATTCTTTAATCCCTCTACTTGAGCTCATCACTGCTTTCTTGACCCAAAAACAGCTCTGAACTACTGCAGCTCTCCTTACCCTCATGATTTTCTTCTTCACAGTTATGGATTCAACCATCCATTTACTTAACAATAATACATTGAACCCCTGATGAATACCAGATTCTGCTCAGATTCTTCCATCCTACACAAATTACACACTAATTAACCTTCTGCCTTAAAATATAGTATTTTCTAAGGTAATTGTATTAGGGATCAGTGCTAGGGCTTTTAATGAATTTTAATGTTGGCCAAGGACAGACTTTGTAGAGAACCAAACAATGAGTCTCTACTACTGGACACATCAGGTAGTTTAGGCAATCTTTGGAATGAAAGGACCTATCTGTTCAGCTCCCCAGGATTCTCTGACCTATGTGAGTTTCCTCAAGGGTAACTTTGATTGCTTTGTTCAAAAACGGAGCAAATCGGAGAGGCAAAGAAGCTTTAGAGATTGCTACTGCATTTGCTTTGTCTTCTATATGCAGAATGAGGCAGAGAGAGACTGCTACTTTTCCAAGGCACACTGATGGCCATTTCACATGATCCAGGTCCAGTTTTCTCCAGAGGTCACTACTCTTAATATCATCCCCACCCACTCACTCCATTCACTGTCCATTACTGTTTTTATTAAAATGATTTATTTTTAAAATAGCTTTAGGCTCATTGTATTTATTTACAGTAGTTCCTTCATGGATCATGTCTTTGGTGTTATACCTACAAACCCATCACTAACCAAGATCATCTAGATTTTTCTCCTATACTATTTTAGAGGGGTTTTATAGTTTTGTGTTTAACATTTATGTCTAATATACATCTAAGATCAATTTTGAGTTAATTTTGTAAAGAACATAAGGTTTGGGACTAGATGCCCTCTTTTTTTTAGTTTGTTTTTTAAACATGTGGCTGTCTGGTTGTTCCAGCACCATTTTTCAACAACAACAAAACAAAACAAACAAACACACAAATTTAAAAAAAAAAAAGCACTTTCCTCTATTTTATTGCCTTTTGCTCCTTTGTTATACAACAATTCACTATATTATTTGAGGTGGTCAGTTTTAAAGCCCTTTATTCTGTTTCATTGATCTACTTGCCTATTCTTTAGCCAGTAAGACTCTCCGGATTACTGTAGTTTTCACAAGTCTTAAATTTGGGTGATGTCAATAGTCCAACTTTATTTTTCTTTTTCAATATGGTGTTGGTTATTCTTGGTCTCTTTCCTCTCCATATAAATTTTACAATCAGATAGTCAATATCCACAAAATAACTTCCTGGGATTTGGATTGGAATTGCATTGAACCTACAGATTAAATTGGGAAGAATGGACACATTAAACCTTCTCATCAATGATCATGGAATATCTATTTAGTTCTTTTTCTTTTTCCTTCATCAGAATTTCACAGTTTTCCAGTTAAGTTCTCTATTTCTAGTTTGCTAAGAGTTTTCATCATGGGTAGATGTTGGATTTTGCCATGTGCTCTTTCTGCATTTGTTATGATTATGTGATTTCTTTGATGTGATGGATTACATTAGTTGATTTTCAAATGCTGGACCAGGCTTTCATACCCAGAATAAACTTCATTTGACTGAGGTGTGTGATTCTTTCTATGTATTATTAGATTTCACTTGCTGATTTTTGTGTAGAGAGATTACTAGGCTTCTCAATGCATCTGTTTCTCTTTCTCCAAACCTACAATAATATGCTTTGTTCCTGTATTCCTCAAAATAAGTTCTATGCCACGCATTTGCAAGGAGGCTGGAAGATCATTAGCTTGGAAGTTAAGCTTGATTTTGAATCTGGCTCTGCCCCTCCCCAGCTATATACAACTAAACCAATCATTCACCCTCCTGAATAAAGTCACTCATTTATCTTTCATTTAAAATATTTAATTTAAAATAAGCAAGGATTTCATTTAGAATAAGCAACTTCACAAAATTCTGATTTCATCACTAATTCACTTTATTTCAGTTAAAAGGTTAAATACACTTTGTATATGACAGCACTTAATGTTTCTCTTTTTCTGCTACCCTAAGATTGTACTCTGTTCCTAGAAAACTTGAACCATGGCATTCATTTAAAATAGTATCATTATGAGAAATGGCATCACAGCAAGTTTTCTTTTCTTTCACATTTTCTTTCAAGTTGCTTGATGGAGAATAGAATAGGCTCATCAAGCCCATCCTCTAGAACAATTTTATTCAAATGAAACTTAAAAGGACACCAAGAGAAACTCAGAAGAACAAAATATATTCATCCCATAAAGGCAATGTGAGGGTTCAAGATTTGTCTGTAAGTGTGGAACAGTTTCCCATTGTGTTTCAGGAACTCCGAGGGAATATCTATTTTGTTCTTTTTTTTTTTTCTTCATCATAGTTTCACAGTTTTCCTTGAAAGTTCTCTATTTCTAGTTTGCTAAGAGTTTTCATCATGGGTAGATGTTGGATTTTGCCATGTGCTCTTTAGCAACCATCTGACCGTATTGACACTCACCACCAAGTCCCTCACTAGAAGGGTTTTCATGCCTGCCTCAATTCCTTCATAGAAAAGAAAGTGGGGGTGGAAGAAAAGGAGGGAGGAATGGAGGATGAAACCATCTGACTGCTGCTAATGCTCCCCACTAAGTCCTTCACTACAAGCCTCCTTTGGGGGCTATCTATTCACATGGCTTCTTGAGGTGGGCCCCTGGACATAAGCACATTCACATTATCACATGTGCACACCACACACACACACACACACACACACAGAGCAATTGTGACCTAGAACAGTTTATATGTTTCCCGTTTCCCAAAACCTGAGACTCTGGATTCCCTGAGTTGCCTTCTTGTGTATCCTTTCATAAAAGAAAGGCTTCTTTGTCACAAAAATATAAGAATTACATAATCTCAAAATAAATGGCCTTCCTTTCAATTAAGTAAATTCAGCCCTAAGAAAAAGTCCCTACATTATCCTTATTTTTCTCATTTTACCTCATACCAGTGAAGTTTTGTCACCGACCTGTGTTTGGAAACCACTGGCAGAGGGACAGCTCAGTTAATGAGCTATACAGAGAGCTGGGAAAGGCTGACTCACCTCATTAAGGTGAGCAATGTTCCAGAGTAGACAAACACCAGGAAATACTCAAATCTGAAAAAGACAGCTTAGGATCAACCTCCATATTTTAAGCAGGTAAGACCATTGTGCATCTAATAGACATCGCAGAGCAAGCAGAGAGGAGAGTGCTGGCTAGGGATACCGGGGCTTCCTTCCCCATTCTCGGAGATCATTTCTATGAGCTAAAGAGAAGGCCTAATGTTTCATTACCTTTATAAGTTATTATATTTTCTTTAAATCTATCTGAAGAACTTCATGAGATTAACACTTACAATGTTTGCTTCTCTGTCTTAAAAAGAGAACCCATTTCAGTCACTCTGTGGCCTTGGCACAGACTGTGACGGCTCAGTGTTTTAGGTATTGTCCAGAGCAGGACCACATGCAGCCCCTGCCCTTGAGACCCTAACATTCCAAGTTTATATACATAACACAGAGCACTTACTGTTAAAAACAATGTACACACACAGGGTCAGTTTTATAATTTCATTTTCATGGTGTGCCTAATTCCTTAAGAGAAGGAGAGAAAGGAAGAGAGATGAGAGAGAGACAGAGGAACTAAGTAGGGAAGGGAAGGAGAGAGGGAGGGAAGGGGGGAGACACGGAGGGAGAGAAGGATGAATGGATGAAAGGGGAAAATGGCAATGGTGTTGGTTACGAGAATAAAATGCAACGGCTGGTCAGAGATTTATGGGAAGTGAGAGTCCTCATCCTGCCCAGCTTGTCCGGGAATTTTTTTCTGTTTGTGGGTGATTTGTTAACTACTGTCTGGTCAGCCTTTCCAGGGAGTCAATTTTGGACTCTAATCCTCACATTTAGAGACACCAAAGCCAAGCCAAGATTGTTTTCCAGGAATAGGGTTTTATAGGATGAGAGTACTTCATGCATTGTGTAGTAATTGATGAATATTCCACTTCATATTTAAGAACATAATCACTATAGGGGGAAAAAAAAGAAGTGGTAACATTACCATGGCTTTAAAGCACCAATTTAAAAAAAAAATGCTCTTTTCTGTCCATCATAGATATGGCCCCACATGACAGTGAGTATGAACTGGTTCACCACTCATACCTCTAGACTCTAGCCAGCATGAAGGACTTTCATGGACATTTTGGAGCAAACACCCCAACACTCAGGTTTCTCTGTTAATCGAAGACCACTTTTCAGTTAAGAAATAACAATAATAGCAATAGTAATAGTAATTGAACTCTTCCTATGTGCCAGCCACTGTCCCAAGCACACTGCATGTGATACTGCATTTAGTCCTGACAATTTCACAGGGAGGTAGTTAATGAACTTATACCTGGTCGATAGAGCAGGAAACTGTCTCAAAGAGTTCAGGTAACCTATTTACAGCTGATTAGAGAGTAAAGATGGAGCCAGGGTTTGAACTCACTTACATATCAGCTCTTTGTTGCTGTTGCCAGAATACCTGACAAAATTAACTTAGAGGAGGAAAAGTTCATTTGAGCTCATGGTTTCAAAGGTCTCATCTATGGTCAGCCATTTCCACTGCTCTGGACCTGAGGTGAGGCAGAATTGCATGATGGAAGGACATGGAAGAGGAAACTTGCTCAGCTCATGGCAACTGGGAAACAGAGAGAATACCTGCAGGAGGAGCCAGGGAGAAGATCTAACCCCCAAGGACACTCCCCCAGTGTCCTACTTCCTCCAGTCATACCCCACCTGACTACAGTTACCACCAAGTAGTCAATTCAAATGGATTAATCTCACAATCTAATCATTTCACCTCTAATATTCCTGCACAACACGTTGCCACATGAATTTTTGGGGGAGACATGAAGGATCCAAGCCATGATGCCTTACAACCATTATACATTTCCTTCCACCATGATGGTTACTTTTCTCTATAAAATGGGAAGTAAATAAGGCATCCTTTCCTGAGCTTTACAAACAGATAAAGATTTAAATCCTGATTTTTGTGGTCTTATAAGTAACTGAACTTCTCTGAGCCTTGGTTTTTTATCCACTGTGACACTATGAAAGTGAGAGGTAATTCAGAGTAACCACTCCATATATGGAAACTATTCCCAAAGCAGAGGTAGGGACACAGACTGTCCTGATTAAAGAGGGAAAACAAGCACACAAACCAGAGGCTCAGCCCAGGCATGTAGGACAAGATCGCCAAGGTAAAGGGAAAATGATAGTAGATCCTCTTTAGAAAAGTTGAAAGAAGAAATTTCTCCTTAAGCCTCATTTAATAAAATAAACTTGCAAAATAAGAGATTATACAGTAAACACTGTCTACAAAAAAAAAAAAAAAACAGCTAACCATTACAAAGATAACTGTCTGAGCCATACCCAGTCCAATTGATTCACATAGTAAGGAGGGATTGAAGTTTACATCAGAACCCCAACCCTCTGTCATCTATAACTCAATATCCACAATGGTAGCTTAAGTAAACTCCATGTTAATCCAGACCTTGTTCTCATCTTATGTTACAAGGGGTCATCTTAGACATGAAGCCCTACCAAGAGATTTCTCCTAAAAACTCTGGGCCAAGTGGAGATACACTAACACTTGCAATCATGAATCCAGTGTGCACTGTAGGAAAGCTAGGAGACAGATGACCTTTCAGGGGATCATCTTGGTCACTCTCCTGCTTTCGTGTGCTCTCCATTTTCTAAGAAATGCAATTTACCAGTCCGCTCAAATTTCCCAGCCTTTCCACTGTAGAAACACTGAAGGGCAAAGATGAAATGAAAAGAAAAGCTAGGAATGGTACAAGTAGCAAAAGAAAAATCTGAAATAGCCTGAAGGGGGATTTGCTGTAGGAGCAGCAGAAACCTCCATAGGACACTGTTAGCATATGCTGGATTCTTTCATTCTATAGTGCACAGCAATGACAAAATAAAATGATGACTAGTCTTTACTACTTTGTTTTGTGTTCATAAATTGTTCGGACAAAATCTGGAATTTAAGAAATTTCAATTAGATTTGCAGTTGTGAAATATACTTAATTGCTGTCTACTAAAACAAAATCAGTAATTTTGATGTCTGTGTGGAGGATTACTGTACAGTCGGTCATTTGGGGGAAAACCCTCAATGACTGTGCCTGCATCTGTCAAATATTCATACATCTTTCAGAAACTTGCTTTGAATAGTTATTACAACACACAAAAAAATATGATTATGATTGTATTCCTTATTTTATCCTGTGCCATGGTGTTCTAACTTGCCCTCATTATTTGAATGCCTAGTAGTCACTCAGTGGATATTTGTTAAACAATAGAAATATTTGTCAATGAATTTTAAATATCTTATGATAATTAAGATCAAGGGCTTTGAGATTAAACAGAACTCATTATTTCCCTACCTCTTTGACCAAGTTTTTTAGCTTCTCTAGACTTCAAACTTTTCACTTGAAAGATAGCAATATGTTATTACCTGTTCCTAAGTGGTCATTTAGATTAATGAGATAATTTATATAAAGCTCTTAGTTCAGACGCAGTAAATGCTAAAAATGTTACCTATTATATTAAATATGCAACTATTATGCATCTTATTGTGCATCTTAAAGTATGCAACTATTTAATCTGCCTCTTTGTATATGTAAGTTATGTATTGAAACTTTTGTGGTAAAATCAAACATTTTGTCATTGCAAAATGGCACACTTTTGATGGGTATTCATGAGACTTACCAACAAACAGCTGAACAAAAAATGTTTCTGAATTGCACTTGTCCATGGCTTCAAGGTAGATTATTGGTAGCAGGTGATGAAAATAGACTTAACAGCAGAGGGCAGAGCACAGTAATCAGGAGAGAGAATAATTTACTCCTGAGAGAAAAAAGGGGCGGTTCCATTTCCTGGTACTGAGCTTCATATAATCTCTGATAGGCACTAACAAAAGTACAAATTTCAGAACTGAGCCATCTATACAAACAGTCACATGGAGAAAAAAAGAAAGAAAGAAAAATATATCCCTACACTCCCCCCCCCCTTGGGAAAAGGAAGAAGATGGAGAGAGAAGTAGAAAACTTTCCTATACATGGAGAATATGAAGTGGGGCTGTGGGGGGCAGTGTGGTACAGTGGATAGAGCATGGGCTCTGTAATGGGATAGGTCTAAATTCAGTTTTAAATTTGGTTTTCTAGCTCAGCTATTTGCTACCCAGGCTACTTAACAATCTGTGCCTCTGCTTCATCTTTGAATGCTAATAAAAATTGTAACTATGTCACAGAGTTGTTTGGAAGGCATAATAAAATAACAATCTTGACAAAACGCCCAATGCATTTTCTGGTCTATATAAGGTACTTGTAAAATACTTTTTGTACACTCTGTAAGCAAGAGGAGTCCTAAAATGCTTGCCAAAACATTGTTTCATGCACTTGCTTACTCATTTCTTCTATAAGCATCCCTGGTGGTTGAGAAAGATTTATATTGCATCAGTTTAGCTAAACTGGGATTGCATTTCCCAGATTCAGGTTTCCTTCATTCCATCAGCTGGCTTTCTTTTTTCTGGTGCTGCAAACGTCCCACCAAACAGGCTCTGAAACTGTTGCAGCCCACGCCAGTTGGTATTGACCTTCTGGCTTCCTAGCTGTAGAGTGTCAACTGCCAGGCCCCTGACCACTCCAGATGCTGCTGTATCTCCTGTTCTTGGGTCTCTGACTCCAGGCCCAGGTATAAGGTTTGCTCTGTCACAAAGGGTACACATTCCTCCTACAGAAAACCCTCATCATCAAGGTTAGAAACTTGGAAGTGATAAGGAACCCCTGTGGGTTCCAGTTCATATTTTGGGAGGCTCCAGCTCAGATTCACAGGTTCCTACTTGTCCTTGCTTCCCCTACTCCACAATCACCTTCTATTCCTGGCCACTTGCCTGTGGGCATCAGGTTCCAGCACTTAACTTAGAAACTTAACTTTGCATATTCTGCTTCTCCTGCTTAGGTAGTTGTATAAAGTTAAGTCCTTATGATAAATCCATATAAATATATATGCATATGCTTACATACTTATGTTTATATCTGTGTGTATAAATAAGTATTGTTGGATGTTTCATATAAATGGAAACAAACAACATGTGATCTTTTGTGCCTTGTATTTTTTGCTTACAATACTTTCAAAGCTCATCCATTTGATAGCATATATCAGTATTTGCTCCTTTTATGGTTAAATAACATTCAATTTCATAGCTCTATCACATTATTTTGTTCATTCATTCATGCACATTTGAGTTGTTTTCACTTTTTTTTAAAAAAAGGTTTATTTATTTCTGCTATCAAAGAACAGAATTATGACAGTGTAATTTAACAATCCTAATTGGCTTCATTTTTAATTTTAAAATCAGGTAACACTTCATTCCATAAAACAGAATCAGTTTTCCTATGAGCCAAGCACTCCTCAAAAATAATTTGATGAGTTAACATCAGATTATTTATTTTGCTTACACAAAATAAGGACAAGGGGACTTCACTATTTCGCCAGTTGAGAATGGCTGTTCTCCCCCCAGTCTAGATTTCTCTGGGGAGACCAAATGTGTGAGCTTGGTTTGATTGACTCCATGTTGTTGGTTTTTTTCCCCCTGGAATATTGTCTCTATTGAAAAACTAGCTTCACAAAGAAGGTGGCAGCAGGAAAATTTCAGAATCCAAAGCTTAAAAATAAGTCTTGGGCAGTGTGGGGTTATTTTCTGTCTTTGCGAGGGATCATCTGGTATCTGAGGCCTGGGGACAGAGGCAAAGTCCCAAGCCACCCATCCAGGAGATGTCACTCTCAGTAGCATCTGGTGTCCTGAACTTTGCTCGCCCGGGATGACGTGGGTAAGGAGCAGAAGGTCACAGAGGCCCCCTGATCCTCTGGGAGACAGAGCTCTCCCTGGGCAGATTCTGGGGCTGAGGGTCAACGGCCAGGGAAGAATCATGTCAATGACTCCCCGCCTGTGGTCCTGAGGTCCTGGGGCAGGGATGTAGGAAGTAGCTAGTGTCATAAGACGTCCCCATCCCCAGCCAGGCTGGGCACCTGGCTAAGCGAGGAGGAAGACAGTGTCCCTCCTCAGGGCCTTGCATCTGCACCTGGTCTCACTTCCTCCCCAGCACCTCCTGGAAGGGGAGGAAGTGACACCCAGGGGAAGGCCGGGAAGTGAGGCCACCATCACATTCAAGTTCAGGGTGTGACAGCCCGTCTGTCCCCCAACAGGCCCCATACTCGGCTCCCCTTCATGGGCCACATCCCTTCTGAGAGTCACACCTTGCCATTTATAGGCACAAGGACCCAGAAGTTCCAGGGACATGTCCAGGTTTAGGCCCTCAGATCCGGAAGTTCCTCAGACATCCATGTTTAGGCCCCCGGATCCGGATCCAGAAGTTTCAAAGGTACACCTCCATGTTTAGGTGCCGAGATCTGGAAGTTCCTTGGGCACTCATCCATGTTTAGGCCGTAGCACCCAGAAGTGCCTCAGGTGCACATCCATGTTTAGGCTCTACGATCCAGAGTTCCTCAGGTGTTCATGTTTAAGCTCCCGGATCCAGAAGTTCCTCAGGCATCCATGGTTAGGCTCTAGGATCCGGAAGTGCCTCAGGTGTCCATGTTTAGGCCCCTGGATCCTGCTTTCACTTTTTGAAACTAGATACTGGTGACAATTGTACCACATTTGAATGTACTAAATGGCACTAACCATGCACTTTAAAATAATTAATTTGGATTACATGAGTTTCACTTCAATAGAAAATTTTGAAGATTATGAAGTTATAAAGTATGTATTCTTGAAAAAAAAAAACATGCTTCCATAATTGTTTCTAGTTAAATTGAAGAGATACCATTGAAGTTCATAGGTGCCAAACTGGTGAAAAGAACAGCTGTGTGATCATTGAGCTAGACATTTCTAGTGATAAGATCAGAGGCTTTCCATATTTGACTAGGATCTGCTTCGTATATTATTCTTTGCTCTGCTATTTTGCTACAAGTCTGTCATTGATTGACTTCTTGACATGCACATAAAATTAATTAGCATCCAACCTCTGAGAATAATTCTCTTAATAGGTTGCTGCTTTCACCATTTAGCCAAGAAAGACATTTTTTTTTTCATCATTTAGCCAACCGAGACACATTTCTTTCCACACCATTCCATACTTATTTGGGAAGGCATTTGGTAATACTTATCAGGCTGCACATGCCAACAATTAGATGTCAATAGAATTTCTATTCACAATCTTGTATACAAGGAACACATTAGCCAAAATTTCCAGTCCTCTCACAATTTTCTGAACTCATATTTTTTTACCAGGGGGTGACTTGAGACACATCAGACAGGCTCACTGAATCTTATGTCCTACTTTCTCCTAAAAAGAGGCAATTATAAAAGCAGAATCAAGATGGAGTGTATTCCCAGCCGACTCTCTTTTCCAATATTTGTTTAATTTTTCTCATAAGGGCTACTATTCCTTCAATCACTAACTCAACTTTCTTTCCTTGTTCTTTCACTTCTTTCTTACTCCTAAGATTTGAAGTGAATATCCTTATCTTACAGAACTGACTCAGTCTCCCTCCACCATCTTGCACTATACTCCCATCTGATATTGAGCTCCTAGAACACATAAAAATCATTTCCATCTTGGAAACTTTACAATTGCTGTTCCTTCCATTTGGAATATTCTTTCTCAACCATGTCCTTCTTTTTCATCATTCATATCTCAGTTATTTGTTAGCTCTCCATGGTAGGCATTCCCAGCTAAAGTGTTCTTCTCAGTCACACTTTACCACTTGACTAACTATTTTTGCTGTCTGTATCCCCTCACTAGATTTCATGGTCTGGACAAAAAGGATTCCACCTGTCTAGTTCACAGCTGTTTTCACTCTGTTTTGAATAATTAGGAGATACACAATTAATATCTTGGCTAAGTGACTAACAGGCACCAATCATGCAATAATGTAAAATTGCAAATGTGTCATTTCTTATAATAGTAGATACTGGAAAAGATCAGGTATTTATGTGTCTATATACTTATTTATTTATTTATTTTGGCTAGTTTTTTTGGTAGGGGTGGAGTTTATAGTTCAGTTTTAAAACTTTACTTTTGAGGGCTGGGGATGTGGCTCAAGTGGTAGCACGCTCGCCTGGAATGCGCAGGGTGATGGGTTCGATCCTCAGCACCACATAAAAATAAAAAATAAAGATGTTGTGTCCACCAAAAACTAAACAAAAATAAATTCTAAAAAGCACTTTACTTTTGAAATAGTGATATCCCAAGAAGTGATATCAAATAAGTCATTCTGTTGATTAAAGTGAAGTAAAAAATTAGAGGTCTGGTCTAGAAAGACAGTCATACTATATCTGCTTCTCAGTGGTTATTAAATGTGGGCCTAAAAGAGGTTCCTTGGAAATAGCAAGAAAATCCAGAAGAGTAGAGTCCAGGCAAGAATGGCTCACACTGAAAGGAGACCAAGACAAAAGGGTTTAGTGAAGAAGGATAAGCACAAGTGTGTGGCACCATGCAGAGGAAATTGTACCAGGAATAAGATGCTGCTGAGCCTAAGTAAGAGGAGGACCTAAAGGGATGGGGCCAGAAGTCAGACTGGTGTGAGAGATGTGGATGACCAGAGTGTGACTAAATGTGATTCTTTTACATGCACAGTCACACAAAATTGGTTCTTGCTCTATGTGACCTTGGGCAAAGCTCATATAATTCTTTGAACCTTGCATTTATCATCTTTAACTGGAGTAGCTCAGATCTACCTTGAAGGTCTGTTTTGACAACTGAGTGATATGTCATGGGAAAATGCCTAGAACAACCTGAAAATACAATAAATATAGGTCTTATTTCTCCCAGCTGAGAGTTCTTGAAACCAATCTGTAGCCCAAAATTAAACATACTGCTCTGAACCAGTACTACATGGCAGAAACAAATTAAAATATTTTAATAATTGTTTTAAAAAATGCTATGTTAAAATAAATAATTTCCATATTTGTATAGAAATTATGTATTTACCTCCTAAAAGCATTGGGTGATATGCCTTACTACAACTGTACATCACTGTGAATTTATGTCCTATTTGTATTTCATCCTAACTTTGAGGGCTTTTCTTTGGAGAGTGTACTTCCTACCTAGCTAATTCACCTACCATCTTGTTTCCTGTTGATTATGCCTCTTAAAAGAACCAATTCACATGCTTTATTTATTTTATTCACATGTGTGTAGGTATGCATGCACATATGTGTGTTTTAGAAGAGTAAAAGTCCTTTTGACTCACAGTTTCCGAGCTTTGGTTCATGGTCAGTGGATTCCATTGCTCTGGCCTGAATTGATGCAGAACAGAATGGCAGAAGGGCATGGTGGCAAAAAGCAGCTCAACATATGGCAATAGTGACCTCAGAGAGAACTCTGCCACCAGGACAAAATATAAACCCCAAAGCACATCCCCAGTGACCTATCTCCTCTAGCCACACCCTACCTTTCTACAGTTACCACCAAGTTAATCCATATTAGTGGATGAATCCTTGAGCCTGATACACTTGTAGTCTTGCCAATTCCTGAGATGCCCTCAAGCCATCTTTCCTGTTATCTCTGAGTAAAATATTTTGTAATCTCATTAATAACCACACCTTTCTTAGTCCCAGTTTTACTTGCACTTTTCTGGAAAAACTCCAAGTTTTTCAAATCTTTCTGCTCTGCTTTTATCACAGTAAATTTGTCTAAAAGCCACCAGCAATATCCATGCCACCACCTGAATCCTATGCTGCCTTGAAATTTCCTCTACCTGATTAATTTGTCCATCATCTTTAAATTCAGTCTCACAGAAAGTCTCAGGACATAGACAAATGTAGCCAACTGCTCAACTTCTTCATGTGTTTGTGAACATAACACAAATGGCCTCTGGTTCAATTTCCAATAGAGTCTTTCTCCTCTAAAATCTCAAGAGCCAGGCCTTTACTGTTTACGGTTGTGAGCACCCACCAGAATTGACCTTTAACTCTGCTTACAACATTCTAAAGATTTTCCAGTCTGCATCTCTCAACTTATCAAAATTTTGGCCACAAATTCCAAAAAGCAAAGCTCCAAAAGTTTCTGAACCACATATTCAGGTTAGTGATAACAACAACCCCACTTCTTGGTACCAATTTCTGTTTTAGTCAGCTTTTGCATTGCTGTGACTGAAAGACCTAACAATAACAACAGAGAGGAGGAAAGGTTTATTTTGGTTCATGGTTTCTGAGGCTTAGCCCATGGTCATCCACGGCTCTGGTTTATAATTCTTGTTTCAAGCCTGTGATAGTCACAGCAAATGTTAGATATTCATTTTACATTTTAATTCTTTAGGAACGCTGAACACAAATTTACAGTGTCTTTTGACAGCAATTTCTAGGCACCCCAGACATGTTGAACATTTCAGAAACTGTAGGCTCCCTGGCAGTTTTCATTAATGACCTCCTAGCTTAGGTACTTTACCTCAGACTGTAGGTGACATTTGTCTTTTGGGGCAGTTCCCCCATGACTTCCTTTTCCTCAGGTATAGGGGGAGAAACCAAAGAGATTGCATCCTTTTTCTTTGGAGACAGTCAGCTGGAGCAGAATCAAACATCCCAGGCCCAGTCAACATGAGACTGGGACTTTTTAGCCTGAAACACACACAAGAAGCCATTCAAAATCCTTCATAGCAGCTGCAGCTCTCTATGAGCCATTTTGAATTTAAAGATCTTGACTTCCTGTCACTTGGCATAGCCGTTGTTGATACCCAGTCTCTGCATCTGGTTCTCTATCCTCTTATTGATTCTATGAGTTCCTGGTATCCTTGCAAAGGAATGTCTTCCCCTATTGAAGCTAGTAAGAACCCAGTAACGATGCTCCCTGGCTGAGCTGGCACTTCCTGACAGAATTATTCGTGACTGCTGGCAAATTTCAGGAGGGACATTAAAAAAAAAAAAAAAAAAAAAGGCTCACCAGAGTTTCTGTTGTCAATGACTATCATTCTGAGAACATTCTCCAGGGAAAGGGAACACTGCAGGGAAAAAAAAAATTGCATTGCAATTTAGGTTGCCACTCCATGTAATAATGGGGAAATGGTATTACTTTACTGGTAATTAACTTTTTTTAAAAAAACAAAGCCCCATGTAAAATGTCAACTGGACTCTGTTTATTGAAACGTATCAACACATTAGACAACTCAGCCTTGTTGATTTACCCAAGACAGTGAAACTGACGAATTTCAATTGAGCCTGTTACAAATCTGGCTCCGACTTGTAACGACAACTATTTTGAGTCAAGACTGAGGAGGACTCTATATGCATATGTATATTTTCCTGCCCCTGATGAGAGACACAGACATATGAGAAAGTTGTTTATTCTTTGAGGACCAAACATCATACTGAGTCCCTTTGAAATGTTAAAATTTGATGCCTTAGGCCTGTTATCTGCACGTGAGAAAAAGGATACTGTGGCTTCAAGAGAAGTGGAGAGGAGGGAGTGAAATGAGAAGAAAAACACCGAGAGGAATGATAAACCGGATTTTAATGACAAAGTCACTTTGCCAACTGTAACACGGGTGCTGGGTAAGCTGATCTGACTTCATTAGGTGATAGCCGGCCTCCCAAAGCCTTCATCAGCCTGGAAGAGAGCCATACGTGTTGGTCGCACAAATGGACATTGATTTTTCAATAAACTGGAACCCAAAGCCAACATCGCTCCAGTGATATCTTTTCTCAGGAGACGGTATTTCTCGCTCATGCCTGGCACCATGTCTCAGCTCTTATATTACAAGAATTACACGGGTGAAGCAGAGTAGAAAACATCAGCTCACTTAAGTCATGTGATAAATGAGGCAATTAAGTCAATTAGATGCACAGTTACTGAGTTATATCTGTTTTGCTTTGCAAAATATCATTTTAAACAGGATCATCTTTCTTACCATATTTGACAGCATTAGAATTCTGTGGGGCAGAAAAACTGTGGTTCATTACTCTATGAAAACAAGTGTGTACTTTCCTAACCCGGTAAAGTAACCTTGGTCTTTAAGTTGGAGATTGTGATTCCTTAACCCTTTCTCTATTAGAAGATAGAACACATTTTTTTTTTTTTATTTGCTGTTTGCTTAGACTTCTTCAAATATGTAGCTTTTCTACTGATAGTGATGTGATTGGGAGATTAGTAGATGGAACTTAAACTTTTTCCAACATGTGACTGACCAAAGGATGAGCTGACATTCTTACCTAAGAGAAGAGTGCCAGGGCCTGGTGGCTTAATGCAGTCCACCAACAATCCCATTCCCTTGGTAGGCAGAATTTGTTACTCCATGTGATAATGGGAAAATGGTATTACTTTGTTACTGGCGAAGAGGTTTGTCATCTGCAAAGGAGCTAAGGAGACTTCTGGGAAAGGAAAACATGATATGACCCTTTGATTTTGGAGATTCAATGCCTCTAGAGTTTGCAGTGTGCTTAGTAGTCCTACATGTGGCATACGGGAAGTCAACACACCAGGAACTGTTAGGGGAAACTGTGAGGAAGGTAATACTGGACTAGTGGCAAAAGTGAGCATAATATTAAGAAATAGCCCATGAGCAATTTGTCCCTGTACAAATTGTGTTCTCTTTGTTTTAATAACAAGCATCAAAATTTAAAAGCCATGAGATTTCACATATAAATATAGATTCACATATAAATGGGATGTACAGGGCACATGCTCCACAGCCTCAAAGCAACTGTGTAGGAGGATACACTCACCTACGCATCCCTGTTTCTTTCATTTCAATTACTTTTGAACCCAGCAGATGGTTGACCTCTTGACTTTTTGCCTAGATGATTTGGGGGGAAAGTGCCAATACTCTCATGGAATGGAGCAGAGATGGGAGGCCGCAGCTGACTCAGCCTCCTGGAGTTATAACTAAGAAACTTTGGCTGAACACCTGAGGAAAGCCTAAGAGGTCTAACCCCAGAAACAGTGTTGGCTGGATTGAACATAAATGTGAGTTATGATTCACACTCTAAAAGGTGGGATACAGGTAGCAAAAACAAGGATATCAAAAGTGGGTGTTTTAGTCATAGAATGTGTAAATCTTAAATTTGAAAGAAATCATCAAATTGACTTTAGAGTAACCAGGTTAAATGCCAATCAAGAGTTCATGAGGGGGGTCTAATGTGTCCTTCTTGTGTTTCCCACCTGTGACTTTCAAGTGGCTTCCCAGCCTGTAACTTTTCTCCATCCCTAACCCTGAGAATCCTTTCCCTTTGTCTCCAAAACAATCAATTCAAAATTTGAAACTGCATATGGTTTTCAGGGAGGCTGCCTAGAGAGAGACAGGGTCTCCACCAGCCACCCTGCCTTACCTATAGACTCTGCCTCCACCAGCCCGAGTTCCCAAAAGCACCAAGAGTATTCATACAACTCAGCACTAATCATTACTGATCTTTTTAAGTTTTGCTAATCTGATAGAGAAAAATAGCTCATTGACACATAGAGTTGAATTCTTGTGAGCATTAGTGATTTTAAGCACATTTTCAGATGTATGTAGTCATTTGTATTTTTTTTAAAAAAACTTCTAGTTTATTATTGCCCAATTTTCTTATTGGGTTATTTGCTTTTCCTTATTGAACTATGTGAACCTTAAGATGGTTTTCCTTTTCTGATGTATTTTTTGCACACATTTTCTCTCAGTCTGTTACTTACCTTCTAAATTTGCTGATAATCTTTTCTGAATTTTTATTTAGATAAATCCATTCATTTTAAATGGTTTTTAGATTTTATGCTTTTCACCACTCCCCTCCATTTAATTATTCTTAAAAAATCTCCTGTTATTTTATTCAAAAAGTGTGTAGCTTTTTGCATTGGTATTTGATTAATTACTATTTGGAAGCTAATTTTTACAATTTGGGGGGAGAACAGATATAATTTTTAAAAAACAAATGAAGGACTGATTATCTCAATGCCATATTCTAATTATTCTGAAATTCAAATTGAATATAAATTTTAATTAAAAATATTTGAAAATGAATTCAAATGTGAAATTTAAATATTTGGAACTGAAATACAAATTTAAACTTGTATCTTAAGTTGCTAGGTGTCTTTTTTATTTTTGGCTTGTTTGGAAATATCATAAGTAACTTCTTTATTTAGAATAATTAGTTTTAACTTTTTAATGTTCAACTTAACATATCTGTACTTATGTTTATAAATGAGACTAATCTATTCTCCCCACCCCGCTTTTTTAATGAATTTTGTAATAGGACTACAGAACTTAATGGAATGAACTTTAAAGTTTTTCAACATTTTTAATACTTTTGAAAGTTTATTTGAAAGAGTTTATTTAAATAATAAAAACTTATTTCTTAAAGATTGACTATAACTGGCTCATAAATTCCTTTTGAGTCAATGTCTTTTATCAGAATAGATTTTATTGTTATTGATGTATTCAATTTTTAGCTTTTCTTGAGTAATTTAATTTATAAATTCTTAGCAAATTCTTCACTTACTTTATTATTACTATTTAAGGGGGTATTCATAACTTTCTGTGAAGATTTCTTGAATTCTATAACTCTACATCTTTTTCCTTGTTTCACAATTTTTACCTTCTCTTACTTTTCTTTAATGCTCCTACTAAAAATCAAAATACTAACTTCTTATTTTATTCATTAAATCTACTGCATACTGTATTTTATGAATGTCACGAATCTCTTTATTGAGTACTGACTCTGCGTAAGTAGGAGCTGATTCCTGATGTGTGCTCCACTGGAAGTTCCTCGGAGACATAGCAGGGGACTGCAAGAATATTTGTGATAGATTCTGTCAGTTTTTATAAATTTTTAAGCAATTATTGAAATTATGGAAAATTGGTAAACATAATCACAGACCACATAATCTCTAGGTGAATAAAACTTTCAAAACTTCTAGTCTCATTTTATTTAATTAATTCTTGAAATAAAATTTGATGTGCCTCTATGTAACTTCATGTTTTGTTATCTGCTGAGGATGTGGCAGTGAACCAAACAAACATCAATCCTGCCCTTGTAAGGCCTAGAGTTTGGTGGAAGAGCCAGATATTTGACAGATAAACATACATTAATAATTTTTACTGTTCTATATCTTTTGAAGAAACAGATTGCAATAAAATAGAATAAATTAGATGGAAGAAATCTCTTTTGAATAAGTGGCATTTGAGAATGATGGTAGATGTTAGATGGACAAAGAATGAAGACAAAACAGTAAGAGTGAAGGAGAAAGTATTATGCCAAAGTCTGGAGATCAGAATGGTCTTGGATTGCTCAAAAATTAAAAGATAGGTTGAAACTTTAAAAAAAATTTAAATGGGGATAAAATAAGGCTGAAGTATAGATCAAGACCTGAGCATGATGGTCCTTCAGTCACAACCAGAAGTTTAAACGTGACTTTTAGATAAAATGAGACAATACTAAAAGCTTTTATTCTGGGAATAACATGATTTAAGACAAAAAGACCCAGGTGATGTAACGGCAGAGTAAAAGTTGGAGTAGAATAAAATTGAAGCAGAACAAGGGTAGAAATAAGAAGAATAGTTAGAAATTATTGGTATCTATTATGCAAAATATAATGGTGGCTAGGGGTAAACTGGTAGAGATAGTAAGGTGTTCCCTGAGTTGAAGCATTTTATCAGATGAACAACTAGGTGATTGACTTTTATATTGCGGCAAAATATACACAAGATAATATTTTCCATTTTAATGATTTTACATGTACAATTCAATGGCATTTAGTAAATTTACCACGTTGTGCTGCTATCATCACCATCTAATTTCAGGAAGTTTTCAGCACCCCCAAAAGTAATTACTCCTTACAGTAGATTGAATTGTATAGCTCTAACATTTGTATGTTGAAATCCTTCCCCCTACTACTTAAGAATATGACTTGATTTGGAGATAGGCTCTTTAAGGAGTAAGCTACGGTAAAATAAGGTAATCTGGATGACCCACAATCCAATATGACTTATGTCCTTAAAAGAAGAGGGAATGAAGACACAGATATGCAGAGGAATGACAAAAGACACAGGGAGGAGAGGGCTATCTATACCCAAGTATAAAGGCTTCAGAAGAAATCAGCCCTGATGACATTTTAATCTTGATATTCACGCTTCCAGAACCATGAGAAAATAGATTTCTGTTTTTCAAGCCACCTAGTCTATAGTACTTGGTTATGGAAGCCCTAAAAAACTAATTCATTTTCTCCCTACCCTTCTCCTACCCTGTAAAAGTACTAATTTACTTTTGTCTCGATAGATTTTGTTATCCTAAATATTTCTTACAATATATGGTTGCCATATCTTGCCATTTTGTCTTGCTTAGCTCAACAATTTCAAGGTGTATTCATGATGTAGCACTTATTAGTACTTTATTTCTTTTATGGCTGAATAATATTCCATAATATGTAGACACCATATTTTATTCAGTATTCATTAGTTGATAATTGGTGATGACTTTGATACAAGGAATGGGTGAGGCAATAATGTCAAGGATGGCTTCTACATTTCTAGTTAGAGAAATAAACTGAATGGAGGCCATTTATTGAGGTGGTAAGGAGCAGAAGAAGAGTATATTAGAGAGTAGTTTGGGGTAGTGACTAATTATCTGGTCTAGGCAGAACTGTGTCCTTATCACTCTATTATCTGTCTCCAATAAATCAGGATGGTGATAAAATCGAAACCATTTTAGTGGTTTCATCCATTTTCCTTTCTCCATATGTTATAGT
Organism: Ictidomys tridecemlineatus; assembly: GCF_052094955.1. Taxonomy (NCBI): domain Eukaryota; kingdom Metazoa; phylum Chordata; class Mammalia; order Rodentia; family Sciuridae; genus Ictidomys; species Ictidomys tridecemlineatus. The sequence goes on from NC_135483.1 coordinate 28,807,440, forward strand.
TTGGATGTTAAGTGTCCCCCAAAAGCTCATGTGTGAGACAATGCAAGAAAGTTTGAAATGACTGGATTATAAAAGGTTTAACCTAATCAGTGCGTTAGGCTCTGAAAGGGATTAACTTGGTAGTAACTGCAGGCAGATAAGTTGTGGCTGAAGAAGGTGGGTTTCTGAGGGCACACATTCAGGGTTTATATTTTGTCATGGTGAGGAGTCCCCTCACCCCTGCTTCTTGGTGCCATGTACCCAGCTGCTTTCCTCCACACACATCTCAGGACCTAAGAAATGAAGTTGGCCATCTATGGACTGAGACCTCCGAAACCATGAGCCCCAAATAACTTTTCCTCCTAAAATTGTTCTTGTCTGGTCTCTTGGTCACAGCAGTGAAAAAGTTGACTAAAAGACCATTTCCAAAAGGAAATTATTTAGGACCACTTCTAGCCCAGGGATGTGCCCTATGGTCATGTGAGAAATTTCTGAAACACACAAGAACAACAGGCAAAGACTCTTTATATATATAAATATATAACTGAGTTTTAGTACTAAGCCATCCACAGTATTGAAATTCTATCAACAAGCCAAGTGATCTTTCCTGTTAGACTCTCAGAACATTCCCATTATTTTTGAATAGTATTTATTTCTCATTATGAAAATGGGTGTGCATTTTAGATAATTAAGAATAAGTAGAAAAGGATATAAAGGAAAATTCAAACTATTTATGATCTCTCCACCCATAGATTAGAGTTATTAACATTTGAAATATTTTTTATATATTAATTTTACAAAAATATCTCTTAAACTCAGGGGTTATATTCCTAAAAGAATTGTGGTTGGCAAAACAGTGATTGTCATGCTCAAAGTTCCATGAAAAATACAGATTTAAGGATAAAATATTAAATTGCATTGGATTAGTTTTAAAAACAAAGATAATAGAAATTTTAGAACACATATACTTATAAATCTTAAAAACTTGCTTTGTTGGCCATTTTCAGTCCGGCACGGTGGTGCACACCTATAATCCCAGCAACTTGGGAGGCTGAGGCAAGAGGATCATAAATTCAAAGCCAACCCTAGTAAGTTAGCAAAGCCCTCAGCAATTTAGCAAGATCCTATCTCAAAATAAAAAATAAAAAGACTGATGATATGGCTCAGTGGTGAAGTGCTCCTAGGTTCAATCCCTTGTAAACACACACACACAAAAATAAAAAAAATAAAAAAAATTCTAAGTCACCTTCTAGAATTATACCAAAAAAAATGCTCCAATATCATGATCTGCTAGAGTTTTACATTATGCAGATTATATCACATTTTTTTAAAGAAGGTTTTACTGTGTTAAATGTCTTTTGCATTCATGGTCTCCACCATTTGTTTTTGCAATTAGTGGCAAAATGCTGGAGTATTCTTCACCTTCACCTCTTGCTTTGTCCCTACCCTCCCCAATTTTCATTGGGCTTAAGTATCCATTACTTTGGGTGTGGCCTACAATTCCTCCAGTAAAAGGGTAAGTTCTCTTTTTCACTGTAGTTGTCCATAGACTAGTTTACATGGACTGCAGGAAGAGTTCATGATAATTCTGATCTTTTGTTTAAGAAAACCTCACAAAACTGGGGATGATGAGGATGATGGTAATGGCATAGGACAACACTGTTCAGACTGTTAAATTAAGACATTCTAATACAAACCAAACCATCAAAGTCAGAATTTTATATATTTTTGTATGATTGGAATTTATTATTTCTGTCATCTGTACTTTTCACTTTAGTCTATAAGAACTTCTGTATGCTTAAAAGTTATTGAATGATATAGTCCATTGAAAAAATGAAAATAAGCATGAACATATTTTATGGTAGAGTGTTTTGTTTCATGAGGAAAATAGATTTCACTGTTCTGTGACATTCCCTCCAGGAGAAAGAAGCCATAAACAACATCTTCCTGCTTGAAATTTTCATGTGGCCATGTTCCAAGTATAATGTACCTGGCTGTCTCTCAAGGCTATCATGAATTTTGTGTCTCTTCAGGCTGGTGCTAGAAAGAATAAAAATAAAATGTCAAAATTGGGTGATTGTAGCTCATCAAACCTCATCTATATGAATATACTGGCACATAATAGTCTTGTGCAATAGAACCTAGGATGATCCAATCTCATGGCTCAAAAGCCAATTAGCAACTGTCAGTCTGATGATGCAAATGAAAATAAAATACAGATCAGCATAAAAAGATGAATTTTGTGGGAAAAAAAAGTTAGTGTAACTGTCATTACTTGTTAATATCCCTTTTTTGCCACGAGGTAATGGTGGAAACATGGCTAGAGTTTGAGCCACCTCTGGAAAAAAGTCATCCATTCAGATTGCGCATGATTCATTTGTTTCGGAAAAGGTCAAAATACCAAGACTGCTTTTGAAACTTACTTCAGCCAAAAATCTATTTTTTTTTCACATTGAATTTAAGCTACTATATTTTCAAATATCTTTTAGAATATTTAACATAGTTCTAGCTCACTGTTATGAATAATGAATTTTATATATTAATTTTTAACTTGAAAATAATGTTTTATTTAAGAAGATTAATATTTCTATGTTCATAGTATTCATATACTTTGTTTAATTACTTAACATTTTTATGAAAATATGGATTTGAGAGACTATTTATAATTACTAAACTAGAAAGAAGTTAGATTTTATTCCCTAGAACATACAGGCTAGACCAGAAATTACCTCCCAGAATTATATTCATATCACAAATTTTGTTTAAATAAAACTCTAATCTTCTAGCCTAGGAAAGAGAGATATTGGATTCAAGAGATTTATGATGACATATTTGACAGCTGGAGACTGAATTGTAAGCACCAGTGCCTGGAAATAATAACATATCATCCTTTAAATAAAGTTTTGATTTACATTTTCATGTCTGTGATTATAATAAAAGTTATGTTGAAAATTTACCTCAACATCTGCAAGACTTTTCTAGTTCAACCCATAAAGTTGCGTTGATTCATTCATTTAGTTATTCAACAACTATTTCATGTGGACACTGATGACAGAAATGGAATCAGGAAAATTTCATTCATTCATTCTATAAATATTCACTAGGCACCTACTATGTGTCAGACATTGTTCTAGATGATTGAGATACATCTGTGAAAATTCCAGACAAAATTCCAGCCTTCAAGGCGCCTATGTTTCATTTGGGAAATTTAGGTAGGGTAGATTTTAAATAACTGATAGATAATATATATTATGCATTTTGTTGGAAAGTGAAAAACATTGTTTGAAAACAAATAGGGCAAGATGGGCAGGGATTGACCATTTAAATAGGATGTTGATAGCTGTCATCATTGGAAAGTTGACATGTGAGCAAAGACAGAGAAGACTGTGTGAGCCGTGCACATATTCCTAGGGTAAAGGCAACAGCTATACAAAGGCTCTGAGGTGGAATTGTGTCTGCTATATTTCAGGCCCAGAAAAGAGACCCAGTGGATCTAGAGATAAGTGAGTAAGAAAGAAAATCATACGAGATAAGGATATAGAGAGATGAGAAAAGAGCAAGTCAGGTCCTAATGGAGGGACGTGGGCTTTTATTCTGAGGGAAATGAGCAGCCATTCATGAGTGAAGGAGTGACATGAGCTGGCAAAGTCCCCACAAGTATTCCTACAAAGGGTTTTGGTAGCTTTCTATCTTGTGAATTTATTGATTTTGCTACTTTTGCTTTCTGCCCACCAATCCTCTTTGATATTTTCCCTTACAGTATTTCTCACATTCAGTGATCTTCCACCATTTATTTAAGTCTTTTATGATTTGCATCCCTTTATAAAGAACTAGTTTATCATTTTTATTTTTGTTTTTCTTTCTCCTTTCAATTATTTTGCTACTACAATAGAATGAACATGAATAACATTATCTCATTCTCAGAATTCTCCAATTAAACTGTATCATTTTGATTGATTCCTACCAGTCTCCAAGTGAATGATATTCTCTGAAATGACTATCTTTTAGCAACTGGATAGCATAGGCCTACATATGCCCCACTTGTCAACTGTAGGCAGACTCACCATTTCCTAATATATTTTTAACCGGTGTGTCACATCCTTTGAGTTGCTTTGTCATCTCTTCTAAATTTAAGTTTTTCTGTCATTTAGCTCCATGATAGGCTAATAGAAATAATTATTTTAAAATTTTTATTTCCATGTACTCTGAAAATAGAATAAGGCAATGACAAGAATTGGTTCAATGAGCCTTTAATATTCAATAAAAACAGAAGCAACATTCATTTCAACGCTTTATGACTCATTGAGTCCACTAATTGGGATTTTAAATTGCTTATTTAAAGGGCATAGATGGCAGCAGAGAGGGTTTCCTGTCACATTTTACAAGAATGTCCATTGTATGATGACCGCTGTTCAAGACCACTATGCCAACCCAAGTGGCAAGGAAAAGAACTTCTCCTCCAGACAAATCAGATCACAACCACATTCAAGAAATTTCTAAGCAGACCTGGACTGCATATTGTTTTAGTATTGGATCTCCGAAAAAAAAAGGATCCTGGGATAAGGATTCTAACTCAAATGATTTGTATAGCAAATACAGGCAATGCTGAAAAAGTGGGAAAGTGACACAGTAAACAGAAAGTGGTCAATAAAGGATATGCTCCTGAGCCAACTACTGCAGCAGATAGCTAGAAGTTATTCTTACAGGGGAATGCTGATAATGGTATATGTTATGGTTTGGATATGAGGTGTCCCCCAAAGCTCCTGTGTTAGTTCAAGAGGTGAATGATTATGTTACGAGAGGCATAACCTAATCAATAGATTAATCAATCAAATTATGGATTAGTAATTTGAAGGGACTATCTGGTAAATGAAAGCAGGTGGGGTATGACTGGAGGAAGTTAGGTCACTAGGGACTTGCCTTTGGGGTTTGTATTTTATCCATGGCCCATTAGCTTGCTCAATTCCTGGCTACCTTGCGGTGAGCAGCTTCCCTCCATTATCCCTGTCTGCTGTGAAGTTCTGCCAGGGCAATGAAATCAACTGATCATGGACAGAACTTGTGAAACTGTGGGCTCCAAGATAAACTTTTCCTTCTCTAAGTTGTTCTTGTCAGGTATCTCAGTCACAGTGATAAAAGCCTGACAACCCAGTGTAAAATATATGCCTTAGAATCATCCCAACATTAATTTCTTGAATGTGGTGGAAAAGAGCTAATCCATGAGTTAACTGGCAGTCGAAAATCAGAACAAATGGAGACATCTGAGTGGTATGGGTTGGTCCTGACAGCATCTGCTTCACATCTAGAGCACCCTCCAGGTGTCTGCTGCACAATTCGCAAAAACGATAGTGTGAGGGGTCCCTCTGTGGAGTTGTGCAGCTTGACACTTCTAATCTAGGGTACAGCTTAGTGTACATAACTACTAGTTTTTTGGTCCATGTGACATATGAACCCGTCAAATTATCTGATAAATAAAGTTCTACAATTAGCTATCCCAGTAATCTACAGTAAAGGCCTGACATTGATACCACCCGTTACTGGTGACAAGTCCTGCTTTCTCACGTGTTGAAGTATAATATTAGAGAAGCACGGGGAGGCAAGCATATAAAGCAGGGTTTATTTTTAAAAGGGAGGAAGAAGAGGGCTATAGCTGGTACCCCAAGAAATGAGGGTGTTCTGCCTTCTTGTATGTCCTAGGCTTCCTTTGTTCTCCTGCTCTGTTCCCCTTATCTATCCCCTTGCTGCTTATGTGACTAGGCTCAGGAAATGCCTGGTGGGATGGCCAAAAGGTGGAAAACAGGTGGGCTGAAGGAGCCGGTGGGGAGTGATCCAGGCAGGACTAATTAACAATTCCCTGGAGGGAGAGACAATCCTTGAGACAGGTTACCTTAGCAACAGGTTGGAGCAGGGGCAGGTTGTATTGATAAGGGTGGAGGAAGGGCTCTGAAGGAATCTTCAATTCCTCCCTTCTCTAGATCCAACCCTTGCTTATATCTGCTTGTCTAATTCTGGCTTCAACGTTAGCCACCATGCTTCAAGCACAGAAATTTCCAAGTAGCTCCATGGAGCAATAAACCCAGATGACCCACATGAGACTGAATCTTTAAGCTTACTGGCCTTTATTTCTATAGTGTTATTTTTACTAATTGGTCTCATCAGTCCTACACAGAGAATCTAAATCTGTACCCATTAGTATGATTTCCTAGAACCAAAGTGAAGACTGATTCATTACAGGCAAGGTGAAAAGCCAAGGATATTTGTTCCCAGTAAACGCACTTTGTATTTTAGGTCATTTTCTCTTTTCTGTACTAAAATGCAGAGAAATACACACACCATTCACATCCACCCACCCCCTGCCCACACACACACACACACACAACCATTATTTAACAAACGCCTGAGCCAAGAAGGATACCCTATGTCTGATGCTAGGTATAATCATATGAGTAACACATAGTAGTAGCAGCTCACATGAAGCTCATGCATAAGATGAAATCAGACCATTACACTACAATGTATGGGTTTCTGAGAAAATTATGCATTCTATCAATAGTCTTGACAGATTAGTGCTTATCTAATTTTCCTAACTCCAGGAATTATTATTTAACTATAAAAGTCAAGGTGGATTTATCTAGTCTAGGCATCCACGTCCAATGAAATAGCTCATTTCATTTCACTAGCTTGGGATCTTATAAAAACAATAGAAAATTTTTGAACATGTGTGAACCTCTCCATGGGACATGAGAACTGTATAAATTTGCCATATTTAAACTTAAAGCCAAATTGAAAGGACACTCGCAAAGTCTATGTAAAGTTCAAGGACCACACTACACACCAGAATCCCACTCAAGAGATTTATTGTCAGAGCATGGAGCAAACTGACAAGGCTGTCCCTCCAAGGAGAGCATCAGTCTATAGGCACTCACAGAACAGCTTTATAGTTCACAAGAGGAATTTCATAAACATGCTTAGGGATTATGTCAATGGCTGAGTAGGGTCAACCCTTTAGCAGGCACACATTCTTACAGGATGCTAAACAGCATTGCCTCTCTAGATACAATGGCTCCTAAATTGAAACTTAGGAGTACCTAGATAAAAGTGGCTCCCGACCTAAAACGACAGATCTGATGCCAATATTCCTCCTTCTTTGTTTTTATAGATATGGGGTATGAGGGTATGAGGATGATGGTCTTTCTTCTGTAGCTTCTTTCTGCTGGTTAGGGGTGAAGAATCGCATTCCTATAAAGGGATCATGGAGGGTTTTAGGTGGGGGTGATACTGCCAGTTATTGGTGACAAGTTCTGCTTCCTCACCTGTTGAAGTTTGAACATCAGAGAATCACACCAAGGCAAGCCTATGACATATTAAAAAGGGGTAACATAGACTTCACCTTGGAGGGAGAAGGGGGCCATAGCTGATATCCTGGTATCCCAAGAAGCAAGATATTCTGCCCTTTTTATATGTCCTAGGCTTCCTTTGTTCTCCTGCCCTCTTCCCTACTGACTAGGCATTTGACTAGGCCTAGGAAATGTTCAGTGGGATGGCCAAAGGTGGGAAATAGGTGGGCTAAAGGGGGAAGGGCATGATGGAGCAGCCAAGCACACATTAATTAACAACTTTATAGCTTCCTGTAAAGAGGGGCAATTCCTGGGACAAGTTTAGCAACCTCTTGGAGCAGGGGGAAATTCTTGATAAGGGTGGAGAAAGGGCTCTGAAGGAATTAACATTTTAATCCCTCAGAGGACAGTCTCCAACTTGCCTGACTCACTCAAAATTGATTTCCTTGATCCAACATGACTCGATTTACCTATCTGTACTGACTGTCTGTCTAATTCTGGCTTCAGGGGCAGAGTCTCTGGAATCGGAGGAATTCACCATGAGTTGTAGGTCTCTGTCTTGGGTGCCAGGGGCTGGTGGTCTTGAAGGAGATATAGTTGATTGATTGACTGGTTGTTGAATTTGTATATCTGATCTTGCAGGAACTTCTGTAGGCAATTTAACAGGCATGATCCTATTAGGAGAAACATAAAGAGAACTAACAGGAGTCCTGTGAGGGGTAGGATCCAAGGCCATACTTGACTGAACATTCCTGGCCTAGTTGTTGTTTCCTCTTTTCTAGATGCTCTTATAATTGTTTGATTTTGCCCTTCACTACCCCTGACAGGTTGACATAAAATCAACACTCTTCTCATAAGTATAGGTGGAGGCCTCCTTTCTCTGCTATTAATAGGTTCAATCCATGGTGGTTTCATAGGACCACAGAGGCTAAGGAGTCCAGTTGATTCTGGAGGGATAGTGTAGACTCTGCTACCTGTTGGATAATCCCTATTAGCTGATTGGAGAGCTGATGAAAATAGGTAATGGGTGTGGTTCTTCCTGCCGTTCCTGTGGCTAGGCCTGCAGTAACTGTAGGGCAGCTACTAGGGAAACAAATTGAGTAGCCCATTTGTGTCAAGGGCTCATATGAGTAGGGACTTACCAACGAGCTGTTTAACCTAGAAGACATGCTATTAAATGAGAGAAGCCAATAATCTCTCTCCAAGAGATGTGAAGGCTGAGAAGTTGTCCTCATAACAAGGTTGGAGAGGATGAGGCCTTAATTTGGGAATATAAATCTTTAGCATAACCAGAATTATCAGGAATATAAACACAATATTTAACTTTTAATGTCACAGATTTCATCCCCATAAGATGCAGTTAAGCTAATTAATGTCATCTGACTTTGTGAAATCTTTCTACTGGTATGACTTCTGTGTCTAGTACAAATAGATAGGGTTCTGCTACCAGTATTCAGCTATCCTTCACTTAAGAACTGACCAGAAGAATGAACAGGACAAAAAATGTCATTCTGGATCTCACTGGGCTTATTCTTCTTCTAAATATGCTGATTTTTCTCTTTCTTCTACAATATTTTCTCTTTCTCCTATATAATCATTGTGTCATCCATCCTGAGAGCTTGCTTGAAGTCTGTTCTTAGCCTTTATAACTTAATTGCTTTTGAGTTTTGCTTTCCTTTTTTTTTTTTTTGTTGGTATTGATTATTAAACTCAGGGGCACTTAACCACTGAGCCATATCCCCAGCACTTTTTACTAAGTCTTACTAAGTTGTTTTGGGCCCTGATAAGTTGCTGAAGCTGGCTCTGAACTCGTGATCCTCCTCCTTCAGCTTTCCAAATTGCTGAGATTACAGGTGTATACCATCATGCACAGCAAGTTTTGCTTTTTGTTTTTTTCCTCTCTAAAGTGCCTATTCCTATTACTTGGCTCCCTTATGAAGCCAATTACTCTAAACTATGGTCTCTCTGCTGGTCACATTCCTTGCCATGGTGAAGGATGGTCACATTTAGCTCTAGGTGTTCTGGAGATTGACTTCCTAACTGGATCTTGTGCTCAAAGTAAGCACCTCATTTCACAAGTGCCAAGAAACATCCATTGCACACAATTGCACAGCACCTTTCCACTCTAGGCCCAGTGTTCTGAGATCATGCTGTAATAGAGGAGAGACTAGTATTTCCAGTAGGTACTGAGGACTCCAAGTGTGTATTGATTACACCATGTAAGTACAGAGTACAGCAGAAAAATCTTTTCCAGGAATAAACTTCTTTTTAAAAATTCTCTGTTAGAACAATAAAGACAGTTTCATAGTATTTTAAATAAACCAGTTAATTCTCAAAATGCCATAGTGTCTTGAGTTAGTTGTACCATTATTTTCTCTAGCATTTCTTTCATGGAATAAAGTAGATCCCATTATGGGACATTAAAAAAAAAAAAAAAGAACAACTTCATAGATCTCATAACACTGTGCAAACATTCCATGAGTTTCGAAGAACTTGTTAAAATCACTATAAAATATACTCATAAGTATGAATTAGTCAGTTATGCCAGTATTCCTCTGAACCATTATTCATAGGCATATAAACATCCAGTGACATGGGTGTAGCTCTTTATAAGCATTTGATTTTATAAAATCTTTGAAAGCTTTTGTTTGTTTAGTACCATAGATTGACCCCAGGGTCACATAACTCCTAAGCCACATCCTAAGCCTTTTTATTATTATATTTTATTATTTCTTTTTAATTTTTGAGACAAGATCTCACTAAGTTGCACAGGACCTCACTAAGTTGCTGAGGCTGACTTTGAATTTGGCATCCTCCTACCTCATCCTCCTGAGCTGTTGGGATTACAGGAGTAGGCCAACACAATTGGCTCTTGCAAGTTTTTTTTTTAATTCTTATTAGTTATATATGACCGCAGAATGCAATTCAATTCATATTACACAAACAGGGCACAAATTTTCATGTCTCTGGTCAAACACCAAGTAGAGTTACACCATTTGTGTTTTCATATATGTATTAGGGGAATGATGTCCATCTCATTCCACAGTCTTTCCTACCCCCATAATCCTCCTTTTGCTCCCTCGCCTTTCCCTATCTAAAGTTTGTCTAATCCTCCCATGCTTCCCGCCCCATCCCTATTATAAATCAGCATCCTTATATCAGAGAAGACATTCAGCATTTAGTTTTGGGGGATTGGCTTACTTCACTTAGCATTATATTCTCCAGCTCTATTCATTTACCTACAAATGCCATGATTTTATTCTCTTTTGTTGCTGAATAATATTCCATTGTGTATATATGCCACATTTTCTTTATCCATTCATCTACTGAAGGGTATCTAGGTTGGATCCACAATTTAGCTATTGTGAATTGTGCTGCTATGTGCATTGATGTGGCTGTGTCCCTGTAGTATGCTATTTTAAGTCCTTTGGGAATAAACCGAGGAATGGGATAGCTGAGTCAAAGGGTGGTTCAATTCCCAGTTTTCCAAGGAATCGCCGTACTGCTTTCCATATTGGCTTCACCAATATGTAAGAGTGTGTCCTTTTCCTCACATCCTTGCCAACACTTATTGTTGTTTATATTCTTAATAGCTGTCATTCCAACTGGAGTGAGATAAAATCTTACAGTAGTTTTGATTTGCATTTCTCTAATTGATAGAGCTGTTGAATTTTTTTTCATATATTTGTTGATTGATTGTATATTGTCTTCTGAGAAGTGTTTGTTCAGTTCCTTGGCCCTTTTATTAATTGGATTATTTATTTTTTTGGTGTTAATATTTTTGAGTTCTTTATATATCCTAGAGATTAGTGCTCTATCTGATGTGCATGTCATAAAAATTTGTTCCCATTCTGTAGGTTCTTTATTCACCTCACTGATTGTTTCTTTTGCTGAGAAGAAGCTTTTGAGTTTGAATCCATCACATTTATTGATTCTTGATTTTAATTTTTGCACTATAGAAGTTTTATTATGAAAGTGGGGGCCTAATCCAACATAATGGAGATTTAGGCCTACTTTTTTTTCTATTAGACACAGGGTCTCTGGTTTAATTCCTAGGCCCTTAATCCACTTTGAGTTGAGTTTTGTGCATGGTGAGAGGTAAAGGCTTAATTTCATTTTGTTGCTTATGTATTTCCAGTTTTACCAGCACCATTTGTTGAAGAGGCTATCTTTTCCCCAATATATATTTTTTGGTGCCTTTGTCTAATACAAGATAACTGTATATTATGTGAGTTTGTCTCTGTGTCCTCTATCCTTTACCATTGATCTACAAGTCTATTTTGGTGCCAATAACATGCTGTTTTTGTTTCTATTGCTCTGTAGCATAGTTTAATATCTGGAATAGTAATGCCACCAACTTCATTTTCTTGCTAAGGATTGCTTTGCCTATTCTGGGTCTCTTATTTTCCAGATAAATTTCATTTCTATGAGGAATGTCATTGGGATTTTGATTGGGAATGCATTGAATCTATATAGTGCTTTTGGTAGTGTGGTAATTTTGACAATATTAATTCTGCCTATCCAAGAACAAGGTAGATCTTTCCATCTTCTAAGATTTTCTTTAATTTCTTTCTTTAGTGTTCTGTAGTTTTCATTGTAGAGGTCTTTCACCTCTTTTGTTAAGTTGATTCTCAACTTAGCATAGATAGCTTCTAGGATGTTGAGATATGTTCCTGTTATCCCTACTTTTTCTAGTGTTTTGAAATAAAATAGAAAATTTCAAAGACATTGACAAATTTCTAGAGTCATATGATTTGCTCAAATTGAATCAGGATGATATGCACAATTTAAACAGATCAATTTCAAGTGATGAAATAGAAGATGCTGTCAGAATATGCCAACCAAGAAAAGCACAGGACCAGATGAATACACAACTGAGTTCTTCAAGACTTTTAAAAAAGAACTAACACTAATATAATAGTCTTCAATTTATTTCAGGAAATAGAAAAAGAGGGAGCACTTCCAAACTCATTCTATGAGGCCAATATCACCCTGATTCCAAAATCAGTCAAAGACACATCAAAGAAAGAAAACTTCAGACCAATATCTGTAATGAACATAGATGCAAAAATTCTCAATAAAATTCTGGCAAATCAAATACAAAAACATATCAGAAAGATAGTGCACCACAATCAAGTGGGATTCATCCCAGGGATACAAGTTTGGTTCAGCATATGGAAGTCAATAAATGTAATTCATCACATTAATAGACTTAATGATGAGAATCATGATTGTATCAATTGATGCAGAGAAAGTATTTAACAAAATACAGCATCCTTTCATGTTCAAAACACTAGAAACACTAAGGATAGTAAGAATATACCTCAATATTATAAAAGCTACCTATGCTAAACCCAAGGCCAACATCGTTCTAAATGGAGAAAAATTGGGAAGCATTCCCTCTAAACACTGGAACAAGACAGGAATGCCCTCTTTCACCACTTCTATTTAACATAGTCCTTGAAACTAGCCAGAGCAATAGACAGATGAAATAAATTAAAGGGACACAGATAGGAAAAGAAGAACTCAAATTAGCACTCTTTGCCGATGATATGATTCTATACATAGAAGACCCAAAACATTCCACCAGAAAACTTCTAGAACTAGTGAATGAATTCAGCAAGGTATCAGGATATAAAATCAACACCCATAAATCAAAGGCATTTCTGTATATCAGTGACAAATCCTCTGAAAGAGAAACGAGGAAAACTACCCCATTTACAATGCCTAAAAAAATAAAATAAAAATAAAATAAAAAAATCTTGGGAATCAATGAAAGAAGTGCAAGTTTTAAATGTTCTTTTTACAGTTGAGAAAGATATTTTGAAGAAGATAAATGATTTTCTTAGGATTTGAATTTATGCCCTATGGACTATTGAGGTCGTGCTTTTCCATGTACATTTCTGTTACACAAGATAAATGAAGTTAAAAAGTTGTGTTTGATTTTCTGGATCTTTAAGCCACTGCCATTTCTTTGTGAAATATTCCAATTCATTCCCTCAAAAGTCAACATCTAGAACCCCTGCTTTGTGGGACGTTTTGTACTAAACCCATTCTTCATCCTACTCATTCTCTGTGTTCTTGTCCTGATCAACGATCTGATCTTGCTAATCTTCCCAGATCCTAAAGGACAGGATATTGTTGAAAATTTGAAGTAAGACATAACACATTTGAATCCTTGTTCATTGATCTTTTTCAGATAGAATTGCTTCGTAGGGCTGGGGATGTAGCTCAAGTGGTAGCGCGCTCTCGCCTGGCAAGCGCTGGGTTCGATCCTCAGCACCACATAAAAATAAAATAAAGATGTTGTGTCCACCGAAAACTAAAAAATAAATATTAAAAAATTCTTTCTCTCTCTCTCTCTAAAAACAACAACAAAAAAAGAATTGCTTTGTACTTTTTAATCCTTTGACTTAAAACCACCAGAATGCTGATCTCAGCTGGCTCATATCAATTAACCCAGTATCAAAGTAGGCTCCATTCTTATATGAGCTTCACACAGAACAAGCAGCCCTTCATAACTTGCAGAGTGACTCCAGCAGGGGATTAATACCCCGGAAAGCATCTGGACAGGTACAGCATGGATCCACCATAGAGTCAGCCAGAAAGATACTGAGAATATCTCACAATGCCAGAAAGATATATAATCTGCCCCTGATTTTATTCACATGAAAACGAAAGATTTCATTTCTAAAAATATCTGGACAACTGAGTAAATTCTCTCCTGCAGTTTTATTTAAAATATTCAGTAACATTGAGACATACCCTAAAGCCATTCTCTACTGGTAAGAACAATTTTTACTTCTCCTCCCTCACCAACCCCCTATAAAAATGGGCTCACTGTTCTTTTTATAGCCTAACAGAAAGATCCATGTACCAGGACTGCCTTAGCTTTGCTTGGCTTCAATTATACAAACTAACCACACTCAGTTGGATGGCAACTGCCTTAGCAATGTGCCGGTCGTCTCCAACTTCATGAGTGGAGTTTTTCCACCCACAGTGTCAGGTACAGGAACTGAAATAAGGATCAAAATTCTCTAATGCCAATAGAGGGAAAATTCCAATGAAATAATACAGCTGCTATGGTTAAGCTGTGCTGATCTTTTCCCTCATGCACAGCAATAACAAAAGCTGAAGGTTTTAATTGATAATCTTGGTATATGTAATCCTTACATTTATTACCTCACTTAAAACTTTACCTTTTAGGGTATGCAATGTGAAATTTATAATTTATCAAACTCTTAACTACTTGGATATATTTCTCATAGTTTTTTTTTTTTAAAATCATAGTTGGTTTTAATTCAGTTGAGTTGTTGGTCTTCTGTTGCAGTCCCTGGGGACTGTCAGCTCCACGCTGCCATTCAATTCTAGTTACATATTTTCAGACCACTAATCTCTCTCCACCCCACCAGCTTTCCTGCTGCTTGACCACAAAGTGACAACATCGACTATACCATGCCACGGAAAACAAGACTCAACATTTCAGGAGAACCAGCCCAGCTAAGAGAGTTTCCTTATGAAAACTCTCCTAACACTTCAATATTGCATTAACCTCAGCTTCACCTGCTTCTTCTTTGGGTAACAGAGGTCATTAACCATGTGAACATCTTTAGTCCAACCACAAACAGAAGCGGGATGGTTGCTTTTGGCCCAAGGGAACTTCTAACCCTGGCAAGAAAGTAGAACAGCTCCCTGAGCAGTGTGACAGAGTAGAAGCCCTGTTTTCAGACCATTTGGAGGCTCAAGATATTGTGTGACCTTGAGTTTGTATTTAACCTTTGGCCCTTCTCAGAGCCCAGTTAGGTGGGCCTTTTTAAAATAGTTGAATAATGCCCAGTAGAATGTAAAGGAAAACTCTTTCACTGGCCATTACCTGTTTCTGCCAACAGTTCAGATCATATATTTTGTAACCACATTCAACCAAGTCTTATGTAAACCATTAGCAGGTCTTGAGGTCTTTTCTGTTTCAAAAAACACTGCTTTGGCAGGATGAATGATATTATTTTATTTTTCCAACCATACACTCATCTTAGAAAGTTCATATCACTAGACATAGGTATGATATTTTCTTAACTCTTTCTGTAATGCACTTCTTTGTTATCACAAGCACTAGTGGTCACTCTCTGGTACTAGGATCCAGGTGTTGTGGAAATTTTGAAATACAAAATAGCACTTTAAGGTTTACAAGTCAATTACATCCTGAATATTTCATTTCTTTTAATTTCCCCACATTTTTTAAACCTAAAATGAATTTATTTTTCTGGGATTGTTTTTTTTCTAAATTAATAAGTCTTAATGCTAGGATGAACACTGGATGAAAAAGAAAATTCCTTGGTAACATCTTACAAATCACAAAATTCATTGACCCTTGACATATTTCTGTAGAGACCTTCCATAAAAGTATAACCAGTAGACCTTCCCCTTCATTGGAAGTCACTACTTCCAAGGCTGCTTAATTCTTTCTGAATTATTAAACTAGCCTTATTAAAGGTCTTGTGAGGTACTGAGAAAATAAGTTGGGTCAAGTTTAAAACAAACACTACTATCTTCACTTGTTATTAAAAATAGGGAAATGACATCACAGGGAGCATTGAAACTCAGCCACAACCACACGAAACAGCAGCGCACGAGACACTCAAAATCTAGATCTGCTCGTGGTCGAAAGCTCTTGTATATTTTACTACACAACACGTGATACTGTGCTAAACTAAAGCAATTCCTTTCATCCAAAAACCTTGCAGGATAAATCATTGCCTAAGCAGTTGATACTCCTTATGCGACATCTACTCGAGTATGCTGAAGGGAATGTTGAGTGCAGTACAGAATGGCCATAGTTATTGGCCATTTGTTCGTAGCAAAGCTAAAACTGGAATAAACTAAGGTATAAGGGCTTTTTATTTTTTAATCACAGAGAAAAGAAAAAAAAACAAGAACTTTTGATAATAGATCAAATGCTTTATCCAAACTCAGAATGAACGTTTATACTTTTGTTGTCAACATTTTCCTGAGTACAAGAAAAATGAATGTGAGGAAAGAAGACGAGTCAATTTACTACCACTGGAAATACTCTGCTCTTTCATTTTGGAGAGAATTGACACCTCTATCTGATTTATGAATATTAATGTCAAGCTGACAACAACAACAAAAAAGTATGAGCATGTACGTGTTTCTCTACTTTTAGAAATCTTACTTTGAATCTTATTAAAGTTTGAAAAAAATAATAAACTTTTGTTCTATTTCAGTACCCAGAGGCACCAGTTATTTCCACATACAACCAAGAATTGGAGGATAGATGATTTCCTTCTATTCCTTCTCAGGGCAAATACAAATAACATCAGCCAAAATTTCTCTGCCTTTCAGCCCAGAATAGAAGGGGAAAGTTTTAAGGCTTGGTAACTTTTTCAAATAACTGAAAGAGCCAATGATGATTAACTTTCCATAGTAATGTGTTTGGCAGGATCTCTTGTGTGTGTCCTTCTTATATTCACTCCTTCTCAAGCAGAATGACACCCTTTTGCAGAACCAAATTCAAGTCTTTAACAAAGTGAGAAGGAGAAAGTTTCTTTGAGCTTCACAAAGTTCAGGCAGAAAAAAGAAGTGATACTTTGGATAAGCAAAGGGAGTAAGATATATAAGAGCTCTGAGCAATGCCCCCACTTACTCTGTTACAGCAACCTAAATAGGTAGCAAGACCACAGAGGGGAACAGATGTGTAGTATGTATAAGGAGACAAGATCACAGACTCATTGTTCCTTGGTCATTGCAGTCTTCTCTGCCCAAGAACAGTATGTAAACAGCAGAGTTCCAGGCCTGAGGTGACCGTACAAACTGGATTAGCATGACTGCTGTCCAACCATAGAAGACTATTGACTGAGAACCAAACAAGCTCCTCCAATGCTTCAGCACCAAGTAGAATCACAAAGTTATGAAAGATTGGGAAAGCCGGTCGCACTAACCAAGAAATTTGGACTGTCAGAATTGATAAACCTTTTTTAAAGAGGTTTTTTGCATGAAAATATGTTTATTTTATTTTGACGAGAAACAAATTTTCTTGATGTACCAAAACCTTGATGTAACAAAATACTACGTATTTACATATGCATTCTTCAAAATTAGAAAATCTTGTGTCTTGTCCTGCTTCTAGCTTTGTTATGTCCTTTGACTACGAATAAATTATTAAAATGTAGTTAGCTTCAGGTACCTCATCTTTAAACTGGGAGTGAGCATAACCATCAGGCTTACCTCACAGAGCCAGTAGACACAGAATTACCAAAAGTAGTATGGGAGTTGATAGAGTTGATACTACTATTGGCTTATTTTGCTGTTCATGACATGTCTTAAAAATGGTTTAGCTTCTCTGAGCTCTACCAAGTGACTATTTTTTTAGACATTGATGGACCTTTGTTTTATTCATTTATTTATATGCGATGCTGAGAATCAAACCCTGTGCCTCACACATGCTAGGCAAGTGCTCTACAACTGAGCCACAACCCCAGCCCCTAAATGACTACTTTTAATACAATATTGATAGATACTGTAATTCCTCAAGCTGGAAAATATAAATGTTTCAAATAATACAAATATGATTTTTTTATATTTGCACCTGCTTTGGTAAATGCATTGCACAATGTTAGAAATCAGCTTAGAGATTATATTTCCAAAAAAGAGTAAAATAACAACTAGGTCTTTTAAAACTCACTTAGTAAAATCAACTCACTGAGAAGATATCTGGCTCATTTTTGGTCATGTGAATAATATTCAAACATGAGTTGTTTGTCTTTTAAATGATGGTGCAATAATTGAAATTTGGTGGCAAACTGCTTTTAAGTAAAGAATGATGTCTTAACAAAGCAATATTTTTGCTGTAAGTCAAGGAAATAGAGTTTTAGAGCCAGGAAATGTGAAGAGGATAGAAAATATTTAATCAACAGGCCTCCACAGGAAAATTTCTAATGTCAGAAAATAGATCAGATGATGGTGTTATTCTTCTTAGCATTATGGGAGGAGACTCTGGGTGGGTAACATCTTTCAATTTAAAAATGAGAAAATATAATACTATAACAAAGTAAGTGAGAAGAGGCATGGAATCTATGTTACACATTCCAAAGATGAATGAGAAGTAGAAATGGTACTTTTATAATTATGTATGCAAAGGGAGAATGACTTAAAGCTCCAGAAGCATCTTGGGGATCTGAATATTATCTGTCAGTACATTTAAAAAATCTTGATATCCCCTTTATAATCACTAGATTATTTTGAAGATAATTTAAGTCAATAAGTTCAATACTGGTCAACTAAGTTACCTATCCTAGAAATAATCTAGAAACTTATATTTAAATATAGCAATGAGATATTTCCATTATCATCTTCTTTGGGAAAGTACCAAATAATGGATTATATAGGTGCAGAAAAGAGGTACTGAGATCCCAAGCTTAAGGCCAGGATCTTTATACCAAGCAGACTACTTGGTCAAGGACATGAATATCAAGTCAGTGGAGATCTATTTCTACTCTCTACCCATCCAGGAATCTGAGATCACTGACCTTTTTCTTCAAGGAAAAACAAATTCTTCAAAGATGAGCTTTTAAATATCATACTTGTAAAAACTTAGATATATGCTGCCCAGAGGACCAGATTCAAGACGTTTGTCACAATTAGGGACTACAATGGCCTTATTGATCTGGATGATAAGAATTCGAAGGAGGTAGCCTCGCCATCCATGGGACCATCATCCTGGCCAAGCTCTCCCTTGTCCCTGTACAGGTGGGTTACTGGGGGAGCAAGAGGGCAAGCCCCACATTGTCCCTAGCAAGGAAATAGGCCACTAGGATTCTATACTGGTGCACCTCATCCCTCCACCTACAAAGGTGGAGCATTGCCTGAGCCCCTGTACCTAAGGAATGGTTGCTGATTGCCAGTATTGAGGACTTCTACATCTACATCTCAAGCAGAACCAGCACTGACACCCCATGAATCTTTGCAAAGACTACCTTCAAGCCAATCTCCAAAACCTACAGCTATCTGACTCCCAACCTCTGGAAAGAGACCATATTCACCAAGTCTCCCTATAAGGAGTCAGTGCCCATCTCCTAAAAACCCACACCGGAGTCTCTATGTAGAAGTCTCCGGCCCCAGCTGTGGCTATGAGCTCAGGTTTTTATACAAGGAAAATGAACTAATTAAGCCTGTTTAAAAAAAAAAAAAACTTGGACTTTTTATTTCCCATTAGCTAAAAAAGAGTGACTTGTCAAAAATTTCTTAGTAAATCAGTGGTCAATCTAATTAAAATCTAGAGGTAAGGATTTTTTCCTTGCTTACTTGTTACATTAAATGAAAGGCTTTTATAAAACTATATTTATTAAGAGAAAGATGAGCTATGGCAACTTAGTGTTAACATATTATATATTCTTCTCTTCTCAAGTCTCAGATCTTGGCTTTGGCTTCCTTTCCACCAAGAGAATAGCAGAGTTGAGGCTGAATCAAGATTGACCACACCCCACTCCAGACAATACAGATTGAGAAGCAAAATTGAGGAGACAGTAGGGGGGAAAATGTGAGACAGTTTTCTCACACTTTTATGGTTTAACATTAATAAAGTCATTCTGGTAGAATGTTGCTTTTAAAAATAGAATATGAAGTTATGAGGTCAAATTATGTATGAAAACCCTCCTTCTTGTTTTTCTGTTCAAAAGAAAGGATGCATGCAGATGACATAGATACAATATATAGAGTCTTGGGAAAAAAGACCCTGGGATGCACAGGAGGTTCAGCTTTGGGGTCAACTTATGTTGCTGTAAGTTAAGAATATAAGGGTCAGAATGGGACCACAGAATAGTAACAAAACAGGCCTTTTTTGTGTGGGTGCCAGTAATCACAGTGGAGAACACTAACCATGAAAGCCTAACTATTTCAGGAAGACCCCAAGTGGTGTTTTTGTTTCTTCTCTTGTCCATCCTGTGGTCTCTTATTTTCTCTTGTCCTGATTCAGCAACTCCTATTGCCCCCTTTAAGTGTGAAATCCCCTGCTTTCTTTCCTTTTTGTGGTTATGTGTGATTTTTGCCACCAATCTTCATCTTCCTCATCTTCTGTCAACAGCAAACACATTTTTACTATGTAGGAATTGTCCTCCTCTGTTCTCAGCTGTGTTATTTAAGTAAGAAGGTTCCCATCCTGACACATATAGCCAAGTTGTCCAGCTAATCCATCATTCTGGTTACAATGACCCAACCAGAGATGGATAATGGGGCAGGAAGACATGCTTGTTCCGTTTTCTATAGCAGCAATCATCAGGGACCAGGTTTCAGCCCCTGATGGTTCTCTTGGGAGGTCTGCCTATTCTTACCATGTTGTAATCCTAAAACCAAACTGCCAGGTCTCTAGCTCTGCTCTATCACCTCCTAGCTGTGTGGTCTTGAACAAGTTACTTAATCTCTGTGTGCCTGTTTCCTTACTACAAAGAGTTGTTACGAGAATTAAATCAGTTAATGTGTGGAAATTACTTGGAATAGTTCCGAGAATGTCATGTTGTTGTTGTTGTTGTTTTTTAAAAAAACATTCCTTTAATCACTTGTATTTTAACTCCTTCAACTGTCTTTGACTCTTCTTTCACTATATCTACCATTCACTGAAAATCCTCTCTCTTCTGTATCACCATCCCTCCGCCTTTCTTCCCCCCAAAATTAAGTTATAGTACACTGGCTAGGTTCTTGTTTCTATCCATTTAGACTCTTGCCTACCTCAAAAGCACTTCTAAAGGACATCTGTGGAATCTCCTGCTTTAAGACCCCCTCCTCTAGGAGCTGGCAGACAATCCTAGTCCTTCCTAAATGGATCTGCACCAGCTCCCTCCTTAGTAAATATGAGTCACACCCACTACCCCTAGCCACAGATTAATGGTCAGAAGTTGGGCAGCAAAGACCCTTATCTGGGATGTTTAGACCTGCAAAACAATAGGAAGGTAGCACAAACACCCAGAGAGTTGAAATCATAAAACGTAAAATTGCAGTGGTAGCCACGTTTACTGCCATATTGAAAGAATAAATTAACAATTTCTTTTCTATTGAGACGTCTTAGAAACTTTAAGATGTTAATGTGCTAAGCTGGGAATCCAGGGTCACTGTGATAAGAAATATCTAGTTACTCCATATACTTCTACTGAAGATTAATGCTGCCTTCCATGATTCTGTCTGCAAACTAGATTTCACCACATCCACTAGAAGTACTATTAGCCTGGGACTTGTCCACAGGGCTAAAGGATTAGTTGCCCCTATTAACACAGCAAACCCCCCATTTCAGGAGGCTGGATTTGTCAGTGCTTAATTTAATCAGCTCTGTTTACAGACTTGAGATCTTCTTGAGGCCATGGTGGATAGAACAGGATTCTCTGGCTTTGAAGGGCATCTTCTATCTCCATTTTATAGATGTGGAAATGGAGGCTCAGTTAAACTTCTCACCTAGATCACACACAGCATCAGAGCCAGGATTTGAACTGATATGTTCTGCCTGAACAGGATCTCTGATTATAAAGTTTGCTATTCCCACATACTCTGTTCAACCCTTATCTATTATTAAATATGAATATTTATCATTTCCTTGTACTCTATATCAGTCAGGATTCAGTCAGAAAATGGAAAACAAGTGTAGATATTCAGCAGGAGAAATTTAATACTGGAAATTGGTTATATGAGCAATGGAAGAGCTATAAAGTAGGGGATAATTAAGTGACAGTTGAGCAATAATAAGAAGTTTCTGTGGCTCTAGCGTAGGGGAGCAAAAGGGGATGGGAAGTTATCCTCGAATCCAGAAACCAGGGTCACAGAGTGAAAGCTGGAAGTACAGAAGGACTACCTGTCCTGCCAGAAATCTGAACTATTAAACAAAGTTAATTTGGGCCTAAATTTATCTCTATAATTGGGTGGTAAATATTGGCCTAAAGCAACGTTTGTACATTGCAAACTATAACCTAGGTTGGCATGTAACCTAAGGATATACTCCACAACCATGCAACTAAATCTAAGCTAATCATAGCAGCTGAACTTCCAGCCAATCAGAGGGTGAAAGCTGCCAAAATATGACTCTGTAAAGAAATGCCAACTACAGCCAATTTGGTGTGTCGTTTTCTCTCCTCTGCTATCAATATAAACTCCACATGTAGCAGGGTTGAATATTCTGAACCATATTTGTTCTGGGCTGCTATCTAATTTCAGAATTGCAATTAAAGACAATTGTGAATGATGTAACTAAATTTCTTATAATGTTGTCTTATAAGAAATAAGAGAATGGAGCCGTCCTGTGGGAACCAGAACCAATGAGGAGAGACTGAAGAACCATCCATAGTAGATGACTTCCTCCTACTTTCTGTCCTTCAGTCTGCTTGAAACTAATTGGCAAATAACTCTGGGAAATGTAGTTTGTTGCCATGTAAAATAAAGGAAGAAAAGGCAGGGAAATTATTTAGGAGCAAGTAGGAAAACAACTAACACACTTATACTCCCTTGTATAAAAGATTACAGCACAGGGCTGGGGTTGTGGCTCAGTGGTAGAGCACTCACCCAGCATGTGCGAGGCCCTGGGTTTGATCCTCAGCACCACATAAAAATAAATAAAATAAAGGTATTGTGTTCAACTACAACTAAAAAATAAGTATTACAAAAAACCTGAGTTTGTGTCTTTTTGGTTGTAAGGGGTGGGGTGAGAGAAATTGAAGTGCAAGAGCCTAGAACTACAGAATAGGAGATCCTTGGTCTATTGCTATTCTGTTTTAAAATCTGGGAGCAGTTTTTTCACCTTCCTACTTAGTAGAGCAAAAAGTGACTCCAACTTAAGACTCATTTTTCAGAACTTGCCTGCTTAAAACCTCCATTTATTTTTATTCTTATTGCCATAAGGACAAAGACTAACTTGATGGTTTTAAGTAAGGGTGCTTTGTCCTGTGGAAATAGGAAGCAGGCACTATCATATAAAGAATCTTCCTAGAAGCCAATGAAAGCTGAAGAACCAGCTATCTAGAAAGGTAGAAAACAGAATATAGATCATAGAAGTTGGAATCAAAAGGTTATTCAGAGTCTAAGCATCTCTGACAGCAATAGCTCCTGGATTTCCAGTCCATATTTAGACCTTTCAACTAACTCAGCCAATCTCAGCATAGCTCTTGTTCTGTGTCTTCTTCCTTTTCAGAACTCTCTATTTTTTTCTTTACATACATGGCAAAGCAGACTCATAAGACATATAATCTAAAGGACACTTCACTTTTTAGGAATAAAAGTTTTGCAAAAGATCATATCATCAGCAATTGCCCATACTATGAATGAATTAACCTCATCTCAGTTGTCATCTAGTCTGGTCACTTGGAAAGAGGGCATCATGATACAGGTTCACATGGTATATTTGCCTGGAAGTACCTTCTGAGCAAGAAAATCTTCCTTAGAAGCTCTGTGGTTGGATTGCATTCTTCACCTTGGAGGCAGAAAATAGAAAAATAAATAAGCAAAAGTTAGATAAAAATAAAGTGAAAGAAAGATCTTCTTCCAAGATAAGCAGATTGTGCAAATTGCTACAGAATGAGAAACTGAAAAAAAACTGAATTTTTTAATCCACATGCATCATCACACATCATGAAAAGTAAATGTACCATTTTGTTATGACATTCTGCCTTGATCAAATATGCTGAGCAATTACATATTAATTCACCTTTTCTGCACCCCTGAGAAATTGGTCAATTTCAGTTGCCTAATAAAAAAAAGAATAAAAGACAATTGTCACCTAATTAGGCTCTCTACTCAGCATTCCAGGATATGAGTCTGTTTTTAATCTAGAGCAATTTGATTCCAGCCACTGCGACACTGCCCATTTTGAAAAACACACAGATCCTTTTCATGGCACACACACACAAAATCAATTAGACTCTCTCTCTCTCTCTGCAACTCTCAATTTGAGAAATAGGCATTGTTTCTGTGGGAGTGCAGAATGAACCTGGCTATTTTAAATAAATGACCTAAGAAAGCCATTATGGATAAACCAAGACTGCATTAGAAAATAAATAAGAAAAAATCATCAGAGTTAATGCTGCAAAATGACCCAGGTTCATTTGTACTGAGAAGTGCCACTGCGGCTGAATTATTTATAGGCCTACATTCTCTCATGCAGTAAATGTAATGTAGTGTTTTGAGTTGGATTCTGTTTAGTTGGTTGGTTAGTTTTAAGCCGTAGGATCTTTAAAACTCTAATGCTCTTAAATCTTGTTCAAGGGACAGTATGTGACCACAGAATGTCTTGTGCAGTCTGTATTGAATCTCCTTCTTGTGTTGTCCAGTCTCTCATCTTTCAAAATTGACATGATGAAGAATAGACACAGTCATGGTTTAAGACCAGACAAACGTATTTTAGCATAATTTTATGCAGTAGAAGAGATAAGTAAAAGGAAGCCCTACTTTATATTCCCTTCTGTGTCCATAAAGCTGTATTTCAATTTGACTATAGCCCTAAAAGGGGTCCCAGTATAAGGTAGGGATGACTAACATTCAAACTCAAAAAAAAAAAATTGTCAGTTCCCTCAAATCTAAATCAAGACTGGAATGCTGGGATACAGAACACTGCCCACATATGAATTGGCTCAACTTGTAACCCATGGCTCCTGTGTCTACCTAGGTAAATTCCTATATTGCCATCTAATTATTGAATAATACATGAAAACTGTTTCTGAAGATGATGGTTCATTGGAGGAATGTATCACCAGAGCTGTTCATTGGAAAGTTTGAATTTATTTGATACAAATAAATAAAATCTGTGCAAAAATTTGATTTCTTCTATCATTTGAATGCTTCATCATAAAGAGAGTTGCTTGTTTGTTTTCCTATTCTAGAATCTTCTATTAAGCACCTATGCCATAAAAACAAATGTTTTGGGTGTTTTGTTGTTTTGTAAATACCACTAAACAAAAGTGCTCACTTATTCCTTATGCATAATCTATTTGAATGACATATTCTTAGAATTGCTCCTAGATATTTTATCTTTTAACAGATGTTTTAGTGCTGCAAGCACATTGTTTTTAATAAAAAAAGTCTCCATATCTTTACACTTTTCTGAATGAGAAGCTGAGTTGATGCCCCCAAAGAATACTACTCTCTATTCAAAATACAAGTATTGAGCCTTTGTTGTGTCTTAGGGGCTGCAGCTCTTCTCTCTATATGTTGGCTCCAGTCTGCACACTTGGACAATCACACTGTTAGGACCAATCCTGAGTTTAGGTACAGGGGCTGTAAGCATCTCCATTTACCATTCTTTGACTTGATATCTTTACTCTTCTGCAGTCCAGCCATTACTTTTTTTCCTGTACACATAGCATCTGACTACTTAGGCTATTATTCAGGAATCTTTTTTGTACTGTTGTAGTCTTCTATTGCCCTCTTGCCCCACAGTGTCTTACTACATACCAAAATGAGGCCTCTTTTTCCTGCACCTGTTTTCCCCTGATGTCCACTTTCCATATCCAGGAATCTAGAATACAACCAGGCATAATGGTGTATGACTGTGATCCCTGGTATTGCACTTAGGAGGCTGAAGAAGGAGTATCTCAAGTTTGGTGCCAGCCTCAGCAATTTAGCAAGATCCTCAGCAACTTTGGAACCCTGTTTCCAAATAAAGGATAAAGATTTAAAAAAGACTTGGGATGTAGCTCAATGGCAGAGCACCCTGGGATTAAATCCCCAGTACCAGAAGCAAAAGTGGGTACATTAACAGGGATTCCAGAGGACCACATGTTCTCACCCTCCCTGTTATAGTGCTGTTTTCTCAGTTGAAACAATTCCCCATTAAAGAATCCTCGCCCATCCCTGACTGTCCCCCTAGCTAATGCTTATTATATAATAACTCACTCACTTCCACATATCACATTTCAAATTGAAATTATTCTTTTCATCTATAAATGGATCTATTCCTACTACAGCACATGCCCCTCACAGTGGGGAAGGCCAGTTCCAAGACCTGGAACCATTTAAGATGGCCTGTCCCACTTTAATTCACTATCTATAATTAGTTGTGCCTACCTTGTGGGTGGAAAAAGAATATCAAGGTATTTGATCATTGGCAATAGAGATAATCAGGGTAATTTGTCAGAAAAAATATAACATTGTCAGATCCAACCATCTATATTTGCCATTTGGCTTCCTTACAGTCTCGAGATGGCATAAATATGTGGAATGGGCTTACTGAGGCATCTGCAGCTACTTCTAATTCACTGAACTCCTTTGAAGTGAAAAGCAATAGAGTGGAAATAGATGTATGTTAGATGACTTTGACTGCCATTTATTATTACTCTCATGTTGATCAAGTCTCTTAACATCTTATAAGCCCTTTCTCCTAGATAATGTGAGAACAATAACATTCATTAATGCCTATAAACTACTAGATTTGACTTTTGATGAATTAGAAAAGCAAGGAAATGATTTGTCCCACGTTGGCCAGTCGAGAGAAATAACTGATGGTTTCTCTCCATTTGAGCAAGTCACTAGGAACCACTCATGTAAAGGCATAGCACGAACCAGTAAGCTAATTTCCCATATGTATTCTGTGCCTTTCACTATAAAACCAAGTATTCAATATCCCTACAGATACAAGTTCTCATGGTGTCTATTAGTAACAATAAAGATATGTGGCACCTAGTGAATAGAGTACACCTATGTCTTACCTGTGGGAAAGGAAGTGAGGCAGGGTGCTGTGGGAACATAAAGAAGTGCATAACCACGTCTGCAGGGACAAGGAGGATTTCCCAGGCCAGGTGATGCCCAACCTGCTCTTCCTGAGATTCAGAGATTCCAAGGGCTCTTTGCACATCCGTCCTGGTTTTCTTGTTGTTGTTGTTGTTGTTTTAGTTGTAGATGGACACAATAACTTTATTTTATTTATTTATTTTTATGTGGTGCTGAGGATTGAACCCAGTGCCTTATACTTGCTAGGTGAGCACTCTATCACTGAGCCACAACCCCAGCCCCTAGTCCTGATTGGCCACATCCCCACATCCCCACCCCTGTTTTGTATTTTATTTAGAGACAGGGTCTCAATGAGTTGCTTAACACCTTGCTTTTACTGAGGCTGGCTTTGAACTCTAGATCTTCCTGTCTCAGCTTCCTAAGATGCTGGGATTACAGGTGTGCGCCACGGTGCCTGGCCATTCCTGGTTTTAAATAGAGAAAAGTCACCCTTTTCAGATGAAAAGTAGCCTGATAAACTTGAGTTGACCCCTGGTGAACCCCAACTTGTATTGGGACACATGGGATTTCTCTGTTCTTATCCTGGCTCACCACTATGGTACATAACTGGGCATCTCTGGGACAAGTCTGCCCATGTGGATCTGCAAAACACTAATTTTAACAGCACTAAAAAGCAGGGTAGTTTTACTGAACTTTCTGTCAAAGGAACTTGCATAAAACAGTACAGGCAATTTTTCTTTAAAAAAAAAAGTTAAAATAGCAGTTCTCCTTCCTGAAAGTTCTAATCTTTGTGGTAGCCTATTTAATGACTGTCTTTCTATGTATCTCTATCTCTGCCTCTGTTCTCTCACTGCCTATCTCTGAATTTTTTTCCTATATGCATCGCTATCTGTTTTGTTCTGGGTCTCTCACTATCTTTCAGTGTGTGTTTGCATGTGTGTGAGTCTTTTCTGTCTCTCACACCACCTCCTCCTGAAGTCTCTCTCCACTACCATCTCCTCAAGCTTTCCGCCTGCTTCTTTCTCCATCCTGACCATCTAAGGCCCTATTGTGCAAATGTTTTGCCCTCCCTTGGGGTCTATCCATCTTTTTAGATAATTTGTGAAATCTCCAGCTACTTTGGTTTTGCATTACATTATGTTGCCCCACTCAGAAAAAAGAAACACTAGAATATCTAGAACTCACATTTCCACAATACTGGAAGCAAAATTATAAATGTTCATAATTTTATCATTCTTTTTTTCTGCCTCTTTATGCTCTTCTATGCATTCTTCTTATAAGACAGAATTTCTTATAATTTCACAAACTCCTGACTCCTTAGAAGACTCTTTCTATCTTGTCCATTCGACAACCTCCTCCTCTTCCCCAACTACTTCCACTCTTCCTCTAAGGTCTGGGAGTTTCCCACAGAAAGGAAACCAACACCTGGTCAATGTAGAATTAAACATCTCTTCAGTGCTTCTGAAGCCCCAGTACAATCCCTATTCCTAATCGTCACAATGATTAGGAATCACTACAGGTTTTAATGTCTCCTATCAGACATGGCTCCTTAAACATGTGGACAAATATGCATTTTTAATGCTGGCTCACAGCCAACACTCCACAATTGTTTGTTGAATGAAATTTGAAATCCTAAGTAAACAATGATCCATGCCAATTTCTCTTTTCTTTGAAACTTTCCAGTCTTAAACTGCAGACAAAAAGACCAATGCACAATTACTTATAAGCCTCTCCATTTTTCTCAGATGACCTCAGGAAAGAGAAAAGGCAAGAGCTGAGGGAGAAAGGGAAAAGACTAGGTTCAGTGGCAAAAATCACAGAACAGTTCTTGCACAATCATATACTGAAAACATCTTGGCCACCTAAAACCACTTTTAAGTGGGAGTCATATAATTAAAAAAGACCATTTGTATAAGGTAAGCAATAACTTTGGCCAACAGTTCTCTTGCCACTGACTTAAGCATCTTGGAATAGGTAATTCCAAAAGAAAGGTTTAGAGTAAATGAAAA
This sequence comes from Ictidomys tridecemlineatus, assembly GCF_052094955.1. Classification (NCBI taxonomy): domain Eukaryota; kingdom Metazoa; phylum Chordata; class Mammalia; order Rodentia; family Sciuridae; genus Ictidomys; species Ictidomys tridecemlineatus. Next base: position 28,836,472 of record NC_135483.1, read on the forward strand.
TGTATCCAAATCATAATCAAACAAAAATGCTACAGAAGAGATCCTTGGGTGGAGTTTTTGTTTTTTTTTTTCAGGGCCCTAACTATGTGGGATTCTTTTCCCAAGCATCATCCTAATCAGTCTTTGAAAATGAAGGATTTGCTTTTTGAACATGAAACCACATTCATTATGAAGATGGACCCCTAATTTTTATGTACTTATTCTATGCTCTGTATGGAGCATGGAAAACTGAAAGTCAAAGGTAACTTTTTCAAACAGCAAACTGAAACTACAAATGTGAAAAATAAGCAATAGCTAAAATCTGTTCTCTTCTCTGAGTGAACTGAATTACCTTACCTACACTAAATACTCTCAGTGGGGATATCACAGCTAACTTTTCCCCCATGAAATATAACTAAAGGATGAAAAGGGGGCAGCTTTACGATGTGTGAATGATGTGCTTAAGTTGTTTTATAAATAAGCAATCTGTAGGGCAAAACTATTTAACTATATTTTTAAATAATACCACATTAAGCATTGTTTAAACCTTATGTACCTGGGTAATACTGATTCATTAAATACCCAAACATTTACAGAGTTTCTCTATCAGACACCCAGTGAGGTTTCTGCCACAGAGTTGAGGGGTAAGTGAAGTTTGGGGAGATTATATACTAAGGTGAATTAGACTTGGCTTCTAGCCTGGAAGAGCACACAGTTAAATGAGAGACTTGTATAAACTTGCAGTTCGGCAAGCAGAAGAACAACGACCCTTCTGGGTCCATTTGACAGTTGAAACTTCAACCTTCATGTTTATTAAGACAGGATTGTCTAGGATGTGAAACCTGAGCCAGAGCATTGGCAGCAAATAGGGAGTAGCAGAAAAAGTAACTAGAAAATGGGAAAAGATTTAGGAGAAAGAATTTCTGGGATTTTAATGGCAGGTATATGAAGGAGGTGAGGAAGATATAATACCTAGATGTCTGGTTTGGAATGCAGGTAGGTACTGGTGTGTTGCAGTTTGTGTTTTCTGGAAGCAGATGCTGAGGCAGAGATTGGCATGATGAGTGTCTATTAGAGATCGAATGCTATGGAAGGAAGGTTGTAAAAGTAGGGTAAAGCAGAAAGACAGATCAACTGTGCAGTAAGTCTAACAATGCTTCAGCCAATCTCTCAAGAGGTCTAGAGAGTATATCACCCATTAGAGATGTCCTCAGTGAGGTCAAAATTCCTCCACTTTTGTGCTTTCATGGTGTTCAGCCATTGGGCATAAAAGAGCCCCAGGAAAGGCATAATCTCACTTGAGTGGCTCTCTGAAGCCTTCTCTATCTTAGAGCGGTGACAGGGTGGTAAAAATAAGGATAGCTTGATGCCATCTTTAAGTTATCATCTGATTTCTCTATTTTCTTTCACTGGCTATTTTTCTTGTGTCAAAGGTATATTCCTATTATCTTTTATTTTCTCTGTGTTACTTTTTGGCTTCCATTTCTTACCACTGAATATATATTCTCTTGAAAGATGTTAATAAGAATTAACTATGTGCCAGAAAAGTTCTCTCATCTCGTAGTCAAGGTATGCATCATAATTTTGTCTTTACCATTGAGGCTCAGAGAAATTTACTTAATTTTCCAGAGATTACAAAATTACTAGGTGGCTAAACCAGGATTCCAATCGGTACCTGCCTGGCTCAAAGTTTTCCTTTAAGAGTCTGAAGACTTTTTCACCTTTGAGATTATGGACAAATTCAGATGTTTTTTTTTTTCTTTCTCAACATCATTTTCTTTGCTTGCATTTAATAAATTGACTTTTGTATTTTTCCCTCCTTTTGTCTTTACCAGCCTGGATTCAATTTCTTGCAAATCTGAAACAGTTTTCCAGTTTTACCTTAAAGACTCACCTATCCTTCTTTTTGAAATATGTCTAGAAGACCTGGTCTTACCCCCAGATCTAGAAATAAGTGCATGACATAAAAGAAAGCAAATACACTAAGTCCAAAATATATGTCAATGATCCTGCTTATTTTAGTTATTACATCTCTATAATTCTGCTGCTCTGGGAGAAGTCCCATCCACCAGTTTTAAAATTGAACTTGCTGAAAATAACAACTAACTTATATGATTTGTTGAAATCACTGTCCTCTTACCACTGCCCCATGATGATATAGTACTTGGCTGGTGTCCTCCTAACTCAGGCCTTTAGCTCACAATTTACATGGCCAGCAGCCACAAGAAATGAGTCATAAGCTGGCCGGCTGTTCTCTGCAATGGTTTTGAGTCTTCTCATTTTCCTTCTGCCTTGTTCTCATTGTCTACCTGGTCCTACTGTCTACCAGACTCTTGGTGCCTTGGATTTTAATTTAGGAGGATTAGATTCCACTCCCCCAAATGTTAGATCTTGGAATTCTCCAAGGAAATTTTGTTGCTTTGTTTGCATCATGGTTTTTACTTACCAAATAATTCTGCCCATCCCTGGACATTTCAGAGCATTTACTAGCCCAAGATCCAGCATTCAGAAACCCCAACTTAGCATTAATCCATTTGGTATTTGGCCAAATATTTGGCCAATACCTGGCCACCTTGGTATTGAAAAAGAGAATCTTACACCTCTGAAAAAGGGAATCTTACAGTTGATTTATTTGATTCATATCTCTCTCTCCCTTTTCTGAAAAAAAAAAAAAATCTCAGGGACATGGACCAGGTCTGGTAAAGTGTTGGATTCCCCAGATTCTAACACCATGTTTCATGCATGGTAGTTACCCAGTAAATCTTTGTCAAATTAATCTGGCTGAGCCTCAAATTGCTCAGGGTTAGAATTTTAGAATTTCAGTGTTTAACTATGCCAGGCATTCTCCACCTAAACTAGAATGACTCAACATTTCCCTTACATATATATTGGGGATGCTGATTGGAATTGTCTATAAAAACTGTAATGTTTTAATATCCTCAAGTGAATACTGTAAAATGCATGTTATTACTATTAAATAGTCCTAAAGCCCCAAAGAAAAAGGTTTGCATTTGTTATGAATTCTGATCCTAATTTTTAATTTATCATTTTAAAAAATTGTGAAAAAAATTCTGAAACATGGAGAAAGTTTTCATTCAAAGTGAATGTTATGACCTGGATGTAGCAGCATACGCCTGTAATTACAGCAACTCAGGAGGCTGAAGCAGGAGGACTCAAGTTCAAGGTCAGCCTTGGCAACTTAGTAAGACCCTGTTTCAAAATGAAAAATAAAAAGGGCTTGGGTTGTAGCTCAGTGATAGAGCTCCCCTGGGTTCAATCCTCAGTATTATATTTTTTTAAAAAGTAAATATATGAAAATACTAGAACAGTAGAGAACCAGAGGATATTAGAATTTTGTTATCTACATTACAAAATATAGGAAACAAAATTATGTGAATTCTAGCCAAATTCAGAACCCTCCACCTAGTATTGCATCCTCCTGAGTTGCTGGAATTACAGGCACATCTCTGAGTCTATCTTCTCTGCTCTGAAGAATAGGGTTTGGGGGCTTGTTAGGGAGTCAGAATTAATCTTCATGCAGGTTTTTGTTTCTTTCTTTTTGTTTTTGTACTGGGGATTGAACTCAGTGAGGTTCTAGTTCTACCACCAAGCTAGGCCCCCTGCACTTTTTATTTTTTTGAGAGAGGGTCTCATTAAGTTGCAAAGATTAGTCTGGAACTTGCAATCCTCCTATCTAATTGCTCCAGAATTGCTGGGATTACAGGTGTGTGCCATCACACCCAGCCTGCAGGTGGGTTTTCTAAGAACTGCATTTAAAACAGTTTTCCCAGCAATGGTTTTAGTTTTGTAAGCTCATTTTCTAAGTGTTTCTTTTTAATTGTATTACTGAACACTGAAAAAATATCCAATTTTAACTTTTTCACAGAAACTTTTTTTTTCACAGAAACTTTTTTTTTCACAATTCTGGATACTCAAAACTGAAAGTATGCCTCTTAACATTTTTCTGCCTTAAAGCATACACATCTACTTCTTTTCCTTTTAAAGGTTGTGTGTCATTCCATAGTAACATTACATTGTAATTTCCTTACCCAATATTTTTATATATTGGTGAGCACTTTCATTGTTTCTGGTTGTTTTCATTTTTCTAACCAACTATCAGATTTGTCATAAAATTAAATATGTTAATGTATATACAATATATGTTTCTTTTCTCAAGCAGAAAAAAAGTCAACTATAAAATCTAGGAATAACTGAATATGAAGTAGGCTGAAATGCAGTGTGATTTTAAGTAGAGTGTGAGCAAATATATTTGACTTTTACACTAGAATATCTTTTTTTTCTTTTTTGAGTGACACCTAGTTGTAACATTGGTTCTGTAATGAAATCATCCTGTTCTTGACATACTCTACCTTTGCAGTGAACACGTCTGTGTATAATGATGGGAAACGACATGGGTAACCAATAGATGTAGCTCTCCATAAACACAGCTTATGGCTTTATTTCTCATTTCTATCCTTTTCCCTTGTCAACCAGGGAACCAAGTGTTAGCTAAGCATGACCCAGAAGATCAGGGTGCATGATGCACCCACCACATACACAAGTGTGAGCAAGGCAGACATACAATGGATACACACATGACCTCAAACATGCTCCACAGACCTCCCTCCTCCACAGGTCCTGGGTTACGGCTGCTTCTGCTCTGTTTCATCCTTCATCATGTTCCCATCCTCTTTCCAATTTCCAGACTTTTTTCCCCCAGACTTTTTTTCCCCAGACATTTTTTTTTAATCTCAGTTTTTACCTCCATCCTCCCATCTTTTATATGTGTCCATTTCTTTTTGTGTTTATCATAATTTTTATGAAATCTCAGTCTGAACTAAAAACCACAGGGGAATTTTTAAAAAATTAATAATATTTAACTACATTTATAGACTAAAAACACTGACTCAAATGGTAGGGAAAATGCCAGAAAAAAATGGTAATAAAATAAATCATTCTAAAGAGGACAATGAGGTTAGGTTGAATTCAATGTATAAACAAAAGTTCTTAACAAGAATTTGTTCTTGCTAAGAACATTTATTCATTTTAAAAAATTATTTTCTAAAGCTCTACTGATCCCAGCAATGCTATCAGCACTGGGATATAAAGTAGGAAATAATACAAACAAAAAGTCCTTTCTTAGAGTTTACACATTCTAGTTGGAAGAGGCAGAAAATGAATAAAAGAAATAAAAAGGGTATTAGATGGCAGTAAACACTATGGAGAGAAATACAACATGAAAGGGAGATCTAGAAGTCACTGGATTCAGGCAATTTTAAATAAAGTGATCTGAAATAATCAATGAAAAGAAAACATTTGAACCTAAAATAAATAGAAAAAAAGCTAGGGAAATATCATAAGAAGACTGTTTCAGGAAGCAAGAACAACAGATGTAAGAGGCCAAGGCCAAACAAGGCTACCATACTCAACTGACAACAAGGAGACAGATGAGTGAGAAGAGTGGGCCATGAGGTCAAAGGGTCAATGTCGAGCCCACAATTATAGAGCTTTATAGGCCACTACAAAGGCTTTAGCTTTCATTTGGCATGAAATGAGAAGACAATGGAAAGTTTGGGGCATAATCCAACTTCACATTTTTCATAGAATGACTACTAGATATTATGTTAAAAACAGATCATAGGTCTACAGTGGTGGAACAAAGAGAGTAAATTCAAAGGCAAATTCAAATAATCCCCAAAAGAAATGACAGACTTGACTGGTAAGAGTGACTCTAAAGTTTAGGATCTAAAATAACTGGAAGGGGCTGGGGATGTGGCTCAAGTGGTAGCGCGCTCGCCTGGCATGCGTGCGGCCCGGGTTTGATCCTCAGCACCACATACAAACAAAGATGTTGTGTCAGCCGAAAACTAAAAAATAAATATTAAAAATTCTCTCATTCTCTCTCTCTCTCTCTCTCTCTCTCCTCTCTCTTAAAAAAAATAACTGGAAGAATGGAGTTGCCATTAATTGGCAAAGGGAAGGAGATGAGATTTTGATAAAGAAGATCATGAGTGTTGTTTTTTTTTCACAAATATGAAAGGTTTGTGATGCTCACTGGATATCTTATGAAAGGATGTTTAATAAGTAACAAGAAGTATCAACATGAACTCGGGGGATTAGTCTGGAGATGGAAAGCATGCGACTGATAAATATTGACTCACTTTCTCTTATACAAAAAAGAAGGATGGGTGCTGCTACAGGATGCTTTCATGATTTAGAGTAGGGACATGATTGCATCTGGTGACCTCTATTTTATCTGTCAAGACGGAGGCAAAGTTATCTAGAAAGAGGAAGAGTTGAGGCTGTTAGTCAGCATTAAATGAGAAGATTGCCAAGTAGTATAGAGGGCTTGGCAATCTTCTCAAAGATTCTAAATTTATAGTTGTTCTAATTCGTGGTTACAGGGTCTTACTTTTGCAATGTTCAGTAACCTGTATGCTAAAACAAGGAAGGTTGTTCTTGAATTCAGGCTTGGGAATTTACTGGAGGCAGGAAATAGCAGTAGAAAGTAATGATTCTGGTGAGGGTATTATAGAATTGATAGTGACAGAACTCAAACTGAGCAAGAAGCATAGCTACTAAGCATTGTTTAAAAAATTCATATATAATACAGGAAATTGATATATATAGTAGTAGAACTCAAATGAACTAGATACCACATAGCAGAAATTATGTTTTACAGCAAGCACCAAAGTCTTTATTCACCCTAACAAGAGCACCACTTACATAAAATATAGGATGTACATTATGTACATCGAGGAAGGCAAAAACTTAAAAACCAATCTTTTTTCATAATTGAGACATTTAGTTCACTGTTCAGACAAGTTATCTTTGCATTGTCATTCCAAACTGGTTTCATTTGATTCAAGCCAAAATCCCATGTGATTCTTTCTAACTTTCCCTGGGATTTTTCAACAGACATAGGCACAATAATATAATTGTGGTTGGTCAAGTCTCTTAACAAAGGATATTATGTCTTCTCATGACATTCCAAAGAGATGAGTCAGTCCAAGTGGTGGCCTCGGAGGTGGAGGCTTCTGTTGACTTATTTCAAGGAAATAATAATCATTTAGGAAATTTTCTTTTAAAAGCCTGAAAACACCTACATTTTAAAAAGATAAATCTAGAGATTAGTGACTGCCTTTTTCATCATGCTTCTAAAACATCAGGGTGTCTACAGGTGAGTAATAAGAAGGAATTCCCAAATGGCATTCACAGAGCTCACAGTCTAGCAGTGATGGAGACTAGTCTGGTTAGTTTAAGAAGAAAGGGGCCTGTATAGGAAGGATACTGAAGAAAAACAGAAATTCAAAGAAGTGGCGGAGAACCAAGGTTGAGGAGGGTAGGGACCAGGCAGAGTAGAGACTCAGTGACAGAGGTTTCTGAATTCTTGCTTTAGAGAACTGCTGTTAACATGATTCACCCCAACCCCTTTCAGTCTCCACAACTTATTTCAGTCTCCACACACTTTATTCAAAATTCAAAATTTAGGACAAAATGAAGCTGAATGGCCAACTCTGGATCCATGGGCAGGGTAGAAGGGTAGGAGAAGGTAATAAAGTTAGAAATAGATACATAGTTTGTTCTAAGAGATCATTCCTGTGGACCAGGAACCATTTTCAGGAAAGAGGAACTACTCTCAAATCAAACAGGCACCAGAAGTTTCTGCTGAAAGGAAAGAGAGGGAATTTCAAAGATGAAGAATAAGAAAGGAAAGAAGAAAGTGTTGAAAGATGAAACAAAAGCAATCTAAATATCAGGCAAGAGAAAACAATTCCAAAACAGGGGAGAATGAGTGAGAGTTATTCTGTCTAAGAAGAGAGAAAGTGCTTCCAGGTGAGAGACCAGCCATCGTGAGGAGACCAGAAGTGGCAGAGCATGATGTGTCCCCACCTTAGTGGATGTCAGTGCAGTGTAACCAAAGCCAAGGGAAGCAATATGAAAGGTGGTAGTAAAAAGATGCATAGTCCACATTAGGATTTTGAACATGATTCTAGAGTTGCTGATGGAATCAGGTTTGCCTGGCTACAGCTAGTTTAGTTACAAACACCCATGGGCCACCTGGTTCAGAAAGATAAAAGACTTCAGAATCAGAGGGAGCGTGGTGTTACTGGCTGCTTATGTAATGTCAAAATGCACTTAATCTTCAAAATCTCAGCGTCTGCATCTGCACAATGGAAATAACAATCCCTACTATGTAGGGTTATTGTCACTATTAATAACATAAATATACATTTTCTAGAACAACATAAACAATAAAAGGTAGTGATTACTACTTCTCATGTTATTTTCTTTCTTACTTTTTGTTTGGCCATCTGACTTTCCTTCTTCTTTCAAGTTGGTTGATGTTTGTTGAATACTTATTGAATGTCATGAAAGCTGAGTGCTTTACAAGCATTTTCTCACCTTAGCCTTTAAAAAAAAATCCTCTAAACTAAGTACGTCTTTTATCTCTTTTTTGAAGATATTGGCTCTGAACTTTGGAGACTTGATTGACATGCTCAAGATCAGACTTCCAGGATATGAACTGTAGGCTCCCTGGAAGCAGAACCAGTCCAAACTTCTACTGTAGGGCCTTGCTCATTACTCTAAAGGCAGTGTTAATCAGGTTGCATTAGATAAAGCGATAGATATAACTCCCATTTATAATTCCAAATGAGGACTTTACATAAAATTTCTATAGGAGTATTCAAAAATAATTATTATTAAGTAATTAAATATGAATATTACTTTGCTTTATTTTTGCTTTTGAACTTCCAGATCAGTGTATCACTTAGCTGTTCCTTGTGTAAGAAATCACCCCAGAATGTAATGACTTAAAACAAAGAAAAGGTGTTTTCACGTTTCCTGTAGATGGTCTGGGTGGTCCTGTGGTCTGTGCCAGATTGACTGATCTCTGTTGGCTTCTGACATATATATGGAAGTGGTCAAATGGTGGGTTGGCTGGCAGCTAGATGATCTAGCACTGTGTCCTAGTTTCATATTGCTGCTATAACACATTACCACCAACGTAGTGCCTTAAAAAGGCACAAATTTATTATCTTACACTTCTGGAGATCAGAAGTCTGAGTGCACTAAAGTCAAGGTATCACAGGACCATGTCCCTTCTGAAGGCTCTAGAGGAGAAGCTGCTTTCTTGGTTTTTGGAGCTTCCAAAGGTAGTTGCAGAGCATTCCTTGTCTCATGACCCCTCCCTCCCTCTTCAGAGCCAGCAGTATAGCATCTTCAACCCCTTCTCTGACTTCCCTTGCTTCACTATCACAACTTCTGTGACTCTGACCTGCCAGCCTCTTTTTTATTGTTGTTGTTGTTTTGTTATTTTATGTATTTATTCTTATGTGGTGCCGATGATCGAACCCAGCACCTCCCACATGCTAGGCAAGCACTCTACCACAGAGCCACAATCCCAAGCCTCCTCCAGCCTCCCTTTTAAAAGAACCCTTGCTATTACAATAAACTCATCAAAATAATCCGGGATAATAGCCTCATCTCAAAATCCTTAATTTAATGGAAACTTTAAAGTCCCTTTAGCCATGTAAGCTAAGATATCCACAGGTTCTGGTGATAAACTGTGGGCATCTCTAGGGGACTGCGGGAGTTCATTGGTCTCACATGGATGGCTTCCTCACATAGCTGGCATCTCCTCCTGAAGGCTGCCTCAGGCCCCCAAAACACCAGGTCAGGCTCCAATGTGCAAGTACTTGTCTGCTCTTTGCCACTATCACTTTTGGTCCCTGTAACCAAAGCAAGTCACATACACGGTCAACCTAGATTCAAGAGAAAGAAATCTAGTCCAGTCTTTGTGGGAGGATCAATAAAGTCACATTGTAAAGGCTTAGATGCAAGGACAGGAGACATTTGTGGCCATTTTTTTACAATCTACATGGCAAGAACAGAATGTGAGTAAAGACAGTAAGACAGGTTCCACCCTGGTTGGAATAATTGAGGTCTTTGTATAGGCTATTTTCTCCACCTAAAATGCTCAAAACTCATTTCTTTCTTCCAGGCTAAATTATTTACCTCCGTCTTATCACAGATTCGATATGACCTCCTCCAGGAAGCCTCCTCTAACCCCAAACCTCATAATGTTCCTGACACCATTATCTTTGCACTGTCATTATTCGGTACTGACCCCTAATATAACACTTAACACGCCCTATTGAACTCACCTGTTTATTTTTTCTGCCTTTCATCTTAGACTACAAGCTTTTTATGGAAGAAAATGAACCTTAGTTGTCCTCTCTTTCCTATTACTTAGCAATATATGCTGTATATAGTAGGTAAATAAGAATTTATCAAATAAACATATTGATAAATGTTTTAGGAACTCCATCCTTCAGTGACTGCTAGTTTAATATATACTTCTCCATGAATCCTTGCCCTATAACTATTTTTTTTCCTACTTTGGAACCCAGCATTCCATTGATAAGCTAATTAGGAAAGAAAGAAATTACCAGTACTAAACATTAATCACAGAAAAAGTTTTCCTTGGAATAAAAAGTTAAATTGTGACTTTGGAAACTCAACAGAAAAAAAATTGACTGTAAATTTTTTCAGAAATCGACGGATTGCTGCCCAGAGTGTTAACTAGGGATCTCTGAGGCTGTCTTCAGCTGGGTGGTCAGTCAAAATTAAGAACCCAAGGCTAACTTGCCTGGAATTCCTTCAAGCTAAAACCAAAATAAAAGCTGAGGTATTTTGGGATGTTTCCAGGAAGGTCTTAAGGGGGCTGCCTGATTGCTGCTAATACATAAGGCAGAAGGCAAAGATTTCTGAAATTACATGACTCAAGGGCTAAGATTCCCAAACTGCAGACACAACATGAGTAAGCAAGCCGCTCCAAATTGCCAGTGGAATTAAGGAATCAAAACGGAGATGGTGAGTTACAAGAAACAGAGCTTGTTTGGGGGGAAAAGATACTCTGTATGCCTGTAACTAAGAAAGCCAGCTATAATATAAGCTAAAATGAAATGCACAGATGTTTAATATGATGAAATAGCCAGGGAGGAACCCACCCCCGTGTTATTCTCCAGGGTCTTATTCTATGGATCACACATGGAATAGGGGTGGGTCTTATGCATTTTTTCAACTTAGGTAATGATATTTTTATAGCCTGAGTCATCAAGGACAAAAATGAAAAAAGACAGCACTGAAGCCCAAAACAGTCACCTTAGCTAATGTTTAAAATCTTCGGTGTTTCTATTCTAATGTTAAAACTGTCACCATTAATGCACTGAATATTTCACAGAATTTCAATTAATCTTACCTTAAAACAGATCATGGTCTAATAACAACAATTACAGGTCCTTCTAGGTCTTTTGAAGAAATTTCTGAATACTAAGACTTCAAGAAGAGTATTCCCTACAAGCCCCATTCTTTTCTATTTGAAATGTAGTCTTGTAATTCCCATTTGTATAAATTGGCTGCAGTCTATAGTCATTAATGTTGAATTCTTGTATTTTAAAATTTGAAGCCATAATTCATTTAATCTTCACAACAACCCTGAGAAGTAGGCATAACATTACACTCATTTTTCAAATGCAGAACTAGACACAAAACATTTAGCCAATTGTCCAGGGTCATGTAACTATCACATGACACACTCCAATCTAAGCAGGTGATTCCTGAACCTATTCCACCAATCATAGCACTACACTACCTATCGGATACACTGTGTCCCTCATCCTAAAGCCACTGTTGACCATGGATACATTTGGGTGATTTGGAAACATCCTAATAGAGTCATTTCAATTTAACAAAGGCCTCACACATTCAAGGCAAGAGCTCTACTGCTGAGCCACATTGTCAACCTAATAAATATCCCTTGATGGATGTTCAATATGAAAATCTTTATTAGCCTTTCCCCCACAAGACTCACACTTACTATTTTTAAAATTCTCTTAAGATGCTTTTATAATTGCTTTATTAACTGAGAGATGAATACAAATCTGAGCCTACAAAGAGATGTGTGAGAAATAGTATTTATTTATTATAACTAAACCTACATATTTAACATTTAAATCTATATATTTAACATTTGACAAAATTTTATTTTTAAGATGAATATAGTTTACATCATGCTATCAAAATCTGTTGGAATGAAGTATATTATCAGCATGACTGTCTAGTCACATGTTTTACAGTTTTTATCAAAGAACTGATTTGACTAAAAAAAATTAAAACATAACAAAATTTTTTGGAGGTGCAGGGGATCACATAGGCAAGGGCTCTGTTACTGGGCTAGATTCCCAGTTCTTAAACTTTTTTTGTGAGAAATGAGCTGGGGTAGGGGATCTTGCTATATTGCCCAGCTAACCTTGAACTTGAGATTCTCCTGACTCAGCCTCCCAAATAATTAGGACTACAGGCTTATTCCACCACACTCAGCTCCCAAATGACAATCTTAATATATAATCTTATTATAAAAACAAGTATTCAAAATTGTCATTGTTCCCTAATAGTGATTATCCAAAAGCAATAGCTTTATTTGAAATGAATGGTGTTAAACATTTAAGAGCTTTTTATCTAGTCATGTTTGACCAAAAAGATCTTAACGCAGTCCTTTATCAAAGATTTTGCTGCTTGACCTTTTAATCTTTTACCATCCTTATTCATCCATTCAAAAGCTTGAAGCTTTTGAGGATTTTTTTTTTTTTTGAGGATTTTGCCATCTTTTAATCTAAAAGCTATATATAGAGAAAAATGCAAAGCCAACCATTGAAGTAAAACACAATATTGGTATAAGAATGTGTAAATTCTCTCAGCAGCTTTAAGTCAACCTCTTTCAAGCCAATAAAAATTAATTTCCAAATCACTTACTAGATTTTATTGTAGTTTTCTAATTATGAGTTGAATATTATCTCTGATATCTCTATTCAACAAAAGCATAAGTTTAAACATTTCTATATATTTATATTTGTTGCAACTCAAATTTGATTTGCTGTTTATGCTACCTCTATTTCTCTCATTTAGCAGTGGTTAGCCTCTGCTATATACAATAAGTTCATTTACAATTCTGATTTGAGTTTTCTTTTTTTAACTCTTTTTTTTATATATATATGAACAGCAAAATGCATTACAATTCTTATTACACATATAGAGCACAATTTTTCATATCTCTGGTTGTATATACAGCATATTCACACCAATTCATGTCTTCATACATGTATTTTGTATAATAATCATCATCACATTCCACCATCATAAATTACCCTATGCCCCCTCTCTTCCCCTCCAGCCCCTCTGCCCTATCTATTCCTTCCATGCTTCCTCTCCCTATCCCACTATGAATTAGCCTCCTTATATCAAAGAAAATATTCAGCATTTGGTTTTTTGGGAATTGGCTAACTTCACTTATCATTATCTTCCCTAACTCCATACATTTACCTGCAAATGGCATGATTTTATTCTCTTTTATTGCTGAGTAATACTCCATTGTGTATATATGCCACATTTTTTTATCCATTCATCTATTGAAGGGCATCTAACAGCCACATCAATGTTTATAGCAATTCACAATAGCTAAACTGATTTGAGTTTTCAATAAGAAACTATTTTCCACATGAATTAACAAATAAAAGGGATGACATAGAATATTCTTTAAATCATTAAGATTGTTAAATAAACTTTGGTAAATAGACGGAGAGACTTCAGAAAAACATATTGAAATGATTTCATTTAAGAAGGTTATTATGTGCTGGATTAAAAAGAGTGTTAATATTAATACAACTGAAATTAATGTAACTATAACAATGTTTAAAATTTTTAAAAATTCAACTTCTTTTTTATCCTTATCAGGCCAGGAACATAGCATTCTTTTTGAAGAAATTTTCATTTCAGGAATGAGAGCTTTCTTAATTTGTCCAATTTCTGTTCTGCTTCATTCTTCTTTTAATATTTTGCTTACTCGAGGATAAATTTCAACAGCTGGACTTCAGGAAATGGTCTTTGTTTCAAGATCTGCACACATTGGCGGGCATCATCAATTTTTTCAAGAAATTTAAGTGGAGACACATAACAATGTTGACACTGTCATTAATTCAAGCTTCTGTTTCTCTCATTTCTTTCATTCTTTCAATTTGTGAAATATATTCTTGATTAATCAGATTGCCAACATCACAGAGAGCTGTTGGGAAAACTGTTTTCTTTTCCCTGTTCCAATGTGTCCATAAGCTCCTTAAAATACTGGAGAACAACTTCCTTATCACCTTGGACCATTTTCTCAGAATAAGATTTTTGTTCTAGCTTTTCAATAAGATGAGAAAGATCTGTCCAGTGTGGATCAGTTAACTATTTAAGCAGTTTTTGAGGTGTGTCCTTTTCTTTCAGATCAGCACTTTGAAGGTCATCTATAGAATAACCATGATGTTGAACTATAGTGAGGCAATGACTACACACTAATATTTTATCTAGTAGACAATAAACATTTAATGGCTGCCAATAATGTTCAGGGTAGGTGACAATATCTGGATAGTCTTGCTGGTACTTTTCAATAATAGCTCTTAATGCAAAATTAACAGGTAATGATTCAATACCAGTTGGAGCAATTTCAATAACACTTCTGCAATTAGGGTACTTGAGTGGAATTCGTAAAGGTCTCTATATATAAAAGTTACCAGATGTCTGAAGAACATTTTCCAAACAATTTCTACAAAATGTTATGAGAGCATGGTAGTACATGAGAATCTTCAAATATACTGTAACAAATGGGTCACATTAACTCATCCTCAGAATTTTGCATTTCTTTATTGATCTCCTGATTCAGATACTATATATGCTTTATCTTCTCCAACTTTTCCAGATTCTTTGTTATTCACAAAGAGCTGGGCAAGTCCACCATGAGGACACAGAATTCCTCAGCAGCCACCAGATGAAAGGTTCCAGGTGTCCCATTATAATTAAATCTATTTAAACCCCTGTCCTCACCTCTCTATTTAGCTAGCAAGAAATCCCTGCTGTTATTAGGACCCTACCTTATACAGTATCAGTTTATTGAGAATGGGGGCATGTTTATCCCTTGGTCATCACTTAGAATCTCCAAATGTCCTTTGCTATTGCTTGCATGGTTTCTGCTCATCTGACTATTGTGTTTCTTTGGGACTCCATGTCCAGGTGCTGAATATGGGAGTCGTAGGAAGCACTGGGAGGTTCCATACCCAGAACCATTCTCTTGAGATGCTCCATTTTTTGAGATCTCACTATGTCTCCAGGACATAATCATAACAGGGACACACTTACCCTCATAGATCTTGGCTTTCTTTTCTAGCTTAAACAAAATATCTTCTTTCTGATGAAACACAAGACTCTTTCCCCATATACATGGCCAAAAACATTGCTAAAGATCAAACTCTCTTCTTGAAAAGGCAGGCAGAAAGAAATATATCTATACAAATTAATATTGCATGTTTGTTCTAATGTCTTGTTATAATTAAAATAATGTCTTGTTATAATTAAAATAATGTCTTGTTATAATTAAAATAATGTCTTGTTATAATTAATTGTTATAACATGTCTTGTTATAATTAAAATAATGAGGTTACAAAATTTAGTTCAGCCTCACCAATGGTTCCTTTGATCTAAGCAATGGTTCTCAAAGTGTGATCCCTGGACCAGCAGGACCAATGCAATTTTTGGGCCCCATCCCAAATGCTGAATCTGACCTCTTAGGATGGTGCCATTAATCTGTTTTAAAAAAATCTTCCAGGGGGCTGGGGATGTGGCTCAAGCGGTAGCGCGATCGCCTGGCATGCGTGTGGCCCGGGTTCGATCCTCAACCACCACATGTGCACAGGGATGTTGTGGGCGCCGAAAACTAAAGAAAATAAATAAATAAATAAACAAACAAATAAATAAATAAATAATCTTCCAAATGATTCTGATGCTCTCTGAGTGTTGAAGACCACTAGCTTAGGTTATGTATTTATGTATCATAATATAGACTGTAAACTCTTGAAATGAACTATGTACTTATCTCCTCCCTTAGCCTACAAAGTCTGTAAGAGCCAGAATCATGCCAGTCTTTCACATGTTTATATAGTTACATCCTCTTAGCCTAACATTAAGAGTGGAGGGGAAATATAGCAAGTGCTCATAAGTATTTGTTGCATGTATCAATAAATAAATGTTAATAAATGCTTTATTTGTCTTCAGGATTATCATTCTTTCTTTACTAGGGGATTATTCAGCTTACAATTATGAACTTGTAACAATACCTAAAATTAATTCAATAACTTTTGATAATGTAATAACCTGTTGAGCCCAAAACTTTTCTTAGGGGAACTGAAAGCAGATATACCCTTGGGGTATTCTGCAGTATGGCTGTGTAAATTTATGGGTTTCTTCATTACTACCTATTTATTGAAAATCTACCTCTTTTAGGTCTTAAGCTTTGGGAGCTAGCTAATTAAAGTGCATACTTAGCTCAAAAAATATATCTCAGTATCAAAATTTAATTAATTCTATACCACTATACAAATATGTTAATTACCATAGATGATAGGAGAATGAGCAGATACAGTCATGTGTGTGTTCTGAGTAAAAAGAAAAGTATACAGGACACTGCAGTTTCCCAGCCTTGTCAAAGGATATCAAGAATAATGCAACCTACTACAGACGGATAGGCAACATATCATTCAAATAATTAAATACATATATTTTATTAAATCTGTTTTTGTATTACTAATCATATTCATTTGGATGATGCATAGATTCTCCAACTTAAAATTGTAAATCATTGTATTTACTAACAATCATTGAATTTCTACTGTGCCATGTAGTTTCAAAAGCAAACTTCATTTTTATCATACTACACTGAGATTATTCCCTAAGAGCACTTGAGTGTTCCCTCAGAAAACTGGGAATCTAAGAGAGTACATGAAACAAAGGTAGAGTAAAGTTAAAGAAATCCATTAATAATCATTCAGATATTTTTCAATCTGGGTGGAAGAAGAGGGATTGGGTGAGAGGAAGGAAAAGGGTTGATCTGAGATTTATATTAATGAGCTTTGTATTATTTTGCTTGCCAATTGACCCTCCAGACTGGTATGACCATGAGTCTGCTCACTTAGTAAGAATGCTCAATGCAGTCCAAAGGTCTCGGGAAGAGAAAGAGGCTGCGCAATAAGAGAGAGTCCAAAGCAGGACTATAGACTAAAGTACATGGTGGATGAGTTCATCTGGTGAGGACTTTTTACAGAGGAGTATAATGGCCCTTGGAATCATAGCAAAAGAGAGGAAAACCCACAATACAGATGGGAAGGCAACATTGGCATAGAACTAACAGAACAGCATTGGGAGGTGGCCACAGGGTGCTGTCCCTGAAAGCAATAAGTAAATGCATGTTCTTGAAAGAAAAAGGTGAAGGAACTCTGTCAATAAGGCATTCATTCTGTAGTTTTTACTATTTTTTTGTACTTTTGTATTTTTCCCAAAGGTTTTCTGGAATGAATATGTATTGCTATTATAAACAAAAGACAAATGTTGTTAGTTTTGAATAGCTCTCACATATCCAACCAATCAACTTATCTGCCAACTTCAAAAGGATAAACAGCTTTTACCTTCCCCATTGTACTGTAAGTGGATATTCTAAAGTCACTCTGACTTAAAGTAGAGAATTAAGTGGGAATAAAAAGGAGCCTCAAAAGGAGCATCATGATCCCACATAAAGACCAAGATTTTTTTTTTTCTAATTTGAAAGGAAAGTGTTATGAAAAGCAATTGGGTAAAGAGAAAGGGCTGAAGCAAAAGCCACTTTCTGTATCATTCCTGATTTAAAAAGTGACATATAAATGGTTAAAAGGATGATGTAATTCTTGAACAAATATGGACTGAAAAGAACCACTGTTAATAGCTTCCCTGGAAGCCAATCAAGGCTTGTAGTTTGAGAAATAATTATTAATCTCACTGTTTAACATAATGTGTTTCTTGGCCCTGAAGTTAATTGAAGAAAGCCAAGGATCATCATCCCAAGACACAAACTAGGCCAAAATGACAATATTTTCTAAATCAATGCACAGTAGTGACAGCCTCTGAATAAACTCTGCATAGGTTGATTATATAAATGATATAACCATAATTTTTTTCTAAACTTAAAATATGCTCTGGACCTGAAATAAGTAAACATTTAAAATTCTTTGACAGATCAATTGAAAAAAAAATGGATGATGAAAATAATCAAAGATTTTAAAAGGCTGATGTAGCATATTTTAAAAGCATGATCATAAAAAAAATTTAGTGAGTAGGGAGACACATTTACATTGTGAAGCTATAAGAAGATTTCAAAAAGTGATTACCACAAAAGTCAGGATAGTAGCTACTACTAAGGAAATGGAGAGTTTTGCAATGGAGTCAGAGGACAAAGGAAGAATATCAGGGCTAGTGGAAAAAGAACTATAGTTTTACCTGGTATTCTTGTTTCAAATAATTTATTAATCCTTAAAAATTAAGTTAATTTTTTTCAGATTAGCATATTTATGCTCACAAAAAAAATCACATGTATTTTGTATTGAATCTAGTACTTTAAAAATTCCAACAGTACTTCTCAACTGGAAGTGATCTCTCTCCCCACCCCACCCACAGCTATTCCTTATCCAGAAAGGTTTAGAAATTTAGGATAATTCATAGGGACAAAAATTAATTATAAAAAGTACTGTAG
This sequence comes from Ictidomys tridecemlineatus, assembly GCF_052094955.1. NCBI lineage: Eukaryota > Metazoa > Chordata > Mammalia > Rodentia > Sciuridae > Ictidomys > Ictidomys tridecemlineatus. Next base: position 28,855,103 of record NC_135483.1, read on the forward strand.
GGGCATTTAGTGGTCATTATGATGAGAGAACATTAGCAACATTATAAGGAATAAGTCCATAAGCATCCTGTAGCATAAAGAAAGGCCCCATACAACAGGAAAATTATGCCACCAAAAATGTCTACTGTCATCAAAGTAAAACTAACCAATCAATGATTATCACCTAAAGTCCTGTGATATCACATCTATATATTTTATAATGCTTGTTTCTGTCCGTGAAGAATGAAAATACCACCTTACACACACACACATATGCATGTATGTTTTATGTTTATACATATGTATACACACAGCTGCATTATATGATAAATGTGTGTGTATATATCTTTATATCTATATATCTATATCTATATATAACTATAATATCTTTTACTAGGCTGAACAGTTTGCTTCTTAGTTTGTTAAGTTATATTGTGATTGTATATTTGTTAAGTTCATGCATTTCAGAGGCAAACCATTTGGAAGCAAAATAGGAAGAAAGATATTCAATCCTTCTAAAGTTCAGTTCATTTATATATAAAATAAGAACAATATTATTAGCTTCTTGTACCAGTTAACTATTACTTAATATTCAACAACCTCAAAACTTAGCCTTTCAAGCAATTAACTACTCATTATAACTCCTAATCCGTGCTGGGGGGATTACTCAGGTCTCTGCAGTCTCCCAGAAGGAAAACTGGGAGCTTCCTTAGAATGTCTTAGCTCTTCTCCGTACATGTCAAATGTATCAACATAAAGTTAGTCTAGGCCTGTCTACTGGTAGTGACAGAGGTTCAAAAAACAGAAGGGAAGTGTACATGCACTTTTTCAAGTCTCTGATTGCATCAAATTTCTAGTGTTTCACAAATCAGAGGGTTAAGCCCTAAGTTTGTATTGAAAGAAATTATTATAAGGATTCAGGGACATGTGAAAAATTGAAGCCATCAATACAATCAACCCCCCATACTACGTTACAGAGGTATTGTGAGAATCACACATGTTATGAATGTAAACTACACTGTACTGTGTCTAGCATACAGTAAGTGCTCAATAATTATTAGTGACTAAAAAGAATAAGAATAATATTTCAGACTTAGTGTAGTATAGCTAAATGCAAATATAGCTAAATATAAGTTAAAAATTACAGCAATTTCTGAATTTAAGACTTTATTTCTAGAAAAAAAAAATTAGATGATGAAGACCAAAAATTTCAACATTACTGACAGTTTATTATTTAGATCTGAGTTGATTTCATTTCAACCTCTTGGAAGAAAAAAAAAACAAGTATTCAGGAAATAAACTCTCCTAGAATCTCATTAGCAATGAGATAGACTGATAGTTGAAATGAGATGTAAAGAAAAATTTTTGTTTCTGGTGTGAAGTTTATTTCTGTCCAATGAATTTCACAAACAGCCTTGAAAATATTGAACTTGAACCCCAAGAAGGTGAAAAGTATGTTGAAATTTCTGAGAAGAGCTCTTCATAGGGTAAGTAAGTTTTCATTCTTAATTAATTATTGTGAACTGATGTGGTATTATTGGACCTTGAAAATAGCTTTAAAAAAAGCTTTAGGCAAACAAAGTTTTTCACTGACCCTTTGGAATATGCACTGGCCCTACCCATAGTTCCACTTTCAAGCCCAGCACGTAATGTGCATGTAACCTGCATTAGCTTGCTGTATCTGCAAAGAGAGAGGTTGGTGATGCATGGAAAATGGACAAATGCAATGAGCCAATCAAGTAGGGGGCACCAAATTATTTCCTCTAATCCATTATCTTACTGACTTTTGCTTTCTACCCAGAAATACACAGGCACAAAATATCTTACATAATCAGCTTTTTTTTTTTTTTTTTTTTTTTTTGTTAAAGGCATGTAACTGTTTCTTACCCTGCTGTTTTAGATCCCCATTGCTGCTGTGACAAATTTAGGGACTTAAACCAATATACACACTGGAGGTATCAGGAGGCTCTAGAAGAGAAACCATTTCCTTGACTTTTTAGCTTTTAGATACCACCTGCATGTCTTGGTTCAAGGCCCCTTCCTCCCATTTCCTATCCAGCAATGTGGCATTTTCAAATCTCTCTCCCTCTAGCTCTCACTCTTATCCTCCTCCTGCTGCTGCTCCATATTCTCTTCCTGCTCCATATTCTCCTCCTCCTCCCCTTCCTCCTCCATTTCATCTTCTTTTTCTTCATCTTTCTAGCTGGAAAAAGAGGCCAATAGAAATTCAAATTCATAAAAAAAAAATAAGTCAAGGTTGTGGGCTGAGGTGATCAGAGAGAAAAAAAAAAGACATGAGCTGAGATTGGATTTTAATGGAAAGGATCCAGATAAACTAAAATATTTTTAAAATCTAAGGAAGAGAGATAGGAAAGTTAAAAAAAAATCACTGTTGGCGAGGTTAATGAGGATTGTCTTGTCTGAACTGGAAATGTGTTGAAGGGAAATGAGATTTGGTGAATTTTAAAATTTGTTACGCTTTCCAAATTAGCAAAGAATTTAGGGCTGATTCTGCAAATCCTGGATCCTATTTCAGGCTCCTGAACAGTTGAAAAACTGAAGGAAAATGTTGTCTTGAAAAAAAGCACAACTATGTGATTGCAGAAAGAATCAGAGGGAGAAAAGACAAGCAGTGGGGCCAGTTAGGACATGGTTAGTCTCTGGAGGGGGAAAAGCTGGCAGAGCAACAGTAGCAGAAGAAAATAACTGAGACCACACATACTCACTCTCAAGGAAAAGCAATCACCTGGGGGTTTCAATGTTGTTCTTCTCGCTGTTGTTTTCTGAATTGAGCTGATATTGAAGAGAGAGAAGCAAAGAGGAATTTGAGGGAGGAGTCAAAGATTACTTTTGAAACAGACACAGGAGAGATTAAAAGAGTGGCCAGGTATATGGAGAAGGTGAAGAACTTGGTTTGGATCAGATACATTTGAAATGGTAAAGAGTCATAGTAAGGACTGGCAATGAGAGACCCAACAGCCAAACAATTAGGTTTGGAGGAAATGATCAATGCATACAAAGGACAGGCTGCAAGTGAGTGAGAACCAGGCAGAAGGGAATCTTCTTGATTGCCGCTGTGCCAGGCAAGGAAGACCTGAGGGCAGGCAGACACTCTGAGGGGGATGTCTTACTTCTGTGAATATAATCTACAGATTCACTGCCATTTCTCAGATTCTAGAGCCTGCCCTAGGGGTGGTGTCAAGTTAAGGGAAACTCTTTCCCCACATGCCTAATGAGGAACAGTGGTCTTGGGTTTCTTAAAATAGAGAATCCTCTGAAAAATCAGCCATGCTACCAAAATAAATCAGAGAGTGGAAAGGCTGGCTATAAGCAAAGGACCAGGCTTGTGGATCCCTGAATGTTGAAGCTCTCAGCTCAGATGGGTTGCCTTTCCTATAGAACTTCTTGATAGGCCCACAAGATGACTGCTTCTTTCCAAAACAATTAACAGATTTTAAGGTAATGGGCAATGTTGGGAGAAGAGACTATCTATGGGGGAAAATAAGTGTAGTATTCTGTTGAAAATAAATTAAACAATGCTAGAGCATGCCTAGCAACTCCTTCTACAAATGTCAAACATGATTTTCTCTTCTTGTTTTTAGCCTTGTTTCATCAGCTGTCATTCATTAAACACCATTTTGCTGGGGTTGGGGTAAAAAAGAAGTTTATTATTGTGGCTTCTCTGGTAATTCCATTTCTGTTTCAGTTCCTCCCCTAGATTGTTAAGTCATATGGCCATAAAGAGGCTCCAGTGATTGTTTTGTGTTCAGGGTCCATATGCTTCCTCTTCTCTCTTTTATCATTTGAAAGGTCAATGAGGAGCCTCAACTCACCAGTGATTTTTGTTATCTTTTACTTGGTAAATTCCTTTTCTGCCTTTGACTTATAGTTACTTCCTATAGAGAAAGATACTTGTCATCAAAATTTTTGCAAAATAATTGTCCCATTAAAACCAATAGAAACTTTTAAAAATCAACATTTGTGCCATCCAACTAATGCATAATTGCTTTAAAAATGCACATATTGGAAGATTTATGCCTCGCATTGTGGCAGAAATAAGAGGTTTCAGTTCCATAAACTTTTACATGAAAGTGGTCACCATGAAATTGGCTGAAGAGCATGGGCAGGCTCAATTAGACAGCAAGAACTAATGACTGTTTGGAAATCAGTATTGATGTCTACAGCTCCACAAGTATGCTAATTAGGGAACCAAAGAAACATTCCCCAGAAAGATAGAGTAAAAGAGGAGAGAAAAATAAAATGGATAAAACAAAGGCTGAATGACACAGCAGACCAGTTCCAATCCCAGTTCTGGCATTTACTAATTATATGGTCTTGGGAAAGTTACTTTATAAGTCAGAGTCTCAATTTTCTTACTTATGAAAAGGACATGATGGTAACTTCATCATGGATTTTTGTGAGGAATAGAGAAAACTGTTTTCTTAGTTCATCATGATGGATAAGCCTCATCTATAACCCAATGAGAAGACAGGCCGAGGTTTAGCTTCAGGGAGAAAAAGAAAGGAGTGGGTGCTGGGCATGAAGAGGAAAGGAGGGAACACCAGCACAGATTTTACTTGCTTAAGAAATTTCCCCAGGGTTAGCTGTGTTTTTTGCCCTTCAACACTTTAATGTTTTTGCAATTGAGTCATAACGGCTCATAAAGAAAGATGCAAAAATCCCATTGTTTCTTGGGGGAAAGCATAAGTATAAAATGGCATTTAAAAGTCTACAATTATTACAGTAACCCTCTCAGTGATAAAAAACAGTTTTCACAGAGAGATGACAGATTTTTCACAGAAACAACCAAAGCTCACAGTTTTTTATTCCATGCAAGTCATAAATGTGTGATGTTTTTATGACTCTGGGAGAAGAGAGTCGCTGCCTAGTGGAACTGTTCTTTCTTCCTAGCATAGAATCATTAATTCCGTATGCTCTGGGCCTATGGTGGTTTGAGTTAGAATGAAGTTGGGGCATGAGGATCGGTGAAAGAGGAGAAGAATGATCCATCCCAAATTCTATCCATACAAAGTAGAACATGGTTTTGTTGTTGCTGGTCTCCCCCACCCAGGGATGGAACTTAGGGCCTCTCACATGATATGCAAGCAAGTATTCTAGCTTTGAGCCACATCTTCTTACCCTGAATATGTTCTTCTTAATGTTCACCACAGAGTCATTTTAGAAGAGTGATTCTGGTCCAGCTTTCCCATTTTGTCAGTGGGATAAATTAAGACACAAAGATCCAGTGATTCTTGCAGTAAGGAAATAAGAGACAAGAGGTCACACTAAGCCATGATTATTTATGAGGTCAAAATTGGCCACTCTATCTCCTAATGAACTATTAGCATCAAAGCACATCTAAACTGGAAAGACCCCTGAGAGTCCTCTCCTGGAGGGGCACCATAACTGGGTCTTAGCAACCGAAGGAGGCCTAGATTCTTTCCCATGCCACTTCCTCCATTACTGATACCCTAACTTCACTCCAGGGTACTTTTTATTAAGTGTCTGTATTCGTCGGCTGGAGCTCCCATAATCAAGCATTACAAAATTGTGGCAGAAATTCATTGTCTTGCATTCCAAAACCCAAGACATTGACCAGTTGGTTTCTTCTAAAGAATACAAGGAAAAATCTATTCCAGGCCTCTCTCCTTGGCTTATAGATAGCTGAGTTCACTTCACATCTCTTTATGTGGGGTTTGTCCTGTATGCATGTCTCTGTCCAAATCTCTCCCTTTTTTATTTGTTCTTGTTTTTGTTTTGGGGTACTGGGGATTGAATTCAGGGGCACTTGACCACTGAGCCACATTCCCAGCCCTTCTCTCCTTTTTTGATAAGGACAACAGTCACCCTAGATTAGGGCCTACCAGAGTAACCTCATTTTAATTGAATTACTCCTATAAAAGTATTATCTCTAATAAGGTCTAATTCTGAGTTACTGTGGGTGAGGCCTTTAACATACATGTTGGAGGACAAAATGCAACCTATAACAGTATTCAAAGTCCTGGACAAATGGGCTCTGCTGGGCTGAAAGACAGTTTCTCATCAGCCTACTTAGCATACAAGGAGTCTACACACTAAATTCAATTTGTCAGTTTTTTTTTTAAGATGAACTCACCCTTCCCAGCCCAAATTTATAGCTAGGGCAGCCCTTCCTATACTCTTAGATCCCTGATTCCCTAAGGAGCCCATCACTACTATATTCAATGCAAAGAAAATTTCATCTCATTAGATCAGCTTTCTAATATAGATCAAACAGTGCCCTCCATATATTAACAACAAAAAATTCTAATTTATTGACCATTTAAAACATTCCAGTAAATGTGCTAAGTGCTTTACATTCATTATCTGATTTTATCCACAACAGCAACTGTGAGGCAGATCCTATTTTTACCTCACTTTAGTGATGGAGATATTAGGGTTAAGAGGCTAAAGCATTTCCCAGAGTCACCAAGCTTAAACATGGATGAGTTAGGTTTTTGAATCCAGGAAGTCTGACATCAGATGGAGCAAGCTCAATGACTTCATCAGGTTACACTATTTCCCTCCCCTCCGATTTGTAGTTAAGTCGGACAGAAGTTGTGAATAACATGGAGACCTACAATTTCCAATTGGTGTCAAAAGAGGGGACAGTCTTATCAAAATAATCCCTTAATTTGTGGGGTCTGAATAAACTTCAGGTAAATAGTATAAGAACTGAATTAAATTATGAGACACTAAGTACACATCTGCAGTACACAACTGCAGAGAATCGGAGAGCTGAGTTTTTGTGGGAAAACTCCACAAATTTGGTCAAAGAAGTTCTTGTGTTGAATGTAAATACAGATAAAAGTAGTTCATTTTCCTTCACATTCAAAAATATGATAGATTGGTTTGAAATAGCTCCACGGCCTCTAAACAGGAGTGTTATAGCTTTGGTCAACTACTTTTGGCCAAATTTTCCATTGACAAATTAAGTGATGGCACTAGATGTATACTCAAAGAAGAAAATTTCAGATCATTCTATGAGCCATTATTTATGAAAATTATTTTGACTTTCAATAATGCCCAATAAATAGTACCATTCTCCAACCTGTAAGCCTCAAGAAAATTTTTGTCTCTCATTTTGGAGATACGTTCTTAATTCCCTTGTATTCTTTTAATGACTACATTGCAGCGTGTAAGCAGTTTGTCTCAATATGCTTTCTTGGGCTTGGAAGCAGAAGTAAGAGTAATTATTAACCTTTTTTGAGTGCTTACTGAATGGTGAGCACTGTGCTAGCAATTTATTGTCTCATGTATTCTTTATAATAACCTTAGGACGTCATTACTAGCCTCATCCCTACTTTACAGGTGACTAGCCCAAAGGACACAATTTGAATATGGTGGAAACAAGACTTGAACACCATCTGCATTACTCTAAATTTCACATATCACTACATCCACTATATACCCCATCACTCAAGATCATTTCTCACATACACTGGTGCCCACAGGAGCTGAAAACTAAATGCAATATTACTAAATCCGTTGTCTAACCTGATTTATTTAAAGGGCCTACCAGAAGGGAAAGGAGAGCAGTTAGAAGAATTCTTCCCTCTCTTTGTAAACTAGAGAAGCTTGGCAACTTCCTCTTTTCTGTAAGTCTAACTACACATGAAAGTGAGGATGAAATTCACACATTTATTATACTGGTAAACATTTTGAATTATTTTTACACACTCAAAAGAGAGATTATAGTATTAACAAAAAGGGGATAATTTGCATATTAAAGATTGATTTAAACTCTCCATACAATGATCTCCAGTACAAGATTGCTGGATACTGATTAGTAATGACCATTAAGAAATCATTTATGGATTTTTTGTGAGTGTTCAGAGATACTAATGGGTTTTAGAATTACTTGGGAATCTTCCTGAGGTCAAAGGAAGAAAATAAAGTATGAAGTGATAATAAAATGTATGAGGTGACTAATGGACAGGTTGTATATATATATGGATTCCAGAAAAAAAAACACTGAATTTTTACAGTGTACATTTTGAGCAAATAGAAATCTCACTGCCATAACCTCTTGTCTTCATTTAAGAACCAGGAAGGATGATAACAATGTGTACAGTCATCTCCCATATCAGATAGTCAGTGATTTTTCAGTCATCAGGTCACTGGCCCAGACCACCTCCACAGCCACTGCCCCTCTCTGCTGTAAAGCTTTATGGAAAACAGTGGAGAGAGAATGTCTCATTTGATAAGACAGCAATTAATGACTTGCTCTTACAAAGCACAAATAAATAATTCAAATGTGGTTTTACATGGCAAACATAAATACTGAAAACAGTTCGTGTAGAGCTCAAGTAATTCTCCAGGCCTTTACTACATGTGTGAGCAAAAAAAAAATGATAACAATAAACTAAATGAAATAAAAAGATACATGACATCATACAATTTTTTATTGTAAGAGGGAAATTGAGAGGAGAATTTACTTTGAGGACTTTTAGTCACAAGTAGCCCTCTTGATTTCCTCAACACACAAACAGAATAATGTTTTAGAGAAAATAAATGTATTAGAACTAATTTAATAATCTAAGTAATGTAAAAAACAGGTGTCATGCAAATAATGCAATGGTAGATGAGCATCATTTTTAAAAAATTTTATTTGGACCATCAGTTAAGCCAATGAAAGTCTGAATGAGATGCTGGATTATTGTTAAAAGGAGCAATCCCAATTCTATCCTCAGGACATCAAGTCTTAATATCTCAGGTCATCAAGTCAATCAACCACATTATTGAGTGATTCAATTATACACTGATTACTCTTGTGTGCCTTAGAGTGTACATAAAGTTTACATGAAGTATGCTTGACCTACCATGTCCCTCTTACATACTGTTCCTATATTTGAGGAATGCCTTTGTTTGAAATAAAATGTAACTGGTATTTTCCAAATATAAAATCACTTCTTAAGTGTATCAAACTCCACCCCTGTAGTAGAATTAATGTGTAGTAGAAATCTTAAAAATGAATAGATCTTCTCAAGAGCAAAATAATTCTGGTTGAATTATTTTGCATAGTGGGCAACATTGTAAGCACATTGGGGATATTAAATGATATGTATTTGTAAAGTATACTCTGCAAACATTTTGACTGCTAAACCTTATCTTCAAACCTTAAACTCTGATCCTATTTTTAATCTAAGGAATTCACATCTGCAATATATAATTTTGTGTTTTGTTTGGAAAAGAAAATTTGAACAGTCCAGGAGAATTTTTAGTACTGAGAAGGGAAGAGTAAAGCTACTTGTGAACTGGAAAGCGATAGTTGAAAACGCTTTCAAGGGAATACTGGGAAGAAATATGTTAGTATTTAACTGTGATCTCATCGCCTGACTGTATAGAATGTTTACCTCATTGTGTTTTGATTTGTTCTCTATGGTATGAACATAGTTAGAGAAAGTTTAAAACAAAACAAATGCAGAATTGCAAAACTTGGTGCGTTGCTTTCATGTTTCATTGCTACCCTCTTTCACATGTGTGGTTTGTACTTCAGTTAACGGTTTAAAATCTGTGAGTTCTCTCTTCCACATGATTAACAAATACGTGAGATAAGCTCTAGAGGTCTAGGGCAAAGCCTCCCACCACTTGCTGCCCTGTGAGAAATGCATCCAAATTCTTATCTTTCCTCACCTCTCGCCCCCCCATCTCTCTCCCTCCATAGTTCTCATTAACAGATGGAACATTCTGTGGGAAAGCTATGTAGAAAATCTAAATGCTTCAAAATATACCAAACTAAATAGGTTAATTCAAATAAGCATGGATGTCCTTCTACAGTAAGCTAATAAATTATCTTTTCCTGGAACTGTTGGCCCTCTGTACCAATGGGTTCTGCATCCTCAGATTCAACCAACTATGGATCAAAAATGGTTTAAAAGATTGCATTTTGTATTGAACATGTATGAACATTTTTCTTGCCATTATTTTCTAAGTACTCAGTATAATAACTATCTATATAGAATTTACAGTGTATATGGTATTATAAAAGTCATTTAGAGATGATTTAAAGTATACGGGAGGATATGTATAGGTTATATGCAAATATTGTACCATTTTATATTATATCTGTGCCTTGAGTGTGCACAGGTGCTGGTATCTATGTAGGTCCTGAAACCAAGCCCTTGCCAAGATCAAGTGACAACTGTACTTTAAGACATAATAAAATAATCTAAAAGAGAGTGCTTAGATTGCATTAGAGGGATGGAAAAATAAGGAAAAACAATGAATAATTCCATTCATAATATTATAGACACATATTTCCTATACAGTAAAAGAATGAAATACAGTAAAATGTTCACATACTTTTATTTTTACTATGGTGTTCAATTCTATGGTAAAGAAAAACCTGCAAATACCTACCAATCAGCCCAAATCTATTGGGTACCTATTAAGTGCATGTTCTAGGTGTTGTGAAAAAATGAAATATATAAGATAGAGTATCTAGCCTAGATGTTTAAATTTAATTGGAAACACCCACCATGTATATTTTAAATAGATAAGAGTGTGTGTATACATACATTTGCATATCTTTTTTTTAAATGACAGAAGAGCACAAAATTATGGAATTCACAAAATTCATCCACGAAAGAAGCAATCACTTTTTCATGGGCTGATCTACAGACAACTACACCTTAAGTCACAGAAAGAATTTTAATCCTTGGGGAAGAGTGGACTAGTATGAGCAACTTAAAGTGAGAAAACCTTAAGATGATTCAAGTTCTAACCCTTTTACAAATAGAAATTGCATTCCCTACTTTGCTACTTTTCCACCTGACTGACCAGGCCACATTAAATCCTCAGAGATCTTAAACAATGAAAAGATTATGGTATCATTGCCATCTATGCTCAGACAATAGTTAAAATAAAGGCAAGAGTGTTCATGAGATGTGTCAAAAAAAAAAAAAAAAAAAACAGGCCAAAACTGATTTGTTCATTTGGGAACACTAAAATTCATTTGTGGGTTGTCATTGGTTCCCCTATTTTGTTGATACACTAAATAAATATGTAAGATTGTGCTTAATCTGACACTAAGAGACCCAAGACTATGGATGACATACTTTCTGTCTAACTATTAAAAAAAATGCAATTATGTCTCCCCAAGTTTTCAGATTCCAGAATAAGGTTATACTCAGAGCGTCTCTCAAATTTGTTACTATGGATACTTTGGGTCAGATACTTCTTTGTTGTAGGGGTTACCCAGTGCTTTGCAGGGTAGGAGGCGCATCATCCATGGAGCAGCTAAAAAGCAACAGTAGTTGTAATAACAACAATAACAAAGTCTATAGATAGGGCCATGCAGCCAGGGGCTAAATTGCTCTTTGAGAATCACTGGGTTAGTGGGAAGCATCAACAGGAAACCCCCCACGACTTTCCCCTGAACATACTGCCTGCTTATTCATTGTATTTTAAGGACAATTTGGGGATAAGAGATGGGTAGGTAAAGAACTATATTCAAGTGAAAAGTTAATATAAATCGGAAGAGCATTAAAGGTTATTCAAGGTGAAAGTTGAAGCTTTATGTCACCTACACCTGGGAGAAACACTAGAAACAAAACAAAAGCAATGAAACCCATTATGGGAGTTCTTGGTTTAGGGGAGAAGCAGTTTTTCAGATTTCTGAGTTCCCTGAGCTTCAAAGCCAGCAAAGGCAGCAGAGCTACTTCGGACTTGGAAAGGGGTTTGTTTATTCTTCTTATCTACAGCCAAAGCTAACAGTCTTCAACAGTCTTAATGGTTTTGAAGACTTAAATGTTTCACAGCTTTGGGGAAGGACCTAATTTGTAGATAGAGGTGTCTACCTATAAATGAGCATATGTCCTTATTGACAGTCTGGACATACAGTCAAAATGAATTTAAAAGCATTTACACTTAGTTCTTTCTAAATAATGAGAGCAAATAAAACTGTGAACTGGTTTCTTTCTTTTTTCCTTTCCCTCTATGAAAGTTGAGAGTAAAATATATTAAAATGGGAAGGTGGGCAAAACCAAACCTCATCATCATGATTTTTCTGCCACTATTTTGAGAAAAACTTCTGAGACACTGTTTATAATTCTGTTTTTTTTAGTGAAACATGAATGTGGATACCATATTACTTTCATTTTTTTTATTTCCAGATGTAAAACATGACTGGTAGACAGTAAGTATTTAATACATGTTTACGCTGACTCAATAAGAAAATGAAAAGGGCAAACAGTTTCAATTAGAAACTCTGAAATGTGTAAGCATAAAGTAAATGATGAAAGAATTTAAAAGCTGAACTTCTCTGTGATTCTTTCATTCACACAGACTCCCAGCCTCTCATTTCAAAACTTTTATCCTTTTAGATAATCAAATTTACATAGTTCTGTGCTATACAGTACTAAGATAATTTCACAGAATCCTCAAAAAATCCCTCTGGGGTGGAGATCATTAGTCCTCTTACAGAAAACCTACAACTGTAATGAGCTCGGATGGATTCAGTGATACCCAATGCCACAAACAGTAAAGCAAGGACTCAACACGAACTTCAATTGTGCAGCCACCCTGAGCAAGTGATGTCACTGCAAGACAACATTTAGCTTGTTGCAGTTTTTCAACTGCATATTGTGGTTTTTAAAACATGCGTTGGTGTCAGACTCTCAGCCCCACAAATTACCAGTTGCAAAATCTTGAGAAAGTTCTTGCAGCTGTTTGAATCTGCCTCTTCCATCTGAAGAACTGAGCTGGTAATATCTACCTTATACATTTTATAGAGGGCCAAAATGAGATAATGTATAGGGCACCCTGCACATGCCCATTGGTAGTGATCACTATTGTGTTTCATCTCCATTATAATGGAAACTATGTCACAATGGGTGCTCTTTATATGAAGGTCTGAGGGTGTCTAGATTGCTTATGGCCACATCAGTACTTTCTGGTTCTCAAAACCTCTTCTTGCTACACCTTTTCATAAACTTAACTCCCTTACCCGTTGAATTCAAAATTAGGATAGATCACATGTTAAGATATATGTGAAGTCCTAGACTTGAAAGAGTAGACTTTTACTACAGTATATAAATAGGAAAGAATTCACTAGGAAGATATTTTTAAGTTTAGTTTAATGTTATTTAAAAGGAAACACAGGTCGCTTTCATGATCACAAATAAGGAGTGCTTAAGTGCTTTCTTGGTGCTTGGCTCTTTTGTAGATGAGCTCCTCACAATTTGACAGAAAATCACTGGAGATAGGCTTTATCACACCATCTTCATATCACACAGATGGGGGCCAGGCACTAAGAAGCTAAGTAACTTGGTCAAGTTCATCCAGGTAATAAGTATCAGGGATGATTTGAACCCAGAGCTGCTGTCAAAATTCATGCTTATAACTAGTGTATCATACTGCCTCTGTCCAGAGCCAGCTTGTTGCTAATCATTCACACATAGACATGGAGTCTACAGAATGGTTCGGAGACCCATTAGTCCCATCAAGACTCCTGTCAGTTCACAAGTCCTCTACAGGAAAGCTGTGGATACACTATACCAACTCCCTTGACTTTCCAGTCCACTTCTAATACAGTAAACATCACCTTACATGAATGACTTTTCGACTGGACCATTCTGGACTTGCTTGAGGGCTTGTCAGGGACTATGGGAGCAGGACATCTGAAAAGACATGCACGACCTAGAACTGCAGAATTAAAGACCCTTGGCACAACCTTCCAATCAATATAATCAGTACAAAATAGAAATTAATAAATAAATGCAATCTCTCTGAGGAATGTAACTGTGAAGTTCACCTGCAAAGAATACCCATTTTCTTATGGCTCCCTCACCTCCCCATGCTAATAATACTCCCAATACAAAATCTGGGAGAATGTGTGAGGGCTGGGGAGATTATGGTAGGGTTTAGGAAAACTACATGAAAAATAGCACAGCCCAACACTGTTAAATTTTCCTTGCAATTATGGGAGTTCTGAGACTGAACACCCAAGAGGTTAACTTCTTCTTTTGTCCCTTTTCATTCTTTTCAAAGATCTAGGAGGCCTTGGTTCCCCACTTCCTTTCCCTCTCACCCCAGTGTTTCTTAAATACTGTTATTCCATTTTCATGACGTCTGTGTTCTTTCTGTTAGATGTTCTGTAGGAAAATTAAGTTCCTGCTTAATTATTATGCCTCTCAAATATATTTTCTTGTTTAATACTGACTTCCTATAAAACCAAAAGGCCTTCAAAAGCCCATCAAACAAGGTTTGAGTGTAGACTTTCTAGAAACTCTGCTAAGGGACAGGGGGTTCCTTTCAGACATTATGAAGTGGGGAACTTCCATATACTCACTAACCAAAACCACATGCAGTAGCAGTTGCTTCTGAGCTGGGTTCCAAATTTTCAAGATTGAATCTAAAACAAAAGGTTATTAATATATTTTCACTGACTTCATAAAAATCCAAAACTACTAAAAGCAACCCATAGGCCATGGTACAATTTATGTTTCAAATTAACTTCATGAGATGAAGGATTAGAAGTAAATGAACCTCACCCTCATCTGTTCCTTCCTACTTCAGGGACTTTGCTCATGTGCTTATCTTCACAGACTGTTCTTCCTGAGGGCTATTCTGTAGCCCCCACTTTCTCTGATTAACTTTCAGTACTCAGGTGACAATGAGTCGGGGAAGGGTTCCTAGATGCCCAGAATACATCATCTCTTCCTTCAACTCAAATTGCTCTGCTCTACTACTACATATAAATATTTACAGTATATGAATGTTTACATGAAATTGATCAATCCCAGGTATCTTTCTTTATAATAGTTATCTGCCAGGGTTATTAACTCAGACTTGTATAAAAACAATACTGTCTGTTGGAAACTATAGCACCTGCACCATGGAGTAATCACCATATGAAGTTTACAAGAAATCAGTTTAAGCACAAATCTATACAACTCCAAGTTCTAAGCATCTGATTAGCAACAAGCTTGGAACATAGTCACTTGTAAGGTGGTATGCATTGTTATATCTTCCTATGTTGGTATGCAAACATTTTACCCAAAGATCTTATACTGTAAAAACCTAGAAATGAAAGCCATCTCTAAGAACAGATATCTACCACAAATGCTATATTCTAGTATGCTAAGGCAGATGTAAAAGTTAATAAAAATCACCTATTTTATGGATCTGACTTAAAAAATACTCTCACAAACTTTCCACTTCATACTTATCAAGATTTTGGACAAAAAAATCTAATAAAATGTGTTAAATGACAGCAGTTAAATGTTTAATTGGGAGTATACAATGGATATTCCAGTTATGCAGAGTATTCTACATGATTAATATCATCTTTTGAAATAAAGTTACTCTTACAGTTCTTTATTCATTTGCTTTGACATTCAAAAGGAAACCACAAAAAATACACAGGAAGTACCTTTGTAGGATGCCATGGTGCTGCCTGGATTCCCTTCCAGAAACAAGGGATTCATTTCCCCAGCTAATGGTAGTGTTGCCAGGGGAACTGTCTCAGCTAAGGAAAACTGCTTGCCTAAGATCATTTCTACTTTGAGGAGATGCTCCTATTCAATGAACTCCCTCCAGTTCCAATCATCATGGGGTTATAAAGACTAAGACCCATCTTGCCCCAACTAGGATGTGTCAGCCCAGTTCTAGAGCTCCCCAAGAAACAGGAATGAGGTCTTCAGTGGAGATCCGCTTCCCTCCCTGCCCAGTTCTGCTTCCTTTCCTACCTTCTACTTCTCCAGAGTGCTCCCAAATAAATGCCTTGCACATTAAACTCTATCTCAACATCTGCTTCCAGGGGAACCCAACCTACAACAAGGGTAGGACTAAGGGCCTTCAAAAATCATAACTGAGTTGTTAATGGATGAAAAGTAAGACCCTATCTTCAGCTGCAGCTTCATGTTCAGGGGCTTTAAGTAGTTGAAAGGTTTAGGTGAATGAATTTTGGGGGTGAAACTTTCTAGAAGGCCCCCCTAGTACAAAAATGCATTTTTAAAAATAATAATCTAAGTGCTAACCATTTCCTAAGTAGAAACTGCTATCATAAGATATGGCCTATATTTAGAGCTTTAAGGCATCATCCCAAACTGGTCTTTTGCCTTCTCTGAAGATCCTGCTTTTCTGGAGCTATCTAGGGTAGGTAGAAATGATTTATTGCCAGGTGTCTCCTTCTCTCACAATCTGATAGTGAAAATGAGTAATCCATTTGGTACATATTTCCTCTCGTTCAGGAGGGTCTAAGATATTGACCTATCCATATAAAATGCTTTAGTTTCTTATACTATTCCAAGAAGACAGTTTTTACTAGAATAGTATAGATCTCAGAATACTCTATGAATTACAACTCTAAACTTGGAATACAAAAAATAAACTTAATTACATTTTACGGCTGAACCCTATTTGACTGTAACATTTCATTTGTTTCTTCATTCACTTGACATATATCTATTCAAGGTCTTCGATGAACTACATACTTTCATATTCCTGAAAATACAGTAGTAAGTGCTGCTTTGTTGGTCCTAACCCCAACACAGGGCCCCACAAAAGCCAGTTACATTTTGAGTCCCATCTTTGAGTTTCTCACAAAAGCCTCCATCCCTACATAGCTCATCTATCATCTGGATCTAAGTGACTTCAACCTCAACTTTTCCACCTAGTTTACTAACACTCAGGTATTATTATGACTCGCCTCTCCTGACTTGGACATTTTCATTAGAATTCCAGCTCATTTTGTCTGGTATCTCTGGTCCTATTCCTCCTTCTTTCCTCTTGCCTTTCTGTCTTTACAAGTTCCATGTCTCATCCCTTTTAATCTCTCACCACTATTAGTGAATTGCCTGGAGAAAATAATTCTCAGTATCAAATTAAAATAATGCTTACTACACTTGAGATACACTCAGGGTTATAAGAACTAGGGAAAATATTGATTGGGTTTAGTAAAATTGTGGGGAAAAAACTTTAGTAAAAGAAAAGATGGTAGTATTACTGTAGGTTGAGCAGAAGTTGCTGCATAAGTAATATTCACTCAAGATTTTTTAAATTGTTTTCTAAATTGTAACATTATATATTTGCTTCTTTTGTGTTCTATATTAGTAAAGATAATTTCTCTTCATTATTATAAAAAAATGCCCAAAGCAAATAAACCTTACAAAAAGGAAAGTTCTTCCCATCTTCTCATATTTTGTAATTGTGTCAGTATTACAAGGAAATTTGTACTTTTTCTATCCCATTGGAAGATGAAGCCAAGTAGAATAAGAAAATTTGTTCCAAATTTCAGCCAAGGGATTTGAATTCAGGTGATCTGTTCTGCAAAGTACACTCCTCATTATGACATGCTACTGTCACATTTGATGCAAGGTCTGGAGCCCTGCAGAATGTGTCTGGCCAAGTCTAGAAGCCAATCAGAGTTTGTGGCTTTGGACTTTCAAAGTGAACCAAGACCTCTTGGCATTCACATTCTCTTTGTGGTAGACAAAATGCAAACTTGTACTTGAAAAGGGGGAAAGAAAGTAGTCTAAATGGCTTCAAGGTTTTTGAACATCAAACAGTTCTTACCAAAGAACAGTACAATCACTGAAGTGTATCCAAATTAAAAAAAAAAAACATGGATTTGACAGCAATCTGATTCACAAAATACCCAGAGTCATTTCGTGGTTATCATTGTTCCAAGTAAAATAGAATACTCTGCCTTGTGTTCATCTGCCCCATTAACTGATTCCTGATTGGGTATTCCTGGTCTTCCAAGGGCATGCCAGTGGACACACATGGGGAGCTTCACCATTCAGGAAATGATGTTGGCGAGATCAAGAGGTTTAGCAGGGTGGGTGGCTTGGGGGCAGCCCAGCCTGGAGCTGCCTCCTCTCATATGGTCCAAGTCAGCAGCAGCAATAACTGTAGGCACTTTCAGTCTGGAAATTTCACAATGGCTGCATTTTTTTTCCATGTCCTTCAAAGTTTGTGGATGGAGGGATGGGCAAGTAATTTGTGCCTGCAGCTTGGTAGTGTGGGCAGCCAAGATCAAAGCAAAGGAAATTGTACAAATTGTCCACTTGAATACTAAAGAAGCAAAGGAAGCCCAGCCAACTCAACCAAATATTACTGTTTCTTTGAAATCTTTATTTTTCTAATCCTAAAGTTTATGTTCTAAATGGATACTTGGCAGAAGTGGCTCATGGGATTTTGAGATTTCTACTAGGAAACCTAACTTATGGGGAAAAAATAATAGAAAACCTGGACTTTTTATTTTAATGCCAATGAAGATAGCAAGCTGGAATGATTCAAATAATCAAGTGATCTAGGCTATAAAAATTTAGAGGAGCATTGAGTTAGAAAGTAGCATCAGCTCAAAAAAAGAAACTAATAAGAGTCAGGATGCAGCTGAAGCACAAAAACCACACAAAATACATTTCTTATCTAAAATGAGAGTTGGACCACCTTCTCCACAGCTCTTTCCCCTTCTAACATTCCATGACCCTGTTTAATATTAAATGCATGTGTGGAGCTGGTAGGTCACTTTATCTTTAGTCTAAGGGGTTTTCAATAATGAATCATAGCATCGACCAATTTTCAGACAATTCTTGTTAAAGCTCTGATCTTGTAGAACATTCCAGTGCTTGATGCTGAAAGTGAGATAAACTGGACTTGACCCAGATCTGGTATTTGTTAGCTATACAGGATTGGCAAGCCAGCCAGCTTCGTTTCTTCATCTGGAAAATTGGACTAATCCTTTCACTTCTACTATTTGGCCCCAAATAATCACTATGTGTTATTCTTCTGCCCTTTTGTAAAATTGTGTAAGATGTTATTTTAATTATTTTAATATTTCTTGAGCTAAAACAATATTAAGTAGGTTTCAATATCTTTAACATCCAGAAGCCTAGGAAATATAGTCAGTCTTTTTAATATCATTTTCTTTAACATAGAAATAATGTGGAATCCAAGAGTCAATGCCTAGGAAAAAAATACGTTGTCAGGAACAAATATTTAGTTATACCTTTCCAAAGATAGATGACACATCAGTTCATTGACAGAAAAAAATTAGTCACACTGGTTACTTGGCTTTGTTAATTAGTTTGAAGTAAAATGGGAACAAGAATGTTGCTGAGGACGACAACAACATTCACATGAACTCCTATTCACCCTCTGCCCCAGGTTTTCCTTGTATATTGAGTCCCACTCAAACAAGGTGCACTGTTGATGTGAAGCACTATCATGTTTTCTATGAGCCAAAATGTGTCTTAGTGAACTAAAAACTAAGCACCCCATGGTTCTATAATCAACTGTAATTTATGATGACTGAAGAATCAGTATGTTGGAAAGGTTAAGAACATTTTTTTATTCTTACATATTTTACCTAACTTATTTGCATATTCTTGGGTAGCCTAACTTAGGAAAGTGATTCTGATTTAATATTTTTAAATATCGCCTATCAGGTATTAATGTATGTTTATTGAAAACCCTAAATCTTCGGAAATAAAAATGGTAGACTTCACTAACCACGGATGTATATACTCTGCTTTAATTCATGGATCTCAAATACCTTTCAAATGTGACCAAATTCTTATTTTCTTAATGTCTTAATAAAAACCCTCCATATAGACCTGCTTCAAAAATTGTAAAAATTGGCTACTTTCAACTATAGTTGTTCAGGGGTTAAGTCAATTATATAATCCCCACATGGATTTCCATTTATTTTGAAGACAGGCTTTTCCTGTTTTGTCCAGCCCTTTTCTACTCTCTGAACATTGTGCTCCCTAAATCCTCCAACACCAATACTGCACACAGCTAACTCTGCGAATGCTGTAGAGTGAATCACAGAATTGGTGTTTTCATTTCCAATTCCTGCAGTGTAGAACATTCTGTGTAAATTTCATCTCTGCTCAAGACCCTTAATGGCCTCCCATACCACTAACTCAAAGTAGAAGCCAAAGTCTGTGATCATCTAAGATTTACTCCTGTTCAGCTCTCTCACCTAACTGCTTTCCCTCCCCTTTTGACCCACTCCATTTCAGCAACCAGCTGTGCCTCCCAACCATTGTCCCCTCAGCCTGGATACTTCTTCTCTGAGGTACACCTGTGGTTATTCCCTCTTCCCTTGACTTCTTTAAGTTTTTACTCTAAAATTAAACTAGGCTGTCTTCATTCTTTCTAAATTTTTTTCTCTTTCCCCACTTTTTAAATTCTCCTTGACACTTAACAACTAATTGACATATAAGCTATTTTGTCTTTTTACTTTTTTTTATTGAGTGTGTCCTTCAAATAAAATATAAGGTACATGAGAGCATGGATTTATGCTTTTATTTTTCTCAAAGTATATTTGACACTCAAATATGTATTAACCAATAGATGCATTTCTGGAAATCCTCAATTATAATCTAAAACTAGCATCTGTACAACTGGTGCTGTATATGCAGAGCATTGTACTTGTTTCACTGTACTTGATTCAGGTCAAACTCTCCAGGTAAGGAAGGAGATATTTTCAGCCTATACTTTTAGTAACTTTTTCAGGTAATACTTACACAACCTAATGGGTGAAATCCACTGACACAAAAGTTTTGTGGCCCATTAATTTTCTTAACATCTTTCTTCTGTGTTCTGAGCTCTGCACTAGGGCATACAGAGCCAATGTGCCTCTCTAATTAGCACAGCCATGTCCTTTCAATTTTCCTTAGATTGTTCAGGGTACAGGGACATATCTGCTTAACCAGCCATTTGATGTTTTTTGTTGTTGTTATTTTTGTTTTTTGGTTTAGAGGGCAAGAAGAATGATAACCATTACAATGAAGTTTATTTTGACCTTTATATATTCTCTTTTAACTGAGTAAAAGGTGTTTGGAAAACTAAATTACTTTCAAGTTGGTTTGAATGATAAAGTAATTTACTCCTCTTACATATGTAGATCATATTCAAGCTTTTAAATATTTTATGAATAGTTTAACTTGAAAAGTTAACAACATTCTTATGAAGGAATTATTTTGGATGAAAATTTCAGGTAACATTCAGAAATCAAATCTTACAAATACATCCCACATCACTCAATCCATCTTTAATCCATTGAAAAACATCAGCATTGCTTACATGCATCCCCAGAGGTATTTATCTGCATAGCTATTTGTCTCCAATAATGAGACAGACAATGAGACAAAGAAGGACACTACAAACATAATTTTTATAAAACCTTGCTAGAACTGACCTGAGATTTGTACAGTGAGTGTGAGGTCTTACAAGGCAAAAGGGGAACAAAACCTGTTTATGTTTTTTATTTGTTTATCTAACTAGCACACATTTTCAAACCATTTGGGTTTGGCATCACCTATGATGCATTGGGCCAAACAAATTTTCCTTAATTTTCATAACCAAAGAAATTTTCAGGGAAATTTAATCCACATGTTTCTGATTCATTCCATATCCAATAACATTTCAGTGAAGGGTATTTGATTTCAAGAACTTTGGAAAAGATTTTTTATACACAGTTTCTAAAGCTGCAGGTAAAAGAGTGGGAAGAACAGGGAAGCTCAAAGTACTTAACTCAGACACAGCAGAATTCACCCAAAATACAGTGGGCCAAACAACAATAAGGAACCAAAAGTTTTTCTTGGGGTTCTGAGAAGCAAAAGTAGCCTGTTTTGACTCCAAACCCTCAATATGGTCAAACAGGTATTAGTTTATCAGGAGTAGTTCCATTTGCTTAGAAACTCTACTCATGAGGGTTGAGTACTCAATATTTGTTAGAGACATGAAAAGTATCAGGTACTCTTGTTGTAGTCCAAGTGGAAAAAAAGAGATGAATAAGGCTTACTCCTGAGATTAAGAATGAATGAATTTAGTAGGTAGGTATAAAACCCAAGGAGATGCTGCAATGTTCTACTTTAAAACATCAAGGTAGTCTGACTTAAAGTAGCCTACAGTAACAGCCTCACTCAAATTTTAATATATATAAACATACACTCACACACTCATACACACACACACAATTTTAATGGTTATCTTAGACTTAAGGAACTAGACCTTATTTTAGTTGATTTAAACAAAATTTATCTTTGTGTCTTGCATAGAACTTAAAGCATTTTTAAGCATAGTACATATGTAAAATAGACTTTTAAAGGTTTTTTATGTTTTTATGGGTTATTATAGTTGAACATAACATTGGGGTTCATTTTGATGTAATCATACAAGTACAGAATATAATTTGTTTTGGCTGAGTCTCCAGTTCTTCCCTTTTCCCTCCCCTCCATAATAAAAAGTAAGTGAATAAATAAACAGAATACTATTTATTTTCTTGCTTGTTTTGTAGGTTAATTTGGAAAATAAAAATTAATATTCTAAGATTGGGATTGGTGGCATTTGAGATTGGCGAGTTAAACTGGAAGTCATGAGTGACTTTTTTATAAGGTAGACTTTAAGCTAAATTCTAGACCACTGCAAAGAGATGATCATGGTAGATGGTGTCATCATTACAATTATCCAGAAAAGAGATTCTGCAACCAAATTAGTGATAAGTGCATTCAACCTAATCAAAGAACAGTCAAGACACCGCCAATGGCACATCATTTCACGGTCATCAAGAAGACCACAGGCTAGAACCCAAGTGTACAGATTGTCTTAATATAATCTTGGTCTGTACATTTGAGTGCACTGACCTTGAGTGCACTATTGGTTGGTTGGTCTATGTTGGCATTCATTTCTACATTCTAAAGTGTGACTTTTCAACTCATACATTGTATATTTTACTCAAGTGCACTTTCAAATAAAACCATGGAATTTCTTCTGCAAATTTAGTCATTTTTTATTTTTCAAAGGTGACCTGTACAACTCCTATCCTGACATGTGTGACCTTGTCATTTTCTCATCAAGGATTGGAATCTATTTCTCCTCTCCTTTGAATCTGAGAAGACTTGTGACTGTGAAGAAGAGTGATTTATTCCCCCAAGATGACCACACTGTAAGAAGCCCAAGCCTTGTGGAGAGGCCATGCTGAGACAGAAACAGATCAGGAAACATCAAGGTGCCTGACGGTGGATGAAAACATCATCTTGGAAATACATCCTCCAGCTCCAGCTGCCCAGTTCACACCACAGGAGTGAAAGACAAGAGTCAAGTTGTTCCTGAGTTTCTTGCCTCTAAAACCATGAATAAAATAATTGTTTTAATCACTGAGCTTTGAGATGATTTATTATGATGAATCAATAGACAACTGTAACAAAACCTATTAGGAAACTTCCTTTTCTCCTTCCAAACCTATATTAATATGTGAAAAGAAAGATTTCAGAGATACAGAAGGCAAAGTCAGCACCCTCAAGAAGCTTTTAATCCAGTGAGCACCACAAATCAACAACTACAAGTGATAAAGTATTAATGGTAGCAAACAGATCACCAGAAACTTCTAGAATGAATAAAAAAAATAGTGTTCTGATTTGAGTATAGTAGCCAATGAGGCTCCTCATAGGTAAATTTTACATCTTTAAATAGTAATGGGTGAGATTTGCCAGAAAGAAGGAAGGGAGACTTTTTATGAGGAAGATAGTATAAATGGATTAAAGGCAGAAAGAGGAAGGAAGAGAAGAAAGGAAGAGAAGTAGGGAGGAAGGTAAGGAGGGAGGGAGGAAGGAGGGAAAAATTTCACTAAAAATAAAAGGGAGCTTGGTATGGTGGCACAGGCCTATAATCCCAGGGACTCAGGAGGCCAAGGCAGGAGACTTGCAATTTCAAAGCCAGCCTCAGCAAAAGTGAGGCACTAAGCAACTCAGTGAGACCCTGTCTCTAAATAAAATACAAAATACGGCTGGGGATGTGGCTCAGTGGTCGACTGCCCCTCAGTTCAATCCTGGGTACCCCCCTAAAAATAAATAAATAAAAGAGAAATTAA
The DNA here is from genome assembly GCF_052094955.1 of Ictidomys tridecemlineatus. Classification (NCBI taxonomy): domain Eukaryota; kingdom Metazoa; phylum Chordata; class Mammalia; order Rodentia; family Sciuridae; genus Ictidomys; species Ictidomys tridecemlineatus. The sequence continues at coordinate 28,878,930 of NC_135483.1, forward strand.
AAGGAACCATAAAACAATTGGCTTGGCTGAAATAAAACACCAATGACAAAAGTATATTTTTAGGCAAAATTACTGTATTTGAGGCAGAGGAATAGATACAAATACTTGAACAAGTCTATATACACAGTGAGTCCTAACTTAAGGAGCTAACACAAACCATATGAGGGCTGAATGTAAGCCCTAAGGCATTATTCCACTAATGTGGATGTGGGTTTGATTTAACAAAGCAAAGACAAAGACATAAAATAAATAAATAAATAGATAGATATCACTCTCTGTTTTACCCAAATTACCACATTTGCGTATATCCCCAGTTAGGGTGCCAAATAATACCAGTTAGCAACTGGGAAACTTTGTCCCACTTAACAAGATGACTATATCTGGCTGCTCAGTAATCTAAGAAGTAGATTAGCATATTTGGTAGGCTTCCTTGAACTGCTGATATTCCCAAATGACATTTTTGTCATTTATGATGATATTGAAGACTTGAGAAATATTTGGGTAACGTCACTGGATTTTCTTTGGCTTAACAATTAACCCTGGGAATTATTTTAGCCCAACCATCTTTTGCAAGTGAGAAATTTATGGTACTTAGATCCTGCCTGCACAAGGGCAGCATCATGATGTGAAGTCAGATTTCTATCAGTCAACACAACATCCTTCCTCAAGAAAATCTTGGTATTCACCCTGAAGATTCTGTCAACATGTCTAGGAGGCACCATAAGACAGTAAAAAGAACATCAGAGTGGAGTTCAAAGACCTTAGCAAAATTCTGCCACTCCCCATAAGATATTTGGAAAGTGAGCTACTTTCTATAAGTATCAGTACATTCTTCTAAGAATTAATTTATTCAGTCATACACCAGATGCTATTCTAGGAACAAAACTGATGATGATCAATGTCCTTTGCAGAGCTTATGAAAATATAATAAATAATAATAACAAATTAAAATAATGAGATTTGATTTCTATGTCAAAGGATTACTGTGGCCACCATGTTGACAATTGATTCAAAGAGGTGAGAATAACAGTAATAAGTTGGTGGCTGCTGCAATTATCCAGAGGCAAGTGAGTGTGGCCTGGAATAGGGTAGTTACAAAAGAAGAATAGGAAAGTGCTTAAATTCTGAAAACACTGTAAATGCGTATATAATAAAGTTTCCTGATGGATTGAATATAACATGAGAAGTAAAGAAGAATTAGAGACTCCAAACTTTGGAATCTGAGTAACTGGAAAGATGCAATTATTATCAACTGAGAGGAAGGTTTTTCGTGAAAAGGTAAGGGGTAAGACCTGGAGATCATTCACAGACACTTTGAAATCAGAATGTTTAAAAGAACCTAGTGGAGATGTTAAGTGGGAATTTGAATATACAAACTTAGAGTCAAAGATATTATATGGTAATTGTCAGCAAATAGATGGTTGTGCCAATTCTTTCATTTCTGTGACCAAAATACCTGAGAACAACTTAAAGGATGAGAAGTTTGTTTTGGGCTCACAGTTTCAGAGGTTCAGTCTATGGTTGGCTGACTCCAGTACTCTGGACCTAGGTGTAGCAAAAAACATGGTGGTAGAAAGGTGTGACAGAAGAAAACTGCTCAGCTCATGGCAGCTGGGAAGGAGAGAGAGAGAGAGAAGAGAGAGGAGAGAGAGAGAGAGAGAGAGAGAGAGAGAGAGAGAGAGAGAGAGAGAGAGAGACCGAGAAAAAGAGAGAAGCCAGTGACAAGATGTAGTCCCTAAGGGCACACCCCCAGTGACCTACTTCCTCCAGCTATGCCCATTGCCTACTATTACATCCCAGTAGACCAGTAAAATGATTAATCCATCCAATGAATTAATTCAGAAATAAGCTTACAGCTCTCATCATTGCCTGTAAGTCCCACCTCTGAACCTTTCTTCATTGGGAATCATGCTTGCAAAACACCAGCTCTTCAGGGGACATTTCTGGACCCAAATTGTAACAATGACCAAATCTGTTTGTTGTAATTGCATCACATATCACCTTCAGAGGGAGAGGAAAACTGTGTAAAAACACTTTCTAAAGAATGTAAACTGTGATAATAGCTGTAGGGATCCTCCCATTTTTTTTACTGACTGAAAGATAACAACAAAAAAAGCAATTTTTAAATACTGAGAACAATTTTTAAATACTGAGTATATATTGACTACTATATACATTTTACTCAAATATTGATTCAAGCATATATTTCAAAGTTAATTTCAAATTTTTATGGTGGGTTTTGATTTCAGCTTCTAATTCTTCCTTACATAGCTTATAAAAACTGTAGCCCAATCATGCCTTAAAATGTGGGCATACAGTTTTCATTTCTTTTGATGTTTTCAATTTTCTGAAAACCTGCTATTCTTTATGTCCTACTAATGGACTTGGAACTGTCTTTTTCATATCATGGCCCTGACAATTCAAATATTTCTTATTGGGCATTGGCCTCAAATTCACTCTTATCCAGAACATACAGGACTGGGTGCAGGACCACCCCTTCCCATCAGCAGACTACCTCAGGAGCCAAGATCCAGCCCAGTCCGCCCACACCAGCCCTCAGGGGACCCATGCTTTCAGTAAGCCCAGTTAACTGCTCCCCTGGGTCACCCTTCCCCTGGTTCACCCCTCCCCCAGCAGGACACACACCACCAGACCCTAGCCTCTGGCACAAGACCCCCCCTTCTGACCAGCAGATTACAATAGGAGGTCAAGCCCACGACACAGATTCACCCACACCAGCCTGTGTGGGTCTCAGGCACACAGCAGGCCCAGCCCACCCCTCCCTGAGCAGGGCAGACACCCACCAGAGCCTAGCTTCTGACCAAGGACTGCCCCTTCCGACCAGCAGACCACCTAGGGAGGTCAAGCCCAGCTGCCCAGATCCACCCACACCAATCTGCTCAAGACCCACATCCAGGATGCAGTAGCATTCATTGAGGAACACCAGTAGGGTCTGGAAGCCAAACATCAAGGTGAGGTACAGACAATCTGCACGGGTGCTACAAGAATATAGGGAAGAAACTGTAGTAGCTCAGATCTACACTGCAAGAAAGGAAGACACATAGACAACATGAAAAACCAAAGGAAGAAAGTGCCCCAAACAAACCAGGACACTATAATAACAGAACTCATGGACAGCGAAGTTGATGAACCATCAGAGAAGAAGTTCAGAAGGTTCATAATTAAAATAATTTGTGAATTAAAGAATTACCTAAATGAGCAAATACAGGCAAAAATTGATCACTCCAACAATGAGATAAGAGAGCAAATATAGGTAGCAAAAGATGGCTTCAGGAGAGAGAGAGAGACTCTGAAAAAAAAAACAGTCAGAAATCCTTGAAATGAAGGATACAATAAATCAAATAAAAAACTCAATAGAAAGCATAACCAACAGACTAGATCACTTGGAAGAAAGAATGTCTGATAATGAAGATAAAGTATACTCTCTGGAAAATAAAGTTGATCACACAGTGAAGATAGTAAGAAACAATGAACATTACATCCAAGAATTATGGGACAGCATCAAAAGACCAAATATAAGAATTATTGGGATAGAGGAAGGCACAGAGTTTCAAACCAAAGGAATGTGCAATCTCTTCAATGAGATAATATCAGAAAATTTCTCAAGCATGAAGAATGAATTGGAAAACCAAATACAAGAGGCTTACAGGACACCAAATGTACAAAATTACAACAGATCTACACCAAGGCACATTATAATGAAAATGCCTAGCATACAGAATAAGGATGGAATCTAAAAAGCCACAAGAGAGAGGAATCAGATCATATATCGGGAGAGAGCAGTTTGTATCTCAGCAGATTTTTCAACCCAGACCCTCAAAGCCAAAAGATCATGAACAACATACACCAAGCTCTGAAAGAAAATGGATGCCAACCAAGAATCTTATATCTAGAAAAACTAAGCTTTAGATTTGATGATGAAATAAAAACCATCCATGATAAACAAAAGTTAAAAGAATTTACAACTAGAAAGCCTGCACTAAAGAACATCCTCAGCAAAATATTCCAAGAAGAGGAAATGAAAAACAATGATGACAATCAGCAGAGGGGGGATTACACTAAAGGAAAATCTAATCAGAGGAGAAACCAAGTCATGTTAAATACCAAAAATAAACAAAAATGGTTGGGAATACAAATCATGTCTCAATAATAACCCTGAATGTTAATGACCTAAATTCACCAATCAAAAGACATAGACTAGCAGATTGGATCAAAAAAAAAAAAAAAAAAGACCCAACAATATGCTGCCTGCAAGAGATTCATCTCATAGAAAAAGACATCGATAGACTGAAGGTGAAGGATTGGGAAAAATCATGTTAAATACTAAAAGATAAGAATCATATGATCATCTCAATAGACACAGAAAACGCATTCAACAAAATAAAGCACCCCTTTAAAAATTAAAAAGGATAAAAATTAAAGGGATACACATAAGAAAAGAAGAACGCAAATTGGCACTATTTGCTGATGATATGATTCTATAAGACCCTAAAAGTTCCACCAGAAAACTTCTAGAACTAGTAAATGAATTTAGCAAAGTAGGAGGATATAAAATCAACACCCATAAAGGCATTTCTTTATATCAGTGACAAATCCTCAGAAAGGGAAATGAGGAAAACTACCCCATTTTCAATAGCCTCAAAAAAAAAACCTTGGGAATCAAATTAATGAAAGATATGAAAGATGTATATAATGAAAATTATAGAATCCCAAAGAAAAAAATTAAAGAAGACCTTAGAAGATGGAAAGATCTATCTTGCTCTTGGATAGGCAGAATTAATATTATCAAAATGACCATCCTTCCAAAAGCACTATACAGATTTAATGCAATCCCAATCAAAATTCCAATGACATTCCTCATAGAAATAGAAAAAGCAATCATGAAATTCATCTGAAAAAACAAGAGAACCAGAATAGCTAAAGAAATCCTTAGCAGGAAATATAAAACAGGTGGCATCATTATACCAGACCTTAAACTATATTACACACCAATAGTAACAAAAACAGCATGGTATTGTCATCAAAACAGACTGGTAAACCAATGGTACAGAATAAAGGACACAGATACTAACCCACAAAATTACAAGCATCTTATATTAGACAAAGGTGCCAAGAACATGCATTGGAGAAGATAACCTCTTCAATAAATGGTGCTGGGAAAACTGGAAATCCATATGCAACAAAATGAAATTAAACCCCTATCTCTCACCATGTACAAAATTCAACTCAAAATGGATCAAGGACCTAGAAATTAAATCAGAGACTCTGTGTCTAATAGAAGAAAAAGTAGGCCCTAATCTTCATCATGTGGGATTAGGCCCCAACTTCCTTAATAAGACTCCTATAGCACAAGAATTAAAATCAAGAATCAATAAATGGGATAGACTCAAACTAAAAAGTTTCTTCTCAGCAAAAGAAACAATCTGTGAGGTGAATAGACACAGCCTACATCTTGGGAGCAAATCTTTACCCCTCACACATCAGATGGAGCACTAATCTCTAGGGTATATAAAGAACACAAAAAGCTAAGCACCAAAAAAACAAATAACCCAATCAATAAATGGGCCAAGGTCCTGAAAAGACACTTCTCAGAAGATGATACACAATCAATCAACAAATATATGAAAAAATGTTCATCATCACTAGCAATTAGAGAAATGCAAATCAAAACCACTCTTAAGATTTCATCTCACTCCAGTCAGAATTGCAGCTATTATGAAGACAAGCAATAATAAGTGTTGGCAAGGTTATGGGGGAAAAGGTACACTCATACACTGCTGGTAGGACTGCAAATTGGTGCAGCCAATATGGAAAGCAGTATGAAGATTTCTTGGAATGGGAATGGAACCACCATCTGACCCATCTACCCCTCTCCTTGGCCTATAACAAAGGACATCAATGTTTATAGCAGCACAATTCACAATAGCTAAACTGTGGAAATAACCTAGATGCCCTTCAGTAGATGAATGGATAAAAAAAAATGTGGCATATATACACAATGCAATATTAATCAGCAATAAAAGAGAATAAAAGCATGGCATTTGCAAGTAAATGGATGGAGTTAGAGAAGATAATGCTAAGTGAAGTTAGCCAATCCCCAAAAATCCAAACGCCAAAAGTTTTCTTTGATATAGGAGGCTGATTCATAGTGGGATAGGGAGAGGGATCATGGGAGGAATAGACAGCCTACTGAGACACCATTTCATAAAATTAGTATTATAATGACTACAAAGAATAGAGTATTAGTGCTCCACTCCTGCTAGATAGGGCAAAGGGTTGGAGGGAAACAGAGAGGACATGGGGTTATTAATGATGGTGGAATGTGATGATCATTATTATCCAAAGTACAGATATGAAGAAACGAATTGGTGTGAATACATTTTGTATACAACCAGAGATATAAAAAATTGTGTTCTATATGTGTAATAAGAATTGTAATGCATTCTGCTGTCATATGTAAATAAAAAATAAAAAGAATAAAAAAAGAAAGTCACAGGACTACTGAGGAATTTTCCTTGTCTTTAGAGGTTGCTGCAAAATCCTGGTTGTCTGTAAAATGCTGGTGGTCTGGCTACTGCTAAAGCTCTGTTTTGCATTTCTATAATTTTGGCACTTGATTATAATTTTTTATTTCTTGCTTCATTCTACAAAGATTATAATGATGATGTCAATCCTTTGAACAATTTTAAAGAATATCATATTAACATATGCCATAGAGCAGAGCTTTCCAAAGGTATGTCCCTTTTTTAGGTATACAAACATTGATCTCTTGCCTGTCTCAGAAGGAAGGAAAGAGGGAAAGAAGGAAGGACAGACAAACCTTATAAGGTGCTAAAATTACAAGATTCCTACTAGCCAAAGCAAAAAAGAAACCAAAATAAGGATTTTTTAAATTTGTTTTAATGAATGGGGGAACCAAAATTTTCTCTGAGAATAATTTCTCTAGTGTTCTCCTCTACGTAGTGAATAATGAATGTCTTCCACAGAGCCCTTACACTGGATACAGTGGTAAATTTTGAATAAATATATTACAGTGTCTTTCAATAGTAGCCAATGATATAATACTGAGACACCATTTAATAAAATTAGTTTTATAATGATTACAAAGAATAGAGTATTAGTGCTCCAGTCCTGCTAGTGTTGCTTGATCAAAGAGGAAATGTGGAAGTATCTTAAAGACTTTAAAGTCCTTTACAAAATTTTCCATAAATATTAGCACAAATGAGAGTTTTCAAAAAACAATTAGTCATCAAAAAATTTAAAGAACATTCTCCCAGGAAAGTATTCAGTTCAAATATTCTGTACTACATATTTAAAAACCAATTAGGCAGAAAGTAAGGTAAACATGTTTACATGAAAAATCTAATCAGGACACAGGTATGTATGATGGGCTGCCTCACACAAATGGACAAGAGATTACATACATACAGTGCCAACATCTGCCTTTGATAGACAGCCTGGTTTCAAGCCACAGAGATGAACAGTCAATCAAAGCTTCAAACATGTAGATCTATGTGCATGTTATATGAAGTTTAGCTTGGAAATTTTTTAGGTAAGAATTGCCAATCATCTCTCATGATAGTGGAAATGTGATTATAATGACTTTTGATAAGGATGATGTCTCATATATTAAGGTAAGTTTTCAAAGTAAATGAGGGATTTGTCTTGCTGTACCAAATTGTTGGATATAGACTAAATAAATATCACCTGACATCTGCAAAGTAGATGATTTGGATATCAGAGTGCTAATTTTAAACTATACTTTCTGGAAATAACATACAGCAAGACTGAATATGGATAGTTATTGTAGGGGGATGACAATAAAACTTAATCATTAGACATTGCTCAAAGTAACTGGCATTGTTGAGTGTTTACAACATGTCAAGCTCTGCTCTAATTGCTTTCCATGTATTAACTCATTCAATCCTCACAGCTCTTTGAAATAAATGAGATACTTTAGTATCTCCATGTTACACATATAACAGCTTAGATACTAGAAGATTATTTCCCTTAAGATCACATAACTAGAAAGCTAGGGAGCAGGGATTCCAAACATAGCAGTCTTGTCCTCAAGTTCACATTTTTACCATGAAGAAGTATCTTTATACTTTCACTACCAGAACATACCTGTTCATCTCAGCTAAGTACCATCATATCATTAACATAAAATTTCAAAGGCAGAGAAAGTAAAAATGACATCACTACAAATTACCATCATCTCTGCCTTCTCTGTGGACTACCCTTGTGTTTTCTGCAAACTATGACGCCTAACTGCCTTCTCTCCCCTGCTCTCTTCTTCATTCTTTTGTACCATAAGTGGTATATTTGTTGTTGGATTTAAGTTTTAATAGGTGTTCCACCTCAGGAAGGATGGGACAAAATGGGTTAAAGTGTCCTCAAATTTCATGCTCAAAATCATGCAAGAAAGTTTTGAAAACAAACTTAAGCAATAATCATGCAAGAAATAAATTCTGAAAGAAATTTTTTAGTAAGCCCATGCCATGCTTTGGAAACAAGAGTGATAGCTTAGAAGGTCCTTCTCATATTTGGGTGAAAAGCAAAGATTGTCATTGAATTAACTACCCTTGTTGTCAATGAAGTCTTAGTGTTTTCTAAAACTTGCATTTGGAGTTAAAACACTTTCAGTGGGAAATTTTTACTTCACAAGGTATTTTGTCAAGGTTGAAGGGGACTTCTGTTCCCTGCCTCCTTGTTTCCAATCTAACAGAAAAGAGAACAGATAAGGTGAAAGAAAAATCACTAATAAATGGCACAGGGGGGAAAAATGCCTTCCTGGCATGTGAAAAAGAGTTCACTTGAATGTCTAACAACATCCAGGAAAGTTTCATTAGCAAGTAAAATCTGCTTCTTATTGTTAATGGAAGAATTATGTTGCAGTAGAAGCACATTTTTATGAGATTCTTTATGGCAAAGAATTGTAGTTGTAGATGGACAGAATGCCTTTATTTATTTGTTTCTTTATTTATTTATTTTTATGTGGTGCAGAGGATTGAACCCAGTGCCTCGTGCATGCTGAGCAAGTGCTCTGCCACTGAACTACAGCTCAGTCCTTTAAGTAGTGGCATTTTTATTTACTAAGACAGGGGACAGCTAACCAATGCACGAATCAGATTTATTTACGTTATATTAACTTACACAATATCAGTTGCCTCAATTTTTAATCTATTTTGAGGTATTTTACTAGATATGAGGCACGAAATAGTCTACGAAATTTGGGCTTTGCTCTCAAGTTGCTCACATTTACAGGGCAAGTGCACTAAATAAATAATGAATTCCAATTTCACAGTCATAGACCCTTTTGTGCAAAATTAGAATTTTCACCTCAATACCCTGGCCTAGAATATTCTTCAATGAATTTTGCCCAAAAGAGAAGGGAAAAGAGAGAAGGAAGGAGTACAGGGAAAAAGGAAAGCACAAGTAAGTGAATTAGAGCAAATTATATTTCATGCCTAATATAATAGTGTCAAAATGGACCCTAACATCATTTATAACTAAAATGAACTAGAAAAAGAAAAAGAAATTTTTTAAAAAGTCACCTGTACAATTGTTGGAAGACCAACACTGAGAGTTGATGTGGAGGTGACACATTACCTGTGCAGAGAACTGTAGGGGAGAGATCAGCAGTGAAGGGGCAGTATCTGAGGACTCTGAACATGAGGGTCACTTTAAACTTCTAGCAAAGCCAGGGCAGTGTCAGCTCAAAACATTGCCTGTCTAGTAAGTCTTTTCCTGTCCCTCTGCTGTCCTCCCCATTTCCAACCCTACCCCTTCAGTTCTAGGAAAGCCGACTTGTGGCTGGTGAGTAGAGGAGAAAAAGAGAAGTGCTAATGGCAAAATGGATATGAGGACATCTCTCACCTATACAACCTGGTCTATAGCAGCTCCAGAGGAGAAGCTTTAAAAGGAGGGCAGATCTCAGGAAGATCAAATTTTCAGATCTAGTTCACATCAAGTTGACTATAGTCAATAAGACTATATCACATATTCAAGATAGCTAAATATAACTCTCAGAGGTCTCAGCAGAAAATGATAAATAACTAAAGTGCTAGATAATGCTAATTAGCTTGACTTAATCATTTCATATTGTAAACATGAACCAAAACATCAAATTAAATCCATAAATATATGTATGATTTACCTCTTAAAAATAAAATTATTAATAAAAAAAGAAAAATAGCAGTTAAAAACAAAAATTCTGTTTTAAAAATATATGTATGTGCATATTAACATAAAAATCATATAACATGTATACTTTGTGAAAATTGTACGATATTCATGTTGTAAGTTACAAATATGTACAATTTTTATTTATCAATTAAAATAAAATAAAAAAGAAGGCTTACATTTGATTATTATAAGATGTAGAACTGCAATGATTTGCTCTAATATGACTAAAGGACATTTCTTTTTAATCTGAGAGTGATCAGATCAGTAATGAGAACAACCCAAGATTTGGTTGAAAAGCAAGGATAGCATTAACCACCAAAGATGTCTGTCTGGGTATAAGTGGTGAGAAAGTGAAGCTCTTTTTAGCCTGCACCCTGTAAGTCTCACTTGCCTTAAATATTGAGATACCTCATGGACAATGTTCCACTTTCTCAATAAAAGCCAACACAAGAAGAAATGCAAAGGGAAAACAATTGTTCCCAAAGTACTTTTTATATTCTCAGGGTTAAAATATTTTCTCATGGACACACACACACACACACACACACACACACACACACACACACACACATTATCTTAAAAATTGTAAAGAACTCTGTTTCCAGGTAAGATGGAGAAAGCACATTTCATCCTGTCTTTCCCATTAAATGCAGCTAAAATACCCTAGAGCAGACACAGAGAGTAGTTGTTTGAGAACTGAAAACTGTTAGCAGCCAGTGGATTGGGGTGGGGGGAAATACCAGAATGCAAAGTGTCATCTAGCTAGCAGTGAGTTTACAATTTCCTTCTCCTCTGCTATCACCCAGTTGATACCTGGAAGTGGTATCAGCCCAGAAATTGAGAGTAGAGGTGAAGCCATCTAGTTGTTACTCAAGAAGAAAGGGGTTCTCACATCAGCATAGAGAAAATTTCCCTTTAAGATTGTGAACAAATTTCACCACTCTCATTCAAAATTACATTGCAGGGGCTGGGTTGTGGCTCAGCAGTAGAGCGCTTGCCTAGCACTTGCAAGGCAAGTGGATCCTGGATCGGATCCTCGGTACCACATAAAAATAAATAAATAAAATAAAGGTACTGTGTCCAGCTACAACTAAAAAATAAATATTTTTTAAAAAATTACATTGCAAATTGTAATAAAGCAAGACAAAATAAAGTTATACAACTGCACACATATGTACAAAAAGACCAATTCCAGGGGCTGGGGATGTAGCTCAAGTGGTAGTGTGCTCACCAGACATGTGCAGGGTGCTGGGTTCGATCCTCAGCACCACATAAAAAATAAAAATAAAAGATGTTTTGTCCACCGAAAACTAAAAAATAAATATTAAAAAATTCTAAAATTTTTTTTCCTCTCTCTTAAAAAAAAAGACAATTCCACTCCATTATTTCAAAAAACAAAATAAGAGGATGGAGGAAGTTGTTGGGAATTTCTTATTCACTCCCTTTACCTTCTGGTAATAGACAATAGCTTGCCAATATTAACTTTTAGCCAGGCTGGATTATCCTACCAGACATGCATTAAATTGTCTAGCCGAGATGTGTCTCTTAATCATATGAGCACATTACTGAAGGTGTACTCCAAGAATTACAGAAGAACTTCCAAAAAATTTGCCAGAATCAGAACTGCCAAAAAAAAAAAAAAAAAAAGGAAGAAAAAGACACTCAGTGAAACCAGACTCTGTTATTCTTGGGAAGCATAATTGCCAAACCAAACCCGGCAATTATGAGATAACATGGGGTTGGGACGATTTCCTTTCATACCAAGGGAATGCAGCACTTACCTATTGCTCATTTAAATACGTCAAACTGAATGTCATTTCTCTTAAAAAATAAAGATCTCAATTTCACTTGCTCAATTCTTATTTCAAAGTTAACTTTACCATTATAAAATTGCAAAACTGGACCTCTTTTTAAGTACAACATGATCACGTAAAGAACAGATTTGGTTTAAAAAAACAAAGCTCAGGAAAATCTATTATTTGGTCATACTTGTGGGTTAGTAAAAACATACATTGATACAATTTCTTTCCTAGAATAGCACTTAAAATTTCAATGAAGATATAAATGTATATATGTATCTATTAATTTGTTCTTAAAATGAAAAACAGCCCTATGTTGTCTCTTAGAAAAAATCAAAGAAGATTGGAGTTTGGGTTATTATAGTGATCTATATAATAATAAAATAAATGCAATGAATTGAAGTAAAATGCAAGAGTATTTCTTAACAGTAGTTAGGAAACATCTATTCTCACAAGAGTAGGGTTTTTCGGAATGGTTTAGCTTTAAGAAGAAACAGCAATGAGAGTATAGTAGTGTCAATAGTTCAATGATCACAGCTTCTCACCCAGCTGATATGGTTCTTTCCAATAAATGTATATAATTATTTCAGTAATTATTTGAATGCAGGTTTATCTCCTAATGTCATTAAACCATTTCAGGTCTTAGTCTCCTCTGCTATGCTAATACAGATACAATGAATGTGAACACAGAGCCCAGTAGTAAGTGGATAACAACATGTGACAAAGTACTCAGAAGTCCCCTGTTATTTTTACAACCAAGTTTCAGGATCATAGTGTTGGTCTATTAACATTTATATTGAGCAGGTATTTGGATACGCATTAAAGGCTTTGAAATGTGGGTAAACATTGGTATGTTTCTTTCCCTTTTTTTTTCCTTGTGGGGATTGAGCCCAGGAGTGCTTTCATATTGAGCTATATTCCCAGCCCTTTTTATTTTTTGAGTTTGAGACAGGGTCTCCCTAAGTTGCTAAGGCTGGCCTTAAACTTGTGATCCTCCTGCCTCAGCCTCTGGAGTCCCAGATCCACTACACAGGACTAGCATCGGTATATTTGTTAAAGTTCTGCCCTGACTTGGTGGTTGGAAGGAATACATGAATGTAAGTATTTGTGCATGTAGAGAGTAGCAAGGTGGTGGGGGGAAATACTAGAATTCAAAATGTCACCTAACTAGTGAGTTCACACCACTAGTGTGAAACAAACATGCACATCAGGCACTGGTGTCTTTATTTGTAAATGGAGATTTACTTTCCTATGTATTGGAGAGATGGGCACAGGAAGGGATTGCTGCACTCTCCCTTGACAGATGACTCCACCTCTGGCATGTCACTTGTACTATTTAGTCCCAACCCTTTGCAAACGATCTCTCCCAATCTGGGAGAACTCGCTGCCAACACTCCACCTTCAATAATAATTCTTTCCTGAACACACCTCTGGATGTCTGGTTACATCACATTTTTTAGATTAAAATGTAATTTATTAGATTAAAAATCATAGTCAAATATGTGTTATCTGACAAAATCCTTAGTAGTTAGCAAAATATAAAATTAACAACAACTAGCAAAATCTTCCTATAAATTCCATTTCTGTCCTAATTGCCCAACATTCAATGTTTTATAAAAATGGAGACAGATTAGAAATGATGATGGAATGTGATGGTCATTATTATCCAAATATGAAGACACGAATTGATATGAACATACTTTGTGTACAGCCAGAGATATGTAAAATTGTGCTCTATATGTGTAATAAGAATTGTAATGCATTCTGCTGTCATATATAAATAAAAATAAATTTAAAAAAAATGAAGACAGAAATGGGAGGGGATTCTTTTGCTTTAGGATATTCTCAGTCCCTTCCCAAGCAGGCTTTCCCTCTGCCATATGTATCTAAAGCAACTTCCATTTACTTTACACCAACTTGCACAAAGTCCTGTACATTATTTTATTTATTTATTTATTTTGATCCTGAGAACAGGCCAGAGGCACAGCCCTCATTGATTCTCTTCCACTAACAGAGAAGTTGAGCCTCATGGAGACTGCATAGTGAGGGTGGTGTGTCCAGTTGGCCTTTAGGAGTCCTGTGGGGATTCTGGCCAAGGTCTGAGCAACACCACTTTACCTAAGACCTGATGGACTCCTATAGCTGTGACTGATAGAGTCCTGGTTCTAAGTCCTGGTTCATGTATGTTAGAGTTTTATTCTAGAGCTGAGACACGCCCACTGAGAGATCTCACAGTTGAAGTGCTGCTATTGCTGGGTGTGGGGGTGGGGGGAAGGATAGTTAATAAGGGCTTCCAAAGGCATGTTTCCACTGGGTTTGGGTTGTTTTTTGTTTTGAGGGTTTATTTTGTTCATATTCCTTTGTTTTTATAAAACAAGGAAGGAAAATTTGAAAAAATAAGAAGGAAAATTGGACTAACATTTTCTGAATGCCCATAATGCCAGCCAGTGCTATGCCAAGACTTTTATGTGAATGAATTTCTCATCTTACCAATGAGAAAATTCAGGTTCAAAAGGATTAAAGAACCTTCCTGGGACCTGAGTAAGGACCCTGGCCTCCATGAGTCTGACCCTTGTTTTACTTTCCTTCTCACACGTGGTCCCTCCCACTTAATTACAAATAGAACATATTTATGCATTACTATAAAAATGTTGTTGACTGGATCAAAAGCTACATATTCTTTATTTAAAAAATTTGTATTTTTCCGAGGCATTCTTTACCTGTGTGATGTTTGCTGAATCACAAAACCATGAATTGACATCCCACAGCATGGGGACAACCTGGTTTTCATTTATTTCTCCTTTGTTTTGTGTATGGTTGGTTACCAGTGGTATGTGTGCCCTTGTGATCAATTTCAGTTGTTTGAGTTTTGGAATGGGGCACCTTACTTAGCAGAGAATTATATTTTTTTAATAAAATAATTAAAAAGTAACAAAGTAAAGCTTCCCTATAAAATATAAAAATACTAGTATTTACTCAGCATTCACTATTGTATTAGCCTACAATCACAGTTTGGGGATATTTAAAATAAGTTCTTTAATGATTTCTTTCAGATACGTATTCTGCCTGAAGCATCCATGGACTGAGAAGATCTCAACCTGTTGTATATACTAAGAATCTGCAGGGGATCCTGAGCTACAGTAGAGAAGGACAAGCCACATAGGTCATTGCTAACAGAGTAAATCTTAGAAGATTTTAAATGTTTACATTGCACACACACAAAAATGATAAGTATGTGAGTAATGCACATGATAATTAGCTTGATTTAGCCATCCCACAATGCATTTATGCATCAAAACATCATGTCATATGCCATAAATATACACAACTTATTTGACAATCAAAAACAGTAAATAATTAAAAACAGACAAGCAAACCAGAAAGGTCATATTTCCACCAGTTTCCCAAGTTGTTCAATGCCAGCTAACATGCAGGCTGGGCTACTTTTCTCCACCGTTTTCTGTCACCAGCCTTGAAACTGATTGTGGTCTCCTGTCAAAAGCAAAAGGCATTTCTGTCTTTGTACACTGTGTTTGAGAACCCAATTCCCATGTGAGTTTGGTGGTAGCCCTTGGTACAACCCCCTCCATTCTTCCCAACCCTCTATTTATACAAAAGTTCTGCTTCATGGTCCCTGCGGCACTTTTGTGAATCCAAGACACTCCAAGTGAGTGACTCAGAATGTTTCAGCAGCTGAAATCAGGACACTGAGCTTCTCTTCTTGGGCCCAGCTGCTGAAACAGGCTGCCGTCAGCCAGGTTCCTCTGGAGTCTATCCTTTGACCTTGAATTCATGAAAAGGAAGCCCAAAGCTTTCACATGTGAGTGGTGACCCAGGGAAACTGTGAAGTAGATACTAAGGTCCAAGGTCTCCCCTGCAACCCCTTCCACAGCAGGATTCCATTCTTCCTTATCCCAGGTGGAAAGAGAGCTTTGGAAGAAGTGCAATGGAATAGGAAGAATACTGGTCAAGAGACTGGGCTATAGTTTTAGTTCTGCCACCAACTTGCTCCATGACCTTGGGCAAACTGCTGCAATTATCAGATGCTCAGCAGCTTTGTTATCAAACAAGGGTGAACTTTACTTTCTGAGTTTCCTCCAGCTCAGGAATTGCAGGATTCTCTGATTAACTGATCTTTATTAATATACTATTAACAACCTCTCTCCCATCCCCAACTACATATAAGCACCAGGCATAGCCACTTTGGTGTGTCTGTCTCCCACGAGATGGAGAGCTCCTGGAGGATCCTGTCTACCTGATCTCCCTACATGCCCTCAAATCAGTCATGCTCTCTGATACAATAGATAATCAGGAAAAGGACCCAGCTATTTCTTGGTTAACTAATGTCTGTATCTGAAGGCTATTTAAGAAGGCAAGATGATACAACTAATCATTAGCAGGAGAGTAACTACACAATAGGAAGTAACCTGCATTGCCTTTCAAATCTTATATCAATGACACTCACTCTGCCACTCTAAGGTCAGCCTTAATCCATCACCTAACAGTCTTATTAGTGTACCATATGGCTATTTTCTCTGTTTTATTTTTTATTTCTTCAACACATGACATGTATATGTATACACGAGTATGAGAGGGAAGTAGGAGAGATAAGGGAAGGAGACCAAGAGAGAACCAGAGAGGACACCTCTCATTTGCTGTTATTTCAATGTGGAACCTCCTTTCTTACTGTCCAAAAGTAAAACCTAGACAGTGATGCTATTCTTTATAGCCAAGCCCATCTCTATCACCTAGTAGTACTGTAATATATTTATTTGGTTCATTAATTAAATTTTAATCAGAAAACTTATTGGAAGAACTAAAATGACAAAGAAAAAGTCTTGGGAAAGTAAGAAAAAACATTAAGTCAATAACTCATATGGGTCACTAAATAATATTCTGTTTAAATTTAATTACCACTGCCCAGGCTTCTGATGAGTAAACTATGACAATTGACATACCAGAGTCCCCAAATTAAACATACTTCTCCATAATTAAATATCACATCTTCATTGTTCCGATAACAGAATTGAAATATTTTCCACCATCATAATATCCTTAGCAGATAATGTCATTGGAATAGAATGATGTTACCACATGATAATAGGCTCTCAATGCCAAAGTCAAGTTATACTGTTTATTTTCAAAGCAGATCATTACATTGACTTTTTTTCCATTACCAAGTGATTGATGCAGCTTTAAAGGTAACCAACAAAAATTTCATAAAAAAATGATCTAACGGTGGGGTTATATGCTGAATGATTCAAATACCAAGGGAGATGCTGCATATAGCAGCAGAGAATCCATTTAAAAATTAACCTTTGCCAAACCTTCAACTGCAGTTTGCTCTGCAAAATGAGAGCAGTTAGTTGTCAGAGGCTCCAAAGTGCTTCAACACACAATAAAAGCCTGTGTTGACACAGTCCACTTCTGATAACTATGGAATTCTGGATTGGAACAACTGCCAACAAAGGAACCTGGTATACAGCTAACAGACATGAGCCAACATATCTTGACAAGCAGCCTGAAGAAAAGGTGTGCTGCAAATACTAGGTCTTATAAAACAGGCTCTCATCACAGACCAAAAAGCCTTCCCACAGTTCTCCCAGACCACAGCCCTTCCAGCCTCTTAGAGATAAAACCTTATCGGTGAGGTCATCTTCAAATACAAAAGACTAGCAATAAATACCTTTCTCTGAGACAATAAAGCCCTTTCAGCTGGAACATGCTCAGTACAGATGACTGAATTATCACATTTGTCTCTTTCCCCCAGAGGAAGGCAAAGGGACAGGGCACTATCTTGAAAATAAAAATGCTGGGCCATTCGACTTGAACTAGTTGGCTTTCAAAATCAGATGTGGCATTAGAAAAATACACCAAGTTCTGTATACTTTTCATTTCAAAAATATTTCATTTTCAGCAGTGAAAAAGACTGCTGGAGGCAGGGGTAGCAGGGGGGAAGCCTACTCTACCCAGATCACGCTGCCTGCTCACTGTTATTTATTTTCTCTGCATGAAGTCATTTGGGCTGGGAGAATTCCAGTTGAGAGTACTTTGTACAGTCAGTGCTTGCTCCCTGTGTGAGATGTGTGCCATGCACAATATTTTTGATGAAGATGTTAATTGGTGTTGAATACAACTTATTTATAACTCTCAAGAATTATACATGGGTTATGGATGCCTGCAGTTCCAAAGGCCTAGGTTGCATGTTAAAGATTGAAAGTGACATATTTCTGAGCTGGACCTTCCAGTAAGCTGACACTAACTGATCATTGCATGTATGAAAGTCACGGTATCTGAGAGGAAGTATTACCAAAAGAGAAAAATTTTAAATGATTGCTCATTCATGAAGGAATGCACAGTAACACAGAGAAGTATCTCTTATTGTCATATATTGTGCTAGAAAAAAAAATCTTGCCCATGAGGAGCTAACCTAGAGCAATTCAGCTCTGCTGATGCACTAGTACCACAAATCCATAGTGATATTCCCATGCCAAGCCCCTGTCCAGCTCTCCAGCAGCTTCTGCTGCAGTGTCCCCTGCCAGCTGAATATTCTCCTGTCAATACAGTTCCTAGTTCTGGGCATGCTTTCTCTGCTTTTGATTTCTCTGTAACTTCTGTCTGGGTCTCTTACTCCTACAATTTTTATGCTACCTTCTTAGCACCTTATACTTCTCTTCAGTGGCATGTATCCCACTTGTTATTGATTTAATGTCTGTCTTCTCTCATGCAGTGAGCACCAAGGCCCAGGAGTTAACATCTGAACTGGTATTCAAATAAGAAGAGGTAAATTGAGGTATCTGATTATTTTCTATTATGTTCATAATGCTTAGCACAGTCCCCAGCGCTTCCCCTTAGGGTGTGCTTACTAAATATTTTCTGACTGTCTTGAGCCCTATATAGAAACACTTCCCAAGGATCTGAGACCTGTTTGTGGACATGGAGGAAATAGTTCTAGCTTAAAACTCATGGGAATCACAAGTAGGTCAAACTTGCTACCAAGGTAATTTTTATCTTCTATTATCTTGTAGAAATTCAACATCTGACATTCCGGAAAAAAAAATTAAAATAAACCTGACCTCAGACCCTAGTTTTGATGGTTGCTATTGTTAGTTTCTGTCTTGGTGGAGGTAAGCTTAATATACCTACCTGCTGACAACCCCTGGTGGAAGACTGCCTAGTCTCACTCTCTAGATTCCACCCATTAGTTGGACTTCCTGGCACTTTATCTTGGACTTCACTGGTGTTGTTTGAAAAGTCATCTTCCGTTGTTTATCCTCACACTCTGATTCATTCAAAGTCTGGTTTAGGCTCAGCCAACTTTACTATTCAAGATACCATGTATTACTGTATCAAATATACATATATGTTAAAACCCTATGTCCCTTGTTCCTGGTGAATAATACAATATGTTAATATAAAAATTTAAAAGAGCTTCATAATTTTGTTTAAGAAATTATGTAGTACACTTAATTTGAAATTAGCAACAACTTCCCTATAGTCATCACTCATTCTTGATGATTTGGGCAAGGGAAGCATCTGGTCTACAAATTGTTTTCAAATTTTATAAGCTATTTAACAGGTAATAGTATAAAATGATGTTATACAATGTTTAATGTTTAGTAATTTCGATTTTACTATCATCTTTTCATATTTGGAACCAATGCTTTTGTTTCTTTTTTTTCTAGCCTTTAATATGTTTATAGGTACCTGGAGAACACACAATCCCTCAGTGATATTCTTATACTGACAAAGGCACAAAACGGCCTTGACCTAAAAAATCTATTCCCCATCCTCAGGAACCAAGGAAAAGTTCCACGGCCTGGCCTTTGTCAGTCTTCTAAGACCTGCAAAGCTGAACCCTTCAATGAACATTGGTGTCATGGGTAATAGGTTAATGAAATCTCCACACTGTCCTGATGCCCCTAATTCTCATATAGAATTAGACCTTAGCCAGTGATTGCCTATAGAAGCATTTCACCACACAAGTGTTTCCTGAAGCCATGTCATGTGGATCCAGAATTCTGCCCCAAGTATAGCTACTAAAAACCTAGAAATAAGTTTGCTTTACCTCATGCAGTACACAATTTTTTCCCTCACCAAAGTCTGTGCTGAGTGTGATTAAGTCACTTTCGAATATACTGTTTCCAAACAGTATCAACGTTTTCATCCAAGCATTGCTGTTCTGCTGACCTCCGTAGGATGGGGTTGAGTGACTCTTTTTCTAAGAAGTGTGCTTATTTTTTTCATTCATCTAACCAAGAAGCACCTACTATAAATGAATAAGTAGACAATTAGTTATAACTTGGGAAGTCACAGATGTGCTGTGACCAACTAGAAGTCCCTCAATCAATCAGTAATGCCAGCTTCCAACAGGCTCGGACAAAGCACTGTCTCCTGCATAACACAAAGCCTAGCACAGACTTTCTCCTGGTAACCACGCAGGCACATAAGAACAAACATGCCAAACCAAGTGTAATTGAACTTGGGTCCCAAAATAGACATTTCTGGTTATAATATTAATTTACTTCAAATTACATATGCATCTCTCAAGTATTACTAAATAATATGTTTCACAGATATTGGAGATGAGGAAACCTCATTAGATCATGCAGTTCTCTCTCTCTTTCTCTCTCTTTTTTTCCTGATGTCCAAATGATTTCTCCAGTACCCTGTGATTAGTGGGATTTGGTCATGACCAAACTGTCAACTGTTTGGAAGCACTTACTTAATCATGTTAGCAAGGGACAGGTAAAAATGTGCTAAAACTAAGACTATGCTTGCTCTTCTTAGAAATTTATTTCTATCCATTGGGTTATCCCTACAAATACAGATTATATCATATGGTTACAACAATATGCTGTTAACGAGTCTTTCTAATCCATTTGAAAAGTATTATTTATTTTAAATCACAAGAAAGTTCTTCCTCATCCCTCCAAAGATCTATCTGCTCATTTACAGCTATATCAGTGAAACACAAGTGAGTGAATTGGCCCACTAAAGGCTGACAGTCCCTTTGGACCAAACCCACTGAATTTCCATGTGGCTAGCTTCAATCTTCTTTGGGCAGATGATTGGTTAATGGGAACAAATTGTTGAATCCATAAACCACAGAGATTGAGAATATGGCATCTCCACTTTGACTAAGTGAATTAAAGTCTGGGATCTACTATTTACTATATATGAGATATTGGAAATTTTATGCAATCTTTCTCTCCTTCACATCTTCATCTGGAAAATAGTACTGATAATAATACCAAACTACAGGGTTGCATGCAAATATTAGATGAATCAGAATAATAAGATAGCATCAAATAAATGCTCAATAAATGAAGTGCAATGATTAATTTTATGTGTCACCTTGATTGGGCCACAAGTGCCCAAATATTTGGTCAAATATTGTTTTGGGTGTTTCTGTAAAGGTGTTTTTGGACAAAATCAACATCTCAATCAGTAGGCTGAATTAAACTGATTGGCCTGCCTAAATAGGTGGACCTCATCCAAAGATATGAATAAAACAAAAAGGCTGACTTCACCCTAAGGATGAGAGAATTCTTCCTGTCTAACTGCCTTCAGGCTGGGATGTTGGTTTTTCTGGGTCTTAAGTCTGCCAGCCTTTGGAGAGAACTACACCATCTGCTTTCCCGGTTCTCAAGGTTCCATTCTGGGACTGGAACTAAAGCGTGGGCTCTCCTGGGTCTCCAGCTTACTGACTCACCATGCAGGTCTTGGGACTTGCTCACCCTCCATAATCATGAGTCAATTTATTATAATAAATCCCTTTATGTGTGCTTGTGCTTGCTACAAAAGGCATCCCATGCTTCCCTCCAAACCCACTAAATCAGAATCTGTTTTTTTAACAAGATCCTCTCATTAACTTCTGAGTCTATAATCATCATTTTTTGGTCATAATATTATTATTCATTCTAGCCACAGCTACTCTGGAGGTTGTCTTGAGGTGTCCTAATACTGATGTTATAATGACTCTCGTGTTCCTCCCCTTTCAAACTTCTTTCTGCAGAACTTTAAGAGTCCTTAAAAATGTCCCAGTATATACCTCAGAAATGAGGGACACCTAATGCACGTGAACCTGCTCCTTCTTGAGACATCCTTTCAACCAGGATAGTTATTGTAGGTTGAATTTTGTCCCCCTAAGAATCATATTCAATTTTGAAGCCCTAGAAGCTATGAATGTGACTTCATTTGAAGACAGGGTTCTTTGTAGAGGTAAGCAAGTTAAGATAAGGTCATAGTGGATTAGGATAGTCCCTAATCCAATGGTAGATATTCAAATAAGAGGGAGATGTGTGTAGTGCCACAGAGGAAACATACTAGGGAGAGCAGCATGGAAAGGTAGAGACAGAGATTAGGATGATGGGATGTGTCTAAAAGTCAAGAAATGCCAAAGACCACTGGCAACCACCAGGAGCTAGGAGTGATGCAGGATCCTCACTCAGATCCTCACTCAGAGCCTTCAGAAGAGACAGCTCTGTTGACTCCTGAAATTCATACCTCCAGCCTCTATAGTTTTGAGAAAATACATTTTAGTTTCTTCAATCACCCAGTTGGTAGCACTTTTAGGGCAGCCCAGAAAATGAGCACAGTAACTATCCTTTCAAATGTCTTTTACCTTTATAAAATGCTCTTTGAAGACAGAAGTGCCTCACTTGTGAAATGTTTGTAGACCATGGCTCTCCTCCATGGATGGTGATGATAGGTGAAGGGGAGCAGTAAAAAAAAAAAAAATTACTTCTTCCCTTTAAGTAAAACTCTATTAAAGTAGCAGTGTGTTATGGCTTAGATGTAAGGAGTCCTCCAAACGCTCATGTGTGAGACAATGCAAGAAGGTTGAGAGGAGAAATGATCGGGCTATGAGAACCTTAACTCAACTAGTGAATTCACCCTCTGATGAGATTAATTGTTAACTGAAGGTGAGTAGGGCATGACTAGAGGAGGCGGGCATTGGGAGCGTGACTTTAAGGTATGTATTTTGTATCTGGCAAGTGGAGATGGCTCTCTCTCTGCTTTCTGATCATCATGTGAGCCACTTCCCTCCACCACACTCTTCCACCATGATGTTCTGCTTCACCTCAAGCCCCAAGGAATGGAGCCTACTGTCTATGGGTTGAGACCTCTGAAATCATGACCCCCAAATAAATGTTCCTTCCTCTAAAATTGTTCTTGTCAGGCCTTTTTGTCACAGTAGCCAAAAAACTGACTAAAACACAGTATGTCTTAGGTGTTCTAGAGCACTTCTAGTAATATGCTTTTTCATTTAATAAAAACTTCAACTGCTGTTCCCACTCTTCCTTCCTTGGCCCATAATCTTTGTGCTGATAGAAAAAAATGCAGTTTCAGTGATACCACATTATACTGCACCTTCATAAACATTCTGGCTATAGGACTAAGTGCCTTGACTCTCCTTCCCTTCATATGAGTTGCATTTCAAGCACTGTATTGCCTGGGAACTCAGTAGGAACCATTACCCCCAAACTGTTCTGGGGCCACTCCTCAATCCCCAAAAGCCCACCCATGTATTTTACCAGAAGGGTATGATGCATAAATTTAATTTTAGATAAAATGAAGAAAGATTAATTGCTATTTTTTACATTTGAAAGAAAAATCAGCAACATTACTATATAAGTTAATTAAGGGGTGCATATCTATCAAAATCTAGGAAGTCATAGTTTTCTATGGGAACTTAGCTAAAAAGCAGAAGTCAAAAGAAATAATGGAGTTAATTAGGATATTTAAATTATTATTTTTATTCCTTTCAGTTAAGAATATTTTTTCATAGCGGTATTTCAACATTGCAGTTATGGTTTAAACACATGAAAGAATGTAGAGAATTACTCAAAGGACATATCATAATATTGTTTTATATTTTTAAAATTTCTATCTACATTCAGTGGATTTCTGTGGGATTTAGTCAGTTTATTTCTTTTTGGTTTTAATTAGGAAACCCTACTGGAATTGTGGATAGATGTATAAGCTAGAGGAATGACTATGTTTTTATTTGATGTTAGTGATTTTTCATTTAATAAAATTTCAGAGATGTTATGGTGTTGGTTGGATTTATTTTAAGAATTGAGGAAATGAAACCAAATATTTACTCAAAGTCATTTTGAATGTTGCAAAAGTATGTGCTTATTGAGAAAGTTGAATTTTCTCTAAGGAAAAACCTCTACAATTTTTATGGTTTTATTGCCTATTCATTCGAGACCAGGGTCTTGTGAAACCTCAAGTAAACAAAATAAGTATTCAGAAAAGCATTCTTTTATTTGTGGTGATGAGCAGAGGCAAGACAGAGGAGAAGGAACTTGGAATAGATGGAATTATCCCCTCAGATTTTCTAGAAGGGCCTACTAAGAATTGTCTTTGTGTTTTTTAAGCATAAGAATATAGCTAGGCACTCTATCAGCTCATCATCCAAAGCTGAGGACCAAAAACCCATCAGCAGTATACAGTGAGCAAAGAAAATGAGATCTTCAGTGATCAGTGGCCATACCAGGGTTCCAACACAAACTTTGAACCTAAGCAGTTCTCTCTCCAGCAGTTGGTAACTCAGGACTTCATCCCTACCAACTTCTTATTAGATGACATTATATCCCACAACTTACCTCCTTCATCTTGAAGTGCACAATGACTGCCCCAAACAAGAACACTTCATGAGCTTTCTTCTCAGGAAATCATATTTTTATCCTGCTTATCAGAGTTGACTACCCATGTCCTCTACCTTTCCACAACCTGGCTTCACTTTTAGACCTTATTCTACTCTTTTGAGTTCACAGTTCAAATACAAAAAGCATTCTCAAATACTGACCTTTTTCTTCTCCTCCTCTATTTCACTGTTCTTATCTAAACCTGAAATCCTTAAATTTGGGGAGTTTAAGGGATCTTATAGACCAATTTGCCTCACCCTTTTCTTTTATAGATAATTCTAATGAAGCCCAGAGAAATTAACTGTTTGAGGCTACTCAATACTTAGAAACACCACTAGAAGTGTTTATACTACATATGCCCCTCAAATTTGTTAATATTATGATAATAAAGTAAGTTATATTTTATATTATTTTTATTAAAGCATCATATAAAACAGTGGAAATAAATCTGATGGTGATGTGATTAAATTAATTCATTTAATGAACACTTTTTTTTTTCTTTTTGACAGTACTGGGAACCAATCTTGGGCCTTTGAACATGTATGCAGGCACTCTACCACTGAACTATATATATCATTACCCCAACACATTTATTTTACCATCCACTATATATCAGTAATTATTATACATACTAGGGATTTGGTTGTTAATAAAGTAGAAAAAAATCCCAATATTTAAGAACTTTTGTTCTGACGGTGGAAGAAAGATTCTAAACTGACACAGAAGTAAAATAAAAAATGATTCTGATAATGCTGAAAACTGAAGTAGGGAAGGAATAAAATTTAGGTAGAAGGTTATGTGGTTTCATGTCTGCAGCAGGATTGGTAAGGCGTAAAATCAAGGCTTTGGATGTGAGGAAACTGAATATGCTAGGACCAAATCCAAAAAAGGAGAGACCCTTCTTGATTTCATTTTTCTAATGAAGAAGGATTATGAAATATGATCCTTCCAAAGTTTTGTTTTCTTCCTCCTGATATGAGTAGTGTGAAGTTATGATCAGAAGTAATATAATGAAAGGTGGTTTTGTCCTGGTTGCCACCATCATCACTACCTGCATTTGTCTCTGAGAATCTCATTTATCGAAGAGGCATGATTTACTCATTGGTAGAGAAAGAACTAGCTAAATTAATTGAAATCTAGAGGATGCCTTTCTTCATTTTAAAGAACTGAACTCCTTATTTAGAAATAAAAAATGTTCAATCAACTCTGCCCGTAAGAGAAAAAAATAAAAAGGAACAGGAAGGACCTGCAGTTGCCAGAACCTTAGCTCAAATATTCATGGAGAGGGGTACAGCTTGGAAATTTTTGTGCAGGACAAGGCTGGAGAGGAAATTGGTTCTAGAGAGCTGGAAAATAGAGAAATAAAAACTGGCCTGTTTTCTTTGCTTTTCCTAATCGAGTAAGGGGTATACACTTTCAAAACTAGATGAAAATCCTTTCATTTATGTAGGAACAGTTGGAAAGGGAAATATTAATTCCACCAGTCTTTTAAATAAGACTTACAATACCACTTGTTTATGGGAAGATGATTATTCTACATTAAGAAAACAAGTTGATGGGAGGCTAGCACACATCTTAATAATATCCAAAGCTACAAGGCTTGTGGGAATCATGAAAAGGACACACACACACACACACACACACACACACACACACACACTTACTGTAGACCACAATCTGTGAGCTGAAAGTGAGCATTTGTAGAATTGCTAGACTTCTCTCCCATCATTTACAGAACAGAAAGTTGAGGAGAAAATGGAAAAAGGAAATTGAGCAAGAGACAGCTTAGAATGTAGGTACAAAATAAGGAGAAAATTGTTGGAGTATTCCAAGGAAGAGGATTATTCAAGTTTATCAAGTGTTTCTTACAAATTAAGTAACATGAAGACACAGAAATGAACATATAAATAAAATTAACTCCATCTACAAAAGGCTATATATAATGTAATAAAAAAAGAAACAGGTATCCAAAATTTGCTCTAAAAATAAAATCATTGAATCATTGCTAGTAATGTCAATCAACAAGTTGGTGTATGATATCTTAGTAAACAATGTAGTACATTTTTATAACTAATATCATATATTTTTCTGCCACCCAAATAGGCTTAAATAAATATTTCATAGACCAGATCTGATGAGTACCACAAAAATATAAAATCTCAAGTCAGCAGGTGGATTAGACTATAAGTATCCTGAAGCATTTTCTGGTGGGAGATAGCAACACCCAGAAAAGTAATTTTGTGTCCAGTTTCAGAATAAGTGCACAAAAATAATGCAGTGAAACTGTTTGCACCAAACACTTGCACTTGTTGAGAAAAGATTTGTTGCCAGAATTATGTCCAAGTAGGAGGGTCTAATAGATGTAATTTTTTAAAAGAAAAAAAGTAGAAAAATTCTAAAGTTGATATGCTTAGCAAAATTTTTATTCTCTGAATGATACTATATATATAATATATGGTAACTGATACTATATATATATATACATATATATATATATATATACACACACACTATATATATAATATATGGTAACTGATGTGTGTTATCATATTAACTGCATAAATTTTATTTTTAATAAAGATAGTTAACAAAACTAACTGGTAATTCCCTGCAGAGATGAATAAAACAGAAAGACCCTTAAAATATTTTTAAATGTAAGAGAAAACAACTAGCAATCAATTGCAGATGCAATGGAGATTTTTTAAATAATAGAATATTATTAAAAATGCATGCCAAGATAGTTGAAAATCAGGCTTAAATAGATACAATTCTGGGGAAAATATAAGACGCCAAAATAAACCTAAGAAGAAATACAATATGTGAATGGATGAATCATCATTAAAGACCTGGATACGTGAATCAAGGATTTCTCCTCCAAAAATGACCAAATGTTGGCCCCACACGGCTTTGCAGTTGAGCGCTACCAAACTTTCAAGAACAGATAATCCCTTTCTCATAGAATTGTGCCAGAAAAGTAAAAGAAAAAAGAAAGTGTCCCAACTCATTTCATAAAGCTAGTATAGCCTTAATTCCAAAAATAGATGAAAAACAGAGGAAAAGAAAAATTATAAATATGCTCAATTTATTAATATTTTAAGCATGCCAAAATTTTATAAACAAGTGATTATACATCTAGTCTATCATTTGATTTAAAATTACTTTATTGATCCAGTATGATGTATTCAAACGTTTCAAAAAAGCTTAACATCAGCAAACCTACTAATGCCACTGAAGCAATAATAAACTGAATGAAAAAACATCATGTGATCAACTTAGACTGTTATCTTTGACATATTCATGATTAGCTTCACAGAAAACTGAACAAAAAGATCTTCCTTAACTTGATTAAATTCAGTTACTAAAAACCTACAGTTAACTACATTTCCTTTAAGAGGTAGAACAAAATAAGAATTTCCCATGTTCTTTGTTACTATTTGCCACAGAACTGAACATCCGAATGTAGTATGAAAGTTAAGTGGTATAGTTGGAAGGGAAGGTTCTGACATTATGTCCCCATGATATCATCATTTAAAGAGGGGGGGATAAGGGGGTGGGGGTGGGAGGTGGAAAGGAAACCACAAACTATTGGAATCAGTAAAAGAATTCCTCAAGATAATAAACATCCCATCACATTACAGAGTTCAAAAAACAAGGTGAGGTTAATCTAATGAAGAAGGGACAAAGCATTTGTGATGAGGAAAATGTTCAAGCACTTAAAAAAATAATTGGATCAATATATCATCTTTAAATTCTATATAGTAACAGTTATAAAATTCTGCCGAATTTTATAGGAGAGCTTCAAAAACATTTTAATGTTTATATGGGAGAATAAAAATCTCCAAATAGCTATGATTCACTCCTCACCCTATCAGGTATTGAGACAAATGAGAAGGTGTGGCAATAAAAAAGAATAGAGCAGTTCTTAAAAAAGAAAAAAACAAAAACAATGGAACAAAATAAATAGACCAGCAGCAAGCCTATGGATTTTACCTTTATATTAGATATAAAATACAAATTCTACTTTTTCCTCACTATATTTTTTCAAAACATCTACAAAATGCCTTGCCTTTTCTACAAATGTGTATTGAGGGAGATTTATTGGAAAAATAAAATGTTTTTATATCCATGGCTGACTCAATACATGGGTTATACTTGACACAATGAAGATTAGGAACATCTTGCCACTTGTGGCTTGGGCAATTAACATGACAGTGAAGCCAAAGACTCTTAAAGTTTGAATAGATGTCTAGGAAAAGCATACACAGGATTTGAATTCAAATAGGTTCATGATGAAAAGAAAAGGAAATGACTGCTTTGGGGTCCTCAGTATTAGTGAAGAGATCACCTAAGATATTTTTCTGAGACAAAATAGTTTCTTTAACATTACAGTGAGTACTGAGCTTCATGCTGAAAGTATTCATTCATTACTAAGTATCATGGGATTTCTGGTGTGCAGGGTCCCATGTCATTTTTAGAGAATGGCTAAAAAGTTTTCAAAGGGTCATGCACTTCTGGTGTAGATAGAGTTTTTGTCTATTTTTGTTTCTATTTCCTATTACTAAGTAAAGACAAGACTTTGACATTACATAGAATAATCAGAGATAGATGGAAAGAAGGTAGCAGACATGATAGGGTCAACAAAACCCAAGAAACAATATGGTGGTGAGTACCCTGGATTTTCTTTTTGCCTCATAGATATCATATTTCCAAGCAAGGAATCCAGCAACCCAGAAACACCAATAAGCATAAACAAAAAATGAACAAATCAAAGCAAAGCTTACTGTGTGTAGATAAAGGATAAGGAAAAGGCAGTTTATTAAGCAAGAAAACTTCTACAAAATAACCATCTATTCCAGGAAAACTCAACAGAAATAAATTGTGACACTATGCCCACACATAATAACAGAGGCCCCATGGGAACTTTGGTCTTTGACCCTCACAGGCTGTAATGAGTTAGCACAAGCCTTCTATATACAGTGTGGTGGCAGAGAAGGCTAAGTACAGGGCTGGGACTTTCATCCCCACTAGGTAGCAATAAGACTCCTCATCCCTCCCAGTATCAGTACCCATAAGTAACGAGGTACATCTTTCTCTCCCTGATGGAGTGGCATCAGAGGAGACCTCATACAGAGTCAATATTTTTCCATCTCCCAGTAATAATGAAATAACCCCTCCACCATGGTGTCAATGAAGGATTTATGGAGAGCTAAGCTAGTCTTCCCACCTTCACCCAGTAGTAAAAAATAGAGTCCCACTCAGGTAACCAAAAAAAGGGCCGCAGGAAGCAAAGTACAAGAGGAGGTTTAAACAAGATCCAGGTTTTCATTATATAATGCCCAAATGTTCAGGTTTTGTTTCAAGAGCCAGGGAGATTTCCTATTAAATGAAAAAAGACAATGGTCAGTGCTAGCATTGAGATGACAGAGATGTCAAAACTATCTGACATTGATTTTAAAGCAACCATCAGGGCTGGGGTTGTGGCTCAGCGGTAGAGTGCTCACCTAGCACGTGTGAGGCACTGAATTCGATCCTCAGTACCACATAAAAATTTAATTAATTAATTAATTAATTAACCTTCATAAAAATTCTTCAGTAGACTATTACAAACATGCTTGAAACAAATGAAAATAATAGACAATCTGAGCATGTAAACAGAGATACAAAGAACAGGCAAGTGAAAATTTTAGATCTGAAAAATGTAATAACTGAAATTCTAAAAAATCAATGATCTGCTCAATAGCAGAATGGAAAACAGAAGAAAAAAATCAGTGAACTGTATGATAAACAATAAAAATTACCCCATATAAGCAAAAGAAAAAATATGACTTTAAAAAACCCTGTGGTATTACAACAGAAACAAAAAATCTAATATTCATATCATTGGAATTCCAGATAAGGGATAAAGAACAGAGAGATAGAAAATAATTCAGGGAAGTAAAGGCTGAAAACATACCAAATTTGGCAAAATACAGAAACTTACAATTTTGAGAACCTAAGTGAACTAGAAATCCACTCTGAGATACATAGTCAGACCTGTTTAATCTCAAGACAAAGAAAATTACTGAACTAGAAAAAGACAAACAACACCTTAGAGGCTGGGGAAAAGCAATTCATATGGTAGCAGATTTCTCATTAGAAATCATGAGAGCCAGAGAGAAGTGGAACAATATTTTTCAAGTGCACAAAAAACTGTCAACTCAGAATCTATAAATATCATTCAGGACTGAAATATAAATGGTACATTCACCAATAAAAGAAATCTAAGGGAATTTGTTACCAGAAGACCTACCCTAAAAGAACGGCTAAAAGAAGTGCTCTAACAGAGAGTAAATAATTTTTTTTTGTTTGGGGAAAAAAGGAACCTTAAATGTCAAGAAAGAAAAGAGCATATAGAATATAAGCAAAAATATAGGTAAATATGATATGCTTTTCTTCCTCTCTTGATATTTGTACATTATGTTCAAAAATTGAAAGAAAACTTTTAATACTCTCTGATATGTTTCTAAATTATTCAGAGAAAGTATTTAAGAAGGCTATATTAAAATAGAGTAGAGGAGAGGGACATAAAGGGACATAAAGACAGAGAAGTTTTCTAAATTTCACTCTGTCAAATGATGACACTAGGAGATTATGCTAAGTTAGGTAAATATAATGTGACACCTAGGGTAACCACTAACAATGTTATACAATAAGACACACTCAAAAATACTAGAGAGGGGCTGGGGTTTGACTCAGCAGTAACACGCTTGCCTAGCATGGATGAGGCACTGGGTTTGATTCTCAGCACCACATACAAATAAATAAAAATAAAGGCCCATCAACAACTAAAAAATATTTTAAAAATACTAGTGAGACATCAAAATGAAAAACTATATATTGTGTCAGTAACCAAAATGGAAACCTACATATTGTATCAGTAAGCAGCAGCCTCATAAAGGAAACAGAGAGATGAAAAAGAGAAGAAAGAAAACAAAAGGATGTTGTTTCCATGCCCATGAGAGTACATATGAGAGCATCTAACATTCAGCAGATTCTGGAACTGACCTCCAAGGTCAATTTCAGGTCATGTGACATTGCATGGCTCCTTCTAGAATCCAAGTGCTTAAAACAGCTCATTACAGTATTCTCATTAAAAAAGAAAAATAAAAAAAAAACTTAAGTGAAAAATATTGTTAGCATTAATGTTGTAATTTGGTTGATAGAAAACATGAGTAAAATAACTCCTAGTGACATTCCTGCGGTTCCCTAAGATTTGCAGTGATGACAGGCATAAACGTTTGGTTTTGTCAAGGAAGTTGGTAGATGAGATTTGGCAGATTTACAGAAAGCATTTACTAAATATGTAGTAACAAGATAATAGTTCACGGCTCCTCTAAAACTCAAGAACATATTCAAAAATCACACTCTTCAGCATGGGTGGTCTGTGCCTTAAGACTCCTCAAAACCAGAGACTACTTACTCTCTGGGTCACCTCTGATTTGGTGAGGGTATTTAATAGTTGTTATTTATATCACTTTTAATGATATAGATTTAATACTAATAATGTTAAATGGAACTCAGATTCTGTTCTTCAAAACGGTGATAACAAATTTAAGCAGACATTGGTTGGTTTGTTACCACAGATTGAACCCAGGGGCTCTGAACCACTGAGCCATGTCCCCAGCCCTTTTCATTTATTTATTTATTTTGAGACAAGGTCTTGCTAACTTGCTGTGGCAGATTGAAATTCACCAATATTCTTCCCCACAGTTGCAAGACAAGGACAGGAGATTTGAAATTGGGTAGTTAAACAGTACTTGAATTGGAGTAGGGAAAGGAGACGGGCTTGGGGAAAGATGAGAATTCAAGAGCAGGTAGAAGGGAGAGTAGAAATGATCACACTATGATATATGCGTATATCAAAATATAACAGAAAAACACATAAATTTGTAAGATTAATATGCATTTAATAGTAAAATAAAAAGTAAATAGATAAAATAGAACTTGAATTAAATTGTAATCAGGCGTACAAATCATACAATTGATCCCAGTGTTTAAACAAGTCTTTTCTAGTTTTTTCTGCAATTCTGTTGAAATTCATTAAAATCAATATGGAAATCCTTCACAAATAAAAACATGAGGTGAGTGCAGCTTGGGAACAGGCATTTTCTTCCATATAATTGTATTCTCAGTTTCTTATTTCTCAGTATGGGATGGTATATCCTCAAATAGGATAAAGAGACCAGAAAGTAGATGTAAGATCTCAAAAACGGGCTATGGTCCAGGGTTGAATAATACTGGTATTTTCTAGGAGGTCAATTTTTTATAAAGTCAAAAGCATTTAGGTTTTTTGTTTTTATTTTTTTAAGGCATTTACGAATGTTTCTACAATCTAGTTTTACTACCTCTTCTTTGCTGATTTTTATCTAGGAAGGAGGGTGACAGAACTGAGGTGAACTGAGGGGGAAACATGAACACACGATATGCCCACGTCACTAACATACATATTCACAGCTTCCCACACATGCTTCTTCCACTGATTCCTTCTCTGTCTTCTCTCCAACACCATACATTGAAAGATGTGTGTGAGTGGGTTAATATTCCATTCTGGGGACACTAGTGAGGAGAGAGAAGACATAGTGTCAGGAGCAAGATATTCATGATGTCACATTGTTCAGGATACAATAGCACAGCCAACAGCCGCTTGTAACAGATAATGGCAAGGATCCCAGAAGTTTGGGGATAAAAATATTAGAGAAGATAAGAGACTTTAATGATAATTATGTTGGTTTATGTCCTTCGACTGCCATAAATATTTGTAAGAGATGGAAGAAATGGCTGAATTTCCTGTCTGCAGTCTGCTTATTTATGCTCCAGCCTTGCCCTTGAGGTTTGGAGAAAGGATAAATAGAAGGTACTGGGCAAGTCAACGGAGTGAATTGAAAAGAGATGAGAAAGTGTTGAAGTCCCAGAGAGTTTAGCTGTGTTAAGAGGGATGATTTTTTTTCTTTCCACATTTTTATTGGTGCATTATAGTTGTACATAATGATGTTGTTTTGCATTCATAAATGCACAAAATAAAACAACATAATTTAACCAATATCACTCCCCAATACTTCTCCCCTCCTTCTCCACTTCTTACCCCCAGATCCCTTTCCTTTATAGATTTTCTTTTGATTTTCACTAGATCCATATCACCCACGCATAACTTTCTTTTCCTTTTTTCTCTCTAGCTTCCACATATGAGAGAAAATATAGCATCTTTGACTTTTTAAGTTTGGCTTATTTCACTTAACATAATGGTCTCAAGTTCCATCAATTTTTCTGCAAATGTCATAATTTATTTTTCTTTGTGGATGAATAAAACTCCATTGTGTATATAAACCTTCTTTTCTTTATTCATCCATCTGTTGATGGACATCTATCCTGGTTCTGTAGTTTGGCTATTGTGAATTGTGCTTCTATAAACATAGGTATACATGTATCACTATAGTATAATTACTTTAATTCATTAAGATAAATACTGAGGAGTGGTAAACCTAGGTCATATAGTGGTTCCATGCCTAGTCTTTGAGGAATACTCATGCTTATTTCCATAGTCATTGTACTAATTTATAGTCCCACCAAGAATATAACAGTTTTCCTTTTTCTTTGCATCCCCTCTAGTATTTGTTATTGGTATTCTTGATGACTGCCATACTGACTGGTGTGAGATGAAATCTCAGTGACTTAGTTTTGATTTGTATTTCTCTAGTTGCTAATGATGTTGAACATTTTTCATATATTTGTTAGCCATTTGTATTTCTTCATTT
The DNA here is from genome assembly GCF_052094955.1 of Ictidomys tridecemlineatus. NCBI lineage: Eukaryota > Metazoa > Chordata > Mammalia > Rodentia > Sciuridae > Ictidomys > Ictidomys tridecemlineatus. The sequence continues at coordinate 28,913,388 of NC_135483.1, forward strand.
GAGAAGTGTTTGTTTAATTCACTTGCCCATTTATTCATTAATTGGGTTATTTGGGTTTTGGTGTTAAGTTTTTTGAGATATTTATATATTCTAGATATTAACATCTATCAGAAGAGTAACTAGCAACGATTTTCTCCCATTCTATAGGTTCTCTCTTCACATTCCTAATTGTTACCTTTGCTATTCAAAAAACTTTTTAATTTTATGTCATCCAATTTATTAATTCTTGGCATAATTTCTTGAGCTTTATGTGTCCTATTGAGAAAGTCACTTCTTGTGCCTGTATATTAGAATGTTGATTCTACATTTTCTTCTAGCAGTTGCGTAGTTTCTGGTCTAATTCCTTAGGTCTTTGATCTATTTTGAGTTGATTTTTGTGTAGGGTGAAAGGTAAGTTTCTAGTTTCATTCTTCTACACAGGGATAACCGGTTTTCTCAGTGCCATGTGTTTAAAAGGTGTACAGTTTGGGCATCTTTTTCAAAGATCAGATAATTGTAGATGTGTGGGTTCTCTGGGTCTCCTATTCTGTACCATTGGTCTATGTGTCTATTTTTATGCCAGTACCATGAAGTTTTTGTTACTATAGCTCTGCAGTATAATTTGAACTCAGGTATTGTGATGCCATAAGCATTGCTTTTTCAGCTTAGGATTACATTTACTATTCTGGATCTTTTATTCTTCCAAATGAATCTTAGTACAGTTTTTTCCTAGTTCTGTGAAGAGTATCATTGTTATTTTGTTGGGGATTGCACTGGATCTGTATATTGCTTTTCATAGTATGGGCCCTTTAACAATATGAATTCTGCCTATTCATGAACATGAACACAAAACCTTTTTGTGTTTTTCAATTTCCTTCTTCAGTGTTCTGTAGTTTTTATTGTAAAGGTCTTTCACCTTCGTAGTTATATTTATTCCTAGGTTTTTTGATTGTTTGAGAGGTTTTTTTGTTCGTTTGTTTTGAGGCAGTTATAAATGGATTCCTGATAATTTTCTCAGCAGATTACTTGTTGACATATAGAAAAGTTCTTGTTTTTTTGTTGTTGATGATGATGATGTTGTTGATAATATAACCTGCTACTCTGCTGGATTTTTTTATTAGCTCTCGCAATCATTTGGTGAGGTTTTTTGTGTTTTTATTTTGTTTGGTTTTTTTGATCTTCTAAATATAGGATTATGTCATCTGCAAACATTGATAATTTGACCTTTTATTTTTCCTATTTTTATTCCTTTTATTTCCTTATCTTGCCTATTTTCTCTGGCTAGAATTCCTAGCACTATATTAAATACAAGTGGCGAAAGTGGACATCCTTATCTTGTTCTAGATATATAAAATTTTAATTGGTTTTTTTGAAAAGATAAACTAGATTGATAAGCCCTTAGCCAAAGTAATCAAAAGAATAAAAAAGAAGACTGAAATTAATAAATTTAGAGGTAAAAATGAGAAAATGCTTTCAGTTTTTCCCCTTTTACTATGAGTTTGGATTTGGGTTTTTCATATTAGCCTTTGTGATGTTAAGGTAGGTTTCTTCAGTGTTTTTATCATGATAGGGTGCTGAATTTTGTCAAAAGCCTTCTCTGCATCTATCGAGATGACTGATTTTTATCCTTAATTCTATTTATATGGTTAGTTACATTTATTGATTTGTGTTTGTTAAATCATCTTGCATCTCTGGGATAAAGCCAACTTGGTCATGATGTGCAATCTTTTTACTATATTGTTTAACACGATTTGCTAATATTTTATTAATAATTTATGCATCTAAGGGATATCAATCTGTAGTTTTCTCTCCTTGATGTGCCTTATCCAATTTTGGTAAAAGTGATACTCATGAATGAATTTGGAAATGTTCCTCCCCTTTCTATTTCATGGAATAATTTGAGGAGTGTTACTATTGGTTCTTCTTTAAAGGTCGAGTAAAATTCAGCTGAGAAATCCATTTGATCCTGGGCTTTTCTTTGTTGGAAGACCTTTTATTATTACTTGTATCTCTTTACAAGTTACTGATCTGTTTAGGTTTTCTATATCTTCTTGATTGAGTTTTAGCAGATTGTGTCTATAAATGTATCCATTTTTTTCTAGGCTTTCCAATTTATTGGAATATAAGTTTTCAAAAAAGTCCTTACTGATATGCTTGATTTCTGTGATGTCTGTGGTGATTTCTCCTTTTCCATTTCTAAATTTATTAATTTCAGACTTCTCTTTTTTTTTCTTTTGATTAGTTTGGCTAAGGGCTTATCAATCTAGTTTATCTTTTCAAAAAACCAGATCTTTGTTTCATTGATCCTTTTTATGGTTTTTTTAAAATCTCAATTTCATTGATTTCAGTTGTGATCTTAATTATTTCCCTCCTTCCACTGGTTTGGAAGTTGGTTTACTCTTCTTTTTCAGGCCTTGAGATACATCATTAGGTCACTAAGTTGCTTAAGGTCTTGCTAAGTTGCTGAGGCTGATATCAAACTTGTGATCCTCCTGCCTCAGCCTGCCAAGTTGCTTGGATTATAGATATATGTCACCATGCCTGGCTTGTTTCAGTTTTTTATATTTTCTATGAGTTACTTTGTGGCCTAGAATATGATCTATTTTGGGAAAGTTTCCATGAACTGCTGAGAAGAAAGTATATTCAGCTATTGTAGGATAAAATATTCTATAATGTCTGTTAAGCTTATTTAATTTATAATATTTTCAGGCCCATAGAGTCTTTATTGAGTCAATGTCTAGATGATCTGTCTAATGGTGAGAGAGCTATGTTTAAATTACTCAGTATTATTGTACTTATATTCAATAATACAACAGTACTTTTGAGGCTTCGTTTTGAGTAGTCTCTTTCATGTAACAATTTGTGCCCAAATAAATATTTATTATTGTCATATCTTCTTGGAGTTTTACCTTTGTCAGTATGAAGTGACCTTCTTTGTCTCTTCTGATTAATCTTTGTCAAATAAAAGAGTAACTACATTTGCTTCTTTGGGAACTCAATTTTTATGGCATATCAACTTCCATCCTTTAACTTTCAGCCTATGGCTGTCTTTGCCAATAAGGTGACTCTCTTACAGAGAACATACATATGGGTCTTGTTTTTAAATCCATTCTGCCAGCCTATGTCTTTTAACTATAGAGTTGATATCATTTATATTCAGTGTTAATATAGAGAAAAGTGTATTAATTCCTGATATTTTAATTAGTGGATATTGTTTAATTTCATCCTGTTTCTCACCTGCTTGGCTACTCTTCAAGTAATATTTGTTCTTTTGTGAGCTCTGAGGTTTGTCTGTTATTTATGAAGGAATTCTTTAAATTCTGTAGTGCCAGCTTAGAAGTCCTGAATTCTTTTAGTTTCTGTTTATCTTGGAAGGTTTTTCTTTTATTTCCTTTTTTATTTTGAAGGATAGTTTTGTGGGATACAACAATCTTGATTGACAGGCCTTGAAACCCATCATTTCTAGTCCTCTTGACTTTTAGAGTTTCTATTGAGAAATTAGAAGGGATACTTATTGGCTTACCTCTAAATGTGATTTGATATTCTTCTCTTAAGGATTTAAAAATTCTACCCTAACCTGTATGTTAGCCATTTTAATTGTAAAATCTCATGGAGAGGGAGAAGTTCTTTTTTGATCTTGTTTTTTGGGAGGCCTAAATGCCTCCTGTATCTGGATGTCCATCTCATTCTCAAGGTTAGTAAGTATTTCTGTTATTTTTTCCCTGTTGAGGTTATCCATTCCATTGGTCTGCATCTAACAACCCTCCTCTATTCTGGTGATTCTTAAAGTTGGTCTCTTAATGTTGTCCCAGAGTTCTTGTACATTCAGATCATGGTTACTTATATTTTCTTTTTTTAAAATACTGTCTGAATGTTCAAGACTGGTTACTTCATCTTCCAGCTCTGAGATTTTATCTTCAACATGGCCTACTCTATAAAGAGACTTTTCAACTGAACATCTTATTTGATTTATTATGTCTTTAATTTCCAAATTTCTATTTTGTTCTTTTTCAATATCTGTATATCCTTATTACATTTCTCATTCATATCCTATACTGACTTTCTTAACTCATTCAGTTATTTTCTGTGTTTTCTCGAAATTCATTGATCATTTTTATAATAGTTCTTTTGAATTCTTTATCTGGCATTCATACACTTCAGTACCTTTGAGGTCAGTTACTGATGGATTGTGAAGTTTAGGAGGTGTCATGTTACCTTGTTTTTTTCATATTTCTTTTCATTTTCATATTTCATGCATCTGTTAGAATGGATGTCTCTTCCACTATTTTAGGGCATATCCTTCACTTGCCAAAGTGTTCTAGAATGGTCTAGATGAAGACACTCCTTATAGGTATCATATCCACTCCCTTTGAGTTAGTTCTCTGATTTTGCTCTTGCATGGGACCTGAGTGCCTACCCCAACTATTTTTCCTTGGGGCCTGATTGTTAGTTTATGTCTTTGTCTCTTTTTATTCTTTGTATTAAAGTATAGCTAGAGATTGAGTGTTGTTAATTTGTATATAGATCATGGCACACTATCTTTTGGTTGAGCTCAGCAGCAGAATCTCTACTCTGTGAACTTATAGGGTCTGTGCAGTTTCCTAGCACCTCAAAGAATAGAGGTAAACAAACAATAGCAACAGCCAATACAAACAATATATACAGAATTAAAATAAATACCTGGTTCCTACTATGACATTTGCAATGTTAATTACCACAGAAAATGGGAATTCTGGGATCAGTAATTCCTAACAGTAAAAAACAATAAGTAACCTTGAACCAGATCTGACACTAAAGCAAATAACAGGTATCAGCTATAGTCATCCACATCAGTAATAAGAGCAATTGCATCAATGGAAGGGGCAAAAGTTATATAAATCAATTAGATCTAAAAGTTGTTAAAAATACAGTTTATTAAGAGAAAAGAAAATGTGATAGAAAGGTAAAAATAAGTTTACAATTACAAAAGTAAACAGAAAATGCAGAAGAGAAAAATAGATGATGGTTTAAGGAAGAAGGAGAAAATAGGAGAAACAAAGTAAAGGGAAAGAGAAAGAGAATAAGATAAGTTGGCTATTGGCAGGAGAAGAAAAGAGAGAAATAGAAACAGGAGTAACAAGCAAAAGAAAACAAAACAATACAAAAGTAAACAAACCCCAAACCCTAACCCTCAAAAGGTAAGGCAAAGAAAAATAACGACACCTTTAAAAAATGCTAAAGGGCTGGGGATATTGTTGGAATAACATATGGTTCACAGCTAGTAGCTACCAGCAGCTCAGAGTGCTAGGAAAACCTACACTTGTACAGGCCTGACAGGAACACCTGCAGGACGGAGTGCTCTGTTCTAGCGAGCTGTCTGTGAAACCACATCCTCAGCACTTGTGGTCAGCGTTGCCAAGCTACCAGACTACCAGGTCAGAGGGAGAGTCAAGTGCTTCAGAGTATGTAACCCCCCCCAACTCATAAAGTCCCCCTCCCTTAGGGACAAAGACCCTTCCATACTGCCTTCCATCGACAGCAATATTTAGTGCTTCCTTGTAGTGCAGTTACATTAGGCATAAGATGATTGGCTTATAGATGTTAAGGTGCTTATGTGTGATTGGCAGTCTCGCCCTACCTGAACCCTATAACAGCTATATGCATTCCAAAAATAAATCAGCTTGAGCTTGCTGAACATCAACTGAGCTTGTTGAACGTCGTCTCCGGTTTCTCATCAGCCAGCTTTCTCATCAGCTCCCAGTGTCCCTGTATTGCTTTGACACTGGGTCTCTACCCCCTACAACTGAGGTAGCCCAGTGACCAAAGTCCACACCAGTGACTAGGAACACTTACAGGATATAGCTCGGTGGGTAGAGTGCTTGTCTCCCATGCACAAGACCTTGGGTTCAATCCCCAGCACCACAGAACAATAACAACAACAAAAACCCTTTGGGGCTGGGGTTGTGGCTCAGTGGCAAAGCACTTGCCTCGCACATGTGAGGCACTTGGTTCGATCCTCAGCACCACATAAAAATAAATAAACAAAATAAAGATACTGAGTCTCTCTATTAAAAAAAAAGTTTAAAAAATTCCTTTAAAAAATGCTAAAAATGAGATGAAAAAAAATACCCAAATATATCCATGTATATACGTCCATGAGCCAATTAGCAAGGCGAGAACACCAAAACAACAAACAAACAAACGAATAAATAAGGAAAAGAGTCTTAATGAATAAATTGTCTCCACCAAGGTGTTCAGAATAGTTGATGAGAATGGTCACTGCCTATGCCCATCTGTCCTTCTTTCCATTTCTTCTTGGGCTACTACAGACAGGTAGAAAAAGTGGTGGATGGGTGAGTGGGGAGTTGCTCATCATGCTGCCAGCAGGAGCAGCCTAAAAGGGAAGCTGCTTGAAACAGTTCTAAGCTTCCCATCTTACCAGTGTAAGGTAGGTTGGGATGAGAAGTCCATTTAATTGGAGCTTTGTCTGCACAGGCCAGGATAAGGTACTCCCAAGGGGGGGCTGTTGTGGCCACCAGGGCTTAGATCTAATCAGGCCTCAGGGGCTTTGTTGGGTGGTGTCTGCTCTGAAGAGAATAAATCAACATATACCCCAGCGGTTTCTGATTTCAGTCAGGAGTCTGGATCTCAGAAGACTCCAAAGAGTTCTATTAGCAGTGCAGGGGAAGCAGTTCTCCACACACTCTGCTACCTAGGAACACAACCTTCCCACCCTTAGTCCCTGGGTATATTCACACCCACCTGCTCAGATCCTAACCCACTTCAACTGGCCACTTGAACCACCAGACTCAAAGGGAAAGTGAGTTGGGCTCCTTGGGTACAATCTTCCATGTGCCTATTTCACTTATGTCCTGCTAGGTACACCCCAGGCCCCAAGGGGGTCACTTGTGGTGGTGTGGCAGTGTTTGCTACAATCTCCCAGCTCCTATACCAACAGCTACAGCATGGCTGCTTCAAGATGCTTCCCAACTCAGCTGTCCATGGCCAATTGTGAAACAGAATGCTCTCCAAGCATCAGTTCACAATGCAGTCTCTGGAATAACTAAATTCAGAATGCTTTTCTGATCTCAAGTTTTTCCATATTAAATTTGTCAGTCCATGAGTTTCTTTTTGTGTTCTTCCTCTCTCTGTGATAAACCAGTGCTGCTATAGTTGACGCTGCCACAACTAGCTTGGCTCAGCTCCAATGTACTCTTTCTTCTTTATTCAATAAACTCAAATTTCTGAGTTTCTAAGATGTTCTGACTGAATTTTAGTGAAATCCATCTTTTACCCACCTCACCGAGAAGCAGTACTCCTGCTGTTTGAATCCTAAGTAATGGAACAACGAGAAATGCAGCCTTCCTCTAATCTGCCATCTTGAATCTCCTTTCAGGGAGCTATTTTTAGTATAAAAGTTTATAATGTAAACAAAATTGTAAATTTTACATATTTTTATTCACCAAAACTTTGTAATCCTAATGCTGGGATGATACATTTTATTTCACATGGTTGAGACGTAGAGATGAATTTATGGATTTCTAGGTAAATTCCCTTATCTTTAAAGTCCACATCATTAGAAATCATGTACTTTTTTGCTTCCTTCCCAAAGCAATATTCAAGAAGCATCTCAACATTTATCTAACATACCCCAAGAACTTCCATGAGTGTTCAGTTCAATATGTGTCCAAAATTCCCCATTTAAACAGTCCTTCTTACATTTTCCCAAAAGTATACAGTGGTCCTAGATTGAGATTAGACATGGTTCATCACTTCTTTATTTTCTTTCTGTAATAATTAACAATGGTCAGAAAATTTAATTTTTTTACTTCTTTAGATATTTAACAGAGAAAATATGAAAACTAAAATTAAAAATTAGCATCCAGGTGACAACAAGTGATTGGAGTTTTAATATTTATATTGTGAGGTGAGCTAGTCACCACTCCCACCATATATCAGTGACAAGAAATATTAGAATAAATCATAGGCTTTAAAACAGGGTTATAATTTATTCCATTTGTGTGTGTAGTTTAGAGTAAGGACCTATTTTTTTAATTTTATTTTTGTCTTACAATGAGCCAATATAGCTCTGAAATAGTCATTTTGAGAATAGCAGTGGTGGGCTGTGATATAGCTCAATGGCACAGAACTTGCTTTGCAAGTGCTAAGCCTTGGATTCAAACAAAAAAAAAAAAGAGAGAAGAGTAGTGGCTAAGCTTATGGACACTGAACCCAAACTGCCTGGGATGGAAGTCCTACTTGGAAATCTCCCAAGTTATCCAATCTTTCTGTCTGTACTTCAGATTGATCATATGTAAAACAATACTAAAAATATTCATATGTTGTGATGAGACCAAGTCAATCTATGTACCAGATAGAGCAGTGCTGGGACATAGTGAGTATTCAATAAGTATTAGCTATCATTTTTGTTCTTGTTATTATTATATATCAACATAATTTTTAAAGCATATTCTATGACATAAATTATTAAAATAGCTCATATATCCTTAACAATTTCCTATATGTACCTAAGCATGGTTTTGGAACTATTGTATTCGAATAGTCCATTTGTCCATTCTTGTGCCAGTGCTGGAGTAATTAATTACATATTTGTTATATACTTTTACAACTTAAGGGTTGATTTCATGTCTTTTCTCCCCTTTTCCAAATTGTTTTATATATTCATTGATTTTATTCAAATTGCATTACATTTATAGATAGAGAAATAAATATTATCTTTACTGCATTGTCTTTCCATTCAGAGACATATTGTTAGAAGAGATGTCCCCCAAAAGCTCACGTGTGAGACAATGTAAGACAGTTTGGAGGAGAAATGGTTGCGTTATAGCCTTAAACTAATTAGCAAATTGATCCCTGATGGGATTAATTGAGTGGTACCTGGAGGCAGATGGGGTATGGCTGGAGGAAGTGGTTCATTGGGGGCGTTGCTATGAGGTATACATTTTGTATCTGGAGAGTGGAGACTATTTCTCTGCTTTCTGACCATCATGTGAGCTGTTTCTCTCTGCCACACTCTTCCACTCACCTTGAGCCCCAAGGAATGGAGCCTGCTGTCTATGGATTAAAACCTCTGAAACCATGAGTCCCTAAATAAACTTTTCCTCCTCTAACATTGTTCTAATAGGATATTTTAGTAACAGCAGCGAAAAAGATGACTAAAACCCATATGTTCTCCCATTCATTCAGATCTTTTGTGTTCTCCAGTGATATATTAAAGTATGTCTCTGTAATAAAACTCATTCACTTTTGTTAGTTTGTTGCCATTACATATGGTATTATATTTTCTTGTTAATAGCAACTGGTAAAGATAAACACAGTTGTTCTTAGGGTATGATGTGCCACTATTTCAAATGGATTTTGTGGAGCTTTATTATAAATATATTTATTATTAAATGTTGAATTTAATAATGAATTTTCTGCATTGGTCAAAATGATCATATGATTGGTTGGGTTTTTTTAAATTCTGTTAATATGCTAAATTAGATTTGTGTCCTAATGTTAAATCTATTTTTTCTGCTTGTTGATTTTATGTCTAACCATGTTATTAAATTGTTTGTAGTTTGAACAATGTCTTGCTGATTCTTAGAAATATTCTACATAAATAGTTATATCAATTTTCTTTCCAATCTTCAAATTTATTTTGTAGTATCTTTATTGCATTGTATGATCTCTGGTGTAATATTAAATACAGAAGTAGAAAAATTTAGAAATATGAAACACTATCTTTACAACATCTGGAAGCATCTTAAATAGGATAAAAATGCACAAACTTATAAAAGGAAAGTTTGATGGACTTAATTATATATAGTGACAGATTCCAGAGAAGATATTTTCATCTGACAAAGAATATATATCCTGGGATCTCCTACAAATAAGCAAGAAAAGATGGAAAACCCAATAGTAAAATTGACAAATAATATAAATATACAATCTACAGAGAGGAAAATGATGGCTCTAGCTCTAAACCAGAGAATGGATTGTGTGAAGTAAACTTAAAATATCTAAAGAAACTATCCCCAAAAGATCTAAAGAACTGGCAAAAAAATTTACCGTAAGAAATACTTGATACCCTGCAACTTCTATCCTCCAGCTGCTCCCCTTCCATCCCCGACCTAAGCCATCTTACCAACCCTGAACATATGTAGATCTTTCCTACCTGAGTAAAATATTTAAGACTCTTTCAAGAGCCTTAAAAAAATGGGCAAATGGTGTGTGTAGTGCTATATTTTAGGCAATAATTCAAGTTTGCTGTTTTGTGGTGACTTGAAATGATGAGGGTTTTCTAATTTTGGTCATTGGTAGCCTTGTTTAGGGGAAACTGTACTAGTGTGACTGATATTTTCCCAGGAGGACATTGTCTCTCCCTACAGAAGCTTCCCTTAATCTTCTCTACTCCTCAAAAGAAAATCTAGTTCACTGAATCATCTTATTTTTCTTACAGTCAATTTTAAGCTTATAATAGGAAAAAATTGTTGTACAATTATGATCAGACCTCTGGAAAACACACATATGTGCAAAAGAAAAGAAGAGATGACTGGTGAAAACAGCTAGAGTCATAGGAAAGAGCTGGGTTGGCTTAAGTAGGCATCATGAAGAGACCAGATGCAGAGATAAGTAATAGGTTAGCAACTTGAAAACGCAGTCCTAAGAAATTAAAAGTTTTCAAGCCAGCAAGAGTGGCAATCTCCCAAAGGAGGGACATTCATAAGTCCTTGTTTGATCTTTATGAAAAACGCAATTATCACCTTTAAATGAACAAGATTGAACAAAACCATAAAGTGTTTCCTTTCTTAACTTGTATGATGTTCTAACTGGGAGTGCTCACAAGGATCAAGAATCTGAATCTCTCCTAAGATGGCACAATGCAAAACACATCTTTCACTCACTAGCATTTATCTCAAAGTCCAGTTCCAAAGCCAAGGCCTTGACTTAAAGACTCTAGGCCTCTCCTCCCTTTATTTTCACCTGCTCATGTACATATACACTAACAGTCAAATGTAAAAATAAAGGTCCATCTTGGTCCATTTGGTGTTCTCCATCTCAAGTGCCAAGTGCCCTATGCATCTAAAAGCATCAGATAAAGGACTTAAGAAGAAAGGACTGAAATTTGAGAGAGCCTCCCAACTTAGTCATGTCCTGCCCTCTGCATTATCTTAGTAACTCCCCACAACTACAGTAAAACTATGCTGTATGGATTATCCCATCATAACAGATGAGGAACCAAAGCTCAGAGATGGAAAGCCATGCCCATGATCACAAAGCAAGAAACCAGGGGTACCTTCCTCCACCCTCTTTGTCATTCTACCTGCTGTGCTCTTCATCCTGTAGGATGCTCAAGAGATTAGATGGAACAGGAGACATAAAAATAAAATCACTTCTCCAGCAACAGTAAATTGCAACACAGATTTCAAGTCAACTATCCTTGGCTCTTCCTTTTTTGGTGAACAATAAATGGCATAAATGTCCCTTAGGCAATAGCAAGTTTTCATTGACATTTTGCTCACCAATAAAATGAGAAAGTTGGCCTAGACAATGTCTAAAGATGTTCTACATTTAAGCTGTTTTGTGGTATTCCCTTCGCAGAGGACATCCTCCATTCCCACTGTCCATTAGCACTTCCCATCCTGTGTGGCTTCCCAGCACAAGCTTTCATAGGGTGGCTTGTGCACTAACACAGACTTGCCTTGTTCTAACACCAAATAAAACAGCTGCCCACTGATTTACCCCCACCCCTACCCCCAGTCTTTCTTAAACTGACTAGTTCAGTTCACTTCAAGGTTTCTGAAACATTTCCAACTGTTGATTCCTTAGGGTAATAAGAATCTCTTAAAATGCAAACATTCTGGGAATAATAAAAGTCTATCAATTATTAAAGTGTGAATTAGTTCAGCCACAAGACTGTTGCTCTCTTAAAAGCCACTGGAAATCTCTCTGTGAGAAAAGTAGAGGTAGCTTTCATAGAGGGAAGAGATGCTATTTGGTAATACCATGAAGGTGGAGCCATCATAACTGAGATTTTATATATCTGGAAAGCAATTAAAAGCACCCTCTAGATGGAGTGGAGAGGAGAGCAGTAGAGAAAAAACAGGGTGATAGACAGATAGATGGGGAGGAGCAAAGGCAGAGGTATACTTCACCCCCATGCCCATTCTGCCCATCCAACCCTCCACCAAATTCTGTGGAGACCTTCAGTGAGACTGATGCCCTGCTTTCCAGGAGTTAGTGCTTTTTAAAGTCCACAAACCAGCACATGATTCCTAGTACCTTCCTTCCCAGCCTCAGCACTCAGTCATGAAGTCATAGTTCCACAGAACTGTGTCTCTTGTTTCCCCATGGAACAATAAAACGAAATAAATTGAAATCAAACGGAATATATAAACAGTATATGCAAAGTGGGATAGATGTAAGAAGAAATTTCTGATCAACGTATCTTCACTTCTATAGCCCATATGGTTTTGTGTATGGATGGAGAGATCTATACATCATATATCTTATATGAAGCATATTATGAATGGGGTCTTTATGATTGTGGTTTCAGAATTGAGTTTCTGTTGTAAATTGTGTGTGTGTGTGTGTGTGTGTGTGTGTGTAAGAGAGAAAGAAATAATCAAAATACTTGCAATATAACCTCAGACAATATTTTTAATCCAGAAAAGAAAAATAGGGGGAAATAAGTGGAGTGGCAGGTGTCTCCCCACCCTACTTTAGTCTGAAAATCCTCCCAGAATCTAAGCAAATAGGCAATTTTAATTCTTCCCTTTTCTCCTCCCTTTGGTTACTACAAAGTAACATGTCACATCCACCTATTCCAGTGCTTCCTGTAAGCCAGTGCAGGGTTGTGTGTCAGCACCTCCCAACAAGTTTCTAATAAATGCATGTGGATTACAGAGATGATAGAATCAGTTTGTAGGGAGATCTGCTCTGCATGCATGTAGCTGGCTGCCACCCAACACTGTGCTCCCTTACCTCTATGAAGAATCAGACTTCAAATAGCCTTGGGATTTTTAACCCTATTGAGTTTATTGGCACAAAGAAAAAGTACAGGACTTTACCACAGAATGGTTTGTTTGGGGGAGTTGAGGGGAGTTGTTTTGTTTTTGCTACCATTTATTCCCTAGCACATAGAATGATATTGGTGAAAACAATATCCTAGGAATTTTTAATTTCAAAGTTAAATAAATGAGGTTATTTTAGAGGGATAGAAAGAATGCTTCCTATATTGGGGAAGAAAATTATACAAAAGACCTTGATCTTTAGGATAGCCAGAGGCAATATAATTTTATATTTCAAGCAAGCTAAAGAATTTGCCTTCCATCTACAGAGACCAAATAAAAGTAAAATTTTATTACAAAACAAAAGGTTCAGGACATGTCTGTACCAGGGTTTGCAAATACCTTATCACAACAGTTTAAGTCTGAATCCTCTTTGGAATCTAGTACTTCATGTGTTTGCTGGAATGTCAAAACTCTATCATTATACCCATTTTGCTGCTATCTTCTGCCTACCTTTCAGTGATCCATACAGGACTTCTGTTTGTTTGCAGGATCTGTAAATGAGGGAATTAGCAAGAAACCAATAATTTGTGGGAAGGACCATAGGAGCAATCTGCTGGGTGGAGTCCAAACAGCATCTCCACTTTTTGTTTCAGATACACTTATGTCTTGTACGGAGCCAAAACAATAGGAGGCACTTTTCCAGGAAATCTGGGTTTCACACACAAGAATAAAACCTTGGGACACTGTCGGCATTGCTGAAAATCTCCACTTGGGTGAACTTTTCTTGCTTTGCTAGGGTTGTCTTCACGGTCTCGTTTATTCTCTTTTTTTAACTCCACTTTTGAGGAAGCTGTTCTCTCCATCCTATTATTACATTCACTGAGTCCTAGATTTCTGAGATGTAAATTCTTCCAACTTGTACTGAACTTCAGAACATTGAAACATAGTTATGATTCCCATAAAAGAATACAGAGGGAAGAGACACAACATGTTAATTATGGAAAACAGAGCCCAGAGAACCTCTCATGGCCCTTTAGTTGACATAGAAAAAATCATTTTTTTTAAATCATAGACTAAGCCCTCTGTTTCAGAGGTAATGAAATAAGTAGTATTTCTGCTCCTCTTTCCAACACGCTGGTAACAGTTTCAGATACAAACCAAACTCCTGTGGGGCCTTAAGCTATTCATGTGGAAGCTTGGCAACGCCAGATAGAATAAAAATAGTACAAGAACTTCTTTGTAACTACCTCAAAGCATATCATACCATACCTGTGCAGAGGAAGCCATGGATACTACAAAAAGGGAAAAATCAACCCTGTTGCAACTTTCCCAGAAAAGAGCTGAGCCTTAAAGGATAAACAGAAGAGAAATCTGTCTTATTCTAAGGGGAAACAAAGGAAAGTGAAGGCAAATATGAATAGGATTCAATCATTAAGAAAATATATGTTGAGCACCTTATCTCAAGCTTCATGAGAGTATACAGCAGGGGTATTAACCTAACCTTAGCCCCGAGAATTTATCAGAGGAAACCAATGTTCAATTCTTTCCTGATGGAACTCATTTAAACATTGCTTTCTTCCCCACCATCCTGGTATACATAAGAGAATAGTGATAAATAGCTCAAAGGCTGATGACCAGATTCAATGGAAAAAATAGAAAGTTAATTCAAAGAGATTTTCAAGTCTTCCATCTGAGACATAGTCTTAGGAGGTAAGATAAATATCCTGATTGGCAGCCAAACAGATCGATACTAAATATTCTACATGACTTTCTACTATGTACAGGGAAAAGGAGTTAAGAGTTGACTCAAGATTTTCAAACTGAGTTCTTAAGATATCCAAGAGTCCATGAACACATTTACCAGTTTCTATAAATATTTGAACAGAATTTAATTTTATAAATATAATTTGAACAATTTCTAAAATTGTAGTTAAATTATATTGGTTATATACCAGATTTTAAAACATTGGAAGCCAGTAATTCCAAACTTGCTGGACTAAATTATATCCAAGGTAGAATTCTTTTATAGCATAATGTTTTTCAGGAAAAAGAGCTTTCACTGAATAATATGATTTTTCCTGAAATTTTTGCGTCATAAAAATTAACATTTATTGTAGTTAACGAAGTACCAGGTAATTGAGCTACAGCTTTTCATATAAGATAATTTAATGCTCACAACACCCTTATGAGATAAACACTAGTAACCCAATTTCATGTTGGGATAAATACATTTTAAGAAAGAATAAATAATAGGCCTAATGTGAATAGTGAAGCCAGGATCATTACCTAGAGAGTATGACAATGGAAGCCCAGCTTAACATTAGCAATTACCCCACACTACCCAAAAGATATAGCAAAATTCAGCAAGTTAGGCATTGGTCAAGTGAATAGCATGAATTTTTACCGTCAGTGGTAACAGAACAATGTCTTTGTTCCCTTAACCAATTATCTACCCTAAAACTAGAATAGTTAAAAAGCTTCAGTACTTTCCACAGAACAAATCCCTTTTTTGTCCTCAAAGATATATGGAGTACTTAGCCTCCCATGCATATTGATAATGAAAAAAGTAAAGGAATTCTTTTAAGATGTAAGCTTTGTAATTCTTCATTCTTTATATAAAAATTATGTATTTTCATGTTGTTTATGCTCAAGGTTATTTTTTCTCATTGCTGCTGAAAAAAAGAGCCATTTTTAGTTTGTACCCAACTTCAAGATCTTTAATAAGAAAGGTTTTTGATTAATCATAGTGTAGAAATCATATACATTTGTATTTATTTGTTTGTTTGTTTGGATGCTGGGGATTGAATCCAGACCCTCATGAATGCTAAGCACATGCTCTACCACTGAACTACATCCCCCACCCCAGGAAATTTTTTAAAATAAAACAAAATAGCCCATGTCTTTTCAACTAGTGAAAATGCCTTGGTTTCAGTCCAGCCAGGATATGTCACTCGCAGCTCCAAAGTTAGTTTACCTTTTTCCTCAGAAGCTTTAACTTATCACCTTCTGAAATCTATTGAGTCGAGAATGCAAACTACATTTCATATCCCTTACACCTCAAGTTTATCTCCACCATTTAGATGATGTAATATTCTGCCAAATTGCAGGATTTAAATGCATTCAACAGCCCAGGTTCAAGTAGCTAACTTTTTCTAACAGTTTTTGCTTTTTTTTTTTTTAATCAAACATCAGCAAGATATAAACATAAACTGTTAAAGAGAGTTTTCACATTTAAGTGACATCATTTTTATGCACCATTTACGAGGTTTCGTTTATTTTTCAAAATCATTTTTTACTTTTATTCTGATAACTAATCACATGGTTTTAAGTATCCAGTTCAGAGTCTAAAATGGACAATACCTATTAAATGTTTTATTCACATAAAATTAGAACTTTAAAGGGTTTATCTATGAATAGGATTCTTTTGTATCCTTGCACTGGAAAAGTGATAAGAGTATGATTTGAAGTCTTAGTTTTCACTTAGTTTGAGTTCTGCAGACCTCCCAGAAACCAGAAACATCAAAATGTGATCTTTGAATTGTTAGCCTACAAAAGTTGTTTTTTTTTTTTTGTAAAGCTATCATAAGACTTGGAATTTATAACTGTTAAAGATTTAACAGAATTCAAAATAATGTGAACCTCGCTTTGTTTAGGTGGTATTTTAACTCCAACATCATGTCACCACCCCAGGGCTAATACCTTTTAGATACATTAACTATTTCTTTCTTGTTCTCTTATCTTTGACCTTCTGTTTTCTGATCCTTCATCTAATGGTTGATTTCAGATAACTTATCCTGCAAAGAACTCCCTCAGTACATAGTACTTACTCAAGACAACTAGACCCAACATTTGTTTCCTGCACATGGTACCAGATAATGTATAATCCTTCGATAAAATAAGGTAAAATCTTTTATAAAATGACTTTCCCTTTCAAACTTATTCCAAAAAATGAGAAACTAATCATGCTAAAAAAAAAAATGTGTCTTAATTCTCAGTAATGAAACTCAGTCCCAGTTAGGACAGGGCAAAACCCACTTCCTGTATTCTTTCTCTCTTCTCCCAAACCATTGTATTCCTAATGCAGGTACATTCATGAGAAGTGGCAGCAAATCAGGTTAAAGTTTTAAAAAAGCTCCAGATTTTTAGCCAAAAGACTTATAATAGTAATATCACACAATGAAAATAACCTTTAGGAATGAAGGTGAAATATGTTATTAGAAGAAGAAAAATTAAAAGAATATATTGTCAGCAAATCTGCCTGAAATAATTGATAAAGGATGGTTTTTGTCAAAAGAAAAAATGATAGCAGAAGGAAATTTGGAACATCACAAACAAGGAAGAGCAATAGAAATAACAAATATCTACGTCAGTTTATTATTTGCTATACATATTATTCTTTTCTCTCATGCTCTTTAAATTACCATAGTAGGTAGCCTTCTCAAATGGTTCGAAATGTGATCCCTTTCCTGATATTCAGGAGGTGGTTTAATTCCCTCTCCCTGAGTGTGGGCAAGAGTTCCAGTTACTCCATACCCTTGAAACTGTCAGGGCGTTAAACGTTAGTCATTCTAGTGAGTATGTATCTCATTTTGGTTTTAAAACAAAGATATAGTTTTTTTTTTTAAAAAAAAAGACATAGTTGCTCCAGAAAAATTTGGCATTATTCTAGCAAGTTGAGTAGATACTTAAAATATGATCCAATACTTGCAATCATGGCTATTTACCTTAAAGAAAAGAAACATTTTCACACAAAAACTTGTAAAGGAATTTTTATACTAGCTCTATTCAAAATTGCCAAAAATTGAAACATATTATTGTCTTTGAACAGGTAAATAGATAAATTTTTGCAAATTTACATATTGGTATATTATTCTACAATTAAAAGGAATGAATTATTGGTGTATGGAATAACCTAGATGAATTTCAAAGGTGCTATTTTCAGTAAAGGAAGCCAACCTCAGAAAGTTTCATACTTTGTGATTCTATTTATAGTACAGTCTCAAAAGAAGAAGATATAGTGACAGAAAATTGATCAATTGTGCCAAAGAATTAGGTGGGAAGAAGGTAAATCTAGTAGGAACAAGATTTGGTGGGTAATAGAATGGTTCTACATTCTGATTGCAGTAGTATTTTAAAAATCCACATTTGGTAAAATTAATAGAATTGCATGCTGAAAGAAAACTAATATCATAGTTTATTAATTTACAAAATACAGTTTAAATTTTTTTTAAAAAAAATGGTCTCTGCCTCAAAAATACTTAAAGCAATAAGATGTGATTGAATACCTAAAACACTGATGACAAAGAATCTCATTATTCGCTGCCTTTAACAGAAACAAAATAATGTATTCTCACTCTAAGAAACAGTTTTATACTGACCTTCTTGTACCAGAGATCTTCTTCCTCTTTAAAATAGGCCACATTCTTTAAACATACACTCTTTAAACCAGGTCTTTCACTGCATTGCCACCCAATTGCCACCCCTAAAAAAGAAATCCCATCAGAAATATAAAGAAAGGTATTATTAGCTTGAGAACATCAAGGACTCAAGCTTCAACAATAATGAAATTTCTGGGATAATTTAGCTAATTTATATTTTCATCTTACCCAACTAAAGTACCCACCACCATCATAACTATACTCCTGTTCCCTCCTTGCCCTTTCCCAAGTAAGATGATTCCTCTCATATTGGTCTAGAATAGTTCCACACTCTACATTCTAATTCCCAATATCTGTGTGGAAGAATCAGGCTATCTTTTAAATAATTGTGATAGGACTGCATTGTATATGTGGGTGGAAATCCAAGAGGAATATCTACATAAATGAGTTTGAGAATGTGTCAGATTGTATACTCCTAATCATGTATCACCATCCCCACTACCCCCAAATTTTCAGGCTTATTCACCATTTAAAATCACTTGTGTCTTTTCACAGGAATTGTCAAGTTACCTATATGGTTGAAATCTCCATTACTTTCTATTCCTTTCTGCTCCATTACTTTCTGCTATTCTCTTTATAATACATAAAAATCATGAATTTCAGAGAACTCTGGTCTTGGAGAAGCAGTATGGTAGAGCAAGGAGAGCTTGGCCTATGGAGTCAAACGAATGTGGATTTAAATCATAGCTCTGCAATTTATTTTTATTATATTTTAGTCTCAATTTCCTTTTTTAAATATAAAAATATAGATTTCTTTTGAGAATTTAATCAATTCTATGTAAAACTCTAGAATATCATTTGATATGCAGGAGATGTCCAATGAATGTTTTGTCCTTTCTAGCTGGATGGGTAGTATCAAACTTATCTAAATCAATGAAAAAAAAAACCTCTAAATCAATTGTATATTTCTCCACAACTTAATTTTGCCTCACAGAAGTGTTGAGATGAAATTTTATTTTCATTGCATCTTTTATCTTAAGCACTTTCCATGAGCTAGGATCCATGCTATACAATTTACATTCATTACATAATCATGACAAATTCTCTGTAATTGATACTATCCCATTTTATAGCTAAAAAATGCCAGAGCTTGAATTTTGAAAACAAGCCAATTACTCCAGAGTTTGCAATTTTATCTATAGAATTCTGACCTTTCTCATTAAGAGACCCAATCCTGAAAAGCTGGAGGAGAAATGCTGACTTTGATCATCTAGGTTTCATTAGGGACCTACAGAACACTTCACTGCACTTTGCTAAAATCCAGATCTGGGGAGCTTGACCACGTAAACTTCTTTGCATGAAGCAATATCACTTCACTACATTCTAAACTTAAGAGACTTAAAGTGTCCTTAAAATGTAGTGTTTAATACTGTCAGAAAGAGCTGTAATCTCAGAAACATTATTTGGGTAATATCAAAATCGGAAAAATAAACACTAATACCCTAAAGGATTATTTACACAGTGTTAAAGATAGGAATTTGGCAGGAAGAAAAAAAAATAATTGTAGTCTTTACAAAATCAAGGTTCATTTAGGGACCTGATTTTGACAGCCCTTACATATGTAAGCCTCTGTCTTTGACAATATTAAATAGATTTTTAAACAAGTTATCTCTTACAGTTTGAACCCCAGAGAATATTCAACATGTTCAGGGACTATGCACCACGAATAGTTATGCAACATGATATGGACTAAGTTCTTATATAGGGAAACATTTATTTTTTCCAAAGGCTGACTAAGGATTGAAATCTATCCTATAAGAGAGCTCATGGCAGAACACAAAGAAAAACACGTCCATCTGAAAACCCACAAAGAAATCCATAGGAAAATATGAAAGATGTGTCTGGAACATTAATTCACAAATATGACTGCATTTCATAGTATTGGTAAGTTTGGATTTAAGAACCAAGATGAAAAAAAACCTACAGGGTACCTATGGCTAAATAATGACATTGTTTAGCTTTGTTCTTGCTAACCCTGAACAGCAGTTCTGTGGAATCTAATAAAAATAGTTGGAATCTAGTTGTGTTTTGTGTAAGTGTATCCTTGCTAGAGTAATCTGAGGGCAATGATTTTTCTGGCTGATTAGTCTCAACTTTTCTTAACACATCACTGTATCATTTGAAATGCTGGATATGTAGTAAACGACACTTCATAAACTGGTACAATGCTGAATATATACATGGTAGATGCACGATGGAATTTAATTTATTGACCAATATCTTTTGGGGTACTAATGATTTTTTAAGAGGGCAGAGTTTAGTTAATAAACTTCTGTTTCTCTGCTTTATACTTTCAAATGATCAACTTTTATCCACAAATAACTTTCAGGCAATGCACCATCAAATCTATTTTTAAAAAAGCAACTAAATGCACAATTAAACATCCTCTGATGGACTTTAAAGAAAAGAACCATTTTTGAGTTTAAAAATTTAATGGAAATTCTGAAACTTTGAATAAAATACCTTTGCAGATAACTTTGAAATACATAGAGACTGTGATAAAAATTAGAGTTGTTCAAGCCCATTCCTGCATAATAAAGGGGCCCACTTTTATAGGAAAATAAATATAACCTTGCATCAATGTGGCAGACAATCCTAAAACAATCCCCAGAGAGTCATTCTCTTGCATGATCCTTTTCCCTTCAAGTCCGAGGAAACCTCTGATTTGCTTCTAGCCAACAGAATATAGCAAATGTGATAAGATGACACTCTCTTGATTGGGTTATGGTTATTTGTCCAACAGAATGGAATTTTATTCTCATGATTACATTATGATTTATTGTTTCCATTCCCTAAGGCTTCTACTGCAAAGTATCACAAATTTGGTTACTTTCAAGAACAGAAATTTATTTTCTCATAATGCTAGAGGATAGAAGTCCTGAATCAAGTGCTTTACAGCTCCTCTCTCTGAAAACTTTAGGAAAATATTCTTCCCTCTCCTGGCTTCTAGTAGTTGCCAGCAATCCTTGGTGTTTCTTGGCTTGTAAAGCAACCTAACTCCACTCCATCCTTCATCGCCGTATGTCATAGTCCTTCTGTGTGTATGTATCTGTTTCCTCTTCTTGTAACATCACAAGTCATTGGATTAGGACCTACCCTACCTGAGTATGAGTCCCTCTTAACTAATTACATCTGCAAAGATTCTATTCCTAAATATGGGCACACTGTGAGGTTTTAAGTGTAAATGAATTGGGGGGTGGTATTTAACTCAGTATATATGAGGTGCTGTTTTTGCAAACAAAAGGGAAAGAGTATCCTTACTGAGTTTGAAAAAGTAAATTCCCAGCCTTTGAGTGGGCTTATGAAGGGACCAAATAGCAAGAAGCTTGCAGGTAATCTTCAAGAGCTAGGAGCTGCCTGCTGCTGGCTATTACTAAAAGAAAATGGGGACCTCTATTGTACAACCACAAGAAAATAAATTCTACCAACAATCCAAACTTGGAAAAGCTCCAGATATGAATGCACAACCCCCATACACAGACATTAAATATTTATTTCAGCCTTGTGAACTCAGAGTAGAGGACCCAAGTAAATGATGACCAAGATAACTGAGCCATGGGAAACCATGAGATAATACATATATGATTGTTCATGCAACAAAATCTGTGGTAATTTGTTATACAGCAAGAGAAAACTAATACAAATGATTAGTATTTTAAAGGCTCCATTCACTGTGCCACATTTCTATTTCCAAAACTCAAACTCAAAACTTGAAACTTCAGCTCTGAGTTATAGATAACTCACCACCATCTTTTCAAGTGTATTCTCATGGATCATTGGGAAAAACCTATAAAACAGGACCATGCTTAGAAAAATCTTAGGGTCTTAATACTCAAAAAAAAAACCCTCAGAGGTCAGATATACCTTCCTTTTATTGTACAAATAAATAAATTGGTCCATGGATATGGCTCTCTTGATCACAGAGAGAACAAGTGAAGAAGTAAATGCAGGTCTCCTGGGACTCAATCCAATATTTTTTAGTGTTTTAGGTCCTCACACTTACTCACTAGGATTCTTTGATATCACTAATGCAAAACAACAGAAGAGCTGAAAACAAATTACTTTTAGAAAAATGCATGTAAATTATATAGCTTGATGAATGTCTAATATTCACAATTAGTACTAATTAACTCCTGGAAAAGTTCTGGTCCCAGTTTAATTACCAGCTAAATATTTGATGAATAAAAATACTTAAAATTATGTTTTCATATGAAATCACCATTATGAAACGTGTGAGAAAGAACCCTTTCCCTACCTGTATCTAGATCCAAAGGCAGCACAAGTCTATGGGCAAAGCTGTCACTATGAAGTCAGACCAAGGAGTTTGAATGTGAGTATTCAACAGTTGTTCACTTATAAACTTGGGAGATTTTTCTCAAACACTCAGCCATGAGTTTCTCCATCTGTAAAATGAAGTTGATAACAGTGACCTCTCATTGTTTAGATTCAGACAAAGTGATACATGTAAAATGCTTGACATTTAGAGGGTGCTCTATAAAGATTACTCTGTTTCCATCCACCAATGAATTGGTTTTTAAGTAGAATACAGTTTTTCTACTGATCAGATTTTTTTTCTGAACTATAATCTGCTTTAAGGATGTTTAATATAAATGTGCTTTTAATCCAGAAATGTCAGTGACATTTCTATGAGAACAGTTTTCCTTTTGTAAAAATTTACTCTCTTTGGTCACAACCACTCATCCTTCATCTCCTCTCATTATCCATGAGATAATATACATATCATGAATGTATTATCTCATGGTTTCCCGTGGCTCAGTTGTCTTGGTCATCATTTTCTTGGGTCCTCTACTCTGAGTTCACAAGGCTGAAATCAATGTTTAAAAATTATCCTGAATTTTTAATATGTTAAAAATTCAGGATAAAATAAAGTCCTAAAAGTCTAGTAAAGAAAAAAAAATTCCCTAGACCTGGATTAATGGACACTTTGGAAACACATACAAGCAAATACACACACACACACACACACACACACACACACTCACACACACTAGTGGCTCGAAGATTCTTAAATTAATCATTGATTAGGAGTTTACATAATTTAGAGGTAGTAATCTAAGACCTGTTTCAAATTAGATGAGAGCAGAAAAGCGATGTGGAAGTAGTTACTGTTAAGCTGGAATTCTTCTGATTGCACTATTTATCAGGTAGTATTTCAGATAATTAAATAGAGCTATGAGTAACATGAAAGATTATAGTTATGGCTCATTTTTGCATGGTTCTGTTGAGATTGAGAAATTTATGTGCAGGAAGAGTTGGAAAAATTCCAACCTGGACCATACAGAATTAGGCAACAGCTGGTGAAGAAGGTTCAGTTTATAGGGACTGTCCTGATATCTAGAGAAAAGTGATATGTGGTTCTTACTAAATGTCACATTAAAAATTAGCAGTAAAATAATTACAAGTTAATTTGAAATTTACTGTCTTGATTTCAAAGCTTAAACAGTCTTTCTTGGGGCCATTTTAAGGCCATTGTAAAGTTCTTTAATCTCTACTCAAGAAAATTTATCTTCTACCAGGTGTGCCTTAAAGCTAAAATGTAGACATGACTTAAAATCATTTCCATGAGTTTCAAGCACTTCCACATGTTTTAAAAAATAGTCATTTCAATGTTGCTTGAAATCCAGGAAAGTTCACGGGGAGAGGAAGCTGTGAAAACCTTAATCCTGCAAATCTCATGACACATGGCATGATGCAATGGGGTTTGGAGCCAAGAGGTTTGGGTTCAGGCCTCTGATCTGCTAATTACTGGGAGGTTTAGGGTAGACTTTATGCCCCTCTTCAAACTTTAGTTTCCTTATACAACTTGAGGATCATAACACCTACCTTCCAGACTATTATAAGCAAGTGTATATATACAGCACCTAGGCCAACAGGCCCTCGGTCCCCAAACTGTTTAATAAGGTACCCTGTGACACTGTAGCACACTTACAGAGGTGTGGGGGGATATCTTAAAGTATTAGGGGAAATAAAGCAATACTTGAAATCTATCAGCCACTGTGTGAACTACTAGTCCAAGGTAGACCACAGATTCAGCATTAGATCATTCTACATTCCTTTTGGTGATGTCATATCTTTTCCATGCAGAGTTTTGGTGGTTGCTGAATAAAGAGCAAGTGAGCACTGAAAATTGATGTGGAACAGGAAATGAAGGTGGTGGTATTCAATCTGATTCCAAAGTCTGAGAGCTACACAGGGTCCAAAAAGTCCACACATGTTATTAGTAACTGTGGTTAAGACTAAAATAAAAACATTTTTCTATTTCAACCTATGTGTTTTCTTGTTTCCAAATAGCTACTAAGTTGTTTGAATATAAAAACATTTTAAATTTCTTGGACCTAACCACTCAGTGTGTAGTACTGTTTGTTATGTATTTGAGCCTAGAAGTTCTGTAGGATTTCCACAGAAGGTACTCAATATATGTTAGCTTCCTCTCATGCATATACAATTTTGAAACCAGGGATATTCAACAATGCAGTATTTCTGGTATTTGATATATTCATAGAAATTTAGCCTTATATCATAAATGGGAAAGCAATTCCAACATGCAAACATTTCCACAGTCAGGATATTTCTGACTGGGTAGAGGTATAGAGAAATCCATGCCTTTCAGTAGTTAAAAGATGAGACTAGAAGGAGAATGACAAAAAGAAGTAGATATGCCTTGAAAGGAAAACATATTAAAAATCCTCAACACTCAAGATATTAGAAAGATGAGGCTGACTAGGAGGGAATCAGGTAAAGAAGGACAATTGCATTCATTGATTCCTCAATGTTTATTGAATATTTTAGTATGGGTTCCATAAATGCCATCAGGTAAATGTAACCTGGTATCTGTTGAGCAAGTAGCATCTATTGCCTATTTAAAAGAGTAAAAATCTGTGATTCACTGCATCTTGGCATTGGAGTCACCAAAAAACACAAACAATGTTTAAATCAAGCAGTGGATGAACAAGGCTTTCTTCACATAGAAGACAGAGGAAGATCAACTTCAGTAGAGGGTATTGGTCCCCCATGGATAGCTGTTGGTCCTTTCCAGCAGTGAATGCAGGGCAATTGGCTCACAAGCAGCCCTGTCACACTGCAACAAAGAGATCTCATCCTTTCCCTACATGAGACAGATACAATAGTGTGGTGGTCCAGGTGCTATGTGACACACATGCTTAGCCAAAACAAAGGAGCATACATTAAGTCTGAAATAGAAATAATATTCCCACGTAAGGTGACAAGGCCAGCACAGGCAATTAATACTTTATCTCTTGGTAAGGAAGCATTCCAGGTCCAAGTTCCATTTGTTAGGTAGTAAGAGGGAATTGAAAGACAGCACACATGAGATTAACTTCCCCAACAGCACAGTTATTCCTCAATGTCTTTGAGGGATTGATTCCAGGAACGCCAACTGCCTAAGCAGATATCAAAATTCATAGATGCTCAAGTTCCTTATCTTAAAAAAAATGGTGTAGTATTTGTATAAAATTAAATCACACACTCTTGTATATTTTAAATCATCTCTAGATTACTTATAATAACTAATGCAATGTAAATGCTATGTAAATGGTTATTATACTATATAGTTTAGTGAATAGTGACAAGAACAAGTCTATATATGTTCAGTATAGACACAATTTTTCTATGAATATTTTTAATCCATAGTTGGTTGAATCTGCAGATACAGAAGCCACAATGTAGAGAGCTGACTATCTGATTCTAAAGGGTTATTAATCTAGTAAAGAGATAGACTTGCAAAGACAATTACAACAATGTGTGTCAATCACCATAAAAAGCAAATCTCTGCAAGATCACAGATCCATAAGAATAAGGTTTGCCCATAAGAATCAGTGATATCTTCATCAAAAAGGAAACATTAAGCTGGATTTTGAAAGACAGAGCCAAGACCCTAAAGATCTGGAAGTTTACCTTATTAGCAAGCTAACTTGTTAGCCTACAATAGTTACAGGAATGCTTCATTGAACAGAAAGATATTACTCACAACCATAGTTATAACAGCAGTATCAAAACTTTTCTCACACTTGTTGCCTAAGTGAATACCCAAGAGTAATGTAACAAGGCTCAAAACAAAACAAAACAAAACAAAACAATCCTGAACTTAAGGAATCAAACTATTTTATAATGTTTTTCACTCTAGAGAGAGACACTACCTCCATCTTTCAAGGCTGTTCATCATAGTAGCATCCTGGAGAAGATAAACCAGATCAAGGATAGTGAATCACAGACATACAGAAAGGTAAGAGATCCATGGAGAACTTTCTCTGAACAAGAAGGAGTCAGACCATACACAAGCTTAAGCAGGAGTCATACCATTTACATGCTTAAGTAAAAAATGGGAGTATAAATGAATTCTGAACAGGAAATATTCTTGTACAAGGTGACAAGACCAGTATGGGGGCTGTGAAGACCCCTTATCTCTTGTTAAGAAAGTGTTTTACACGCAAGGTCCATTCTTGTGTTGCCAAAGGAAGTTTAAAACTTTCCATCAGTATTGTAGAACATGATCTGTTAGCAGAATATATATTATATCTAAACAACTAAAGTAAAGAGTATCTTTCAACAAATAAAGCAGTGGAAGGTATAGGCAATGAGGAAGGGTCCTGGGAAAGAGAAAATAAACCCAAAGAATTAAATTGGAATTAGATCATTAAGTACAGAAAAAAATCCTTTTTTAAAAATCCATTGTCAGTCTTATAGTAGGTATTCATTGGAATTTTGAAATGAAGGATGTGTTTTGTCTTGTGAACACAAAAAGACACCATGATATTAATTGAAGAGGAATTTAGTGATTTTTCTAGCAGCAGTGTGACAGAAACATTACTGTAGAAAGAGAACACTAGATATTTTGCCTATAATCAGTAAACTTGTAATTAAACAGGGGAGGTGAAGGTCTAGCTTGAAGGAGAAGCACTGAGTATTAAGAGAAGCTGTTGAAGGACCAACAAAAGAACTTGGTGGTCAATTGGATGTAGATGTGAAAGTTCAAGGATACATATTAATTAGCTAGCAGGTATGGAAAGGAGAGATGTTGAATAAATTTGATGTCACTAATTGAGATAGAATGCAAGGAAATATGCAAATGCAGTATACTGAACTTGATGATGTGGTGGTGTCATTTATATTTAAAATATATATAAATAACAACGTCCAGAAGGCTTTCTGAATCTCCAGAGAGGAGGTGAACTGTTAGGGAGTAACAGGCATCGAGATAATAGCTAAAGACTAAAGAGTGAAAAGAAAGCACACATGGAGAAACTCTAAGACCAAAAGAAAAGAGATTTGCTTATACATTGATTTATCAACATATTTACTACATAGTACCGAAATTACTGTGTGGGAAGGAGGGAAAAAAAAGGTTGATGAGAATGTTTGGGGAAAATATTTGAAGAGATGAAAAGGGAACTAAGAGAATGATATGTTGAAACCAAAGCAAGATAGTTTTGAGAAAGAAAATCATTTCCAAGGAGTCATCAAATTGGATGGCGGCTGAAAAGTGCCCATTGTGTTTGCCCTTTGGGTAATCACAAATTTCAAGAAAACAATAGAGGACAGGAGCCAGATTGCAGAACAAAAGACAACTCTTTAATTCAGGAGAGAAAGGAGAGACAACTTTAATCAATTTGGCATCAGTTTACTGGGTAGCACCTGAGAAATGCTGTGAAGGACCTTTCCAAATATACACTTTAGGAAGAACTTTCCAAATGGGTCCATAGGTCATTGTCCAAAATCCACTTTATTGTACACAGCTACTTTGAGTCATAAAGGTTTCTTCCTTTTCAAAGCTCTCTAATTAAGTTACTCCTAAAAATAGTAAGACTTTAAACTCTCCTTCTAAAATTGTGATAGTTTTTTGTCCTTGTGACAAAATACCGGAAAGGGGGGACTTAAAAGAGAAAAAATTTATTTTGGCTCCAAGTTTCAGAGGTTTCAGTCCATTTCTTTGGGCCTATGATGAGTCTGTATATCATGGTGGAAGGACATCACAGAGGAAGGACATCATGGCAGAGGAAAGCTTCTCACCTGGTGGTAGCTGGGAAGCGAAGGGAGAGAAAGGAAGAGATGGGAACAAGATACATTTCCTAAGGGAATACCACCAAGAATCCACTGCCTTCAATTAGGTCTCACCTCCCAATAATACCATCAGATTGTGAATCTGACAATGGATTAGTCCATTTATGAGATCAGAGCCCTCATAATCCAAAGCCCCACCTCTGAACATTACTGCGTTAGAGACAAGCATAATGTACTTGACACTTTGGGGATATTCCAGATCCAAACCATAACAGAAGTGTTAGCTGACAAAGATTTAACAGAGAAAATGTTCTTGCCTAATGAGACACCACAGTGGGGTTGGTGTTTTGCAAGTAGAATATTAGAGAGGATCTATTAAATGGAGACTTGAATGGCCTCAAGATAAC
Source organism: Ictidomys tridecemlineatus (assembly GCF_052094955.1). NCBI lineage: Eukaryota > Metazoa > Chordata > Mammalia > Rodentia > Sciuridae > Ictidomys > Ictidomys tridecemlineatus. The sequence continues at coordinate 28,942,245 of NC_135483.1, forward strand.
CCTCCTATTTGACAATATGGTTGGTTAAAGTCTTGCTAGTCTTTTTGTTGGCTGGCTCTGCCAACAAATAAAAAAATAAAAATAAGCACTGGATATTGAACCCAATGGCACTCTGCCATTGAAATAAACCTCCAATCCCCCAACCATACCCTTTCTTTAAAGACAGGGTTTTCTAAATTCTCCAAACTGCCCTCAAACTTGATCCCCTAAATCCCTGGGATTACGGGCATGGGATACCATACCTGGCTTCATCTAATTTTTCAATGATTTTTTTAAAAGTCTGTCATCTAATTTCATTCAGCTTCACCATGATTTCTTCAAGATTCAGAAGCAGATGAAAAACACTTAAAATTGAAGCTTGTACAAAATGACAAATCTTCATTGTAAGAAGTTCCAATCTTTAGAGGAGATAATTTCTTTCCTTCAAAAGCACATACATATCTATTTATGCCCCTAATTTTTTCTTTTCTCCTTCTTTTCTTTTTCTTCTACTTTGTGATTATAAAATATTTAATGCTATAAGCCCCAAACAGCTAAAAATAATCTATTTAAAATTATTTGTAATAGTTAAGAGCAAGGATTATACTTCTTCATGTGTAGTGAATGCATTTTTTGAACAGACGGATAGATAGGTGCATGCATGTATGCATTATTATCTATTCTATCATATTATGAATAAATTAGGGAATCTGATGAATCTAGATTATAAGATGAATTCTCAATTCAAATTTCACAAGTCCTTCCAATTTCAAATTTTAATTCTAATATCTAGAACAAAGAAGTAATGGTGCATTGATTGCTTATAAGGCACTTTATACCATAAGAAAGAATCAAACTAAAAGCCTGGGAAGAGCAGTCATACAGTGTGGAGATATTTCATACAATATCCCTGCAGTTCCTTGGATATCAGCTATTCTGGGAAAGAAATTTGAATTGCTGCCATATTCAAAATTTAAGATTTTCAATTATCCTTTGATCCAAGAATACTAGTTCTAGGAAGTTATCCTATGAAATAGTCATGGGTGTGGCCAAAGATATATTTGCAAAAACAGTAAGGTAGTACCTACTGGAATATCAAAACTCAAATGTCCACACATATAGGATAATTCAATAAACTATAAATGTCATAGCTTATGTAATACATATAATATGTACTAGGGAATAGTATATGGCCATTGAAATTAATATAGAAAAACATTAAATGATTTTAAGTTTTTACAATAATTGTGAAGCTAAAAAAATCAAAGTATTTAAAAGGAGTATATGATATAATGGAGTTTCTTAAAGTTATGTAGCCATAGATATAGGTAGATATAAATATGAGTAGAATAAAACTTGGGAGGATGATTCTAGTTAAAGTTCATTCATTTTGCCTATTGAAGTAATCTACTCCTGGTCTTCATCTATTCTTGACCTCCAAAAATTCTTCTTCCAGACTGAAGCCGTATCATTTCACAATGTAAATCCTATCATGCCGTTCCCAGTTAAAATACTTAAAAGAGCTTTTTCCACTTTTAGAATAAAAAGCAATCTCCTCGAAACTTAAAATGATCATTCTCTGCCTACTTTGTGCTTTGTTCCCACCTCCACCACCCCCCTGTCTTCTTTTGTAACTTTCCTTCAGGTTTTTTTTAACCATACAATTTATTTATTTACTTATTTTAGTCATACATGACAGCAGAATGTATTTTGACATATAATACATACATGGAATGTACGTACATCAATCATAATGTCTATTCTATTCTGCTGCCCTTCCTATCCCCCCTACTTCTCCTCTCCTCTCCCATCCTCTCTCTATCCAATCTAATGTGACACACTTTTTTTTTCTTTTTTCATCACAACATCATATATGTATTCTGTATAACAATGAGGTTCTCCTTCCACCTTCCGTGCAACTTCCCTTCTCCCTCTTTTTCCCTCCCACCTCTCTTCCCTCTTTAGTGGTAGTCTTCTTCTCATGCTCTTCCACTCTATCCCATTCCTTCAGGTTTCTTTTTGACTCTATCATCTGCATTCCTGACCACTGCACCCCTAAACTCAGTTCAAGTAGACACAGTGAGGTATTCTTATCCACCTGGAATTAAAGACTAGTTGGATTCTAACTCTGTATATTATAGAACACTGCAAAAATCCATAACTAAAAATGAGTTTATATTTCCTACCACACAAGAAACATGAAAAAGTTTTCTCAATCATGCTTGCATCAAAGTCTTAGAGAACACACAAAAGTGCACAAAAAACAGTTGACCCTTCTCTGAAGGGTTTCTTTGGCAGGCTGTATGGATAATGAGGGCAGGGCTGCCACCATTTGTACCTCAATAGATTCCTTTCTGTATCTATCTCTGAATCACAGTCATAAAGGAATGTTGATAGGGGGCTGGGGTTTGGCTCAGTGGTAGAGTTCTTGACTAGCATGTGTGAGGCACTGGGTTCGATTCTCAGTACCACATATAAATAATTGAAATAAAGGTCCATTGACAACTAAAGAATGTTAAAAAACAACAACAAAAAAAAGAATGTTGATAGATTAACAACACCTACATTCACCTCTACCATCCACAACAACCATGTGTCTTTGAAAAAAAAATCCTTTAACTTATCAGTAATTCAGTTTTCTATGTTGTAAAACAGAAGTTGAACTTAGTTTATGTTTATTTCAACATTTCATCTAATAGCTATATCTTTAAATCTTGCTGGCCTTAGTGTTTATCTTAACTTGATTTTATTTTTGCACAAGATTGATTTATCCTGGTTCTATAAAACCCTGGGAATGAATTTGACCAATAGATGCCAAAAAAAAAATAATTGTTACCCATTATGCAACTTGCCTTTATTTACAACTCGAACCTCTAGTTTACACTATTCTGCATTCAACTCAACTATTTTTTATTTTCCATGTATAAGAAACATGTGATATTTGTCTATTTCTGGCTTATCTTACTTAACACAATATCCTCTAGTTCCATCCGCTTTGCTGCAAATGACAGGATTTCATTCTTTTTATGGCTGAATAATATTCCACCATGCATGTCCCTTCATACATGAGCACATAAATTGATTCCATATCTTAGCAAATGTGAATTGTTTTACAGTAGACAGAAGGACTAAGTTCTGGTATTCCATAGCACAGTGTCATTAAGAATAGTCTATTATCTATTTTGGTGAAGACCTAGAAGAGAGATACTTGAAGATTTCAAACAAACAAACAAAAAATAAAGTGAGGAAGATGCTTACTTGATCAGTGCATATTGTATGCAGGTGTTGAAACAGCATACTGAAACCTTTTAATGTGTACGATTAATACATGGTCATCAAAATGCATATAAATAAATAAGATTATTAAAAGTAGACAGCACGTAGAATAGACAGGCAGGCAAAGCATTTGACCAAATGCATTCAGATTCACAGGTCAAATCTAGGCAGCTCAAATGTTTCATAATTTTCAGCGACTGGGTGAAACTCCAAACTTGTACCATGTGTGTGTATTTGTATGTGTCTGGGTGTGCACGCACAGACACACACACACACATATAAATTTCTTGCAAAGGAAATTCCCTGAAAGTGCGAACAATCCCCCTTTTTTGCCCAAGGCCTAGACTGATCATAGTTACAGAGAGATAAATTCAACACGCTGTGGAATGGGCCAGGAGCACCTCAGGAGACTGATGGGCTAATAGATCCTAATCCTCCCAATACCCCACATTAACATTCCATTGAAAGAGGAACTCACAAAAGGGAAATAACACATCCTGCAGAGAGAGACCAATGTAGACAATGAACTCTTTCCCTCATAATTTCTCTTACTAGTCTTTCTGATTTTACAGTATGATATGTTCTGAACCTTTTAGTAAAATGAAGGTTTCTCATTTCAGCCTAACTGCTGCTAATCTGTTCCAAATGTTAATTTTTCAAGTAAGGTCTGGTAACCATCGCTATATTGAGTTGATAATAGGAATAGAGCCGATCAGCATCTGGTTTGGTTCAGAGTACAACTTGCTGCCTAATATTGCAGAATTTGAGTTGGAAGTCCCCTACATTTCATGAATGCCACAAAAAAGAATTTAAACAAACATCACTCTCCAATAGGCATGTGTCATTATTTATTGCTCTATAGGTTTGCTAAATATGCAATATCACATTACTAATTTTGGCAAATTCCAGGGCACATAAACAGGCCAAAACCTCTTAACATAAATTATGCCAGAGCTGCCTAATGATAATTTACAAAATTCAGGGTGTTGGTTTTCCAGATTTTTGACAGAAAACCATTTTAGAAATAAGAAAAAAATTGAAATGGTTTCTTATTGCATGCCTCTTTTACCAGTGTTGCTGTTGCAGATCTAAAAAAAAAAAATTTAGTCTATCCTACCACATTATAAATAAATTAGAAAATCTTATTTATTTAGAACAACTAGTGATTTTTTAAATGGATACTTGACTCAAAAAGGAATTGTTTATAAGTCTTTTCCAATTCCAAAATCTCTATTGTAAGTATTAAAAAAAACTGGCAATAATCTAGCTTTATACAAAAGAATCATTCTTCTTACTATATTAAATTATTACTGGATATAATATTGCCTACAGAATTTGGGAGTCCAGGCAAAAAAATATTTAACGATGAGGACCTTGTCCATAATATCCTCATCATATTGTCAGTGATTTGAATTATACCTGGTACATAGTAGGTATATGTTTCATAAATGAAGCCCAAGAGACCTATATGGGAAGTAACAAGGCTTTGGATAGTAATTCTCTATTTGTTTTGCAAGTTCTGCTCTTTGACCAGGGACATATGTAAAAGGTAATCAGAGTATGTAAAGATTCCATAAACATTGCAGTAGTATGCAATGCTTTTTCAAATACAACCTCTATATTGACGGAATACATCGATTTCCTGAAAATTAGTTGCCCATTCATTTAGGGATGTATGCCCAAAATACAAAAGCAAGGCAAAGGCGTAATAAGGGAGATTGCTCTCCTTGACTTTTTCTTTTTATGTTGGTTTAAGTATAGAATATCTCAAGGCTCTCCACTTCTCTGGTGCTGCAGGAAGCAAGATTCATATATATATATATTTTTTTCTCAATTAACAAAGGCTTCAATAATTCTTTCTGAAACGTCTGTCCCAGGACTTTTTTTTTTTTTTTTAAACCCAGGACCACATGCATGCTAGGCAAGCACTCTACCATTGAGCCACATCCCCAGTCCCTTCATTATTTTTTCGAATTATATTAATAATTGGGAAATTTTACTTTCCTACAATAGATTTTCCTAATGTGTCTCTGGTTAAATATTCATATGTACCTAAAGGCCAGTTCCTTTGTGCTAAATGACTTGAATTTAAGCATAAATTTGCTAGGCTAGAATAGAAGTCATTGAATCCAGCTCTCTGCATCCATATGTAGGCAGATTCACATTTTAAAAAAATGTTTAAAAAGATGAAAATTTATCAGTCCTATTTTTAAAGACCTCCCAACTAGATTTGTAAGGGCATCCCCTGAACAACCTTCCAAGAATACTCTTAGATCATGCAGTTCTTTAAACCTCATTTTCCTTCTACCCTGTCTGGCCTGTCTGCTAAAAAATCCATTCTCATCTCTTAGCCAAGATGTCTGTGAACAATGAGCTGCTTTCTTTTTTTCTTTCTGTTTTAACAGCAAGAGTTCTATAAGAAGAGCAAGGATGAGATCAAAGAGCAAACTTACTTTCCTGCTCCCTACTTCTCTCTTCCTTTTTAGTCATCACACTCCTTTCTTTACATATTCTGTACTTCATCTCTCAGAAGACTACTGTGCATTTGTTTTATCACCTATTGGACATAATTCTCCAGAGAGAAGTAGTGCCTCTGTGACACATTGTAACTCATGCCAATAAATCCCCACAGTATCAAGAAAAATTCCTTTACACAGTGATGAAGGTGCCTTCAAACAGCCAAGAAAGGAAACACCGCTCCACCACATGTGCACTGTAAAAGAAACTTCATGCACTTTGGTTTTTTTTTTTGTTTTGTTTTTTTTTTTGCTATCTGACAGCCCTGCACTCTTGGAAGCTAAGCAGAATGGGGTCTGCTTAATATGTGAAAAGGAGACAGTCAGAGGATATCCAGTACTGTAGAGTTTCCCTCCTCCTACCCCCATTCCCCCATTCCCCTCTCTTCACCTGTTCAGAGCAGCTTGAAGGTAGAAAAAGCATTTTGAATTCCAGATGGGCAGTGAAGTGATTCAAGAATTTTCTATGAATTACAAACCTTCACTGTGCCCACTTTCTTAAGACAGATTTTTAAAGGTCTATTCCAACTCTTAAAAGTCTAAAATAAATTTTTATAATAAAAGTCTATTTGTCTGTAATGGTTGGAAATAGGATACGATGACAGGTTACTTTATTCTACTTGAAGAAGTCAAGTTAAATGTAGGCAACATTGGAAGTACTCTGAATTTGCATTTGGCCTTTCTTTTCCTGCATTATATTTTTCCTTGCTACTCTCAAATCTTGTTGTTTTTTTTCTCTACTCTGCCTATATAAGTTTTATTTTCATCCCCCAAATGTAACTCAAGTCTAATATTCTGACAATGCTAAGATTTCTGGTTGTTGGCACACCATAGAAAAATTTGTTGATGTATTATTATTCCTTAATGATTTGAAAAGAGTTTTTGTTTGTTTGTTTGTTTTTTAATTATTTCAGGATCATCATTACAAAAATCAGTTTCCAGGGCTGGGGTTGTAGCTCAGTGGTAGAGCGCTTGCCTAGCATGTGTGAGGCACTGGGTTTGAATCTCAGCACCACATATAAATAAAATGAAGGTACATTGGCAACTAAAAAATATATTCTAAAAAAAGTCAGTTTCTAGGGCTGGGGATGTGGCTCAAGCAGGAGCGCGCTAGCCTGGCATGCGTGCGTCCCAGGTTCTATCCTCAGCATCATATACAAACAAAGATGTGTCCGCCAAAAACTAAAAAATAAATATTAAAATTCTCTCTCTCTCTCTCTCTCTCTCTCTCTCTCTCTCTCTCTCTCTCTCTCTCTCTCTTAAAAAAAAGTCAGTTTCTACTGGGCAGCATATCAGACTAAGGATGGGACAGTCCTTAAATCACTTTAAAGTGACTTGATATTGACCTTATTTTAGATGTTGATGTTAAAAAGAAAAATCCCTCTTAATATCTATTCTTGCTTTTTCTCTGCTCCTCTGAAATAAAAGGTGGCCAAATATGTTTGAGTTTGTTGATAGTTCCTATTACAAATAAGGTAGAATTTACCATATTCCCATTTTTAAAATTTATCATATCTGCTAAAAATTCTTAAGCAACAAAGAGGGCAGCTTTCAATGTTTGCCACGTGATGAGTAGTTTAAATAGCAAGTGATGAGTACTTTAAATATATATAGTAGTCTTTTAATACTCACAAAATTCTAAGAGATGAAATTATTATTGTTCTTATCATTATACCATTTTGTGGATATGGAAGTTCTTAGTAAAATTAGGAATCCTGCCTAAGCAAGTCATATGAAAGTGGTGAAAACAGGATTTGTGTCTATCTCTGTGACAATCTAAAGCCCTCCAACTTGACCACCAATAATAACACTAAGGTTCTATGGAATCTTAATGGCTCTATTAATAAAAGTAGGAATTAACTCCATAATCAATATGAAATAATGAAATTTATCAAAAGGTTCGCTGGCAGTCTAAAGAGATTGAAAGACTAATTGGGAACAGAATGCAATGCCTCAGTAAAGCTCTGAATAAAAAAAAAGAAATAAAAAATGAATGGAGAAGAAAAATGCAACAGGCATTTCATATGGAGAACTGCAAAACTTAATGATCATGAAAGAGTCCAAGGTTTACACTTTGGTGATTAAAAGGATAGAAAGTCAAGTATCCAAGAGGAAACATAGGTATAAGGGAAAAGCAGATCACTTTGTTTAGGGCAACTGTGAGGTGTCAGCAGTACATTTCATGAGCATGTTCAATAGGTGTTTGTGACATCATCAAGGTGGCAAAAGAGAAAGCAGAAGTGCTTACATACACCCTCTGCAGAACACCAATTTAACAATGATACACAGACCAACTACCTTTGTGAGAAATCTAGGATCTAGTTAAGAAACTGTAGTACCCAAAATAAGCACAAAGCCAAGAGAAGCCACACTGACATGGGTAATGAGACCAATTTTACTTTACCTGCCTCCCTCCATACCTTACCCAAACTAGCACAGTCCAGTACCAAAAGAGGCCATCTGAATCTGCAATATTTCACTCAAGGGAATTATATCAAATTTTAAAATGTATGCCAATATGTGATCAATTAAAAATTTATCTGCACATATTTCTCCAACAATATCTGAAATTTAAACAAAAATGAGCTCTACTAGGAAAGAGATTTAGTTTTACTTCATGTATGATGCTGGTCATATTTCCCCAAAGCCTAAAGTAACAAAAAATATCTTTAACCTGACATCTTTAAATGCTTCTGTGTACTTCAAGGAAATAAATTTGCCAAACAATCCATCAAAATTCTCTGTATGTAGGCACAACTAATGTTAAGAGTTGTTTCGCTGGATGTTGTTAATTTGGGACTCCAACTATGCTGCTAAAGGTTTTTGTTTATTTATTTATTTATTATATATTTATTTATTTTTACTGACAGGTTTTTTTTTTTTCCTTTTCCTGGTACCCGTGAATCAATAATGTAATTTAATACATTATTTCAAAAACCAACATCAGACAGAAGTTCTAAAAGACTTCTTGGAGAAAATATCCTGAGGAGGGATGAAGGAATGAATAGAAAAAATATCAGGATCAGCCAGCCATTGAACATTTAAGAATCAAATCTACATGTTCTTTGAAATTTTATGGACAACTAAGAGATTTTCTTTTTATTCTTATGTAGTCACTTAACACTTAGGCAAATTAATATCATATTGTCATTTAAGCATCTATAATTCACGGTGTTGATTTAAGCCATGGTGATAAACATGATTAAAAAAAAAGAACAAAAGATTTAAAGCAATTACTTCAGATGACATTTTAAATGGCTGTGAATGCATTGAAGTGAGAATAAAATGTACAGTAATAAAGTCCTATAGTTATATGCTTTGATATAAAGTATTTCTAACACCAATGAGATCAAGAAAGCTGAAATATACAATGATATTTAATATGATTGAAGAAATAAAAACTTGAATACATGGATAACTTACCCTTTCCCTGAGGCAGAATATTTAGAGAAGAGAAAGGCATCCCAGACCCTTCAAATAGGGCAAGAAAAATAGTGATGGGAATTGGCATGAAAGATTTTGAAACAGAATATTCACCCCCCCCACACACACACTCCTGGACCTCTCTCTCTATTATGAGAAGTTACTAGAAATCTTTAAGGAAATTCCTGATAAGAACACAAATGGTTGCAACAGCAGCAAAAGCAATAGTAGTTAAGTTTGCCCATTTCTCACTGGGTAGTTTTTCCTATTCATTCATAAGAAAAAAATGTGTATGTATGTATGTATATATGTACAATTATATATACTATATTCAATCTTCTATTATTATATATAGTTATATATTTATGTGTAAGCATATAGAATAATATCTATATTAATATATTCTGGATAGTTACTAGAACTATTAATCCCATGTATGTGTGTGTATGTGTGTGTATGTATTGCAAGGATCTTCCAATGGTTTACCTTTCTACTTTTTTATGATGATTTTGATGAAGATAAATTCTTAATATAACTTTAAATTTATTCAGCTTTCTTGATCTGAGGATTGTATTAAAAAAATCCTGGAGAACTTTTTTCTTAATACTATCTTTTCCATTGATTCTAGAATCTCCTTCCAGAACTCTAATTAAAAATACTTTAGACTCTCCCCAACCCTGCATTCTCCACAACTATTAGCTTTTCTATCAGTCTTCTTTCATCTCTCTGGACTGTACTTTTGAATAATTTCTTAATAAATGACTTCACAAGTTTTATCTTCTGCTATGTCCAAGTCTACTGGTTGATCTTACCATTGAGTTTTAAATTTTATTACTTTACTGATTTCTGTTTACTTTAAAAATGCACTTGTTACCTATATATTCAAGGTTTTATTTCTTCAAACATATTAAATGTCGTTGTATATTCTGTTTGATAACTCTGATGTTTATATGGTTTTAGGGGTCTACTTTTGGGACCTAGTGTTTTGGTTGATTCTTATGATGTCTCCTTGGGTGGTTTATGATTTTTTGATTATAGTGTTTATCTTCCTTACAACTCTCTACATGTAGAATGTGGCTGAGGCCTCATTTGAAGTGAATTCCTTCAAATGATTTTTATTTGTTTTTACCAGGCACCTGAGTGGTCTTACTAGCCAAGAACATTCAAGGTTAAATTCACTTCAGGGTCTTTTCAGACTCTTTGAGGACTAACCTATACTTATTTTCAAGTAAGTTCTTACCCCCTCCACCCACTTACCTCATACTTGTGTTAATACAGCCAAGTTTCCTTGGCATATTTTTCTTCTTCTCAGATTTACACATCTTATCTTTGTATAGGGGTATCATATTAGGTTCTCTACCAAAGGTAGACCCTAAATTTTAATTAGTATCCTCCATGTCCCAAGAAGCTACCAATATAGAAAACTAGCATTCAGGATTTAGCTGAAATCCTCAGAACAAAAATTAGATGTGATACTTATCTTTTATGGCTTCTGGTTTACTTTATTTTTAGACTTGAGGATTTCCCCCCCAACTCACCAATATGTTTAAAAATAATAGAGATGTTTTATTTTATACAGTTTTTTTTTAAATCAGTTCAAAAGGCAGTTGTGGATATCCAATCTTCAGAGTCATATACAGATATACATCTTCTTTTAGTGATCAACTCAACTTTCTTGCTTCCCATGTTGTAATATGCCTCCTGTCTCATCTTTGTTCTAGTGCTATGCATCTTGGATGTAAGATCTATAGTTCTCTACTATAGCATATGGGCTTCTTTCCTATGGCAAAAGGCTAAACTGATTTGATTAACACATGTGGCTAAATCAGGCTTATCAGGCTAGTCTGGCTTTAGGTGGGTCCAGAGATACAGTTTTGAGTTTCTGGAAAAAGACACAGTGTTTTAGTAAATTTTTTCACTGCTGTGACTAAAAGACCTGACAAGAAAAATTTTAGAAGAGGAAAAGTTTATTTGGGGGCTCACAGTTTCATCGGTCTCAGTCTATACACAGCTGACTCCATTCCTCAGGCTCAAGGTGAGGCAGGACATCATGGCAGAAGAGTGTGGTGGAAGGAAGTGGCTCATATGATGATCAGAAAGAAAACAGAGATTAAGCTCAGGTCACCCAATATATACCCAAAAGTTATGCTCCCAAGGCCTATCTCCTTCAGCCACACCCTACCTTTCTACAGTCATCACTTAGTTTATCCTCATCAGGGGATTAATTCACTAATTGGGTTAAGACTCTCATAACCCAATCATTTCACCTCTGAATGTTGTTCTTGCATTGTTTCACAATGCGTTTTTGTGGGACACTTAATATCTAAAGCAACACATGGTAGGTCAATTCAAATAAACCAAGGTTGTTATATCTAGAGTGGAAAAAGGACTTTCATGGATCTCTGAGGATATAGTAGTTTTTCTTTTTTTTTTTAACATCTGTACTTTATTCTGATGCTCAATGTTGTTGAAAGGCTGATTTTTGGATTAAAAACATTATCATACAATTTCATAAACTAGTACACTGCATACAGTTATCAAAAAAGGCTTATTTATTTGAAATCAGAGTTATTGGTCTAATCATGATAACAAATGCTTCTCCGTAAATACTCATCTGTGTCCAAAAGTATATGTGAATTTCTGATGACACTTATTTCACTGAAGGAACCAAGTTCATTAGTAGACGGTTGATTTTTGTAATCAAGGCAAGGTTAGAGATAAGGAGAGATAAGTAGGTGGGAGGAGACTAACATCAGAAACAGGAAAGTGAGGATACATTTGCCACCTGAGAAATATGGTATGGTCTATCTATGTAACCAAAAGCATTATTTATTTATTTACTTATTGCCATACTGGAGAGATTTAACCCAAGATCTCACACATGTTAGGCAAGTGCTCTACCAATGAGTTATATCTTCATCCCTAAAAGCAGCAAACATTCAATATGTATATGAAAACTCTATCAACTTGGGTTTAGAGAAGTTTTATTTCTCTGTAGAGAAAGTTGGATGATTTTCCCAGATATGGAATATTATAATAAATAAAGTATTACACTAAATAAAAATGTCTCTAGATTCAAAAAAAAAATCAAAGCAGGACAATAATTTGCATGTCTACCCTGAAATTTCATGTTAGAAAAATGTTTTGTTCTTAATCCAACTCTCTAATAGATATGTCTCTTTTATATTTTGGCATGAATAAAACAGTCAGATGGAATTATAAAATAATTTTAAAGCTCAATTGATAGAACTGTGCACAAACAGCTCTAATTATCTAAGAAGTGAAAGAATACATTAGATCACACTCTACAAAAATTATTGCTTAGCATTTAAAGTGAAATTAGAATGTACAAGCTAGTAGAATCATGTAAGTTTTAAAAATGAAGCAGAAATACAACTGAGGGAGGACTTCAACTTCTACTCAAAAGATTAGATTGATGGATTTGAGTATATTACAATATATCTACTTTCTGAGCATAATTAGATACTGTTATTTTGCTCATCATAAATCCACACAAAACACAGACCTGAGCATTAGTGTCACTAAACTTTGTCTTTGGTAAAAACTTTAGATTGGATCATAGCTTTAGTCCCCTTGAATCAATTTTTCTCCATTAGTTAATCAGAAGAATATGTAGAACTAATCAGATACTTCAACAGTGAAGAAATTTGTTTTGGTGTGATCCAAAAAGAAGGGGGTGGGGGAAGCAGGAAACTTGGAAAGCTCAGGTCATTTTAGACCAAATCCAGGCTACTGCACATAGGCTGTAACTCTTCTTTGGCAGCTTCCAAAATAGCTATATGCACCATGAAGGTTCAGCAGTTGAGTCTTAAAAATGTGTGGCCTGAGTTGGCATTCAGCAGCTGACTATCTTATTTCCTGCAATCCAAATCAGCCACAATGTTAAACATCTTCTCCTTAAATCATACTCAGTGCAAAGCTTCCAGGCAGGCAAATGGCAGAACAGGTCTGTTAGCTTTCAAGATGCAAGAACTAGTGATTTATTCAAATCAAAGAAAAACTTGATTTTCGTTCAATCCCTTCATTTGATGAAAAAGAAGCTGAATAATCCTAAGAATTCAGCAAATACCATAGCATATCAGAGTTGTACTTAGTGATTTAGTAAGAGAAAAATAATTGGTGACCCTTAATATACTTGGTAAGCTAAGGAGGTCATCTTTCACCATGGGTAGAAATCAGATTCCATTTCTCATCTTAGGTTCAAAGGATTTGATACTGTTGAATTATCTTCCTACTAGTATCTTTGTTGGAAATTAAAATTATTAAAAATATAGTGTTTTATGGTATAGAATGTTTTGTATAAAACTTATAATTTATGTTACAGAACAGTTTATTTTATTTTTATCACTTGGGTGAGTAAAGTTGTCCATGATTTGAGTTTTTGACTCTTAGTCCTAATCTCAAAAGCTTTCTGCCTAGCTGCTTTTGTAAGAAAAATATGAGCCTCCGGGTCTATGTAAAAGACCCCACATCTACTTAAGATTGGTATTTTCAAGCACATACTACGTTAAGTCAGGTACTAAAAGACATTTATCTGTTCCAGATTTCCTTTGATGTAATTTTTTTCCTTTATATGGGTCTTCCTAACTTTTAATGCAAAAGAAACAATCCTACATTAAAGTATTAAGACAGACATATCCTTACGTACAACAGAAAGAGAACACCAGCTCCTACTCCCACCCTATAAAAATCTGGATCTTATTTTATCATTTGCTCTTAAGAAAATAAAGGTCTAGTAAGTATAAGGTAACATTTTATATGGTAATATACTGACTCCTTTTACTCATTTTCAAAAGTAAGGCCGTGATGGAACATTTGTGTTTCTGATTTCTTCCCTCATTTGGTATGTAACTGGCTTGCTATTTACCAAGTGATATTTTATTTCAGGGTTTTGTTGCAATGCTAATAATCTTATTCATTTCCTTGTTACCAAGATTCAATAATTTACTGTGAGCCAGTGTTTTAAGTGTTGCATAAAAAACTAAAATTAAATGAAATGGTATATTAATCTTATAATATAGTGTCATCATTAACAGATGTGCAACAAATTGGTATCTTCTGTTTTATTTGGTGTGAATCTATTTGATAGTATTCTAAATTGAGTCAAATTTGAATGTTCACAAGTAGAATTTCTGTGAATTGACTATCTAGGCGAGTGACAGTCCCTAAGTAGAAGACATTAGTTATCTTTCTGCATATATTTTCATGATACTGAACAGATTTTTCAAACTATTTTGCATACCTTCCTGAAACAGCATTTCCATTACTTACAGGACTAAGTCCAAAACCTGAGTGCTAGAATTAAAAATATATCTTTATAACTGAAAGTATATTTTTATCAGAATCTCTAAATTAAAAAAATTGTGTTTACTGATTAAAAAAAAGAAAATGTTAGATGAGACTTGCACCAGGGGGTTTCTAAGTTCTTAAAGTAAAATTAATATACATATCTTATTTTAAATTCTATCCAGAACTGAATCTAAAGGCCAGAACTGAATCTAACATTATTTTCAATCACATTGAAGGGAAATACTTTTTCAATGTCTATTCTTTGTTATAGATATATTAATAAACATTTTCTCTTCCAAGTTATTTTTTTTAAATTATGTGAATTTTATCTTAGTTCTGATTTTAGTATGGAGGATGAATGGTATCTCCTATATAACTAATTGACTAATATAAAACTTTAGAACTCCTTGTAGCTTCAATTTAAAAAGACAAGTGCATTTAGAATTTGTTAAAGTAGACTTCAAGCATGATTTTAAAATCTTATAATAAGTGCACGTATTATTTATCTATTTCCTATAAAACATTACATCATTGAGACAGTCTGATAAACAGATTTTTTTTTACTAGATTTCATGCTCTTTCTCACCTACTACATCTAGTTCATCAACAAATCTTACATGTTTTAAGTTTTAATGATTCTCAAATCTGCCCATTTCTCTCTTTTGATCCCTACCACAATTCCAGTATTTTCTCATGTAGACTGCTCTGCCTATAAACTTTCTCTGCCAGCTCAAGTCTGTTTTCAGTACACCAACTATAGGGCTAATAAGATAATGTTACTTCAGTGTGGACAATGCTTTAGTAGATTTCCATCACTTACAGGACTGAGTCCAAGCTCTATAGTATGACATACAAGGCTATTGATAATCTGGCTACTTTCCATTTCTTCTTTCAAATTCCTACCACAACCTGCTTTTTATTCAATGAATATTTATTAAATTGAGTTTGGCTAAGTACCTTCTTCTGTGAGTTATGTATCCATATACTTTGCTCATTTTTATTGACTTTTAAAAAATTCATAAATATGCATTGAATTATACTGCTTTTTCTTCATCATATTAAAAATACTAGCATTAGTACATTTTTTATATAAGAAATTCTTCAGAGTTTTAAGTTGTCATAAATTTAAGACAGAAAAATAATATTTAAATTACTATTTTTCACTGGTCTTGACTCACATTGGCTATAATAGGAAAGACTAGAATATGGGAGAGGTGGGAAGTACAATCTTAGACTCTAGAGGCAGATCCAGATGACCTATTTGCCATGCATCTTTGTTTTTCATCTTTTTTCATCTTTTTCTTTTAGTCTGGAAGTTCATTCTGTTTTTTTATTTATTTTTATTTATTAATTTTATTTATTCTTTTTAAATATACATGACAGGAGAATGTATTTTGGCATATTATGCATACATGAAGTATAACTTATTCTAATTAGGATCCTATTCTTGTGATTGTACATGATACAGTTACCTTGGTTGTGTATATCATATATGAACATAGGAAATTATGTCAGATTCATTTTAGTGTCCTTCCGATTCCTCTCTCCCTCCCTTCCCTTCAGTCTCCTTTGTCTAATCCAATGGACTTCCATTCTTCCCTTCCCAACCAACCCTTGTTGTGAGTTACATCTACATATCAGAGAAAACATCTGGCCTTTGATTTTTGGGGACTGGCTTATTTCACTTAGCATGATATTCTCCAGTTCCATTCATTTACTAGCAAATGCCATAATTTTATTCTTCTTTATGGATAATATTCCATTGTGTATACACATTACTTTTTAAAATCCATTCATCTGTTGAAAACACCTATATTGCCTTAATTTAATACCATTTTCAAATCATAAGTCCTGTGGATCACCCCTCAGAGTGCCTTTGTCCTCTGGGTCTTTATTCATTAAGGCCTAAATTGATTATTTCAAGACCATTTTAATCTGTAATCAATATCAGTCATGCACTATCAAGATCACAGTCTGGTGCCTGTTCTAGGCAAAACCCTGTGCTAAGCCTTAGCACACACTTGAAGCATAAGGCACAATTCCAATGTGAAAGACAAACATGTCTTCTGAATGTCACAGAATGTGGCTTTGCCTCTTCTGTATGATGAAACTTGTCCTCCAAAAACTCTGGCAATTCTGGCCATCTTTTCTGAGGTCTTATTTTAGTTGTTCTCCCTGATAGATTTAATGTAGACTCAGTAATTATTAGGTATCTTTAGTTCTTCTTACTTCACAGCTGTTTTCTTCAATTCTAACAAGCTCTTACCTTTCTTCTCTCCTTTCCATATTCTCTTTTCCTTAAGAATTATATGGAAGTTTATGCCTTCCTTAGCTCCCCTATTTCATCATTTCACAAATAGTAATCCTCAAGGTTTACAAAGTTCTTCTTAAAGATGATGTTAAATTTGCTAATTGTATCTATTTCAGTACTTTTTTTAAAAATGTAAGTAAGTTTTTAAAAAATATATTCATTTCAAATGGAACATTTGGAGAGTCTGAGAGTGTAAGCAGAGTAAGAATGAGGATGATTATTAGAAATCAGCCTAAAGTGCTCCAGGTGCAGTTACTGTCTGTTTAAGGCTCAACAGAGAACTGCTGGTCTTCACTGCAAGCAAGGTATTAATCATTACTTAGTTTTAGATCACCCATTTTAGATTTCTTAATACCTAATTTATACAGATAATCAGTCAATGGTTGATGAAAGATAACAAAAAAGTTGAAATATATGTTAGTGAGGAGTACAAATGTAATTATGTAAATTTATTTTAAATGATATTCCTTAGACCCATTCGTTTGTCTCTTCATAATTCTTTAAAAATGTACCAATATTTCTTAGACCTCAAGAAATAATAAAATAAACTACAATGACAATTATACCCAACTTGATTTGAACTGGGAGTAAAAGCCACATTTACAACACATTTGTGGAACTAAACTAACAATTAACAGCATTGTCTCTTATGTTGTCATCTGAGAATAAAATATAATAATTCTGAAAACATTTTTGCTAAAATTTCCTTATTAATATGCCATAGAAACATTGGAAAATAATCTTCTAAATTCTTGAGTTGGCAAGACCATGCATTGTTGTGAAAGAGATCATTCATCCAAAAGGTTGGGAAATAATGACCTACATCAGTGGTTCCCAAAATATATTATTCCTCAGAACAGTAGCTGCATGAAATTTTTCAATTTTAAGAATCATGTCTGAGGCTGGAGTTGTGGCTCAGCAGTCTAAAGCTTGCCTAGCACATGCGGGGCCCTGGGTTTGATCCTCAGCACCACATAAAAATAAATAAATAAAATTAAAGGTATTGTGTCCAACTTAAAAAAAATCATGTCTTTATTTTTTTAGAAAGAAATGCATGTTCAGTTTAGAAAGTATATCAAAGTGCAAGGAAGAAACCTAAAATTCTATCATTTCACCATCAAAAAGTAGCCATCTCCAACTTAGATTGAGCAGCTCTATGCATATGTAGTTTAGAAAGCACATTTCATATGAACAGACAGAATTTAAGAAAAACTGGATTAACATGATGATTTTTAACAGATTTCTTAAAACTTAGAAAGCAACACTCAAATTTAGACAAATATTCACCTCCACAGAAAATATGGGTTGCTAAATAAAACATCTTTTTAAAGGTAAAAAGAAAATTTTAAGAATCTTTAATGTAACTTTGAAAGTATTAAATGGAAGATTAAATAAATTATCACTCTTCTTGTAGCCATTATCTACCCTGCCTTAACTTTTATTTTTCTTCTGATCATCAATGCTTAAATGTATGCTTTGTCCATTTATAGTTTATAAAAATAATTCCTAGTTCCACATTTTTAAAATAGGAATAATGATATTGTGTACCAGGTATTTAAATTAAATTAAAATTACATAGACATCCTTTATAACTTAATAATTTATATATGACAGAATGCATTACAATTCTTATTACACTTATAGAGCACAATTTTTCATATCTCTGGTTTTATATAAAGTATATTCATACCGAATCGTGTCTTCATACATGTACTTTGAATAATAATGTCATCACATTCCACCATCATTTCTAACCCCATGCCCCCTCCCTTCCTTTCCCACTCCTCTTCCCTATCTAGAGTTCCTCTATTCCTCCCATGCTCCCCCTCCTTATCCCACTATGAATCAGCCTCCTTATATCAGTATTTGGATTTTGGGGATTGGCAACTTCACTTAGCATTATCTTCTCTTCTCCACAAGTCTTTACAAAACCCTCCAGCTTTCAATTGCATCTTCATTTGAGATACATATCATAAACATATTAATTTAGTAAACAATGAAGATTCACTCCTATTGACCTACTGGAAAATTGTTGGCTGATTACAAACTGAGAGTTTTTATTCTTCTATGGTGTGGTTCAGTGGTAGAGTGTCTGCCAGGAATGCACAAGGACCCAGGTTCAAGTCCTGGCACCACAAAAACAAAGAACTGAAAAAAAAAAAAAGGTGGCATGTCAACTGATGAGGCATGCTATTTAGTTTTTAATTTTGCGTTCTTAATATTGTTATAAAAGCTTATTACACTACAAACCAGTTACACATGGAATAACTAGGGAACACACTGCAGTTGCATTTGGTGTTCTTGGAATATATGGATGCAAGTAACAAGAAGCTACTGCTTCATTGCCAAGAAGTCAAGTTTAATTTGCTTTCTTTTCCCCTCTCTCTTCAACTGGCCGAAATACAAATTCCACTGCAAATGCAACAACCAGCAAACACAGATGCCATCATAAATACATGGTGTTGCCAAGTAGGAAACCCTACATTGACGAATAACAGAACTCCCCATAGCAACTAGAAGATATTCTGGGTCACATATTTTAAAGCTTGAGACAATCTTATAACTAAAGAGTATACATTCCTTATAATTGAAAATAAGTTTTTGGTTTTTTAGCACTGACATTTACTGTAACTCAATGAGTAAGTTTTCTGTCTGGTTCATATTCATAGTGGATTGGGAAATTTCATAAATCTTTCATTCTGAACTTCTGCAATATGTAACTGCTATCAAGGAGTTCCTGCTGAGCCTTAAATAAAATTTGCCATATTCAATTTAAAGAAATCTACAAACAACTTTCAAACTTTGCTAATCAAATTCATATTCTGATAATTTAATTTGAGTGTTAAAGTTTAGCAGCTCCATGACACTTCTCACTGACATCACTTGGCATGGAGACAAAATATGAAATCAACAAATATTCATAAACATCCACTGTAGGGCTAATATATGTTAGATACTGTAGAGGAAAATAAAATCTCCAGGATTTTTTTTCCTCTACTCTGTAGAAATCATTAATACAGGACACTAACAAGTCAAAGCAGTATTTCATTAAAGAACTGCTCTTATAGACCAAGTTATAAGAAACATCATTTGTCTCCAATTGCTCCCAAATCTGAACATCCTAAATAAAAATTCCAAGTATTATATTTCAATGGATACAAAAATTAGGAAAGAAAATAATCTTTTAAAGCAAAGTTAATATTGAAGATCTTGATCTCTAAAAGCAACTCTGCTTTTAAATTCAGAAAGATGTGTATTAATTTTTATGAAATTTTCCCTATCACAAGCATTATGACATGGTAATGCTTTTTAGCATCGCCCAGTTGAAGAAGCCTGGGAAGGCCTCAACATTTTACTTATTCTCAGTAAAGATATTTAGGTCAGTGGATGAATTTGAAAACCAGTTCTCCCTATTTTTTCCTCCAAAATAAATGTACGTACCTGAAAATGCCTACTTGAAAAGCCATGAGGCCAAATAAAAGATTTTTTATTTATATTTTATAAGCATTTGAAAAATATTACATGCTATGTATACAAATATGGTACCAGTATGCAAATCTCTAGATGGCTTACTAGATGGCTATGTCATCTACTATTAAAATGTAAAAATCCATTGAGCATGCTAAGGTTAATGTGCATTGTGTGTTTGTGTATATAATATCTTTTCCTAATTTTTGAAGTTGGTAATAACATTAAAATTTGTCCTAATGCTACAGAATCAGGCTTTAAAAAACTATAACTTGTGAACTTGATTTGTTATCTCAAATGGGTATACTGGCTGAAGTACTTAAATTGAAACAACTAACAAAAATAGAATATTTCTTTTATAGTGATATTAAGAAAGCTACCAATAAAAATAAAGATTACATATATAACAAATTCAATAATTATTCTAATATTTGGCATGATTTTGATTAAAATGTGGCTTTTTAAAAATTTTTACATAACATCTACACAACCTGAAGTTTTTAATCATTAAAAATTTTTAAAACTCTAGGTGGCGTACTTCTACAAGTTTGTAGAAGGAAACACAAAATTGATCAAGCTTTTTATTATTTCTAATCAACAACTGTTGAAACTATAAATAGAGCAACCAGTCCACTGACATCTGAGATTTGTTAATAGAAAATTATATGTAAGTTTAAATCTATTAATCTAAATAAAAGCCACAAAAGATTGTGAGTTTGTTTACATTAGTGAATATTTACGTGTGGGAAATGAGTTGCATGCAGAAGAAACATTTTAACAGTGCCAAATGAAAAGAAACAGCATTGTATTCAACTACTTTGACATCTTTAACTTTCACATATTAAAAAATTCCCTCTAACATTTGTAAGACTACATTTGTGTAGGCATTGGTGTCATTTCCAAATATACATCTCATTACTATTTGAAAATTATCCTGTTTACATATAAAGACAACAGTATATCTGTCAGATGACCCTCGCACACTAACCAGTTTCTGACACCATGTGGGCTGTTTGCAAGGGCAGCTCTGGCTCTTGATTGTCACTGGGGATGCAACTATTTGTTTGACACCATGTCTACTTCCCAATGATATTACAATTCATTTATATGGTGCCATGTGAAGTTCTTTTTAGTAAGACGATTTTATATAGTGTTTCTTCAAATGTTTCATTTGGAATCACTCAACTTAGGTTCCTCTCACAAGAATGGTGGCCATATTTATATGCAAGCAGGCCTTTTTTTTTTTTTTTCCCCAGTCATTTGGGAATTATCAACCTATGGGGCTGTATTGTCTCTGACCCTCTCTGACCTACTGAGTATGACAGGTAGACCAGTATCATGAAACTAGATCTAAAATCAGTTGTCATTTGAGCCCCACTCTGGAAACCATTGGCTATAGTTACCACTCTGGAAACTTTCAATGATTTTAAATGGATGTCATGTTGACAGCACACATTATTTCCTAAGGTTTTCAAAGGATGCGATAAACTCATCATTTCACATAATTCTTACCCATGTTTTCATGTAATAGTTGTTGACTAGAAAAAGAACTGAATTAATAAGAAAAGGAAATTCTTAGTAATGTATCTCTCAAGTCAGTTGAGCATGAGTTCAGATTTATTTTCATTTCTAATCCATTCTGTCTTTGAAAGGTTGATCATTACTTAGATTTCTGCAGAGAGACGTTGTCCCAGTAGTGACTTACCTGCAAGATTAATATCCTAAGCTTATTGCTGTTGGCAGCAGTTTGTTGAGGTAGAATAGTTTTGGGGGATCTAAAGTCTTGAAATTGAGTTGTATAATCTTATTTTTTAATTTTATTACATTGAATAGTAGATATGTACTTTACCCTATTGTAATTCATTCACTTGTAAACAAAAGTGGTTGTTTCAATGTGTTAATTTAATTTGGGAGGCACCTAAATTTAATTATTAGTCAGTTTTTTTAATATTAAGAAACAACGAGTATAGAAATCAATATTAATTCTTGCTTTGCTATGATATAATATAAAGCTTATATATCTTCTATCCCCCTTTATGGTTATTACAATTGGGTACAAAATAAACACAAATTTGCATTTATACTATGTATATATACAATCATAGGTACACACAGATATGTATAGTGCACATATGAACATATGTATACAAATATATAGGTACTTTTTCTCTTTTTAAAGATCACTTACTCATCTTTATTCTCTTCTTTTAAAAATATAGTTTTTAAAAAAGCTATTGATGGCTACTCATATAAATCAAAAGAATTAGGCTTGACTTATGAGAAGTGAAATAGTAATAATTCAACTCATATGCTAATTTTAAAATCACATCGACAAAAATATCCTATTAAAAACACAAAAGAAGTATACCTCAGTTCTTTATTATGGCATTCAGGAAGAATGGGATTGTAGAAATAAATCGAATGGGACAAAGTGGGGGAAACATACAAAGCAGAAGAGGGCAAAACACAAAGAATGTTACAAACACAATACAAGGAACAAAGGTACTTTCTGATCTCTATGGAATCATTTGCTTCTTTCAATCTGTTTTCCAAAACTGAGTCTAGTGTACACCAATAGTTCTCCAATTTTGGTGAGCCTTAGGAATACCCATTTAAAACAAATTGCTGGACCCCATCCTCATTCCATGGTCCTAGGGTTGGGGACCCCAAAATTTGTAATTCTAAGTTTCCAAGTGGCCATACTGTGAGAATCACTTATTAGATCTTTCTAGGTCCTGATAGTTGGGGGGAATATTCTGAGGCTACTATGAATTCCTCTAGCTTATATTCTAAAAGTAGTCAAATTGTTAGGTAGGGTTTTTTCCCTATCATTTTTGTGGCATATAGGTGATTTTCATGGCAGCATTACAGTATTGTTGATGATATGCAGACTAGATTTTTGCAATGACTTTCCAATTTCTTTTATCAGGAAACTAAGTGAGGAAGTGGAGTTAAATTATTTCTGAAAGTATAGTTTGATAAATAAATTACAATTAAGTGTGCATAGTATTTCTAATTCAGTCAAACATGGGGGTAATCATTTATAGTTTTTGGCAATTAGATCCTGTGTTTTGTTAAATTTATACAAAGTATAATTTTTTGAGTGATTATAAAATTTTGTATACATTGCTAGCACACAGAAATTAAGTTTGGGGTATTAATCTTGAATTTATGATTTTATTAAATCTACTTATTATAGTACATTCTTGGAGATTTCTTGAGACTTCCCATGTAGATAATATTATCTGCAAATAAGGACATTTTATTTTTCAATCTGTATGTTTTTCATTTCCTTAGGGTATTTAAATGTAAAGCGCCATGTTGAATAAAAGTAGAACAGAAGCAATGACAACACATGTCCTTCCCTTATTCCCAGTCTTAGGGAGAATGCATTCAGTCTTTTATCATTAAGTTGTTGTAGATGCTATTTACTAAGCTGAAGATGTTTTCTTTCGTTTCTGAGGTTTGGTTTGGTTTTGAATCATAAATGGGTATTGTTTTGCAAAATGTTTATTCTGTATTTTTCTGATTTTCTTCCTAATGTGATGAAATACTTCGAATTTCAAGTATTTAATCAGACCTGAATTCCTGTCTTTTACAAACTCGAACTGCTGATATTTTGTGTCTATTTCATGAAAGCACTGGTCTCTACTTCTCTTTTCTTATAATCACTTTTTCTTATTTTCTTATTTTGATATCAGAATAATGTTGGTTTCAACTAATCAGGTGGGAGGTATTCCCTTTTCCTGTATTTTCTGAAAGAGATAATGTAAAACTGCTGTTATTTATTCTTAAATATTTGGCAGTTTCTAATAAGGGTAATTATGCATTTACCATACAACCCAATCATATTTCAAGTATTTATTTATCCTATAGAAATGAAAATTTCATGTTCATCCAAGACTCAGTAAACAAATCTTCACAGAAACTTTATTTGCAATAAGCAAAAATTGGGTTATTACTCAAATGTCCTTCCATGGTAACTGGATTAAGAGATTGTGGTACATTGGTAAAATGGAATATTAATTAGTGATAAAAAGGAACAAACTGCTGACAAACAACACTGAGGATTTAAAAGGGTAATATGATGGATGAAAAAAGTCTTAAAAGGTTACATACTTTATAAGATTCCATTTATATAATATTATTTAAGTGACAAAATTATAGTTATGAAGCATTAGGGTTAGATGAGGGCATAACCATTTAGAATTAGTTTGTAGAGATGAAGAGTTCTATGACCTGATTGTAACATGAATCTACGCATGAGAATAGTTCATAAACAGAAAAAAAGCATGTAAAAATTGTAAAATCTCAATAAGCTCTGTACCTGAGTTAGTAGTATTGCTGCAATGTCAATTTCCCAGTTTGACAATGTACTATCGTTATATAAGATATTATAAAAAGGAAAAGGTGTACTAATCATATAGAAGAATCTCTAACATTTTTGCAACTTCTTGTTAAGTCCTAAAGTATTCCAAAATGTAACATTATAAACAAATTACTAGTAGGCACACACACACAAAAAAGAGCACGTGACAGAGAGGCCTGACCTTAATATTCTGGATGAAGAGTCAAGAAAGACTTTATTATATAATGAAAGACTACAAATTTTGTAGGAACACAATTCAGCTCATAACAGAGGTTTTACCTGCCAAAAGAGTGTGGACGAAGATAAGGGAACAACAGAGATTCAAAGTCAAAGAGGTTGAAAACAGTTCTAAGTATTTTGTAATAGTTCTCATAATGACTATTTATAATAAAATATTTTAAATAGGTAATTTAGTTTAAATAACTATCTGCTTGCTTTAAATGATTATATTCTGAAACAGCATTCCTGATATGTCTAAAATAAGAGCTTTGTGTGTTAAAAAAAAATTGAATGGTGGATATATTAGAAACATATACAGTTAAAAAAAAGTGGAACCCCAAACACAGTGTCTTAAACAACCAGGAGTTATTTTCTCTCAAATAAAAAAGTGCACAGGTTGGCAATTGCTCATGTTGGTTCAGGTGTTCAACAATGTCATCAGGGAGCCAGGTTCTCCCTAATCTATGAGCTATACCTTTCAAATGTAACTTTCAATTCTCACATTTGCCATTTCAAGGTTGTAAAACAGTTGTTACAATTTTCTTATTGGCACTCAGTCAGAAGGACAAAGAGGCGCAAAGCTCTGACTTCTTCATTTGAAAGGAGAGCCCTCCCAGAAGGCTTCTATGCATTTCATTAGCTGAACTGTTGCATCCCACACCTGAGATTTGTCCAGTAAGATAGTCAAAAGTAATGTGACTATTTAAATTTTAAAAATTAGAAACTGAATATCACAGTTGCACTAAGAGTCCAGGAGCATTTCTAGTGCTCAGAAGCCACTAATGGCTAGTAGCTACCACAGCACATGGCATGAATACAATTTCCTTTACTGCAAAAAGTTCTGCCTTGGTCTAATCACTCACCACAAGAAAACTACCACTTCTCTTTTAAATCAATTAAGATATATCCTATGGGATATTCTAATCTCTTTGAGGAGAAGGATCTTCAGCACTATCCAGGCAAAATGGTACTGTCAATGAAAAGAAATAGAAGTAATAGGAATATGTTGAGAATTGTCTGCCACGATGGGATTATCAGTACATTTAGGTTGAAGTTTATAAATATTACCACTGACAAAGTACTTAATAAGTAAAAACTCTTGGCAAGAAGTTATCTAAAAAATAACTTTATTTTTTATGAGTAAAAATGAAGTGAAGCTAAGACTGACAGCTATAGAAGGCAAGAAATTAACTATTACACAAATAACAATTGGTAAAGTAAATAGTAATCTAGTGATGATGGGTGGTCAGAAGGAGAAAAGGTAGCAGGACAATGAGCAGGCACTAGTTTCTTTATAGCAAATGTAAATTTGAAATTGTTGATCATGGTGAAAATACATTTACCAGTTTCATGTACACAAAGAGTACATCTCTGTGAAAACAAAGATCAGTAGGGAAGAATTATCTGCATACGGGAGAAATTATTTCACAGAAGATATTTAATCAGCTGCTTATTACTCACTACAGAATAAGATGAAAAAGATTGTAACATGGAATATTAGACTAAATATAAAGAGTGATTTACTAATAGTAAGAATCATTCAAAAGTTAAAAGAAGTGGATATTGGCAATAGTTTTCTTCCTAAAGACTTACAGGTTATTAAAATTCTCCACAGTCCCTACTTGCCCAAATCCAGCAATGACAAGTTTGGAAGCCTTGTATATTGTTAGCAAAAATAAGTTTAATTTAAATATACATATATAAATTACAAACTAATACTAACAATAAATATTTGTCCTTAAGAGCAACTACCTGTTTTAAAAACTGATTTGTGTCTAAATAAAATGTTTAACTTTCAAAGTCCTTTCTTTTCCATTGAAACATGTAAAATACTGTTGAAGACAGGATAAAGATTGTTTTTCATGAAAATAAGAAAATGTAATTATAACGAGGAAGTTAATAGAATATGAGAATTGTAATAATTCTATTTCTAAAGATAGTTTAAATTTTATCACTTGCCAAAACCGAAGGGAACTCAACCACTGCAACCTCTTTAATCCCTATTCTCTATGTACTTAAATATATCTTTATGTAATTTACAGTTATATTTCAATAAATATAATTTGTGAAAAGGCTAAATTGAAGTGTTACAGCACAGACTAACCTTAAGGCATTTTATAAGTAGAAATATCTACCTCAAAACAAAAATTTCACAGATATTGCAGAACTTTGGAGAATGACATACTTTAAAAGCAAGATTTCAGAACATAGCAAAGTAATTTAAACAGCCCAAAGGAATGCAAAGCAAAATCCAACCTCATACTATAAACAAGTAAGTTAGGTATGCTGTGTATTTCCAATCATCAGTGAGGAGTTAACTAGAAATTGAGCTAGACAATAATATGATTACAACAAAAAAGAAGCTAGGATCTTCATATGCAAGTTTAACAAATCATCATGGTTTATTTAACAAGGTTTATTTCTACATCAGATTGTGGATTAAAAGCAGTTATATATGTGATATGAAAAGACCGATGTACAATCAATAGGTCTTATATCTTTCTTCCATGGATTTCCCCCATCTCCCTGCTTAGTAGTAAAAGGCATTTTTAGGCTTATATAAACACATTCTTTACAACTGCCTCTTCACAGAAAATTAGAATATAAATAGCACTGGGCATTTAGTTAAATAAGTCACAGGTCAATAATTTCAACTGTGCAGTTGTGAAATCTAATGTCAAAGAGTTTTTGAAACCTTAAGACTGGGTGATCTGCAATGTTTCCAGCATGTCTTCAACTGCCTTTAGAGAGTATTTGGTTTCCTTCTTACTTCGGCCTGCAAACTAATTAAACAACAACAAAAGAAAGCTCTATTAGGCTCAATTTCAATTGCAGGTTAAAAAAAAAAAAAATCACAACATCACCTTCATATTGCTAATGAAACTTAACATTAACTATTTTCTCACTAGCATGGAATCAAACATCTTCCTAAGAACAAAAGTTAAGGTTTAAGAACCTTTTTATTAAGGTTTCATCCTCAGTTGAAGTGTACAAAGGTTTCACTCCATACTTGGTTGGTTTTAAGTAGTATGATAACATCATAGATTTGATTTTAAAACTATCTCATATTCAGACCCCAAACATGCATAAAATAACAAGCATAAATTTTAGAAATGTAACATATTTATTAAGGCACACAATAATAATTTCCACTTATCTCACCTCTAAACAGATTCTTACAGTTTCAAACAAAGATATAAAGTAAATTAAAGTACTTTTTATTAAATATTTTCAAGTTGCAAGTAATCAAAAAAGTCAAAGTTGGTCATATTTTAAGTTTACAGATTTATCAGTTGACTAATGATATGTTTTTGTAGCACAAAGCCTGTCAACACTCCACACAACATATTAAAATGATGCAACATATTTTTAAATATCCATTTTCTAGTTTATGAAATTGTAATTTACTTTATAAAACTAAACTGGGGTTGGATTTTATAATGAAAATCAAAAATAATACATCAAATACTATCTCTCTATATATAAAAGTAAACTCATGGCATCTTAAATTCAATATAGTACACATAATCTGTGGGGTTGAACACTGTTGAATACCCCATGCTGATTTCAAAATGAGTTTTCTAACTGGACTGACAATCTCCATCATTTATCAGTCTGATTTAACACAACAGATTTAACTGATAAATAAGTGTTATGAGGATAGAGGAAAGCTTAATTATATTATCTGTTTTCCCGTGGTCAAAGTATTAATTAAAATGTGGTATTAGTAACATCTAACATCTAGATAACATATTTTAAAGCGACTGATCCTGCCTTCAAATAGCAATGCTATCTTAAGTACTTAGTACTTGATTTATGATGTGTTTCTTCTCTTTCGTAATTAACTAAGCAAACTTCTCATGACCTGTTCAGAAAGATTAAATAATCTAGTACAGGTAACATTATAGAGGCATAGGCTTCACAAATTGGTAACCTGTCTCTGACCCTTCTGGCTACACCATAACATTACAACTCCCCTAGTTCCTAAAACATTAGCTTCTGTAGTTGAATCTTTATTTAATAGAGTAAATAAAAAGTTGTTTGTTTTTTTTAAGGGAAATGTCATGGAAAGAGAAAAGCTCATAAAAACCAAGATCAATTTTATTTTTCCCTGAATTAAAGTATCACTAAGAACTGAAATGTTAAAATACAAGTTATAATTATAAAATATGGCAACAGTAACACCACATTTAAAACATTTTTTTTCTTCATTTCCCTTGGCAAATAAAGGATGTGAGGCATGGTTATTACTTATATTATCCCAGTTGATAAATTCACCTTCACAAGGATCTACAAAGAACAGAAAGCCTTTTCTTTTACCACTGCCTACCCAATGTAAACAGGAATGGTCCTAATCAGATACTTAAAGGTCTAATTCGGAGAAGAGAAGCTTTGATGGGTTGGGGGAGGAGTACAAAAATAGGTTACCATGTGGTAACATTGACTCTTAATTTAAGTTTTAAAGCAGCAAAGTAAAAATTTAAAAACTGTAGAAAGCTAATGTTCTAATATGAATGTTAAGCTGTAGTATTTTTCTTGATTTGTACCTAACAAATATAATAGGAAGTGTGATTTTTTTAATTAGCTAATTTTAAAACATCATCTAAGATGGTGTCAAACACTACTGACAAAACTGCAATTTACAATAAACCAACCTAAATTGTGTCAGAACAAACAAAAACAAAATTGGGAATATAAATCTATCATTTCAAATTTTGCCTGACATGTAATTATTCTGCTATCCCAGAATTACATAGCAATTTAACTGATTATGCTGGAATTACATTTTTTTTCATCAAATCATGATTTAATTTTCTGTTTCCCAAGGATAATAACAGAATCACCCCTGTAATCACAGATAACATACGGCTCAATAGCATAGGTGAATTTAACAGTATACCAAAGAGCATTTATCTGGAGAATTGTTAGCAGGTTCACGTTAAAGTTTTTCATGAGCATTAATCAAATGTGTTTGCTTCTATTGAACATGCTAAACCAATTATTTAACTGAAAAGCAAGCAGTTAGCTATATTATTTCATTATTCAGTGGAGATGAAGAAAAACCATCTTCAAAAATTCATTTTTGTTTCATTCATAAATATCTAGAAAAACATTACTATAAGGAATATTTATTTTATACTTAATTCTAATTTACATGCCTAGATGAGAGTCACAAAGTTCTCGAACAGATCCCAGAATTTACCTAATCACAAAAATGTCAATCTCTGGAGGATGTACTTTTCCACATTATTCACAAATTTTGTGTTTTTCTTTTCATACAGTTATATGTAATTAAGTAAACTCTTCTTTCATACTTCTTTTTTGGATCTATAAGAAAACTCATCAAAAGAACAATAAAACAACCAAATAATCTTGCATATCAAAACCAGAAATCAATGATTTGTCCATTTTAACAACTGGGACACACTGAACAAAAATTAGCTCACACAATTTGTGGAAAATAGTATGGGCCAACAAAGTAATAGGATAAATAGAATAGAATGGCAGATGGATGAATCTCAGAAACATGCAGGCAAAATTAATTTGGGGTGATAAATATCAAATGACTGCTTGCCTGCTATGTGTGGGTGGGGAGGACTGACTACAAAGTGACAGATGGAAACTTTTGGGGGTGATGAAAATGCTATGTATCTTCACAATACACTTTAAATATGTGCAGTGTACATAATTCTATTGTAACAAAGTGGATAAAAAGGCAAAATAAACTAAAACAAAAGGATGTGACTTAAAGATTTATAGAACTTGTGTCCCTTGAATCTGGGTTAACCAAGTGAGTTGTTTTGTCCAATGAAATACTAGCAAAATATGATACAATTAGAGGCTTTTTAAGCCTGTGCATATTGCAGTTTGCCTATTAGCTCCTGAAACTATCATGTGAATAAGCCCAAGTTAGCCTGCCAAATGACAGAAAAGATCTAGTATCTCCAGCTGATGGAGTCAACTGTCAGCTATTTAAGTGAGTTAACCAACTATGGCATACCAGCAGAAATATGAATGAATTCAGCCAAAACTACCACAATTACTCAGCAGATCTCACACCAAACTGCCTACCTACAGAATCATAAGCAAATAAGGTATTTTAAATCACTAAGTATGCAAAAGTTAATGGATACAAATATTTAAGAATTTGGTTTACAGAAAGAATACAGAGAAACTTCCTAGAGAAAGTATAGAATATGAAAGCTTCAAAAACACCAAAATATTTTAAAACCTGTTCCTTTTCTGGTGTTGAAATAAAAATAAATTTTGTATGAGAGGTTATTCCTAATTCAGGAGTATTACACATTGCTATACAGAAACCTGACAGGACCAACTGAGAGGTGTGTTATCTTCCTACGGTGATACTCAAAATGAATTGAGAAATTGACAAGAAAATTTCTATCCCTTGTCTTTCCTATAGAATGAAGAAAAGACAAATCACACCTTCAGTAAGAAGTCTAAGATATCTCTGAGTAACTATGGAGTTTATGGTATAATACTCAATGCCTGAGGAGTACCAGTAGTGCTTTCATAGTTTTTCCAAAGAACACTCAGAATTTATACGACTTTATGAAAAGAAAATGGATCTCACAACATATTGAGAGTGTGCAAGGAGAGAAGGAGGGCGGGAACATGGAACTAAAAACAGGATTTGGTTCTATAAACAATGCATCTCATAAAGCAGGAAGGGTATACTTGGCTAGAGACTTGATCAACTGGGCTTTTTCCATCACTGAAAAGAGTTCTTGAGTTATAGTAATTATCGTAATTTTATACTATTGAGAGCTGTATATCCTAAATGAAGAGAGAAATAAGCACAGGTAGAATGTCAATTGTTCACAAGAAAATAGAACTGAGGAAAGAATTAGAAACTACATTAACATCTTCATATACATTTATACCTGACCCATCTTATAGAGGCAGTATATTATTACCCTTAAGAATATCAACTCTGGAGTTTGCCTTTCTGCATTTGAAAACAACTGTCATTAACCAGGTGTGTCACTTTGGGAGCATTATTTAATCTTTCTGTGCTTTAATTTCCTCATTTGTAAAACAGGTGGGCTGGGGATAGAGCTCAGTGTTAGAATGCTTGCTTAGCAAGCAGGAGAACCTGAGTTCAATCCTCAGCAATGTAAAACAAAAATAAAAAGCCCTGTAAAATAGGAAAAATATGTAATTCATAATACAGCCTCTATAAATGTTTGTTATTTTTAACTATTATTTTAATTGCAATGATCGGAATAGGCATAAGAACGTGAATTTGAAATGATTCATAATGTAATCTGGTGATGTAATTCCAATGTAATTCATAATATAATAAAGCTTAACTCCTCAGAATACTTTCATTTTTTAAATTAGTGCATTGTAGTTATATATAATATGTGGGTTTATTTTGACATAATTATACAAGCATAGTATATCACTGATCCAATTCAACCCCCATTACTTCCCATTTCCTTCCCCCTGCTCCCTTTCCTTTATTCTACTTCTCAGAATACTTTTAAAAGAAAATCCAGGTCCAGAGATATTATGCAATTTATCCAATGTTGCATAGTTAATAAATATCAGAGCTAAATTTTGAACCCAGACAATACAGATCCACCATCTGTGTCTTCTTTAATACACGGAACTAGTTCCATGGAATGGGATTCATAGTAGAATACAGAGAAGGACAGAAAACAATGGATATCCACATGGGATGAAATGGCTGCTATGTCACATCATAAATAAAAATCTTTTCCAAGTAAACTATGGATTTACATATGAAAGTAAAAATCTAGAATTCCTGAAGACACACAAGACTCTTTTGACCATTGAGTAGCAAAAAATTTATTAACAAAAAATAAAAAGTACAAACCATGATATATCCATGAAGGATATCACTGATAAATTTGATTACATTTAACTTTAGAACTTCTATTTGTCAAACTCATTTGAGAAGGAGAGTAAGAAAAGAGAGGTATTTGCTACATACATAACCAGAAAAGGGCTCATAATCAGAAAACCAAAAAAAAAAAAAGAAAAAAAGAAAAAGTCATACAAACCAATAAGAAAAAGATAAGACTTTATAAAAGAGAATATCCAAATGGCCAATAAACACGACAGAATTCTCACTGGAAGATGCAAAATAAAATAAACGAAATACCACCATACACATACCAGAACAGATATAATTACAAAGACTAACAGAACCAAGTGTTAGTGAAGATATAAGTGATGAGAATTCTTTAAGTTACTTATAGGAGTAAATCAACTAACTTGTAAAACTGTCTACATCTACTACAGTTCAAAATACACATACTCTATGACCCAAAATTTCCACTGAAAAGTGTATATGCATCAGAAATGTATGTTAATGTTGACCAAACAAAAAATTCAGTGCAGTGCTATTCAGAATAGTCCCAAACAGAAAATAATCCAACTGCCTGTCAACAACTGAGTAGATATATTGTAATATAGTCATTCAATATACTACAATATAATAAAAATGAATAAACTATAGTCATATACAAGGGTAAATCTCATAAACCTAATAGTGAGTGAGATCAGGAGAAAATGAATACAACTGTATGATGCCATAAATTATAAAGTTATAAGTCAGTATTCTTGAAAAGTAGATATTGCAAGGACCTATCAGGAGGTGATGTTTATATTTATGTGCCTAGATGCATATTTATGACTTGTGTTCTTTTTTCTATGTTACCATTTAATAGAAATGGATTTAAAAAACATAGTTATGTCAAAAAAAGAACCTAGTAGTTAGCTGTTTCTCAAAGATAAATTAAAGCAATGATGAAGTGCGCATACTATTAGTTTTGTATTATACAAGCATTATTTTTAAATCAATCACTCACACAAACATACACAGCAGGCCTACTTATTGTGTAACCCTATCTATTACAGATCTGAGATATCTCAAACTGTGTTTTTAAGCAGAACAATCTAGCTGGTAACTATAAATATTTTGACTTACAATACACTAAAAAACACTAACAATCTCTGCAACATATAACTACACAAGGGTGATTTTAAATGCCATGATTAAGATGACACTAAACTTTTAAATTAAATCTCTCCTATCTTCTCCAACCAGGAATATGAAAATAAAGAATCAAACAGCACCAAAAACAAAACCAACACAGAAGAAAACAAAGCCCACATTATATCTTCTTTCTAAAACCCTAGAATGTGATTTTGTCACCAGTAGCAGAAAGACCTATAAAAGATCAACAAGTCTGCAACAGGAGCAACACAAAGTAACAGAACAACCCACTTACTCTTTTTAAGAAACCAAAAATAAAATCATGAGCAAGCATTAATCCCTTCAACAAGGAAACCTAAGTTGATGAATTATAAATGGTCTACAAAACTTGGAAAATCTTCACAAGCTCCAAATCAAGAGCAAGTGTAATAAACTATGCAAATGAGAAATTAAGTAAGTTTACATCTAAGGCCTCAAAATCTCTCGAACAGTCAGCCAACACTCTCTTACAGAAGCACAAAACCTAATACCAGGAGGAATAACTGAAGCCAAATTTAAAAACCTCATACTAGGAGAAAAAACTGAAGCAAAAAACATATACTAAGAGGAAGACTGTTCAGATAAGGAACATAAGAAGGGAGTTATGCCCAGAGGCACCTATTAAAAAAACAAAACAGGGCTGGGGATGAGCTCAAGCAGTAGCACGCTCGCCGGGCATGAGCGTGCGGCCCGTGTGGCCTGGGTTTGAACCTCAGCACCACATAAAAACAAAGATGTTGTGTCCGCTGAAAACTAAAAAATAAAATATTAAAAAAAAAAACTGGCACAGCACTATATAACATTTAAAGTTGAGAATAATATTTCAGAATCCAAGATTGTTAGAATTTTTTTAGGGTAGAACAGAGAACTACCATGAAGTAAATATTCTATGTTAGTTCTGACAAGCACTGGATATACAGAGAGGTCTTAATCAAGTTGTCTGTAACAAAAAGGAGGAAGCCATAGAATAGTCAAGTTGGGAAAGCTACCCTATCCTATCTTTCGCTCCCCACATTCCATGTTTCCTCCTAACAGCCCAGTAAAACTGTCTTATTATAAGTGAAAAACAAGAAAAAAAAATTGTATAAAAATTATTATGAAGAGAAAAAGAATAAAATAAAAAAAATGATAGAAAAAAATCTGAGAGAAAATGAATAGGAGGTAAGGAAAGGAAATCCAATATACTTATAATTGGAGCCCTGAAAAAAAAAAAAAAAAAGCTAAAGCAAGTGGAAAAAAAATCTATAACTATAATTCTAAAAGTATCTTTTCCCAAAGAAAATTACTGAATCTATATATTAAACAACTGTGTTGTGTACTTAGGAAAACTTATACAAGAATAGCCAACAATACATATCATAGTGAGATTGTTAGATTTTAAAGAAAAAGAGCAAATTCTTTTGAGTACCAGATAAAAGTCTAAATCACTTCTGAGAGAAACTCAGGATGGCATTAGGCTTCTTGACAGCAAAATTTTATCCTAAATAACAATGAAACTACATGATTAAGATACATAATTAAAGTAAATGTAAGCCAAGAATACATAAACAGTCAAACTATCCTTTAAATATAAAGGCTGCTAGTTATAAACAATGGAAGATGTGAAAAAATATTTTTTCCCATGAGCAAATTTTCCTTGAAAAATATTTCCTGAAAAATCTCTTAGAGATAAGCTTCAGAGAACTAAGAAATGAATGTAGAAGTTTTAATATAAGATTTAAAGTGTAAGCAGACTGCAGAAACTTTAATAGTTTGGTTCATTTAGTTTTAGGTTTTCCCTTCCTTCTTTATTTCTTGGGATACCTCTGATTAATAATACATTCACATACCAAATATGCTTTTGAAATGGATCATGCTATTTATGTTACATGAAGTTTTAAAATTACTTCATATTTACCAAAGTTTGAAGAGACAAAAATCACTAAGAAATACATTAACTCATCTACATAAAAACAAAATTATTAATACTAACCTGATAAGCTCTGTTTATTTGGCTAGCTGCCCAACTAGCATATTTCATGTTGTCCTTTTTCATTTTTGCACTTGCTTTTGGATTAGAAGCGATATGACTTGCAGACTAAAAAAAAAGAAACATCAAAAGCAAAATTTCTTTTATTCTAGTCAATCAATAACATGTAAGGGTAACAGTTGCAGTGAATTGATAACAGAAAAATTTTAAAACTATCAAAAGCTTTAAAAAATAAAGTTGAATGAAATTAGTGTTTAAAAATGAAAACATTTTAAAATACAGCATAATCCAAAATAATGAGACAAACGGTTATTTTAAATAATACCTGAAGTTATTTAATTGTATATCTACCACAAATCTGAAAGGTAAAAGCCCCTATCACTTAAATAAAGAAGCCATGGAAACATACTTTTGTAAACCAAAAAGTACTTTCTCATTAGAATTTTAGTAATGCATATTCTTGTTACTGAATAGAATCAGCTTTCCAATGTCAGAAGCACTGAGTATTAATAGAAATCTCAAAAATAATTTATACTATACTAACAAGTGAAAAAATTTCAGTCCAATAGGAATGATCTGACTTGACAAAAACAACTTTAATAGAAGACCTCTGAAAGAACATTCTTTTAACTAACCTATTTCTCTTTTCACTAAAGAGCTTTTAAGTTTTGTTCTACAGAATTCATTAATAACTACAATTTGTTATACCTTCTCCTTTTTAAAAACGTATTTAAGTAAGAAATTCTTAATCTGGACCCATGAAGAATCTATAAATCCCTCAAATCATATCTGAATTTTTAAATGTATGTTGTGATTCTGGGGAAGAGTAAGGTATAAATTCTGTTTTATTCTTAAATATATCTTATTCTTAAAAGGATCTGTCACCCAGTGATTCATAAAAAGGTTAAGCCTTTCTTTTATACCTAAGTGGATATTATAGGTTAACCTCCACTGTCAATGATGTATCTGTATGTTAATAACAAAACTTCTGTGTCTCATCACTTGTTGGATATGAATTTTTGTAAATGCAGTGGTTAAAAGACTGGATTAAAATGCCTGAACTGAAATCCCAGCTTAAACACTTGGGGGCTCTGTGTACATATTTGGGTAAATTAATTAAGCCTGTATATCAGTTTTACCATCTGTGAAATGACAGAAATATTTATTCAAATACTTCAAATGAAGATTTAAGGATTTAAAACAAAACAAAAAAATGCAAACACAATGCCTGGTGCATAAATTTCAATGTAAATGTATTATTAATAATGATGTATTGTCACACAATTTTCAAAGTAAGTATTTAATTTATTTAGTAACATATATTACTGTTAACTATATCTCTAAGCACTTGAAATTTGGAATTTTCTTAAAATTCCTTTGAACAATATTCTAGCCACATTTTGTCATTTCTTTCTAAAAATTATTTATATTTCTTCCCATCACTTTTTAAATCAAGTCTTTTTTCTTACTGAGCTATAACAAGAAGATACTCATTAGAAAACTCATAGAAAGAGTAAAATAAAACAAAATTTCAAAGAACTGACCTATTAAAGTTTATTTTCTTAGTCTCTTTGATTGCAGAGGTGTTCATTTTATATATGAAGCTCAGCAAATTCTTTTATTTCCCATAGCTCTTATTAAATGGCTTTTCTAAGCTCTTCATTTGGCATAAAGCGTAGATAACTACATACTCCCAACAATTTCTAAACTTTTTTCTATGCCATAAAAATAATTAATTTGACATATTAGAGATTCTATTTTCTAATGTTTTTTATTAGCATAGTTTAAAAACATCTCACACAAGTAAACTTAGGTAACAAATAAAATAATGTTGGGCACAAACCCAAGAATATCAAAACAATTAAAATATATATAATATACTTTGTTATATATTACTATTTAATTGTGTAAGAGTAGATATCAATTCTGATATAAAAGATATTTTATACAGAAATGTCAAATAGCTAGGATATCTTAACATTCAAATATAAAACTGCCTTACAACCTACTGTTATTAATACAAAAAAAAACGGATAAAGAGGATTGTTAAATGGAGTTTAAAGAGAGATTTTGCAAAATAACATTAAGCATGCACCTCAACTCACCATGTAAAGCCCAAATAAAGCCCTCATATTTCTGTTGTTCAGTTTCAATGCCTGTGCAAAATACTTTCTTGAAAGTTCGAGGTTTTCAAGTCCACCCTGGGTATATTTAACCTGTTAAAAAATTGCAATGTGCTGAAACTTGTTTATTTTACTACTTTAAAATATAGCATGCTTCATCATACCATAAGCATTAAGTAATTGAAACAGATATTATGTAAACAAATGCAAGATGTTAAAAGAATTCACCTTACGGTTGTTAAATCTAATCTAACATAACTTCTCCTAAAAAGCTATTCTATTCTATGAACATTAAGATCACTGAGTAGTTTCTAAAACTACTAGCACAATAAAAAAGCTCAGAAAAATTTCTGCTTGTATTGCCTTACAAGTGCTACACATATATTTTCTGTTACTACCATTACAAATCTAGACCTGGATATTGTGTTGCCCTTTTACATTTGTACTCTAATAATTAAGAAAATAATGATCCTTTTGCATTCCTTAATAATGAAGTCCTCTAACCTGATAGCATAAAATTATACTGATATTCTTTTCTTCCACTTTTCTTTTTTAGTTGTAGATAGACACAATACCTTCATTTATTTTTATGCGATGCTGAGAATCGAGCCCAGTGCCTCACATGCTAGGCAACTGCTCTACCACTGAACCACAACCCTAACCCCTATACACCATTTTTAAACCACAGACAGATTAAATACTTCCTTCATCCCAAAATATTGGCCTTAATATGAATTTCCAAAAAACATGAATTTAAAAACCATAATCACTGTAAATTTCACAGCAATTAAATGGTGACAATTGTGACATAAATTTATATTAGGAAAGAAAATAGTTTAATATACTATATAAAACACAAAGAATTCACCGTTTTAGTTGAAAGTCCAGCATTTCCACTGCAATAGTAAAAATTCAGAATTTCTTATTCCCTCACTCAATATTCATCAGATGGTTTAAATATTTACATATTCACCTCAATGAAAAAAATATTCTTAGTACCATAACAATACACAAGAGCAAGAAAAATAAAATCACAGAAATTTGTTTCTAAAAACACTTACTTCAGCATACTGCTGACAGTATAAATGGTTGTGTGGATTAGTCATCATAAGCTCCTCTAAACAAAAGGCTGCTTTTGCATAGCTGAAGAATATCAAGAGGAGAAATTACTTTTGAAAAATCACAAATTTTATCTTAGGTATGCCTTTAAATAATTTCAAAACAATTTTAGTTATGTCAAAACACGTTATTTCCAAAACAATCTAAATGGCTTTATTAATAAAGTACTTATCCTAAATCCATAAATACCAATATAAAAATTTTAATGTAATGAAACAAATATATGTCTAAATCCTAAAGCAGTCTATGAACAATTTATAGATACTACTTTTTTAAAAATTAGGCCACTATCATGATATTTAAACATTATTAATAACAAAGACTTTAAGACCTTGGATCTACACATAAAATAATTTTTGGAAGTCCACAGATCGTTAACAAAATGTTCAAATAGCTAGCATAAAGAGGTACTACACACTTTATCAAATACTCCCTAATCATTAAAAATTCTTCACAGACATATATTTGCCAACATATTCTATTACAAAGATTCTCATTACTTAAGTTTACTGTCAAATATTAAATTATATTTAAATTATATCTTTTAAACCTATGAATAATAGATTGTTAGTTTTGATATGCCCTCTACTAGTTCAAATCATGTGGTAGTAAAATGAAAATCTTGCTGAAAATTGCCAGAAATGGCTTTGGAAAACAGCTTTAAACCATGTCATCATTATTTTTCACTTTAATATATTTTATGTTTAAAACCATGCAACTATTCTTATTATTTAAAAGGAAATACTAAGAAATACAAGTATTTTAAATTTATTCTCAGGTGATGACACTATCCAAAAGAAAAAAAACTACCTACAGCTATTTTTAGCATTCGTTACCAATATGCATAGGTACCTACCTTTGCATTAATGCCTGATATATTTACTTTTTGAAATACAGATACTCTAGCTTCACAAATGTTTAACTTATAAAATACTCATTATGTGTTGCACACTAACAGTATTATGAATATTCTATCCTACAAAAATTCTGAAAGCAGATTATCATCACTGTATAGCTAAGAACACTGGGGCAGCAGAGATGTAAACTGAATACCAGGCTGTGTTCCTCCAGACAGCTTGCAATCCTAATATGTATTGCCTAGACCCACAATGAAAATCTGTGGTAATAATACTGATGAAGTTGTCAATGGTGACATAAAAAGTGGGTACCAGAGTCAAACCCAAAGGGCCTAACAAACTAATTGCACCCTGCACACTACCAAAGAACTAAAGCACTTTAGATTTATGAATTGACAGCATTAATTCTTGAAGCATTAATTCTTGAAACACCAAGGCATTTAGTGACTAAACAAATGACTTGAACGAATGATTTAATAAATGTCAGAACAATATTATGACTATTTAGTATCTACCATTCTAAAAGAAAAAAGGAAAGTTGTCTCTACCTTAAACATCCAATTTATCAAAAACAGTTTTGTTATATATATATTCTTTAACTAAGATGATGCCAAAAATTCATATTAAGGCTAGGAATAAATTTCTTAGGGACTTAAATGTGTTGAGGACTATGTGTCTGGTTCTGATAGAATATAAAGCAAGATAAAATAGGAAAGGAAGACTGTAATTAACTTAGAATGATAGAATTTCAAGTAACTTTTATCTTGGTCCTTAAGCTATACTGGGTTTTCTAAATTTTCTGTATAGGTTTTAAACTTGAAAAATTAAAAAAAAAAAGATTTCCTTTATTACTTTTAATCACAAAACCTTCAAGCAATACAAAAAAATTTAAATGACTGTCCCTTGCTTTAGAAACAGAATAAAACTAATGTTAATTTTTTTCAATGTACACTAAAAATTCAGTTTATTATTTAAATACATACTATACCATAATCATAAGTATGTTTATATATGTGTACATAATATATAACTGAGTATGTTTATATATGTGTACATACAAGCATAGATACATCTCTGTTTTCCTAACTGAAAACAGAGACTTTGACAGCCAGAGTACAGCAGAGAACTAAAGAATGGTTCCTGGAATATAGTACACATTTCATTAAATAACAGCTACTGCTTTTATTTTAGCTCCCACCTTTATTAAAATTATTGAAATAACTACTTGATCCTTTATTTCATATTGTATGTATGTGCATGTACGTGCGCGCGCGCCCACACACACACAGACACACACATAGATTTGAGCAAAGGCAAGAGACAAATGTCTTCATGTTATTTTATTTCCTGTTTCAGCTTCTACAAGTATGAGAACAAAGTAAACTATTCATGTACATGCATGAGAATTTGATTCTATTCTCTCAAAAAGGAGGAAACAAACAATGCAATATACTTCGGATTTAGAAGAACTAAGGGAAAAAACGAAAAAAAAAACTACATCTCCAGATGGAAGTTAGGTTAATGCTCTGATATTAGAAAATGTTCACTGAGACTTTGCACTAATCCCCTCACACTGGAATTTCCTCCTGTCACTACAGCAATAAAAAAGCTAACAAAAACATTTATATCCAATAAGCAAGTTCCCTATAGCATTCAACATTCTTGATTATTCTTGGTTTTTAACCCAGGCAACTGAAAGCTTCTTTCGATATTTGGAAGAGTTAATTCTCTAGTGTTAAGGCTAATAAATGCATACAATTGACAGAATTTTTAAACAGCAGGAAGTATTATACTCTTTGTAGGTAAGAACAATTTGAACTCTTAAAAATTCACAATTTTAATTCACCAAAAATAACCTTAGCTTTGAAAATGCAGAACTTTCAAATTCCAAAGACTGTTATCTATATTTTAAAGAAAAATTTAATGACCACACAAACAAACAAACACAAATGACCTCATTAGAGCTATTCACACATTATAACCAGAAAACTGTTGATATGTTATTTTTAAACTTAATTGGTAATTTATTTTGTTCCTCATTTAAAATGACAGGTGGTTCATACCTTCTTACAAATTCTTTGGAAACCCACTCTAATGATGAAATTTTCACTCATAACAAAATTTTATGTGTTTAACAACTTACTCATGTTCATTGATATAAAGTTCTGCAAGTTCATGCCAGGCTTCTTGGTCTCCAACAAATCTGGTGGGAGAAAAGGGGGGAAAAAAGTAAATGTGTAGTTATTCTGTAAATGAACAGCATGGAGGCAAGCAGGAAAATCAAATGCAAATTCCATTTTAATTAAAAAAGATTTATCAGAATAACAAAACACAATCCTCTTGTAAAACACTCACTGTTCCAGATACTCATTCAGCTCCCGAATGGCCTCCACATTTTTCCCCTGGGCTTTTCGAATGGCAATCTTACGCTTTCTGGCAGCCTATGGGTTGACATTAATAAAGGATTAGGCTCTCAGGATTCCCTGGGTTTTTGTAAAGAAGGTAATTTGACTGTGCAAATTATTATCTCAATGCCAGTGAAATTCCATTGTGGAACTACTGCTTAGTGTGAGTTTATAAACATACCCCATGACATCCCACTGGGGAATTCAAACATTCCTCTAACAATCACATATGCTTTACTTTTGATGCATACAATGTATGCATCAGTTCATCCAAATAAACAGTCTTCTAGATTCTGATAATTACAAGCCAGCAGGGAATCCTAATCTTTATCCAACCTAAAGTCCTTTACTCTGTCTCATTCATAAGATCCATATCTTAAGAGGTAGAGGCATAGGGGAGATTAAGGGAAAAATCTCACCATGGCCTCTTGAATGTCATTATACAAATATGGCTTCTGACAATGTTTTCACAATTTTAAGAGAAAAATCTACCTATGAGTCTTTCAAAAGAATAAAACAAGTCTTGACAGAAACATTTTTGTAATAAGCATTTAAAACTCACATTAAAATCTTAACAATAAATACAAAAATCAATGCAAATTAATCTATACATTCATCAAATATATATTAGATATCTACTTTTTTTGGTCAGGTACTAT
This sequence comes from Ictidomys tridecemlineatus, assembly GCF_052094955.1. Lineage (NCBI taxonomy): Eukaryota > Metazoa > Chordata > Mammalia > Rodentia > Sciuridae > Ictidomys > Ictidomys tridecemlineatus. The sequence goes on from NC_135483.1 coordinate 28,985,273, forward strand.
GCCAGGCAATGAATATATAAAGATTAAAAATGAGATAACCTCTTTCTCAGTCTCATGAGAAAGACACATTATGTAAAAATTTTAATGCAGTAAGGGCAATGATAGAGATATATAGGGTGTCAAGACGACAAGAAAGAGATAACACAGGCTATAGCACAGTGGAAGAAGTGTAAAGATAAGAAGCAAAGAGGTTCCCAGACGTGACACACATATTGAAAAAGAAAAGGTGAACAGACATTAGCTAGCCAATCCCTAAAAAACAAATGCCAAATGTCTTCTTTGATATAAGGAGAGTAACTAAGAACAGAGTAGGGAGGAAGAGCATGAGAAGAAGATTAACATTAAACAGGCATGAATGGTGGGAGGGAAAGGGAGAGAGAAGGGAAATTGTATGGAAGGAGACCCTCATGGTTATACAAAATTACATACAAGAGGAAGTGAGGGAAAAGGGAAAAAAAAAACAAGGGGAAGAAATGAATTACAGTAGATGGGGTAGAGAGAGAAAATGGGAGGGGAGGAGAGGGGAAGGGGATAGTAGAGGATAGGAAAGGCAGCAGAATACAACAAATATTAGTATGGCAATATGTAAATCAGTGGATGTGTAACCGATGTGATTCTGCAATCTGTATACGGGGTAAAAATGGGAGTTCATAACCCACTTGAATCAAAGTGTGAAATATGATATATCAAGAACTATGTAATGTTTTGAACAACCAACAATAAAACTTAACCAAAAAAAAGAAAGCAAACAGGAAGTTATATGGTATATCAGGAGAAACACATGAGCAAAGGGACAGGAAAAAAATTGATGTGTATAACTAATTCTGAGGTTAAAGTAACAAGTCAGCAACTGGAGAGGACTATACAAATTATTAAATTGCATTCCCTCAATCTCTATTCAATTCAAATGCTGAAGGATAAACAATAAAATACTCTGATTAGAATTGTTAAGCTTATTAATTATGATACAAGACTTGTTGCTTTATGTAAAATACACTACAAAAGATACAGACAGAGGTAAAAATCCGAAGTCTCTTTAGATTAATAGGAGCTAAACCCAGTGGGGTATAGACTGAATGATTTGGGATTGAAGAAGTGAAAGTTAAAAGAGTAGAGAAATCAAGACATTACCTGACAAGTAAAGCCAAGAAAAATATTTGTAATCATGCTAACAATATTTGAGTAATAAAAATGACATGTTTTATGAATGCATATCCCTGATTATTTGGCTCATGCCAAAGACCTGGAATAATGCCTGCGACATGGTAGGCACATTCAAATATTTTTAGGATAATACCACTATGAAAAACAATAAAAGTGTTATAATAAACATCAAGTTAAAAAAGTCTCAAACTTTAAAGCTCTGAAATTAACTCAAATTTTAAGGCCATTATGATTGGACTTAAAATAAGACCCTTGTCTCAAATCCTATAAATACTGAGGAACATATAATCAAGAAACTGACTTCTTTGGAAAAACATAATATCTGATTTCACCAATCAAGGATCATTTGAAGCATAATTTACTCCTTTCATTTTCCATGACACTACTTCTTCCATAGGCAATATGGTATAGAAAAAAAAAATCCAGCTTTTAAAAACAAAAAGCTAGGAAGGTGAGTGCATGTGTGTAATCCCAGCATCTTAGGAACCTGAGGCAGGAGGATAACAAGTTCAAGGGTCAGTTTCAGCAACTTAGCTAGACCCTGTCTCAAAATGAAAATTAAGAAGAGTTGCAGATGTAGCTCTGTGGTTAAGCACCTGTGAGTTCAATCCCCAGTATCTCAAATAAAACAAAACAAAACAAAATGACAAGTAACTTAAACCCACATATCAGCTTTCTTAACTTCTTCAAACCTCAGCATTACCATCTGCATCCAAGTATCACTGTGAAGCAGCTAACACAGTACCAAGCATATAACAGAATTAAGTAAGTATTATCTACAGCTTTTTCAACCTATGGTCTATGCTTAACATTTATGGGTTAAGTGTTACAAAAAAGCCCTAACCATAAGATCCTTAAAGGAAAGGCAAAGACTACTTTAATTATTTATATCTTATCCCAATCCTTACAGGATTTATAACCAGCTAACATACTATAAAAATGCAGTGAAAACTTTCTGGAAATTTTGTATACAAATGTAATGAATAAGACACAAAGAATAAATATATATAGCGACAACTAAAAGGGTAGTAAAAACATTGTAATGAATACCATTATACACAATATGAATTTCATGAAGTACAGTGTACAAGGAACACCTAACTTTAGCTTATTTTTTCAGTTATTTGACCAGGCACCCTGCTGAACACACACTAATGTTTTACCAGTCTTCTGCAGAATACAGTTTGTAAAGCACCACTCTAGAGTGTTGAAAAGAAAATTAATCTTTCAAAATGACTTAAAAAAAAAAAAAAGTCCTTTTAAGCCAAGTATAGCAGCACAGGCCTGTAATGCTAGCTACTGTGGAGGCTGATACAGGAGAATCATAAGTACAAGGCCAGTCTGAACAACTTACTGAGACCCTGCCTCAAAAGAGATAGATAGATAGATAGATAGATAGATAGATAGATAGATAGATAGATAGATAGAGAGATAGATAAATGGGTTGGTTATGTAGGTTAGTGGTAGAGTGCCCCTAGATTCATGCTGTAATATATAAAAAATTAAAAAGTACTTTTTATAAAAATAAAGGTGTACACAATTTCCATTCATCAAAGAGATAGAATTAGGATCTGGAATTTCAGACTCCTAGATTATTCTATGACACATGCTGAAAAAGAAGACTCTATAGTGGTACTAATTAAATAATTTGTTAGTATTATTTTGAATTATGTGTTTTTGTGGAAAAAAGAATATCATAATTATATAAGAACTAAATAAAACAAATTTAATATTAAAATTAAATTGAGGGATGGGGTTGTGGCTCAGTGGTAGAGCACTTGTCTGGCACATGTGAGGCATTGGGTTCAATCCTCAGTACCACGTAAAAATAGATTAATTAATTAAATTGACTTTGTAATGGTCAGTTTTAAAAATGAAGTGTTTTGGACATTAAAACCAATCTTTATAACAAATGCTTTAAATTAACATCATTTTCCAGTCAATATTAAGTAAGATTTGCCCTACTGGACTGCACCAGCTGGACTAAATATATGAAATAACTATTTTTCAAGCTACAGGACATCAGGCAATGAAAGATAGTGATCCCTGAGAGGTGGGAAGCAAACCAGGTGAGACCTACTTGTATTGTCCTAGCTTACTAACTTTAGAAATTTTTAAGGCTGCCTGTGCAGGGAGCAGAAAAGCAGATTGAACCTAGTTGAGTTACAGAGTTCAGGGAAGGAACTGAGTCCAGAAAGACCAAACACACTAATAAGACAAATACCGGAAAAGCAAAGAAATTACAGAGTAAGAACTCTGGCACGCTGCAGAGGGTTTCCCTTGAATACTCAGCTTTGTACTGACTACTGCATACAGATAAGGAAACTAACCAAAGGAGAAGGAACAGAAAGATTTAGTACAAACAGTAATATTAATAAGTAGACTAAATGTTAAAGTCTTAAATAAACTTCTAGTTTGCATTTCTTTCTTGTACTTTGTTTTCCTGTAACATATAATGATATTCTCAATATTTTGTTTGGCTCAATCTTTGCAAAAGTCAATATATATCTTTATAATAAAAATTGTTCTACATTTTATAAATGATTAAAATTTCAGTTGTAAAACATGAAACTTCAAAAAGTACTCATTAGGATACAGAATTAGAAAAGAAAAGCCTCATTTAAGGTATTAAAAGTCTTGCCATGTAATGTATATGTAAAATTTTAAATACAATATATATACAACTAATTGTAACAAAAATACTGATTCAAAAAATTAAGATAAAGCTGGGCATGGTAGCCCACACCTGTAATCTCAGCAACGCAGGAGGCTGAGAAGCAGGAGGATCATGAGTTCAAAGCCAGTCTCAGGAACAAGGAAGCATTAAGCAATTCAGTAAGACCCTGTCTCTAAATAAAGTAGGGCTGGGGATGTGGCTCAGTGGTCAAGTGCCCCTGAGTTCAATCCCCAGTACCTCTCCACCAAAAAAATTTAAGATGAAAATAGAAACACACATCTCAGTTTTTGTGTATTCACACACAGAACAGTCCTGGACACTAAAGGAAGTAATGCACAGTAATCAGCTGCAAAAATAAAGGCATTACAATTTTATGGCTGGAATGAACTTGAGGAGTAGGTAGTAACAGTTAAGTCTCTTCATTTTACATGGATCAAAACCAAAAACCTAGGCTTATACAGCAAATCCTAGGATTCTTGAATTTGTACACTTCTCTTCTCTGCCATAGTTGTTCTATGGACACTTATTATTCAGCCATCCAATTCCTTATCCAGTGTTCTACCCAGAGTCAAGCGATACACATTTCCCTGAAGCCACACGAAATCCTGGATTTAAAATGACCAAGCAACCAGAATAAGGTTCAAAAAAGGCTTCTCTTACCTTCTGGAACTCACCCAGAACATACAAAAAGGGCTCATAAAAAAGACCAATTTCTATCATAACTTCCCTAGTATATATAATATTCTATGAAGAATCATGCTTAGGATACTTGAAAAAAATAAAAACAAAAATTTGAAAAAAATAAGAACATTGTTGTTTTTCATTTACTCTCTGAAAAAGGCAAGTACAATCTAAATAACTAAGTTTAAGTACTGCAATTTGTGTATGGGGGACAGGTAGCTGCCATGTTCCATTTCCAATTCATTGCCATTGCTTCTTTTTTCATGATTAAGAACATTAATCATAAATCTAGAATAATTAACTAACTATCCAGAGTTTAATTCTTTTATTCTTTTTAATTTATTTTTATGTGGTGCTGAGGATTGAACCCAGGGACTCGCACATGCTAGGCGAACACTCAACCGCTGAGCCACAACCCCAGCCCCCAAAGTTTATTTCTTACTAGCTGTATAATCTTGGAACAAGGCTCTTGAATTTGTTATGATTCTGTTTGCCCATAAAATAAAGTTAATAATATTAGAGAGGACTGTGGTGATAATTAATGAGATGACATATGTAAAGTGCTTAGCTTAGTGAGGGTCCACAGTAAATATTCAAGAAATGTTGCATTTCATCATCACTATCATTACCATCATTATTTTCTTTAATTCTATCAGTCTTCCTTTCAATTATACTTATTTATCACACCTTCTGCTTTGCAGAAAGCTGCAGCTTTACTCTAAGTTGGCTATAAAGTAGAAAAAAGCCCAGATTAATTATATAAACTATTATTTTATCTGAGCATGTTTTACTTGTACCAAGTTAAAAAAATGAATTAATAAATTTAAATAAGCTATAGAATTATTTAATCAATGCTAACAACTCCATTTTTGCCCTCACAAAGATCAGCAGATTTTTAGCCTATACCATTTCAAATAGTTTATCAGTTTCCTTAATCAACATTCTAAATTAATAAGCTGAAGGCATTAAGAAATACAATAACTGCTCTGAAAACCCAATGTTTGATAGTGGAAATCACTCTAGTAAAAGAATACCATGGCACAAACAATTTACAACCATTCAAAAATAAATTAACTGACCAACAACACAGATTCTACTTTTTTTCCTCACTAGGCATAAGTAAAATTCAATGCCTGGACCCATGGAATTCATATCTTCTAGGTGAACTATATATAATAACTATAATATAAATATATTTGGGAAGAAAACACTACAGAAATACAGTATTTTTTTAAATTTCAGTATGAATATAAAGGATATTGTGATTTTTGCTGAAATATTAAAAGGGGAGATCGCCACAGGGAGCTACCTCTGAGGATACACTAGATTTGAACCCTTATGCTCCTATAAGAATTTCCCAGTTACAACCATGTATAATGGTGTTAAAATAAAATAATCAAGAAACTATATAATATTTCAAACCCTTAAAGACAATAAATAATATTCAAGTGTACTACATGTTTTCTCTAATATAACACACAATTAGGCTAGCTAGCAATTTTTCCCAAAAGGCACATCTTTAAGAAACTAATTACTTGTGAAAAGACAGCCCTTGATTGAAGGGCTAAGGATTGAAGGATTAAGGTCTCCCAGCAAAATAAAATCCAGTACTCCCTGTAGTCCAGATTTGAGGACCTGGGAAGAAATGGTTAGCCAGCCAGCAAAGGAAAAGCACAGTTCCAAATTCTCCTGCCTCCAAGAATATGTGGCATTTTAAAGCACCTTCACCCTTGGCACAGAGACAGTTATGTCTAATACCAAAATAAGATTTCAAATATCTGATACATCACAATAGGCAATTCACACTTCAGGAAAAAAAACTAAATCCTTCTGAAATATAAAACCAACTAAAAGACAATAATTATAACACTTTGTTTTTGAAGGCATTATTCAACAATTATTCATTGAAGGCCTACCATATGCTAGTTACATTGGAAGCTAGTGACCTAAATTTTTCCCCTCAGGAAGCATTCAAACGGTGGGCCACTTCCAGCTTAGTCATGGTAGCTAACTACCAAGCCACCGCACTTGCTGCTGCTAGAGTTTCTGGACAAGTTAGAATCAAGAATTTACAATGTGATAAAAGGAGTGATAAGGAAATTGCTGGTATGCTTCTAGGATTTGATGACTTTTGTAATATGGTACTGGAAGATGTCGCTGAGTTTGAAATTATGCCAGAAGGAAGAATTACTAAATTAGATCAAATTTACTAAATCAAAATAACAATGCTAGTTCCTGGAGGAGAAGAACCTGAAGTGTGAACAAATTTCCTTGACTTATGCTAGATTCCATTTTGTTTTATAATGGCAACAAAATGGAGTTTTTAAAAAATCATTTAAGGTCAAGATTCTCTAAAGCTAATTTTCCAGTTAAAAGGAAATGCTTGATATATAATCATTTTTCTAAGTTAATCATGGTTATCTTGGAAAAAGAAGAAATGAGCTTGTTTTCTAAAGATTAAGAAATAAGGTGCTTTGGGCTATTATTTATTACACTATAGTAGTCAGTGAAACAAAGATTGTATTGTTTTGCCATTTGCTTTTCTGTCATTTTATATCTGTTTCCATCCTCATTTATATTACCATTTGTTTTTCAAACAATTGTTCCAAACAAAATGATGAATTCTGATTTTGAATCAGTACATTTAAAATACATGAGTTGATTGAAGAATTCAATTTGAACTAAAAAAAAAAAAAAGCAGCAGCATTCAAATGATGGAAAAATCTATATTTTAAAAGCAAGCAAAACCTAATAAAACTGACTGGTTTGGGGGTAATCTAAGGAATAAAAGTTTACAAATAGTCCTGTTTAATACTTCTTTCTGATGGTCTAGTGAATGAAATCTTCACACTTCAGAGCTTATAAAACATATTCACAGCTAATTTTTAATTAATATTTTTATTACAAAACACACTTAATTCATTTCCCTATCCCAATCAATTCCACCTGTTGTAGTCTTAGATCCTCATTATCTCTTGTCTGAAATAACACAAGCTCCAAATGATTTATCTCTTCTCAAATCCTTCAAATCATCCCACATTGCTGACAAGTTATTCTAAAAATATCTGCAGGTATTTCCTTAATCAAAACTTGACTTCATTTTCCATACTCTGAGAATAAAACCTAAAAATTTGAAGTATAGCATACCAGCTTGTTCTATAGACTTTCTTGTTGCACCTCTAACTACTCTGTACAACCAACTCAGAGGTATAAAATACAGTTCTCCTTAGAGACAAATGAATGAGGAATGAAATCACAGATATGAAATTGTATTTGAAAAATGTATACAAGGAAGCACTTTGGAAAGAGAAATACAAACGGTTTCTTAAGCAATATTAAAAGATGTTTGACATTACTCAATGGAAATAACAAGATTACATTTCTAACCAATTAAAATGGCAAGGATTGAAACAAAACAAGCTGATAATATATAAGTAGAAAGGTTACAGGCAAATAACCACTCTGTACCATAAAAAGTAAGTATAGATTTGTAACTGCTAGAAGAAACCATAGGGTCAACCTCCAGGCACCCATTTCCCTAATAAGACTCGTAAAGCTCAAGAAACGAAATCAATAATCAATAAGTAGATGCCATTAAAGTTTCTGCACAGTAAAGGAAACAAGAATAAAAAAAAAAATAAAGAGCCTACAGATGGGAAAAAAAAATCTTTGTTAGCTACTCTTCTGACAGAGGATTAATATTCAAAATATACAAAGAACTCAAAAAACACCAAAAAACTGAATAACTCAATAAATGGACAAATGAAACAGATACTCCTCAAAAGAAGAAATGCAAATGGCTAACAAATATATGAAAAAAAAGTTCAATATCCTTAGCAATCAGGGAAATGCAAATGAAAACTACACTGAGATTTCATCTTGCCCCAGTTATAATGGAAAGCTTGAAGAATACAAATAACAACAAATGCTGGCAAGGATGTGGAGAGAAAGGATCACATGTATATTGCTGGTTGGATTGCAAATTAGCACAGCTACTATAGAATCACTGTGGAAACTTCTCAAAAGACTAGAAATGGAATCATCATATGACCCAGTTAATCCACTCCTTAGTATGTAACCAAAGAAATGAAATCATACTATAGCAATATGTATATTCCAACGTTTTTAGCAGCGCACACAATAACCAAGTTATGGAACCAGTGTAGGTATCTATTGACAGATGAGTAAAGAAAATGTGATATGTATATCTGCAAATGGAGTTCTACTCAGTCATAAAGAAGAATGAAATTATGGTATTTGCTGGTGGTAAATGGATAGAAATGAAGAATATCATGCTAAGTGAAATAAGCCAGACTCAAAAAGTCAAAGGTTGAGGATTTTCTTTTATATGCAGGAGCTAGAGAGAAAAAAAAGTAAGTTTATGAAAGGACAGAGTCATAAAAATACAAGAGAAAACAGCAGGGGAAGAGGATCAAGGAAAAGAGAAAAAGAGGGAAAGGTACCTACTGGAAAATGAAACTGACCAAATTATGCTATATGCATGTATGAAGACAGCACAAAGAATTGGAATTCTTCTTCTTCACAAATATATGAAAAAATGTTCAACATTCTAATGCATAATCACAAGGCATCAATTAAAAAAATAAAAAGAAGACTAGAAGAATAGAGAAAGGGGATGAGAGGAGATAAAGTGGAAGTACTAGGAATGAAATGGAGCAAATTATGTTATGTGCATGTGTGAATATGTCACAATGAATCCCACTATTATGTACTAACAAAATGTGTTCATTATAAATTGAAAATTTAATGTATGGATTTTCTGACCTAGATACACTACATCTAGGGATTCATCCTACAAATGATATTCACTTGTCTGAGAGAATGATATTAGAATCAATCTAAGAGTTCACCAAAGGGGACTTAAAACTATTTTTCATCACAGGGACTATATATCCATGCAATGCAATGCTATACAGTTACTCAAGAGGATTAGGTAAAGGACGTGCTGATATGGCTTGATCTTTAAAAGACATGGTTAGGCAGAGTATGACACTACTTGCATTTCCAACCAATCTCCCTGTCAAAAGATAAACACATGCACACACATGTACAGACTCACAAGCATGCACATGCAAACACTTGTCTGTGCAAGAATGTCAAAGAAAAAAGATAAATAAAAAAGAATAAAATAAAAAAGAATCTCAATACCAAAAAAACTTGTCAGTGTCTGCTTACCTAAAGGAAGGAGTATTGAACTCAGAGGTAGAAAAACTAACTTACGTTTCTGCATTTTTTATTTTGTTATTATATATAATTTTAACATAAGTATGCATTACTTAACAAAAGAATATATTACAACTTTAAAGAAATAGGCAGGTGTCCCATTTCATCACCTCAAAATAAAAATTTGAAAACTTCCACTCTAAATCTTCTTAAGAAATTTTTCCAACCCTAAGTGGGCTTTGTATTTTAATGCTAAAGCTTACCAAAAATCAGAATTTAATATATTTATATATAAGTCCACAATGTGTTCATTACATCATGCTGATTCCCTAAAAGCATGAGCAAGATGCTATCTAATATATTCTTCTGTTTCCAGCACCAAGCATATTGCAAACACTCAACAAATGTTTCTGAAAGAATAATAAGGTGTGGGAGGGCTCAAGATTGCAGAATAGATAGACTCAGTCTTAGTTTGGTTCTTCAAACACAACTGCTTGTGGAGGTGGGTAACTTGGGTGAGTACTGGAAATTGTACAGACAATGTAACTAAGTGAACTCCAGAGAATAAGGAGAATGATGAAGCAAGAGAAGCAAGATACCCCAGTGGTGGGGGAAAGGGAAACTTCCCTCCAAGGAAGTAAAGGTAAAAGAGAAAGTGTCACAGTGTGACTCAGAAAGTTGAACACTGAAGACAAACAGCTTAAATAAACAGGTGATCTGGAGTCTGCAAAACAAGCAGGCTTTAGAGAAGAAATTCATTGCATCTCTCAATAAATTCTCGGATCCTACTGTCAAGACACTAAACTCTCTGGGGATCATAAAACTGAGAATAATCATACTTCAGGGTTCCTGTGGATATCTTTTTGCATTTAGTGGCTGGGCAGTGGCTACACGAGACAGTTGTGGCTTAGATAAGTGTTTCTGACTTAATCCAAGCATCAATGGCTATTACAGGAAAGGGAGTGGAAGGCACAGCAAGCAGATCAGCAATGCTGCCCTCTGTGATGCAGAGCAATATCAGTTGCATGTAGCTTCAAGCAGAAGTCAGCTCTAAAGGCTCAGGGATAAAATCTAGTCAATAACTTGGTCCCTGAATAACCTCTCCAGCCCAGAGCTCCAAGTTTCAATTCTTCTTCCTTCTTCCCATCCCTTTGAATCATTCCAGGGATCCAAATATGGCTTTGACATTCACCATGCCCCAGGATACATAGACTAAAAACCTCCTGAGAGAATATACTCCAGGTGTCATACACACTCTGCCCAAAATTGGTCAGCCAGAAGGTTTTGCTGCAGCTCTGACATATGCCATGTACCCAGTTCTGCATGAACCCTAACAAACACTTCTACTTAAAGAAAAGAGGTATACAGGCTCTCAGCTCTTGACCTATCCCCAGAGAAGCATAGATAGAGGGAGGCTGAGGTCTGGTTCTTGGGCAAATACCCCACGGTAGCAGCAGAAAGAGAAAACACAGTAGTTGATTACATCACATCTATGTGAATCCTCTACATCAATCACAGCTGCATCTGGTCAGAGTGCATAGGGCTCATAAGCCTGAAGTGAGTGCAACAGAGGGGGAGCTGTGTGATTCCAGCTGGCCCTCCCTGTGAAGCACTTAGATCTGTACCAGTCTCTGATCAGAGAACCAGAGCTTCAAGACTTTCAACGTACCTAGAACACCAAGAATCAGAATCACTTTCAAATAATAGTTACTATGAATAGTGCTTTGGGAGCTAATGCCTCCATAATAGGAGTAACTACACAGAGGCATATCTCACATTCTCTGCCACCTATTCCATATGTGCCTAAAGTACTATAATACCCCTACCCTAACAAGTCTTGCAGAGACAATAGGTCTTTCTAATCCTGTTATGGTATACTCTGTGCCCAAAACCACAAATTGTAACCAAAAAAATTATAGGAAGATTATACTATGGAGTCAAATTGGAAATAAACTCAATATTACACAACAAATCAAAACTCCAAGTCACATTAGCAGAAGAAAGGCACATACTGTGAAGGCTATCACATGAAAATGGACAAATTTCATTAGAACAGACGCTCAAATCTCAATACAGAAACACAGAAATATGAAAAAACAAGGTAATATGTCACCTCTCAAAGTTCTTCACAGTAAAAGATTTCAAAGATATTGAAGTAGGTAAATGCCAAAGTAGTCATAAAAGTCATTTTTAAAAGCTCAATGAGATCCAAGAGAAAACAGTTGAATGAATAAAAAAAAAAATCAGGATATAAATTCAATAAAGAGATTGAGATTTTATAAAAGGACCAAATAAAAATCAAAAGCTCAATACACAGGAAAAAGACTCAGTTAAAAGCCTCAACAACAGAATAATCAAGTAGAAGAAAAAGTATTAAAGCTTAAGAACAACTGTCAAAATATTACAGTAAGACAGCAAGACAAAAAGACAACATATAAGGTCTCTGAGTATTATGACTTGTATATGGAATGTTCCCTTAAGGCTGATGTGTTGAAAGCTTGGTCAGACTTTTGGGAAATATTTGGATTATGAAGGCTCAGACTTCATCAGAGGACAAATAATTTGATAGTATTTATTGGGAGGTGGTAGAAATGGTAGAAGGTGGGACCTAGTCGAATCAGTAGTCCTTGGAGACATGCCACTGGGATTATCTCATGTCCCTGCCACTCAGCTTCCTGGCTGTGATGCCACTAGTGACTATATCTTGATACTTGATATCGTGTCCCTAACCCCTTTTTGTGCATGTGCACTTGCTATTCGTCCCTGAAGTTTCCTGGAAGCTCTGCTCTACCATGCCTTTCCTCCATGATGTTCTACCTCAACTTAGGCCCAAAACAACGGAGTCAGCCAATCATGAACTGAAACTTCTGAAACTGAGTCAAAAAAAAAAAAAAAAAAAATCTTTGCTCCTTTAAGTTGTTATGTCTGTTGTTTTGGTCACAGGGATGAAAAGCTGACTAACACACTAGGACACCATTAGAAGATCAATTGTATAATTTGCATACCAGAAGGTGAAAGCTACATTAGAGAGAACAGAAAACATATACAGTTATAGAATAGCAGAAAACTTCCCAAATATTGGGGAAAATATACAGGTATAGGAGGCATTTATATCCCTAAATAGATATGGCCAAAAAGAACCTCTACACAACATGGTTATAATGCCAAAAGTACAAAATAAAGAAGAATACAAAAAGATGCAAGAGAGAAGCACCAAGTCACACAGGTAAACAAATCAACACAACAGCATATATCTCAGTAGAAATACTAAAGGCCAGAAGGGCACAGGACAATATATTTCAAATCCTGGAAGAATATAACTACTAACCAAGATTACTACTCCCAGCAAGGTTATACCTCAGAATTGAGGAAGAAATAAAAAATTTTAAAGGTAACACAGATTAAGGGGGGGTGGGAGTGAAATTCATGACCTCTAGACCAGTACTGCAATAGATGTTTAAGGGAATTCTATCCTCAGAAGAAGAAAGATAAAACAAAATCATGAGAGGATGTAAAAGAATAAATCTCACTAGACTATACAAGAAGATGTGCAAATGAGAAATAGAAAAGTGACATTATCAATACAATAAAACAAAATAAATTAATAATAAGTATCGAAATTCAAAAAAAAAAAAAAAAAGCCTTCAAATAAAGAAAAGCTCAAGACTGGATGGATATGCTGCTGAATTTTACCAGACTTTAAAAGAACCAATCTAACCAAGATGGCAAGCTAATAAGACAGTTAAGATTAGAAAATGATTCAAAAACTTTGCTATTCTACTTTTTTTTTTTTGAGTACCAAGTATTGAACTCAGGGGCACCCAAAAACTGAGCCACATATCCAGCCCTATTTTGTATTTTATTTAGAGACCTGAGTTGCTTAGTGCCTTGCAGTTACTAAGGCTGGCTTTGAACTTGTGATCCTCCTGCCTCAGCCTCCCAAGTCACTGGAGTCACAGGCCTATGCCAAGGTGCCTGGCCAATTTTACTTTTTATTAGTATCTTGATAAACCAACAGAAACTATTTCTTACTTTTGTAAGAGCAGTGTTTTATCTTTTAAATTAACTTTAGATCATCCTCAGGACAATTTGCCAACTTACAGTGTTAGTTGGGTCTTCTTGTAAAATTCGATCATATAGCTGTACAGCATCATCATATCTATTTAAAAAGAAAAAGGAAAATCGAGAGTCATTATCTTTAAAATGCAGTGATAATAGTAAATACAGAAAAAGATTTAACTGGCAGGGCTTCAACTGCATTCATAATTGATGTCCAAGTCTTCTCATCTGCATTTAAAAGGGAAAGTCTACTACAGTCAAAGTTTTTAAATAAAAGCATACTGTATATAAAATACTTACCAGAAAACTTCAAAAAACACTGATTGAATTTGGTCTGAATACAAAGGTAAAAACTAGCAACACTGTTTGAATAGAGAGCAAGCATCAGAACCAAACCTGGGACATGGCAGAAATGTTAATAAGTAATACACAGTACAAACACCTATGTCCAAATTAATGGTTCTAATGGGAAAAGAGGACAAGAGGCAAAAACAGATGATAATGTAAACAGACGAAGATTCATTTCTATGTCTCTGATTATTAGAAAAGCCTTACAGATTGAAGACACCAAACCATAAGAATATATTCAATACTCTTACTGAATAGATCATGCTGGATGACATTCTCACTGGTATGACTCATCTTTTTATCCTACCATTACAAACATAAATCTTTGAAAACAGACTTTATTTTCTATGTTTTGTTCCTTATGGACACCTCTCAGAATATTTGTTCAACTTTCTCATTGTTCACAGCTAACTATCAAATACCTCAAACTTAACAAGTCTTTCTACCTGAAATATTTCTTCCTCATTCTATGTACTTTTTTTTCCTTTTTTCCATTTGGTAGATAACATTTGAACATTCAAGATAGAAAACCAAAAGGCATTTTTAGTTTCTTTTTCTCTTTCATTTATAAAATGTAATCAGTAGCCTATTTTCTGACCCTCTCAATTTCTTTTCATCTTACTCTCTCTACAATCTCTGCTACAGTTTATAACTCTAGTGCAACAATCTCAAAACTGCTTCCTTTCTGAAACTACTCACTACACATCCATATTACAATGTTCTTACAGACAAATCCAACTGTTATTCTTTCCTTAAATTCCTATAATGGTTTCCTGTTACTCTCAGTTGAAATTTCTTAGTAGGGTATATGAAGTCCCACACAATCTGGTACCTGCCTGTACCTCTAGCTTCAGTCCCAAATAGCAACTCCATCATTCATTACATTCTAGATATAATGAACTCGTACTTCTCCTGGAGTACCTACAGATATGCTTCTAAAGTTATCATTGAAGAGGGAGCAATAGACAATGCTTCAATTAAAACAAACTATTTCAGCCAGTCATGGTGGTGTATGCTTGTAATCCCAGTGGCTTGGGAAGCCAAGGGAGGAGGATCATGAGTTCAAAGCCAGCCTCAGCAACCCTGAGCACTGAGCAACTCAGTGAGACCTTGTCTCTAAATAAAATACAAAATAGGGCTGGGGATGTGGCTCAGTGGTTGAGTGACCCCGAGTTCAATCCCCAGTATCATAGGAAAAAAAAAAAAAAGGACCATCTTTTTTTCTCTTTTCCATTACTAGGTTAAGAGTACACTTAGAAACAGAATTCTGTTTTTTAAAAAGGTTGTAACTCCAATCTAGATAATAGTGTCATTCATTTGCTTTGAATGTGTGTATGTGTTTCTAATCTAGATAATAATAGTGTCTTTCATTTGCTTTGAGTGTGTATGTGTTTGGGTCTGTGCATGCATGTGCTATGTATATTTCTCAAAACAACCTTTACAAATTGGCAATATCTGTACTTTAGAGGCATAAATTTGAAAAGAATTTAAAAAGTTAAATAATTTATCAAGTCAAAGCTAGGAAATGCTGAAACAAGACTTTGAAGCCAGCTCTTACTCCAAAGCATGATCTAATTTCAGAAGGTTAGAGATGGTAAATGGGTTACATTACCCATTTCCTGGGAGTAACTGACAGGATTTGTGATGAGAAACACTTTGACACTATTCTAGAACTCGGCAGCAAGAGACCTCGTGCAATGAATGATGTGCCATGAGCATGAGAGAACCTAACACAATCTCCATTTTGCCATTTTTAAATGGAATCACATTGTTCACCAGATTTGGTTACCTTTCCATGGCTTCAAATCTCATGCCTGTTAATCGTTTGACTCTATGACTGCCAGGGAACTGTCTTCTTAACTCCTGAAGACAAAACTGAAAAAATAGTTGGTAAAAAAAGACTTGAACAGTAGTAATTACCTCATATATATTAAATGGGTTACAAGGAATGGTTTACATAGTTTTTACTATGTCTGAAAATTTCTTGTTAGTTCCACTTAACTTTTCTGTTCTTTTGTTTTGTATTTAAAAATGGATGCTAGAGACTAAACTCAGGGCCTTTATGTAGTAGGCAAGCACTCTACCTCTGAGCTACAACCCCAGCCCTCAATTAACTGTTAAGAAAAATAGTCAATACTAATTACAGAAAATATTCAATACAAGCCATGCACCAAGTCTTAATCACTTATATATAAATAAAGCAAGTTAAATATAAAATAGGCCAGGCATGGGGGCTCACACCTATAATTCCAGCAACTCAGGAGACTGAGGCAGGAGGATTGCAAGTTCAAGGCCAGCCTCAGATTCTTAGTAAGGCTCTAAGCAACTTAGTGAGACCCTCTTTCAAAAGATAAAATAAAAAGGGCCAGGTATGTTGCTCAGCTGTTAAGTACCCCTGGGTTCAATCCCCAGTCCAAAAAATAATAATAATAATTAAATACCTACCAATGCCAAGTCATCTCGACCATAGTCTAGGGCTGCAATCATCACCTGTTCGTATATGATCCAAACTAGATAAATAAAGAGGGGGAACACAGTTTAAAATAAAAATCTGCTAGACATAAGTTAATGTATTCTTTAGTTTGTGATATTTTAGAGAATATAACTTATAACTGAAAACTGATTTATTATTTCCAGAATAATACGGAAAGAAAGCATCCTTTCAGGTATATTTCAAATATATTTTGGTATCTTATGAGGTAAAAAAAATCCAATATTAAATACTTTTACTATTCTAAGATTCTTCATGAAACACATTTTGGCAAGACATCTGGTGGCTTGTAAGCTTTAAAATAAAAATGCCTATTTGATAGCCTCACTTTTACTAGCAATTTTTTTTAAGAAAAAAATAAATAAAGTATTAAATTTTATGAAACAAAAAGTCACAGGTAAGGGTGATCTGACCAGTAGAAAATACGTAAGACAAGTTAAAAAAAGAGAGAAAAACCATAAATGAAATGTGCTGAGTCTGAATGTAATAAATTAACAGAAGAACTTACTATCATCTCCAAGCTTAGAAGCATATTCATTAATTAACTCTTCTCCAACTTCCACAATTTGCTCACTATTTCTTGAGTTTTCTTCTCTCCATTTCCTCATTTTATCTCGCATTTCTGAAAACATAAGCTAGTTATTTTTTCATATTATATACATACACACACACACAAATGATAAGACATAAAAATAACTGACAAAATGAAATCTACTATTTGTGTAAAGAAAATAAACTCATATTAATGTAGAAGTCTACCATATCTCCAAGTTGATAAAGTAGTACATAAATTGAATAGATTGTTTGGAAGAATGAAAAAGCATCAGAAGTGATCTATCTTTAAAAGTAATGAATGGCATGAATCTGCTACACAGATGCTTTTTCCTTGCAGCAAGAGTGTGTCTTAACTTTTGGGGGGGTCACAGACCTTTCAGAGTTTGATAAAAGTCAGGGATTATTCTTCCAGAAAAATACAATTATCTATAGAAATTTTTAAATACTCAAGGTATTTTGAAGTTTACTCATTGATCCAGGAATGTAAAAATTTCATTATAATTATTATATTAGACTATCAGCAATGAAGGAATATTCAACATAAATTTCCTTAATGTTACAGTGCCATGAAAGGAAGTAAAAGTAAAGGAAATCTTTTGTTATTTTAAATGAGGAATAATATAAATAATGTAAAATAAAGCCAAAAGCACTGACAAAAATAAAAATCAACAGAACAACTTTGCATATTATAATACAACAGGGAATTCTGCAAGTTTCAAAGAACAGCATTGCTACCGTGTGAATGTATCTTCCAAAGTTCATGTGTTGGAAATAAATCCCTAATGCAACCATGTTGAGAGGAGGAACCATTAAAGAGGTGATTAATTCATGAGGGCTCTACCTAATGAATGCACTATGTCATTATCACAGGAATGGGTTATTTATCACAAGAGTTGATTTCTGATGACAGTATGAGTTTCAGCTTCCTACTCTTCCGCACATTGTTTTGTCCTACTGCTATGGAATAACAAAAGCAAGGCCTCTGGTAGATACAGACCTAGATCCTGGACTTCTAGTCTCCAGAACTGTAAGTCAAATAAACTTCCCATTCATTACAAAAATGTCTGGGTTATTGTCATAACAGCTCAAAACAGACTAAGAACTAATAATAATAGAAATACACACACACACACACACACACACACACACACACACACACAGAGGTATCTCATTTAGTCCCTTTTTTTCCCCTACAATATTAAGGACTGAATGTGCCTCCTCTCAATTCTTAATGCCCAATGTGATGATATTAGGAGGTGGCGCTTTGGGGGAGTTTATCAGTGCCTTTAAAAAGAGTAAGAGACAGGGCTGGGGTTGTGGCTCTGTAGCAGAGTGCTGGCCTAGCACTTGCAAGGCCCTGGGTTTGATCCTCAGCACTACATAAAAATAATAAAGTAAAGGTATTCTGTCTAACTACAACTAAAAAATAAATTTAAAGGTGCTAGAGACTGTGTCTTTTCTCTTTCCTCTACATTAGGTGAGGAGAAGTAGGCTTCCTACCCTTACTAAACACTGGCTCTTCGAGCACCTGCTTCTCAAATTTCCTAGCCTTGAGAACTATGTGGAATCAATATTTTTTGTTTAGGATGTCCAGTCTATGGTATATTTGTTACAGTAGTCTGAAATGAGTAAAACACATAGTTTAAAAACAACCATCCATGCTTCTTATTACTATCTGAAAATCTTACATATATTCTACACTTTGAAGTTATCACCTTCTTCCTTCTATAGACATAAATGTCAGACAGATTTAAATAGTTGAATTGAATATTGTTGAACAGATGAGTGAAATGAACAGTACACTGCAGCTCTGTATCATATAAAGAAAATTTATCACAAAATGAATTTAATTTAAAAAAATGGCCCCAGAATTGGTAAAATCATGACAAATCATGAAAGAGTAATATACAGTTAATTTCTTCTTCTGAAACATATAAGTCGGTTTATATTTTATTCTGCACAGAAATGACCTTGAACTAAGTTTTAAAGGTCAAAAAGGAGTTCATAAGGCAAATAAAGTAAATTTTCTTATTAAGAATTGCTGGGCCTGGGACTGTGGCTCAGTGGTAGAATGCTCACCTAGCATGCATGAGGTACTTCAGCAACACAGAAAAATAAAATCAATACATTGTGTCCACCTAAAACTAAAAAAATAAATATTAAAAACAAAAAGGGAGGAGGAAGAGGAGGAGGAGGAGGAGGAAGAGGAGGAGGAGGAGGAGGAGGGCCTAGCTGGGTGTGGTGGTGTATGCCTATAATCCCAGCAGCTCCGGAGGCAGTAGGATTGTGAGTTCAAAGCCACCCTCAGCAACAGCAAGGCACTAAGCTGTCTCTAAATAAAAAAGAAGAAGAAAAAAGAACTGTCTCTAAATAAAAAAGAAGAAAAAAGAACTCCTGAAGGGCTGGGGCAGTGGCTCAGTGGTGGGGCACTGTGTTTTATCATCAGCAACACACAAAAACAAAATAAAGGCATAATGTCCATCTACAACTACAAAAAAAAAAAAAAAAAAAAAAACCACCTCCTGAAGCTGGGTTATTCTTATTCATAGTTATCTTAGGGCATATCTTCTGGATGTTTTGTGATAATACTTAAAATTAACTTCTCCTCCCCCTCCTACCTACTGCTTCTAACATCTGCATTTTCACTACTTCTTATTTTTTGCATTTTTCCTAGAAAAATTAATAGCACCATTTATCTTTCCTTCTTCATAATATAACTCCTGCTCATTATTTGAGATATAGACCTGCTCTTTGAAATTATGTTTTTAAAAAGCATATCCCCTTTCCTACAACAGTGTTATTTGCACAATCTACAAGAAATAAATTTTAGAAAACAACTCTTTCAAGTATGTTCATACATATATATATGTGTATAAGTTGAAATTAGAACTTCACTTGAAAAGTATTCGCATGAACATTCCATTCTGTTCTATTCATTCTGTCTTATTCCCTTCCCCACAAATGCTGCAAGAAGTACCCTAAGTTAATTTCATATTCCACTACTGGGTTGCATTATAGAGTTTGAAAAACTCTTTTGCTGAGTTCTCTGTACATGATAATAAAATAATTCTTCCTTTTTTCAAATCAGGTGACTTGTTCTTTCAGAATGGGTCTTTTCAACATCCTGTGACTACTCCAATTAAACAAATTCATAGGACTACAGATAATTTAAAATTTATTATCTCCCAGGTATCTTACAGAGTATGATGTTTCATGTAAATGAATCTGTATTACTTGGGAGTATATAATTAAGTGAAGTATGGAAAATATAGGATTGGAGTAAGGAGTTTTGAATTAAGAGTCATCAGAGTAAGTAGCAGGCGTGTTTTTCCATCTTTCCGAGGTTAGTTGTCTTACCACAGTGACACCTAGTCCTCATGGAAGGAATAAGCAGAATAATCCTAGTCACTCTCATAACCTTTGCTCTTTAGATGACCCCACGTGGTTTACACAGTTAATTGTTCAGGTAAGCAGTGAGCAGCTTATTTTACACATATATAATAAAACCACCTTAATTTGGAGGTGCTTACCTCTTGGTGGGGGTACTTAGGGTAAAATAAAAAGTTTAACCCACCCTTGAGTAAAGAGTGCTAGAAAAGCCTTTATTTCTAGCCAGTGGCTGAAACACTTATCAGTTGTTTTTCCTTAAAATCGAAGTAACTAAAATTTTGCAGCATTTTACACCTGTAATCCCAGCAGCTCACGAAGCTGAGAAGCAGGAGGATCGCAAGTTCAAAGCCAGCCTCAGCAAAAGTGAGGTGCTAAAGCAACTCAGTAAGACCTTGTCTCAAAATAAAATACAAAATAGGGATAAGGATGTGGCTCAGGGCTTGAGTGTCCCTGAATTCAATCCCAGGGACAGAAACCCCTCACCCCCCAAAATCATGAAAGTTAAGGGGTTTGGGTTCCTGGGATTGAAAATACAGTGAAATCAGGAAATAAGAAGGTAGGAAGTAATGAATTAGGTTCTTAGTTGAAAATTTCTGAGCAAAAGAAAAACAACACGATTAGAGCTGTATGCTACAAAAATCACTGTGGTGCAGGCAAGCAAGCAAGAAAACCAACCAGAAGATACTACTTTATAAGATACTACTGGAAAGTAGTATAAAGATACTACTGGAAAAAGTATAAAGATACTACTGGAAAAGAAGATACTACTGGAAAGTAGTATAAAGTTCAAAGAAATTAATCATGGAAAATGTATGATTAGTGAAATTGGTTTGAATAAAAACTCTTTTCTTTTAAATGACCTCATCCAACTTAATGAAAATATATTTAAATTTTCACACTTATGGAGATAATACACCTAAAACTCAGGGATGTGTATTTGTGTGTATGTGTGTGTATATAAAGTTCTTAGCAAAGTATCTGTAGAGCTTCAGATTGACATGACTGCAGCTACCTTGAGTCAACTGTCATGACTGCCTCTGATTAACCCTGGTCTGTTTTCCCCCCACATAGTTTTCCAGCATGCTATAAATAAATGAAACCAATAGAGTGGTATGTTGAGCTTTTACTGACATGGACCCTGTCATCATTAGTTCCAGGTATGTGCCTGATATTCTTGATATTAGCTTAAGATAAAACAGGTACATTCCAGCTTTGATGAGGTTATTTTTTCTCTTATCTTCTTTCAAAGTCCCTGACCTCTGACCCAAATTGTGAGTATGCACATGGTTTTATTGCCATTCAGGATGGTGTTTCTGTCAATTAGTCCTCCATTAAACTTCACTTTGTGCAATCTTGGATCTGACTACCTCAGTTCTTTAGTCTCCTAATACATTGGAGCCAGCTATTATTATACACTGGGTTGCTCTGAAATATTCGGAACACAATGTGAACTCATTAAGCATTAGCGCCCTCCAAATCAATGAAGTGATCTAAACGATATGCAACAATTAAGCAATGGCATCAGATATACAAAATGGAGAAAAATAAGTACAAATGATGTGAAGCATTTTTTTTCTTCAAATAAGAAAGACTCTGGAAAGATGATGGCAGCTACAATGGCACTATCAATAGCTACAAGATCTACATGTACCAACATCTACACAGAAGAATGCTACGGGAAGCAATGAGTGAGTGGTAAGCTGATAAATTCCAAAACAGGAGAACTCCCAAAGAGCCAATACATATTCACTGCAAAGCACTAAGAGCTATTATGTGAAGAACATCTGAAACAAGAAGGGCTCTGCTCTTGCCAATCCCAGCTGAGTGCAAGTAGACAATGGCAAGAAGGACTGAACTGTCTGGAGCAGGTGGTCCTCTGACAGACAGTCAGTCCTGACTGGTCAGGCCTCATTTTTAGGACAGGATTCCAAACAAAGGAAAGTGAAATCAAAATTCAGCAGCCCAAGATCAATAGGAAGCCCCCTCCCCCCAAAAAAAATTCAGAAAGCAAGAATACACCAAAAAAAAAAAAAAGAAAGAAAGAAAGAAAGAAAAGGAAGCTCTCTGAGAATAAAAACTTTACTGAATGCCACACCTCACTTTAAAATCACAGGAAAACTAATTTCACATAAAAATGAGCAGCAGAAAAGTGTCAAGATCACACTTGTCAGTCTTGGATTTTGCATCCAGCTCCACTAATTTGTTTATAGTCAAGATAAATTATCAGACAACCTAATTTCTAAGACATTCCCTTTTGATATGAAATAAGTTGATATATCTATTGATATATCCCTATGATTTTCACTCATTCATTAAAAAATGCATTGTTATTTTTATGACATATGTTAGAAACATAAAAATGAAACCCAATTGAAAAGCTCACAAGCTAACAGAAAAACTGCAAACAATAAAAACACCCAAATGGTTCAATATTTCCATTTTTTGTGTTATTATCTTTCTTTAGTTTTCTCTTCTACCCATGTAGTGGCAGTAGTAGACTGTGGTTAAGAATAGAAATGCTATACTCAAAATGCTTAGGTTCAAATTCCAGCTCTGCCACTTTGTAGCTGTGTGATATGAGCTGAGTTAATAACTTTGCCAGTCAACAGTTCTCATCTAAAAAATGGAGATAAAAAATATAATAATGGCATCATATGATTATTGTAGTGAGCACTGAGTAACATATTTAGTATAGCATGTGCTCAAAAACTTTTAGATACTATTAATATTTTACCTTCTATATCCTTTCCTATTTTCATGTACGCTACTAATTCTCTTTTAGTTTTTGAACCAAGAGGTTTTAGAGATTCTCCCTAAGATAACGGCACATTATATAGCAGCAAATGCTTAGTCTTTTTATAATTCCACCATCTCTGATTTTGCTCTTCACATTGCATTTAGATCAGGGGATTTAAACAGGGGTCAATAAACTATAGCCCCAGGGCCAAAATCTATAGCCACATTCTTTGTAGTTTTATCAGAACCTATAGAGTCCTCTTCATTCAGATAATATCCATGGTTGTTTGTGTGTTACATTCACAGAGGGACAGTAAAGACAAACCATGTGGCACACCAAAACCACTAGTATTCACTATCTAGTACTTTCCAGGAAAAAATATGTCAACATCTGAGAGTAATAAGTAGCAGAAAGGTGAAAAGATCTACAGTTAAACAACCACTATTTAAATTTCAACTCTGCCATTGATTTGCATCAGCAAGGTGATCTTGGACCTATCATTTGACATTTCTAACACCTCAGCTATAAAATACAAAGGATCACAAGCCTGTCCTACAAATCTCTGATAAAACTTTTACATAAAGTAAAACCTGGATCTCTTACATTATTGCTTGGATAATACAATTGTCTGAGGCTTTTTGTTTGTTTATGAGCTGATTTTTTTATTATAGTTGGGAGGGCATGCACTCACCAATTCTTCACAGGCACATAGGCACCAATACTATCTTTCACAAATTTCACACATTTTCCTCATCTGCTTGGCCCTGAAGTTTAAGACTTTTAATATTAAGTAATTTATGTAGGGCATTTTACAAAACGTAAAATGCTGCAAAATTTTAGTTACTTCGATTTTAAGGAAAAGCAACTGATAAGTGTTTCAGCCACTGGCTAGAAATAAAGGCTTTTCTAGCACTCTTTACTCAAGGGTGGGTTAAACTTTTTATTTTACCCTAAGTACCCCCACCAAGAGGTAAGCACCTCAAAATTAAGGTGGTTTTATTATATATGTGTAAAATAAGCTGCTCACTGCTTACCTGAACAATTAACTGTGTAAACCACGTGGGGTCATCTAAAGAGCAAAGGTTATGAGAGTGACTAGGATTACTCTGCTTATTCCTTCCATGAGGACTAGGTGTCACTGTGGTAAGACAACTAACCTCGGAAAGATGGAAAAACACGCCTGCTACTTACTCTGATGACTCTTAATTCAAAACTCCTTACTCCAATCCTATATTTTCCATACTTCACTTAATTATATACTCCCAAGTAATACAGATTCATTTACATGAAACATCATACTCTGTAAGATACCTGGGAGATAATAAATTTTAAATTATCTGTAGTCCTATGAATTTGTTTAATTGGAGTAGTCACAGGATGTTGAAAAGACCCATTCTGAAAGAACAAGTCACCTGATTTGAAAAAAGGAAGAATTATTTTATTATCATGTACAGAGAACTCAGCAAAAGAGTTTTTCAAACTCTATAATGCAACCCAGTAGTGGAATATGAAATTAACTTAGGGTACTTCTTGCAGCATTTGTGGGGAAGGGAATAAGACAGAATGAATAGAACAGAATGGAATGTTCATGCGAATACTTTTCAAGTGAAGTTCTAATTTCAACTTATACACATATATATATGTATGAACATACTTGAAAGAGTTGTTTTCTAAAATTTATTTCTTGTAGATTGTGCAAATAACACTGTTGTAGGAAAGGGGATATGCTTTTTAAAAACATAATTTCAAAGAGCAGGTCTATATCTCAAATAATGAGCAGGAGTTATATTATGAAGAAGGAAAGATAAATGGTGCTATTAATTTTTCTAGGAAAAATGCAAAAAATAAGAAGTAGTGAAAATGCAGATGTTAGAAGCAGTAGGTAGGAGGGGGAGGAGAAGTTAATTTTAAGTATTATCACAAAACATCCAGAAGATATGCCCTAAGATAACTATGAATAAGAATCTTCATTTAAAAATTAAACTTCAAGATATATTCTATGAACTCTGGGAACTTGCCTGTCTTGTTCAGCACTGTATCCTCAATAACTGTAATAGTGCTTGATAAAAAGCATTCAACTATATGTTTAATTAGTATGCTGTTTAGCATATTACAGGCTGATATTTACACCTGGGTGTTGACAAGATTGCCTACCGAAAACATTTTACCCATTTTAGAGGTCTTCAAAACTGATGAGATCTCTGAATCACCTTTTCCCAAAAATATGCACACATAATCTTAATTTTGCACGTAAGTTCATGAAGTTTACAGACCATATAACATGCCTGCACAGATCAAGAATCTACAGATCTCGGGGCTGGGGATGTGGCTCAAGCGGTAGCGCGCTCGCCTCGCATGTGTGCGGCTCAGGTTCGATCCTCAGCACCACATACCAACAAAGATGTTGTGTCTGCCGAGAACTAAAAAATAAATATTAAAAATTCTCTCTCTAAAAAAAAAAAAAAAAAAAAAGAATCTACAGATCTCAAGTTTAATAACCAACCTAATGACATGACATATTAAAAAGAGGGCTACAGAAGGAATCACTGAGGAATCAGGAAAAAAAAAAAGAAGCAAGTGGATGGATGTAAGGAACTCAGTAGAGGAAAGATGTGAAAAGTAAGAAAAGAACCTGGAGGAATGTTATTAAGAAAGCATGGAGGAAAAAAGCAAGTTAAGAACTTTTCATAGAGTGATCTACACTAGCAAATGTAGTATAGATGTATAAAACACAAACATTTGAGTTGACATTGGATTTTCTTAGAGACCTTAGAGAAGAGGTTTGGGGTGGAAACCAAATTGTGGTTACTGAGAGAATAAACAAACAAAAAAAAAAAAAGATGAAGCAGGAACAGTGAGCATGAACAAGTGGAATTCTCTTAAACATAATATTAAAATTTTTTTCAACAAATACTCATTTTGTGTCTATTACATGTCAGGCAACTGTGCTAGGTATCCTATCTACATCCTGCTTAACAATATAGTCTCAAGAAATTTGAAAACTCTATTACAACTCTAAATTCTCTTTCCCACATCCAAAGTTCCAATCAATAAATTTCTTTATGTAACAGATGCTTTGAAGTGGCTGAATTAATAAGCCATAAATTCTATATCTCTGTACAGTTTGTTAGAGACTTGGAAAGTGCTAGAACTACTAGACAGGTAATAAATTATCCTATTACAAGAATTACATTATTCTTTCAACTAACCAATTCATGTTATTCAATGGAATCCCTAAGGACACACCCCTGACACTACTCCCCTCCAAATCTCTCTGAGACCTTTCATTGACCTCATACATCCTTAAAAAATCTGTTATTCTGAGTCTCTGAAATAAAAATCTAGAAAACTCATTTCTTAAAATTCCCTTAAAACAGTTTTAATTCTGAAAAAGTCTAAACCTTCATTGAACAAGTGAACAAACCATATACTATTAGTTGAGTTGCCTAAGTTCACCTAAGATACTAAAGAAATATATCCAACACTAAAAAAATGATTCTTAGTTATATTTTGGGACAATCTGTTAATGTTTATCATTAATCCCATTAATAATTCATTCAGACAATAAACAATCAGAGTTCCTCCCAAATGTCCAACTCTAATGACATGACAGTGAACAAAACTAGACTGGTTACTTTCATTCTAGGTGAGATAAAATTTTAAAACTTAACTGGGTAAGTATTTCAATGGCATGAAAACACATGATCCAGGGGCAAGTTTTGATTTTTTTCTTTATTCTTAATTTTTTTTTTCCTAAATTTTGATAGAGGGATGGGGAAGGGGGTGAGGTTAAGAAGGGCTCTCTGTCGTACGGAACTCCTGAGAAGATAAAGTCTAACAGAGCTAAGAGTGAGCTATACTAAACATACCTTAACAATATCACTTTTGAAAAATTATGAAACATTTGAAAAACTTTTTAAAAATATTAAAGAAAACAGTCACATATTTCCCATCTAGCTGAAAGGATATAACCTGACAAGACTTTTAAAGTTATTCACAGGTTTGTCTTCTACATTAGACTGTGATTCTATGAAGTAGGGACTGTTTTACTTGAAATATGCAAGATCTAACACTAAGCATTTAAGACTTCTGTTTAATATAATGCATTCCTTCAGTACCAGCAGAAATATTCATGTGTCACAAGCCACAAAACCAATATATTATCTATATTATTGAAAGCACTGTAAGTGTAAAGAAATTTTGTCTTTTCCCTTACATGTCTGCAAGTTCATAATACTTAGAAATTTATTCATGATCAAACAGTAAATATAATTTTCAGTCCACATGTCATTAGGCCATTATTTAAGCATCCCACAAAGGCATTCATTGAACAAACTAGCTACTGAAATCTACTGAACTATGTTAAAGGCTGGCAATGTGAATTTCAATAACATAAACTTCATGCTTTAATGAAATTCAAGTTTCTTAAGCAGGTCTCCCACGAAAGTTTCTAAAATGTGTGTGTGTGGGGGGATCTTTCTTGCAGAATGGATTCAATGTTTGGCTGTTTTGGGATTTAAAAACACTTCTGCACAGACTTGAAAGACTTCCAAACACTTGACAACACAAGGCCTTACAGACCCTGTACTTCTTGGCTTCAAAGAAGCTTCAACAATCCACTCTCCCGACCCCTCCACGCCGCCCAGGAACCACAGGAAAAGTGTGACATCCTTAACTCCAAGTCGCTCCGGCCTCATAAATGGAAGCTGCGCCGGGCCGCTGGACTGGCGCGGAGTTAGGGAGGTCAGTCATTCTTTAAACGAACAGCAGGGAATGCCAGAGTCAGTGGCCCGGCCAAGGAAAGGGTCAGCCTCAACCTCTTCCTCAGCTTGGCCCGTCCAGTGAGAGCTCCGGTGCCAAACAAAGACCGGAGAACCCACCTGTCCGAGCGTAGTGGGTGCTTCCGAACGATTCCCCAGAGCTTTGGGTCGTTTTGTGCCCGCCCCGCCCGAAATTACCTTCCCAAGTGACATCGTAAAGCTCTGAAACCTTCGCCATCTTCCTAGAACCTAGAGGCAGCGGGGTAAGAGGGCGGGCAGACGCAGTCACGTGACCTGCGACCGGGCGGTAGTGAATTACGAAGCCATTTCTCATTGGCCGAGAAAGCGGAGTGGGTGGTGTCCGCCGCGCACGTGCATGCAATTCTACGGAAGGGCTTTTGGAAGAAGGGGGCGGAGTTAGCCAGGCCGTGCGCGGTGCGTCAGGAGCCTGCGGAACCCGAGGCGGCCGGCCTGTCGTCGGAACAGATTTGGGGTGAGGTGTCTTATTGACCCTAGATTTTTATCATTTTTATCGGTGGTGCCCACCACTCCCTGTTTTTTTTTTTAATACATGGGCTTATTCATTATCTTCATAGTCCCCAGTCAGTACTTCAGGACTGGTTGCAGTGTTCTGCCCAAATAACCTCTCTCCCCAACTTTTTTCTTTCCTTAATGGTTACTTTTTAAAGTTGAACTAAACAGAAATACTCCAAAAATTTTATTAAGTCTCTTTAAAGGGCTAAATGGGATACTCGCCCTTTACGCTTTATGGTCACATGAATGCTCTCCTACCGACCATATTGCCTGGAATTATGCCTTTCTGCCGCCACTCTAGTTATGAATCTCCTTAAGCAGCCAATGTGTTAGTGCTTGTAAATAATGAATGAAGGCACAAGTGAGACTTTCACAGCTCCTAAACTTTGCTCCACCTGTTTACTGCGAGGGGAAACCCTCTTTTCCAGCCACATTCAGGAACCTTTGGACCTATTCTTGAGCTAAGGAGAAATGTCTGGATTGCAAGCAAGAAATTAGAGGGTCCAAAGCATATATTTAGTATTTTAAACAATAAGAATATTAAATTTTAGCGGGGGATGTAAAGTGAGAAAAGAAGACTTAAAAATTCCTGCAAAACATCCATAGTTAGGGGTTAATGAATAAGATGCAATTAAGATTTGAGAAGGAAAGAAGGAAAAAGGAGTTCTATCCCACAAGCTTAGAGAGTAAGAGTTTATTTTTACCAGCTTTATTGAAATATAGTTGACAAATTAAAACTTGTGTATGTTTAAGGTATAAGATGCTGGATGGTTTGATATAAATAAACATTTTTAAATGATTCACAATCAGATGAATACATCATTTACCTCCCATGGTTATTGTGTGTGTTTGCATATGTATGAATGTGTGTGTGGGGGGGTGAGAATACTTAGTATCTATTCTGTTAACAAATTTCAAGTTTACCATACAGTGTTATTAACTATAGTCATTATACTGTTCATTAGGTCCTCAGAAGTATTCATCTTATAACCAAAAGTTTGTACCCTTTAACCTACATTTCCTCATACCCTGTCCCTGGCAACCTCAGTTTGCTTTTTGTTTGGAAGGAAAAAAAGAACAATTAATGCCATCTGCCACAAAGAAGTCACATAAGGACAGAAAAGACTAGTGAATTTATGGACTTAGATTCTGAATGAGCTTCATTCTCTCCAGACTAAGTAGACTTTTAAAAAGTCCTTCATTCAAACATTAAAATATACTCCCCTCAAAGATTCACATTCTCCTAATGTTCCAATAAAATGATCTGGTGTAATGGGGAGAACAACGACTCACACTTGAACCCAGACCTTACCAGTTAACAGCTGGGTGACTTTCAGCCAGTATCTCTGAGCATCAGAGACACTCATATGTAAAAAGTCAAGAATGTATAAAAAGTTAACAACCTTAAGTTGTTGTCCAGATTAAAAGAATTTTTGCAACTATAGTCTTGTTTCTATAAGTACTATTATATTGTGATGACTCCTAAATTCATAAATCATCCCCAAGCCCAGTTCTATTTGCTTGACATATTCACTTAGATGAACAGCTAATATGCAAGTAGAACTCTAGGTTGCTGCTGCTATCTCTAGCACTCCCACCTCACTTTTCCTCACAGATAAAACCATCTAGTTGTACAAGCTAAAGTTATAGGAGTTATCCTTGATTCCCTTCTTTACTATCCTCTCCATATTCATGCTATCAGCACATTGTATATTTAATTTCCAAAACATTCCCCAAATTATATACCTCTTTTGATCTCCACTAGCTTCCAGCTTAATCCAAGTCATAGCCATCTGTCTCTTGCCTGAATGACTGATATCTCATAACCAACTTTGTTTCATTCTCGCTATGGAAAATCTGTTTTGTGTACAACACCTGTATGTTTAAAGTCCTCAGATGGCTCCTTATGGCAATGAAAATGTGTTCCAAAAGCTTTACTATGATTTATAGGTTCTTATTCAATCTGGCTTGCATGTACCTCCCTATCTCACCTACTGTTCCATCTCTCTTCACTAGTTCCCAGCTATGCTCACCTATTTGCAATTCCTCAAACTTGCTTAGCTCCTATCTGCCTTGGGTCTGGCATTTTCCTAGCTGTTCCCTTTTCCTATATGTTCTTCTCCAGAGCTTTAAGTGATCATCTTCCTTTAGCCATTCCTATCTACTCAGAGAAACCTTTTTTGACCATTCAATAAAAAGTAGTCCCTAGTTAATACCTGTAATCGTTATGACACTTAACACGAGGCCGACTTTGTCATTTTAATCTTGCAGCATCAAGCCTAGAAAAATACCTAGTGCATACATAGTAAATATTTCTTGAATGAATTAATGAAGTAGATAAAATAAATGATGGCTTCTACTAGTGGATATTAAGGATAATATTTCATGATAGTACACACATGAACTCCATTTTGTTAAAAATAAGATGTTTTCTTTTTGTATCTGATGCTTTCCTAAAAATTATAAATTCAACCAATGCAGGGACCATACCAATTCATTTTATATCTCCCAACTTTTTACCATAGTATGTGGCATACAAGAGGTGCTTAATATTTTCACTAAATTGTTGATGTCTAAAATTTTGTTACAGTTTGTGAGGGAGTTGCTCCCATTGGGATAAAGAAGAAAGTATATTTTAAAGATTTTAAGGAATTTTAAAGGTTACAAATAATTGAGGAAATACTTTCTTAATCACGTCAACTAAATGTAGCTAGCTACTATTGTCTGTTAAGCAATAAGCATATGACACTAAGTTAAAAGAAATAATTCAAACTTTTAGGCTAGAAATGATTTTATTTTGGAAATAGACATGATTATTTAGAATAACATTTTTCAAACTTTATTTATTTATTTTTTTGCCTACAGTGCATACTAAAGAGTGCATTTTAGGTTGTCACATGCTGTATGTACATATATTTGAAATTGAAAATTTACAAACTATTACCATTTCTATATATTTTCTATTCAAATTTAGTCAATTCTTTTTCTAAAAATACTGGTGTGATACACCAATGAGGTTATGACCCATATTTTAAAATACACAAATGAACATTTTATGTATTTCCTAATCTCAAAACCAGAAATGAATGATTTGCCCAAGTTCTTGCCACTAGTAGGTAAGATGGGTTATTCATGTGGAGGTGATTTGTTAGATCATAGATGAAATTTGAAATATTTATGAGAAAAATATATTGAAGGGAAATTTTGTCACCAATACTATTCTTCCAAGTGGGAAAAGTGATTATGTCTAATAAAACTTGGCCTTCCTCAGGAACATTCAGGAAAAATTGTTATGTCAATGACAAAAAATAGTTTATTATAACTGCAAATAAAAAAGAAATCTCTTCTATAAATAAAATTATGACCCTGAAAACATAAACATCTATTGTATTTTTTTAAGCCATCTTTATGGGATGTACTCAGAAACTTTCTTTTTTTTTTTTTTTTTTTGTGGTGCTGGGGATTAGAACACAGGGCCTTGTGATATAAGACAAGCATTCTGCCAACTGAGCTGTATCCCCAGCCCATTTATAGGATGTTCTCAAAGCTAGCTTCTCTGACTACAGAATATTGCCAACAAATCCCAAGGAAATGTCTATTCATCCAAATATTAGGTTATATTAATAGCCACATTATGAATAAAATGTGTCAAATATGATGTGAAGCATTATCTCATTTATTGTGAAATGTGTTTTTTAGGTGAAGCTGTACTCTGATTTGGATTTTTTTCTACCTGGTTATGTTTGAGTGTTAGAATGACAGTAAATCAGAATGAACTGGTATAAGATAGGAATAACTTGGGCATAAGCCCCCATTTTCTTTGAAATGGGATAAACTTTGATTATTTATTGAGCCAAATTGGCCCACAAAGAATTTTAGAATCATCTCTTTTATGGTTTACTTAATTCAATTAATATCTTCAGACATTAAAGAATAAAGCAGCATCTTAAATTTAATAAACTTTATGGCATGTATTCAATGTACATTATTTAACAAGACAGTACAATAGTATTTTAATTGATTTTTGTAATATTTAGAATTTTCCTCAAATCATTTATTTAGAATCTAATGTCTGCTTTGTTCTGTCTTAATCATAGTGAATTAAAGTGCCCCCTGTTATATAGCACAGTTTATAACCTCTATTTGCCATGACAATTATCCATCAAAGTAAATTGTTTTCATTTGAACTCTCATATAAATTTACCACAGCTTTTAAATCATATTATTATTTTGAATTAGTGGATCATAACCATAATCCCTTTTTTTTATTTACAGGAAAATAGTACTTATTTAATCTTCATTCCATGTCAATAGATTTTCACTCTGACATGCCATGGAAAGAAATTTTCTAGTTTTCCTTGGAGATTTATTTACCAAAAGCCAGATTAGTATAAATTGTTTTAGGAATTTATTGGACATTGTTTTTAATTATACTTTTAGTGAATTCAATAATTAATGCGGTCCTCCAGAACAAACACCTATACCCTCTTTGCTGGCTGAACTGTAGCACTTTGGTACTTCTAATTTTTTTGTGTTTGCTGTCATTTGCAATGTGTATATTTTTAAATTTGCCAGCCATTTTATATCTGATTATATTATTTTAGAAGGCAAAAGAAAGCCCCTGGGAAACATTTCTAGTGAGATCATTTTGGTCCTTTTACATAGAATTCACAAACTGATAATTATACTTCTGTGCCATAGTTTTAAGAGTGAAGAGGAAAGTACCTCCAGAAGGAGTATTCCTAGATTTTTTCCCACATGAACAATAAATTAGAGATGTTTCTTTCTTTAGAACATACTTAAAAGTCCAGTTTTTCAAATGTTTAATTTCTCCCATAGTGTGTATTCTGTTAAGACACACATATACATCTGTATAAATTTAACATGCTCTTATGTAAAAATGTATATTCAGGAACATCCATTGTTGGATACCAAATATTCCTAAATTCTACTACTGTAACCTGGTGGTCTCCAGAGATCTTCTAGATTCTACTTTTTACAATAGGACTATAGATTAATTCTTTACTTGAAAATGTCCAGAAAGGTATTTATTCCCAATAAATGGCAAATTCATGCAAAAATATATTAAATGTCAACATACATATGCTATAATTATATGTTTTCAATTAAAGATGTGACTTTAATTTTTGAACTATCTGTACCTACAAATGACTAAATCATTCTTTTAGACCTATAGTTGAGAGCTATCATACTCTGGTCACTAGGTGACTGGCCATTTACTTTCTGGTCATCTTTTTCTTTCAGTGGTCATACTGACCACTTTTGGCTAAAATTATCTTAAAGACCAGTAGTCACATTGGGCATAAAGTCTTCATATTAGTAATTATGTGTCCTTTTGCATACAGGAGGGCTTAGTTAAACCCTGGGTTTATTTGGGGAAAACACTTAATTTCCTGGAATAGTGTCTTTAAAAAGACTGTCCATCCCCTAAATTCATTCTACCAATCCCATGATACATCACCCCTTCATTCCTTAGAAAACAACACAATCTCAATTTTTTTAAAAAAGTATAGAACATATTTTTTAACTCTTATATAAGATTCTTTTCTTAAAACTGAGATAAGGAACAATATAGATAATGTTTTGGAAATTGCCACTTGGTTCAAATGACTGCCATCTCACTAGATATTGCTTCAGCATTGTAATACTCTTTTTTTTCTCATATCCATTAAGTTTACATTATACATTTATTTTGAATCTTTAACAGGCTTGAACAATTTCTAGTTTAGGGGAAGAGAGGTGGGGGAGGTGTGATTTCAGTTGATACTATTTTTCAGCAATAACAATATTATGAAATTTTAAACCTAATCTCAATCTAATCATGAGAAAACATCAAACCTTCATGTACTAGTCTTAGTAAACAGTAGCTATGTTACTTTGGTCCTGTGGAAAGCAGACACTGAGGTGGAGTTAGAAATGCAATAAACTTACTAGGCACACTCTATCAGATGGATACAAGGGGAAAAAAGCGAGATGGATTGAGAGATCTTTCAGACCATGATACATATGTAGTACCTGTGAAAGAAAAGTAAGTAAGAAGCAGGATTAGGTAGGAGAAGCCTCAGACCATGATTTAGTTTTGACATAATATCAGCCAACTCAATGTAAAGCTACTGAGAAAATGTTGTCCATTAGGGGAGTCCCATAGGAGCAGAAATGGCCAAGCCCAGCATTGCACTAGCAAATTGGCTGGAATGGCCCACAAGCTGAAATAAATCCTGGAGTCTGTGAGCTCCCTGCATATCTTGCATCTGAACAGCAAATTTCTTTTTGAAGGACAATTTGAGCAATTCACTTCTATGGCTGCTACAATAGTCTTTATTGTTTTTTCCTCTAGGTGCGCATAAGGTAAACACTATTAAGTGAAGTATTTTGGTGAGAGGTAGGGTCTGTGTTCTTCTGAAATATTAGATAGACTTAGAAATATACAGATATTTGACATAGAAATTGTATTTCAACTGCACAGAATTATATAATTCTGTTACTAGTATATAATGACTAATTCACCAATGTTTGCCTTGTGTTGAAGGTAAGACATGGCAGAAAAACATATATGTACACTTGTGTGAGTGAGTGAGTGTGTGTGTGTGTGTGTGTGTGTGTGTGTGTGTGTGTGTGTGTGTAAAATCCACGGAGACGAGACAATTGACTTGGATTTTATGAGATACAAATCAAGAATCATTCTTTTCTTTGGTAGGAATTAATATTACTGTTAATACTACTATTAATACAAGGACTGATAAATTGCCTAGAACTTCATCTTTGTACTCAGATGCTTTAGTCTGATCTAAGAAGAAATATAAAATTATACTTGAAGTATCTCTTAATGCAAAACATTTCTGGCAAATTTATTTTAGATATACTCTTGTCTCTTAAATTCAGCAAAATTCATTTCAGTTAAATTTTATGCTGAAGCAGAATAAGTGTGTTAGTTTTTTATTTCACATTATTCATTTCACAAGTCACAAATATTTTTCTTGATCTCATTGACAAAATAGTGAATACACAAAGAGTATTTTTATTGGAACTGGAGCAAAAGACACTGTTATCTCTACAAATAGGTGTGGTATTAACAAATGGAAAAGACAATAAAGAACATTGAGCATCAGTGTTGCTATTTTAAATTTCAACCCATGGGATAAATTACAGCAGCCTTTGGGAAAGCAGAGCCATTAAAATTAGGAGATGGAAAAGATTAAATCAATGATGATGTAACCTAGACCCTTGATGATACAGGAGACTCCCTTATAAATCCTGCCTGTGTCTGTTGTAATGCATCAGATTGAGAAA
Organism: Ictidomys tridecemlineatus; assembly: GCF_052094955.1. Taxonomy (NCBI): domain Eukaryota; kingdom Metazoa; phylum Chordata; class Mammalia; order Rodentia; family Sciuridae; genus Ictidomys; species Ictidomys tridecemlineatus. Next base: position 29,021,164 of record NC_135483.1, read on the forward strand.
AATTTGCAAATCTGTGCTCTCTCTCTCTATTTTTCTTAATTTCTATTTTAACTTCCTTACTATTGTTACAAGAAAAAAATTTTTACAGTTTTAGTCAAATATTTTCCAACAGTGATATTAAAAGCAAAGTGTTATTTCCTGTTACCAAATAATTTTGTGAAGTCCTGCCTCCCAGTGAAACAGTAAATTGAGCAATATGCACATGTAGGAATACAAATTAGAAATCTCATGAATTATAGATCTTGGTATACTGTAAAATCTGAAGAATCGTGCTTTAAAAAAATTGGATTTTTTGCTAATTAGAATTTGAAAGTAAGAGTAGTACATTTGATTTTATTTTGAAATATGTACCTTATATAGTCAAAATTGTGATAAGTAATCTATTTAATGTATCAGTTTCCCTAGTTAAGACACTACCTTATTTATTAACTTAATGAATAATTGATTTGCTAAAAATGGTACTTGTGATTTTTGTTAATCTATATTCAACATGAGTAGAGGACACTATATGGTTTTAAAATGTAAGTTAGTCTTATAGGTTATTTAGTTCATAAATAGACTAATCATACCTTGAACCATTTAATTTTGAGCACAAGTTCTTCCATTCTAAAAATTCTAGGAAAGGAAAAACAAAAAATGATGTTGGTATCATTTTAGAAAAAGGGTTAATGATAATAGTTAAATATTTTTGAATTTTCAGGAGCTAAATTTGGCTTATCACCTATGAAAACAGTTATAATTGGCAGCATAATATCAATAAGTAGATACCAAAGTGTCAACACAGACAAGATTATCAACCTAAGCTGCACACTAAGCATAACTCACTGAAAAACAAAAGTTCAACCAGAGTGCATTGGTCCAGATTTTGAGAATAGTTCTCTAAAGTTTCATTGTACTGTTTCTTAAGATCAGTTACATTAAACTAACTTAAATAAGCAATTTTTTAAATCAAAAAGAGAATTATTTTTAAAACTTAAGAGAGAAAATCGATATATTACTCAATATGCTATGAAACATTTGCTGCAAGATTTAGGTAGCAGGGTTTCTGAAGTTCATCTTTGATTTACCAACAGACAAAACTATAGGAGACAAATTTTAAAAAATAATTGTAACTGAAGAATGGATCCCAAATGAAGTCATAGCAATGCCAACACTGATCCAAATAAAGACATGACGAAATATAAGGACATGATGTTTCTTACAGTTACTGCCAAAAAGAATTGGCAAATCGGGGGCTGGGGATGTGGCTCAAGCATGTGGTGCTGAGGATCGAACCCGGGCATGTGTGCGGCCCGGGTTCGATCCTCAGCACCACATACAAACAAAGATGTTGTGTCTGCCAAAAACTAAAAAATAAAGGTTAAAAATTATCTTCTCTCTCTCTCTCTCTCTCTCTCTCTCTCTCTCTCTCTCAAAAAAAAATGGTTAATTTAAAAAAAAAGAATTGGCAAATCGAATTCATTCTTTTTTTCAATCTCTGTTAATATATTTAAATATGGATGTTCCTTGGAATCTTAAAACTTTGATTTCATTTCTGACTTGACAATTTATTAATAATACAACCTTCTATTAATCCCTGAATATCTTATTTGATGGAAGGTAATACCTTCCTCACAGGTTCCTTGAGAAAATTAAATGAAAATGTCATAAAAACTAAAGATATACTTGACATATGAATAAATTTTAAGTGGTTAAAATAATCATTTTAATGAAGTCATCATCATTGACTATTTCTGTTTTCTTTTCAATTTATTATTCAGCAGTAGTACAGGATGATCTAGCAAACTTTGTATTTTTTTTGGTGATAGTTAAACATCAGTCTGTTGTAGATTTGAAAATAATATCTCAGAAGCAGCAAAGGTAATTTCTGTTTATTGCCTTTTTATTATATTTTACTGAATCTACTTTAAATTTTTTAAATCTATAGACTCTTGTCTTTAATTTTCAACCAGACATCCAGAAGCCCAAATATATCTAAAGCTTATAAAATAAGCATCTACCTATTCTAAATTAACTTTTCTGTGATGATTTGGAATGCAGTGAGGTTATAATCACACCTGTCTCACATATCTTCCCACACAAAATCTAAAACTGAACTTCTTAACCAATTTAAAACACTGCTGATAAACCCCACTAACATGCACCCCCCACTTCTCTTTGGAATTTCCTCTCAGTGTATGTAGGTGAAAAAAGCCAAAATATGAGTGTCATTGAACAGAATTTTATTTTTTAAATACTTTTTTCAGCTTTAAAAGGAAACAGGCAGTTATCAATACATAAATACTTTGGACTAGGAGCATGGCATGCATCTCTTGTAATCCTGGTGACCTGAGAGGTTGGGTCATGAGGATGGGAAGGTTGAGACTAGCCTCAGCAACTTAATGAGACCCTGTCTAAAAATTAAAAAATAAAAGTGACTGAGGATGTAGCTCAGTGGTAGAACACCCCTGGGTTTAATCCCCAGAATTACAAAAAAAAAAAAAAAAAAAACCAAGGAATATCTTTATGGGGCCAACATGCTAGTTCATGTTTCTTGCATTTTAGAACATTATCTTTTCTAGTCCATCACTGCTTAGCCTAACCCTGTTCCTTGTTTACATACATATATAAAATATGAAGTAGGAAGAGATATAAGCATTGATTTCATATAACTAGAAGTATAAACATAAATTTTAATAATAAACAAGACAAAGTTTGAATAATTATTTCTGGAAAATCTTTCTGTGATACAGGGTCTATTCCCTTACCATTGGTAGCCATGATGAAAATCTTCAAGTTTTCATCACCAGAGAATCATATTAGCCTAAAATACTGGCAATTATGATAATATCTCTCTGAGGAAAAAAAATAGGACTCTGAAGTTTCTTATAGCAACCCTGATTTGGATGCATGCATGTGAAAAGATTATTAAGGAATGAGAAATATATACATTATTTTTTACACTTTCCAAACTTCACTGGCTTTATGGCATTTCTATCAATCATTCCTTACTTACTTTATGTCCACTTTGTTGGTGGAATTGGGCTAGGGATATACAGAAAGCTTTTAAGTCCTTATCAACAGCTGAAAAGATAAATCGAGTATAATGGTGTTCTCACAGTCTCTGTTGATCATCAGATCATAGGACATCCTCCCTGTCCCCGTAAAACACACACACACACACACACACACACACACACACACACAGCTGATTGGATCACTTCTAGACTCCTGACTCAAACTAAGCCAATCTGGTTGTCTCTTCCAACAATTTGGAATTAGAATTCTAGTTGACAACTTTGGGTTATTTAGGTAGATCACAAAGGTAACTTTGGAGTGGCCATGTTTGGGTTTGTGTAAATGACCCAGAAAAAACTGCTCCTTATAGAAAGAGTAATGATTCAGGCGCATAAAAAAATGAACAAATGAGAGTCCCTTTGGCACTGGAGAAAAAGAATGAAGTAACTGCCTTTGATCTTTATCACATTGTATTTTCTTGCTCTAGTCTCTCATAAAGTCTGTTCTTAAATCCTTTATCTTTAAAATTTTCTATTAAATAAATTCACCATCATTACTTACCTAATAGTAGTTTGTTTCCTACACCCAATGACTAAGATAAGACATGAGATGTTTTTTGGTCTCATTTGAAAGCAAAAGTTTTACAGAAATACAGAGATGTAGAGTTATTAACTTAGTAGGATGCTGTACATGTCAATTTGAATCTTCTTGGGTTTTATTTTATTTATTTATTTTAAAGAGAGAGAGAATTTATTATTTATTTTTTGGTTTTCGGCAGACACAACATTTTTACTTGTATGTGGTGCTGAGGATCGAACCCAGCACCGCGCACATGCCAGGCAAGCACGCTACCGCTTGAGCCACATCCCCAGCCCAGAATCTTCTTGTTTTTTAAATGTTAGTGTATTTGTCATGTAAATTTAATGATACCAAACAAAACCATAAATTTTTGTTTGGTATTTTTAAACAAAGATACCAAATATTTGATTTTGGCAAATCAAAACATTAACATAATGTAAAATAAATATTACTTGACCAATTAAAAAGTCTGTACAAATTGGGTCCTCTTTTTCATTTTAAAATTGTCTCATAATATTTAAAATCTATAGATATGTTCTTTATGATGGGATTATGTCTCAGTCTACCATTTATAAGGTAAAAATATTCTAATTAAAAAATGCATTTGATACACCTAACCATCAGAATATCATAGTTTACTTTGTAGAATATCAGTTGTTTACCATTGTAATCACATGGCTGATTTGGAGTGTAATGTGGTGCCATTGCCATTTCCCAGCATCTTGATAGTAGTATACAACCTATCTCTAACCTTGGAAAAAAATCAAAATCAAACTACAGTGTCTAGTGAATACATCAGGCTTTCATAATATCATAATATCAAAGAAAGTCAGACTATGATAAGTCAAACATAAGGAAATAGTTGAGTCTCTCTTACCCAGTTTCTTTGTTATAATCTTGGCTTTTCTCTTTTATATTAATTTTAATTAGATTTTTCCTTTTATTAAATGTATGTACATAGTTTTTATTAAGGCAAATTTTCCTAAAAAACTTATGCTAGTCCTCTCCTCCCCAAACATGAATAATTCTAAAATTTTGTTTTCTCTGGTATTTTCATATTTCTAAATAATATATTTTACTTCTAACCCACTGTATCATTATCTCCCTCCTACATAGGGTTTACTTTATTATGACCATTCATGGTCATAATAAACATATTTTCACATATATTTTGTCACCCAACCAAGTACTTGGACAGGCCAAGTACTATTCTTTTGTATGCAATCCTTCATTCCCCCCCTATAATTAATGATTAATAGTTACCTGAAGTTTGCATTTACCAGTTTTTATTAGTTTTTTATTTCATTCTACTAGTTTTTGTTGGATCCTCTTAAAATTTTTGCTTATTTTCTATGTCTTTCATGTTTTTATTCTACTACACAGGAAATTTTCTTCAACGTTATCTTTCAAATTTTCTATTTCTTATTAACTCTCTGAGAACATTCTTTAAGTTATGTTTTGTTCCCTTCAATGTCTCTATTTCCTCTTGATATATTTTTCTGTGTATTCTAGTGTCTGTTTCTTATATTGAAGATGTTCTCAAATGTTTTATGATACTTAGCTAGTTTATATCTAAGTATAAAACCCTAGAATGCTATATGGGAAATCTATGTGTTTTTGAACAGGGTACCTTAAATGTATCATGATTGGCAGTCAACCTCCATTTTGCTTTTAAATTAAGATCTCCCAACCATCAGTTTGAGTGGGTCTTTTAGGGGAAGGTGATTTGATTCTCTAAAAAAGAATTCTTTTATTCTTATTGCCTGTGATCTAGGGGCAGGTTAGAGAAAGGAGGTGAGAGTTTCACAATCACTATGAAAATTTGGACTTAATCCTTTTGACTTCTGGCCCTCTCCCTTCTCTTACTTGCTCTGATCAGGATTCCTAGTTCAGGGCATCTCTGATTTAGTAATTCAACTAGTGGCTAAAATGTCAGCATCCTAGAGTTTGGAAAATGGAGAAAACAAGGGAAGAATCACTTAGCTTTTATAGAGCAGAATATAAAATTTGGTGACCTAGCCACTATCAATTATTGTCATGTTTTCATTGTTGAGCTTTACTTCCAACACCTCCATTTCCTTGTGCTTTCATGTATTATACCTTTCTATATTTCTGTAGGGGAAATTAGACTAAAAAGAAATAAGGTAGGGGAAACTAGACTGAAAAGTAAGGCAGAAAGAGGGTATATATGTTTCTTCTATGTAAGCACCATGTTATAGCTTCATTTACTGAGTAACACTCTTCATCTGCTTTCTCTCTCTCAAAGAATTTTGTTGAAATTTCGCATCACCTTTATCTTCCTTCATTTTTATAGATAATTTTTGCCTTTTAAGTTTTTTCTTTACTTGTTTTATGGGAGCTTCAAGAAGATGATGAAGTAAGAAGCATGTTTAACCAGAAGGTTTTTCTACTTCATAAAATACAAACTGATTCTTTTCTTTAAAAGATACTTATGCTCATTGTTCTTGCCAGAACTTGCATATATCCCCAGGATATAATAAATACATAAGGGATTTTAACTTGGAAAAATTTACATGAAGAATTTTCTAGAACTTACAGAGAAATTTAATATCCTGTAGTTTTGCTCACTGAAAAGCACAATATTGGCCAATGGGGGGAAAAACATACACCATAATAGTGGTAGCCACAGTTGGCAGGGTTGTAAACTTTTAGGTAATGATGAACATACTGGCTCAATGAATGGAACAATGAGTTAATTTGGTCAAGCTGAATGATGGAGCTCTTGGAAAATCCCCAGAGAAGGGAATGCCATGTATTTGCTACTGATCATATGAAAGATGGCACTTGGTCCTTTAAATTAGAGTACTAAAAATAGAATACAGAATTTGGTTTACTATAGTCCCTGTTCTCCACTTGGAGTCATCTGAAGTTTTATATTTGGCCCAAACTGTAAAATTACTTCCTAAGACTCTGAGAAATGTCTGATTATAAACTATATGGTAATACAGTATTCAGAAAGATAACTTACTTGGTTCAGTTTATGAAAAAAGCCCATCTCATCTCTTCTTCATTTAGCTTGAATCTTGGAGGAGACTTTGGACTGTTTTAAGAAATTTACTTAAAGAGTTAAGGCTTTGGGGACCCTTGGGGATGGACTGAATTAATTTTGTATTGTGAAATAGGCCCTGTGGGGGGAGAGGTAGGGGCAGATGATAGCATTTTTATCTTAAGTGTTATCCAACAGCCCCTGTGTAAAAGCTTGATTTCTAGGACATGGAGGGATGTGGAGGCTGGAAGGCAGTGGAATCTTTAAGAGATGGGACCTAGTGGAAAGCCTTCCAAATCATTGGTGATATGCCCTTGATGGGGACTGTGGCTCTTTCAGTCCCTTCCTCTCTCCCTTTTTTGCTTCATGGCCATGAAATGAATGGCTTTTCTCTGCCATGCACTCCCATCATAATGTAATACCTCACCATAGCACAAAGGAATGGGGCCAACTGATCATGGGCTAGAACCTCAAAAATTGTGAACAAAAATATATCTTTTTTCTTTATAAAAATTCCAGTGGATTAATTTGGTGGAGTTACTGTGTAACTAAGATATTATGACTGTCAGCTTTAGATAATCAGTTCATCAAGAAAAAAAGTTCATTTGGGCTCACAGTTTTGGGGTTTCAGTCTATGATTGGTTGCCATGGTTACTTTTAAGCCTGTGGTGAGGCAATACATTATGGTGGAGAGTGCATGGGGGAGCAAGAGACTAACCCACATAACTAAAGCTATATTTGACAAAGGTGCCAAAAACATACTTTGGAGAAAAGATAGCCTCTTCAACAAATGGTGTTGGGAAAACTAGAAATCCACATATAACAAAATTAAATTAAACTTCTATCTTTCACCATGCACAAAACTCAAAGTGGATCAAGGACCTAGGAATTAACCCAGAGACTTTGTGCCTAATGGAAGAAAAAGTAGGCCCAAATCTCCATCATGTAAGATTAGGTCCCAACTTCCTTAATAAGACTCCTGTAGCACAAGAATTAAAACCAAGAATCAATAAAGGGGATGGATTCAAATTAAAAAATTGCTTCTCAACAAAAGAAACAATCAGTGAAGTGAATAGAGAGCCTACAGAATGGGATCAAATTCTTATGACACGCACATCAGATAGAGCACTAATATCTAGAATATATAAAGCACTCAAAAACCTTAATACCAAAAAAAAACAAATAACCAATCAATAAATGGGCCAAGGAACTGAACAGACACTTCTCAGAAGAGGATATACAATCAATCGACAAACATATGAAAAAATATTCAACATTTCTAGCAATTAAAGAAATGCAAGCAAAACAGATACTCTTTAAGATTTATTTCATCTCACTCCAGTCAGAATGGCAGCTATCAAGAATACAAATAGCAATAAGTGTTGGTGAGGATGTGAGGAAAAAGGCACACTTATACATTGCAAATTGGTGCAGCCAATCTGGAAAGCAGTGTGGAGATTCTTTGGAAAACTTGGAATGGAACCACCATTTGAACCAGCTATCCCACTCCTTGGTTTATACCGAAAAGACTTAAAAACAGCATACTACAGGGACACAGCCATATCAATGTTTATAGTAGCATAATTCACAATAGCCAAATTGTGGAACCAACCCAGATGCCCTTCAATAGATGAATGGATAGGGAAACTTTGGTGTATATATATATACACAATGGAACATTACTCAACATTAAAAGAGAATAAAATCATGGCATTTGCAGGTAAGTAGATGGAGTTGGAGACTACAATGCTAAATGTAGTAAGTCAATCCCAAAAAAACAAAGGCTGAATGTTTTCTTTGATGTGAGCAAGATGACTCATAATGGCGATAGAGGGATAGCATGGAAATAATGGAAGAACTTTAGATAGGGCAGAGGGGAAGGGAAGGGGTAAGGGGTAGGAATGATGGTGGAATGATTTAGACATCATTATCCTAAGTACATGTATGAAGTTAGGAATGGTGTGAAAATATTTTGTGTACAATCAATGATGTGAAAAATGGTACTCTATATGTGTAATATGAAATTAATTGTATTCTGCCATCGTGTATAACAAATTAGAATAATTTTTTTAAAAGTAGGCCTTTAAAAAGATAAAAATTATCATTTTTATACTAAAGATCCTTTGATAGCTTCTGTCGTACTATGATAGCATCCTGCTACTCTAATACCTTCCTGGTCTTTATTGCCAGTTAATCTCTCCTCTTTCCCTCTGCTCCAACCTCAGTGGGCATCCTTCTTGTTCTAGTCCCTTACTCATGAAACATGCTAGATTTTTATTTTTTATTTATTTATTTTTTAGCAGGGGATCAAATCCAGAAGCCATACACATGCATGCCAGGCAAGTGCTCTACCAGTGAGTTACATGCCCAGCACTGAACTGTTCTTGAAATGATTCTTCCTCAAAGCTTTTACACCTAAAGATCATTTTCTCATTCTTCAATCTTCCCCATCCTACAAATCCTCCACTCCCTGTCACATATGTTGACACATTTTCTTTAATTTTAATGTGGTGCTAAGGATCAAATCCAAGGCCTGGTGCATGTCAAGCACATGATCAACAACTGAGCTATACCCCAACCCCACTGATACACTCTTTATTTAAAACTCATAACTAAGTTTTAAGTAACCATCATCTTATTTTTAATTTGATAGATTGTAGCTAATTTATTTTTTCTTTTCTCAGTTATACCCATATCTATTCATAGGTTTTCTGATGGCTCAAAAAAAAATAGATTTTTCCTCATCTGCAGTTGAATCAAAGTTGTAAATCCAGCTCATCTCTCAGATCAACATTCCATTTTTATACTACAGTATCAGGAAGATTTATATTTTTCTCTCCAGTGTGTACCCAAATCAGTCACTTTCACTAGAACTATTGAAATAACTTCCTATGAAGGAAAATGTTTTCAGTATTTCAGGAGGCTTAAAGAAGGACAATGAGAGTTTAGGCTGGATGTATTTTGTTGAAGTGCGAGTTGAGGTATTTCACTGAAAATGAGAGAGAAGAATAGGAATGGGAATTTGGGGAAAATGGGAAAGATAAGGTAATGTGAAAAGCAGGTAGAAAATTTACCGAGTTACTTTGCAAGGTATATGCAAATCATGCAAATGCCTTTTCAGAGAAAAAAAAGAACAATGAGAAATTAGCATAGTTCTTTGTAAGAGAAATGAAAATAAAAATGTTTATCTTAAAGATTTAAACATCCCAGTGGCTTAGGGGACTGAGAGGAGGATCACAAGTTCAAAGCCAGCTTCAGGAATTTAGTGAGATCCTAAGCAACTTAGCAGGATCCTATCTCAAAATTTAAAAAAAGGCAGAGTTGGGGGAGGGGGAGTTGGGATGTTGCTCAGTGGTAAGCTGCCCTGGGTTCAATTCCTTTTACCAAAAAAAAAAAAGAGAGAGAGAGAGAGAGAGAGAGAGATTTAAAGAAATGTTAGACCTAAAAAACTTTGATAATATTAAAAGAAATCCATTCTTATAATTAACCATATTCAGACTTATAACACAGTTTAGTATTTAAAAAGTAAAAGATACTGAACTTTTAGTGTTATAAAAATTTTCATATATTTTGGTTCTTAGGGTTTTGGAAAGAAATGACAAAAGGGAATGAAGGGAAGGGAGGGGGTGAGAGTAGTAAAGACAATAGAATTAATCTGACATAAATTTCCTATGATTATATATGAGTACACAACCATTGAAACTCTACATCGTGTATAATCACAAGACTGGAATTTTAATTAGAATAAGTTATACTCTATGTATGTATAATATGTCAAAATACACTCAACTGTCATGTATATCTTAAAAGAACAAATTAAATATTGAATTTTCTGCACTTTGTGTGATATTCAACAAGTGTAGAAACAAGCAACAAGCAGTTTTTGAGAATTCCTTGCCTTTTAAGCATTGCAGAGAATTGTAAGAAATATGAATGTACAAATACTGTTTCAGGTACTGTACTAGTAATTTGCATAATTAATAAATAAATAATTACCTGGAACACAAGTAGTTGTTTTTTTAGCAAGACCTAGGAAGAACCTTGCTGTAGTTTGGCTCTAGAATGTCCCACAGAGGTCCATCTGTTAAAGGCTTGATGTTATTGGGCATTAATATAATCTTTGAGAAGTGGGGTCTGGGAAGTTCTTAGTTCATGGGTGTGTGCTCCTAAAGGGAATGTGGGACTGAACCATTCTTCTCTTTTCGTTCCCTGACTCATGTAAGTGGGTTAGCTCCACCACATTCTCCTACCATGATGTACTGCTTCACCTGGTTCAAAAACCATGGGTCTTCCCAGTCTTGGACTGAAACTCCCAAAATTGTGGACCAAAATAAACCAATAAATCAATATAGGTTTATTTTCTCAGGTATTTGTTATTGTGTGAGAAAGATGAGTAACACCAACCCCTTATGCTCCCTCTTAGTGTTCAACTAGTATCACATCTACCTTATAAATATTTTTATCCAATATTTCCTTTTTTTGAATCCATTAATACTACACAAGTTAATACCCTAGTGGCTTCCCTCCTCAAATACCATAAAAGCCTCCTAACAGGTTTCTGTTTTAGTCTTACCTCTCCAAACACCACCCCATTGCAACTAGAATTGCCTTCTAAAATCCAAAGCTGATTTTATTACCCTGATTAAAAGATCCACAAAATTTTGGGGTTCTAATTGTGCTGAACCACTTGAATTTTCTCTCAAAGATTATATCTCCTATGTTGTACATGTTTTTCCTTCTGCTCTAGAATCAGAAGAGGTCCTTGCCCCTGCCCCACAGTCTATACCTACCTAAAGTCAATCTGTGCTAAATTACCTATTTTGGCCATTCCTCTAGGAATTCTTCCTTGAGCCATTCTTTGCCTGTTCCTCTCTGAGAACCCTATGGCCTTCTTGAGTGCATCCACATCAGTGTTAACACTTTGAGCATTGACATTCATCAAGCTGAATTTTCAATGACAAGTCTGTCTATCTCCTACACTTATTTCTAACCCAAAGGTAAGAAATGTGAATTTTAACCATATTTTCAATAGCTCTCACAGAATCTAATCAATCATAGACATTCCTTAAATGCAAAACATTTTCATTTGGGAACACTTTTCTGTTAGATAGTAATAACATACACGGACTATTTTCCATCTTATGCATACAATCCCCAAAAGTTACTTTAAAAATCTTTCCTTTTTATAATCACTAATTGCTTTTATTTCCTATTTTCATGTCCTGGAGCATTGAACATCTTTTGGATTAACATTTTGGAATTTATGTAGAAAACCATTGTAGACACTTGTATAAAATGATAAAAGAAGTAGCAAATTTCAATGACAAATAATATTAGAAAACTGAATTAAAATCTTTAAGTTCTTAAGTATTCCTGAGACATTTTTCCCCATCAAGATAGGTCTTTCGAAGTACAATTACCAACACTTAAATTTACCCTTTTAAAATGTGCAGTTCTATGAGTTTTGACAAGTGTTTATGCTTGTAAAACCACCCTAATAGTCCAGATATAGAATATTGTCATAACCCTCAAAACTTCCCTTAGTCCTCTCTATAGTCATTCTTTTTTTCCCATCCCCAGCCCTGACAAATACCAATTTGATTTCTGGCCATGTAATTTGCCTTTTCCAGACTGTCTTACAATCATACAGCTTGTAACTTCTATATTTGATTTTTCTTACTTAGCATAATGTTTCTAGGTTCATCTTGATTTTGCATGTATCAATAATTAATTCCTTTTTATTACTGAATGGTAGTAAGCATATATAACACAATGTGTTTATTCTTTCGGGAGTTGGTAAGCATTTGGATTATTTGCAGCTTACAGATATTATGAATGAAGTCGCTATGAAGAGTCATTAACAAGTCTCTGTGTAGACATATATTTGTGTTGTCTTTGAAAAATGCCTGAAATGGAATTGCTCAATTGTATAGACAGTTGTTTGGAAAGACTATTTCCTTATTTCATCGTACTTTCTGTTTCATTTGCTTTCGTGGTTAACTTTAGGCTGATGCCATGTTGATTACTATAGCATTCTAGCTGTATAGGAAATCAGGTAGGATAAGTCCTCCAGTTTCATTCTTTCTCAAATGGTTTTGGTTATTCTAGACTTTGTATTTCCATACATATTTTAAAATCATCTTGTTAATTTCTACAGAAAAGCCTCTAAGGATTTTGATTGGGATTATGTTGAATCTAGAAATAAATTTGGGGAGAATTGATTTCTTAACAATATGGAGGTTCTAATTTATAAATTTAGTATATGTCTCCACTTATTTAGGCCTCCTTTAATTTCAGTGATCTGGTTTTGATCACAGGTTTCTATTTTTCATTGAACGTCCTTTAGAACTAATGATTTGGGACAAACTGGAAAATGTTAATATAAAGAATAAATATGTAACATATACAATTTTTTAAACTTAGGCTTATTAATGAAGAGTAACCATAATATAAATAAAACACTTCACTTATTGCCAACCACATAATAAATGCTCAAGAGAAATTCACACATTAAAAAATTGATTCAAATGTTAATTTGAGCATTAATTCCACACATATTGTACATTTATTCTTTCAATAAGATCACTATTAGTAGTATTATGGATACTATTAACATGAAAACTAAAGTAGCTTATTTATGTTAAGTTACAATTGGGTTCCTCTACCCAATAAGAAAAATAGATAAATATTATTTCATAATTATAAAGAACAGTTGTCTTCACAGCTCAGACTCATTAGATTTCCACCTTACCCTGCAGGTAGGACTGATTAAATTAAATATTCCTTGGCACCTACACAACTATTGTTATTTTAAATGTTGGAAATGATTTATAAAATTTATCCTACATAAATACAAAAAGGGTTAAACATCCCTGCTTTGTGGTCTAGGCTTGTTTATGAGGAATAAGGAGACAGTTGACTTTCCAGGTCTTGTATGTGCCATTATACATGTTAGGAAGGCATCAACCATGTGAAAAATCTTGGAGATCATTATCTGATCATTAACCATTACTTATTCTAAAGCAAGTAAGATCATTTCTGTGGTATTCAAAGAACACAAGGATATAATTTGATAACCACAAAAACAAAACATTAAAATTAAATGCAGCTTTACCTTATATTTCATTTTTAACTTAGTCGCAAACCTATTGTCTGCCCTAGTGTTATGCAACCACAGATAACTTTATTGATTCATTACACACTGTTTTCCATTTCCTCAGTGTAGTCGGTTTGTTCCTTTATGTGTAAGAAGTCTCAGAAAAGACATAGCACCGGACAATGTACCAAATTTCTCCTCCCTGATAAAAATTTTTGCTTAAACACTAACCACATGGCTCTAATGATTTGCTATCGCTGGACCTACATTTCCTGACATTTTAGGTGACAGTTCATAATAATGCCTGTAGATGATTTTGATACATCATGTTGTTAATAGAATCTTCAGGTCTAGACTGGAGTTTATTTTTTAGATTTATAATAATGATCTGCTGCATTCCAAACAAAATGGTATGTGTTGAGTGCTTACCTTAAAGCAAGAACAGTTGGGTATCAGGAAGTAATCATGTTTGCATTTCCCATTGGGAGGAAAGAGAAAGAAAAGATTAATTATGCCTTCATTCCCTAACTCTGGGAGTACATGAAGAAAAGATATTGCATCAATCAATAAGTATACATTTGGTTAGAAATGATGGTGGAATGTGATGGACATTATTATCCAAAGTACACGAATAAAGACACGAATTGATGTGAATATACTATGTATACAACCAGAGAGATGAAAACTTGTGCTCTATATGTATAATAAGACTTGTAATGCATCCCGCTATTAAATATAAATAAAAAAATAATTAAAAAAACTGATCCATTTGTTATGAATCTGACTCAGAGTGATCTGAAATCCAGAAAACCAGCCTTAAAATAAAAAACCTAGGTTCAAGACCTACCAATGTTACTTGCCTTAGATAACTTTGCTAATTTCTCTTAGTTTTCTCATCTTTAAAATTCTCATCTTAATTCATACTTTTATAGTAAAACTATAAAAGTGATTTGCAAAATATTTTATAAACTACGCATCACTAAAATGTTAGTATCTCATGTGGAAATGCGAAAACTTAGAAATAATTGCTGTCTGTTAAAAAATTGTTTATTTTAAAGTGTTTTAGATTGTTTTCTGGCTTTTGGTTTTTTTCTTATCCATGATCAAAATGACTACAAATATATTTCTTTGAAATATATATTGATATTTTCTGAGTTATGTACTCGATGTTATAAATCTATAGCTTCTAACATTGTTATTTTCCCTCCTGTGGTTATAAGCACTTAAAATCTAGCCCATTGGCATCTGGCCAGTCTCTTCAGGTCTTGAAAATAATTGTTAGTAGCTTGTGATGACTTCAGCTAATTCTTTAAGGAACCTAAGAGGAAGGCATTGGAATTTAAAAATTGGAAATCTTTAGAAAAAATATCTATTTTCTCATATCCAAAGCATTAGTGCAATGCTTTGGATCCTTCATCCATTTGTAGAACCATAGATGAGTGAGATTATACAAATGGGTTTTTCTAAGACAAACTAAAAGTATATAGTTCTTTAAAATAATTGTTAAAGAGTCCCTCTACCTCCAGAAGGCTCAAGCTGTGTCTAAGCTAGCCAGCTGCTGAGCAAGAACACCCTTCATCCCAAGATGGCTGATCCATGAAGAATGCATGGATTATGCAGTAACCATAACAGGGCAAGTGGGAGAAGTGATTTATGAAGCTCTAAAAAATGAAATGTTATGTTTAAAAGTTCACCAACTGACTTAGGAACTGTTATTGACCAAAAAGTTTAAAAAATGCTTGTCTCTTCCATAAAGGAAAAGTATCCATCTCACAGTTTCATGCCTATTATGTGTATACATACTACTTCTTCCTTTCTTCCTATATACACTTTATTGGGGAAAGAGGGATGAGCCTTTGTATGAAAAACTTGTGAGCATATGAAAGATGAAAAAGATGGATTTTATGAAATTAAATTCTGTCTTGGTAAATTTGTGCTTTTTGTCTCTATTTTCTTAAGATTTCCTTCTATAGCTTTTTTCAATTGGATTTGTTATAAATAAAAGGGTATGTTTTAAATGTACCATTCATAAAATGCCTTGTTATCATATTCTAAGAAAAATGTGTCTCCATAATGAATTCAGATTTATCTCTATATTCAGTTTATATAATTGTATAATTTTGAATATAAGCTATAAGACTTAAAATTTTCAAGGTACAAATAAAGTAAGTATTAGGATAGTTGACTTTTTTATTTTCTTTCTGTTTATAAACTTAACATCTTCTGTTTCTTTTTGTGCATAATTATAATATTCCTTTTGGCTTCTTATTTGAATTCTACTGGAATATTCTAAGAAACATTTAACACTTTTTTTTTGGTACCAGGGATTGAACCCAGGGCACTTATTAACAACTGAGCCATATCCCAGGCCTTTTTTATATTTTATTAGCAGCATGGTCTCATTGTTTAGGGCCTTGGTAAGTTGCTGAGGCTGGGTTTGGGCTCACAATCCTCCCACTTCAGCCACCCTTGTCACTGGGATTACAGATATGCACCACCATGTTGGTGGCCTCATTTAACAGTCTTTAAGAATATTCCCTGGGGAATGATTTCTACTTTTTTGATGTGCAAAACAATTCTGCAATGACCACCCCTATATATGCCATTGTGTACTTTCATCTAATTATTTCCTGTTACTGCAGAAGTAGATATATTAGGTGAATTAGGTGCACACAGAATCTTAAGGTGTTTGCTGTAAAGACCAAATCAACTTCCAGAATGAAAAGGTCATAATATATATATATTCCTGAGAATTTTGAGAACTTGCCTGTTCATCCCTATCCTCACTACCATAAATTTTGGTTTATTTGTTTTTTAAATTCTAGGGTTTCATTTACTTTACTCTTTGTTCATCAGTTTCCTCAGTAGTGTTATATTTAGAAATAGTATAGCAACTAAATAAGTTACATAGAAAAAAGAGTTTGAACTAAATATGGAAAATAATTAGCATTAATGTTATGTATTCATTTTATTTATATGTCATATCTAAAACCATTAATTACATATTTACATGTAATTATATAGATATAAAATATAAAAGTACATTAAATTACATATATTTGTAAGTCTCCACACATGTCAACATTTATAATTAGGAATAACTTAATACTTAATGTTTTAATAGGCATATTATTTTTTTGCAGACATCTAAATTATGACAAATTTGCCACTACACAGTCCATTTTGAAACCACAATAATACATTCCAGTGTATTTTTGCTGGGAAATTGCCATTCTGGGAAGAATGAAGTCACTTGGCCTTAATTTGGTGTATGCATCAGAACATGTTCAAAAAAGCAATATTTAATCAGAAGCCATTAGTGCAATGGCTGCTAACTTAATTCAGTAAATTTTAGTTCCAATAATGTTTGTTTATTTCATGTCATTTTAAAAAATGCTGTGCTAAGGTTTTTACTAATCATTGGATTTGTTTTTTTAAAGAACCAAAACTTAAAATATATACCATAAGCTAGAAAACAAGCCAGAAACAAAGCCTTTTCAGAACTGTGGTAAAATCTGACTAGTTGGCACTGATTTCCATGCTGATAACTAATGATCTCTGTCTTCTTTGAGCTCATACATTTTCACATTATATATTTTATATCTATTCTATCACATGACCATAAGCAGTACTACTTTCATGCATTACATTAGCTCATATTAGTTTCTCACATGATTTAATCATCTCTAGAAAGCCCTGAGGGGATGGAATGCAAGACAGGTAAAGTTGATGAGAAAAGAGAAACTAAGGGCCATTAAAGGGCTGAGCTCTATCATTGGAGTGAAGTCACTGGGACAGGGAAGGAGAGGTCTGGGGAGAAAAAATAAAATTAATATTTTTACATTAAGCTGGCCTGCCTTATGAGATTTAAATTGAACGGCATTATAGTTTTCTTTACATTTAGTTTGGGCAATTCTGGGAAGAGGGTTAAATTTGGGGGCACTTTGATGCAGGAAAGACAGTATATCTGGTAGGAAGGAAAAGGAAGAAGAGTGAAGACATTTAAATAATAGAGATTAGAAAGTATGCTCAATATACTTGGAGTTGCAACATAAGCACTTGGAAATGAAATGCATGTTTATATACATTATGTCCATTTCCAAATATAACACCAAGATATGAAAGTGAAAAAGTTTGGGGGCTGGGGATGTGGCTCAAGCGGTAGCGGGCTCCCCTGGCATGCGTGCGGCCCGGGTTTGATCCACAGCACCATATACAAACAAAGATGTTGTGTCCACCGAAAAACTGAAAAATAAATATTAAAAAACTCTCTCTCTCTCTCTCTCTCTCTCTCTCTCTCTCTCTCTCTCTCTCTCCCCCCCCTCTCTAAAAAAAAGGAAAGAAAGTGAAAAAGTTTTCACAAAAAGGCAAAATATTATATTAGCATAATTATTTATATCACTGACATATTAACTTTTAGAACCAAGTTGAATTTCACCACTTTGCCTAAATAGAACTGTTGTTTCAAGATTCACATTATAGCCATTTCCATTGATTAGAAACTTAATCTCCATATCTTCTGATATGTATCAATACCAATTTGTTTAAGACAAATTATAAAGAATTCCAGAAAATGTAGTTACCGATTCAACATATACTTTTGGGAGCCTTTGCACAGTAAAGTAGCAAGGTAAAAAGTATTCATTTCTTTTCAGGGCATAAACTTAAAATTTATTTCATTGACTTACAGTTAATTTGAATTGTTCTTGCTCCACTTGTGCTAGCAAGCATAGCAAGCCTGGAATACTAAGTAATTTTTCCAGGTATACTCAATCCATTAAATGTCAAGTTTTCAGTTCTGCATATGTTTCAATAAAATTCACACAGGTACACTAGGAAATCATAATAGCTCTGTATATAGCAATATAATTATACTGTTATGTAATTATATTACTATACATATTATGTACTGTAATTAAGTTTTTGTATGTGTTCCACATCTGGGATGATGGGATAGAATGGGTTAATTGGTATGGTTTTCTGAAGTGCCACAAATTAATGTGATGTACTTTTAAGGAAAGCAGTTTCTCCAAGGAAAAAGGGCATGTCAACATGTAGTTGAGATTAATTGGAATATGAGTTCATGTTGTTGTAATAATGATGCCATAAGTATAAGATGAGAACATTGACATTAGATTTAGAATGTAAGAAGAGTATACTGCCTCTCCCCATAATAAATCATTTTGAAGAATTTTTAGTTTATGAAAGTTTAACATTTAAGGAGGTCGTATAAATTATCCTCTTACTCTTTTTCAGAAATTAGCAATGTGCCTAATAAAGTGCCTTTGAGAAAAATTAGCTTTATCTGGAACTAAATTTTTTTTTTTGGTAACATGGATTGAACTCTGGTATGCTTAACCCCTGAGGTACATCCCCAGCCCTGCCTCCCACCTTATTTTTTAAGATAGGTTTTGCCAAGTTGCTTAGGGCCTTGCTAAATTGCTGAGGTTAGGTTTGAACTTGAGATCCTCCTGCCTCAGCTGCCTAAGCCTCTGGGATTACAGGTGTTAACCACTGTGCCTGGCTATAATTCCACAGTTTATGTAAATATATTGGCTACAGAAATTACCATCACAGAAATCTTTGTTCTTTTAAAGGGAATTAGAAATGATTGAGTAAAATTTCACCCATCATTATGTAATTTACCAATTTTGGATTGGCAGTAAATTTCTTCTGACACTAAGTAAAATTAATGTAAAGCACAGCAGTGCAAATACTTGGGGAGAGACAGGATTAGGAGAGAGATGGCCTTAAAGTCTCCAGGGCGGCAATGAAGAAGCCTAACCACAGTTCTAAAACCTGAATAAGATATTTTCAGATAGTTAGAAACAAAACAAAGCTAATGCTGAGTTCTTCCTGTTAGACCTAGTTCAAACCACAGTATAAAGTTGATGACTTTAATACTCAAGATTCTATGAAATAAAAAGCAATTTCATAGGTAAGGCAACTAGGGAACCTGGCCCAAACTCAGCTGGTTGAAGGAAAAGCTGAAGATCTATCTTAAGAGTCTGATTCCGAGTTTCTTTTAGGGGTCAAGGTAATGATCTTCAGTTTTTCTCTCTTTACACTCAGGCTGTGGAGAATAGTCAAACTAAATCTCTACCTCCACCCAATTTGGCCCTCATTTATACTTTTAATGCTTCCTCTTTTATCAATTCATCTATAATAATTAGACTTTTCAATCTGTTTTCCTTTAATATTGCTGTGAATGGATAAACTGAGACTCCTTCAGAGTAAAGCCCACTGTCCTTGAAGACCCCTTTATTTTTAAAAACATCTTATAAAACAAGAGCTTTGTGCTTCGTAGCTGGCATCATGGGAGTAGTGTATTTTCCTTGCGTTCTTACTGCAGCCCTAATCCTTCCTAGGACAATGCCTTTGAGGCATTTGGTTGAACTGGCAGTAGAGTTTAACTAGTCGGTGTGGAAAAACAAATACATTTTTAAAGAATTTATAATATGAAATAAACAGGATAGTTACACACTGTCATTAGTATGAGGCCAGAATTTTTAAAATCAACCTGGGTGATGAGAAGGTATGAAAACAGGAAGAAACTTTTAAGAAGATTGTAAAGGAAAGTCTTTGAGAGGGCCATTTATGTACCTTAACTCAAGAGCTGAGGATAAAAGCAAAAGAAAGGAAGTGAAGAGTTGGAAATAAATCATCAGTCAGGGCCTTTAGATCATGGTAAGGAATTTGAATTTTATACTAAAATAAATGAAAGCTTATGAAGAGGTTTAACTAGAAGAGAGTCGTAATCTTATTCATATTTGTAAAACATCCCACGAAAAATGGATTCTAAAATGAGTATGTCACTTCCATGTGAAGATAAAAAGCATTTGGAGTTCAGGCAAGTGGTCTGTGCTAGACATGCTGTTCAGAGCCCAGTAAGTGGTTAAGATTCCTGAAATAGAGTAGAGACAGAAAAGAAGAGTATCCAGGACTAATTCCTAAAGCTATTCAAACTCAGAAGCTTAGGAAGAGCAGGAAGAGGATAATGTGGTAAAAACAAAACTTTGACTTTGACCAACCAAGAGTTAGTTGTCATGAATCCTGAGAGCTATGACCTTGACTTTGGAGTTTCATACTAATCTACTATCATTAAATATGACTTTGCCAATATGAGATCTTAATTTGAGTTTGTGTTTTTGTCTTGGAAAAAAACTTAACAAATATGAATGAAATGGATTTATGATATTAGTTATTATCTTTTGGCCAGTAAAAATCAGTGTATTAAGCCACACATTAAAGAGGTAGGGCTAGTTTATAGAAATGTCTTTTTTAATGTCCAAATATTAAAAATTATGATTCGACATTAAAGACATCTATCATGTCAGGCTGAAATTAATTAGAGTTGCAATTATTGATGATATTATGAAATAATATATTTTAGGAAAATAAATAAACTATTCACAATATAACCACAGTCTCTAGAAAGATACTGTGTGACTGTCTAGTTAATCCAGTCTACCCAAATTTTAACTTATAATTTTCCCCTTAAGCTAAATTTTATTACTCTTTCAAAAAGCTTATTGTTTTAAAGTTAGATTTAATATGGGATAAAATGTATCAAAGAAAACACAAGGACACAGACAACTAAAATAGATTCATTTGGTGCATAAATATCAGCACAGAAAAATAAATATGTTATCCTCTCTCATTTTTTGAATTTATATATCAAATTAAGTTGAATAAAAAGTTCCACACTTTTCTTCAGGCAAAATTTGTTGTTTTCTTAAGCAGCAGTTTTCACTTAATACAAAATAACTCTGTGGCAAATGCCCAGATTTTATATTAACACATGTAATTTTCCAGAGGAAATGTCAAGTCCTATTGCTGGCCTTTTAATATGGATTGATTAGATGCAATGTCAGAGTTCTATTAAGAACATCTGAAATGAAGAATGCCTAGAAAAGTGGGTACATCAGTGGTAACATTAATATTTTGTTTCAAGGGAGGGACTGATTTTTTGCTAGAGCTGCACATTTCTCTGGGATTGAATGTATTGGAAAGAATTCAGACTGCATGATGAAGTAAAAACACTTGCATTCAGATTCCTTGTTATTTTACACATGTATACATTGCTGTCCGGGGAGTTTCTGGTTCCTGATGATATTCATTAGCTTTGGGGTCTCTTAAATCACCCAGCTGTAACACGTTAATGGATGTGCACATCCAATTCCAACACCTCCTGGTCATCCTACTTTTCTCATGGGTCTTATTTGTCAAAGTTAGTCTCTGAGATTTTTGGACCTGAAGTCTTGTCTTCTTTAATACTGAATTAATAACCACACTGTTTTTACTGTTCCTGCTTATATTTGAATTTTATACCGAAAGGTTTTACTCCTTTCTTTATGATATTTGCTAAGACTGAATTCTGTATTTAAAACAATAAATAGTAGTTAATTTTGAAAATCATAAACTTCAATAAAATGGAAATTGTTTCCACCATATTTTGAGTTTGAATCTAATTTCCAGTTAATATGGCCAAAATTTAAGGTCAATATATACTCACAACTCAGAATTAATCTTTCTATTATCTCTTTTTTCATCATGGTCATAGATGGAGAAGCTGATTTAATATTTTTTAACATGTCAGTCTCTGAGATATACTGCTTCTTTTTTTCTATGAAAATCTTTATTTACCTTTTTCCACATGGGTTACAGAAGTATTTTCCATGATACTAGCTTAGTCATTTAATATTAAGGATTTATTGAGCATCCACTATGTGCCAAACACTACATAGAATTTTAAATAAGTTAAACTGACTTTCTCTTGTTAAGAAGTCTGCTTCTAGAAGAAAGTGTAGGCCCAGCTCTCTTCTCAGTTTAGGAACCAAATTTCTCAATACAATAAGACTCATAAAGTGCAAGAAGTAAAATTAACAATCAATAAATGGGATGGTATCAAACTAAAAAGCTTCTTCACCACAAAGGAAACAATCAAGAACATAAAGAGAGAGTCTACAGAACAGCAGAACATTTTTACCACCTATACCTACACATTAATCTCCAGGATACACAAAGAACTTAAAAAACTTCAGACAAAAATAAATAAATAACACAACAAATAAATGGTCAAAGGAACTGAACACAACACTTAACAGAAGAAATATGAATGGACAAAATATATATGAAAAAATGTTTCAAGATCTCTAGCAATTAGAGAAGTGCAAATTAAAACTACTCACTCCAGTCAGAATAGCAATTATCAACAATACAAATAACATACAATGGAATTTTACTCAGCATTAAAAGAGAATAAAATCATGGCATTTGCAGGTAAATTGATGGTGTTGGAAAAGATAATGCTAAGTGAAGTTAGCCAATACCAAAAAAACAAATGCCAAATGTTTTCTCTGATATAAGGAGGCTTACTCATAGTGGGGTAGGGAGGGGGAGCATGAGAGGATTAGATGAATTCTAGATAGGGAAAGGGGGTGGGAAGGAAAGGAAAGGAGCAGGGGATTAGCAAGGGCGGTAGAATGTGATGGATATCATTATCCAAAGTACATGTATGAGGACTCAAATTGGGTGTCAACATACTTTATATTATAAACATAGATATGAAAAAGTGTGGTATATATGTGTAATAAGAATTGTAATGCATGGCTCCGATCTACATATTGTGGGGTCGGGCTCCAAATTCCTTAATAGGACACCCATAGCACAAGAGTTAATAACAAGAATCAACAAATGGGACTTACTTAAACTAAAAAGTTTTTTCTCAGCAAGAGAAACAATAAGAGAGGTAAATAGGGAGCCTACATCCTGGGAACAAATTTTTACTCCTCACACTTCAGATAGAGCCCTAATATCCAGAGTATACAAAGAACTCAAAAAATTAGACAATAAGATAACAAATAACCCAATCAACAAATGGGCCAAGGACCTGAACAGACACTTCTCAGAGGAGGATATACAATCAATCAACAAGTACATGAAAAAATGCTCACCATCTCTAGCAGTCAGAGAAATGCAAATCAAAACCACCCTAAGATACCATCTCACTCCAGTGAGATTGGCAGCCATTATGAAGTCAAACAACAACAAGTGCTGGCGAGGATGTGGAGAAAAGGATACACTTGTGCATTGCTGGTGGGACTGAAAATTGGTGCGGCCAATTTGGAAAGCAGTTTGGAGATTCCTGGGAAAGCTGGGAATGGAACCACCATTTGACCCAGCTATTGCCCTTCTTGGACTATTCCCTGAAGACCTTAAAAGAGCATGCTACAGGGATACTGCCACATCGATGTTCATAGCAGCACAATTCACAATAGCTAGACTGTGGAACCAACCCAGATGCCCTTTAATAGATGAATGGATAAAAAAATGTGGCATTTATACACTATGGAATATTATGCAGCACTAAAAAATGACAAAATCATGGAATTTGCAGGGAAATGGATGGGCACTAGAGCAGATTATGCTTAGTGAAGCTAGCCAATCCCTAAAAAACAAATACCAAATGTCTTCTTTGATATAATGAGAGCAACTATGAACAGAGTAGGGAGGAAGAGCAGGAAAAAAAAAGATTAACTTTAAACAGAGACATGAGATGGGAGGGAAAGGGAGAGAAAAGGGAAATTGCATGGAAATGAAGGGAGATCCTCATTGTTATACAAAATTACATATAAGAGGTTGTGAGGGGAATGGGAAAATAAACAAGGAGAGAAATGAAGTACAGTAGATGGGGTAGAGAAAGAAGATGGGAGGGGAGGGGAGGGGGGATAGTAGGGGATAGGAAAGGTAGCAGAATACAACAGTTACTAATATGGCATTATGTAAAAACGTAGATGTGTAACCGATGTGATTCTGCAATCTGTATTTGGGGTAAAAAAGGGAGTTCATAACCCACTTGAATCTAATGTATGAAATATGATATGTCAAGAGCTTTGTAATGTTGTGAACAACCAATAAAAAAAAATTTAAAAAAAAGAATTGTAATGCAAAAAAAAAACCAAGTACATGTATAAAGGCATGAATTGGCACGAACATACTCATAAAGATATGAAAAATTGTACTCTAGATGTGTAATAAGAATTGTAATGCATTCTGTTGTGTGTTTAAAAAAATAAAATCAATAAAACTAAAAAAAAAGAATACAAATAACAATAAATGTTATCGAGGAAAAGGTTCACTTACACGTTGCTGAAGGGATTGCAAATTAGTGCAACTACTCTGGAAAGCAGTATGGAGATTCCTCAGAAAACTTGGAAAAGAACCACCTTTTGACCCAGTTATCCCACTCCTCAGCATATACCCAAAGGACTTAAAATCATCATACCACAGTGATGCAACCATATCAATGTTTATCAATTCACAATAGCAAAGCTATGGAACCAACCTAGGTGCCCTTTAACAGATGAATGGATAAAGAAAATGTGGTACATATACACAATGGAATATTAATTACTCAGCCATAAATAGGAATGGAATTATGGCATTTGCAGGTAAATGTTGAGAGCCATCCATAGGCTATGTGTGAACCAAAAATTGGTATCACAGCCAGGAAATGGGGGAATGTGGAAAATTCCAGTGGATATTTCTTCTTGCCCAGACCACTCAGACACAGGTGAGCCCTATTCAGCTCTGCCCCAGGTCCCACACAGCACCTGCGATGGGGTGACCTGCTGCAGCTACACAGCCACTCAGAGATGGCTGTGTCCTGCCAAGAGGCCAATCAACCTGCTGACTGTAAGACATCATGAAACAAGACTTCACCCCTGAAACCCCATCCCTGCCTTTGATGTACCCCACTGAATAAACCATGGGAGTCATTTTTTAATTGTCCAGCTCCAGCTCCTGTGTGGACTGGATGTATCAGGCACTCAGCTTCAAAATTATAATTCTAACTCTGATTATTGTTTGTTCATTAATTATTTCTGACTTATCTTCTCCAGGGGCTTATACCCTTCTGGGCAGGAATAAGGACCCCCTAGCAAGGCACTGGCCACCTCTCCATAGGTAAATGGATGGAACTAGAGACTATCATGCTAAGTCAAATAAGCCAGTCCCCTCAAAATCAAAGGCTGAATGTTCTGATATGTGGATGCTAACAGACCATAAGATGGGGTGGGGAAGAATAGAAGTTCATTGGATTAGACAAAGGGGAATGAAGGGAAGGGAGGGGTTATGGGAATAGGAAAGACAGTAGAATGAATCATACATAACTTTTCTATGTTCTCATATGAATACAAGAACAATGTAACTTCACATCATGTGCAACTACAAAAATGGGATCCTAATTAAAATAAGTTGTACTCCATGTATGTATATGTCAAAATACACTCTACTGTCATGTATATCTTTTTTTTAAAGATTCTTTATTGATAGAATCACATTGAAGGATTCACATTTTTTAAGGTGGACACAATATCTTTATTTTACATTTATGTGGTACTGAGGATAGAACCCAGTGCCACGTGCATGCTAGGTGAGCGCTCCACCACTGAGCCACAACCCCAGCCCCTTGTTTCCTCCCTTTTCCCCTTTCTTCCTCCCCTCATTCCCCTTCTCCTTCCTCTACTAGACTTCCTTTTGCATGTCTATTCATTTGTATTTGTTTGGATTTTTTATATAATGTTATCCTTCCCACCCCTTTCTTTTCTTTTACTCTAGCTTCCGCATGAGAAAAAAATATTAGACCTTTGAGTTTCTGAGTTTGGCTAATTTCACTTAGTATAATATTCTCCATTTACATCAATTTACCAGCAAATACCACAATTTCATTCTTTTTAAAGGCCATGTAGAACTCCTTGTATGTATATACCACAATTTCTTAACCATTCATCTATTGACAGGTGTCTAGGTTGATTCCATAATGTAGCTATTGTGAATTTTGCTGCTGTTGTTCTTCAAATGTTTTCATCCTGGGCTACCTCTAACAGTGAACTCTGAGCAGCCTCTTCTAAAATGTCAGGATATAATAGCAAATCAGAGGGGAATATAGATGTCATACTTACTAAGTACTCAATAGTCTGAGCCATTATGTCTGATGTTCCTCATTATTTACCACTGGGTCCATTTGTGGTCCAGTAGGTAGAGATGCAATAATTTGTTTATCTTTATAACTTATTTATCTCAGATCATCAGGGAAGTGTATAAGTATTTGAATTTGTAAAATAGCCCTATAACATAGGCTCTAGGATATTTTTACTAATTACCCCATTAGTAGTAATAAAAGGCTGTCATTTATTCATTAATTTTTTGCATCAAGGACTTTTACAAACATTATCACAGCAACTATGTCTTAAGGTATTAGTATCTGTGTATTTTGGAAAAATAAAGGTTCAGCATGACTATAACTTGTTACCCACTAGTAAGTAAAAGAAAGAACTGAGGATATAAGCCCAGGTCCTTGGGCTCACTTGCATTATACCACAGTACATCACTACATCAGGCAGTCTTAGGTTTGTCCAGGCCCTGAGACTATTGGTACTAAGTTTTATAATGCATCAGGTGCTCTTTTCCCCTAGAGGTTACAATATTTAATTAGTATTTTACTTGGAAGGCAGAACAACAAAATGCAGCCTTGAATACTTTCATATAACTGAGTTGTGATAAATTCCTTAACTTTTTTATGGATTTTAATGAATTTTAATGAATTACCTGCTACTGAAACAATAATATAGCCTTTGCAAAGCTTTTTAAGGTTTTAACTACATGTAAAAAAAGAAATGGGGCTGAGATTTTAGTTCAGAGGTAGAACACTTGCCTATGACATTCAAGGTGATAGGTTCAATCCTCAGCTCCACATAAAAATAAATAAATTAAATAAAGGTTAAAAAAGATGCAGTGATTGCCTTTCAAAAAAATATTTATCTTTCTTTGAACTTTATGTTTTGTTTAGATTTTTTTAGTTTTATTTTATCTGTTTCTTACTTTACTTTCTAATATATCCTTCCTTCACATTTTCACCATATTAATGTTCTGAAGCTTTACTTCCATTATATCATACATATGAAATTTCTAGTGTCTTCTAGTACCTATATGTTTCTAGTCTATTACACAGAGTCTATTACAATTTCAGCAAAACTTAGTATTCCTCAAGCAGGCAGGTATAGTCCCTGCTTTCCCCCACATAAGCCCATCCCAAAATCTTTTCTCATTTCATTGCCGTTACCATGAATATCCCCTTTTGACCTCTCCCTGCATGTCTAACTTCACCCATAATTTAAAGCCCCTGTTGATCTCTACTGAGAAGACCTGCCCCACTCTGTGATCAATACATGTATTCTACCTATTTAGAACTTGTTGTGTGTTCTACTTCTTAAAACGTCCATCTTCTTAAAATATAAGTTGAACAAAATGATTTTCTCAGCTAAGACTTTTCAGTGGCTTTCTATTGCATTTAGATCAAAATCCAATCACCATGTCTTTGGCTTCAAAGCCAGGTATAATCTGGTCTCTGCCTACATCTTCTTCATCAAACCCTAATTAAATATTTTACTAAGAAATTTATTTTATAAAGAGATTCATTTCACTTCTCTAAGTAAAGTCAGCTGAAAAGTTTTCAATAAATTTTCTTTTATTATTTTTATCCAAGTTAATAAAGAGTTATAATGGAATTTTATCTACACAGCTCCTCAGATATCAGCTCACTGGATTTCTTTATTTTAAGAGTCTGGACCATTGAAGTTGCTGTTCCTACCTGGCTCCCCTAACCAAAATGGGGTGGATAAGACTGATCTATGATTAATTTTCTGTACACATGATTACTAACTTCATCCAAAGGCAGGAATTCTTTTATAATCCACATGAATGATAATCTTAACATCTGGTTACAACTGAGAAGTGAGCTTTTACCTTTTGCCAATTAATGAAACACTAATCAGTATATATATATATATATATATATATATATATATATATAGAGAGAGAGAGAGAGAGAGAGAGAGAGAGAGAGAGAGAGAATGGGATATAAGGATTTTATAGAATAACCCATACTTAATTTCATTCCTTTATTATATAGAAACTAACTCTTGGAATGTAATAGCTGGATTTGCACTACTTGTATGACTGTGCTTTAAGAACCAAGGTGATCACTTCTCAGGTTAAAGAAGAGATATAATAAGATAAATATTTCAAAGTCTGCCTTTAGGAAGAATATACCAAACATCTTTTGCATCATCTCATGTTCCTGGTCCCTGAGCATACTTACCCACACTGGCTTACCCATACTTGCTCAAAGAGGGCTAAGCTGTTTCCCAGCTCAGATGTTTACATGTCTGCCCAGAATGTATTTCCTTTCATCTCTTTTATTGGTTATCTCTTCCCTCAGGTCGATCACCTCAAACTTTGACAACTGCTCAGTCTAGAGGAAGTGTCTTCTTCAGCCTGGGGATATAGCTCAATGGTACAATGTTTACCTAGCATGTGTGAGGCCCTAGGTTCAATCCCCAGCATTCAAAGGGTAGGGGATGTCTTCTTTAATCTGGGGTTTAACAATATGAATGTTTCTTTTACTGAGCTTTAAAAAAAACTCTTAATTACTGTTTATTCATTTATTTACTTTTTTTACATTTTCCCCATTGACAACAGGTTCAATGAAAGCTGATTATGATTGTTAACTATTTCACATCCAGTGCCTAGTACACTGGCTGGTACAAAGACCATAGTTAATAAATATGTGTTAAATGAATACTTTCCATTTTTAACTTTAGAAAAAAATATTTTATGTCTTGATTTCTCATTTAGACTATACTACCTTTAAAGAAAGAGACAGGATCTTAAATCTCTTGATCAGGCATTATAAAAGTGTTTATTTAAATTGATTTATTTTTGTGTTTTAGACTTTCAATTCTTCACAAATTCTTTTGAATCTGTATTTCATTATAATATTGGTTGACATCTTTTAGGATGTCAACCAATATTATAAATTAAAATCAATTCAACTGACAGGGAAGATATAGATGTTTTAGATTAGTTCATACAATTCAGGGGGGGGGTGTACTTTCTGAAAGAAAAAGATACTATATACAAATCAGGTATGTTCCTTAGAAGGGACCTGTGTGGATGAAAAGAGCATAAAACTTATCCTTTGTTTTGCTCTAGTATAATAAATCCATCTCTATTTACTAGGCTGAAATCTTGATTGCAACATTATTCTTCTTGTACTTATGTCCAGAATTTGTGAGTTGTAACATTTGAGCCACATTCATCCCACAGCTTTTTTTGCCTGACCTTTGATGCAGCCCCACCCTTCCTCTGCACACTCGTCACTGCTGTTTACTGCATTCAGCTAAATGCCAACTGGATATCAGTATGAGAAGCCAGACTCACCAGAACTGCTGTTAATAACACTGATACTAACCCAGTGATGTAAGTAGTGATGGTCACATTGCTCTAGCTACGTATTGGCTTGGAAATATCATTCTTTCTCCCTTTCAAAAATGTTGCCCTTGGTACCAAGTTTACTTTTTTTCTCCTTTTAACTGTCAATCTGCATCAGGAGCTTTCTATTTAATTAACAACAGTAACTATTTTTTTCTGTTTTTTCTTTTGTTAAAGAGTTAAACAAATGCATAGCAGCCACTCCACTGTCCATTTGACTTATTTTCCAGCTATATTTCAGTGTTAGAAGTTTAAGTTTTACTGATAAGGCAATAAACTTAAGGGGGAAAATGGACATATACTAAATATGTCACTAAGAATTAGAGTTTCTCAAATAAAGTTTCCTTGCAGGAGCAGAAGGGTAGCCCTCTGCCCTGCTGCCCATATTTTAGGCCAGTGAATTATTAGCTTTCACAGTGAGCAGTAGTTTAGTGGATCTGGGGATGATTTGCCATCTGTGAGGGAATGTTAAAGTGAAAAGATCTAGGTCAATGATTGGGAATGCTGAAACATAGGTAAAGAAAATAAATGTCTTGAGGGACATTAACTTGTAGAGAACATATTTACCCCATATGACTACCTTGCTTGCCTGGAGAAAGCCAGATATTTAATCTCTGAGGCTGCAATTGGAGCAGAAAGTAATGGAAATGATGACAAGAAAAGGGAGAAGTGAGTTGCTTAAAGGATTATGATCCATTTTTTGTTTTGTGATTTTAGAGTAGTCCCCAAGTAAGAAGGAAGACACTGGGCTGTGTTAATGCAGCATTCAATCAGTACTGATATGTGCCAGGTACTGGGCAAAAAACTGGGAATAAAGCAGTGACTAGGACAGGGTCCCTAACTCTAAGGAACATACAGTGTTGTAGGAAAGAAGACATTTAACATGTACCTTGTTAGTGGTTTATACCACATAGTAGTCACAAAAAGGAATAAGTTACTTTTGATTGGGTATCAGGGAGGACATCTCAGAAGTCAAACACCTGAGTTACAAGTGGAAGATGCTGTTGATTGCTGAATTGAGTTCTCTGGAAAGCAAACCCCAAGACATAGATTTGGGTGCAATCTCAGGATGCACTGTAAGGAATTGAGACAATAAAGGGTGCCTGAGTGGGTGTACAACCACTGTGGGCAAGTGGGCCTCCATTCTACTAAACATCTAGGAGATGCCTCAAAAATGTTCCAGGAATGAAGAATCTGCATTAATTACCCACTGCTTCCTGCTTTCATTGGTTGAGGAGGATTCCTCCTGGTAGCACAAGCCGTCATGAGCAAAGAGTGGGTATTCTCAAGCAGAGTGAAACAGAAAGCCATGGGTATTATGAGGCAGTAATTGGGGCATCCATAGTCTCTCCTAGAGCCGTCTATTGAATAGCTATTCTTGCTCTCACTTGATTCATTTTTTATAGAATTCTGATTTTGTCATATATTTGGAAGTACAATAACCAATGGGCCCCTCTTCAACCTCAGAGAGTGAGAGTTGATTAGTATAAGTAATTAGTATAAACCAGTTGTGATCATTCTACTTCTCTTTTTAAGCATGAAACACTGGGCAAGAAGCTACAATTTGATATTTACTGGGAACTTTCTGGGAAATTTTTCTCAATTTTAAAATGTGATAGAGGCAGGAACTTATCACTTTTCTGCCACTCCATAGGGATTTATAATCATGCAGGCTTAGAGCTTTGACAGCCATCTTGCAAGCAAGACAGAAAAGCCTGAAGATGAGAGCAAAGGGAAAGAAGAACACCTGGATCTTGATTATTTTTTTGAGCTGTTACGAATTTGTAGCATTTCATTCACCTATCTTCTGGGGTTCTTGAAAACATATAATAACAAGGCTGAGCTTACTGACTAAGTGAGAGGCATATAGCAGAGGAGTGATCAAGTTTGACTTGTTGAACTGGATGGATGTCAATCATAGATGGTGGCTCATCAATTGTTAACCTGTTCTTCAAAATATTAACATTTTAAAGACTAGATATAACATAAACATTTTTCTCACTTTAAACATTTATTGTTTTCTGGGATTTTCTCCAACCCCATTTCTAGAGTTCTCGCAGGACAGAATGGCTTCCTGGACCACAGTAGACTTAATCATGCCTTTTGGACTCTTCCTTTCAAATATGGCTGTTGAATTACTTTCACTATTCTAGCCCCCACCCCAATCCTGGCTGCTTCTCATCTATACTAGCTAACCTAATAGAGGTCTCAGCTTAATTTGCCCTGTAGGAGCAATTATGCATTTGAAACAGGACCTGAAAAGTCTCCTGAGGGGAAGTGAATAAGGGTAGCATGATGTGGAACAAGAGTTCTGAGATTCAGATACTAGGATTCTATCCTCAAAACTGTCCATAGCCCAGAAAGGACCTAGACCTATGCAACAACAGTAGTACCACAATGAGGGGCATAGTTTTATTGCCAAGAAATTTTATTACTCCCAGAAAACCTAAGTCAGATCAGAACCTGTTCACTTGCTCATCTAGCAGGACTGACCATCCACTGAGAAAGGATTATACATGTTTTTACATTGTTGTCTTGAAAAGTTTGACCTTTATTTTTATTCTTGATCAATTTTCCAATATCTTATAATAGTTTCCTTCCTTAGGGCCAGCCAAGGGACAGGCAGACTTCAGAGTTTCCATATTGGATAATTATGAAAGAAGGAAACACTAATTTTCATGTATCCACTCAAAATGTATTTATTAACACCGGTAAGGTATCAAGCACAAGTCTAAGTGCTGTGGATACTATCAGGAACAAGACACAAAAACATCTTGCCTTTTGCCTTTATGAAGTTTATACATTAGGGGAAGAAACAGACAATAAAGAAGTAAGCAAGGGGGCTGGGGATGTGGCTCAAGCGGTAACGCGCTTGTCTGGCATGCGCGGGGCGCTGAGTTCGATCCTCAGCACCACATAAAAATAAAATAAAGATGTTGTGTCCACCGAAAACCGAAAAATAAATATTGAAAACTCTCTCTCTCTCTCTCTCTCTCTCTCTCTCTCTCTCTCTCTCTCTCTCTCTTTCACTCTCTACTTCAGTGTGATATGTAAATCACATGCCAATGAGAAAAATATACACAATAATTGAAGAGTGAATAGGGATGAGGGACAGGGCAGAATGGAGGGACAATTTTAAATATAGCAGTCAGGAAGTTGTCAATAGAGGTGAAAGTTCCAGTTGATAAGACCTAGGGGAAGAATGTTAAGAACTGAGACAAAAGATGATGCATTAGAAGGCACTGAATTTTATTACAAACTGCAGAAAAATGTCCCTTAAGACAAGGAATTACTGTGATCCTATTTAATTTTCCAAAGTCAATGAGGGGATGAAAGTAAGAAAATATATTTAAAAAGCAGGCACAAGAATGATAAAGAATCAGAATGCTGATTGTAGGGTTGGAGAAAGATGATTGAGATTTGGGAAGAGTAAGCATGGATCTTGAATTTATCCATTTGTTTTAGTTCTTTAAAATTAAAAAAAATGTAAAATAAGAATATATTGTCGTTCACACAAGCTAAGAGGTAGTTATGTTGTATGTAATGTTATTATTTATTGTTCTCATGTTTGAGATCTACATTTTTAAAGGCATGTTTTATTTGTAGTGATTATTAACTGAAGCATCAAGTAGAGCCAGTCAGGGATGAGAAGCTTTCCAGTGGAGCTCTGACACATGAGACTTATGGCCTCTCCAAAGGGCAACCACTACCCAGCTCTCATTATCTGTTGCCAAACAGGAACTCAGACTTCTTACTGCCAGAGAACTTAATAACCTGTGTTTGGTTTTAAATGTGAAATGTTCTGGTTTTTAAAGTTGGCAACTAATTCAAATTAACCAAACAAAGCAAAATGAAACACTATGAGGATCCAAACCCCCGCCCCACAAAAGTGCAAATGCCTGTGCACTGGATTCAGTCTACACTTTACCATTCTATCACCTCTGCTGTAGGGTCCTTTATCATAATCTCTTTGTGAGACAAATCTAGGCAAAATACTGTAAAATCTTTTACTGTGGAGGGCATTATTCAAGTAGGAAAGGAAAAATATTCCAGGGCTCTGAAGAAAAAGTGTACTAACAATAATTCCTGGCATCCCTGCAGGGGAGAGTTTGGCTATGGTAAGGGTGATTCTTAGCTTCTTGTGTACTTTGCAGTCTGCAAATCCTTCACTGTAAGAACCTCAAAAAAAAAAAAAAAAAAAAAAAAGAAGCCAGACTGTTCTATTGACTCCAAGGCTGTGTCAGCAAATGCCAGACCCAGCAGGCCCTTTCTATTGTATGTTAAGGTTCCAAACAGCTGTAAATAGTTTATGCCAAGATCTCTACAAGTGTGACAAACACACAGCATTCTACATGCCCCAGGAGGCCAATTAAATCTAGGAGACCACAGATGACAGTCTCTGTACACAAGAATACAGTCTGCACGCCTCTAAGGGCTGATAGCCATGATATTTTTTTCTGTTCTCTCCTCATCAGAAATTAAGCCTAGGGCTGAAGGTTATTTACCCATGGACTTTAGATTAATTTTTAGCAGAAACATTTTGGAACCTCCTAAAAATAATTTACTGTCTAGATGTTGAGTTCATACTTGTTCTTATCAACATCTTCTCATGTGACTAGCTTACATTGTTCCTTCTTATAGGTCTTCCAGTCTGTATAAGAATTGAATAAGCATATTCTTTAGACAGAAAATGCAATTATTAAAATATCTTCAAAAGTGCTGAGAAAACCTTATGTTAGAAATTATTTGTGAGACTTTCATAGGAACCAATCATTGTTAATTTACAAACTTTCAGGTAGAAAATCAGTCTCTTCTAAAAGTAACTTGATTTCATTTCTGACAAATATTTAATATTTTTTAAAATTCTTTATCAGAGTGTTCTTGTGATCTGGACCAGATTCATATAGTAACAAATTGTAATATATTATTAGTTTCATGGGATTGGAAGAGCCCAAAAGGGATAAACTGAACAAATGGTCACATGGTGTTCTTATGAAACTTTGTGTAATTTTCAGCTGCTGTAACATCTTAGCGGGGAAAATGGTTTTAAGAGACACTCACAACAAATAGGAGTCTTCTGGTATACATTATACCAAAAGCAGCAGCAGCAAAAGGAGAAAGAAGGTTACTGATGTTGAGTCCTATCTAGTAAAATATAAAATAAATATAAAATATGAGGATGAACTCAGTAATTACTTATTCTGTGAGTAAACATTTTCATATTTGACTATTTATTATTCCCAATATAAATTAATCAAATTCCTTGAATTTTTAGAACCACGAACGAAGTTCTCAAATCACATTATTCCAAACAGGTATGGTTTCTTGTTCAGTTGTTTTACATATGATTTTTACCTGCATTTTCATCCTACATATGACATTTGCAGCCAAGAAATTCTCTTGGAGATTGGCAGTATGTAGAAATCCGAAAGTGAGAGTTGGAAGATATTTTAAATAACTAGAAAAAACTTTTTTCTCAGTTATATATTTAATTGATTCTAGATAGGGATTATTTTCCAATCAAATTTTAATATTCTCATTGAGCAATAAGTATCTAGTTTTATATTGAGAGACTGAGGATAAATATATAGAATATAGTTAGGAATGAAAACATTTACCTGGGTAATTCAGAAAAAATGAACAAACAACTACCATGGAAAAAAGCCTGCTATATACACCAAATTTTCTCATGTAGTAAAATAGATGTATTTTTGTGGTTTAGAAGCCAAAAACAAGCCATGAGCTCTGTCCTCCTTTTTCTACATATTGAAATAACAAGCACTAACAGGTAATAACATCTTCATGTTGTTGATTAAACTTGTTCCAAAGTTTAGGAGGGGAGCCTTGGAACAAAACACTGGTCACCCTGTGGTTTGCCTTGCCAAGAGTACAACAGGTCCAGGGGATAAATTCTTACCTAGTCTCTGTCAAAGGAATCTCATTCTTTATTGGCCCACAGGTAATCATGCAACCCAGTCTGGGAAAATGAGTCATAAGGAGAATATCATTGGGAAAAGAATATTTCTTTTCTGCCTCCCCACTTTCTTCTTCTTCGAATATTCTCAAGAAATACTAAAGCCGGGGCTGCGGATGTGGCTCAAGCGGTAGCGCGCTTGCCTGGCGTGCGTGCGGCCCAGGTTCGATCCTCAGCACCACATACAAAAACAAAGATGTTGTGTCCGCTGAGAACTAAGAAAAAATAAATAAATATTTAAAAAAAAAAAAAAGAAAGAAAGAAATACTAAAGCCATCTTGTGATCATAGGTTGGGGTCACAGAAATCAAAAGAATTCCAGACACATTGAAAAACACCTGATACTGTTGAGCCTTTGAGGGAACTGCCAATCTCTAGATTTATTAAGTGAGGAAACAAACTTCTGTGCGTTTAGACCACTGTAACTTGGCCTAAAATATACAACTAAAAACATTTTAACTAAGACATTCAGAATGAAAAATTATACTGAAAAGAAAACCAGAAACAATAAATAACAAATGTTGATTGAATCACTATGTGCCAAGCCCAACTTTTAAAATCAGGTTCTCATTTATGACTCAAAACAATCCTATGAGGTAGACACTGTCATTATCTTCATTTGTCAACAAGAATGCTAAAGTATAGAAGAGTTAGCAACACAACTGAAAGTGTTAGAATTAAGTGCTTAAATCCAAACTCTTTACCCTTTTGAAATTTTTATAAATCAGTTTTTAAAAATCAATTTTATTTGAACTGAAAAAAATAAAATGATTATTGATGAAACTGTCAAAGAAGAATGTTCTCCAGTCAAGAAATCTAACAGATGTACAATGGCTTCTCCTGTAGTTGGTTCTCTCCAAACTGTTCTGCATTATTGCTAATGTGTTTTGGTGATCATTGGTTTCTGGCTCTATTGCTACATAATATCTTGGCATGATATGTTTGGTAGAATAGTGCCCTAAATTCGGTATCACTAAATTTTAGTAAAGCACAGGTACAGAGAACCTTTAAACACATGCAATATGTAAGCAAAATACCTATTAATTTAACATAAAATGACACCATACTATCTCAAATTCAATTTAATGAAAAGGTTGACAAAACAGGAAAAACACTAAGAAAGATTTACTATCACTGTATTCAATCAGTGGACTCATTTTTTTTTATGAATCTAAATCAGAAGCAGAGAAAAGTTGGCCTTTTCAACACTAACCATGTAAACAGCAATCACCACTGATGGGGGGCAGAGGATTGCATATTTAGTAAAGAGATATTTGTTACCAAAACTAATTTTCTATGTGCTTCCAGTAGGTCATTGTAAGAAAACCAACTTTTAAAGACATGATTCAGAGCTATATATTGGGAAATCATTCATGTATAGACTTTTGAATACATAAACCAACACATTTCTATCATGGACATTGAACTTAAAAACTATAGTTGACTCTTAATAGTTCAATTAATATGTCCAATTTCTTTTTACTATACCCCCCAAATTTCTTTCATATAGCATTAAATTTCCTTTTTCACTTATGTTTAGACTCTATAAACAGTACTTTGATAATAAAAGATATATTTACACACTAGCTTTTATTTCACTTTGGCTTAAAGATTAAAATAGTTTTTTATTCTTTAAACTATAATGGAAAAAGACAAATGGAAAGAACCAATATGGTTGGGAATGTGGAATGATGTTTCCTCATAAATATATTGATAAATCATGTTGGAAGATAACCTCTTTTAGGATGCACATTCATTTATGGCAAATTTTTAAAATATCCCAGAATACCCAAAATCACATTTATTAATATTTTGGAAGTAGCAGCTGCAATAGAAGGCATATAGTAAGTTTTTAAGTTGATTTATCTATTCAGAAAATATATAGGAAAATTTTGAAGTAAGTCAAATTTCTCTTCTCTCCTTCTATAACAGCTTGGATCTTAAGTGTCCCCCAAAGAAACATATGTATAGGGCTTGCTATTGGAAGGTAAGAAAACCTTTAAGAGGGCTGGGTATGTAGTTAGTGGTACAGAATTTGGCTATCATATGTAAGGTCTTGAGTTCAATCCCCAGCATCACCAAAAACAAAAAAAGCACCTGGGGCCTATGGGAGGTTATTAGATCACTGAGGAGGTACCCCAAAAGGGATCATGGAAACCTAACCCCTTCCTCTCTCTTTTTTGCTCCCTGGCCATGAGGTGAGTAGTTTTCACTCCATTATATGCTCCCTGCCATTACACCCCTACTAGTTCATAGTTTAGAATTTCTAAAACCCTGAGACAAAATAAAACTTTTTTTTTCTTTATAGATTGATTATCTAAGGTATTTGTTATGATGACAGAGCGCTAACTAATACAGCTTCCCACTACAATTTGGATTTGTTTGTAGTGTAGTGAAAAACCTACACTCACTGTGGTATTTTTGGCAAGTTCCCTAACATAATCTGAGTCTATTTTTCTCATTAAAAATCAAAATAAACTCATGACCTCAGAGTTTTTCTGAAATTTTTACAGCTAATATTTTTGAGACACTTTTATAAAACTTTTTAAACTGTTCCTCCTATGCCATCAAAACTTATTGTGTATCATTGTTTAAGGAACCACTATAACTTGTCATAACATTATAATAGTTTTGAGTTAACTGAAGGAAAGAACTACTGACATTAGTCCTGAGAAGCCCAATTTTACCACCCTACTAAGATAAGCAAATGAATTTGCTTAGCTCCTTACTCTGCATATTCTGGGAAATTCTTGGTCCTCCACAGACTTCCAGATATTCCTTAGGATGGTAGGGGCATGAGAAAGGATTGAGGATCTAATCATCTCTCAACTCCCAGTCATGATCCCCATTTACTATTTTGCTTCTGTAACATTCCTCTGTCTGTACCTTTAATTCTCTGTTTATTTCCCAAAGCTACACTAATAAAAGACTTAGATATTTTTATTAAATAAAACGAGGAGTGGGAATATGCCCAATAAAGAACAGGATAAAGTAAAATTAATCATTAGAAGTCTGTATTAAAATAAAGTGGCTCTCCATCTTTCAGTATTTCTATTGCCTTTCTTCTGTTACATCTACCTCTTCCCTATCAAAGACCTCCAGACTCCAAATTTGTACCACCACCCTCAACCAATTGGAGGTTCTGATTAATATATTATGCAGAACATTCTGTTTCTCAGTTTTCTCTCACCAGACCATGTATAAAGACCTTTCCTTCACTTAAAAATACTAATGTATTTATTGAGATGTTTTCCTCAATTCCAGAACAGAACAGAGATCTAAGCAGAAGCAGCATTGAAATTAGAGTTTAATTTTAAAATCTCCTGAAGCATTATGCAACTACTTCTATGAATTATTTCATGGAATTATTTCACCACAATTTCTTGGATGGGGACTGTTGTCCTAATTCTAAAGACATCTGAGGCCAATTTTAACTATTCACTTTTTCTGTTCTTCTATATTTTGTTAAAGAAGAACAATTTCATATAAGCTAGATTTATTCTGATCTAAATAAGCAAACTAAAACAGTGTTCAATCAAAGCCAGAAATAATCAGTCTCATCGATGGAAAATAATTGGAATAAATTTGTGTGTGTGTGTGTGTGTGTGTGTGTGTGTGTTTAGCTTCTTCTCCCCTCCATTAACTTTATAGATATTGTAATTAGCTTTGTGCCATAGTTATCTACTGACTAGACACTTGGTCTTATTGCTCATTCTGTTTTTATACTTATTTATAATAGTTGTTACTCAATTATGATTGCCCACTACAGCTTTGAAGGAAATTGACTTCTGCACTTTAAATATAACAGAAATTTATGAATCTTTTTATCAGATATGTACAACTAATTCACAATAGTGTTAATAATATTGCTTTTTTCTTTTGGAGATTCTCAAATTATTTAAGGGGTTTTGTTTATTTTTTTAAATACTTGGAGAAATTCAACATGATTTTTTGACATATGGACAAAGAATTTGAAATGTTATATTCTGATTTTGTTACTCTTCCCTAATCCCTAAAAGATGTTGGGCAGTTTTTAAAACCTTTTCTCTGAAAATTCATTTTAAATTGAGAATAATGCCTAGTTATTAAGGATACAGAATATAGCAAGGCAGAGATTATTTTAAAGGTGTTTCAAAGAATGATTTTAACAGATTTTACAATGAACAGAATTAAAAGGTATTTTATATACAATAATATGTGTTTTAACCATGGATTTTACTACATGTAAACAGTCTTAGTTGAGCTTCCAGTACCTGAACTTCATTTTACATTCCAAGTAATCTAGTCTTAAGAAAAATGCTGATAATAAAACAGAATTATTTTAACTGTTATTTATTACATGATTTAAAGAGCCAAATTACTCTACATAGATCAGAAAAGCTTTATTATGAAAAACAAAAATACTAGAAAATATTTTTGTTATTTGTTTCTGTATTTCTAAAAGAAATAAAAATACATGGTTTTGATGTTACTTTTTCTTTTTATCAGTAGTAGGTGTCATCTACTGATGACTTCCTATTGAGCCTGAAAACATGGGTCTCCTTCCTCCCCCATCCCATCATACATACCCTTGTCTTCCATATCTAATACATCCATTGTAATTATGTCATAATTTTAGTTAGATCATGGTTCAATGTTTATATCACTATAACTTTCTAAAGGCTCTTCAAAGATGTGGCATTGAAATGACTATTACTTTGCTTTTATTACTAATCTTCACAAGATGATATCAGCACTTATTTTACCATCTTTCCTTTCTTTTTTACACTCAAAATATAGCCTTTAACTTTGTCCTTTTAAAATTTGTATCCTTTCTCTTCTTGTTCTTGGGACTTATGAAAGCTTTCTATTTAAAATTGACTATAACATCCCCTAAACCTCCATCTTGATCATTCACTGTTTCACCACGCTTAGTCCTGTTTGGATTTTTTAAGTTAACTGAGAATAGCAACTTCAAACAGAAGGATTAAATCTTTAATAGAGATGAAAACAAAATAGTAAATATAAATAAATCAACTTAATTCTTTCAATGAGTATATGAATATACTCATTGAAATATAATATATAATATATATAAAGGCCATTTGTGTGCACCGGGAAAAATAGAATCTAGCTGTAGAGCTCACCTTGGTTCCATTTAACCTTTAATATTGTGACTTCCATCTTCTCACCTTTCTCTATTCATGCTCCAGGCCAAGTATTTATTGTATAGGAAGAAGGCTATGATACACATGAGCACACCAAAAGGTTACATTTTATCTTGTGTAAAAAAATGTTCACAGTTCAAATCTGTCCCTAAGTATTTTCCCACCTCCTGTTGCTATTAGAGAAGGAGGTCACTGGTTTAAATAATAAATTTCTGTGCCTTATTCCTACTTATGTTATGTTACTTTAGCTACCCCACAACATTTTGGCCAGCAAACCCGAACTGTTTTTAGAAGGCGTGAAGTTCATTCTTAATTTTTACAACTTGATCTTCACAGAGTTTGAACATCAGAAGTCCATCATGTCTTCAACTTTAAGTTCCTGAGTGTTATCAATCTCATCATCACATGGTATTTAACATTAACCACTTTGTCACTGACCCTTCAGCTTCTGGGACAGGAGCAAAAGAAGTAGAAGTATATACATAGCAACATGACCAGCAAAACTGCTGTTGTATAAACATGATTTAACACAGACAAAACAAGTAAGTCCAGCCATTGGATTGGGAAGTTATATGGTTTTCTCAGTTAACACTGATTGTAACTAGCTTTTCTACCTCTGAAAATAAATAAATTAATAAAACTTATCAAATGCTATCATTTATCATGCCTGTCATTTGTAGAATGTATATATCCAGGAGAATTTGCTCTTTCCATATGGTTCAAGTTATTTGCAAAATAAACCTAAACAAGTGATTTTTTTTTTTTTTTTGGCCAGGAATTGAACTCAAGGGTACTCAACCACTGAGCTACATCTCCAGCCCTTTTTTGTATTTTTTTTAATTTAGAGACAGGGTCTCACTGAGTTTCTTATTGCCTCACTGTTGCTGAGGCTGGCTTCAAACTCTTGATCCACCTGCCTCAGCCTCCTGAGCCACTGGGATTATAGGCATGGGCCGCCATGCCTGGCTTTAAACAAGTGCATTTTGAAAGCATAGATGTGAATGCCTTCCTCATTGGTTATAGCTGACCACAACTATCAGTTTTTATTTTTAAATTATTAGAACAATTTGTGGAGTAGGAGGGAGGTGTGTGTTAAACTTGGAAATATGATCTAGAATGATTTGCACAGGGAATCACCATATACCAACATATATAAAATCAGCTTCCCTAGACAGAAGGAATTAATTCTTAGCATTTTATTTTATACAAGATTGTGATTTTTGTCCCTGAAGAAGTTCTCTATGTCTTTCTCAGTATTTTGATGTTTCCCTATTTTGGAAAATACAAATAAGCGAGAGAATGAAATAAAAGATAAAATTATTGCAAAAAAGGAGGCAGTATTTACAGGTAATATGGTTATTTCTGTAGGAGGCCCCTAACAACAGGAAACAGAGTTTTAAAAGTATACTAGTTTGAAATAAAACAAATCAATAACTTTCTTACACACACCAAAAAATTAATTTGAAATTGTACATAAAGATCCAGTTCATAATAGAAATCAGTCCAAAATCTAGACATAAACTTTTTTCAAAAGGAAAGAGAGCATTGGGATTCTGCTGAAGATGGTAATACATGGAAGGGGTAACATTTCTTTTTTAAGAAGACTCAACTTTATGATGACATAGATTATATCTGATCTATGAATTCATTGTGATCCCAATTGAGAAAACATGCTCTGTAAAATGTGAAAAAAATAATTTGAGGTTGTATGGGGCAGATGATTAAATATATCAGATTATTGAGGAAAATCTGAAAGAAAAACAAAGTAGACAAGCCTTACTAAATATTAAAAGACTTGAAGTTATAGCAATTAAAATAGTATGATACTGGAACAAGAATAAAAAGGTCAATGTTACATATCAGAAAGTCTAAAACTGGTTGCAAGTACATTTGGGAATTTAGTATAATCTGTGGAGGAAAGACTGATTAGCCAATAAATAGTATTTGGATGGCTGGCTAGCCATTTGGAAAATAATTAAGCTAGAGTCCTACCTTATTCATTATACTAAAATAAATTCCAGATGGCGAAAAAATTAAACTGAAACCAAAAAACGTGTTTAAAAAGAACTCAGATGACTGTTTTTAATAAACTTAGAAAAGGCTTTTAAAAGTGACATAAGACCTAGAATTCAAAAGGGAAATACTGATAATTTTGACTACATAAAAAATGAAAGTTTTGTGTGTGTTTGAAAAAATGAACATGACAACTATGGAAGACAAAGGGTTAATTTCTTTATCCCAAATTTTAAAAATTCTCAAAGTTCCATTTAAAAAAAATGAAAACTCAATAGCATAATGGACAAAGTACTCAGAATAGCTGGCTTCAGAAAAAGAAGCTTTCATTATATAAACCTATGAGAAGATACTACTCTCACTTATAACTTTACAAATTCAAAATAAAAGAAAGTAATAAAAATGCCCATAAACATATAATAAGCAAAGATCAAAATTTGATATGTATTCAAATATGAGAATATGATACTATTGATGAAAGTTTGGTGGGAGAATGAATTAGTGTACTTTCTTGAAGGTTCATTTGACATTTAACTAAGTATAACATAAATTTCCATTGAACCAGCACCTTAGTGGTTTAAGCAATAGATAAACTCAAAACTGTTCAAAGATACATGGCAAGCAGGGTTTAAATCAGCAGGTAGGAAAAGTTATAGTCATGCTGATTATTAAAACATTTCTGTACCAGCTGGTAAATGGTTGCTATGCTAAACTTGAGTTTCTCACTCAATACCCTGAACACCTGGCCCTCAGCAGCAGACTTCTCTGTAATCCAGCAACTAACACTAACGAACCACCAGGACCTCTGTTGAGCAAAAAAGTTGAGATTGATTTTATTGGTCCAGTAGTTATGACATAAGGATTGTGAAAATAATTTCAGTATCATGTATGTGAATCAGAATGTTAATTGTAGTTTCTTTGAAAATACCAGTAGCCACTAATAGAAGACCAAATACATAAATTATATAATTATACCAACACTATGAAACATTATTAAATTTAAAATCTATGTTGTAGAATATTATGTAATTATGATTCCCTTTATTTTTATATGTTTAAATAAAGAGATTCATTTAATAATAAATAATTATAGTATGCATAGAAAATGTCAGGAAAGATACAGTGAATTGACCAATGAGGACTATATTCAGGTAACAAGATATACTATATACTTTTACTTAAATACAGAATAATAGGAAACATTATTATACAGTATAATATTTCCTATTATTCTGTATTATTATATAGAAATCTATTAATTAATATTATTAATTCTATCACTGACATTTTGAATCTTCTTAATGGGAAGTCTGAAATCTTTGTTTCATGAACCCAATTTCAGACTAAAGAAACCAATGAAATGTTTCTTGCAATCAAGTTTTCAAGGAATAAAGTTAAATACATCCTTAGGAGAACAGAGGAAACCAATTATTTTGTAATACAGTTATCAAAATACTTTATTTTCAAAAAAAGTATTTATTTTAATTAGATATATATGACAGCAGAATGCATTTTTTTAAAGAGAGAGAGAGAATTTTTTAATATTT
Source organism: Ictidomys tridecemlineatus (assembly GCF_052094955.1). Lineage (NCBI taxonomy): Eukaryota > Metazoa > Chordata > Mammalia > Rodentia > Sciuridae > Ictidomys > Ictidomys tridecemlineatus. Next base: position 29,065,858 of record NC_135483.1, read on the forward strand.
TTTTTTTTTTAGTTTTTGGCGGACACAACATCTTTGTTTGTATGTGGTGCTGAGGATTGAACCCAGGCCACACGCATGCCTGGTGAGCGCGCTACCGCTTGAGCCACATCCCCAGCCCAAGCAGAATGCATTTTTAAAATTCTTTTTAGTTGTTGATAGATCTTTATTTTATTTATTTATATGTGGTGCTGAGAATAGTACTCAGTGCCTCACACATGCATGGCAAGTGTGCTACTGCTGAGCCACAGCCCCAGCCCCAGCAGAATGCATTTTGATTCATTGTACACAATTGCAGCACAACTTTTCATTTCTCTGGTTATATTCGATGTAGCGTCACACCATATGTGCAGTAAAACATGTACCTAGGGTAATGATGTCCATCTCATTCCACCATCTTTCCTGCCCCAATATCCCTCCCCTCTTCTCCCTCCCATTTGCCCAATCAAAATTCCTCCATTTTTCCCATGCCCCCCATTCTGGATTAGCATCCACTTATCAGAGAGAACTTTTGGCCTTTGGTTTGGGGGGATTGGCTTACTTCGCTTAGTAAGTAATAATTATTAGTAATAATGATATTCTCCAACTCCATCCATTTTCCTCTACAAATGCCATGATTTTATTCTCTTTTAATGCTGAATAATATTCCATTGTGTATATATACCACAGTTTTTTTTTAATCTATTGAAGGGCATCTAGCTTGTTTGCACAGTTTAGCTATTGTGAATTGGGCTGCTAAAAACATTGATGTGGCTGAATTCCTATAATCTGCTGATTCAAGTCCTTTGGGTTAGACTGAGGAGTGGGATTGCTGGGTCAAATGGTGGTTCCATCCCTAATTTTCTGAAGAATCTCCATACTGCTTTCCAGATTGGTTGTACCAATTTGCAGTCCCACCAACAATGTATGAGTATGCTTTTTTCCCCACATCCTCGACAACACTTATTGTTGTTTGTATTCTTAATAGCTGCCATTCTGACTGGAGTGAGGTGAAATCTTAGTTTTGATTTGCATTTCTCTAATTGCTAAAGATGATGAACATTTTTTCATATATTTGTTGATTGATTATATATCTTCTTCTGAGAAGGGTCTGTTCAGTTCCTTAGCCCATTTATTGATTGAATTTTTTTTTTGGTGTTAGTTTTTTGAGTTCTTTATATATCCTATCTGACATGCATGTGGCAAAAATTTGCTCCCAAAATGTACGCTCTCTCTTCACCTCATTGATTGTTTCTTTTGCTGAGAAGAAGCTTTTTAGTTTGAATCCACTCCATTTATTAATTTTTAATTGTGCTTTAGGAATTTTGTTAAGGAAGTTGGGGCCTAATCAGAAGTGATGAAGATTTGGACCTACTTTTTCTTCTATTAGGTGCAAGGTCTCTGGTCTAATTCCTAGGTCCTTGATCCACTTTGAGTTGAGATTTAAACATGGTGAGAGATGGGGGCTTATTTTCATTTTGTTGCATATGGATTTCCAGTTCTTCCAGCACCTTTTGTTGAAGAGGCTATCTTTTCTCCAATGTATGTTTTTGGCTCCTTTGTCTAATGTGACATAGCTGTATTTATGTGGGTTTGTTTCTATGTCTTCTTTTCTGTAACATTGGTCTAATATGTCTAATTTGTTGTCAACACCATTCCATTTTTGTTACTAAAGCTCTGTAGTATAATTTAATGTTTGGTATTGTGAGATGCCTCCTGCATCACTTTTCTCACTGAGGATTGCTTTGGCTATTCTGGACCTCTTATTTTTCCAACTGAATTTCATGATTTCTTTTTCTATTTATGTAAGGTATGACATTGGAATTGGAATTGCATTGAATCTCAATAGCTCTTTGGGTAATACAGCCATTTTGACAATATTAATTCTGCCTATCAAAGAACATAGGATATCTTTCCTTATTCTAAGGTCTTCTTCAATTTCTTTTTTTAGTGTTCTGTAATTTTTATTGTAGAGGTCTTTCACTTCTTTTGTTAGATTGATTACCCCCCCTTTTTTTAGGTCACTGTGAATGAGATATTTTTCTTGATTTCTCTTTGAGCTGATTTGTCATTGGTGTATAGGAATGCAACTAATTTATGAGTATTAATTTTATATCCCGATACTTTTCTGAATTCATTTATGTATCCTAGAAGCTTTCTGGTGCCCTTTTTGGGGTATTCTAAATATAGAGTCATGTCATTAGCAAATACAGATAGTTTGAGCTCTTCTTTTCTATTTGTATCCCTTTAATTTCTTTCATCTGTCTAATTGCTCTGGCTAGGATTTCAAGGACTATGTTGAGTAGGAGTGATGAAAGAGGGTATCCCTTTCTTGTTCCAGTTTTTAGAAAGAATGCTTTCAAATTTTCTCCATTTAGAATGATATTGGCCTTGAGTTTAGCCTATATAGTTTTTACAATGTTGAAATATGTTCCTGCTCTTCCTATGTTTTCTAGTATTTTGAACTTGAATGGATGCTGAATTTAATCTTTCTGCCAAGATCTCCAAATTCTCAGTCCTTCAGAGACTTTGTTGTGTACCTTTTCCTTGGACAGTATAAGATCTGTCATTATAATGTTCCACTGTTTACTAGGCTAACATTTCTGCAACCAGATAATAAGGTGTTTTACATAAATTCCTAATTATAAATTTGTTTTATGATGGCTCTATTAAGAACTCTTGTTAATTTCTTTTTTAGTTTGTTGGACGTATCAATACTAAGTGGCTATGGTGAGATGACTCAGAAGTTAAAAATAATGTTATCTTCTACATTGACCTGGAAGCTGATACTATCACCTACTTATATATACTAATCTTTTAGCTACTCTGGAAAACAAGTATGAAATGAAATCCTTTCCTCTGTGACTCATAGGTGAAAAGAAGCAAAAATAAAGACATGGAATTATATAATATATACAAATATAAAATATTAAATGTATTTAAGGTAAATATGAATCTATGTGCAAATCCAACTTGGTAAGTAGCGTCTATTAATCTTTACCAAAATAGTTCTACAACTTTCACTTAATCTTATATTGGGTCATTATAGATAGGACATATATTTAAAAATCCAATAGCAAAAGGAAAACTGGTACTTCTGTTTTTTACATTATAGATAGCTTGTTTCTCATTTGTGCCTTCCTCCCTCACCAACCCCAAATTTGTCATACAGCACAAAAAAGAATCAAGCATAAAGTTACTCATTAACTCAAGTCTGACCTTCCTGAATTTCCTAAATTTACTACAAAAAAAATGTTTCTTTAAAAAATTAAATAGATCATCTCTTAAAATATATTTAATGGGACAATTATAGATGGCAGAGGAAAATAACGGAAAGATTATATAGTCAATTAATTAAAAATCTGTGTGGGTTTTTGACTATAGAACTTTTAAAGACTTCAATGTAATATTTTCATTATACTCTTTGTAAGAAGAAAGTCATACATAAAATATTCCAAGACCATTTGACTACACAGCTTATTTTAAGATGTCATATTTTATTCAAACAATCAAGTGGCAAGTGGAAAACATTGTTTTGGACTCTTATAGCAAGCACATCATGATAGCCTTTACAAACTTATACATGTAGATTTGAATAACTGATTTTATCCGAAACCCTGGGTTTGTGGAGAGAGATTCTATAGAGAAAAGTAGTATGAAAGCAAGCTGGGTTTTATAGAGTTCAGAAAAAGCAATGCCCTCAAGATATTTTCTTTATAATGATAAATTGCTCCAAACTCTTTAGTATTCTTTGTCAACTAGTTCTTAAAAACACATTCCTCGTTTTTCTTAAATGAATTTTCACTATCTTCTTATGAACAGACATTCCCATATGAGGCAGAGGTTTTTGTTAGACAATTTGAAAATAATTCAGTACACTAGCATTAGCTTTTTTCCAGTCATTCAGGAAACACAGAGCATTTTTAAAAATGGATATACCAGTTACCCAGATCTGATAATTACATCCAACCCATGTAATGAAATTTTACACCATGTCCCACAAATAGGTAAATGTACTATGTCTCAAAAGTGAAAAATTATTTTTAAAAATAGATAGATTTTTCAGATAACCATTCATCTACAATTAGGCTTTCACATCTAGAAGGAAACTTGATCTTTGGTGGAATGACTAGGGAAAATTGACCCTAATAGCCTTATTTATTAATTCAGTAGACATTTATTGATTTTACTTAATATCCATTATTGTGTTATTTACTGGATGAAAATTTTTAAAAAACTGTATGATCTGCCTTCAACTTGCATGAAAATATAAAAACACAGAGTCAAAATTGCTACAACATAGGTTGAATGGGCATCAATTATTGCAAGTTTTAGACAATTTAACAATGGTAGTATGAGTCAGAAGCCACAATAGTGTTTCATTTGAAATACTCTGTTAGTAGTTCTCAAATTCTAATGATTCTTATGCACATTAAAGTTTGAAGATGATCTTTGGCTTCTTCTTTGATGTGTAAGGAGCTTGAAATTGTCACTTCCATCCTCATAACAAAGAAAAACCTGGACAAATGAAAAATCAATAACTTCTTAAATCCATCACAGCAATGAGATCACACAGCAAATGTTGTCCCCAAAACTGGAAAGAATGAAAAATACCAAGAATTATAGTTGTCCAGGAGTAGAAGCCCAGAGAAAAATTGAGGCACTGAGGCAATACTGGTAGGAAAACAAAATGAAATTGGAGATTTGCTCGAGATTCTTATGGGCTAGATAGAGAGTTAAAAACTCTGTGGGATCCAGTTTTAAACTGACCTAATATTTTCATTAGTTTCACTTCCAAGTACTCTAATAGATCTTAAGGGTAAAGAAGGCAAAGATCAGGAGAAAATTCTCTGATCCTTCTGGCAAGAGGAAGAAATTAATCATTTTGAAATATACCCAGCATATTCTGTTGGATTACAAGAGATAGTACTTTACCAGAGCTTATCTGCTTTGAGTTTTGTAAGAGTCTGTGACCTTGAGGAAATACCCAGTTTTAGCTGCCTCTAACTTACAGTCTTCTCTGAGCTGAGTGGAGGGAGAAGCTGAGACAGTTTTGTGAAGGTTCCAATTCAAGGACACAGGCGTACTAAGATTGGGACCCAATCATGGGACTGTAGAATGCTTTTCTTCCACCCATACCTTACTGCCATACCAGTTAGTCTCCAATAACAACAGTTGGTTATAGCTAAAAAAAAAAATAAAATAAAATAAACCAAGAGAGACAGAAAACTACAAGTTTAAAATCCTGTTTAAGAAAGTCTCTAGAAAAATCCTTCAAACAAAAACAAAAGGGATAGAAAGAAAGATACTAAGGGAAATTTTAACTTCTGATACCTACAGTTACAGCAGAGTACACACAGCCTGACTCTTTGCCAGACGATTTAAAAAGTTCAGTTAGGCCTATATGCATTGGTTCTTTTACATGATACATCATCTTGACTTTCAATGAAAAATTACAAAGCATGCTCAAAAGCCAAAATAAATTTTTTTGAAGAGACAGAGAAGGCATCAGAACCAGATTTAGATCTTTAGATATGGCAGAGATTTTGGAATTTTTAAACCAAGAATTTAAAATATGAGTAGTATACTAAAAGCTCTAAAAAATGCAAGAATAGTTTGATAATACAATAGTGATATGTAAACTAACATAAAAAGCAAAAGGAAATGCTAAAAGTAAAAAATACTATAAGAAACAAAGAATGCCTTGAATGGACTTATCAGTAGAATGGACCTAGTGGAGTAAGGAGTAAGTGATCAGGAAAATATTTCCATAGAAACTTCTCAACTAAAAAGCAAAAGAAAAAATAAAAGGCAAAAAACCTAGAACAGAATATATGAGAACTGTGGGACAATTACAGAGGTATAATATATCAGAAAGTCAAAGAAAGGGCATAAAAATATTACATATAATAATGATTGAACATTTTCCAAAATTATTCAGAGATATCAAACCATAGATCCAGGAAATTCAGTGAACACCAAACAGGACAGATACCAAAATTTTTACCCCTAGTCATATTCACATGACAAAAATTCAAAGACAAAAAGGAAATATTGAAAGAAGCTAGGTAAGTAGAATCTTTCTTAAGAGAATCTTACAGAGGAGCAAATGATAAGAATTACATCATATTTTTATTCAGAAAATAATCAATAAAAAGAATGGAATGAAATATTTGAGATATTGAAAGAAAAAACTACCATCCTGGAAGTCTTATCCAATGATTATCTTCAAAAGTGATAAAGAAATAAAACTTATAAAAATTGAGGGCATTTATTTTCAATAGAACTAATTTATAAGGAAAGTTTCTCTTCAGAGAGAAAAAAATTACATGGATCAGAAACTTGGATATACATAAATAAAGGAAGAGGTTTATAGAAGGACAAAAAAAAAGGTAACATGACACCTTTTCTTTGTCCCAAAATTGATCTAACATATAACATTGTCTGTAGTAATAATAGCAAGAAGTATTTTGTGATTATAGCTTGCTATGGTTTTGCGCAGGGTGACAGATAAGGGTCTAGTCTCATTCTTCTACATATGGATAACCAGTTTTCCCAGCACCATTTGTTAAATGGCTGTATTTTCTCTCATGCATGTTTTTTATTAAGGATCAGATGATTGTAGATGTGCGGGTTTGTCTATATCTTCTATTCTGTACCATTGGTCTTTGTGTCTGTTTTATGCCAGTACCATGTAAATTTTGTTAATATAGCTCTGTAGTATAATTTGAAATCAGGTATTGTGAATCTTCTAGCATTGCCTTTTTGGTTGAGAATTGCTTTGGACATTAAATTTATAGTGGAATTTATATTCTTATGAGGCAGTTTTTTACTCTTTAAGACAATGTAAATGAATATAAATCCAAAAGAAAAAGAAAATCAGTATGAATAGAACTAAATTAAATACATAATCAATCAACGAATTCTAATTGACATTTACAAAATATTTTATTGAACAACAGCATAGTACATATTCTTCTCACACTTACATGGAACATTCCCCAAGGTAGATTTTATTCTGAGTCATAAAATACATTTAATAAATTATTAATAAATAGAAGTCACACAAATTATGCTCTTATATTACAATAGAATTAACCTAAAAGGCACCAACAGGAAAATAGTGGAGAATCACTAGATTGATAAATCTCTACCCAGATCAACCAAGAAAAAAAATAAGTCACAAATTTCTAATATCAGAAATGGAAGATGAACCAACACCATTGATCCAAGGTAAAATGAAAGCATAAAAAAGATATATTATGAACAACTCTATACCCACAAATTTTGAAAACCGAGATTAAAAATCACAATCTCTCTAAACTCACATAAGGAGAAATAGGTTATCTTAATGTACCGACACCTATTACAGACACTGAATCAATAAGCTTCTAAAACAGAAAGGACCAAGTCCAGATAGATTCACTGGTGAGTTCTATCTCAAAAATTAGAAGCAGTGGGAATATTTCCTTATCCTGTCTACAGAGCACAGCATTACCTATTCTAATAGCAACACAGGATGAAAACATTGTGAGAAAGTGAATAATAGACCAACCCCTCTCATTAACACAGGCAAAAATTCTCAAAAAATATTAACAAATTGATCCATAAACACCATGATCAAGTGGCATTTATTCCAGGTTTAAAAGGCTATAATCCATCACATTAAAAGTTTAAAAAGAAATATATATATATATATATGTATATATATATATATATATATATAACATTTATAGATAGATAGATAACATTTGACAAAATCCAACACCCATTTATGATAAAAACTCTCAGTAAACTTGGAACAAAGTGGAGGATTTCCTCAAGTTCTACAAATAACCTACAGCTAACATCATACTTAATGGTAGAAAACTTGTAGCTTTCTCCCATAAGATCAAGAATAACATAGGATGTGCTGTCCTATCTTTCCTACTCTACATTTTACTTAAAGTCCTGGCTAATGTATAAGAAAAGAAAAAGGAAATAAAGTGTTTTACAGACCAGTAAGGAAAAAATAAAGCTGCCTTAGTTCACAAGTGGCATAATTTCAACATAGATGTATGTTGAAAATTCCAAAGTATGGACCCCAAAAACCCACCTCACATAAATTAATCAATTAGGAAAGTTATAAGATATGCCAGGTTAATATATAAAAGTCAATCTCTTTCCTTTATGCCAGCAGTTAACAACTAGAATATAAAAATGGAAAGAAGTCAATGCTATTTATATTGGTATTAATGTGAAATCCTTAGGTATAAATCTAAACACACACACATATATAAATATACACACATATATGATCTAAATGAGGAAAATCATAAAGCTATGATGAAAGAAGTCAAAGATATAAATAAATTTATTGCACATTGATGAGAAGACTCAATATGGCTAATATGTCAGTTCTTCCAAAATTGATTTATATTTTCAATGGAATCTCAATCAGTATTACAGCAAATTATTTTGTGGATATTTGCAAACTGATTCTAAACTTTATAGAGAAAATTTAAAATATCCAAAATAGCCAATATATTATTAATAAGAGATTAATGATATTATCCACCTTGAGAACTTACTATAATGCTACAGTAATCAAGACAGTGTGATATTGTGAAAAGAATGACAAATAGATAAATGTAACAGAATAGAGAACCCAGATATAGACCCCTACAAATAAAGTTTACTAATCTTAACAAAAGAGAAACAGCAATACAATGGAGGAAGGATAATATTTTCAATAAATAGTGCTGGAAAAATCAGACTGAAAAAAACTTTAATCTGTATACAGATCTTACATATTCCAATAAAATGAACACAAAGTGGATCACAGACCTTTAAAAAATGCCAAAAATATAAAATTACTTGAAGTTAACTTCAAGTAGCCTGTCTTTTGCTGCTATCACAGAATATCACAGGCTAAGTAATTTAAGTGAACAGAAATGTGTTAGTTGACAATTCTAGAGGCTGGTAATACAAGATGGAGAGGCTACATGTAGGGAGCACTAAATTGCTGCACCATAACATGACAGAAGCATCCCACGGTGAGTGAGTGCAGAGAAGGCCAAATTTGTTTTTATAATATACCCACTCTCATCACAACATTAATACATTCATAAGGTATGTGCCTAATTGTCTCGAAAAGGTCCCAATTCTGAGCACTACTGCATAGAGGATTAAGTTTCCAACATATGAATTTCGGGAGAAATGCTTACATAGCAATAGCATGTAATAAAAGTTAGGTAACATTGGATATCACAATAAGTTTTTCCATACAATATTCATGATATAAGAAGTTGATAAATAGGACTTTTAAAAAATTATTAACTTCTACTGCAAATGGCATTATTAAGAGAATTAAAAGACAATACACAGATTGAAGGAAAATCTTTGTAAAACACATATCTGATAAAGTACTGCTATATAAAACACACAAAGAACTTTTAAAACTTTATAAGAAATCAAACAATCAGAGAGTGGACAAAAGATAGGAACAGATATCTCACCAGAGGCAAAAGCAATTAAGTGTATGAAAGATGCTTAACATCCTAAGTCATTAAGGAATTGTAAGTTAAATTAATTGTATATTAAACAATAATGAGATAATACTATACAATTATTTGAATGGCTGAAATCTAAAAACTCTAAAAACAAATCAAAGATCTAAAAACAACATCAGATACTCTCAAGAATGTGGAGCAGCAGAGGTTCGCATTCACTACTAGTGAAAATTCAAAATGGTATGATCACTTTGGAAGGCAATATGGCAGTTTCTGTAAAATGAATGCTTTCCTTTTAAAAAAAATTGTTCTAAGTTATACATGGTAGCAGAATGCATTTTGACACATTGTATACAAATGGAGCAAAACTCATTCCTCTGGCTGTACATCAGGCAAAAACACACTGATCCTGCAATTATACATGTATGTAGGGTAATAATGGCCATCTCATTCCATCATCATTCCCAACCCCACATTCCCTTCTCCTCACTCTCCTCTGCCCAATCCAAAGTTCCTTCATTCTTCCTTACTCCTAGCCCCATTGTATATCAGAATCTGCTTATCAGAGAAAACATTTAGTGTTGGTTTGGGGGGTTTGGCTTATTGCACGTAGCACGATATTCTTCAGCTCCATTCATTTACCTTCAAATGCCATAATTTTATTCTTCTTTAAGGCTGAATAAGATTCCATTGTGTATATATACCACATTTTCTTTATCCATTCATCTGTTGAAGGGCACCTGGGTTAGTTCCATTGTTTAGCTATTGTGAATTGAGATGCTAGAAACACTGATGTGGCTGCATCACTGTAGTATGCTGATTTTAAGCCCTTTGTGTATAAACAGGAGTAAGATAGCTGGATTGAATGTTGATTCCATTCCAAGTTTTCCAAGGAATCTCCATACTGCTTTCCAGAGTAGTTGCACCAACATGCAGTCCCACCAACAATGTATAAGAAGAATGAAGCAGGAGTCATCACAATACCAGATCTTAAACTATACTACAGAGCAATAGTAACAAAAAGGGCATAGTGTTGGCACCAAAACAGACATGTAGAACAGTGGTATAGAACAGAAGACACAGAGACAAACCCATATAAATATGGTTATCTCATACTAATCAAACATACCAAAAACATCTATTGAAGAAAAGATAGTCTCTTCAACAAATGGTGCTGGGAAAGTTGAAATTCATATGTAGCAAAATGAAATTAAACCTTTGTCTCTCACCCTGCACAAAATCAACTCAAATGAATCAAGACTTAGGCACTAGAAGAGAGACCCTGCGCCTAATAGAAAAAAAAGTTGGCCCAAATCTTCATTATGTCAACTTAGGGTCTGTCTTCCTTAACAAGACTCCTAAAGCACAAGAAGTAAAATTAAAAAATCAGTAAATGGGATGGATTCAAAATAAACACTTTTCATCTGTTCTAGCTGTCACACTCCTTGTTATTTACCCAAATGAGTTGAAATCTTATGTCCACACAAAAACCTGCACAGCAATGCTTATAATAGCTTTATTTTTAATTGCCAAAATTTGGAAGGAACCAAATGTCCTTCAGTAGGTAAATGAAAAAAATGTGGTACATCTGTTCAATGGAGTATTATTCAGCAATAAGGAAAAACTTGCTATCGAGCCCCCAAAATGTATAGGAAGCTTATGTTTATATTACTAAGTGAAAAAAACCCAATCTGAAAAAAGCACTTACTATATACTTTTAACTATAAGACATTCTGGAAAAGACAACTATAGAGACTGAAATATCAGTGGCTTCCAGGTCATCAGAGGAAGAAAGGGGTAATGAATAGTTAAAACATGTCACAGGATTGTAATAGTATAATATACAATTTATTTTCTAAAGTAATAGATCATTTATTTTAAATGGATTATCAATACAAATTGCATTTGGAATACAAAATACCTTTTCCTTATGCATTTTCTTTTTTATCACTTTCAGTCTAGAAATATTGGAAAATAATTTCAAATTTTTATTAAAATAATGTAGAAACTTTCCAAGGCCTTCAACTGGTACTTTAATTCTAAGGGAGTATACCCACCAGTTCTTGGATATCTGCACTGGGATATTAGTAGTGGTTTGACTTCTTACTATACATACTACAACAATCTATGATATACCAGAAAATTTTACATTATTTTCTTCTACTTGAAAGCAAATAGGAGGAAAAAAAAATCCTTAGAAGGTGCCAAATTGCTATTTTCACATGTCCAACTGCAATTTCAAGAAACAGTCGAGTTTGACTAGCCTGGTGCAATGAGAAGGCCAAGCTGACTCTAATCCTGTTTTTAATCAAGTTAACCACACACAGAAAAGAAGTAGGCCTTTGCTATTATGGCCTTTATCAATATAAAATGTGACTCAATTTCATAACTCCCTTTAATACTTTGTAAAATTTTCTTTAGTTGTAGATAGACAAAACCTCTATTTATTTATTTTTATGTGGTGCTGAGGATCAAACCCAGTACCTCACACATTATAAGTAAGTGCTTTACTACTGAGCCATAACCCCAGTCCCCGTTTAACACTCTTAGCAAACCCAACTTCCTCTTTCCTATTTTTCAGCCCATTGTCAATCAAAGTTATCATATGCCTACTTTTAAAAAACTTCTTTAAAATGAGAACTTAGCAGATATTATCACTTCCTTGGCCACTGGGGTAATAAAGAGTTCTTCATTAGTTCACTTAAAAGAGCCACAGTGGGGGTTCTGGGGTTGTGGCTCAGCAGTAGAGCACTTGCTTTGCATGCACAAGGCCCTGGATTCGATCCTCAGCACCACATAAAAATAAATAAGTGAAATAAAGGTATTGTGTCCAACTATAACATATATATATATATATATATATATATATATATATATATAAAACTATAACTAAACTATATATATATAAATATAGTTTAGTTATAGTTTTATATATAAAAGAGCCACAGAGAGTAGGAAAAGGAGGGAAAGAATAAATAATAATGATGAATCCCTTTTAAAGGAGTAAGAAATTATCAACCTCCTAACACCAACATGTTAAATACGAACTTTGAGCTTCTCTTCTTAACATCCTTACTGAAATATAACTCACATACCATATAACTCACTCATTTAAAGTGTGCAGTTCATTTTTAACATATAGCATGTTGTAGTCATCAGCAAAAATAACATAACATTTTGATTCTCCCTAAAATAAAAAAGAATGCTTATTAGCAACCAATTGCCTTCATTTACTATTTCAAGCAACCAGTTGTCTTCATCCCTATTTCACTCCCATTATAAGCAACTACTAGTTTACTTTCTGTGTTTGCCTCTTCTGAATATCTCATATAAATGGAATTATATAATGTATGTTCTTTTGTGACTAGTTTATTTCATTTAACCTTGAATGTTTTCAAGGATCAGCCATATTATGTATCTGTATTTTACTTTATTTTTTGATGAATAGCCTTGCATTTTATTGAATACCACATTTTATTTGTCATTGTATCAGTTGACAGAATTTAGAGTTATATAAACATATGCATAATGCTATTTTGGATACTTTGTGCATAAGTTTTTGTGGGGAGGTATGTTTTAATTTTTCTTGCATAGATATTTAGAGGTAGAATGGCTATGTCTATGGTGATTTGCTATAGTTTGGATATGGAATGTTATCTGAAGATCCATATATTAAAGGCTTGTTCCCCAGAGTGAAGTTATTGGGAGGTGGTGAAACCCTTAAGAGGTAAGTTCTAGTGGGAGCTCTTAGATCATTGTGGGGTATGCCCTTGAGGAGAATAATGGGAATCCAGCCCTTATTGTCTCTTTGGCAACTTCCCATAAGGTGAACAGTTTTGATATGCATTCCCATTGTGATGTGTTGCCCTACCACAAACCCCCCAAAATAGAGGCAGTTGTTCATGGATTAAAACTTCTGAAATTATAGGCCAAAGTAAACTTTTCGTCTTTTTAAGATGATTATCTCAGGTATTTTATTATATTAATGAAGAGCTAACTAACATATAATTCTGTTGAACTTTTTGAGAAACTGCCAAAATGTTTTCCAAAGAAGCTACTAGTTTATATTTTCACAAGCAGTGTTGAGGGCTCCAATTGTTCCACATTAGATCTCTTTATAAATTCACATTCTAAAAAACAAAAGCACAAGCAGACAGAAAGAAAGGAAGGGGGAAGGAAATAAGTCAGAAAGGTTTTCTGCTTATAGGATCATTCTGATGATGGATTAGATTATTTGGAATGGAATAAATAAATATCCTCTTAATTATGTTGATCATTTTCCCCTATAGTCTTAGTCTTTTTCTCAGTGGAATCATGATCCTAAATATTTTTATGATACATGAAGTGAAAAAAATTGCAAGAAACAAAAGCAATTTTTTTATATATGCATGCATGTTTTCACACAAGCATATAAAGAATCTGGAAGAAAATATACCACAGTTATAATACTTTTAGTTTTGAAATCAGGGTTACATATGGATTCTTTTCTCCTTTTTTACTTTATTTATACTTTGTAAAAACAATAAGCATGTGTAGCTTTTTCACTTTAAAGAGAAAATATGATCTTCCTGCCAGTAGACCCTGTAACACTGGTTCTCAACCTAGATGAACATTATTAAAATCATCAAAGAAGTTTTTAAAAACTACCACTGACTTTACTCTCCCTTCCTGAAAAATTAATTCTTAATTGGTCTGGGATGATTATAATGTGAAATCAGAGTAAGGTGCACACCCTGTACCTTCCATTCCCTGCTATCTTATTTGTTGAGTTTTGCTGGAGGGAAGAAAAAAAAAAACCCTTCCTACAGGCTGACAGTCTCCTGATATGAGATTAGTTGAGGTCATTTTATTTATGGTTTGCAAGGTATTATCTTTACTGGGTTACATCTGGAGAGGTTTCCTTAGTATCAAGAGGCTACTTCAAGAAACATGTGAAGAGGTGTCCCAAACTCTCTCCTGGCAAGTGTCATGGGAAGATCAGCAACTTAATGTTGAAATGAAACCATCTGGCAGTTACGGAGTTCTACACATAGAGTAAGGTGTAGTTTTTAAGCCACTCTTTAAAATAAAGCTGTCTTTGGCTTAATCAATAAAAATGCTTAGATAATGATGTGTCATGCAGTCCTCTTCTTTGTGGTAATGAGAGATGCACAGAAGTGGTGTGGGGAGGGAGAAGAGAAAACAGAAGTAAACACAGAATACCTCAGTAAGAATATGCATCATTGAAAATTCTACATGGATTTGTCTTCTCCTTTATAGATACAGTAGGTGAATGGAGAAAAGCAAGGTCCTTTAAGTTTCTTGACACTGGCTTCTGCTGTAAAGTAACACTTCTTAAAGGAAGAGCAAAGAAACCAACATCTTGGCTGAATAAGAGTCAGTGCCATTGTATGTGCCTCGTATTTTCAATACTAGGAATCTTTGAATCCTTGTCAGGTCTATTCATGAAGCATCTGAAAGCTTTTACCTTAAAAAATTGGAAGCATTCACTTCTTGATAAATCATACTCTTGATTCCTGTTTAGTCTATATTCCCTGACATAAGAAGAGGGGTAAAGAAAATGATTATTTTTCTCTATGACAAAGGGAAAGTGCTACTGAATTTAGCCAGCTCTTCTCACAAATGACAGTATTTTAAGAATTATTTTCATCTCTTCATCTACAAATCAATTTTCATGAGTTTCAACTATGTATAAGGCACATAGATACATGGGGAAGGCCAAAGATAAATGTTATTCAAACCTTAAAATTCTTATGATAAAAAAGGGAAAAAATTTTCAGGTACTCACCATTTTAAAAGGAGGCTGGGGATGTGGCTCAGTTTTTAAGCACCCCTGGGTTCAATCCCTGGTTTAAGAAAAAAAAAATCGGGTATTCAAAAAATTACTGAATCATATGGAAGAAGAAAATTTTTATTAAATTGATACAATCTCTAAGAGGATAGAGCACTTTTAAATGTAAATTTCATGTTTTCTAACATTACCTCAAAGTGGAATTTCTCCAACCATTTAAAAAGTGGTATCAGCTTTCGAATGAGTGTATACAATTGCTTTAAATTTTACTGTGAGGCTTTTTGCCTATCCTTTGCTCTTACTGCATTTAAAAAAAATTTTTACTTTTGTATGATCAGTATCAAGTGTTTTGTTGTTTTGACCTTTTGACTCCTGCTTTGAATTGCCACATTACCTGTAAGTTTAGAATGTTCATTTATAATCATGCAGGTCATTAATATCAAGGAAGATACAGAATTATTCTCCTGATTAAGTCTGAAATTTTAAATTTCTTAACATTTAAACATAATGATAATGATAGTGATGCTTATCATTTGTTGAATGTTTTCACTTTGTTCCTTCCTGTGTACTATAATGCTCTTAAATATTATCCCTTTAGTACTCAAAAACATCCTATGTATTATTCCTATTATTTATTGTTATTTCTGAAAATGCATATAAAACCTTGATGTTATTCATGTATCTTGTAAGCTATAACAACCAGTGAAAAACCAAGACAGGTAAGGGGGCTGTTGTATCTCTTGAATTGGTTGAGTTTATACCCCTCCTTATATTGCTCTTTTAAAAATATCTCTTGGTAAATTGTGAGTTATACATTTGCCTTAGTCCATTTTACGTTACTGGGTAATTTATTAAATAAATAAAGGTTTATTTTGGCTTATGGTTGTAGAAATCCAAGAGCATGACATCAGCATCTGCTCAACTTCCAATCAGGGGCTTATTCCATATGACAACATGGTGGAAAAGTGGAAGGGGAAGACAGCATGTACAAAGAGAAAGGGACAAAGACTGGCCTGCTTTATAATAATCTGTTCTTACTAACTCACTTGGGAACTATGCTAATCCTTTCATGAGATTGGAGCTCTCCTGACTTCCTTACCTTTTCTTTTATTTTTTTAATCTTTTATTAATTATAAATGGATATAATACTTTTATTTAATTTATTTATTTGTTTGTTTGTTTGTTTTAATGTGTTGCTGAGGAGCGAACTCAGTGCTTCACATATGCAAGAGGAGTGCTGTACCACTGAGCCACAATCCCAGCCCCTTCCTTACCTTTTAAAGGTCCCAACATCTCTTAACACTGCCACATAGGGGACTGTTGTAGTTTGTTTTCTGTTGCTATTAAAAAATATGTGAGCCGGGTGCAGTGGTGCACATCTGTAATCCCAGGGGCTCAGGAAGCTGAGGCAGAAAGATTGTAAGTTCAGAGTTAGTCTCAGCAACTCAGTGAGACCCTTTCTCCAAATAAAATATAAAAAAGGGCTGGGGTTGTGGCTCAGTGGTAAAAAGCCCCTGGATTCAATTCTAAATGCAAAAACAAAAAAATGTGAGATGGGTTATTTTATAAAGAAACATTTATTTTGGTCCACAGTTCTTTAAGTCCAAGAGCACAATGCTGGCATTGTGTTTAGTAGTATTCTTAAATAGTAATATATACTTAATATAATGAGTTTTGAGGTTAAGCAATAGTTTTGCCTCTTGAAATAAGACAAGATATTAAAATATTTTCTCCTAAACCACCATATTTGTTATAGTTTAGTTTATTTAAGTATACATATATACATTCATGCACACTCATTTTTCAACATTTAAACCTAAGCTTATTGATGTGATTTTTAAGTCTTTTGTTTGTTCATTATTGGTTCTTTGATCACAATCTTTCTGTCTATATACATTTTTCTTCTTGCTAAAGTTTATTTTTTTGGGTAATATTTCAGACAGGATCTGTCAATATAATCTTTCCTGGTCTTTGTACACCAGAATTTTTTTAAAAAAAATTTCACCCTTTCTTGAATGTTCATTTAGTTGAATATATGAAGTGAAAATTATTTTTCTTTAACAATATGAAAACATAATTCCTTCTGACATCTTTTGCTGATGTCAGGTCTATAATTATTTCTTAGCAGATGGACTCTCATTTCTCTGTATGAGTTTGGAAATTTTAAAAATTTGTCTTTGGTCTTCTAAAGTTTCACTATGATGTCTAAGGATGAATTTTTTTTAAATTACCCTACCTAGCATGGTCCATTCCTTGAGTATGAAGATTCTTGGTTTCCCTTATTTCCAGAATATTGTTTTTTTCTCAATCTCATTCTGGAGAGAACATTATTAAATTTATTGAGATGTGTTAGAAATTTTCATTTCATCCCCCATGTCTCTGAACTTCTTTTTTCACATTATAATTTGTTACCAATAAGTTCATAATTAATTATTTGAAGAATAATATATATGCTATGTGTTAGAAACCAAATTATCTATCTTTTCACATTTATTAATTTTCTTTTTATTTGTATTTAACACTCTTTGATCATATATTGATCTTTTCCTTTTAATTATCACATTTTTTCATTTCTAGAATTCCATTTTGTTTTCTTTCAAAACTATCTCTTCTTTTTTAGAGACATTAGCTTCATGATTTTTATTTCATATTTATATCTTTAAACATTTAAAACAAATTTGTTATCATACTGTCCTATTTTCGATTGGTTATAATGTGAATTTTCCTGTTAAGACTCCAGCTATCTTTAGAGGGAATTGTTTTCTAAGGCTGTGTTATGATTTAAGGTCATTAAGTTATTACTGTGTATAGTTTTATGTCTACCTCTGCCAGTCCTATGAAACTCTCAACCAGTTTTTATAATAATATCTTGACTCTAGTTTCTTGATCAAGCATGATATGATTAATTTTCAACAATGACCTAAAACAAGAAGCCATTTTTTTCCCAAATCTCCATACCATTAGAGAGAACTTGTCTAGTCCTTCCAGACCCTCAGATTTAAGCTAGAGGTGTACTAGTAGATTTCCATGCCATCATGCCTACTATTCAACTCTCACCTTATTTTTCACCATTTTACTCTTGAGTTAGAATCTCATCACAAGAATATCCAGGTTCAGTAATCTTATGGGCCATTTGACATTAGCTCCCACTTACTGTTGTAGCTTCAGATTGTTTCTCTTCGTTCTTGGTACCACATATGGTCTTCCTTTTCTGTTGTTCTCAGACTTATATATGTACATGCCCATTTTGGTGGTATCTATTTAGCTGTTCTATGTGTTGGAGCAAGCCATACTGATCAGAAATCTCTGTTTCATCTATATAATACCACATGACTAATTTGACTTCTCTGTATACATAGTTTGCTTCTTTTTATTTCCATTAAATAAACCGACAGATTACCTAGGCTATCTAAAACATGTAGTCTGAAATCTTTTTACTCTATCTTCATGTGTGCAGGTCATCTCAGATGGCAAATGCCTGAAAGACGATCACTGCACTATCTGTACACATGCATTAGCATCACTGGAAGATTAAAACAAATAGCAGTGTGCATGAAGTTTCTGAAGATTCTGTTTATGAGGAAAAACATCATTTTCTAAATTGGCAACTTTCTTTTTGGTAATTCTATTCCATGGATTCAAACTCCACTGCAGCTTTGTTTTTGGTTTGGCAGTGATGTTCACTGGTGTGTCCATATTATTAAATAGCTCCTCTTGAATAGGCAGAATGTTTTGCTCCCTACCACTTTTGCTTTCTGTGATCAAATCTCAAGAAATTAGAAAGTGGGCTGGGGATGTGGCTCAAGCGGTAGCGCGCTTGCCTGGCATGTGTGAGGCCCGGGTTCGATCCTCAGCACCACATACAAACAAAGATGTTGTGCCCGCTGAAAACTAAAAAATAAATATTAAAAAAAAATTCTCTCTCTCTCTCTCTCTAAAAAAAAAAAAAAGAAGTTAGAAAGTCTTTCATTACTAGTCATTACCTGCAGTTACTTGATTTAATATTTGGTCAAATTTACTGCCAAACCTAAGATGTAAAACTTTTTTCTTTTCGTGTGTGTGTGTGTGTGTGTGTGTGTGTGTGTGTGTGTGTGTGTAGAAGGGACAGAATTATGAACTATAAAACCGAGGTGACAGGAAGGTGCTAGGAGAAATGTTCAGAACATTGATGTGATTTATGAACATATGGCAAACAGATGTGGTCGAGTAATAGAGACTCTCTTCTCCTTTTAAAAACTGGATCACATTTGTGTCTTTCTTATACCTCTACCACCCCCAGGTTCATAATATGCTTTATTAAAATTCTCTGCAGGACATACAGATGATTAATAATTTTTGATGACAGAAATTTGGTTTTGGTAAGCTGCACAGTGGAAGATAAATACAACAGGGCTATTTTAACCTCTGTATATTATGCTTATTAGAGTGAGGCTTCTCTGTAAGATGGTCTGTGTTGAGATTGTGTGTGATTTATGGCAATGTCACCAATGACCCTGGTTCTGGAAAAACTCTTTTAAAATCTCTTTTGTTGTAATTATCACTTGTGTTTCACTTGTCATTAGGGAAAATTATTTTGGGGAAAAAACATAATCAAGAATGATTAAAATAAAATAAATATCAAGTAGCTATCTACAAATAAAATACAAAGAAAGCCCTGAGATAGGTAGACATTGAAAATAAAAATTTAGTTGTAACCAATTCTAAATGTGGTATGGTAAAGAATTTCAGATAGGGAAACATTGGAATATTTGGTTGTGATTTTCCTGTCAGTTCTGACATGTCTGAAATCTTTAAACAAGTTATTTAATTCTTTCTATCTTTGTTAGAAGAACAAGTGCTACAATTACTTCCTGTTACAATTAGTGTTAGGATAGCAAGTGTACAGTTAATCCCTGCAATATAGTTTGAAAAATAATAAAACAGAATTGTAAAAACATTGTATCTATGTGGCAAGAAATTCTAACAACATAAATGTGTTTATAGAAAAAAATGTTTTTGTCATCTTTCCCAAGTTTTCAATTTCATTTGTCTAGCAGCAACTGCTATTCTTTTGAAATTATTAAATAAAAGTCCTAATATAAGCTCATCATCTTTCAAATAGAATTATTGAAATTTGCCACAAATTGCATTTAGCATTCTGTATTATTTACAGTAAGTTAACAGTCATTTGTAAAGCTGGCAATTATAGCAAAGTCATATAACTCCCACGTCACTCAAATGATATATTTAGGAAATTCTGAAAAAGACAAAGGAAAATTTTTTCAAGAATAATTAACTGTAGGGCTAATGTTTACTGACTTAGTGACTTTGGTTTTGGTCTCGATTTGCAATTTCTAAACTCCTCCATTTCTCCCAAGCAAAAGTGAGTCTGGCAGTTTTCTGGAATTCTCAGAGAATGATTGTTCCATGGGGCCTCCTACAAAATACTACAAGAACCAGCATGGGGCAATGCTTGCTGTCCTTAATGTGTGGGGTTAAAAGAGAAAAAAAGTGGAGAACCCCAATACTTTACTCTATATCCTCTTTTATTTTTATTCAGTTGGGGAAATTACAAAAATGATAACAAGACTTAAAACATACATGGTAACATTCAGAGGTCTATTCAGAGGTCTAAATGGAAGTCTGTTATTTTGATTAATTAGACAATTTTCCTCTCCTATGTTCAGATTATCAGCTTGCCTCTTACCTATATCAGTAATAACTTATAACTCAGTTTCTTGGAAAAACAGGCATAAAACCGTCCCTTTAAAAAAATGAGTATTATCTTATTTTCTTTTTCTTTAGAGTATTCTGTCCTTAGACTAAAACTGGGTTAAGGCATTTAGACCTGAATAACTGGAAAGTCTCTTGGTTCTTTTCTAAATTGAAGTGCCTTGGTGGTTGACAATTGAAAAATAATTTACAATTCCTGGAGTACTCTATGGGTTTGGTTTTTAAAACCAGTTTTTAATATTCAACTTGTAAGTTGGAGCTTGAATAATAGCTAGTGATTTTTCAAGCATGGAATTTGTCCAGTTTTGAGTAAATGCCTAAGCTGACATGTCTTCAAAAATGTAAATTACCACATTCAAGTTTCCTGGGAACCAATGGAGATGAAGTAATTTTTTTCCAAATTGTAAAATAACTTTATATTCAAAATTTTAAAACAAAGAAAAGCAACCTTTCTGTACAGGTGTTACAATTCTCATAGTCCCCATTCTCTGTAGTATGACCTTATTATAACATATATTTTCCAGGCCTTACAGATTCAAATCTTGAGAGTAAGGGAGGGAACCGTCTTGTATATATTTTCAGAACAACAACAACAACAAAGCTAATGTTGCATTAATCCATACTTTTTAAAAAAATCAAACATCCTGATATCTCATCAGTCTAGCAATTCCAAATAAACAGTTCAACTTTGACCACTCTTAGCTAACATGAACAAAATATTGCTTGAAGCCTTTTTGTCTTTCTTGAAACTAGGAAGTATAAATGATAATACAGAAGCTGAAATAGCATTTTAACTAATAAAAGAGGCAACTAGATAACTGAGAACTTGAAAAAGGTTATATCTCACCTGATTCTCTATTTGTATCAATACATCTCTAAATAAAACCTACATTATTTCTTTCATTGATTCTATAAATAATTACTTAGCAACATCTATGTATTAAGCATCTTGCCAGAAACTAGGTATATAAAGAATTAAAAACAAATAAATAAGCAAAATGAAAGAAAAACAGCATCAACAACAACAACAAAACAGTATTCCTGACTTTTAATAGCTCACGTTGAGGATACTACACTATACAATATGACTACTATGACAGAGATATGAACAAAATTCTATAGAAATATGGAGATAAGAAGATATGGTGATGGTCTTTCCCAGGTGTGAAAAGAAGATGATCACAGTGAGGAGTGTGAAAAAGAGCACAGAGCCATTAACAGAGATTTGTAATCAGATATTGGTCAGGATGCTTGAGTCCACATTGCAGAGGGCCCTCTATATTCTATTAAGAAATTTCCCTGTATTCATTATAAGCAATGAAGACTTTTTTAAGGTTTGCAAACAGAAGGACCAACATTTTTAGGTTTGAGTTTACACAAACCACTCAACACTACAAAGTAATAAATGGAGGGAACAAGACCCTAGTAAGGAAGAACAAACAGGAGGCTGTTGAGAAGATGAAAACCTAAATAGCAGTGGGAGTCAGAGGAAGGGAGTGGAAATTAAGTTGCTCAGTCCTAATGTACTATTGTCTATGTTTATTCCCATGCCTCCTCATGCCCTCCTCCGACAAGCTCTCCCTTTCAACTGTTTGTGCATTCTGCATATTTTCCATTTACCTCCTTTAAACATTATGAGATATTGCAGGCATCCATAGAGTACAAGGACAAATGTAATGAACACCTCTGAGCTCACTACTCAGTTTGGAAATAAAACATTAGAACTAACTGGGATCCTCCAGGTTGATAAACGTAGCTTTAATTATGTGGTTTAGCTTGATTTTTATTGCCAAATAGTATATCATTGTATAAGTAAACCAAGATCTGTTTATCAATCTCTTATGAATAGATGTATAGATGTTTATATTATTCCCACTTTTGAACTGTTATAAGCAATGATTTTATAAAAATTTTGTCTGTGTCACTTTCTTTCTTTCTTAAATTCTTTCTTTTCTTTTTTTCTTAATACTAGGGATTGAACCCAGGGTTACTTAACCACTGAGCTATATCCCTAGCACTTTTTATTTATTATTTTTATTTTGAGACAGGGCCTTGCTAAATTGCTGAGGCTGACTTTAAACTTGTGATCCTCCTGCCTTAGCCTCCTGAGATACTGGGATTACAGGCATGCACTGTGGTCACTAACACTGTGTCATTTTCTAAGCATGAATTTTTGATGTATAAATATGAATAGAATTCCCATTATATTTGCATTTTCAGTTTCATTAAATACTGATAGATTGTTCTCCAAAGTGATTGTACCAGTTGCACTCTAAACACTTATTTAAAGAATAAAATTTTAAATTAAATTTAAAAACATAAAAAGTAAAATAAAAAGCTCTTGGTGGTTCACACCTTCCCAATATTCAGTATTGTCACCTCTTTTTATGTTGCCAGATTATTCCAAGCTTTCTAAGCCACTGAGATTTCTTTAGCTTTTTTTTAAGGTCTTTTAATGTTTTATTTAAAAATCACACTGTTTTACAATTCTCACTTTGCGTTTGTATCAGACTTCATTATGTAAGCTAAGCATTAGGAGACGCAATAGTGGTAAAGCTTATAAAGTGTGCAATAGCATCTGATGGAGTTATACAGCATTAAGTAGGTCCAGAAACGTTATCTAAAACATTATATTAAATCCTTTTCTGAGATTTGTGCCAAACACCATACAATGTGACAAGAATCATGTGTGTCTCAGATAATCCATTGCCAATATTTACACACATTTTTATATGAGTAATAAGCACCCACTTACGCACAAAAAAGGTACATTCCACATACTTTAGAAAGAAATGTAATTAAGGTTACTAGAATTTTTCAGTAATTACTTTTTAAGGGTAAATTAAAGAGTTATTTTCTTTTTAAAATTTATGTATGACAGCAGAATGCATTACAATTCTTATTACACATATAGAGCACAATTTTTCATATCTCTGTTTGTATACATAGTATATTCACAGCAATTCATGTCTTCATACCTGTACTTTGGATGATAATGATCATCACATTCCACAATCATTAATTACCCCATGCCCTGTCCCTTCCCCTCCAACCCCTCTGCACTATCTAGAGTTTGTCTATTCCTCACATGTTCCCTATCCCTATCTCACTATGAATCAGCCTCTTTATATCAAAGAAAACATTTGGCATTTCTTTTGGGGAGGATTGGCCAACTTCACTTAGCATTATCTTCTCTAACTCCATCCATTTACCTTCAAATGTCATGATTTTATTCTCTTTTATTGCTGAGTAAAATTCCATTGTGTATATATGCCACATTTTTTTTTATACATTCATCCACTGAAGGGCATCTAGGTTGGCTCCACAGTTTAGCTATTGTGAATTGTGCTTCTATAAACATTGATGTGATTGTGTCCCTGTAGTAGGCTGTTTTTAATTCCTTTGGGTATAGACTGAGGAGAGGGACAGCTGGGTCAAATGGTGCTTCCATTCCCAATTTTCCAAGATATCTCCATACTGCTTTCCATATTGGCTGCAGCAATTTGCAGTCCCACTATATGAGTGTACCTTTTTCCCCTGTATCCTCACCAACACTTATTGTTGTTTGTATACATAAGAGTTGCCAATCTGACTGAAGTGAGAGTGGTTTTGATTTGCATTTCTCTAATTGCTAGTGATGATGAACATTTTTTTTCATGTATTTGTTGATTGATTGTACAACATCTTCTGAGAGTGTCTCTTCAGATTTTCTTTAGCTTTTTCTCTAAGTAGGATGGGAAGCCCCTGGAGGATTTGAGTAGAAGGTTAAAACTATCTGATTTTGTAGGATCATTCCAGCCACTAGCTTGAGAACAGACTAAGGATGCAAAGGGATAGAAGCTATGAGACTAGTTAGGTGGTCATTTCATAATCTCTTCAGATAGCAGGAAAATTAAACCAGAGTGGTGTGGCAAACTAATAGGAGAAAATTCTTCAATCTCGGTCAGAGATAGTGCTTTCTTAAATCATCATTTTATAATATTACAAATCACACTATTATTTCTCTTCATTTCTTTTCATTGACTGTTAGGAAACTTAGAGCCAAACATGTGACTCTTGATTTGTGGAACACTTTGATGATCAGTTTATAAGATTTCTTCCAACATTGAAAGTACCTATATAAATACCTAGGTACATAGGAAGAGGGTCATGCATGACTCAGTGACCCAATTCTGTGTTTCTGATATTGAAAAGAAAAAGGAAAGTAAACAAACAACAAGAAATCATTTCTACTGCAGTAAATGTGCTGAAATTCTAAAATACATTGAGTGTTGACTTCCTCTCTTGCTTCATCGTATTTATTTCATCAACCTATTTTCTTAATACCAATTTGATCCCTCATTTAATTTTAATTTAATTCTACCATATTATGTTAAGTGTGTTTTACTAAGAAAATAATCAAATTAGTTATTTTATTTTCAAACAGTTCAGTGACATTCTCAGAGATTTGCAAATGCTCTGCCATACTAATATGTGGAGAGAAGGGGTATTCTGTGGGAGGTTTGTTTTGTTTTACCAACAAGATAGTTTCCTCAGGTTTTTAGGCAAGTTTTTCCTTCTTGTTTTTCCACCTCTAAGTGACATTTAAATTAGAAGCCCACTTAATCTATGGAAGATCAAATGACAGAAGAGATTGTTGGTTCTCAAACTCTCTTTACTACTTGGAATCAACCCCAAATAAAAAGTCATTTGTAATATGCATTGAAATGCATTCTGCTGCCAAATATAAGAAATTAGAATAAATTTTTTAAAAATTAAAAAAAATGTCATTTGTCTCAACTTATAACATTTGCCTTTGCACCTGGTCACCAATCTGTTCTGTTAGTGTTATTAATGTAGGGGGACCTCAGTGGCTAGGAAAGACTATTAATACTTCTAGATTTCTTCCTTTTTCCTGAGTATTTGAACTTCGGGAACTGATAGAACAATTAAATTTCAGGCAGAAGAATAGGCGATGAGATGGAGCTGGAAGGCCCCTTCCTTCATCTACATAATTCCTCATCCTTTATGATGATAGTTTTCCTCCATTACCTCAGAATGGTATTCAGATTTATATCACAGAATGTCTAATCTCTAAAAATTTATATTTAGTCTTTCAGAGATTTTGGTATAGCAGTGGCAACAAACTTGACCATACTTCAAATAGCATATAAAATTAATTAAAAGAGTCTATCTCCCTAAATTACCAGGATATAAAACCACCATGGCATTTTAAATCACAGTTGACACATCATGTTGGTCAGTGCCTGAGAGCTAAATATTACACAAGTTACTTCCCCTCCTCTCATCATGAAAATTTGTGACTTTAGGAGTGCAATAAGTGATTTTGCTTAGAGGAATGTTTGCTTTTGTCATGGTGGAATGACTGATTGGATAAACCTGATTTGATCCAATAATAATGACCCTGGTCCCATATGAGGGATAGGTTGCTCTTAGCCTTCTAAGACTGGTAAAAAGAGCTGAATAGGGCTCTGACCTCAAGAAATAGCAAAATCACCAGAGAAGACCAGATAGTTACACAACATAAAACTTTCAGCCTCATTTAGATGCTAATCTTGTGAGGATATTGCTCTCACTACAACCACCAGAAGGCCCTTCTAGATAATGGAAAGTGTCATTTTTAAAGTTGTAAAATAGATACCATTAAGTATGGAATCATTTTTGTATTTAAAATGGCATTTTCAAAACAAAGAGTTAATTACCATTGGAACTGAAGTTCTCAAGAATTTACTCTGCCTGGATTTAGACACTCTCCTCAACTCTCTCCTAGCTCCCACACCACCCTCACCAATTCACCAAGCCATTTGGCACTTTGGGAACTGCAGAAACTTTCTCTGTGTAATTTCTGTTTTTTCTCAAAGTGCTGTTAGTGTGAGATTGATGGTGGATGCTTATCAGACATATTGAATTATGTGAAAGGTCATAGTCAGGAAACAGGGATCACAGAAGAAAGAATAGCCCCAGAAAAAGAAAAGTTGAAGAATAAATGATCCCCTTCCCTCAACAGCCTTCTCATTAAAGGAATAAATGTTGAAAACAGGAAATAAGAACAGAGGGAAAAAAAAGAGAAAAAGAGAAGGACAAGAATTCCTAAAACATGCAAGATAATTGCATTGTCCTTAAAAGTCCAAGAACAGCTCTTGTGAGAGGTGGAAAACACTACATCTCTGTAGTGCCAGAACATGCCTTCCCTTCACATCTCATAAAGATCCAAAATTATTAACATTAGTACAGTTGCATTAGCATGAGAACCCCTGTCTCTAAATAGCCTGGTTTTGCCATAAAGACCAAATAATTAGAGGACTGAAAGACCCCTGGGAAGGGGTAGAAATGCTGGATATTCGGCATTGTAAAAACTTTTAAAAAAATGATGAGTTTCTGGATCTCAACATCTGAAAGTACCAGGAGGGTGGTGTGCCCAAAAAGGGCATGGAAGCTCTGTGTTCCCTCAAATGTTGCCCTATACATCTTTTCCACTCACTGTTCCTGAGTTGTATCCTTGGCATACAAGGTCATTATTAGAGACAAATATAACATTAAGATTTATTCAAGGTAAATGAGAACCTAGAAATTTGAAAGTAAAAATTAATTCAAAATTAAACTTTAATACAGATAAAAGATATTATATTAAGTCATTTTTGCAAATGATTGCATCTTTTACAGTATATACATAAAGAAGAGCATATAGTCAATAAACTGTAGTCATCTAACCAAAAGTAATAAAATGAAAGCTGCCCTTCTTGAAATCAGTTTGTAAGTGAAATAGGCATTCTTCAAAATGTGTTTAGTTGCTTTTTGCATAGTGCTTTTGCTTTAAAACTCCTCTTACTGTGTCACTCTCATATGCAGGATTTTTAGTGTGACTGTCTGCTTTGTAGCCAATTACTTTTTCTGAATTATAATGCCTTCTACAAACTGACTTCAACTATGATATCCAGGTTCTGTGCCCACTAACTTGCTTCCTCCTTTACAAATAAGATGGTCTTCTCACTGTCCCCACACACTCACTGCCTGATTCCAGTCTTCACACTTTGCCCTCTACTTTTCCATTTTTCAAGGTTCAGCTCAAATTCTACTCTCTCCCTAGCAAGTTTTCAGTATAGCTCCTCTATTCTCTTTCCCTTTTTTTCCAAAATTATTCAGTTATTCCAGTGAATATTTGAATGTTAAGTACCCAACATTGTGCTGTATTGGGTATAAAATACACTTTTCCTGCTTTGTAGTTGGATTGTTTACACTTGAATTCTTTCTATGCAATGTACTAGGTCTTTAACTATAGACCGTTTCTTAACCAACTTATGCCTGTTTTATCATCTTTAAAATGGAGTAACAATCACTACCTCATAAGGTGACTGTTATTTTTTTTGTTGTTTTTTTGTGATTGTTTTTTTTTTGTTTTTTTGTGATTGTTATTTTTAAATAAGATAATTGCTTAAAGTTTTATGAGCAGTGTTTTATTTAGCAAAATGTCTAGTGAATATTTATTATTACTTTCTTTTGATTTTGTTATTCATTTTCTCTTTTTCTATTTAAAGTAGTCTTTGGTGACTTGAAAGGCTGGTTTCCTAAAAGCAGAATCAAGACAGTTGGAGCTGGTTGTTGTGGGAAGGGCTGGGTTGTGAGACTGTAATGAGGGCAGGGAGACTCCACTCTGCCCAGATTTCCCTATATTTGTGGTATGGTGGAAAGAAGATGAGGCAGGTGAGGCAAGCTGGAGACATGGGACTTGCCTGGGAGCTCAATTTCATTCTGGCTTCTAACTTCTACAAATCTGAGATGGAGATCCAGGTGCAGAGCTAAAGGCCCTCTGCAGTCTTGGACTTCTTCCTTTCTTCCTTCTTTTCTTCCTTTTCTGGGTTTTTCGATGTGTAGAACTCTGGAGGAGGACCTTTAGCTCTGCATCTTGGATCTCCACCTCAGATTTGTAGAAGTCAGATTCAAAGGAATTACTGGTTTTAGTTTTCTGCTCATGTAGAATTGAACGTGTAAACTGGGCAACAAATTCACGTTTCTCAGAGAGAACATTAGTTACAACAGTTCAGGTTTGGCACATTCTACCACACTCATCTGAGCCTTCTTCTCATCCTCACATACTCTTAAAGTGAATGGCAAGCATCAAAATGCCTTTATACTTCACTGAAAAAGTCACATCAAGTTTTCATTTTCTGGCTATATTGTTTAGACAAGTTTTGTTTATAAATGATGGTTCTCTATTCTGCATCCTTGGCCTTGTCCACTCCTAAGCTGAGAAGAACATCTATTTTAGTAAGCTTTTTTTCACTGCTGTGACTAAAGGACCTGACCAGACAACTATAGAGGAAGAAAAGTTTACTTAACGGCTCATGGTTGCAGAGGTCTTAGTCCATAGAAGTCCAGCACCATTCCTTGGGGCTCCAGCTGATACTGAATAGCATGGCAGGAAAGTGTGGCAGAGGGAGGCAGCTCACATGTTAATTAGGAAGCAGAGAGAGAAGTCTCCACTTGCTGGATACAAATATATACTGCAAACTACATCCCAATTCCCACCTCCTCCAGCCACAACCGCCCACTCCAGTTAATCCCATCAGGGACAGATTTTTCTGATTAGGTCGAGGCTATAATCCAATCATCTCTCATCCAAATCTTCTTGCATTGTCTCACAATTGAGCTTTGGGGAGACACCTCACATCCAAACGATAACAACATCTATAGCATATACTTCACGTAACTCAAATTCATTTATTGCATGGTACTGCTTCTGCAGCTCTGGAGGATTATGGATAATGATTTTAACCTCCATAGATGCCATACTCTTTAATTGGTGTAATAACATACCTTCTACTGATCTGCAATAAAAAAAAATTGGGCAACTTTGTTTCAGGCAGTGAGCTTCCCTACTGACATCTGCTTTCCTCCCATTAATTGGGTCTACTGAGATACATCAGTTACAAATGTGTTAGCCACATTAGCAATGCAATCATCCATGTGGACTTCAGTGTCAATTCTTACCAAATCACCTGCCTGCCTCAAGAACATAGTTCTAAGTATTCTTCAAAGGGGAGAAGTGATAACACAGTTACTTACCAAAAGGCTGATAGAAAAGGCAGCATCCTTCTTTCTTTCTGTCTCTTTCTTGAAGATTTTCTATTTCTTCCATAATCAAATAGGTTCAGAATCAATAAACCTGAGCTGGATGCTTCCACCAAACATAGATGTACTCAGTTAATGAGTAAACAGCCCATCTCAGGTTCTCAGTGAGTTTGCTTCTGTTTCTTGTTCTTACCCCAAATCTTCCTACCACCACCACTGCAGGTTCATTACCCTGAGCCATTGTCTGCTGTCTCTCTCTTCCCAACAGTAGGCTGTAACCAGAACCACTCTTCCCACCACCAATACCACTACCACCACCACCATAAGACAGTAAAGGGGGAATTACAACTAGATACAGGAGTTCTGTGAAACTACATCGGAGGAACACCTAATTTAATCTGAGAGATCAGGAACTGACTTCCAAATTAAGGCCTGAAGGATGAGTAAAACAACACAGAACTCAGTTGTCTGTGATTCTTAATTGGCCAAATATGAGCAGTTTGAAAACAGCTTGTAGGAATAGCAATGAAACAGTTCATGGCAAGGAGGTTCAAGAGGCAGGTTCAAACTTAATTCTCAAAGTGAACATTGGGGATTGTCCCTTGTTGCAGTATCGGGTTCACATACATCATTTTGGCCCATTAGGGTTAGTGATCATCATGGATGAACATATGCAACTTTAAAATGACTTATAGGCATAGCAGTGAAACACAAGTGGCAGAGAGGTTTCACAGGAAGGTTCTCACTCAATTCACTTACTCCAAAGCATGTCCTCAACTATATGCTCAACTACTCAAGTTATTCTGAATCTGCTCATTATTGCCTAATAAAGGAAAAAGCAATAAAGTGCATTTTCATGTCTTTGGTACATGCCATTGTAATTCTTTTCTTTCCTTTCTTGTTGTTCTCTTTCTTCATGTCTTCTTTCTTTATATCTTGAGTGATTCCTTCAGAGATCCAGCAAACTAGTTTCCCCAAGTGTTGTGGTTTAGATATGGACATGTCCCCTAAAAGTTCATGTGTGAGATAATGCAAGAAACTTAGAGGTGATTTGTTGGGTTATGAGTCTTAACTTAATCAGTGCATTAATTCCCTGATAGGGATTAACTGGGTGGTAACTATAGGTAGGTAGGATGTGGCTGGAGGAGGTAGGTGCATAGGAACATGGGAACTGTACTCAGAAGCACTGAGCCACATCCTCAGCCTTATTTTATATTTTATTTAGAGACAGGGTCTCACTGAGTTACTTAGGGCCTCACTTTTATTGACACTGGCTTGGAACTCACAAATCCACCTGACTTAGCCTCCCGTGCCTCTGGGATTACAGGTGTGCACCCTGGCCCTTTGTCCTTTTTGAAGGAATCTCTGTCTCCATTTCCTGGTGCCACACAATTCCACACAATTCCACTATGATATTCTGCCTTACCTCAGGCCCCAAGGAATGGAGTCGGCCATCTGTGGACAGAGATCTCTGAAACCATGAGCCTCCAAATAAACTTTTCCTCCTTAAAATTGTTCTTGTAAGGTCATTTGGACACAGAGGCAAAGAATCTTACTAAGGCACTTAGGGTTTTGTTTTTAGTCCCTGTACCACCTATATTATACCTTACTCATGCTACATATACTTTCTTGCCTTATTGGACTGTTGCTTTATGTATTTCACTCTTGTCTTCAACCCTGACCTGCTCTCCTATTAAACTGTAGACTAGCTGGGGCATGGGACTGTGCATCCTGCTTGCAGGCTGAGTTTGTGTCCTGCTGAATTCCAGGAAATGCCGTCCCGATGGTGCACAATGTGACTGTCCACCTGAAGCTAAGCAGTGTTGCAGCCCTGGAACTTTGCATGAGAGTTCTTATGTATTTCTCTGATGTATCTAAAGTAGAAAATCAATAAATATTGTTGTTGATTATTTGAATGAACAGCCTATTTTTCATGTTTATATAATCAAAAACAACTAAAATTTTCCAAGAGCTTTTCATCTCTAGTACTTGAATATTACTTTTCTAATAATCTATAATCTATTCCAAATAATTATAATTAAAGGTAATTCAGTAAAAAAACATTTAAACAAATTTATTTGTTGATAATCTAGAAATTGGTGGCATTTTAAAATTTCTATTTTAAATTAACGAATGCATTTGTATCAATCTCCATATTGTGTTTGTTTGGTTAAATAGGATTTGGACATTAAGAGCACAAATTTACCAGATTTTTATTTTTACTTGTAACACCTCACAGAATATTCTCTGTATATTTATAAAATGATGACTAAAAGGCAAACCTCTTTTCTAAATGCATATTTCAATTCAAAATAAAAAATTTAGCCAACAGGTATTAGAACTGTGACCAAAATTAATAACTCTCTGAGAATAACAGACACATGATAAAATGGACAAATGCTTGGTAGTTTCTTTCTTTTGACTGATCTCATGAGTTACTTTATTTTCTCCAAAACAGACTAAAGGGAAGTTTTTGTCTGAGTTTCAAATAGAAAGCATAAGGCAGTAATCACATAAAAATAAAAATGTAGAGCTGGGGACATAGCCCAGTGGTGTAGTGCTTGCATAGCATGTGCAAGGCCCTGAGCTCAATTCCTAGCACCATTAAAAGGGGAAAAAAAACTTAAATAGTTTAAATAAGTGACCTTAGATCTCACAAATCCATGTTATAATGCTTGCTATAAATTATTTTATAAAATAGTAAATGCTTTAATAACCCTACATTTGGAATCAATTGAAATGCACAAGTGCCATTAGGTTGACTTTTGAACTCTTCTGATTTGTGGCACAGATAAGATTAAATGATAGACTAATTAATTTGTGCACAGTTCTTAAAGTCTCTAAGTCTTGACAAGTTAACGAATATGGTAAAGTTAATAGTTAACATTTTCAGGCTACCTTATGTGCATTAAGTACTTTAAAGAATTTGGTCAACTCTTAGGGCCTGAGGAATGATTTCAGCTTCTTCCTTTTCCTGGGACTGGTATTCCAAGAGTTTTATTATCCATCTTCCTATAAATATTAGTTCTTGTTTATGTCCCTTAACTTTGTTTGCCAGGCTGTGGTATTGACTTCCATTCTGATCAAAAGATGGAGTCACTGTTTCCAGAGCTACATGTATATACATGTAGTTTTGTTTGTGTGTGTTTGTGTTGGTTATCATGAATTTTAGGGAACAGGACTAAGATATACCTGTTAGGTCCTTTCTTACTTTATTTTCTTTAAACTTCATTATTTGTGAACAGAAAGTTTACTTGCCTGATTAAAGAATATGTAAGGAAATACACACAATGAAACAAATGACACAGGTCATATAATATGTTCAAAGTCATACATATAAAAAAAGATGGAACCTGAATTTATACAGAACTACATGCCTATTTCCCAAAAAGTATTTCTTGAATCTTCTACTTTGTAGCAGAATCTCTTCAGGCTTTTGCTTGAAATATAGTTATGGTTCCCACCCTGGTCTCATGGAAACCTAGGGATAGATTCCAGAAACACTGCCTTAATGTGCCCAGAAAGTTCTTAGAAATGATAGACTTTTAAAAGATAGTCTATAAATGCTGGAATAAAGAATATGAAACACAAATCACTTTTCCAGTTGAAACATAATTTAATGGAAAGTGTCAGGCACCTGAAAATAAGGGTTTATAGTGACAAATGCCTTTTCAGGGATGATTATGGCTTTATATTAAGTTGATGCCAATAAATTTTTTCTACAAAGCTCAAGTCTCAGTCCAGGGTGGTAGTAAATCATAATCCATGACACCACAGTTTCAAAAGAAAAGCAAGCAAGGAGAATATTATAGATGTTGCTTTTCTGGCACTAGCCATCCAAAGATTAGTTGTGCTGGCATAACTTTTTTCTCATGACCTATTTTTAAATTAATAATAGAATAACTAAGATTATAACTGGGGAAATATGACCATCAAAAGGAAAACAAATGTTCTATATGTTAAATGAGCAGATTTTTTCATATTTCTTTTTGTTTTTAATGTATAAAGTTGAAGGTATACCACATTAATATTCAAAAAGACATAAAAAAGAATTCTAATCCACAAGAGGAATTTATTTTCCTGATAATTAACAATAATTTAGATTATTAAGAATTTCTAAAATAATTTGTCTCAAAGAAACATGATTTGATTACTCCTTTCCCTTACTATTTCAACTTACATGACTTTTAAGAAGTTGTTTAAAGGGCTTACTATTTCCAAAATTCCAATATATGTCAAGTTTCTGTAATAAATTCATCATTAAAGAAAAAGGGCTTCTGCAAGGCATTCAGTTAAAATTTAAAAAAAAGTCAAGTTTAAAAACAGCTGGTAGAAAAGAAAGACAACTGTATGCCAAGTAATAGCTGACCAGAGGAACAGCTAGTATCGACAAGAACTGGAAGGAGGAAGGAAGATGGTTCATTGATGGTGGGTAACTTCAGATGTTACTAATTTGAGATAGAGAGTCTGATTTCAAGATTGATTTAGCCCATCTGGAAAAAAAAACAAAACATGAAATGTGCATTATCATATAGAATTTTGCATAAATCAGGCATAAGAGCCTAAGAGGTGAAGACGATTTCTTGAATAATGCTAATTGGAATCTGAGAATGAATAATCTAATTTAGAGACTTCTCTAATTCTCTTTTTACTAGTGCACAGTTAAAATATAGTCACTTATTCATGTTTCAACTAATAATCTTTCAAAATGTTTCACAGGATAATTTTACCCCATCCTGACAGGGTTGGGAAGTTATAAAAAGGGTGAAGAACAGGCATCCTTCCTTGGCTCATCTGGGAGTTTCACTGACTGGGCTTGTTCAGTTTAGAATGGAAAGAGGAGGCACCAAACTACCAGAACTGCAAAGGCTTCATTAGTAGAAAAGGTGATAACAGGGATGGAAATACTAAAATAACCTGTCCAGTCAGAACAATTCTGCTACTATAGGGCACAGGGAGCTTATAAATCAAAGATGGAAACACAAGTCCATTCTGTCATGCTTCACAACTTCAGTCACTTTTGTGAGTGCCTAGAATATTGATAAATGTCCCAGCACTTATGTATTCATTCTTTGGGATTGCTCTCTGTATTTCTTTTGACTGGATAATGCCTATCCCCAGACACTGGGGAAATATGAAAAAAAAAAAGCAAGGAGATTCATATTACTTAAGTGGAACATGTAAAAACTTCCATGAGAATTCTATTTAGAGAATCAGCTGATAACTCCTGCTATCACCAAGACGGGCAATGAGACTTTCCTTCCACAGTAAGCACCAATCTGCCCTTTTTACCTTCCCTACTGCAAAGGAACACTAGTGATGTTCTTTTTAACATGATTTTATCTAAAAAGAATACTAAAATAACGAGTATCGTGAGAATTTGTCTAGGGCCTGGTGGTGTAAGGATGATTGCCTCTAGCCTTAATGGTAGTGATCAAAACTCAAAACAGGAAGGCAATGTCAA
This sequence comes from Ictidomys tridecemlineatus, assembly GCF_052094955.1. NCBI lineage: Eukaryota > Metazoa > Chordata > Mammalia > Rodentia > Sciuridae > Ictidomys > Ictidomys tridecemlineatus. Next base: position 29,101,361 of record NC_135483.1, read on the forward strand.
AGGAGCAGCCACTAACAATTAATCCATACTTGGCTTTTTGTACAACACAATTTCTCTTTTGGTCTGGTTTTGCACAAGGCAGTCCTGGGAGACCTGGTCTTTTCTGTGAACAATCCAGAGATTGCTTTTCTTTAAGATAAATTGGTAATTAATTAATTTCCTTAACTTTTTTAAGGAGAATGTTTTTTAGCCCTAAAACTGCCCACTTTAATATTTTAATACAGACCAAGTATCTATAATCAATCATACTCATCTTTCCTACATTCACAGCATTTTAAAAAAATTACTACTTGTATACATGATTTTCAAAAAGTTACCTAGTATATATAATTGACATATTTTTCAGCTAATCAGTAATACTTTTAAGCTCTTATTTTTATGATTTTCCATTCTGATGATAATTGACTATGGCTTCCCTGAAGCCAAATAAATTCTTAAACTGAAAATAAACTATGTTAAATATTTTTATGAAAGATTTTGAATATTTGGGTCTATTTAGTATGAAACTGAACAAAAATATAATCAACAAATGTACATAAAAATTAAAAATTAGAAATGCTAATGAATATATGTATAAAGAGCAATTATAACATTATAAAATAATAAATGAATTCATGAAATATAATTTTAGTGGCTTTAAGCATGGGCTTTAGAGTCAAACTGATATCACTAGCTGTACTAAATACTAATTGTGTGTCCTCAGGCCCTTTTAAAGTCTTGATTTTTCTTGTCTAAAAAATAGGGAAAATAATACCATCTCACAGTTCTCAGTGGAGATTATGTAAGATAACATTAGTAAAGCAGTTAGTATATTGCTTACTATAGTGGTAATAATAACTGGGAGTTATTTTATATTAGGTTGACACATTTTTGTTTTTCAAAGTATAGAATCTTAAAAAAAATAATTTAATACTTGTGGAACTCATGACTAGCCAAATTATTAATTAAATGCTAAATCTCTTCCTGAGGTTAGACTTGAAGAACATTATTCTCTGGAAACCAAAAGACTTAATCAAGGTAATTTGAAGGGAAAGCACTTAAACTATTTACAATAATAAAATCAAACTTAATACTTTACATTATCCACATTGAACCCCTCTTCTCCATACTCCTACTCCAAACCTGCTCTGCTTCTGGTTTTTCTCATTTCAATTGATGTTAAATTTATCTTTCCAGGTGCTCAAACTAAATACATCATAATTATCCTTGAGCCTTCTATTTTCTTTCACACTCCTCCTTCCATCCAAATCCTTTTAAAATACTTGACTACTCATCTCACATCTTCTGTTATTCTTCCCTGGTCTACTCTGAATAAAAATAAATAAATAAATAAATCTCATTTTTATTTGCTTCCCATAAATGTATTAAAATATTCATTACTTTTCCTAGTTTCAGTTTTAATTTTGAGCATAATCTTCAAAAACTTCTCTATAGTTATTAAAAAATCAAAAATCTCAAGATGAAGAATGGTATTATTTTACTGCTCTTCATTGAGCAACCCATTTAACATATCACAGAACTTCTGTCATTAACCGTGAGATGACTCTGTACTTTGTTAGCATCAATCCTGTATTTTTTTGTTTTGCTGCTTGCTTGCTTGCTGTTGAGGAATTACTAGGACCATGAAAATGAAGCGCCTAGAGGGGAAGAAGACATGTGTTACTTGGCCTTTCACACTGATCCTTACTAACCCATGTTTTCATGAACACCAGATTCACCAAGTTTTCAAAGAGGAACAGCAAGTGTTTGATGACGAAGGAAGTTTGGATTTAATTTTCACTTTGAGACACATGGATACTATTCCCTGAAAGTACATTGGCATTCTGAAGATGTCCAAGTGCTCTTTTTCCAGAAGCTACCAGCAGTTCCAACTGCATGTGAGACTCTGGTGACTCTGAGGGCTGTCAAAGTAAGCTGCTAGAAACCAGCTGCCTCCTTCATTCATCCTTTGGGATCAGACGAAGGTGTCAGTAGACTTTCCTGCCACCCAGTTCTTGGAGCAGCAACGTGTATGCAGAATTTGCCTTTACAGAAAAATGATTCAAATGATATGGGGCAAAATAATAAAAATAATAAGATAGATAACTGCTCAAACAGTGTTTTGAACACTCTCCATGTACTTAGGACTCTTTTAATCATATTTCATATATTATTTAATATCATTTCTAGAATATGAATAAGAAGACAATTGTGGGCCTTCCCCAGAGGAATAGCTTCAATTAAAGTTAAAAATGATAACCTCAATCTTCAGAGTAGTTCAAAGTCACCTTGCAGACAAATACAGAAAAAGAATGAGGTAGGAGCTTTAGAACCATAATGAATTTTATATAGGCAATCCTTCATTGATAAGTCATGGCAATCATATAAAAAATATGGAGTTCAAGACACTCATAGGTGTGACTCAGACATAGCAATAACCTTGTCCTCAGTATCACTAAAATTGTTTCTTAACTATCCTTAAATGTTTATTATGCAAATCTGTATACAGGGTAAAAATGGGAGTTCATAACCCACTTGAATTAAAGTGTGAAATATGATATATCAAGAATGATGTAATGTTTTGAACAACCAACAATAAAAAAGAAAAGAAAAGAAAAGAAATATAATATGTAAAGGTTGTTTTTTAGTATCTCTATATTATTTAATGGAAACTTTTCTATTTTTTTACACATATGTATCATGGGGGTTTAAATTTTTTTCTGGATAATTCTCCCTCCACTATTATAACCAACATTTTATGACATTTTCCCCCTAGAACTAGAAAAATGACTGATGTACCCATAAATATTTCTAATTAATATCTTATGTTCTTTCCAGAGAAGGAAAAGGTTTAAACTCAAGTAGCTGCTCTTTTATCACTAGCTCAGGTAGTGGAAGGAAAACATCACCCCTTGTGAAGTATCTCTTCATCTTTCCTTTTGACTCCACAAATTTCCTCAGTTTGGTCTTTGAAGTGGTGTCTGCTGATAGAAAAAGTACAGATAATGACCATTGCATGGTCCTTCTTCCGGAGACAAAGTAAACTAACCATAAACCTGAAACAAATAAATTAGAAATGGAAGCACGATATTCTCTGTTGGATTTTTTTTACTGATTCTGGTAGCATTTTATCACATTCTTTTGGCTCTAGTACCCTGACTGTATTTTAGATGATCACTCATCATCCTCTTAGCAGCTTCATTTGCTTCAGAGAAGTATAACTCTGCCTTGTTTCTTTGAATGACACATGTAGATCAGGCCTAAACTAGTTAACAGTAGCCTACCTCAGAACTAGTTCATAGATGGCAGCGTGATATAATTTACTACAACAGAAATGAAGCCAAAAACTTTCAATCAAAGATTAAGGGAATGATACAAATACTGTATGGTAATGAGGAAGTAACTTGACCTTGAGAACAGCTGACAGCAATTTTGGATCATCCTGGGAGAATCTTATAAGAATGGAGCAGAGATTTTGATGGTTGTTCATTAAACCACATAATCACTGCACAAACCTTTTTGATACACCAAAGAAGATAAGAGATCAGGTTCCAGATATTTACAAAATATCTTCCTGGCTTCCTTTCATATTAGAATATTAACCAAAGCAGGGGAATGGCATTCCTATTGCTAAAAGAAACAAATTCTCTTTCTTCTCAGGTTGCTATGCTTGGAAAATTTGAGCCTCCTGCCAGTGGCCATCTTTCCTGCCATGATAAGAAGCCTATCTGCAGAATGAAATTAAACAGACAGACAGTGATGAGAGACAGGTAGAAAGAATTAAGTGAGAGAGCAAAAAGGCAGGAATGAATGGGTATGAGTGCAAGAGAAAACAGGAGTGGATGAAAAAATAAAAGAGAAATGAATTAGAAGAATTAGTTTCACGTAGAAAATCTAACGTTTGCAGACACACATTTTAGATTACACTGAGCCTCTGGCTATCATTTTTCAAATATGAATACAGAAATAGAACTTACATGCTCATTTATTCTGCAGTCAACCAGTACTGGGCACTGCTAGATGTTCTCATTAAAAATCTATGTCAGTGTAGAATCTGAGAAATAGTTATAGTGAAAAAATTAACATGTATAAAATATAAAGTGATATGTATGAGCTATTACATATATGTAATATATGTATGAGAGATAAGTGCTTTGGGAACACAAAAGAAAGATAAGTTAACTCTGCAAGTAAATGAAAATGAAGAAGTATATGGAAAAGAGTTCTCCTATGTAGCCAGAGATAAAATATAAGCAGAAGTTGCCTGGTAAATAAATTATGAATGAAGACAAGTGGAAATCTTACATTGGCACAAAAGACTTTAGACTTGTGTAAATTGGATTAACGTACTCACCTATATTGCCAGCATCCTGCAGGTTCAAATAGGAAAATTAAAACCTGTACTCAAGGGCTATGGGTGTAGCTCAGTGGTAGAGTGCTTGCCTGGCATATACAAGGTCCTGAGTTCCATCCCCAATATTGAAGAAAACAAAACAAAACAAAAAACCTTTCATTCAAATGTTTGCTATTAATATAACTCACTGATTTTCTTCAGTCTTTTCTTGTTATTTAAAGTTTTCCATTATACCAAACACAATTTTGTGTTTTTTGTAATCAGACTGTGTATTTTCTTGAAGTCAGAAAGATCTGATTTAGCCAGGCATGGTGGCTCATGCCTGTAATCCCAGCAACTGGGAAAGCTGAGGATCGCAAGTTTGAGGCCAGCCTCAGCAATTTAGCAAGGCCCTAAGCAACTTAGTGAAACCCTATCCTCAAAATAAAAAATAAAAAGGGTTGGAGATGTGGTCCATTGGTAAAGTGCCCCTGGATTAATCCCCAGTACCAAAGGAAAAAAAATTAAATCTTGTTTGTTATACTTTGCTAACTTTATGAGCTTGAGCAAATTAATATTTGAGTTATTTCAGTTTCATAATCTGTAAGATCAGGTTATATGATATATGCATTAGTTTGTATATTGGCCAGAGCCTGGTTAAATGACTAATTAATAGTTAATGACAGGCTGGGGATAAGGCTCAAGCAGTAACTCGCTCGCCTGGCATGCGCGGGGCGCTGGGTTCCATCCTCAGCATCACATAAAAATAAAGATGTTGTGTCCACTGAAAACTGAAAAATTAATATTAAAAAATTCTCTCTCTCTTTAAAAAAATAGTTAATGACTATTTAATAGTTAATTGTAGGATGGTGAAGAGATAATTTTATATTAAAAACAGTGGGATTCTAGGTGGATGGAAGGCATTAACTTGACCTTTTCCGCACTTTTGCCTAAGTCAAGATCAGAGATGTGGATTTGAACAACAATGTGACATGCAATGGCGATGCTGAGGTGCAAATGTGCCATCATGTATGCAATGTTTTTGGTGATACAAAGATTACATATAGTGTGTTAATATTTATGACATTTGGTCTCTCATAATGATTCTTTCTAGATTTTTCTTTTGTTTGCAATTACAACTTCTCCTTTAACTAATCTTTTAAAAGACAGAAAATGGCACTACACCAGTACTTAAGGCAAGTGAGAAGTATATCTTAAAGATGAGTATTTTAAAATTCTGTGTCCTGGTCTGCTTTACAAAGTCATATTTTACCAGATACTGTTATGGATAACATTTGAAAGATTCTTCCCTCTTAAAATACATGCACAACAGTGCAAACTTAACCAGAAGGGTTATTTTTTATGCTTGTCATCAGCACATTAACATTCTCCAGCTGGATATTTTAAAGGGACATTGGGGCCTGTCCATGTTGTAAATGTCCTGGATCTTCCCACAAAGCAGTACACTGTGCTCAGAGACAAAATAGAGATGTTCTTAAGATTTCTTCATTCTGCTGAGACCAAATTCAAATCCATGCCCTTGAAAAGTGATCAAGTAATATTGCATTTTAATTTCTAGTTTTGCAGTTGATCTGTTTAATGTAAACGACTGATTTAAAAAAAAAAAAAAAAGCAACTGGGCAGAGGTTGTGGCTCAGTGGTTGAGTGCTTGCCTTGCACGTGTGAGGCACTGGGTTTGATCCTCAGCACCACATAAATAAATAAATAAATAAACAAAGATATTGTGTCCATCTACAACTTTAAAAAAAATGTTTTTTAAAGCAACTGTATTTTCTGATATAATATATAAACTGAAACCTCAAGGCAATATTTTTCTTGCTAATGGTTGCCCTTGATAGTAAAATAATGACATTAACAACATTCAACTCTATTTTCAACACTTGTAAGATTTCTCCACAAAGCTTGCTGAAGGAAAGTGCCAGCCCACCAGGCAGTTTAATAAAATCACTTCTGCTTTTCAGTGTGACTATATAAAAGTATAAGTGCTCTTGCTCGATGGCTTTGTGGTTACATGCCCACAATCCCAGCAACTGGAGAAGTTGAGGCAGAAGGACCCCAAGTGCAAGGCCAGCCTTAGCAACTTAAAGAGACCTGGTCTCAAATTGAAAAACTAAAAGGGTTGGTGATATAGCTCCATGATAGAGTGCTCCAGGGTTCAATTCTCAGTACCAAAAACAACAATAACAAAAACCTGCCTTTGCTCTCTGGGGTATTCTAACTCTGAAAGCCTCAGTTTCTATTTTGTTTTCTTTTCTTTTTCAGTGTACAGCAGGATACCGCTGTGAGAATGTTTATGGGACTTATGACTTCATAGTTTTAAATCCATAATCTGAATATGAAATATTCAAACACTATTTTGTGCCTCTGACAGGACTGGATTCTGCACTGCAACTGAAATATTTTCTTCACCTTGCTCACTATTGCTCTGAGGGCAACAGCCAAGCTATTAGGAATCTTCCTCCTACCCACTGCTCCTCTTCAACTCCTGTTCCCCATCCAGGTCTTAATTTAGTTACTCCTTTCTCCTGTAAACTCTGCCTAGTCACTTGGTTCTGAATTGAGTGGCATAATCTCCTGCACACTTCACGTTGCATTATTGTTACCTCTCTGCTTAGCTGAATTTTCCTCCACTAAACTGCATGTCCAGAGATCAGAGACACTGTTTTGTTTGTAGTGTTTTTTGCAGTTAGAAGGAACACAGTTGCTTTTCAATAAATATTTTGTAGTATATTTTATTTTTTGTTCATAATTATTCTCTTTCTTCCTATCCTATGGTCAGCATATATTCCCCTTGTCCATTAACTTTGAGTGTGACCACGTGGCTTTGTTTCACCAGTGGAATGTGAGAAAATACAAAGTGCAGTGTGCCTGGTCAGAAGCCTTAATTGTACCTCCTCTTCTTCCTGCCTTCTACAGAAAAAAAAAAGTAAGTTTAAAATAGTGAAATAGTGGCTGCTTCTTAGACTTGGTTCTTACAGTGAAGACACATGATACAAGGCAAGCACAAAAGACCCACAGAGCCCAGTAACATGAGCAACAAACAACTGGTTATTGCTCTGAGTCCCTGAGATTTTAGGATTTTTTTATTGCCACAACAAGTCAATTGGTAAGAAAATTGGTGCATAGAAGTGACAAACTAAAACAATAACTTAAAAAAAATACACTAAAACAGGCAAGGAATTTGCACCATGCCTGTTAGAGGAGTCCTGATGCTTCATGAGGCTAGAAAAATGATAACCTATACTATGCAATGGTGAACATTTTGGTAAACCTGACACCTGGGATAACCTAAAAAAAGGCTGAAAATATCCCAAATTACCTGTAAGTATGACAAAAAAATTCAAGATAGAATACTGTTTGCTCAAAATTGCTTTTAAAGTACTGCAAGAAAAAAAAATGGGCACAGAAAAAATTGGCCTGTTTGTGAATAAGAATGAAAGGGAAAAAGAAGATCCAGAAATCAAGAGAGAGGGTTGAAAGATCCAACTGTTTCTCATTTTCAGTCAAAGAACCATTTTCAAATTGAGATAAAACTTAAGCATAAACACCAAGAGTAGGGAATGGCTGGCTGTTCTCTAGTTGTGTCTACATTTTCTTATGTGGGAGAGTTTATTTAATTCAAAATACATCAGAAATTTAGCAACCTGAGCAAATTATAGTAAGTACCATAATAGCATGTGGGCAACTTTTAGGATAATTTCAAAGATATTTTAAAGGGGAAGAGTGGAAGCAACTTTTATTATCTTTGATCTTTTGGAAGCCCATTATAAAGAGCAGAAAATAAGAGCAACTGTACAAAATATGTATTGGAATGTACCTATGACAATGTCTTTAGCATCACTCATAATATGAAGAGTTAATATTTTTATTAAAAGTATACCAAATTAGTAATATCTGTAACAACTGATAATGATTCTTATTATTAAAGACTCAGGGTGGGGACAAAGACCAAATTAAATTTGTGATTACCACACCCTCTGTTAAAATCTCTGATTCTTTAAAGTGGTAATCATCAGAGAAGAGGATAATACCAAAAATATGAGGAATCTCAGTGTAGATGGATGATGTGTAGCTGTTTGATTTCCATTCTCAATTTTTCTATATTTTTAATTTTATGTGCAATATGCATACACATAGTATAAGTAGTTAAGTCATTCTATAAAGCAACACTTTACCACCCCTTCACCCTTCCTACTCTTTTCATTTCATGATTCCAAAGAGCAATTATTTTATTTCTTTTTTTTTTGCTATTTTAAACTTATCTATATATCTCTAAGTAAATGATTTTATTGCTGCATCTTGATTTTTTTTCAACTTTAGACATTATCTCGTATTAGATCTGGAATACCCCCTCTGTTGAGACCTCTGATTCCTTAATAAGTAATTTCACTTTTACAAATGGCTCAGGGTAAAGAAATCATTCATTTGGCCAGTAAAGAGTGCAAATTACTTGCAATGAAGCCTAGAGGAATATCTCTTAATTTTGAACCTGTCTAATGACGGGAGGAGCTTCTGTGAAACAAAGACATCAGGAAACCAATGTTTCTGAAAGAGTTGTAGTGCCAAAAATTCCACCAGCCTAAATTAAAGAGGTGAAAAATCTGTAAAACTATCCTCAAATCCTCAACTTTCTATGAGCAGGGGTGAATTACAGCAATAACCTTCTATGTTAGCATAGCAGATTTTTGACAGGAGAAGACACACTTACAAATCATATAAAGTTAAGGAAAATCTCTCTAGACCAGAAACTGAATTGTAAGGATCAACATAAACTCATCTTTTAAAAAAGATTCTAAATGTGTCTTCAAAATCATACATATTTTCTAAGTGTGTCTACTACTAAATTCTAGAAACAGTGAATCTGGAATAAATGAACAATCTTAAAATACAGAATGTGGTCTATAAATATCATTTCTCCTTAAAAGGAATCAGTACATCTTGAACAAATGGTTGATTCCAGTTCTAAAACATGAAATATACTGATGAGCCTGCAATGTCATGTCAAATAGAAAGCAATAAAGTATCAAGGACTGTAGAGTCACATCCAAAGGACTCAAGTGTCAAGATATACTATTGACTTGGGATCTTGAATATTAATGGGCTAATAATGGTGATGCATTGAAGCAAATCCAATATATTTAAATGAGTATGTTCAAATAATTCTTTAAAAAGCCTTCATTATTCATTTTAAAAATAGACTGTACTTCAGGGAAAACAAATAATTGATTTTGAAAAGGTTTACTTTATGGAAAGAAATTATTAAAGAATGAGGAATTATAGTATCATTATTTGCAACCTCTAATAAATTAATTAGTGTAGACAGTAACCATTAATGCCTGTTAGCATCATTGAAGGAAGGATAAACATTACATATGGCTTGAAAGAAGTACAGAACATCATTTCTGAAAATCTCTTGCTAAAATATCAAAACCAAATCTAACAAAGCCTCCAGATCTAACATGAGATAATGTCTAAAATTGAAAAAAACAAAGATGCAACAATAAAATCATTTACTTAGAGATATATAGATAAGTTTAAAATAGCAAAAAATAATTAATTGCTCTTTGAAAATAGGACATAAAGGAGTAGGAAGGGAGGGATGGTAAAGTGCTGCTTTATAGAATGATTTAACTACTTACATTATGTGTATGTATATTGCACATAAAATTAAAAATATAGAAAAATTGAGAATGGAAAAAACAGCTATGCCTCATTCATCCACCTTGAGATTCCTGATATTTTTGGTATTACCGTTTCTCTGATGAAGATTGAGAGGAAAGCAATTAGACAAATAGGTGATTACTTTGAACAAATTATATTAACAGTGCTCTAGAAAACAGGTAAAGAACGAAAGAGTATAGGCATTGAAAATCTCTACATCTTGTATAAGAAGGAAGTGCAGTGGTTTAAGAGCATGGACTAATTATTGTGCATTATTTCTTTCAATACTTTGTAGGTTTACAAATTTTGTAATTATGATTTTCCTTTAAAGTCAAGCAATTTGTAAAGAGAGATTTATAATAGAACCTCCTATTAAAATATTAAAGACAACACAGCTTTTCTGGCATGTTTTTAAAAGTAATGATTAGATACTATTCATTAAAAGTGAAATACTTTGTACAAATCTGTGGGATCTACCTTGATTTGTTAATGATTTTCTTTGTTGTGCAAAAGCTTTTTAGTTTAATGCAATCCCATTGCTTATTTTTGCTTTTGTTGCTTAGGCTGTTGAGTTCAGATACAAGGAATCATTGCCCAGATGAGTATCATGGAGCTTTACTTGTTTTCTTATAGTCATTTTATAGTTTCAGGTCTTACATTTTAGTCTTTTTCTTTTTAAACTTTTCTGTAATCAAGAAAAAATTTATGGTTTATTATACCATTAATAGTTGTAGATAAAGCTATTATGTACACTTACATAGACTTTTTTTACTTGCCTAACACATAGGATTTTTTAGAACTACTTTTTATTGCTTTTTTAATTTTTTAAACTTGTTCTAAATAGTTATACATGACAATAGAATGCATTTTAACACATCATACATAATTGGAATATAACTTCTCATTCTTCTGATTGTACATGATATAGAATTACACCAGTTGTGTAATCATATGTGCACATAGGGTATTCTTCCTAACCTATAACCCTTCCTCTTCTTTTCACTCCCCTCTCTCTAATCCAAAATACCTATATTCTTCCCTATCACACCCCCCCTTTATTGTGTGTTAGCATCCGCATATCGAAGAAAACATTTGGCCTTTGTTCCTTTGAGATTGGCTTATTTCGCTTAGTATGCTATTCTCCAGCTCCATCCACTTACCAGCAAATGCCATAATTTCTTTCTTCTTTAAGACTAAGATTCCATTGTGTACATATGCCACATTTTCTTTATCCATTCATCTGTTGAAGGACATCTAGGTTGGTTCCATAGTTTAGCTATTGTGAATTGATGAAATAGCAAAGGAGGGAACCGTCCCAAACTCATTCTATGAAGCTACTATCACCCTGATACCAAAACCAGACAAAGACACATAAAGGAAAGAAAATTTCAGGCCAATATCCCTGATGAACATAGATGCAAAAACTCTCAAAATTCTGGCAAATTGCATACAAAAACATATAAAAAATAGTACATCATGATCAACTGGGGTTCATTTCAGGGATGCAAGGTTGGTTCAACATACAGAAATCAATAAATGTAATTCATCACATTAATTGACTTAAAGACAAGAATCATATGAACATTTTCATAGATGCATAAAAAGCATTTGACAAAATATAGCACTGCTTCATGTTGAAAACGGTAGAAAAACTAGGAAAAGTAGGAACATACCTCAACATTGTAAAAAATATATATGCTAAACCCAAGGCCAACATCATTCCAAATGGAGAAAAATTCAAAACATTCTCTCTAAAAACTGGAACAAGACAAGGATGTCCTCTTTCATCACTTCTGTTCAACATCATCCTTAAAACTCTAGCTAGAGAAATTAGATAAAAGAAAGAAATTAAAGCAATATGAATAGGAAAAGAAGAACTCAAACTATCACTATTTGCCAATGACATGATTTTATACTTAGAAGATCCAAAAAAGTCCACCAGAAAACTTTTAGAACTAACAAATGAATTCAGCAAAGTAACAGGATATGAAACCAATACCCATCAATCAAACACAATTCTATTCATCAGTGATGAATCCACTAAAAGAGAAATTAGGAAAACTACACCATTCACAATAGCCTCAAAAAAAAATACTTGGGAACAAATCTAACAAAATAGCTGAGAGACTTCTACAATGAAAACTATAACACTAAAGAAAGAAATTGAACAAGACCTTAGAAGATGGAAAGATCTCCCATGCTCTTGGATAGGCAGAATTAACATTGTCAAATGGCCATACTTCCAAAAGTGTTAATCACACTTAATGCAATTCCTATTAAAATACCAATGACATTCTTCATAGAACTAGAAAAGGCAATTTTAAAATTTATTTGTAAGAATAAGAGACCCAGAATAGCCAAAGCAATTCTTAGCAAGAAAAATGAAGCAGGATGCATCACAATACTTGATCTTACATTATACTACAGAGTCATAGTAACAAAAACAGCATGGTGTTAGCACCAACAGACACATAGACCAATGCTACAGAATAGAAGACACAGAGAAAAACCCACATAAATACAGTTATCTTGTACTAAACAAAGGCACCAAAAACATCCATTGGAGAAAAGATAGCCTGTTCAACAAATGGTGCTGGGAAAACTGGAAATGCATACATAGCAAAATGAAATTAAACCCCTATATCTCACCCTGCACAAAACTCAACTCAAAGTAGATCAAGGACTAGGCACTAGAACAGAGACCCTGTGTCTACTAGAAGAAAAAGTAGAGCCAAATCTCCCTCATATTGGCTTAGGAACTGACTTCCTTAACAAGACTCCAGAAGTGCAAGAAGTAAAATCAAGAATCAATAAATGGGATGGAATTGAATAAAAAGCTTCTTTACAGCAAAGGAAACAATCAAGAACATGAAGAGAGAGCCTACAGAATCGGAGAAAATCTTTACTACCTGTACTTCGGAGCATTAATCTCCAGGATATATAAAGAACTCAAAAAACTTAATGGCAAAAAAACAAATAACTCGATCAATAAATGTGTAAAGGAACTGAACAGGCACTTCAAAGAAAAAGATATATGAATGGTCAACAAATATATGAAAAATTTTCAATATCTCTAGCAATTAGAGAAATGCAAATCAAAACTACACTGACATTCCATCTCACTCCAGTCAGAATGGTAATTATCAAGAATACAAGCAACAATAAATGTTGGCAAATATGCGAGGGAAAAGGTTTACTCATACATTGCTGGTGGGACTGCAAATTGGTGCAGTCACTATGGAAGGCAGCATGGGTGTTCCTCAGAAATCATGGAATGGAACCACCATTTGACCCAGCTAATCCCTTCTCAGTTTATACCCAAAGGACTTAAAAATCAATATGTAAGTCTTTAATACACTTTGAGTTGGTTTCTACCTATAATATGAGAAAAGAGTCCAATTTCATTCTTTTGCATAGGGATATCCCAACACCATTTATTGAAGAGACTATCCTTTCCCCTTTGTGTGTTCTTTATGAAAAATTTTCCTTTATGGAAAATCAGTTGGCCATAATGTGTGGATTTATTTCTGGACCTTCTTATCTTTTTTCCATTGGTTGAATGTGTCTGTTTTTATGCCTGTACCATGCTGTTTTGATTGCTATAACTTTGTAATAGATTTTGAAATCAAGCAGAGTAATGCTACCAGCTTTGTTCTTTTTGCTCAAGAAGGTTTTGGATATTTAGGGCCTTTGTGGTTCCATATAACTTTTAGAATTGATTTTTTTTTCTATTTCTGTGAAAAACGACATTGCAATTTTGACAGGAATTGCATTGAATCTATATATCACTTTGTGTAGTATTGACATCTTATTAATTCTTCAAATCCATGAACATAGGTTTTTATTTACTTGTGTTGTCTTCAGTTTCTTTCATTAGTGTTTTATAGTTTTGAGTATACAGATCTTGCAATTCCTTAGTTAAATTTTCTCCATTATTATGATTTCTCTTTAGTACTACTATAAAAAAAAAGTTGTTAGCTAACTGCTTATTCATTCATGGTTGAAGCAGTTAGCTAGAAGATAACAGGTAGGAAATGCTCAGAAACTTAGAGAGACATTTTAGATGCCCTCCACAGGCAAGAGGACATTCGAAGCTTAAATACAAACAAGTTAGAAGAGCTTGATTAACACTTTGTGACATTCCACTTAGTCAGGGATACCTACATCAAAGGAACATCCAATCCAAATTGTTGACCTGCCCTGACAAGGGAAAAGTAGACCCTCCTCAAATTGGAGGTGAGCTATTTTTAATGTAACTGCCTGCCAGAACAATCTCATCACTCTTCTGAGGAAGATTCAGAATCTCTTCAGTGTAGTTTACAGTGTAACAACAAAAAATTATTAGACACATGAAAAAATGGGAAAATGTGGGGCTGGGATTGTGGCTCAGTGGCAGAGCATTTGCTTCACACAAATGAGGCACTGGGTTCGATCCTCAGCAACACATAAAAATAAATAAATCCAAAAAAGGTGTTGTGTACATTAAAAAGAAAAAAAATGGGAAAATGTCACTTGTAGTCAATATAAATGGACCAACAAAGGACTTTAGTGTTAGAATTGGCAAAGAAAGGCTATAATAACTGAAAAATATGTTAAAATGTCTACAGGAAAAGATGGATATAACATGTAAATCAGTGGTTAAATAAGGAATAAAGATTGAAAAAGCAGAAATGAAACTGCCTTCATTCACAGACAATATGATTCCACATAAATCTCTAAAAATCTGTTAGCTCTCAGTAAGTGAATTCAGCAAGGCTAAAGGTTTTAAAGTCAGTAACATTTAAAAATAAATTTTATTTATTATAGTGTTTGAAAACACAAAATTCCTAAAAATAAACCTAAGAAAAAGTATAATACACCTCTACTTTGAAACCACAAAATTTCGAAAAGAAATTTAAGAAAGACTATGGTGAAATATGCCATGCCATTGTTTTAAGACTCTATATAGTAAAGTTCATTCTACCCAAAGTGATCTATGAGATCAATGTACTTCTAACTCAATGGGGGTTTTGTTTTTGTTTTTTGGTGAAAATTAATGATCTAACATGGAATGTTATATGCAAAAAAAAATATGGACCTAAATAACCAGGAAAATTTGAAAAAAGTCAAAAGAAATGAATCAGAGGAGTTAGACTACCTTATTTTAAGACATTATATTGGGCTGGGATTGTCGCTCAGCAGTG
The DNA here is from genome assembly GCF_052094955.1 of Ictidomys tridecemlineatus. NCBI lineage: Eukaryota > Metazoa > Chordata > Mammalia > Rodentia > Sciuridae > Ictidomys > Ictidomys tridecemlineatus. The sequence continues at coordinate 29,116,538 of NC_135483.1, forward strand.
GAGCACTCGCCTAGCACAGGGGGGACCCAGGTTTGATCCTCAGCACTGCATAAAAATAAAGGCTTTGTGTTGTGTCCATCTGCACCTAAAAAATAAACATTTTTTTAAAAAGACATTATAAATTTCCATTAAGACAGAGTGTTATTGTCTTTAAAAAAAGACAAATAGATATAATGAAAAGAATCTAGAAATTGATCCTCTTATGTATTTAGGCAATTGACAAAGATCCCAGCAATTTAATGGGGAAAAAGGAATCTTTTCAATAAATGGTACTAGAACAACTAGATATAGATGCATATTTTAGTCAGCTATTTCTCCTATGTGACCAGAAGACCTGACAAGGGAAATTTTAAGGAGGAAAAGTTTATTTGGAGCTCACAGTTTTAAATGACTCAGTCCATACTTGGCCAACTACATTCCTCAGGGTCCAAGGCAAGCAGGACATCAAGGCAGAGAGTATAGAGGAGGAAAGTGGCTGAGGACATGACCACCAAAAGGAGAGAGGGAGAGAGGGAGAGAGAGAGAGAGAGAGAGAGAGAGAGAGAGAGAGAGAGAGAGAGAGAGAGAGAGTTAGTTCCTCTCACCACAAACAAAATCCGAACTTCAAGGACCCACCTCCTCCAGCCACCCTCTACCACCCAGTTAATCCCTATCAGAGGATTAAAGCACTGACTAGATTAAGGGTCTCATAACCCAATCATTCCACCTCTAAACTTTTTTGCATTGTCTCATGCTTGAGCTTTTGGGGGACACCAAATATCTAAACCGTAAGAATGTAGATATAAATGTATTTTTTCCTGACATATAAAGTTCCTAGAAGGAATAATGAAGACTATCTTTGCAGTAATGGGGTAGGCAAAGGTCTCTTGGTATGCAAAAAGCTCTTACCACAAAGAAAAATATGATGAATTGGAACTTAATCAAAATTAGAAACTTCTGCTTATCAAAAGATATCTGTAAGAAAGTGAAGAGGTAAGTTGCAAACTCACTGCCACAACCTAGAAAAATTGTATTATACTTATTTGATATAATGGAGATACTGTTTTAATATAGTCTCTTGATTTTGAAGCTAACAGAACAATAAATAAATATAAATTTCGACAGTGCAAAAATATAGAAGATTCTAAAGGTAGACAGGTAAGATGGAAATTTGAATACTTATGTTAATATCATTCTACTAACATGAAAAGTAAAGAGATGCACTTGAAAGTTGATAAAAGAGGAAATAGTAGTTTCAGTTTAATATTTGAAATTAGAAAGTTATCTACAGAAATAAAATTAGTAACAATTATTAAAACTATTAGGGAATTAAAGAGAAGTATGACAACATGAATAAACTAAATTCTTAACCATTTATACACAGAATTCAACAGCTAAAAATCTAGGTTGATAAATTTTTTTAAAATGGCAACAAAAGCATGTTTTTTGGCAATTAATTAAATAATTAAAACATAAACATTTAACCTTTTAGAAACTGGTTTAGGTATTTAAGAAATGGAGGAGGAAAATTTGATTTTCATTATATCCCCATTTTTATTTCTATGCATTCTTTAACATTTCATGTTTTCATGCATGTGTATTTATTATCTTGTTTTAGATAGATAGATAAACCAATAATAGAATCGAATAATGACAGGACAGAGGAAGGAAAACCTATAACTAGAGGTTATCCCTGCAGAGTGAGATTTCAAGTGACTTCTTTCTTCATTATAACTTTATGGATCAGCTATTTTACAATGAGTAGGCAATATTTTCATAGATATAAGAGTAAAATTAAGTTGTTTCTCCTTTGAAAAAAAGAAAATCTTAAACTTAAAAAAAAATCAACCTTTCTGAGTACTTTATCACCTACTGGAAAATACCATCTGGTAGTGTTGGAACTACTGTGAGAAAACACTCTCCAGAATATTTAAGAGTTATTAACTTCTTAATTTGCATCAGTATGCTACTTTGAATTCAGACCACTGTTGTTTCAGTGGATAAAGTCTGGAGAGTGCTTAGCTTCAAAGTGCCAAGTAGAAGTAAAGAATAGTTTGCCTATTAGTCAAGCAGAAAGTTCTCACAATCATAGAATTACTGTCAAAAGACATTGGGTTCTTTGCAAGTACTGGGTGAGTAAAAAAAAAAAAATCCTAAAAATACTCTCATGATAGTGTCTTTACAATTTGTACTGACATAAGCTCTTTGGGGATTCCTCTCTAAGATTAAATCTACACCCATAATTATGTCATCATGTATGCAGAAGTGTCATTTTTTGCTCAGTTCTTGTAATTTGTTTACATGCCTGAAAGAGCAATAGCCAATGTTATTAAGATGAGCCATCTGCTATTAAGATGCCAAAACCTGTTGTTGTGTTCCCACTAGAGCTGTGATGTTGGTTCATCTATGTCTTTAATTAGGTGTGTATGGAGTAAATTACATGCCCATAGGAATGCATTTTATGGCTAACAGAGTAGTATTGCAGAAAGTAGTCATCAGGTTATTTTGGCCAATATACATGCAGCACATCTGGGAATTATTCTCAAGAAAACATTGAATAGAAGCTCTGACTAGTGGTTTGGACTTTGTTTGGCTACTGCAAAGCCTGGAAAAAAATGAAGCACATATCAAGCTGCAGTGTATAATCTGCCAAAGTTAACTCCATGATATATGGTGGTAAAACTCTGATTTAAAATCATCAGTGAGGGCTGGGATTGTAGCTCAGTGTTAAGAGTGCTTGCCCTAGCACGGATGAGGCACTGGATTGGATCCTCAGTACCACATAAAAACAAATAAATAAATAAAATAAACATTAAATTCTTTTTAAAAAATCCTCAATGTTTTTGTAAAATTATATTAATGGATTGTGGTAAACTGCACGAATGGCATCAAAATGTTCCCTTCTTTAGTTGTATAGTGAAAACTGTGGGTCAGATATTTACAATATAGATTATATTGTTGTATATGTACATTTTTTGAAAATTGAATTTATAATTCTCTAAGAAACTTACTTGAAGAAATATAGCAAAGTAGTTAAAAGCAGAATTTTGAAGTGACACCAACCTGAGTTTGAATCTTTAAAGCTGGATAACTTCACTAAACATATTCAAGGATAACCTATTTTCTCATCTATAAAATGGAAATAAAGTACAACTCATAGAATGTTGTATAATTAAATAGGATAATTTATATAAATCACCTAGCATAATGGTTCTCAAGTTGTCTACACATTGGATTCAGCATGAGGAGATTCAAAAATACTGGTTCTTGTGTTCCATCCCAAGAGATTGTGGTATAACTAACTGGTCAGGGGTAGACTGTGCTTTGAAAGCTTTTGAAGATCTTTAAGTGATGTTGATAATGCAGACAAATTTGGGATCACTGACAGCAGAACAATACCTGTATATATGTGCATACAATCTAAGGGTTTTATAACATTATTTTAACTTAATGTTTGTAACAATCCTAACAGGCAGGCACCATGTTATTCCCAATTTCTAATAAGTTGGAGTTAGAATTGTTTGATCACATTTCACAATGGTCTCAAACAAATGGTCAAACTGAAAAGAGTGAGAAAGGCTACCGAGCATTGTTGTAGGGAATTGGATAAGATCAGATGTGTTTCTTGTCTTTTAACAAGTGATTCCATGTTGGACAATAGCTCTTAGTCCTGCTGAACTCTTTGATAAAGTTTTGCATGAAAACTCATTCAAGCTTCTTTCTAGATGCACCAAGGACTCAAAAAGCAAAGATATATTCCAAAAGTTATACTTAGCACTTACTTTTCACTTATCTACATTATAGTAGCATTTGCCAAGAATTAAAATAATATAAACTGCAGCCACAATGATTGCAACATAGTCTATGTTCAACACAGGCCAAGATAGAAGTAGAATGACATGCATTGCTGTTTATCAGCTGTGAACTCATCCCTCATAAAGTCATTTGAATTGAATTTTTGATGCCATTTTCTCAGGACAGACCAGAATAACAGAGACCTTTTATTTTTATTTTTTTATTATTGGTTGTTCAAAACATTACATAGTTCTTGACATATCATATTTCATACATTTGATTCAAGTGAGTTATGAACTCCCATTTTTACCCCGTACACAGATTGTAGAATCACATCGGTTACACATCCACTGTTTTACATATTGCCATACTAGTGTCTGATGTGTTCTTCTGCCTTTCCTATCCTCTACTATCCCCCGCTCCCCTCCCCTCCCCTCCCCTCCCCTCCCATCTTCTCTCTCTACCCCATCTACTGTAATTCATTTCTCTCTCTTTTTTTCCCTTTCCCCTCACTTCCTCTTATATGTAATTTTGTATAACAATGAGGGTCTCCTTCCATTTCCATGCAATTTCCCTTCTCTCTCCCTTTCCCTCCCACCTCTCGTCCCTGTTTAATGTTAATCTTCTCATGCTCTTCCTCCCTGCTCTGTTCTTAGTTGTTCTCCTTATATCAAAGAAGACATTTGGCATTTGTTTTTTAGGGATTGGCTAGCTTCACTTAGCATAATCTGCTCTAGTGCCATCCATTTCCCTGCAAATTCCATGATTTTGTCATTTTTTAGTGCAGAGTAATACTCCATTGTGTATAAGTGCCACATTTTTTTATCCATTCATCTATTGAAGGGCATCTAGGTTGGTTCTACAGTCTAGCTATTGTGAATTGTGCTGCTATGAACATCGATGAGCAGTATCCCTGTAGTATGCTCTTTTTAGGTCTTTAGGGAATAGACCAAGAAGGAGAGACCTTTTAAAAAAAAATTATCCTCTGCCATATTGTCTGGGTTATCTGGATAACCAAGTGAATAAGAAAAGAGTTGAAAGATCAGTGCTGTATGATGTCAAGACTTACTATAAAGCTATACTAAGACTATACAGTCTTATCATATAGATAAATAGATTAATGAAATAGAAGGCCCTTAAACCCCTACATCAGAAAACCAATTAAAAAAAAAAGGAGCAAAGGCAAGTCAATGTAAAAAGGTTGATCTTTTCAACAAATGGTGCTATAACATTTGAATATCCACAGGAAAAAGAAAACCACTTTGATCCATATCTCTCTCCATAAAATTAACTCAAAATGAATCACAGACCATCTAAAAAACAGAATCTATAGAACATCTAGGAAACAAAATCTTTAAGGTCTTGGGCTTTAGGTTAGATAAATATTTTCTAAGTCCATCAAAGGCACAATTCTTTAAAAAAAAACCCAATAAGATGGAATTTAAGCTCTTCAAAAACATGAATTAGAACAAGATATAGTCTATGCTTTTATAATTGTAAAAATGGATTCTACCGTCATATATAACTAAAAAGAACCAATTTTATTTATTTTTATTTTTTAGTTGTTGTTAGATCTTTATTTTTTTTATTTATATGTGGTGCTGAGAATCAAACCCAGTGCTTAGGAAGTGCGCTACCACTGAGCCCCAGCCCCAGCCCCAAAAGAACCAATTTTTTAAAAAAGAATGAAAAGACAATCCAGAGTAAGAGAAAATATTTGCAAATCACATATCTGATATAGGACTTGTATCCAGTATGCGTGTGTGTGTGTGTGTGTGTGTGTGTGTGTGTATATATATTTCTTACCACAACAAATATAAAGAACTCATAAAGCTCAGAAATAAGAAAATGACCCAATTAAAAAAAAAAAAAGGAGTAGGCAGGGACAGGGGCACATGCTGGTGATTCCAGTGAGTTGGAAAGCTGAGGCAGGAGGATTACAAGATCAAAACCAGCCTCAGGAACCTAGCAAGACCCTGTCTCCCTGTCTCAAACAAAAATTTTTTTAAAGACTGGGGATGTGGTTCAGTGGTTAAGTGAGCCTGGGTTCAATTGCTGGTACCAAAAACAAACAAACAAAAAAGGAGCAAAGAAATAAAACAGATAATTCACTAAAGATATAAATAGATAATGAATGAGCATCCGTAAAGACACTTGACATCTTTAGTAATTAAGTAAATGCACATTAGAACCACAATGAGATGCCACTAATCACCTAAAAGAAATGTTACAGTTAAAATAACTGAATATATTGGGCGGGGTTGTGGCTCCGCAGTAGAGCACTTGCCTAGCACATGTGAGGCACTGGATTTGATCCTTAGCACCACATAAAAATAAACGAATTAAATAAAGGTATAAAAAAACAACAAAACAACAAAAATAACTGACTATCTCCAGTACTGGCGAGGACGTAGAACAGCTGGAATTCTCATTTGACACAAGTGAAAAGTAAATGGCTTGGCCACTTTGGAAAAATTAGACAACGTCTTAAAAAGTTCAACACACACCTATTATGTGAGTCAGCCATTCTTCCACTAAGTATTTAACAATTTTTTAAAAATTAAATTAAAACATGTATATAAAAAGATTTGTACACAAATATTCATACTGTTTTTTTTTTTTTGTAATAACAAAAAGCTGGAAACAACCCATATGCTCCATCAACACATGAGTGGATTAGCAAACTGGTGTATCAAACTTAGGAATAAAGAGTAATGAACTGTTAATATATGTGTTAGCATGGATGAGATTCAGAATAATTATTCTGAGTAAAAGAAACCAAACAATAAAAAAGCAAATATTGAATGATCCCGATTATATAAAATTGTAGAATATACTAATTATAACTAATATATGTTTTATCATATATGATCAGTGGTTGCCTATGCTGGGGAAAGAGAGGTGGACAGGATTAAAAGGGGGCATGAGGGAATTTTTGTAAGTAATGGATATGTTTATTATCATGGTAATGGTTTCAAAAAGTGTTTGTATACCAAAACTTATACACTTTTTAAATTTTTGTTGTGGTAAGAACACTTTACACATGATTCACCATCTAAACAATATTTTAATTGTATAATACATTCATGTTTTCTGGGATACATCTTTCATATACTTTAAATATATTCAGTTTGTTTTATGTCAATTATATCTCAATAAAGCTATTAAAAGTAAAAATTACAAAGAATATTCTTTTCTTGCTTAAAGACTTTATTAGCCAAGCAGAAGAAGCATTGCATTGGTGGTGAAAATTTGATTTTATATTTGTTTCTTTTGATTATGTACTGCAGTAATTTCTGATAGAGTTAAACTTCACATTTTTCAGCAATAAAAGATTATTTTGTTAATGATTTGTATTATTTAAGGACAGTTCAGAAATTTTTATAATATGTCTGGGGAAAGTAAAAATTTCCACATCACAAGAAAATTGGCAATATCAAGTATAAAAGAATATTGCTTAAAATTTTATAATGTCAGTTGTTTCAAAAATCAATAAAAAGTGAATTCAGTAGTTTGCAAATTTATCTTAGGTATCCTGACACATTCATATTATTTTTCTAAACCTAATCTACTTGTTAAAATAAGCAATTATGAATGGGCATCTCTGGTGAAAATATGCATTCTCATGAATAAAGATATATTGACCAACTTATTTAATATCAGAGCCTCAATCTCTGAAGTTTTGTTTGACTTCTGTGGCCTTTCTTCTCCAAAGGCAAATAGCACAGCAGATTCTTTAAAAACAAAGTTACATTTCAACAGGCTGCTCTTGGGATTTGTTCATGTTCTGGGCTTGCAGTTATTTAGGTTGCTAAATAACTTTGCTTTATAAAGGTTATAGGTAGGTAAATATGACTAAAGGTCAATAGAATGGAGCATTTTACAGAATACCCCCAGTAGTTTAACATATTAAAACTTCTAGCATTTAAAATTATTTTAAAGGATGAATATCTTAGAATTGTTAGGCTTGCCAATATTCATGACATATCTAAACAGGAATAGATGTTTTTCAAATACCTACAGAGAAGATTCTATAATTCCTTTTTGTAATCTAGTTTATGGTAATCCTACCTTAGAGAGCTAAAAGTAATTATTCAGAATTTTAAGAATGATACATATTAACAATTAACTTAATATTCTGGTTTATAAAGATTTTCATTTATTATATACCTGGGTTTCTAGTTTTTCAAATGGAATATATATAAATTAGTTATATATAACTAAAACAATCTTAAAAAGAGGAATAAAAAGAGTTACTCTATTCCAGCTAAGACTTACTCTGAAATTATAGTAATCAGAACTGTGTGCTACTAATGTACAAAAATGTGGATAGATCAATGAAGTAGAATAGAGAACCCAGAAATAGACATATATGATATAAATAATCATATCCTGGTTGCTGTTTTATCATTCTGCGTGATACTTACCATTGAAGGAAACTGAGCAACAGGTAAGAGGAGATATTTTTGTTATGGTTTAGATATCAGGTATCCCCTAAAAGTTGACATGTGAGACAATTCAAGAAAGTTTAGAAGTGAAATGATGGGGTTATGAGGGCCTTAACCTAATCAGTGCATTAATCCACTTGAATAGCTTAACTGGGTGGTAACTGTGAGCATGTAGGTTGTGGCTGGAAGAGGTGAGTCATTGAGAGCATTCTCGGGCATTTATATTTTGTCCCTGGTGAGTAGAGCTTTCTCTCTCTGTGCTTCCTTGTTGCCATGTTCGAAGCTGCTTTCCTCCACCACACATTTTAGTCTTGATGTTCTGCCTCATCTTGGGCCCAAAGTAATTGACTTGACTGTCTCTGGACTGAGACATCTGAAACCATGAGCTCAAATAAACTTTTGTTCTTCTACACTGTTCTTGTCAAGGTTCTTGGTCACAGCAACCAAAAAGCTGACTAAAACAATTTCTATGTATTGATTATTATACCTGAATATTAATCTACAATTATTTTCGAAGAAGAAATTTAATTTTTAAAAGACAACTAAAATCATATAAAATAAAATGTAATACTTTTCATTTGTTTTAAAATAATTTTGTGTGATTTTCATTGTAAAGATGAGTTATCACACATAAGGACTATTTTTAAAGTCTCATTATTAGAAATTCCTAGTTAATTGGGTTTTCAATGAATGAGCATTGACTGTACACAAGAATTGAATTAATGAGACCTCTTATCATTCAGATAATTATCCAGTAACCTTTTCCAGGGGTCAGGAAGATGAAGTGACTCCTTGTGTAATCTATGCGTAGGTCATCTGAGCAGCTATCATGTAATGAGGTTAAGAAAAGGATGCTTTTCCCTTCATTGTCTTTTTTCTAATCCAGTGAACTTCTATTCTGGAAGGGAAGGGAGAGAGGATGGGAATAGGAAAAACAGTAGAATGAATCAGATATAACTTTCGTATGTTCATATATAAATACACAACCAGTGGAATCCATATCATGTACAACCACAAGAATGGGAAGTTATACTCCATGGATGTATAACATGTCAAAATACACTCTACTGTCATGTGTATCAAAAAAGATAAAAAAAATTCTTAAAAAATGTTCTTAAGTAGTAGACCACCATACTTAGATTTTGCTTATGTCTTTTTGCATAGTCTTGAAATGTAAAAATAAGGTTTTCATTGTATGGATTCAGTTTGACATCACTGCAGCCATCCTGAGTCACAGTTCAGAGAAACCCTGCAGTTTCTCAGCATACTATAAATAAACAAAACCATTACAGTGATATGTCCATTAGAGTGGTATATGGAGATTTACAACTGGACTCTGGCACTAGTAATGTGCCTGACACTTTTATATTAGCTTAAGAGAAACCAGGTGTACTCTGGTTTGGACAAAGTCACTTTTATCCTAACCAATATGTATGTCCTTCTTTCTGATTGTGGGGATCCACTTGATTTTACTGCTGCCTAAGACAATACTTCTGTCACTAAGTTACCCAATAAATTGTACTCAGTGCAATCCTCGATTTGTCTGCTGCAGTGTCATGATACATTGGGGCCACTTATCATATCCTGGAACTCAGTTGTTCTTGAACAGTAAGGATTAGATAAAATTGGAGCACAACTTTAAAATATTTGCATGAGATTATTTTTGCACACTATATAAGCAAGTAGTCTAATGTAGGCAGTTATAATGAATATTATAATTATGAAGGTTTGTTTTATTTTTACCCTAAAGTATAGTCTTTTATTTGTCTTAGGAGAGATTAATATTGTTAGGCACAGAGGCATGCACCTGTAGTCCCTACTTAGAGGCTAAGATAAGGGACTTGGTTGAAGCCAAGCTGGGCAGTAGAGTACATCCCCATGTTAAAAAAAAAAAAAAGGTAAAACAAACAAAAAACCTAGCTGGGTGCAGTAGTGCATGCCTGTAATCTTAGCTACTCTGGAGGCTGAGGCAGAAGGATCAAAAGTTTGGGGCCAGCCTGGGCAATTTAGTGAGACTTTCAAAATAAAAAATAAGAAAGGGCTGGGGATGTAGCTCAGTGTTAGAGCACCCCTGGGTTCAATCCCCAGTACAAGATCAGAAAAGGAGAGGAGAGAAAAAAATGAAAAGAAATGGGTAAGCTTGTAAAAATGCAATATATTTTGAATTAAATAAAAAGTATTCAAACATAATCTCATATACTTTTAGAACTTTAGAAATAAATTTCTAGATATTTCATAAAATGCTTTTTCAAAGTGAAGTGGTAAAAGTTTTTAAAATATCGATTTTTCTGCTATTCCATTCTCACTACAGCTATCTTAATTCATGTTCTTACCTGACATGATTTGCATGAACAATTTAACAATTTTGCCTAACCTATTTCTCACCTCTCAGCCCTGCCTCGTCTATCCTCCAGATTGTTCCCAGGGTGAGCTTTATATTAAGCAACCTTCCCACTGTGCTTGAAAACTAATTGTTGCTTCTAATTGACTAAAATACAAAGTCTAAACTTTGCTGGGTATTCAAAGCCCTCTAAAAATCTAGACTCAACATTAAATCTAACACTCCTAAATACACATCCCTCATGCCATGTAGGCCATACTTTTTCATCAGAACCTACCATGCTTTTTCCCCTGAGGTCCTTCCATCCAAAGTACCCATCTTTGTCTATGCCTGGTAAATTTTCTCACTTCCTTTCTGAAGCTGTCCTCAGCATCCTAAGACAGTTCATCACTCCTTCTTTTTGCTCTCACGGGATTTTATGTGGAATAATAATCACTATTTATTGAGCGCTTACTAGGTACCAGGCACTGTGCCTAACTAAGCATTTTACAGACGTGATCTCACTTAATCTTCCCAGAAGCTCTATGAGGTAATGTGGCACTTTCCATGGTGTCTTTTCATTCATTGTTTTCATGTCTATCTCTTCACTAGAAGACACCAGGCTTATTCATGTTATCTGAATCGTCACCTACTATAAAATCTGATCAAGTTGGGAGTTCAATAAATGTTTGTTGAGTGAACGAGTGATAAAATGAATAAAGTGAAATAAACAAATGTAATAGGTACTTTAAAAAGTAACTTGTTAGAGAGGATTGGCCTTACCATACTTGTATGCAACCAGAACACTGGGAATATGCCAAAATCCTAATGCAAATTTCTCTATCCTTGCCCCTGGTATGCTGCCTGAAATTACTATGGCTCTCAAGAATGTCTTCTCTTTTTAAAATTTTTTATTCTTACTGACCCCAACCTAGATTAGACCTTTTCCTGTCTCTTTCTTTTAGATCCAGTATTTTTTATTACTACATATCTTGGAAAAGATCCATCTTTTTAAAACACTAGTCTGGTCATATGTTTCCTCTGCTCAAGAAAAAAAAATGGCTTTTTTTAAAGGAATCTCTTCTCTACCTGAGTTTTTAAAATCTCCATAGTTTGACCCCAACTTAATCCCCCGCTCTATTCTAATGGTGCAGTCCAGTCGGTCTGAAATAGTCTCCATTTTCACCTTCATGACTTCATTCTTCTAATAGCTGTACTTGACTGAGTTGCCTCCTTCTCTGTGTTGCCTGTACAAATTCATGATGTTTTGCTAGAGACATCAGTCATAAATTACCCATTTTCTCCCTTATGCTAATTCCATGGACAGAAAGCTTAGGAGAGACATTTTGAATTTTAGACTTCTCTCCTATATTCAGCAGAGTTAGCTCTTTGAGACATCAAGTAGATTTTTTTATAACTGTCTACCTTATAAATTATCCTTTTTTCTGTTTGCATCCCTTTCCACATACAGGGACGGGTCCTTTGCACCTGTGCTTCCACTATACTGCCCTTCTTCTGAGAACACAGGTGAATAGATCTGGAATGGTATCTGACCTTGCCAAGCCTGCTTGATTCTTTCCAGAGACTATGTACTTGTAACAAAACAAAACAAACAGAAAAGCTTCTTAACCTGGGTAAGGCTCCTAATTAGGAATCTAAAGAACTCTTTTCCATAACCAGTAGTGATGTACGTATGAGGCTGTGTCCCTGCAGAGATATCTCTTTGTTTACATTAGGAGAAGGCTGCCCTCTAGGTGGGTTCAGTTTCAGCTGCAGGGCACAAATGTATGAAGTGATTGTGGGTAGCCACAGTATTTTCCTTCATAGTTGTGGAGGCAGAGAAAGCAAGCTGCAGAAAAGCAGAGTGAACAAAATAGCTAGGAGAAAAAGAACCAAGAATAAATAAAAAATCTACAGAGAAGCAGAGGTATGTGAGATAGAGAGAGAAACTTCTTGATTCCTCTCAGCTTTCCTGACTCTGTGTATAGGCTTTATAAAATCAGCTTTGCCTATAGTTTTCTTGAAAACCTCCAATATTCTCTCAAAAAAAAAACAACTTTATTTTCTTTTTTACCTCAAGGATAATTTGTTTTAATCATCTAATCACAAAGGACCAAGAGTAGTTTATACAGTAACTTGCCATATCAGATACCCTGTAATATATGTTGAATATTTTGAATGAAGAGTTAAACCACTGTTTTTTTTTCTTTTCTCTCTTTTTTTTTTTTTTGAGATAGGTTTTCATCATATCATATTGCCCAGGTTGATCTCGAACTTCTCGGCTTAAGCAGTCATCCTGCCTTGACCTCCTGAGTTGCTAGGACTATAGGTTCACACCACCACACCCAGTTGACTACTGGTTCTTAACCTCTATTGCACACTAATAGTTCCTGAGATGTTTTAAACCTTCCACTCATGCATTCCATTACAGACTGATCAAATTCAAACCTGGCCAAATGGGAGGTGTGTGCATTGGTATATTGAAGTAGTTCCCTGAGGATTCCAAGACCAGAATGGGTTTGCCTTCATTGGGTTAGATGTTATAAAAGTATAAACATTGATGAAAAGAGAGCTGATAGTATAGTAAGCATTTTCATTTACTAGATCATCTGCTTTGAATCATTATTAGATTACATAGTCTGAATAAAAATTTGAACAATAAGGTAAGATAAACATAGCACTGGTAGCAGTAGCTAAAATGTATGAAATAAAGGAAGGAAAAATACTGAGTTTAATATATATTTTTACCAAGTAACAAACTGGGTCTTGAATATAGTTGCATAAGCCAGTAGCTGATGGTGCAGAAGAAAATAAGTTACCACAGTCAACTTCATTCCTAAAATATGAAATTTTAAGTAAAAGGATACTTTATAAAAACAATATTGTAGTATAATTTTAGTATGAAAGTAAAGCTAGAACAATATATCACCCTAGTGAGAAAGCAAAATCTCTAGGTCAGCATAATAAAGTGAGTAGTTATAACCCAATGTTCACTTATTAGTTCTATATTTAATTAGTAGTAATGCCATTATCAGGAGACAGCATGAACTTCTAAGAATTATGAGTTAGAATTATAAAATGGATATTTTTCAGGCTCTCTTCCTGACTTCTTCACAACTTTTTTCTGAAATCAGATGTGTCTACATCCTGTTTAAAATATAGGAACCATATCCCTTCCTAATGTACTCAATACTTTCTTATATTGTTCCTGTTTCAGGGCTTGTCTTCTGCCTTTTGTTAATTTTAGGCATTTAAGATATGCAGTCATAAGTGTTCATCTTCATGTCCTTCATATGAACCTTTCTTTAATTTAGAACAATCTAGTAGTACTCCTTATTGTAGTACACTGTATCAGTTAGGTATATGTTCAGCTACAAATCATGGCAAACCCTACTATGGAGGGTTAAACTATGGTTTTTTTTTCTTTATTTCTTTCATATAACAAGAAACCTAGGTGTAAGCAGTCCAGAGTTGGTAGAGATTGCCAAGGAAACCAGTAGGAACACATATTCTTCCCATCTTTCTGCTTCTGTCATCCTTAGTGTTTAGCTTGTCACTTCATAATCAAAAAAAAAAGCTGCACTTTTAGGCATTGTATTTTTTGCAGATAGGAAGGAGACAGGTTCAAAAGACCACAGAGAAGCACTCCAGCACAGGCTGTCATTATTAAAAGCTGTCCTGAAATCCCAGTAAGTAACAGCTCATTGATCAGAACTGGACACATGTTTATCCCTGGACCAGTACTTAGAAATGGCTAGGCAGAGAGAAATTAGGAATAAGGGTTGAGTTGGCCAGAAACATTGTGCCACAAGGTTTGATTCTAGTTAGAGTTGGAAGGAATACTAAAGATTATTTGGCACTTCTTACTGAGATCTGACAGATGAGAAAACCATGGCCCAGAAATCTCTGAAGTCCACAGGCAGTTAATGGCAGAATAGAATCTAGACTAAGATCCAGTTATAATTCCTAGACCTCTGTACATTCCATATATCTGTACATGGATCATTAGAAGGACCTATTTTAGAAGCTACAAGTCATTTACAGAGACAGAATTTAGAACATTAAACTTTGTTTTAGCTGTCTTTAAAATAACTTTCAGAGCAACAAATGGGAAAAATAGACTCTCCAGTACTCCTTTGAGACAAAAAGGAGACAAAATAAACTGCTCAAAAATTCCATGGGACAAGTCTTTCATCAGCTGTCCTCTTGCTCTATGTAACACAGAAAGCTGTTTTTAAAAATCCTAATGTAGGACAAATTCAATACACAATGAAAATCCTGAAGTGTTCAAGTACAATCCCAATTCATTTCTTTACCTTAGTGTATATTACCTTTGATCATCTTTCCTAGGAAATTTTAACAAAATTTTATTATTGCTATCAAATTACTTTAATCTTGACTATTGACTAAATAAAAAATAAGATTTTGCTAAATGCATGCCACCTAAACAATTACATTACATAATTTTTTACGTTTCACCATGACCAATTTTAGTTACCTAAGCATGATAGTCTCATTTCAACTGGAGGAGGAGGGGCCTATTTGCATTTCAAGTAATTAATATTCTACAAAAGTATTAATTATTCTCCATAGATATGATTTTTATCATTATGAGTATTCATCACACACCACTTACACATTACCCTTTGTGAACTATTTGTAGAAGTTTTAGTTTCTATATCGCTAAGAGCTTACATTATGATTTGTTAGGAAGAGAAGATTGCCAATTAAATATACACTGGGTATAATAGAATCATTTATCATTATGTCTTTGGAAGCTCTACTCATACCTCCATCGTGGGCTGCCAGTTATGTTATAATGTGTATTTATCATACTAGTTGAAATGAAAGTGCGTAGAGCACAGCAGGGTTCATATAGCTAAAAAGTTCCTAAGACCAGGACTTACCTCCCACACTACCTGCCTGAAGTCTTGTCTCTCTGAGACAAAGTTAAAAGATCCAATAACAGAGAGAAACTTAACATAGTTTTCCACAAACAGGAAGTGCTGAATAAATGGTAACTATCATTAAGTTTAGGTTGATACTGTAATTAAACAATAAGACAATAGATATGTAGCTTTAAAATCATAAATTGTTACAACAGAAATCAATTTATTATTGTACTAGGGACCAAACTCAAATATATATTCAAATATATTTAGGATTGGATTTGGGGGACTTATAGTTTTTCACAAATATGTCATTTGTCTAATATGTTCAACATATATTTTATGCCATTCATTTATTTTCTGAAATGTGCAACTATTTTATACCATTTTAAAGATTTATTCAGTAGTAATCTTGCTGCCACCGATACACTGTTAAGGAGAAAGGTTTCTATGATAATTCCATTTCATAGGCTATCATTTTAAATAAAAGGAAATATAGTAAAAATATGTCTTATCATAAATTGTGTAACAACCCTACATAGTTTTCCAAGTCAATTTTAATCTGTTTGGGGTGTGTAGTTTATCGGTTAAATTTCAGTTTCCGTAGCAACAGATGCAATCATTGCATACACATTCTGCAGCTGGGTAGACAGGCAGGCTCCTCTGAGACTTCAACTTACAAATAATGCAGTGTGTGAGTAAGAGGCAAGTATTCTTCTCTAGGAGACTGAGTACACAGTACTTCTAGAATACCAGTCTCAGGTGGTAGCCAAAGCCAGACTTCCAAACACAATTGTTTCTCCAGGTTTCTTATGGAACAATTGAAAAATCTTTACCCAAGACAAAGACTTTACCCAAAACACACCACTTCTGCTTTTGCAATTTGAGACTTAGGTTAACATAAAGCACAGCAGAAAGCCATGCACAGAGTACCTAGTTCTCATCCATCTCTTTCCTGTGTTTCTGGAGTGGAAATTATAAAAAAACATAGTTCATCTGTTCTGAAAGTAAAACTTAGATAATCAAAAATAAAGTTGTAGCTGGGTGTGGTGGTGCAAACCTATAATCCCAGCAGCTTGGGAAGCTGAGACAGGAGAATTGCAAGTTCAAAGCCAGCCTCAGGAACTTTGAGGTGCTAAGCAACTCAGTGAGACCCTGTCTCTAAATAAAATACAAAGTAGGGCTGGAGTTGTGGTTCAGTGATCGAGTATCCCTGAGTTCAATCCCTAGTACAAAAAAATTTAAAATTAAAAATTAAGTTGTAGAAGCTACAGCCAAAAAGTAGAGACCAACAATTTCCTTAACAAGACCTCTACTACTTAAGAAAGTAAAACCAAGAATCAATAAGCAGGACAGCATCAAATTATAAAGCTTTTTCAGAGCAAAGGAAACAATTAAGAACAGGAAGAGAAAGCTTATAGAATGGGAGAAAATGTTTTGCTACCTGCTCTTCTGACAAGGGATGAATATCCAGAATAAAGAAAGGACTCAAAAAACACCAAAAAAGCAAATAACCTAATTAATAAGTGGTCAAAATAACTAAATAGGCATTTTTTTAAAAAAGAAATATAAATGGCCAATAAATATATGAAAAAATTTTCAAAAATCCAGCAATCAGGGAAATGCAAATCAAAACTACATGAAGTTTCATCTCACACCATTATAATGGCAATCATCAAGAATACAAATAAAAATAAATGGTGAGAATGTGGGGAAAAGGCCCACCCATGTATTATATATGTATTATTGGTGGAACTGCAAATTAGTACAATCACTTTGGAAGGCAGTATGGAGATTCCTCAAAAGACTAGAAATGGAACACCATATGACCCAGCTATTCCAGCCCCTTGGTAAATACTTAAAATAACTAAAATCAGCATACTATAGTGATACAGGCATATCAATGTTTACAACAGCTCAATTTACAGTAGCCAAGTTATGGAATCAGTCCAGGTACCTGCCAACAGATGAAGGATAAAGAAAATGTGATACATATACACAATAAAGTTCTACTCAGCCATAAAGAAGAATGAAATTATGGCATTTGCTAGTAAGTGGATGGCAATGGAAAACAACATAATAAATGAAATAATCCAGACTCAGAAAGTCAGGGATTAAATGTTTTCTCTTATATGCAGAATCTAGACAAAATAATAAAAAAAAGGAAGGGATCCCATGAAAATAAAGGGTAGGTCAGTAGAGTAGAGGAAGGAGATTGGGCAGGGGAGAAACAGGAAAAGAGAGGAACTGCAGATGACATTGACAAAATTGTGCCATATATATGTGTGAGTGTGCATGAGTGTGTGTGTATATATATGAATATACCAAAGTAAATTCTACCTTTATGTGTATCTATAAAGGAACAATTAAAAAACAATAAATAAATACAAAGAACACCAGTGGAGTAGAGGAAGGGAAACAGCCAGAAGAAGGTGGGGAGGGAAAGGGGTAGTACTAGAGATTAGAGTGGAGCAAATTAAATTCCATGAATGTATGATTATGTCAAAATTAATAATATTATTATGTATAAGTATATTGCACTAATAAAAACATGTTTTAAATTTCCTAAGATTCTTTCATGAATCTTTGCCATTTTCCCTAATTGTTAAATTTATTGAATATAAGGTAATATTTCCTATTTTTAATTTTAAAAGTAGATGAAAGGATCATAAGCCTAAATGTAAAATGAAAAACTATAAAACTTCCAGAAGAAAATATAGGAAATATTTCAGAGTGATAACTTTTTGTATATGCCAAAGACATGATTCATAAATTTTTTAAATTAATTAGTATTAATTATTAATTATCATTTATTGAAAACTTCTGCTCTATTAAAATGCCAGAAGAGTGAGAGCCATGGATTGGGAGGAAAGATTTACAAGAGACATATCTGATATAGGAGTGTTATTCAAAATAATTAAAGACCTCTTAAAACCCAACAATAATAAAACAAACAATCCAATTTTTAAAAAGGATCAAAAAGCTTAACAGACACCTTGGCAAAGATGTTATATAGATGGCAAAGGAGCACATGGGTATATGTTCCACGTCATATGTCATTGGGAAAATACAAGTTAAAACAACAATGAGATACCACTACACACCTATTTAGAATGGCATAAATCCAGAATACTGATGTCACCACATGCTGGCAAGGATGTGGAGCAACAGGAATTCTCTTTCATTGCTCCCAGAATGCAAAATGGTGTGGCTACTTTGGAAGACATTTGGTAGTTTCTTATAAAATGAAACAAAACTCTTACCATAAAATCTATCAATAATGATTTGGGTATTTACCCCCAAAGAGCTGAAAATTTACGTCCACACAAAAACATTCATATAAGTATCTTCAGAAACTTTTTTCATAATTGCCAAGACTTGGAAGCAACCATATTATCCTTTCATAAATGATTGTACAAATAATCTATTTTACATCCAGACAATGGAATATTATTTAGTTTTAGAAAGAAACAAGCTATTAATCCATGAAACAACACAAAAGAAACTTAAGTGCATATTACTAAATGAAAGAAGCCAATATGAAAAGATTACATAGTATGTTACAATTATATGACATTCTGGAACATGCAAAACTACTGAGACAGTAAAACCATTAGAGATTGCCAAAAGTTGGGGGAGAAGGGAGAATCTTTGGGGGATAGAGGATTTTTTTCAATTATTCTGTATGATACTATAATGATGGATGAGTGTCACTATATATTTGACAGATCCATGGAATGTACTAATCCAAGAGTCAATTGTAAGTTTTGGTGATTATGATGTATCAATGTAAGTTTATTGTCAATTATGACAAATGCACCAGTCTGATGAGGGATGGTGATAATGGAAATGGCTGCCCAAGTATGAAGCCAGGGAAATGGGGCATGTGTACAGGAAATCTCTGTATTTTTCTCTCTGTGGTGAATTTAAAAATGCTCTAAAGAATAAATCACAGAAATAAAAATATTTAACAAATAAAATACTTTAACCACCACCCCCCCCAAAATGAAAAGAGAAACATTTGACATCCCTCCAAAAGAAAGTTGTTTTTCACTTGATTTTGTTTCTTCCATCGGAGTTACAGTTCTCTCCACATGTTTCATTAGAACACATATGTAGCCATTCTATTATGGCATTAATACTAATAAAAGAAGGAAGTTATTTGGTGCTGTTACATTTGGAAAGAATTTAGAGAGTTCAAAACATCACTCAGCAGATGCATGCAGACCCCTTGCTAGTGCTCAGTGTTTTACTTAGTAAATGTGTACTTATTTCAATTGAATTTGATGTTAAATACAGATCATGTGAACCTTGTTGAAGTCCTAGATCTAAAAGCCATCTTAGAAACAATATAGCCTGAAAAGTTTCTCATTTTGTCCAGAACAAGGGAAACCAAGCTTTGATTATGTTAGAAATGAAGTTAGAACTAGAACCTCAATTTATTGACTACTAGCCCAGTACTTTCCCTGTGTTTTCAAAAAATAAGAAATATGTCCAGAGTGAGAGGACAGTATTCACTCACATGAGCATAATATGCACTGAGTCGTCGTTTGTCTAGGGTGCCCCCAGGGTGCCCAATCCTCTCACACTCTTTGACTAAATGGGAGTAGGACATGAGAACACATGAGGACCTTAGCTGAAATCGGAGTAAGGTGGAAGAAGATTTATCCTGCTTTCATGAATATCATGCTGGAATGTATCTAATGGTAATGTGTTAGCAAGTTGGTACAACTGTGCAGGGGAATTTCAAAATGTGGAACTCCTCCCTAGATGGAGCAGGAAATACTGGGATAATTTTATAAAATAGCGTTCAAATTAGTTTCTGAGAAAGGGAGAGATGTCCATTGCCTTCACCTTCAATTATCCAATGTATTTGTTGGCTTAAAGTAGTCCCTGACATTTTTTGTTCTGTTTTAATAACAAGTTCAATAAGTTCCCAAAGGACATGTTACTAGAGTTGGTTATAAGATGAAGTGTAGAGGAGTTCATATGCCACATTCTTGTTGTGCATTAAGTGGCTTGATAATATGATCATGGGAAAGATAACATTTACTAAACACTTTTTTAAGGGGCTTAATCCCAATACCTTTTACTCTCCAAAAGCAACTTCAAGGAATGTGTTTTAGTTTTTCAGTCCCAAAATGGACGTGGTATGTTTTCAGGCATTAGTACCTGTATTTTTTACTAGCTATTTTTCTTATATATTTTAAAATTATTAGCTTTATTTATATTTGTGTTTAAAATAATTCCCTTATATGACAGAGTTTCATTTAGAGAATACATAATCAACTGTTTATTGTAGATTTTCCATAGGGTAAAGTATTAAAAACTACTGCTGAAAAACTACTGTCCTTCATTCTGTGTTTCCAATGAGAAAAATAAATAAATATTCAAAATGTCACTTCGGTGAGGTTATTAACAACCTTAAATTACAGGGAGGTTCCTCTGAAGGGGAAAAAGGGATGATAAAACACGTCTACTTGAAATGGCTTCATAGTTTAAGCAAACAGCATAGCCAAAAAAAGTCCCACCCAGCAGGAAATGGTAAGAACAGCCTTAAAATATTCCAGCGAAATAGACTGTTGGAAAAAAAAAAAAAAGAGGGGGTGGAGATCAAACCACTTCATCAATTGAATTTTCACAGAGACTGTCAAAAAGTTGGGCTGCAAAAACACAATACTAGGGATTCTAAAATCCTTAAAGAGTATTGGAAAATGCAACCCAGAGGGGGGAAATGTAGGTTACTGCAATAAAATATGGATACTGATGATATGTTGTAATACAGTTTTTTCTCTCACATTAAACTTTAAGTATAAAACAACAATGTCACAGTGTAGCTATTTAATTTCTTCTAGTGTGATTAAAATATACTAACTAGAACACATACTTCCAGATCTTTGTATCATATTTAACTCATGCTGTAAAAAAATAACATTAAAAAATCCCAATGTCTTGAAAAATGTTCATAATTTTCCATAGCTTTCTTCCCAATTGTACTATCAAATATCAAGAAACATAAACAGTATTTAGTGATAGGAAATTGATAAAATAGAAAGAATTAGAGACTTCAAAGGTAATTTAAGTGTTTACGTGTTAGTTGTCAGTCAGTGACCTTGGAATTGTTATTTAGCTTCTCTGAGCCTCGGTTTTCCTTGTTCATAAAGTGGAACAAATGCTATTTATCCTTTAAGTCTCCTTTGCCACTTGCAAGGTCACATTATATTTTGGCTTGTTGCATAGTTAATGTTTATTTCTTCCACTTTTATAATTAGGATGTATCTTGAATTAAAACCTAGATATCTTAAAATGCAGACCAGTGTTCTTTTCCCCTAGATTACACATACTGTTGCAATAAGCTGAAGGACCACCCTATGCTGAAGTCGGCTGAAGGAAGAAGATGTGTTTAATGAAAAAGAAGCAGCCCTAATCAATTTTATACTGTTCAGGTGGACAGTATGATAGTGAAAAGAAGGCTGTGTATATATTAAGTATGGAAATGATGCCTCAGTCTCTTGTCTCTCCAACTTCTAAGTATCATAGCAATCTTTTTAAGTATACAAGTCCTCTTGCTCACTGTATTGTGTGTTCTACATTGCTTTTTGAAGATTTTATTTGTTTGTTTGTCCTTGTAAAATCTCAGATTTTCTCAGTGAATCCAATAAATTTTATCTGGTCTTTAGTAATTTAATTATCATTGTTTACTGTTGAAACATTCATATTTCAAAATATATAAGAAATAGTTGAAGGAATGGTGAGCATTTGTAAAGAATACTGCCACCTGTTGGTTAGATTTTAATGAGCAAGATCACATCAAGTGATCTTTCTGGAAATAGGTTTTTACAAAACTCAGAATGGTCTAGGCAAGAGCTATCTCAAATGTGTTTACTTTTATCTAACAGCTCATTAATGGTTGTATATAGTACTATCTGGTTAAGTCAAAAGAATGTTCTCTTATTTTCTCCTTAGAATACAGCTATTTAGGTAGCAACTGGATAAGTTTAAATTTTCAGTCTTTGTCCTATGACATGGAAGGGCATAGTCACCAAAGACGGCCAATCCTACTTAAGAGATTGTGTTTTGAGAAAGGTGAAATACTCTAATCAACCAACAGAAGCTTCACCATATTTACTACCTGTCAACACTCATAACTTCCCATATGAAGTTTTAATTTTATGATATATGAAAATTAATTTTATTTCTGGACCTGTCTTAAAGAGCTTGGCCTCGCTTTTGTTATCAACTTCTTAAACATGACAAACTTTCAACTTAGGTTAAATACATGAAAACTCACAGATCTAGTGAAACTCTGTCTGATGCTTCTAGAAACCATGCTAATAAGACTTACATGGTATTCCTGAAATAGACATAATAGTTTTTTCCCTAACACCAACTCTTCTTCTAGGTTAGAGAACAAAAATTGCCATGGAAAATCAGGGGGCAGCTGACTCTGTCTTTCTTTCTTTCCTCATCTACCCAGCCTTGGAATTTTCATGTACTTCTATGACTTCAATGTTCCCACTTAATCATCCTGTAACCCCTACTTTGACCTCTCTCTGAATTCAAATTCCAAACCCACACTGCCAACTTCCAGCTAGATGTCTCCTGTTGAGTGTTCCACAATCACAAGATTAAACATGGCTAAACTGGTTACCCATTTTTTTCTGAAATAAATTTTCCCTTTCAAACTATCCCTAAATCACTGTTGATTTCTCTTTGTTCCTCTTCCCCCATATCCTGTTAGTTACATAGTTCTATTAATTGGTTAATTCATTCAAATTTAAATATTGACTGGATGCTCACTGTGTCCCCAAGCACAGAGATAAGGGCTAAGAATAATAAGGTAAGTCCTTGACTTTTAGTTTCACTGTGAATGGATTTCAGATTCTTATTTAATGTCTTTCACATCCAATACTTTGTTTCCATTCCCATTGCCAGTATTTTAATCCAATTTATAGTCTTGATAGGCCAGGACTCTGGCAGGAGTTCCTTAGCTGGTGGTCTCTCTGCTTCTCTCCCCTCTGCTCATCCTAGGCCTGCCCCCATCCCTTAGGCCCTATCTAACCCACTTCCAATAGAAGAGTCTTCCTGATTCCTGTTTTGCAATATTCTTTGCTCATATTCCTTAATGGTTGTTATTGCTGGCAGAATTATGTTCAAACCTATTAGCCTGGTTTTTTAAAATAGTTTTTACAATCTTCTTCTCCTTTTCTAGTCTTATTTCCTACTATAGGAATGTTTCTCCAAGCACAGTCTTCAGATTCTCTCAATCAGAATCCAATACGTATCTTATTAGAGATAGAAATTTCTTGTCTGCCAGTGAATCAGTATCTTGCGTTCATCCAAGAAATTGGAAAACAGTGCCTGACATCCAAGATCTGACCTGGCGCACACAGCTAGGCCATGGTGTTCTCCTGTTAAACACAGGCAATTTCCCAGAACACCAGCATCAGACAAGGCCACTCAGTGATCATGAGAGCTGATCCTTAAGTATGAGTGCAGACAAAAACAGGAACATTAAACCACAAGAACAAATATCCCTCATCCTGGCCACTGTGATTGTTGTTTCTTTACCAATCACAATTGTAACATTGCTTGGTTTTTCCCACCTACTAGGTAGAAACATACCAAATCATAGAATTACCTGACTTACTGGCAAAATCTAATACAGAGGAAAGCCCTGCTTCCTTGGACCTTCCTCCAGGCCCCCTAGCACAAGTCCAAATACTTTCCAAAATCCTTTTACTGAAACACTCCATAGTTCTCCATGATGTATGGTTTCTCTCTTTGCAATGAATCCATAAACTCAATCTTCAATAATACGTGTATTCCTACTAGCCTTTGGCTGGAGGCATTTGACAGAGCACACGAATCTTCCTTTTATTTGAGCAAATCATTGAAAATCCAAACTTTAGTTAGAGAAACACCACTACAACCAAGCTACTGCTATAACAAGTCATATGCATTAGTACTTATCTAAATCCTTTCAATCCTTCAATGATTACTTCTATATCCCTTCATAACTGAGTCCCCCTGATCTGCCATTTTATATCATGTCCCCTTCATTGAATTCGTACCAGTGACACTCAGTTAAAATCAGGTACGAGACATTGTATTGCACCTCATTCCTCAACATTCCATGTCTGGCCTTCCTCTCAAAAGCTATGGTTGTTCAACATCAGACCCTCCAGAGAAAACCAGTTCTAATCATTATCAACAGAAGAATCTTTCTGGCTCTGATTTGCAAAGTTGCTTCTTTTCTCATACACATTTTGTGTCTGCTGTTGCTTGTAGAATAAAGTTCAAACATTTCAACCTGTTGTGAATGAGCAATCTGGGCTGTTTAGTTTCAGACCCTTCAGAGCAAAAGATAAGAAGGAGAATGAGTTCTGGAAATACTAGGTCTCTTTTCCAGGGCCAAACTTAGCAAGGATCCCAGGAAGTTTCCAGAAACCAAAACAGAGAGGAAAAATCTGGCATCTAAGAATATGAAGGCAATAAATGAAGAAATGAATAAAAAATAATTAATGCTTGTGCTTCTATAGTTATTTATTATCAGATATGCTTGAATAGACCTACATGTTGGTTTCATAAGTGTTTTATTTTTTAAAGAAAACATGCATATAACAACTGTTTTTAAGGTATGTAATAACATTTTATCTCCATTTATTTATTCTTTTATTCATGCACAAATACTCTTGAGGCACCTTTTACATTAAAGTACTATATTAATGATTGGCAGCACAAAATTAATCAAGAAAGGTCACCACTCCCATTAAAAGCCCACAAGTGACTGGTGCAAACAGCAAATTAAATGTGAAGTGAGTTTTAATTGCATTAAGTGTAGGATAAGGCACTAGTGGACTACACAGGAGGAATTCCTGGAAGAAACAGCTTTAAAGAGACACCTAATAAATTTGAAAGAATTAGTCATTTTATAGAATTGTGGTGAATCACTTAGGACACCTTTCAAGTTTTCTTTAAAATACATGTTATCCACTTGTTCAAATGAAAAGTTTATAGCCCAAGGTTTTAGAAATTGTTTTCTAAGGTCTTCCTTTCCTTTAAGATACTTTCAAAGTTGCCAGCTGCCTCCTTTTAAGATAGTGCATTTTTCAGTCTCTCCAACATCCAACTGCTTGGTAGCCTTTTATGTGAGTAAATTTTTCTGTCCTGGAAAGCATTCTGTATAGAAAGGTTTTCCAAAGTCTTCTTTGATAAGAATTATAACTTAACTACATAGAATCAGATCAAAAAAATGAGCAATATCATGACACATCATGAATAATTCTTTACACATTCCCAGGATTTGCCACAGTTTAAATATATTATTATTAGTTGCTTTTTTGTAATATTGTACAGAGTACATGGTTAGCAAATGACTGGAAATCAGATTTCAGGTCTAGCTTATCTATGGCAGTGTATTCTCCCATAATAATACCCACAATACAAAGGATAGATTTTGAATAAGATTTTGGAGAACTTTTGCAATAGTACAGAGAAGCAGAAGAGGGAAGAAACAAATAATCCAGAGGATCCCGAATCTTACTAGAGATAAGATGATGGCAACTTGAAATGATTCATGTATAATGATCCAACATTCTTGTGGTCTCAGAGAAGGTATACAGAAATAAGTCCACATATACTCACATTTCAAATAAGAAGAACTTGTGGTTGGAGGGGGATTTTTGAAGGAGACATGATCTTTTCCTTAAGCAGCCTACAGTGTAGCTGAGAAGACAAGGCAAAAGAACAAGAAACAAGCTGGTAGCAATTAAGTGCTGGACACGAGGTGCTGAGAGCTTGAGCTGTGATGGTGGCAAAGAGAATGCAGTGGAGGGAGAGGAGTGTGCACTTGGAATCTCAAATTACATTCTGTTAGATGCTTTCCCGTATCAACTTATTCATTTAAAAATATAAGTTCCTATGGGGTAAAAATGATGCCTATGTGTTTAACTGAACTCATGACTCTGACAACTTCCAACCTCTATGTCCTATAGGGTCTCCTAATTTGTGAGATAATTATAGCATTTCTGTAGCTGCGTTCATTAAGTTCCAATTCACCTGCATCTTTTACCAACCTTTAGAATTAAACATTAGTCACCAACTTAATTCTTAAGTATGACAATTTTGTTGGCTCCCTATTAATAGGGCTTGACATGCTGGCTATTGGTACCAACTTTAATGGACTTCCTGAAATATTGTATGTTCTTGCCTCATCCTCTTGCTCACATGCATTTTTGGCTATCTTTTTCAGGCTAGACTGCCATGTTGGGACTCCTGTCCCATTGTATTAGTTACCTATTGCTGCACAATAAATTACCACAAAATTTAGTGGCTTAAAACAACAAACATTTATTATCTTTCACAGTTTCAGAAATCCACAAGGAGAATAGCTGAGTCCTTTTAGTTCAGTCTCTCGTGAGGCGGCAGGCAAATTGTTAGTTGGGGCAGTAGTCATCCAAAGGCTTACATGGAGCTGGAGAATACACTTCCCAGCTTACTTATTTGGCTGTTGTCAAGAGACCTCAGTTTCTCACCACATGGGTATTTTCATATGGTTGCTTGTGACAGGACAGCTGGCTTCCCCAAGAGTGAATCATGATCTTGGAGAAAGAAAGAAAGGGAGCGGGGGGGGGGGGGAGGAGGGAGGGCTAGAAAGAGGGAAAGAGAGAAACATATTACCCTTGTATCATACATCATTAGTTCCACCTTATACTAGTCTATTTACTAAATTGTCCCACAGTTGATGGGAAAGGATTACACAAGGATAAGTACCAATAGTCAGGGTCCATTGAGGCTGTTCTAGAGGCTGCACATAAAACACTCTATAAAGTGACTTAGTTATTCATCTGAAGTAGTTACCTTCATCTTCACATTATTAACTCCCTCATGAAATGAAAAGGAATTCTAATCTGCTTCTGGAGCTATCTGAAATTAATATTTTATATTTTAGCCTCAAAATAGGAACTCCCCCTTCTTCCTACTGACAGAATTTACCCTTTTGAAAATGAAAATATACTTGTCTCCTTCCCCAGTTATTGTCTTTCCCTGAAACCTGTAGTTACCATTTCTTCCTTATTTTGATTTATAAGGCTGTCAGAATAATAGCACAAAGCATTCCTTAAACTTACAATGTCAAGGAGAAAATGTAGAATTCTTTCTCTTCTTTGCTGCCAACTGAAAATATTCATATCCAAATCCTTCACCACTCAGTTAACAAGCCAAACCAAATTCACTGTAGAAGAGAGCAGTTGCCAAGTGTTTTCTTCTTTTACTTGTATCAAATAAATAAAGAACTGTATTGTGTAAGCATTGGTTTATTTCATACATAATTGAAATAATTTAGGGCTTGAGTCTTCAGTGTTTAGATGAAATAAAAATTCACCTACTATAATATAATCTACTATTATCATGGCTTGACTGTGTGCAAGATTCTTTTAAACCAGGTATAAATTGGATATTGGAAGTCAAGGTCATGGTCTCTGCCATTCAGAAATTTACAGACAAGTGAACAAGTTAGAGTTTAGTTCCCAAAATCTTAACTTTTGTCAGTGAAGAAGCAAACACTTGTCTGTTAACACATGCTTTTAAGAAGGCAGAAGAGATTTTGTACTTTCTTGAATGCATGTCATCTTTGACAGCACCAAGAGAATTTCCCCCCCAAAAATGCTAAAATATTCAGTATGGAATTCTTAGGCAGACTTCTATATTTGCAGATTCAGACATAGATCATTGGTCAAGTGTATGAACAGATTAAAGACAGGACTGTGTTCTATTCTCAGTTCCACCATAGCTGTGTTAACTTCAGCAACATCTGTGAGCTTTGCTTCCTTAAAAGGAAAATGGGAGTAATGAATATCATATTTGCAGATATGTTTTGATGATTAAAGTATATTAAAATACTAGTGAAAAAGCTGACATATAGTAGGCACTCAAAAAAGTTGATTTTTCTTTTTCTTCTGCTTTTTTTAAAAGAATTATGCCAGGGAGCTCTTTCACATAGTTGTTTTATTTTCTGGTTCTGCTAGAGAATCTGGGTGTGCAAACTCTTCTGCCTTCTTCATGGAGGACATTATATTATTAACTGTATTCTGCACACTTACGAGAGAATTGAGCTGAATATTTAAGTACTCCCCAAAGTCAAGGCATGATTTAGGAAATTATGTATATTAGAATGTTATGCTGCAATATGATACGCTAAGTCCCAGTGAAGCTGTGGTTCCTAATTCAGACTGGATTAAGTTTCTGTGCTTAAATTTTATTACAGTGTAGATCATCGATATCAAGTGAATCAAGCCAACTATGAAAGCATCACTAATAAGAGGAAACTTTTTAATGTATCAAGAAACCACCGTATGAGGTTTTACACCAAATGCAGCACTTACTTCAGAGACATTTTCTGGAAAGTTGCTAATGTTGAGTTTTATATTAAGTTTACAATGCTTTGGAATCACTTTTATTTCCCATCTCCAAAGACTTTTGATAATGGATCAAACCAAACTACTAACCTGGAGAAGTGATTTTGCTGAAGTAGAAGACACCATTTTACCACATTACTGCTGAAAATTGACAGTAATTTGGTTTACAGTCTCTTGTAGAGCCCCATCTACTGTCAAAATAGTCATGCTATGGTCTTGAACCTTTTCCCAAATACTTTTTCTTCCTCCCACTAATTGAAAACTATTGTCTCTCAAACCTCTCTCTCTTTGCCAAGGAGCCGAGGAATCAGCATATTCTGCATCTTCTGCTCCTTCCAAGCCATTTATTGCCTCCATTGGAATCTTTCACTACAACTTTTCTACTTTTCCCTAGACTCTTTCCTATTACAACTTAATGTAAACCTTTTCCTGTCATTCCATCTTGGTTTCCTTGTCATGTCCATGTGCACTATACACTTAAATAATATCCCCAACTATGCCCAGTCCTCTTCATCTCACACAAAAGACTAGTGTATACTACATGGTTTAGGTTTTTTAATTCATAATGATAGATATGACTATAAAGAGAAAACAATTACTTGTGTTGAAAATGAGTGCATTTTATCCTTATATGCTAATTTATGAAGAAGCCTCAGTAGAAACACAAGGCATTTGGTGAATGTGGAAACAGAAGAGATAAAATTAGATAATATTCCTACTTAACATCCTATGGCCTGATGCCTGATATCCCTCTTCACTAAAGACTGTGCTGCTAAGCAAATTAGAAATCTGACCAGTTCATTTGTACACAATGCTTTGTAGCTATTCTGAAGGTACACAGTGTTTCCATAGTACTTTTTGCTTTCCTTTTAATAGACACTAGGCACAGTGGAAAACATTGTATGTATTCTTTAGCTATAATGTATGTTTGCTTCACTTGAATGCAATATGATTGATGAGACTTAGTCATTCCCATTCATAGTCACCTTGGTACATCTTGTTCATTCCTGTATCACCTTAGCTATTTATTTGCAGGTAATCACATCTATTGATGGTTATGCCATGTTATTTTTCCAAAATTCATCATGAAATGGTGTTTAGCCATCTCTGGTGCCCTACCTCATGTCCTCATAATGCACTTCTAGCCCAGTTGTTGCTATGACAACCAGCTGTGCAAAAGTGTGATGTGACAGGATCTTGTCTCCACGGCAGTGAAGTTTCCTTGCTTCCTGCATCAGGGAATTTTTGCTGTATTGCCCATGGGAATATGCTCAGATATTTTGACTTACATATAATCTCGGAGGTGTGAAGGATTTAACACAATGGGAGATAAGAGATCCCTTTGCTTATCCTATGAGTGGACAGTTCTGAGGTATGTTCCACACAGCTCCTCAAGCTGTTCTCATATGACAAAAACCATATTATTTAATGTGCCATAGTTCTTAAAATGAATATATTTTTTCCAAGTTGAAGATGTTGGAATATGTTCATCATGTTGATTTTCACACTGGCAAGTGTACATCCCATCATAACCTTCAGAAGTATTTTATCAGCTCCCAAATCAATGTTCATATTTTCCAGAAGGAGCCAACCTAAAATATTTGGACAATTAAAATAAAAAACCACAGTATGAGAACAAACTTACTGAGAAAAACAAGCAAATCAAATGTTAACTTGCATGATTCTCTTTTGCTTTATATTTTAACATAAACATGTGAAAAACTGGGAGATTTATTCTTACAAATGAAATATTTTTTCTTTTAATTTGTGGAAACTAATTTAAAAAATAAAATTAGCTGCATCACAAATATAAAATATATAAAAGCCTTAGTACCTAACATGGTTAAGATGATTTCCAACTTAATACCTTCCCTTAAATATTGATACAAAACCAGGGTTCCACCAAACATCTTGGCAGTGTTAAGAAATTATATTATAAATGCAGTACACAAACCCTCATTCTTATTTTCTAATCTTAATTCAGAGAAGATGGAAAATGCAAGTACTAAGTCCCTAAAGAAATATTATTAACTCCTCAAACTGGGCTTATTTAGAATAAATAGTCCTACATGTATGCCCTTGAACTTAGTGAAAATCACTGTTAGTGTAATTTCTGCATTTCCTGATTTGTACTAAAATTGCCAGTGCATTAGTTTAATATTTTAGAGGGATTTCCAAAGACTGTTCTTGAAATTTTCAAGGTATAGGGTTGTCATTTCTCTGGAAGGAAAAAATCTAGCATCTGACAATAATTCTCTGTAATCTTTTACTTGGATGAAGACTCTGGTTATAGCCATGGCTTTTCCTCACGAACAAATTGAACAAATTTCTGTTCTCTTTTACTCAAAATAATAAAATATGTACACTGAATCCTCCCTTTGGTCTGTCCTTGACCCACTAAAGTAACAGGTTTGATCCCTGCAACCTAATTAGTTACCCAGTCACCATAATTATTTTTAATCAGGAAGTTTTTATCTAAACACTCAAATGTGTTTAATGCTCAGCAACAGTTCCATTGACTGTATTCTTTATTCTCTGTGTTGTTGTTCTTCATATTGTTGTTTATATTTCTTTTGTTTTGTGATCCTGCATAACAATAGGTCATTCTGGTATTGACTGATGACAAAAATCTGCTCAAAAATAACCCTTATCATTCTTCTAAGTTATTTTGGAGGATAACAAGTTTATATTCAGAATCATGGACTACAAAACCAACATCCTTTCTCCAAAACAATGTTTGTAATTTTATTCTCATATAGTCATAAGAGATAAGAAGTTTGTTTCTTAATTTAAACAGCAACATTCATGGACATCTCAGATTGTGGTTATATGGATAATATTATTTGAAAACTTGCAAGAAATCAAAAATTTAATAAAGTAGGTATTTATAATTATCAATAATTATCAAAATCAGATTTTTAAAATAGTATAAAATAATCAGAGTGATAGTTACTGAGAACTTCTTGTTAAGCATCTGTGACCAAAAAATAACTAGGCATCTTTGTCATTTCCTTTGGGTCAGTTTCCTTGAATACCACACTATCTCCCACCTTAAAAAATAAGACCAAAAGTAAACAAGTTTTTAAAATTCCTCTGCACATGTTCCTGCAAGCTACCTTCTTTACTTATCCCTTTTTAAAGAAAAACATCTTTATTCAATACCATCTTCACTTTATTTTCTTCCTTTTGTATTTATAACTTCCTCTAACTCATGTTTTCATTTCATCCTCTCCACCAAAAATAATTCCTCAGGATAATTCAGTATCCTTGCTGAATACAATGGTCTATCCTAAATCCTCAACTTACTGTATTTTTCCTGGAGCAGCATTTGATAATAATTGAAAAAAACTCCATTTCTTGAAATATGTTTTTCTTTTGACTTCAGAGATGACACACACTTCTGTTTTTCCTCTTCAAGCCTACTGCTTCCTTTGTGGTCTTCTTTTGTACTTTTTCCTGTTCTTTTTGTCCACTAAATTTTTAAACACCTTAACAATTGATCCTCACTGAAATTAAAGTTCTCTTTATTACTATAGTATATAGGCTTCTGGGATCTGTAAAGTACATTTCCACAGGAACACAGAAAGAGTCCAGTTGAATTACAGACTGGCTATTTCCTGGGCTTCTTGTGAGGGAAAGAGTTATTAGTTGTGGCCCTGTGGCCAACTGCAGCAGAGTCCAGTCAGCAAGATAAGAAGTCACCACTTTTGCAGAGAAAATTAATTCTGACCATCAGGAAGAGGTAGGGCTTGTTGAAACACATGTGGAACCCCAGGTGACCAACTGAGGTGACCCTTGGTACTTCTTCAGTTCTGATGGTAAATAACCAGTGTAGTAACTTCAGCCAGAGAAAGCCATGATAAATTGTGACACAAATACCTCAGAGAAGAGAGTCTTGGTCATGCCACCAATCAATGAGTCCACAGAGACCAGTAGAGGTGGTAGCTGAGGGGTACAGGGATCTAGAATACATAATAGAGGATGGAGTCGTTTATTAGTTTTGGCCCTATGACCTTCTACAACAGTGAGTACTCTAGTTTTTCCCACATTTTCCTCAGGAAGACAAGCTTATGGAGAGCTGCTTGCAGAACCAGTGAAAATATCGACTAATGCAAGGAGTGAATTATGGTAGATATTAGGTTTTATTTCCCTAGCTTCTGGGCATGCTGTTAGAAGATGGTCTTCAGCTGTCATCTTTCTCTCAAGATTCCCTCAGTTAAAGAAAACTGCCTTGTCCCAAGTCATGCCTCCAGCTCAGAATAGCTGATATCTAAAGAACCATCATCATGGGAATATAAAAATACAATCCTAATTCAGTACAGTTTTGAAGAGCTGTTTTGGCTGCAGAACCACCTATTGGAGTCATCTTAGGCTTTGATGGGACTACATAATTACCTAAATTGTTGTACTAATCCACAAAGAAATATTTACTTACCTGAGAAAGACTGAGATTTCTTTAATGATAAGATTAATCTGGTTGTGCACCTTTGTGTCTCTAATGCTAATATCAAATAGCTTACATGGCTGGCAATCAATAAATATTTTTAAAATAAATGAATGTCAAAATGATGCAGTTCTGTATGTCACAGATGATTGTTTATGTGGCATAAATTGAAAAATATGGATTTTGGAGTCAGACTTTCCTGGAATAAAGAGCTACTTCTATATTTAGAAGAGCTTTGTGAAATAACCTTGAGCAAATTGCTTAACCACTCCAAGTCTCACATCAGATTGTTATAAGAAATGATAATAATACCAATTAAAAAATTGTTATGAATAGTATCAATGATACTATTCATAATGGACTTCTTATTATTAAATATAGTTCTCATTTGTTGCAGCCTACCATGCAGCACAAAGATGCTAAAGATTTTCAGCTATAATTCTTATTTAGTCCTCCAAGCCAGTCTGGTAAATTGATGGCAACTCCATAAAGATTAAACAACAAATTTAGACTCAGAAATTATTTAGTCTATCGTGAAAGATTAGTCAGGATAGATTACAAACCACTTCTAATACTTCAGAGTATTAACAGATAAAGTTTTTTTTCTGATACATACAAAGTATGTTGTGAGTCTGACTATTCTCCTAAGTACCCTCAGTGCAATTTTTATTCTGAAATCCAAGTCTGCTATGTCTTGCATCTTGGCCATCTTAAACATATGGTTCTAGTTCACTGTAGCAAGTAATGAATGGCCTGGGTGTTGTACTTTGGCTTTTAAGTACAAAAGTCAGCTGACAACACACACACATATAAATGTATACATGTAGAATATGTATTTTATAACACACAAAATATGCATTTTATAACCCACATATATAAACCTTATATATTTATATATATAAATATATATATAATTTATATAAATATATATATATATATAATTTTACATCTACAAACACCCATGTTTCTTATAAAGTAACATTCACACCTCCAGGGATTAGGGATGAACATATCTTTTGGGAGGTCACAATTCAGTACACTATAGTTTTATTAAGATAAATTGGTAAAATTACAATTAATAGTTCAGGGTATGTAAAATTTAAAGACTTTTAGATAAATGTTTCAAGATTGTGTTCCAAAATAATTTTGAATTGAATTTTGGATGCTCTTAAACATATCCTTGTTATGTAGTGTATATGCATACACAGTGCAAAAACACATGTGAAACCCTATAACAATAAAAACAAGAGAAGGTTGGAGGTTGGGTAGAAAAGAGAAAAAGATTGGCAAGGACTTTTCAGAGTGGTCCTCCTTGATCATCTAAATATTGTTCACAGGTATGTCAATAAAATGTACCTGTTAGTCCAGGTTTAAAAATGTAACTGAACTTACCTGGTTTTGACTGACTGATTGATTTCTGTTTTATTTCTATCTGAATATAAGTTTTTTCAAATGTATAAATTTTAATGTAAAATAATTGATCTTTGATTTGAGCAGTTATCTTTTTCATTAAAACAAAAACATTTTTCTGTTTTCTTCATTTTTCACATGATCTTTACAATGTAGAGTATAAAGTGGAAGCTGTTAGAATCATTTCATGAATAATTTAGATCTATCTTTCTATCTATTTCTGTTGAGTGATGGAAACCATCAATATTGGATATTTTTGTTTCCTAAACATAGTTGAAAAGTTCACCAAAAAGGAAATGCATCTTGGAATAAAAGTCATTTTCAAGAGCATTCTGGTAATAAATTATGTGGAATTGTATTTTTAATACTTTCTCATCAGCAGCAATGATTCACCAGCTCTTTGACAGAGGGTGAATTTTCATAGCAACTTACATAATTTACATATTAAGTTTAGTGTGAGTCTTACAAAATCAGAGGCCATGCACTTATTACAGGGATGTGATCTGTATAATAAAACATCTATAGTTTTATTAAGATAAATTAGTAAAATTGATGTTTGGGTTTCTCTTTTAAGACTATAACTTCTTTTAACTGATGGTTTAAGATTCTCAAAAATAAAGATCTTGTGTCCAGGGCTGGGAATGTGGCTCAGGCAGTAGTGTGCTTGCCTGGCATGCCTGAGGCAATGAGTTTGATCCTCAGCACCACATAAAAATAAAATAAAGATGCTGTGTCCACCAAAAACTAAAAAATAAATATTAAAAAAGATATTGTGTCCATATGTAACTAAAAATATTTTTTAAAAATAAATAAATCAGTTTTGTTTATTTGATAAATCTATATGTCTCATTCCGAGGACCCATTGTTCTTGGCTCCAAGTAACTTCTGTTTGGCTCCAAAAATCAAATCTGTCTTCCTGGAAAAATTTTACCATTAAAGGAAGACAATCAAAAGAATATTTTGTAATAATTATTTAAGCAACATCATCATCATCAGGTTAAATATATAGCTTCCTAGGGAACAGAGAGAGACAGAGAGAGAGAGAGAGAGAGAGAGAGAGAGAGAGAGAGAGAATATGCAAGCATGCACATGTGCTCAGATATGAGTATTTGTACCATGTTCTCATTAATATCCTGACATATTACTACAGAAATAACACGATAGGGTCATAGGATAACAGATTTTATGAAGAAAATGGTGCACTTGAGATTTTCAAGTGAAAACTCCTAATTTTACAAATAAGGAAAGGAGAGATTTAGGCAAACAAAGTAAGTTGCAGAAGGCTAGCCACATCCTTAATTGATGATGGGTATGGTGGTACACACCTGCAATCCCAATACCTCGGGAGGCTGAGGCAGGAGAATCACAAGTTTGAGGCCAGCTTCAGAAACTTTGTGAGACCCTGTCTCAAAATAAAACAGCTGGGGGTGTGCAATGTTTAAGTGCCCCTGGGTTCAATCCCCTCTACTCCAAAAATACAAAAACAAAAGCAACCCTACTATATGGCATAACTGAAGTTGGGAATTAGCTAGCAACGTTCAACCTGCAGATGTGCCTATATGGCTTGGAAATTTTTAAATATGATTTTAAACACCTTTTGGTGAGGATAATAATTCTTCACTTTAATGGGTTTTTGTCATGCATGAAACATGCAGCCTTAAGTAAGGTTTCCAGATGTAACAAATCAAAATTTGAATTTCAGACACTCAGCACTTTAAGAGTTGTATATAAGTATATCCCAAACATTTTAAGGGATGTACTCATGCTAAAAATATTCATCTTTTATCTGAAATTCAAATTTAACTGAGTGTCTTATATTTTATCTTGCAAACCTAGTTCAGAGCAAATAAGGCATTTTGAATTCAACCTATCCACTATGTGTGGCAAGAAGATTTACTGTTTACAAAAGAATCTATATTCCCCCACATCTTGTACCTTCCATGAAATTGGGCAGGACCATATGACTAGTTTGGGCCAGTGTGCTATAATTTTATGTATTATAGCAAAATAATATTAATAACGTTAAGTAATATATTCAAAATATGTAAAATGGAAAGAAGCATGCAAATCATACTACAAAATATAATTCCATATGTTGGGGGTTAATATTAATATATATATAGAGATATATAGATATGTAGATATATTTTCTACAACTTAACAACAATGGTGCAGATGCCATGAAAACAGCATGGCAGTTCTTCAAACAACTAAAAATAGAACTACTATATAACCCAGCAATCCCATGTATGGGGATGTATCTAAAAGAATTGAAAAGTAGATCATCAAGAGATATTTGCACACCTATATGTTCACTGCAACATCATTCACAATAGTCAAGAGGTGGAAGCAACCTATCATCCATTGACAGATGAACGGATAAATGAAATTGAATATGATTCAGCCTTAAAAAGGAAATTCTGACACATGCTACAACCTGGACGAACCTGAAGGAAATAATGCAAAATGAAATAAACAAATTTTTTAAAAGACAAATAATTTATTGATTCTATTAACATGAGTTATCTAAAGTAGTCAAATTCATAGAAACAGAAAATAAAATGATGGCTGCCAGAGTCTAAGGGAAAGGAAAAATGGGACATTGTTCTTAGTAGGTTTAGAGCATAAGTTTTTCAAGATACAAAGTTCTGGACATCTGTTACATAGCAGATAAAGTGAACGCTATTGAATTGCATATCTAAAATGGTTTTTTAAAACTTTTAACAAAAGTGTGTATTTTAAGTATGTTTCATTTTTTGTCAATTAACCTCAATAAAGCTATTTATATGGACATATGTGAGTTTAAGAAGTGATAAAGAGGCTGGGTGCAATGGCACACATCTGTAATCCCAGTGACTTGGGAGACTGAAACAGAAGAATTGCAAGTGTGAGGCTAGCCTAAGCAAGTTAGTGAGACCCTGTCTCAAAATAAAAAATAAAAAAAACTTGAGATGTAGCTCAGTGGCAGAGCATTCAATACCCAGTTCTCTCTCTCTCTCTCTCTCTCTCTCTCTCTCTCTCTCTCTCTCTCTCACACACACACACACACACACACACACCACAGTGATAAAGAATAAGAATTCCTAAGTCAGACTTATTGCCCTCAAGTCTTTCTGGTGCGACTGTGGGCATGTTATCTAACTCTTGTTTCTCAACTTCTCCTCTGTAAATTGGGATTTTATAAGTACCCCTTGGTTGGACTGTAATATTCATAAGCAAGAGCTAGTCATTGTGCTAAATAAATGTAATAATCTGTCAATCTCACTTTTGATGTATCTTTATACATGCATAATAATATTTAATTGGCTGTTTTACCAGACATTTTAGTTATTTTCTTCCCAGTTTGTTTTTATTACATATTTCTGATTTTTAGAATATAGCAATAGAAATAAACTTTTGTTGTTGTTGTTTTATTTTTTATTTTTTAGACAAGATCCCACTATGTTGCCAGTACTGTCCTGGAACTACAATCCTGCCTCAGCTTCCAAAGTAGCTGGAATTACAAGTGTTTTTAATGTATACAGGTAAATCAGATGGGCCATCTCCCTTAGAAGTTTGTCTCTCTTGTGATGCTAAGGCAATCATTGTTGAGAAAACATGGACAATTTATTAGATTTCAGAAGTCCTTCAATATTTTAGCACTATTATTTTAATAGAGAAAGATAAGATACTATTTTATATGTATGTGAAAAACAGTTAACAATAATAGGCTTCAACCATTTTATTTATGAAAATCATGATTTATAATCCCCTGAAATTGTTATAATAATATCATTCACTATTAGAATTTCCTACTACAGGTATATAATGGGCTGGGTGACAATAATACAAATTAGATACAAGCCTGCAGAAGTTTTTCATAGAGATGTCTTACTGATATATTATTTTTGCAACACTGGAAAGAGCTGTGTTAGATTTGGTGTTAGTCCTGATATTTCCCCTGGACACAGTCAGTTCTGGCCTGCTCTATCTCTCATGACTGTGATGACGGCTGTATCCAGATGCTAAATACTCAAGAGGCACTCCAATACAGTGTTAAAGACTCCAAACATTTCATCCTTAAACAATGTGCATTCCAAGAGAAAACAGACCTCTTTATCACAGAAATAAAATTGTGAAGGTGCATGATGAATCAGGGACCAAAATTAGAGGCAACAAAATCCTAAAGGTTCTCTTCCCATCTTCTCTCTTTCTAATATAGAAATATTTATAAATTAAAAAATAATAATATTACCAGCATAAACAATAACAAAAATATTTTCAACATAAAATGTTGCAATAGCTATTACACAGTTAAGAAGGCTGTTCTAAATGGCAATCAAAGAATAAATCATGAGAGATTTAACTTAAGAATCAAAATTTCTGAAATGTCTTATTTTGAGAGTATGGGCTAGAGTATTTGTCCTGAGGGCAACTGTTTCTTCCATTTTTTTTCCTCTCTTCCCTCCCATACTTGCATTTTTTCACATTTACAAAACAAAGACTACAAGGTTTAAAAGTATTATTTACTTGAATCATAATTTTTCTAAAGAAATATGAAATTTTAACGTTTAAAGTAATTTTATCTATAACAGTATCCAAACAAATTTGGCTATAAACCAAAATTCTTTTTCCACTAAAAAAAATGTAGATTAATCTAACCAAAAATACATCAAAAAGTCTTTCTAAAATGACCAATGCCCAAGTTTGCTAACAAAAATGCAAAACAATCTGCTTCAGTACAATACAAATGTATAAATTATGGCTACTAGTGTAAATTAAAATTTGCTAAATAATAAATGATTTATTATTTATAAATGTTTCTAAAACATAATGGCTACATTATGTTTTAGAAACATTTTTGTTTCTTTTTACTTTTTAATAGAATGTAACTAACATAAACAAGTTAATTGCACATCTTGATGAATTTTTACATATGTTCCAGCCATGTAACCACTAACCGGATCAACATAGAGAATCTCTCAAAGACAGTGTTTCCTTCAAGTTCTAATGTATGACTCCCCTGAGAATGTTGTTAACAATGAAGAATCCTTAGGCCACATTCACACAGAGACTCAATAACAATTGTCTCGGATGGGGCTTTGGATGCTGATTACTTAATAAGCACCTCCACTTGAAGAAACACTGCTGTAGAGAAGCCAATCTTGACTCATGGCTCTAGAAGTTCCTTTACTCTCTACTTCAAAGATGATTTTATTGGGAAACTTAGATGCTTTCCTACTGATTAAGAATGTATATGTCATTTGCTATCCCTGTATAATTTTACATTTTAGTGTTGTTTTTTTCTTTCTTTGGACCAGAGTTTCTACCATCCACAACAAAATGAAAATTAGAAAGACCATAGTGAGTTATTCATAAACTTAAACGTGTATTGTCCTTTAAGATTATATACTTTCTACTTTCAAGACCCCAAGATACCTTTTCTTTTACGAACTACTTCCAAGAGTAAAAACAGTAGGGTTTTAAAAATTAATTTTGAAAGTTAAAGAGTTAAAAATTCAATGTTGTTCAAATTTCAAAAATCCAAGCTACCAAACCTTTTGAGTCCGCTCCTGAAATTTGAACTGATTGCCACCAAGGATAGAGTGTCACATCTTGACAATTTCTCCGCCAGAACATGCCAAGTTTGACTACAAACTTCTTATGTAAAAAGACAACATTAGTTTCTTTTCTCTCTTTATATAAATAATATGCTCTGTAGAAACTTTCAAAGAATAGGAAAAATCAAATCAAAACCACCAAACCACTGTTAATGTATTCATTTTTTCTAGCCTTTATGTATAATTTTTTAACAACTTGGGAATAAAATTTATACATATGAAGAAAAATCACCTGGTATTTTTCTCTGGCATTTTCCAAAGTCATTAAAATCCTTTCAGGGAATGAGGAAAAGGAGGAGGGTTGGAATAAGGAAAGATAGTGGAATGAGTCTGACATAACACTCCTGTATAATATATGAATATGCCACAGTGAATCTCACCATCATGTTCACCACAAAAAATAATTGAAAAAATAACTAGGGGTAAATGGCATAAAGATCAATAAAGGTAAGGAGGCAGGGGGTTGGGGAGGAAAAATGTAAGAGAGGTACTAGGGACTGAATTAGGACAAGTTATATTCCATGCTTTTAGAATTATTTCAAAATGGATTCTACTGTCATGTATAACTAAAAAGAAGCAATTAAAAACATGTATGGACAAAGCAAAACAAAAATCCTTTCAGTGTAGTTTTGTTTCATGCTATTCTATCTTATGAATGTGTTGTAATTTATTGCAATCTTTTAAATTAGAACAAAGAGGCCATTTCTACTTCAAAACATGCCAATGACACTACCATGAAAATTTGTACAAATTTAAAAATGACATCTAATATTTTTAAGATATAAAGGTTATAGGAAGAAAGAAACTGATACAGAGAGAGTTAAGATTTTAAAGTTTTTGATATGTTGTGATTCAGCTACATATTGCTTTATAACAAAATATCTACAGCTTAGTAGTTTAATACAACCATTTATTATTTCTTTGCATAGTATTGGCTGGTGTTTCTTATGCAACTGTATTCAGCAGAAGCTCCACTGAAACATGGATGTCTAAGATGGCTTTACTCTGCGTCTGACACTTCAGCTGAGATGGCTGGAATAACTGGGGATTGATTTGGCCCCCTATGTAGTCTCTTATTACTCAGTATTCTAGACTGACCCTATTTATAGGGTGGCTGGATCCCTGAGAGTAAATGTGGAGTTGACAGGCTTTTTAAGACTAGACCTATAAGTTAAAGCAAATCATGGGTCCAGCTCACATTTAGGGAAAAGAGAAGGAGATGCCACTGTTTAATGGAGGAGCTATAAAATCATCACATTGCAGAAGGGCATTTGGGTAATAGGGATTGTTGTGGCCATCATTAGAAACAATTGACCACATATTGCCGTATTATCAATTTATAAAATGTCATTTTATAATACGTGTATACAAAATATACTTTTATCAGGTTGCTATGAATTAAAAAGTGTCAGTTAGGATGTGTAGTAACAATAAATCTTAAATACTCTTGGTTAGGAGTGTGTTATAGTTTGGTGTCTCCAAAAGGCTATATGCAAAAGGCTTGGCTGCCAGTCTAGGGTGGTATTGGGAGATGATGGAACTTTTAGGAGGTAGGGCCTAGTGCAAGGAAGTTAGGTCACTATTGGGACCCCAGACCCTCCCACTATTTTTCTTTGCTTTCTGGATGCCGTGAGGTGACAGTTTTGCTCCACTATGTATTCTCAGCCAAGACGTTCTGCCCCACTACAGGTACAACAGCAGTGAAGCCAGACATCCATGGGTTGAAACCTGAAAACATGAGCCAAAATAAACCTTTGTTTGTCTCAAATATTTTATTACAGTAATGGAAAACGGGCTTAACAGTATAATCATGAATGTCTACTGTAGAACATAGTTTGGCACCCCATTAATCCATACCCTGAATAAATGAGTGCTCAGATAGACCAGGATATATGTACAAAAGGTTCATAGTAGCATTATTCTTAGTTCATTATAATCCCAAACCAGAAGCCCTAAAGTTCATCAAATCTAGAATAGATTTTATGGAAATGTGGAATATTTAAAGAACAGTGAAAATGCACAAACTATACATTGAGCAACATAAATGAATCCTTTAAAAATAATGTTGAACATAAAATAAAAGTCACAAAATGATGCAGACAGTGTGATTTCAGTTATGTAAAGTATCAGAAAAAGCCAGGCTACACAGTTATTTAGGGATGCATGCATAAGTAATATGATTATAAAGGAAAGCAGAAAAAATACTTTCCATATTAAAGCTAAGGTATGAGTTTGGCCCAGTAAGGGGGAAGTGGGATGGAGAGAGCATCCAGATAGGGAAAAAGCCAGAAATTTGAGGAACTTAAAGGAAACAAGAACAAAAGTTAGAAAGGCACTTATAGATCAGCTTAAAGATTTTCAGATTTCCTGCTAAGAACAATTAAAAACTATTGATTGGTTTAAGCAAAGGACAATAACCAGGGTTTAGTTTTCAAAGAATTATCTTGTCTGTTATGTATAAAATAGAGAAGTCAAGATACATACAGGAATATAGTTAAAAATTTTTCATGGTTTCCCCTGAAAGATGATATAGCTTTCAGTTGATGCAGTGATAGTAGGTAGGGAGAGAAAGAGACAAAAACAAGATAATCTTGGAAAGTGGAATCAAAAAGGCCTAATGTTAAAAAAAATGAGTTAGGATGATTCTTATTTTCTGGCATGATCAACAGGGTGCTACTAGTCAAGAGATGGAACACTAGCAGAAGGTTGGTTGATTTTGGATTCCTAGGAGACATTAAAACACAGATGTTATCCAAGCAAATGAAAAAGTGAATAAGTGCTCTGGAGTGCAAAACAGGAATTTGGGGGTAACCAGCATTGTATTTTATTTTAATATAGCAGAGAAGTAAAAAAAATAGTGTATAGCTGAAGTATCAAGAGAGGTAAATAACTCAGAAAGAATAAATAGAAGAAAGAATTAGTGACAATGTTACTTTTTTTAAAAGAGAGAGAGGGAGAATTTTTTAATATTTATTTTTTAGTTTTCGGTGGAACACATCTTTATTTTTATGTGGTGCTGAGGATTGAATCCAGCACCCTGTGCATGCCCTGAGCACGCTACCACTTGAGCCACATCCCCAGCCCACAATGTTACTTTTTATATGTGAGGCCTAGTGCTTGAGGCTGGGATATAAAGGCCATTAAGATATGGTCCCTAGTTTACTGTCAGGCAGAGGAGACAGACACATTTGCAAGTTGATCACTTGATCTAGACAGATCAAGATAAAGTTAAATACAAAATGCTGTGGGATCTCAGAAGGACAGTCAACTCTGGAAGGTCCAATAAGAATGCCAGAAGAGCCTGGTGCAGTGGGGTATACCTGTAATCTCAATAGCTAGGGAGGCTGAGGCAGGAAGATCTCAAGTTCAAAGGCAGCCCCAGCAACTTGGTGAGCCATTGTCCAAAATAAAATATAAAAAGTGCTGGGGATATGCTCAGTGGTTAAGCACCCCTGGGTTCAATCCCTAGTACCAAAAAGAAAAAGAATTAGCCAGAAGATTTGGAAAAGTGGGAAAGGCATTCTAGACAGATGCAATAAGATACACAAAAGCACAGAAGCTTGAAACAGAATACGTATGTGCTTGATCACAAGCAGTCCAATACAATTAATGTACAGAGTTTGAAGGCCAGGAGAAGGGAGTCAGGCAGAATGGGGAGGAAGGCCCCAGTCATGGAGGCCTTCCATGCCCTTCCATGCCTACCTAATTTGTTCGGTAGAAGTACAAATCATGTGGTAATAAATTTGAGTGTTGTGGTAATGTTTGTGTACTAGACAGGTTACTTAAACTTGGAGTGGAGGAGGAAGGTGAAGGTGAATATAGCCCAAATGATTAGAAAAGAAATAAGCAACTAAATAGGGCATGGTAATACAAGGAACAATACATTTTAAAAATATTTAGGACCACTCTTTAATTTAAAGAGCCTGTCCGGAAGGTCATATATGCTTAGGCCCATGTTTGACCCCCGCTTTAAATGCAGTTGAAAGTGACTGCTGGGGGTGGGGTGTATGGCCAAGGTAGAGAGAGAGGAGGCAGGGAGGGGAGAGAGGGAGAAAAGGAACTGGATGTCAAAGCCCAAACGCTTGGACATTTACAATAAAGCAAGGACACCTCACAACACAAGAGGTCACAAGATTGCCAGGGTCT
The DNA here is from genome assembly GCF_052094955.1 of Ictidomys tridecemlineatus. Taxonomy (NCBI): domain Eukaryota; kingdom Metazoa; phylum Chordata; class Mammalia; order Rodentia; family Sciuridae; genus Ictidomys; species Ictidomys tridecemlineatus. The sequence goes on from NC_135483.1 coordinate 29,160,987, forward strand.
GTGCCAGGTGAAGAAAACAGCCAGCCAGCTGCAGGGATGGCACAGCTAGCTGGTGAAATAGGTGCAAGCCCAGCCGGTGTTACCACAGCTTTGACAGTGAGCACTCAGCGCACCAGGGCAAGGGCAGCACTGGAGTGGCAAGACGCAGCGCTGCAGGGACTACAAAATTCATGACTCTCCACTGCTGGGATCTGCAACAAGGCTCCACACTGAGGAGGAGCTGCAGCTGCAGAGAATAAAATAAATGGCAAGACAGAGGAAAGGAAAGCTCCAGGGGGAACAGGTTCAGGGAATCCAGAAACAAGTCACTGAGGTTTTAACCACAAAACAACAAAAAGGGGAGCTTGCTGAAGTCAGAAAAGATTTCCTCCTACTCTGTCACTGTAAAAATTAAGGGGGGAAAAGAAGAAAATTAAAAAGAACTAATTTCCTATAGGAATAACCACAGGAGAGCAGGGAGGGAAAACCCCATACAAAATAATTATGAGAAAACTGTATAAAAAGCAAACTAGATTCATCCCTACAGACAAGTAAAACAGGACAGGAAGATGTGTCCACCAAATGGCTCAAAACCGTAAACTGACATTTAAAAATAGGCATGAAAACACCCAGAAAATAACTCAAGATGGGGAAGAACACAACATTAAAAAGCTCAGCTTTGAGATGACAGAACCAAAGAAAGAGAAATAAAAGAAAAAAAAAGTTTCTGAAATAGAGATGAAAACAAAAGGAATACAAGAGCAGAGAAACACAGCAGATAATGCTAAAAAAGAAATGGAAAGTGAGTGAGCGAACTTTTTTTCTTAATTTTTAAAAGATTTCCTTTAAATCAAAGAGATGAAGAGATAAGGACAGTTAGTGCAACTAGTACACGAATCCTTTCCAGCAGCTTCAGACACCTCTGCTTTGTAACTGCTGCTGTTACAACCATTTTCTTAGACATTTTTTTGTGTCCATGGCCTCAGTTCTTTTTTTTTTCAATTAATTTAAAAATAAATAAATAAATGACAGTGGAATGCATTACAATTCTTATTGCACATATATACACATGGTAGCTACAGAATACTTTTGCTAAATACATGGTTGTTCAGTTCCTGGTGACAACTCCTTCAGCCCCTATCTCCAGTACTCAGGGAAGCCTTCGAAGATAAGAATACCACTGACCCAGGTCCCTTCCTCCCCTGGCAAGGGGTTAATATCCACTGTCACTTAGAGTGAAAAGAAGAGCTCTCCCTTTCAGAGATCAAACACCAGGATTCCAGGCATTTCTTGCGCTCTCCTTTTTGAAGAATTTTATCTCCCATTCTGCCCACTGTCTGCTGGAATATAAGTACTCTTTTCTATCATGTAAGAAATGTTCAAGACACAAACTAAACATTCATTTAGCCTAAATCATACATATGAATTCATTCAGATTCATTTAGCAAATAGTTTTGTTGTTGTTATTGTAGTACTGAGGAACCCAGGGTGCTTTACCACTGTGCAACATCCACAGCCTTTTCTATTTATTTATTTTATTTTGAGACAGGGTCTCAGTTGCCCAAGCTGGCCGTGAACTTGAGAATCCCCACCTCAGCCTCCCCAGTCGCTGGAATTACAGGTTTGTGCCACTGTGCCCAATTTAGCAAATAGTTACTGAGCAACAAATCCTTATTGATTAGTAATAAATAAGACCACATATTAGGTTCCTGCTTTGTCGTAATCATCTTGAGGTGAAAAGGGATATGTTACCCTATGGCCAAATAACAAGGCCATTACAGACTGATGAATGCTGGGAAGGAAATAACACAGTGATGAGAAATAGAGGGAAGTCATTCTATTCTAAATAGAAAAGTCAGGGAAGACTTCTCTAACCATATACATAGTCTCATAACAGATTATTTTGGTATAATATTAGACTATTCAAGTATATTCCTAAGAAACCCCCATGTTATTCCCTTTTCGAGCTATCTTCAGGCCTCTTTCTCTTTATTTTATATCCTCCAAAATGTACATATAAAGATAGAAATGTAAAGATAGAAATACACCTCATTCCTGACTTTACAGAACTAACAGCTTAGTGGAAAGAATAGATGTTGTATTAGTTTCCCATTACAGGAATGAATACCTGTCATAATCATCTTAGAGAGAGAAAATGTTTAATATGGCTTACAGGTTTTAGTCCATGATCAATTGACCCCCTTGCTATAAGTATTGTGGCAAGGCAGCATATGTTGGTAGAAGCACATGGCGGAACAAAACTGATCATTTTATGGCCAGAAAGCCCAAGAGAGAACAAGGAAGAGGCACAATCTCCTCAGGGCACATCCTCAATGACCTAAATATCTTCCACTAGGCCCCACCATTCACCAACTCCCAATAGTGTCTCCCTGGGACTAACCCTTCAACATCTGGGCCTTAAGAGGGTGGGGCATTTAGGATTCAAACTATAACAGATATATAAACAGATAACAAAGGGTACACCTGTGAGGAGTGTTACTGTTTTTGCTAGTTAACTCTTCAACCTAGGGTCTCTAGAGTTCCTGAAAACTCTTGTCCTGTTTGGGTTCCAGGTTGAAAATTCTGCCTGGCTCCCTACATCATCTCAATATTTACTTGTTATTTTTAAACTAAAACAGTAATAACTTTGACTTGCATATAATACTAGCTTAATTTCCTCACTGGCATAATACATAAAATAAATGGGAAATTCATTTTAAAGTTACTTCAATAAGAAGTCTGTATTTTTTTTCACAATTTTTTCCAACAATAACATTTTGGCCAGATAATTTAATTTAGTTATCACCTTAGAATATGTTAATAACTATTGCTATCAAAAAACTGTATTAGCTAGGTACAGTGGCTCATGACTGACTGTAATCCCAGTGATTTGGGAGGCAAAGGCAAGAGTATTTCAAGTTCAAAGTTGCCTAAGCAACCTAGTGAGACCCTCAGCAACTTAGTAAGACCCTCAAAATAAAAAATAAAAAGGGCTGGGGATGTGACTCAGTGGTAAAGCATCCTTGGGTTCAATCCCCCAGTACCAAAAAAAAAAAAAAAACCTCTACTATAGTTCAGTATCACTTATTCTATCAGTAATTGTGTCAACCAACCATGCTCATCTGCTAATCAATCAGGCAGTATTTATTTATACTGTAGATTTTAGAGGAGGACAAAACAGACAATGAATATTCTACAAAAGACACTAGAATTAGAAATATTTTAACAGATACACAGGTATTTTAATTATGTTTTTGAATTGGCTAGTGGCTTATATTGGCTTGCCAACTCTTACAGATTCATTACAATTCTTTTGGATTTCTCTGAGGTACACCCAACTACTGGGAGTTGCTATTTCCCTTCAAAGACTGGGGCAGCCACATGCCAGGTCCTTATGTTAGGGACAGATGAAAAAGAACAGTGATAGCTCCCTTTTGCTTATATCCTTCCCTTCACATATTGCAAGACCTCAGAGCTAGGATAGAATTATCTGTCAATCCTAGCTTTATATGAGGTGCTAAGTGAAGAAAGAGGGGATTAAAGTCCTCCAAAGGCATCTTCTCTCTATGTGATTCTTTAATGAGGATGACAGCAGGCTTGAGCCTTCTGGAAATTCTCACACAGGCATTAGGTGTAAACAGCACGTAGGGACTTCCAATAAGGTATCTCCAGAGCAAGGGAAGGAGGTCAGGAAAAAGTCATCTAATGAAGATATACACACCAAGAAACAATAATTATTTTGCCAACAAACACAAAAATCTTAGAAGTAACACCTAAATGTAGGACATGGTTTTGCTTTCAATTTAATTAAACCACTCTGTCATTACACCTCATGCACATATCTTTGTCCTATCACACTGAAGCATAATTGTTGGTTTATATGTCCTCTGCCTAGCTGAATTCCTTTCTATAAAAACAGTATTTAGTAATATTTTCCCCCTCAGAATTGAACTCTGTGTCTGGCATACAAAAGTTATGTGACTTTGATCTTCTCAAAATCTCTGATTACTTTATGCTTTTTCTCAAGCTTAATGTGGCTGAACTTAAAAAATGACAGTATTAACTGAAAATATAACTAAAGAAGGCAGGCATTAAAATGCAATAGGCATCTGCATGTAGTATATAAAAAGTATAGATGGATTAAAAACAATGTGCTATTCAGAAATATCTGAGATATTAAATCAACTGATATGAGCATTTTGGTCACTCAAATTGCATTCACCACAGTAGTAGTAGGTATTCATTAGGGAATACCAAAATATGGATCAATTTCCTTTTAGATTATATAGTTCTGGATAACTAGACTTAACGTACATTCATTCATTTTTAGAGTACTTACTGAGTACTTGTTATATGTCAGGTACTGAGACAGTAAAAAAATCAGAACTCTAACATTATATTTGAATGAAGATATCCACAGTGGAGTCTAGTGGTGCAAATAAAACCTATATATAGGCTAAAATGTTAGGAGCTCTAAGATAAATTTGTTTCAGTAGAGTGGGGGAGGATGGGGTGATTTCTTCAGCTATGTTTGACCAATGCAAAACACAGAATAGGGAAGGTGATGCCTCACCCAAATCTTAAATGAAGAGAATAGGATGAGAGGGTGCAGAAAGGCATTTTAGACTGAGGAACTTACAGAAGAAACAATAAAGTTGGTAGCTTGTTTGAGCAGAGCTCAGTGAGGAAGAGTGTAGGGTTCTAGAGAGATAATGTCTTCAAGAACTTTATAGAATATGCTAATAAGTTCTGACTTTATACCATACAAAACAGGAAGTGACAGAATATATTACTTTGGTAGAGCTGCCATAACAAAGTGTCACAGACTGGGTGCCTTAAACAACAGAAGTTTATTTTCCCACAATTCTAGAAGCTGGAAGTCCAAGATCAAGGTGCTGGTAGAGATGTTTCTTCTGAGGCCTCTGTCCTTGGTTTACAGATGTCTGTCTTCCTTATCTTCACATGGTCTTCCCTCCATACATGTCTGTGTCCTAATCTTCTATTTTTACAGACACTAGTTTATACTGAATTAAGGTCCAAACTTATAACCTCATTTTAACTTAATTACTTCTTTCAAGATCCTATCTCCAAACATAATCACATTCTGAGGTACTGGGGTTTAGGACATTAACATACAAACGTGGAGGGAACATACCATAACAGGGTTGTATCCAACTTCAAAAACTGTTAAGTCTATTTTGTGCTGCTATAACAATACCACAGACTGGGTAACTTAGAATGGAGAGGAACTTATTGACTCATGGTTCTGGAAGCCGAGTCCAAGATTTAGGGGCTGGCATTTGGTGAGGGTATCCTTGCAAAGGGAAGGTGAAAGAGAGCAAGAGGGGACTGAACTCACTTTTATAGGAAACTCTTTCATGATAATGGCACTAATTAATTGATGAGAGCAGTGCCCCCAAGGTTCAAATACTTCCCAATAGGTATGGCTTTCAACACTGCAGCATTTGGGGTCAGGTTTCTAACACGTGAACTTTGGGGGACACATTTAAGCCATGGAAATCACCCAGCTAGCAGGGTGGACAGGTACAGGGCCAGGGTAGGGAGACACTTTGAAAGAATGCTGCCAAAGTCTTTGAGAGATGATGAGCCTTCACAAGACACAGGAGGGCACAGCAAAGAGAGCCATGTAAAGAGAACGTTAAGGATCCTTGGCCTCCAGAAGAGGATTCAACTCCTCGGCATAGTCCACAGGGATTTTGATAATTCAGCTGTAACCTCCCAATTCAGACTCATGTTGTGCCACTCCAGATAGCCTACCCTCCGGGTACTAAGATCTTCTCAAAAGTCTCTGATCACCTTATGCTTTTTCTCAAGTTTATTGTGGCCAAACCTGTGTGCCTGCCTTTGCCACTTTCTTAGCCTGCTGAACATCTGTCCAGTAGAGGTAGTCAAATGGTACCTTCCCTAATAGGCTCAAACCTTCTCTGATAGTTCAGTTACTTCCTCTCCAGAATTCCCAAGAACATTGTGTACACAGACATTCTCACACAGTGCCATGATTAGTTTTACATTTCATATGCTCACCACCCCATACTAAATTGTGAATTCCTTATGGGCTGGGATTGGTTTCCTTGTTTTCCCACAGTTTGACATGGTGATCATAGAATGAAAAGCATTTAATAAGCTGATAAATGTGTGAGGATTAAAACTTACACCTGATTTCACCTAGATAGCACCAGGTGATGCCTAGCCTACGATTTCTCTGTAATACCTCTGTGTTTAATAAAAACACTAGGAAGAGACTAAAGCAAGAAAGTCAGATTTTCCATATTTGGGGCTAAATCTCCCTTATAACAAGAAACAAGATATTTTCACTAACCAGCAAGGAAAATTCCAAAGGAAAAGCCAGGCAAATCAGCAGAGTTTCCAGTCTGTCACCACTTTAATCCATCTTGTAAATCACTTCCAGTTTAATCTTAAAGGACAAAACACCACTGTCTTCATGTATTTTTCTATTTAAAAACTTAATAAGTAGTTCCCTTTGCCTATCTGATCAAATCCAAGTTTCCCAGTCTGGCTTCTGCTTCCCTCCCGTCTATGCCCTAGCTCACTAAGGCTGAGAGTTCAGGTTCTCATCCTTCCTCTTTTAAAACTCCCCTTCTTGTTGTTTATATTTTGTTACAACTTTAGTCCCTGGACTTCCAGGAAAATTCAAATTACAACTATCATTTTTCAACTCTTAGAGGTCACACAGACTATCCCCCACAATTTAGCAGTTTACACTATTTACTATAATGTTCATTAATAGATGAGTGGGCAAACAATCAGTGGTATATCCATGCAATGAAATATTATTCTGCCATAAGAAAGAAATGCTGATATCATACTATTACTGGGATGAAACTCAAATCATCATACAAACTGAAAAGACACAAAAGGCCACATAATTATACAATCCCATTCATATTAATCTCCTGAATAGGGCAATCTATACAGATGCGAGGTGAATGCATCAAGCTGTGGGGGGGGGGAGAAAAATAGAAGAGGGGTATGATAATCAAAGGGTACAAAACTTGTTTCTGAAGTGATGAAAATTTTCTTAAAACTGACTATAGTGCTGAGAACAGTGGTGCATGCCTGTAATCTAGCTACTCGGGATACTGAGGCAGAGGGATCACAAGTTTGAGGCCAACCTGGGCAATTTAGCAAGAATCTGTCTCAAAAGGGACCAGGGATATAACTCAGTGATAAAGCAGCCCTGGGTTCAATTCCTAGTACCAGAAAAAAAAATTTTGTGGTGATAGTTGCACATATCTGTGAATATACTAATAAGTTAATGAATGGTACACTTTAAATGAGTAAATTGTACGGTATGTGAATTGAATCTTAACAAAACTGTTTCAAAAACCATAGCACAACCAGGATACTGAGATAGTCAAGATCCAGAACATTCCATTCCACAAAGATTTCCATTGCTTTTGTCTTTCTAGTCACCCTCCCTTCCCTACCACTACACTCTCCTTAACTCCTGTCAACCACTAATCAATTCTCCATTTCTATAATTTTGGGTTTTTTTTAAGAATGCTGCAGCTATTGTGGAGGCTGAGGCAGAGAATATACAAGGCCAGCCCTCAGTAACTTAGTGAGATCCTGTTTCAAATTTTTAAAAAAGGACTGGAGATGTAGCTCAGTGGTACAGTACTCCAAGACTCAATTCCCCACCCTGCCACCACCAAATGTCATATAACATGCTTGTAGTATATAATCTTTGGGTACTGACTTTTTCACTTAGTGTAATTTTCTGAAAATTGATATGTGATTATGTGTATAAATATTTTCTCCTATTGATGAGTATTTCTAGAAATTATTTTCATTTTTATTCTTTATCCATCACATTCAACTCAAGTCCTGTCAGGTCTACCACCAAAGTGCATCTGAAATTTCATCTCTTCTACCTGTATTTATATGCTTCTCCAAACTATCACATGCTCTCACCCAGTCTTCAAGAACATAAAACTGATCTAGCTGTTTTTATTCCTGCCCTTTTATAACCCATTTATCATGAAACAGCTAGAATAAGCTTGAATTATTTTGGAATCTTTATATAATATCACTCTCCAAAGTAAAAGTCTTAGTCCTTCTTTTCTTCATATAGTCACTCAAAAATATTTTTGAGGAATTGTTTAGGCATCGAAGAAGCAGTTATAACAAAATAGACAAAATCCTTGGTCTCGTGGAGCTGATAATACATTGAAGCAAGGCTGACAATAAACAAAATAAATAAGTAAAATATGGTGGTAAAATTTAAGCTGGAAAGGGAGATGAGAAATCTCGTAGGCAGGTGAGTTACACTTTTAGATTGGTCAAGAGAAATTTTCACTGAGCAGATTACATTTAAACAAAACATGAAGAAAATAAGGAAAAAGCCATGTAGGCAAACAGGCAACGCATACTTTAAATAAGGGCAATAGCAAATAACAGGCCAAAATGGAAGGAGTAGGAGCATCTAAGGAACTGAAAGGAAATCTTGGGTCAAGTGATCAAGAGGAGGAGCTACAGGAGATGGGGCAGAATGGTTAAGTGTCCAGTTGACCTAGAGCTTTTTAGAGCATCATATTATTATATCCTTTACTCTGGGCAAGATAGCAAGGCTCAGAGGGTTTTAAACAAAAATTTGAAAGTTTCTCTGGCTTCTGTTTGAAGAACACAGCAAAGGGTGGAGACATAGCTCTGGCTCCAAGTCACCTGGGACCCAGATTGAGGCACCTGCTGGTCTCATGGGGTAAAAACTGGTGTGCCTAGAAGTAGACTTCAAAGGCAGTTTCTCTTCAAAATCTTTTGTTATACCACCTGACAATCATCTTATGAAACCATGGCAGCAACAGCATTAAAATGGATGATATCAAAGAGAATTATATTGAAACATTTATTTCCAGTCCAGAATAGATTTATCTTGTGTTTGTCATAAATGTTACATATTCTTCTATTCCAGATGACTATAAAGAGGGGAAACAAAGTGGTTAGTGGAGAAGTTACTCCAAAAATTAAAGTGAGAGACAATAGTTTGGACTAGGGATAACTTGGTAGATTATGTGAATTGATTGGATCTGGATGTGCCCTAAAGGTTAGAACTAAAGGATTTGTTGGTGGATTGGATTTACAGTGTAAGAGAAAAAGCCAAGGATGACTCTAAGGTTTGGGGGTCAGCAATTGGATGAATGAAATTAGTATTCACTGAGTTGAAGCATGCAGGAATAGGTTTTGGTGGCTACGTGGGGGAGTTAGGTATGAGATGTGTTCATGTTGAAATGTTGGGTATAGGTGAGTCTGGGATTAACTAATAGTCCGCGTTTGGGCTGTAATTTGGGAATTGTAAGGGTGTAGACTGCATGTGAAGCCATTAGATTAAACGTTATCCCATAGGGCACTGCTGTAGATAAGAGAAGAGGTTCAAGACGACCTCCGCCCCCGCCCCCCCCCCAAAACCAGGCACTACAAAATGAAAAGGCCTGGAAATGTGAAGGTAAGCAACAGAGATGTCAGAACACTTGGGGGTGAGGAAAGTCCATGTTCCTTACCATAATCATCACCTGGGCCTTCTACACACACACACAGGACAACTTCGTTTTTGAAACACATCAAGTCCTTCCTAGTCTAATGTTTTACCTTGATTCTAATTTTAATCACCGCCATCTGTTACTAAAAGTGTCAGCTTAACTGTTGCCCTGTTTTCCCTAAACACCCTAATTGCCATCTGACTTTCTCTAACCATCCTGATTCAGAGTTTTGTCTGTCAAATTAAACAGTCCGATCCAAACACCCCCACCGATTTATAACTCATTACTATAAACCGAAACCAACCAATTTAACAAACGATTCACTGATTGCCAAATGAAAGTTCAGGCTCTCCTTAGCAGGTAACTTCCTGGAGAGCAGGGGCCCCATTACCTTGTTCTTTGCCGCACTCTAATGCAATCGCCATTGCCTGAACAATCATTTTGAGCTTTCAATAATTATTAATGGAACAGACTGCGGATCACTGTGTAAATCGTAGACTAGAAATAGAAAGAAAGCACCGACAAACTCTGTTACAGAAGACACGGCGGCGGCTGCTGGCACAACCCCTGGCCCCCAGAGTCGCCCGGAGGAAAAAAAGAACCCGTGCGCATGCGCCATTGTTCTGCGCTCCACAGGCTGAACACCACGCCCTGGTCTAATCGAGTTTAAGCAGCGCACATGCGCAGTAGGCGTCTGTCTGTTCGTTTGTCGGCTGTATCAATAAAGTTTTAGTGAACCATACTCCCCTTTTCTTTGGCAAGATGGCGGAGTACGACCTGACTACTCGTATCGCCCACTTTTTGGACCGTCATCTGGTCTTTCCGCTCCTTGAGTTTCTCTCCGTGAAGGAGGTGAGACGACTGTGGGAGTGAGGAAGGTGTGGGAGCGGGCGAGTTGCCGGGTACGGCCCTAAAACGGCGGCTGTAGCCCTAGGCCTGATACACGTGTGAGGCGGCGGCCACTTTGGCCCCCATCCGGAGAGTAAGGACCCACTACTAGTCGTTTAGCTTGGTCCCAGTTGATGAGCTCCGGGAAGTTTGGCGGTAGGAAGGAGTGAGATGACTGTGTAGAATTCTGGGAAGAAAGGTCTTTGCTTCACTTTTTGAGGTTCGGGCCCGGGGTCGTTCGCGTCAGGTCTCTCGGAAGTTGTTTCCCTGGCCTTGCTGTAGTAACGCTGGAGCTTCGGGCCGGCTCCTAAAAGCAAATTGCAGTATTGTTAGAAGTTTTGGTTTTTCTTTGGAGAACTGTGGGAACCGTGCGTTTGGGTTTGGATTATTGCATATCGAGTCGTTCGTACACTTAAATACCTAGCACTTAAATTGTGAGTTCTTTGTGTTGTTTCTTGATCTTTGAAGTAGTCACTTCCAGGAAGCGAAACAGATGTTGTCAGATTCGGACAGGGACCAAAAACTTTTTAAAACTCCACAAAACCACAAATTTTAACTTAAAGATTGTTTTCCAGTGTGTAAGTGTATGGATTACAAGTAATTTGAATGGGTTGTTAACCTTTCTTTAACTCCTTGAGGTACCTTGAATAAATGTGTAGCTACAGCATGTTTCCATCCTAAAAGTTTTACTGGACTGAAAAGAAAGATGGGTTTAAAAGAAATATTAAGCTTAGTTAAAATTATGTTTATTGGGAAATTAGTGCTATTTCATAATCACAATAAATTTCTCGAAGCTTCCAGATAATTCTGGTTCACTAAACAGGTATTTATATAAACCTTTTCTAAACACAGACAACTATTAAGATTGTTGATGTTCAGAAACAGCAAAGTTCATTTTCAGCAAATGTCCAAAAAATGTTTTGCCATATAAAACTTTAAGGATGTATTTTTCCCTTCACTTTCTTTTTATGCTTGCATATTAGAGCTTGAATAAAATGTTGAGTTTGTTGTCTTGTTCCCTTTTTTGATAGATAAGGATAATTTACCAAAGATCAAGGAGGATAAATGGGCCATATTTTGAGATCTTTTACCAACTACATGTAGAAGTGTTCTAAAGTAGTTGAACTTCATATTTTTTGTGTTCTTTACACTTTCATTTTTTCAAGACAGAAGAAAGGGAGGAATGTGTACATATAAATTTTAATAGAGTAACATCCTACAGTGAAACATCTATATCCAATACCTTCCTCCCTGGAGAGAATGTTGGCTCTTACACATGAAGAGGAAGACTAGATAGATTATTTAGCAGTTACTAAGTATTGGAGCATGGAATTGTGAGAAATTTAAGATTAGAGCCAGGCATCTCACCATTAAAAAACTTAACCTGTGCTATAAAGTTGTATGTTTATAATATAAGGCAAAAGTAATGTTGGTCAAGTTTTAGTAAAGGGGCTGTCAAAATTGAGATTCTGTTACCTTTAGTAGGCAGAAACCACTTTTGAGGGGCTTTTGAGTCTTGAAGTCTAGATAGTTAGGGTAGAGTCAGTGATCACGATACATGAGGGTATTGCACTAAGGAAAATAATTTGCTAATATTTGTGGTGTGTTGGATAACATAAGCTCCAAGAGAGCAGGAGCTTTGTTTCATTCCCTGCTGTGTTCTCAGCACATGAAATTGTCTGGCTTTTAATGGCTGTTTAATAAATAGTTAAATAATACATCTTTATGTCTTGCTTTTTTATTCTCCTGAAGTGGAAGGATAAGTAGTGCAGTGTGTGGGTCTCTGTGTACTGAATTTGGACCTGGGTTAGGATCCTAGCTCTATGATTTAATATCTCTGTGCCCTTCAAAGCAGGTTCTTTTTCCTTTTAACTAAGCTTTTTCTCATGAATAAAATATTGATATGGGATTGTTAGAAAAATTACCTGAGGTAATGCATATAAAGCATTTAATACTTTGGAGGTAGAGTAAGTATTCCTGAATATTTTCCCTTAGGATACTAGACCATACTATATGGGGAGACAGGGAATTAGGGTTTTGAGTACAGAGGAAAAGATTAGAAATGGTGATCAAGGAAACTGAAGACAAGTACAGGGGTCCTCAACTGACATCAAAAATCACACATTATAGAACTAATGATGGTCATTGTCATAGTGGGAGTAGTGGGGGAAGATTTTAAGAGTAATAGAGAAGTATTTGGGGATAGGCTTGTAGATAAATATTATCTGGAGATTAAGAGTTACTGATCAGAGAAAAGCACAAAATGTGATTGAATAACATTATTGCTTAGGTTTGAAACATTATTTATTTGACCTTAGCCAGAACCTAGAAAATATATGAATTTTTCAGATCTAGATGTTGACATTAAAATTGTACGTGATTAGAGAAAAATAAGAAATCAATAATAGTGCTAAAAAGAAAATCTTTGAAAGAGCTAAAAGTGATATCCAAACCAAGGTTGAAAGTGACAGACACCAAAAAGAGGTACACAAAAGTTGGAAACAGTATAGGCATCATTGTGCAGACAAGTAATCTGAGTAACGAAGAAGGCTGATGCAGGAAGATCTCAAGTTCAATATCAACCTTAGTAACTTAGGCCTTACACATCTTAGGGAGATCCTGTCTTGAAATAAAAAGGGGTGGGGATGTAGCCCAGTGGTAAAGCTCCCCTTGGTTCAGTCCCCACCTGTCCCCGCTCTGCAAAAAAAAAAAAGGAGGAGGAGAAGGAAATGCTTTAGAACATATGTTGGGGGCACCAAAGTGTTTTAATGGTAATGATGGTAATGGTGATGAGTTTAAGTTGGAATTGGAATTCTTAGGGATGAGGAACTAGATGGATGTTGTCACAATTTGTGGGATAAAGAAACTTTAAGACTTTTGAGTTTTCAAAGAATTCTCATTATGGATGTTGGAAGAGATGACCCCAAAAAAGGTTCTTAAATCTATTAAGAAGTTGTTTTTCAAGAAGTTGATAAACTAGGGATTTAGGGATCAGCAAACCATACCCTAGGAACCAAATAACAGGCCTCTGCCTGTTGTTTTTGTGTGATCTGCAAGCTAAAATTATTATTATTTTTATTGGTACATTGTAGTTGTATATAATGTTGGGATTTGTTGTTACATGTTCATATATGAACACAATATAATCTTGCCAATATCATTCCTTAGCACTTTCCCCTCTTACTCCTCTGCTCCTATCCCCTGATCTCTTTTCTCTCTTCTACTGATCTTCCTTTGATTTTCATGAGATTCCCCCCCACTACCATTCTTTCCCTTTTTCTTCTTAGTTTCCACATATGAGAGAAGACACGACCCTTGACATTCTGAGTTTGGCCAATTTTACTAAAAATAATGTTCTCAGGTTCCATCCATTTTCCTGCCAATGATATTATTTTATTTTATTTTTTATTTATAGCTGAATAAGAATATTTTGTAGTGGATGAATATTTGCAATTATATTTGCATATAATTTTATATGCCAGTTAAATCAAGTATTCAAAAAAATTTCATTCTCATTAGATCTCTATTATTCTGCACATATACAAATATATAACAACAAATGTCATTATTATGTGCAACTCTGTTGCACCAAAAATAAATGTGAAAAGAAAAAAGAAATTATGGAGATCTGCTTTTTACTTATAATTATATAATGTCCTTAATTTTTACTTCTTGACTCACAATCTAAAATATTCTTTCTGCCCTTTACAGAATAAATAGACCTATGTGATAGAATTGAGAGAAGTTGATCTGTGCAGGTGTAGATTTAAACAAGTGAACAAGGAACACATTTGTCTTACCACCATCATTGGATCAATAATGTCAAACATTGCAAAACATCCTAACTTTGCCTTCTGATCTTAGTCTGTTACTCACACCTACCAACTGTAATCCCTATTCTGATGATAGATCAGTTTTTTTCTGGTTTGAAATTAGCACTTGCCACCGTGTGCTGCTTTGTATGGCTTTTATCACTTAAGTGTGTGAAACTTCTGTCAGTCAGGATTTTCAGTGATGAATGTTAATTCATTGTACTAAAACACAAGTCTGTATACTCATTTTGACATTGATAGACTCAACTTTTGTCAATAGGACTGCTGTAAATATTTTTAGAAATGCATTTTAAATACACACACCCTTTTGGGTTCCTAGGAGCAGAGTAGTTGAGTCACAAAGTATGAGATAAATGAGATATTAGGTAAAAACTTTATGAGATAAAAACAGTCTTCCAAAGTGGTTGTGTTCGTGCTGGCAGAGTATGAATATTCCAGTTAGTCTATGTCTACATTAACTACAGTTTTTCTGATTTTTATTGTGGTTTGAATATTCATTTCTTTTGTAATTAATGAGGTTGAGAACATTTTTATACACCTACTGGTCATTTGGTTATCCTCTTTTGTGAAGTGACCATTTCAATCTTTTAGCCTTTTCAGTTGAATTATCTACTCTTTTGTGTGAATTTTATGTTTTGAAGGTTCAGTTTTGAACTCAGAGCTATTTAAGCTGTGGTCATACCATTTGACCACCTTCTTGTGGACAGTGAAATATTTCATTATCTTTTTGAATTTTTCTTTTCTTGGTAAAATTAAATTCAGTACAGAAATCTTTTGCTGAAGCCTGCCCCTAAATATTATGATTTACTTGCATATTGCTTAATGTACTACTTGTTTATGTAGGTTTGTGTATGTATCTATTTAGTTCCTATACTACAGAGTATGTTTTCTTCCAAGACTTTTTGCAAACTAAAAATGTAGTATGACATTGTTGACTTACAAAATGGTGCTAGTTTCATTTGGGGAAGCACTATAAAAGACTGTTACTATTTAATGAGAGAAAATATGCGGAGGTAAAAGAGAGGCCACATTAAGATTAAGGAGAGGTGGGTAGGCATCATGTGGATGTGAGGGGCACCAAAAAGGTGACAAACTTAAGAGCTTATTCTTAATTAACTGGATATGGATAGGAGACAATTCTTTGTGCTTTGCAGGGGAAATGGTATGGGTTTTTAGTCTTGTCTAGAAAGAACAAAAGGTTACTTGATAGAAAAAAGAATGGCTTTTTTTTAACCTCCAAGTAAGCAAGATATGTCTCTGTAGGTAGGATGCTTTCTGTATTGGTTGCTTTTCTTGTTAGAAGATGAATTAATAGTTATAATATTTTATAAAAGTTATTATGAAATATGTTTCTAGGTAAGCTTATCTTGATATTATCAGTTTATTTGGGGAACTTAAATGTATTCATTGGAAAGTAATTTTCTCTTGCAGATATATAATGAAAAAGAATTACTACAAGGGAAATTGGATCTACTTAGTGACACCAACATGGTAGACTTTGCTATGGATGTGTACAAAAACCTTTATTCTGATGATATTCCTCATGGTGAGTTTTGTTACTAAAACTGAAACTTACTGAGGATGCGTACATTCTCAGTAATTTTGTGATTTATAAGAGCTTTAGCCAAAAAGAATTGAGTGATTTTAAAGTTCTCTGGGTGAAAGGTAATGTAAACGTTAGAGAGCTTCTGAAATGTGTTATTTTTCTTTCTGGGAGATGTGAAAAAAAAAAAACTAGGCTGGGTTTTGAGGTGCAGTCCTCTAATCCCAGTGGCTCCAGAAGCTAAGGCAGAAGGATCATTAGTTCTAAGCCAGCCTCAGCAACTTAACAAGGCCCTAAGCAACTCAGTGAGACCCTGTCTCTAAGTAAAACACAAAATAGGGCTGGGTTGTCGCTCTGTGGTTGAGTGCCCCTGAGTTCAGTTCCCTGGTATCAAAAAGTGGGGGAGGCCTGAGGATGTGGCTCCTGGTAAAGTGCCAGGAGATTAATCTCTGATACCGAAAAAAGAAAAAAGGTGTGAAATTGGTCATCAAATACCTTCACTTTGTATTATATATTATCAAAGTTGTGCCTATGGATCACATTGTTTCCTTAGGGTTATCTGAAAATGTTGCAATTTTGTTTGTTTGCTAACCGTTTCAGTTAGCTTTTTGTTTGTTTTTAATCTTGAGACATCTGATATAGCCTGTATTTTCCAAGTATGGTCATCAAGACCAGCATTATCGGTTCACCTGAGAGAATTTCTTAAAACTAGAAATTTGGGACCACACCCTAGACCTACTTAATCAGAATTTTTTTTTTTATTAGTTGTTCAAAACATTACATAGCTCTTGACATACCATATTTTATACATTTGATTCATGGATGAGGCCCAGTACTCATGTTGGAGGTCTACTGGGATAGTGGTTTCTAAAGTCTTGTTTTCTGTGTAATAGGTGTTTCTTTCAAAAAGTGATCCTGTAAGTTTGGGAAATACTGCAGCATTTTCTATGTACAATAGCATTTAAATTCTGTCAGTAGAGAAGTACAGTTTACTTTGTTTAGATTGACATTTCTTAAAATTTGTTCATAGATCCCCTTGTGTATATAAAGAAGCACTGTTCTATAGTAGAATAGTATACTTTGTAATGTATAATGCAGAAGTTATTACAATCAAATAATCATTTTTTCACTTATATATAGTTTCTTGCAATGATATTAGCTATTTAAATTTAGTTTGTGCTGTAAACAGTAAACTGTTTTTCTTTCTTTTTTTATTGGTATTAGAGATTTAACCCAGGGGCACTTTACCACTGATCTAAATCCCCAGTTTAAATTAAAATTTCTTGTTTAATTTGAGACAGGGTCTCACTTTTTACTTAGAGCCTGGCCAGGTAGCTGAGTCTGGCCTTGAACTTGAAATCTCCTGAGGAAGAGGTTTCCTTCTTTTATGTGCCTTCACCGAGTTAGAAAAAAAGAAATTGTGAATCTGGGAAGTACTGTGGTCTCCAGCATGTGACTATATCTGGTGTAAATAAATATGTGCATAGCTTAAGTAAATTGACAATATTTTAGGCATTCTCAGGATGAGCAGTGTAATTTAACATTCCTTAACTTTACTGTTTTGCATTTTTAATTAGCTTTGAGAGAAAAAAGAACCACAGTTGTTGCACAGTTGAAGCAGCTTCAGGCAGAAACAGAACCAATTGTGAAGATGTTTGAAGATCCAGAAACTACAAGGCAAATGCAGTCAACCAGGTAATCTCTTAGTATAAATTCTAAAAGTGATCTTTTGTGGGGATGCATGCAGATTTTAAATCAAACTTTATTTAGTATTCCATGGTAAAAGTTCATGATGTAAATGATTGCTTCATCTGTTTATTTTCATTAATTTTTATTTTTCAGGGTGCAGTATTTCTTATTAATAAATGGTTTTTTAACCAGTTATTCACACCTGATTATGCTGTAACCATACATCCCTTCTCCTCCTTTGGTACTATTTGGAAACATTTTTGGTTGTCAAAACTGGAGAGATGGTACTAGCACCAAGCAAGTAGAGACCAGGAATGCTGCTAAACTTTCTATAGAGCATAGGACTATAACCCTCTTTCCCTAACAAAGAATTACCCAACCAAAATGTTGCTTAAAAAACCCTCTATCTCAGAGCTGGGGTTGTGATTCAATGGTAGAACCCTTGCCTAGCATGTGTGAGACGCTGAGTTCGATTCTTAGCACCACATATAAATAAGTAAGGTCCATCCGAAAACAACAACAACAACAACAAAAAAACTCCTGTCTGGGCAATTCATGAAGCACATAAGTTGCCTAGTGGAAGAGAAACCTGAACTCATTTTATCACTTGCTACATTCTTTCATATCTGTCTACTCTCAATGCTCAGCTCAAGGAAGGTGGTGTGGAGCTGATAAGATTATTTTATTACTAACTTTCCTTTAGCTAAAAATAGAGTTATTGTTTGGTTTCCAAAGAAAGTAATGTTGCCTTAGTTTGATTTAAGACATACCACTAATTGAAGCCTTTTTGGATATTAGAAATATTTTTAAATAAAATTATTAAAATTAAATAATATCATTGTGAAAGTCTTAGCTATCAATATATTCCTGAAGGTGTTGACATGTTGCAGCTTTAGTTTGTATAATATGTGTTCAAACCAGATATTTAGAGACTAGCTCCACATTTTTATTGTGATTTGAGGATATGTTAATTACATATTTTTAGAAAACAAGCAAATACTGTATAATTACTATGCCATGCTGTAGGATACTATACTATGGCATATTATACTCACATACACTTATAAAACTTTCTTATAAAGATATAGTATAACTAAATTACTTGTATATTCTTGAAATAAATGAGTAATTATAGACTGTCAAGCCACATATAAGTGCTTACAAAGGAATGCCTAAAATAATCCAGGTGTTGGAGTACATTTGAATATTTAGGATGCTTTAGTCATTTAAAGCCTGGGAAGTAATGGTATTAGGAAATGAATAAGATGGACATAAGATGTGTTCACCAAATATTAGGAAAATACTTCCTTGTAGCTTAATAGGAGGTAAATGGGAGATGAATAATCAAGTGTTAACATTTGCAATATGAATAAACTTATAAACTATCTATTTTCAAAGGAGTAGAATCTTTCAAAGGAATAAACTTTTATTTTTCATACTTTCTCAGAAATACTAAGTCAGCTGTAAGTCAGGGATTATATACCTGAGTGGCATAAGGAGTATGATAACATAGTTATTTACTATGATCCACAGAAATGTTTTCTTAAAATCCTATTATGTTAAAATTTCATGCAAACTTCATATTCACTATTATAATATACCCTTATTAATTTTAATGATGACATCTTTCTTCCTTATTAAATCTTGAAATAAAATTAGACTCCCAGATTTTTTAACTGGGTTTAGTAGCACACACCTATAATCCCAGCAGCTCAGGAAGCTGAAGTAGGAGGTTTGCAAATTTGAACCTGGGCTTCTTAGAGAGAACATGTCTCAGAAATAAAAGGGACTAGGAATGTAGCTTAGTGGTAGAGTATCCCCCTCCCCCCCCCCTACATCTTTTTAATTTTTAAAAATGAACATAAGAAAGGCATCTATGCCTGTCTGTTCATTGTCCCTTGATATCTTTTTCATTAACTTTTCTTTTACCAATTTGTTAGCATCTTAAATTAATGCAAAGTTGATTTAAGTTAAATTGGGTTATTTGGCAGTTTGTTATAAATAATGATTATATAGGATATGTGACATAGGCATTGTAAATTTGACCTGATTTATTAATCTTGGAAACTTGCCAAATCACTGTTCCTCTGAAAAATATCAGATTGAGGAGGGAGATAACATTTATATATAGGATTAATCCTTGCTATCTTATGTAGCACATTTTTTGAGCCCCTCTTTTATAAGACTGTATTACCCATCAAAATTGTAATCTCAGAGAGCAAATATCATTCTTTGTAGATTACTACCTAAGTAAACTACCATAAAAACATATATATTCTGGTTTTATTTAAAATGTCTTAAGGACCTTACTTTAGATGTGGTAAATCGGCATTTATAATTTTTAAATTAGAGCTAAAGAAATCTGAAAGTGAATTTTTTAAGTTTGTAATTCTCATATTAAGATATTTAAATTAACTTTGTGTAGGTAATAACTTAGAAGTTGGATATGCTTGTATTCTGTGTGTTAAATACAATAATTTTTGCTTTTTATTATTAAGGGATGGTCGGATGCTATTTGACTACCTGGCAGACAAGCATGGGGTAAGTGTTTTTAAAAATGTTTCAAAGTATTCATGATCTAATAAGGCTAATTAAATATAAGTGCTATGCAGGTAGGTTCAAATCTTGGTTTACTCATAATTTCCACATTTACATATTAAATATATCAGTTATGTTTTTGAAAATTTAGTTTTTCAAAAGTAGTATTGATAGGAAAATATGTTTATAATTACCTTTAAATAACAGATTCTGATAATTACTCATATTATAGTATTTGTTAGTACCAATTGCAAGCTAAGAATTTCAGGGCACAGGGTGCCTTTTTTGTGGATTCACAAGTAAGTAAAAACGGAACTAGATATGAATTAGAAATGCTTTAAGTAGTAGAATTAAGCAATTCCTTGGGTTCTTGACATCAAAGTCTTCTTAAGTTCTCAAATCCACAAGTAAAAAAATGTTATAACCTTTTCTAGCCATTTCTTAATCTCATTTCTCCTGTATTAACTCAAAGTGTGATGCTTTGCGTATAATCTTTACCTTGCATTCAAAACAAAAGGTTTTTTTTTAATTTGTTTAGTTGTTTGGACACATTATCTTTATTTATTCATTTGTTTGTTTATTTATTTTTATGTGGTGCTGAGGATCAAACCCAGTGCCTAACACTGCTAGGCAAGCACTTGACCACTGAGCCACAACCCTAGCTCCTTGCATTCAAGTTTCACCTCTCATTTAATAATTACTATAACAAAGAAAGTACTGGAGCAGAATACTCTTTCTGATGTCCATACAGCATATTTGAGTGGATTTGTGTATTTTCCATTTTATAGTTCTTTTAGATTTCAGTTCCACTTTGTTTACAACTTTTTTATTCAAAAAGTTGGTTTGGTTTGGAGGCTAGTTTTTAGTTAACTGAGGTTTATTCTACACATTTTATAGAATCGAATTTTAAATCTCATTAACAAATAAACTACTACTTTTTTTTTTCCTAGTTTAGGCAGGAATATTTAGATACACTCTACAGGTACGCAAAATTCCAGTATGAATGTGGAAATTACTCAGGAGCAGCAGAATATCTTTACTTTTTTAGAGTGTTGGTAAGTATTTTATTTTATTTCTGTGTCCTCTATTTTGTAGAATTTTCTTGGTTCCTCAAAATGTGTATAGATTTCGTTCTGTCCACATTTTCAACAGTCCTTGGCAAAGAAGGGAGGAAATGAACCTTTCACAGCAAAAAAAAAAAAAAAAGGAAACTTTACATTAGGACCTCAAAATTTGGAGAATTAACTTGTCCTTGAAATCCAAAAGCAGGAACTACTGATTTGTTGCTATGTGAATTTTAGCATTAGTGGAATTCTGTGGTGTAATAGATTTATTATAATATTAGTAAGTGGCATAACCTAGGTGTTTATTATTTAATAAATTCATAATTCTTAATTTTAATTAAATATTTAGTCCTAAATCATTTTAAACATCTGTGGAAATCTAATGGTATTTTTAAAAGATTTTATGTTTTAATAGTAACTTTTTCTATTTAGCTATGCCTTCAACTTAGAATGCAATGATTAATGGTTTTACCATTATGTGAGATATATAGATAAGTTTAAATAATACTATTAACCATAAAGTACCCTTCTTGTTAGAAAGAAGTCTGTTTAATGAATTCCTAGCCTAGATGCAGTGCTTTTGTTAGGGAAGGAGAGTTGTGTAAAGCCAGTTAAAAATCAGGCCTTCAGATAGACTTTCTTCATTCTCTCTTCTGTTTAGCTAATTGTATTAATAAATGCCTTCTACTATAACCGAAATAGCTTTATGTAGCCTCACATTTGAGAAATTACAATTTGTTACTTACTTTCAGTTAGTAAGCAAGTACCTAAAAGCCTGTGATTTCTCTCCATAATCCTGGAAGTTGGAAAAGACTCACAAAGAAAAGACTTATAGCTTCTACCTTTGATTGTTTTCTATAAAATTTAATTTTCCCTTTTTGTGGGGAAGGGAACAGATTGGTGTTATTAATTCATACAGTTCCTATGTTGAAATTGTGCAAAAAAACTTCGTTTTTAAAGTTATCCACTATCCTTCTCTCGAAACATAAAGTTGTTCTGTGTATTCCCAACTTTGATTTAAAACAAGTTATTTTTCTTTTCTTTCCATGTTCAATTTGATTCTTCATTTGCAGATTAGCTGTGGTTAGCTTGCAAGTGCATTGAAGGTAATCAGTGATGCTAAACTTGTGGTGATTTATCAGAAAATTCCATCAGGTTTACTTTGAATATTACCAGGGATTTAGGAGAGCAAAAGTTGATTACTTTGAAAATGTAAACAGCTTAAACCAGGATTGTAAAATCAGAAGCCTGGTATGATTACAGGTACATGAAAAGAATTGGTTATTCATATCATTTGTTAATTCTGGGATTGAATTTTGAGAATGAAGATTTAGTGTCATGTTAGAGTTCCAGCACAGTAAATTTATTGTTGCTGGTCAGTGAGTGAATGTGCCATTTTGCTAAGACATGGAAACTTAAGGTAACTTCTGGAAATCCAGATATTGAAACTCTTCTAGCATATCCACCCTTGAAAGCAGGTTGGTATGAAGAGCCAACTGTAATGACATGGAGTTGAGCCAGAGTAGTACACATGAACCTTTTGGGGATTAAAAAACTCACTATACTTCTACAAAAAGCTTTTATTGCAGAATATGTATCATTTTAATTTAAATAGTAACATTATGTTTATGTAGTATGGTTTTATAATTAGTGTGAAAATTTTCATAATTGGTAGTTAAAGACTTTGGGAATTTTTATGTTTACTTTTTAAAATATGGCAATATAAAAAATGATGTCTTTAAAAAATCTGGCTTAATTTTAAGTTTTTGCATTGCTCCAACAAATCTTGTGCTGGAACTCAAATATCATTTTGGTAGAGTGGTGAATACTGTGATCTGAACACAAAAAACATATTAATGTAAATAATGTCTTGACATTAAGAGCAGTGAATATATAGAGATTGAATAGTTCTTAGAAGTTAGGTGCAACTCAGTTTTAAATTTTTGTCTCATCTTGTGCTTTCTGTTGGCATATTGGCAGAGGTTAAGAATGCTAAGATTAAAAGAATAAGAATAGATTATATTATGTTTTTTTGCTTTTAGATAGATCTGTGTATTTGAAATTTTAATATCAAAAATAAAAATTGTGTTTTGCATTTGGGATGAAAAGCATCATTGTTTTCATTTATTTAATTTTTCTGCGATAGCTTTGTTCATTTCTAAATTTTTTTTCTGATGGTTAGTTATTCTTTTAAATCTATGGTTAGAGAAACATAAGCTATGAAAGAGCCATTGTAACTATGCTCTGAGATTAGAATTTGACTCTCTGAATGACCTATTGTAGGTCAGTGTTGTATAAATTAAAGCAGTGTGACCCTAGAATCTGCCTTTATTTTAAAAGGACTTGGAGACTTTTATACAGTAAGGAATTCTTAGATGCATCCATTTTTATTGTGAAGTTTCTTTGCCTTATGCACTGAGAAATGTGTTAATTGAAATGAAATGGAGAAGGTTGGTAGGAACTTTTTAATGCTTTTGTTTTGAAAGTTAACACTGAACTATTTAATTAAAACTGCCATCACTATATGTACCCTTTGGTCTGGCTTCAAAATATAACCCGGTAAGCAAGTATTTGAAGTAAACATCACTCTAAGATGCTAGAACTCTTTGTGATCAGAGCTTTGTAGATATATATGTGTATATATGGCACTGAGGGTGTATCCACTGTTAAATGTAGACCATTCCATGTAAAAGTAATTTTCTGTGAAGCTCAGACAGCTTGAGAAGTGAGCATGCTCGTGCATGCTTATAGTCCCAACTGCTCTGGAGGCTGAGGCAGAAGGAGCTCTTCCCTACAAGTTCAAGACCAGACTACCCTGGAAAGCATATACAAAGACCCTATCCCCCTGGGAAAAAAAAATAATAATAACAGCAGTTTGAGTACTGGTGGCTTTGGAAGGCTTTTTTAGGGTCTTGACTGAGGTTTTGGCTTTGACGTACCCTGTTGTAATATCAGTATAAAAGATGTCTATTTCATATTGATTTTTCAGACATGGTTTTTCGTGTTTTAACATCTGAAATTGGAATGTGACTTAAATTAGTTGTTGGTAGTTTTTGGTTTTGGAAACACAAAATGTTCTATCTTAAAATTTATGGCAACTTAAGACTTGATGAAATATTTTATTTCCCAGATTTCCTTTCCTAAGAAGGATCAAACATTTAAACATTTAATCCTTTATAATTGGAACAATGATTTTTGTGGGTTTTTAAAAATTATTTACTCGTTTATTTATGTAGTTATTTATTTATTTTTGCACTCCTGTGAATTTAACCCAGATCCTTGCACGTGTCTTGAACTTGTGCTTCTCTTGCATTCGCCTCCGGAGTAGCTGGTATTATAGGTCATACTTGGCTTAATTTAAACAAATTTTGCAAATGCATATAGGTGGATAACTGTCACCTGTTAAGATTAAGAGTATTTTCTGTGGTCTCTTTGTAGTTGTGCTCTACCCCTAGCTTTATATTCCTATAGATTAGTTTCGCCTGTTCTCAAATATCACGTGGAAGGATATAGTATGTCTGTGTGTGTGTCTGACTTTATTTTCAACAGCAATTTTTTGAGATTCATTCACGTTATTGTATTTATGAAAAGTTGGATTCTTTTTATTGCTAAGTAGTATTCCATTCTATGAATATACCAAAATCTAAATATGTAGTTGTCTGTGTTAATGAGCATTTGGATTACTTCCAGTTTTGCCTATAACAAATATAGTCATGAATATTCATGTACAAGTTATGTTGTGGATATACTTCATTATAATAATTAAAACTAGTGGTTTCATGGCTGTGTTTTTGAATTTAATTTATAAATGTAGTCTCTATTAATTTGCCTGCTCTTAGACTTTGCTAAATGTTTTCTAGTACATTTGAGATAATTAGTACTACCAAAGAAAGAAATTTAGGGTGGGCAGAGTTTTGTTCAGTTTTATGATATCGTTTCCCTTTCCTCATCATTTTTTAAAATTTATTTTTTTTATTTATTGTTTTTAGACATCAGGATGTATAGGTGACAGTAGAATGTATTTTGATGTGTTACACATACATGGAATATAACTTATTCTAATTAGGATCCCATTTTTGTGGTTGATCATGATGTGGAGTTTCACTGGTGGTTTACTTGTATATGAACATGGGAAAGTCATGTTCGATTCATTCTACTATATTTCCTATTCCCATCCCCTCTCACTTCCCTTCATTCCTCTTTGTCTAATCCAATGGAACTTATATCCCCTCCATCCCCCCTTATTATGTATTAGTATCTTCATATCAGAAAATTCTGTCTTTGGCTTTTGGAGATTGGATTACACTTAGCATGATAGTCTGATTACATCCATTTATTGGCAAATGCCATAATTTCATTCTTCTTTGTGGCTGAGTAACATACCATTGTGCAGACACCACATTTTTTTTAATTCATTCATATGTTGAAGAGCACCTAGGTTGGTTCCATAGCTTAGCTATTGTGAATTGAGCTATTACAAACATTGATGTATCACTTAGTATGCTAATTTTAATTCCTTTGGATATATACCAAGGAGTGGAATAACAGGATCAAATGGTAGTTTTATTTCAAGTTTGAGGAATTTCCATACTACCTACCAGAGTGATTGCACCAATTTGCAGTCTCACCAGCAATGTATGAGTGTATCTTTTCCCCCACATCTTCACTAAATTTATGTTTACTAGTATTCTTGATAACTGCCATTCTGACTAGAGTGAGATGGAATCTTAGTGTGGTTCGTCATCATTTTGATAATAACATTTACTGAGTTCTTACTATTTATCAGGGGATATAATTTCTACATATGTTATTTAAGCTACACAACTGACTTGGGTTATATTACTATCTCTATTATAGACCCTCTCGTTCCCCTCATGAATAAAAATTATCTACCTTATGGGGGGCTTTTTAGGATTACAGGAAAACTAACTGTTTAGTACCTAATCCTTCAGTAAGTATTTTTATTAACTAGTGAGACTATTTTTTTTCTCTTTATATATAACCGCTTACATTTGTGTCATCATTTGGAGGTTGTTTTTTTTTTTTCATTTTGTACATAATTTTCATTACACTGTGAATGAGATCCACAAGTCTTTGTTTCTTACATCTTCATTCCAGTGGTCCAGTTTTTAATTACAGATTTGAAATCAGTGATATTTAGATAAATTTCTGTGAATCTCACTTTATTTCTAAAGTCTTGGGCTCCTAAAATTTGTGTATGTAAATTATTTCAAGTAGGTTGTGTTAAAACAGTGCTGGTATTTCCTGGTTTAAAAAGTTTTCTTTATTTTCTGATTTAGATTGAATATTAAAGATTAAATACTTTTAGTAAATTAAGTTATTTGAAATAGTATGATCTAGTAAGGATTTAGATAACTAAAGTTTTAGGTGAAAAGGTAACATCTTTTTGTAGGCTAGGTGGCTGTGTGGGGTATGACATTATCTTTTTCCCTCTAGAGGGTCAGAATATAATTAATTATGATTGTTTAAACAGGTCCCAGCAACAGATAGAAATGCTTTAAGTTCACTATGGGGAAAACTGGCTTCTGAGATCTTAATGCAAAATTGGGATGCAGCTATGGAAGACCTGACACGATTAAAAGAGACCATAGATAATAATGTGAGTTGCACTTTTTCAGAATGATTTATACATACATGTGATATTTTCTGATAAGGAAGAATACTGTATAGTTTATGGGGTGGGGGGAACTGAAGTTTCAAATTAGCTTTTGTTTGACTTGACAAATCAGTATGAATTTATGAACTGACCAGTTCTACTGAATCTCCATTGGAGATAATGACCAAACTTCTTTTGGTTCTTATAGAAAAGAACTCAGTCTTTAATATTGCTATAGCTGCTGTGCCTGTTCATTCTATGCCAGTGTTATTATTTATTAGGGCCTCCTGTTATTGAATGTCCTGTGCATATGATGACATGTGTATTAGGTGTAATTAATGTCTAATGAAATCAACTAGGAAACGTTTAGTTTAGTCCTTGATATTAAAATGTTTTCTGAAGTGATTGTAGTTTATAATCTTAAGTATTATTTAGTGGACATTATGGATTCTGTCTGTAAGAACTATGTGATGAGATTTAAAGGTTGAGAATCATGCAGAGAGGAAGAATGGGGTCAGACTTTGATGATAATGACCCTAGTACATGCCTTAAAAAGGTCCAGTTTTTAATCACAGATTTGAAATCAGTAATATTTAGTCTCTTCTCTTTTTCTCTTATATTAATTTTTTTTCTTTATATTCACCCCCCTCCCCCATTCTTTTAGTCTGTAAGTTCTCCACTCCAGTCTCTTCAGCAGCGAACATGGCTCATTCACTGGTCTTTGTTTGTTTTCTTCAATCACCCCAAAGGTCGTGATAATATTATTGATCTCTTCCTTTACCAACCACAGTAAGTTATTTCACTGTGTTAACATTTAAATTTGTTGTTCTAGGGCTGAGGCTGTAGCTAGAGAGCTTGCCTTTTATTTGTGAGGCACTGGGTTTGATCCTCAGCACCAAATAAAAAGTAAATAAATAAAATAAAGGTATTGTGTCCATATACAACTAAAAATATTTTTTAAAAATTTTTGTTCCTCATTTATTTATTCCTTGTGTGGTAGATTTGCTTTCAATTGGAAAACTCACATGTAACTCTTAAGTGCTTTATTTTATAAAGTGTACTGTAGGCCCCTCAAAGTACTATTTTGATGTCTCTGAGTCAGTAGCATGGGTATTATGTAGAATCTCAGGACTCACCAAAAAAGAGCTAATTGGAACATGTTTAACAAGGTGCTAGAAAATTTATATATAAAGTTGGACTCCCATATACGTGGGTTTGCTCATCTATGATTCAGCCAACCAAAGATTGAAAATATTCAGGGGGAAAATATTTCTGTACTGAACATGTATAGATAGATTCTTTGTTCTTGTGTTTATAGCATAACAGCTACATGTATAGCACTTATATTGTATTAGGTGTTAACCTGTGATTTTAAGATGATTTCAAGTATATGGGAGGATGTGCTTAGTTTATAAGTGAACACTACTCCATTTTAGATAGAGGAATTGAGCATTGGTAGATTTTTGTT
The DNA here is from genome assembly GCF_052094955.1 of Ictidomys tridecemlineatus. NCBI lineage: Eukaryota > Metazoa > Chordata > Mammalia > Rodentia > Sciuridae > Ictidomys > Ictidomys tridecemlineatus. The sequence goes on from NC_135483.1 coordinate 29,189,124, forward strand.
TGTTCAGGGTCTCCTAGAAACAATTTCCTGTGAATACTCAAGGATGACTATACATTAAAGTTTTAGAAGTAATGCTCTAGTTTATGTTATTGGAAAGAAATACATATATCCTAGGGAAGAATCCTTTTTATATCATCTTTGTCCTATCCAGCTTTTTGTTAATCTGTTGACAATAAGAAATTCACTTTTTTGGTGAGTATTTATTTTCCTTTCTTCTTTGCCTCATTCCATCCCATTTTGTTACAAAATTCAATTTACAAAACTTAAGACATTTTTGTATAGTTTGATGTGATGATAGCACACAGGGCATGCAATGGATCATTTTGCATTATGGATAATATACTTTATTGATATATTCTTTATATTCCATAATTACTATGTGCCTGATTTTTATGTTTATTGTTTTGCTTGTTTGCTAATATATTGCTGTTGTGTATGTGGGTATATGTAGCCTGCCTTTATTTTGTTGTCACTCTCATAAGTGGTTCATTACAGGATCAAAATAAAAGGTTCAGAATATTTTCTTTTAATGAGGAATTTAGTAAATTTTCATTTACCATCACAAAAAAAAGAGAAAGAAATTCACTGCTTTATGAATTATTCTAAATGCACATTTTATTCCATTGTTAACTACTAAATTTCAAAAATTTACTCTTTCAGTTGAGTTCAAATGCCCCTAAAACTTTGGTTCCTTCTTTCTCAATTAGTTTCTGAAACAAGTCTGCTTTATGTAAACATCTCATATTTGAAGATAATTTTCACTTCTGTGTCCTTTAGAATAAGTATCTCCATGTTACTTCATTAAATTATAGATTTTTAGATTTTAGCACTGGCTTGATTGTCTTCTTTGGATCATTTGCATTTATTTCATACCTTAAAATCTGTAACTTCAAAATTTAAGCCTATTCTAGGATTATTGTCTGAGATTTATAGAGTGTGGTGGCAAAATTAGCTCCCATTTGTACATTTACTTAATTAATATAACCTATTTATTTGCTTCTTGTTATGACTTATATTAACTGCATTGTTAACCAGATTTCATGTAAATACCCCTTTTTTAAAAAAATATTTGTTTATTTTTAGTTGTATATGGACACAATACCTTTATTGTGTGTTTTGTATTATTTTTATGTGGTGCTGAGGATCGAACCCAGTGCCTCACATGTGCAAGGCAAGCATGCTACCATTGAGTTACAAAACCAGCCCAAGATTTCACATAAACACTCTTAAACCATGTTTTTGCTGTTTATTAATAACCTAAATAAAGATTTATATTTTGTTTTGTGCTCACAGTTGTCTGTTAAATTATGATTTTAACACATTTACAACAACAAAATTTATGGTTTTAACGTGTTTTTAAAAATGCATGTTTGTTATGGTTTATATGTGGTGTCCCCCAAAAGCTCATGTGTGAGACAATGCAAGAAGATTTAGAGGGGAAATGATTGGGCTGTAGCCTTGACCTAATTAGTGAATTAATCCCTGATGGGATTAAGTGAGTGGTTGCTGGAGGCTGGAAGTGGTTCATTGCGGGTATGATTATGGGATATATATTTTTTATCTGGAGAGTGGAGCCTCTATCTCTCTCTCCTACCTGATCAACATGTGAACTGCTTCCCTTTGCCACACTCTTCCACCAGCATGTTCTGTCTCACCTTGAGCACTGAGGAATGGATCCAGCCACTTACGGACTGAGACCTCTGAAACTAGCTCCTAAATAAACCTTTCCTCTATGGTTGTTTTGGTGGGGTCTTTCAGTTGCAAGCAAAAAAGCTCACTAAAACAACATTTTAATTCACAAAAACATAGTTTAGAAAGAGATAGTGTAATGAAGATTAAGTTAACAGCCTATTTTTATTTATTTTTTTTCCATAATTTTTGGTCTTGAAAGTAAAATGATACTCTTGATGGTTTTGGATAGGTTGATGGGATATAAAGATCTAAACTGAATTACATTAATAAGCATGTACTGTAAAGAGTTTGCTTTGGGAACATTTTTCAGATTGAAATATTTGACCTTGTCAGTTAAATTGTTAACATAATCAACCAGGAATTTGAATTTAAAAGAAATTTAAGTTATTGATACAGTTTTTAAAATATTTAGACAATGGAAAAGTGCCAGTATTGTGTGTGTGTGTGTGTGTGTGTGTGTGTGTGTGTGTGTAGATAAAGGAGTAATTTTAATTTTTAATAGATGTGTATTGTGATTTCTGCATTAAATACTAAATGTTTACCTGAATTCTGGTTAATAGAAACACTTTTAATAGTCTAGTTTGTTTTTCATACTAACATTGCAACTTAAGTTCAGTATTGATATAATTTAGTCATTGTTTGCATGTTTCTGTAATAGGAATTTTTTTAATAAAGGAAAAACAGATATGGCATTGAGTGAGGAGATAGTGTATGAACTTTGCCTGCATTCTAAAGTTTTAATTATAAGTGAAAATAAATGGTGAGAGATGAAAATTATAATTTATACAGCATTATGGTTATTTCTGTTTTCTAATGAGGGGTGTTTATAACATTGAAATATGCCTTCTCTCTACATATTCACGAGTGTGTATACAACAGCCTTGTTCTGCCTGTGTGGTTGTTCCTTTCTTAAGTCCTATTTGTGGGAAATTCAGTATTAATATTATAAATTAGAAATTTTTTTTGCATGTTTCTCTTTGCTGGATGTTATAGTTTATAACCAAATCAATAGTCTATACATTGGAGGAAATGAAAAGCTAGGTTAAAATGTTTAGGGGGAAAAAAAGCCAACAGACTACTAAAATAATCCTGTAAGGATGGCATTTCTTTGTTCTGACCTTGACATGGTAAGCTCTGAACATTTATTTGTCAATATTCTGAGGAACAAATTTGAATCTAGCTTTAAAAACAAACCTGATTTATAAACCAGATTGCCATCAGTAATTTAAAATGAGTAGTATAAGTGCTAAGAGGATTAAGTATATGGTGCATTTGACCAGAATGTTCTCATCTTGTAGACTTGTTACATAGGAATCTATATAACAAACCAGAGGTTGCTTTATAGATTCTTGGAATCAGAATAGAGAATTAGTTTTTTATAGATTCTTGGAATCAGAATAGAGAATTAGTTTATGGCTAGAATGTTTACCTGGCACCATCAGGTTAAGCTGGACAGACAACCATCATTGCAATAGGAATATTCCTGCTACTAGGACCATGCAATTTTTGCATGTGTAACACCTTAAACATTTGGTTGAACATTCCCAAGTTTTATTTTCATCATTCTCTATCAGCATTCTTTACATTGCTCTCATTCCTCCATATTGACCAATATATATTTAAATATGTTAATATCTTTTATTAGATTATTCTGTGGTCCTCTCATCTGGTGATTAATTAGTCTCAGCTGCTGTCTTGTTTACTTACTACTACTATGAGAGTAGGCCCTTATAGCCTGGTTCTTGAGAAGTACCTTTTCCTGTATCCTTTATGCAGCCATCAAACTATTCTTATGAAAAAAAAAGATGCTTTGAGAATTTCAAACTCAATATTTGAGTACATATTTCTCAGTATCTATGGAGATTTAATCAAACATGCATGCAAATGAGACAATATTTAGTAATAATTTAGTCAGTATTTTCCTTCCCTCCTGACTAAAACCTGTAAGTTTATCCTAAGAGTGGATTGATATTCTGAAAGTGAAGAATGGGGAGATGAGCCTGACCTGAATGAGCAGAGTTGACCTTAGCATGGATCCTGTCACAGCTGCCTCCAGTGTTGGTGATGCCTAGTGCTGGATTAAGGATAAGGAAAGGTTTTCCTGAATTCAGCCATAGGAATCAATATGAATTGGCTTTCTATGCTGCCACTTTGTAGTATAACTACTTCTGTGTTTTTTTTGCAATTGTGTATTTAGCCCAAAAGAAATGTTGAATTCGTCTGGCTCTTAGAACATTTTCAAGCACTAAGGGAAATATAAACTAGAAAGATGAAAGTATTTGAACCCCCTTTGAAAATTCTATAATGAGTCACTTGCTGACAACTCTTGACATTCATGAAATTAAACTTTAATTCATTACCTGTTGTTATAGATATTAGTAATACAATTGTGATTTTGATTTTAAGATAAAAATCAAATTTTTATAAAAGGAAATATTTTAAAGCCAGCCCTCAAATTAATATATAGCTTCTAGTACTTGCTCACTTTTAAAATTTTTAATAAAAAGCAAAGAAAAATACAACAAAGGCAATGAAAATAAAATTAACTATATGGTAAAAAATATTGAAATTACTAGTCTTAACCTATTAATTTCATTGAAAATAAAAGAAAATAAAACTTGAATGCTATAATATTTTAAAAATTAAAAATCATAAGGACAAACTCTTCTTGGAGGATATTCTCTACATTCAAGAATACCCCAGGTGGCATTATTATATCAGTTAACCAAGGAAGGAATTTTGAGGGGTTTTGTTGTTCTTAAATGAATCCACTGAAAGGACTCTGGGTTATTATTTCAGAGTTGATAAAAGTGTGTGTAGATCTGGGGTTATAGCACAGTGGTAGAGCGTTTGCCTAGCATGCATGAGGCGATGGGTTCAATCCTTAGCACCTCATAAAAAGAAATTTATTTCTACAACTAAAAATATTTTTTTAAGTGTGTGAATATGTGGGTATGCTCTAACTTTATGAAGCAAATAGGCCTCTATTGGAACATACTTAACTTAAAAGCCTCCCTCTTTGGTGATCCAAATTAGTAATATATGCTGAAGCACTATTGGATGTATGGAAGGAGAAATAGAATGACATTAGAGTTATCTTAGGGAATACTGTTTCAAATAGCCAATGACCCTTAAATATTTTGGTCAACCCCTTATTACTATTAAGAATTGTTGAATGTGATTTTCTTTGCATTGATTATATCTATTCAGGTTTTATATTTATTGATGTTTTAAACACAGAGTTTAAAAATTAGAGCAATAGTATATATTTCTTAATTGCTAAGTAGTAAATTGATTGGATTTGTGAAACTTAGGTGAAGAATGACTTTTTCAAAAGAATTTAGTGAAAAGAATGGCATTTTTAGTTTTTGTATCTCTTTAATTGCTTGGTTAACATCTGTGTTTGCTGGATTTTCATATCTGCTTTTAAACGTAATTTTCATTTGTTTTGATGGGTTTTGTTTAAAGTATATGAAGAAAGCCTAAGTCTCATATATAAGTCTTTTCTGTATGTAGTTAGAAAACAGGTGTGTTTATATCTAAACACCTATTCAGATTACTGTGAATATTCTTTTTGAATAATACAACAAAACCTCACACGTTTTTTTAAAAGTTATTTTTAATATGAAATCTGAAACCATATCATTAAACTTCTTGTTCTTAACTATATTGATATTCTAGACTTATTCATGTATTTTACAACTTGGAATGAATTTTACCCATACATGACTTTATAACACACATTGGTTGTTTTGGAAATATTGGTGCAGTGAGTTGTGCAGGTATTCCAATGTGTTAACATTGTACAACATCAAAAAACCCTGCATTGATTGCTATCAGTGCCAAACCCATTAGAAAAGGCTTTAGGTATTTTAAAGCTGAAAAGCTTCCAGTGATAGATAAAAAAAATTTTCCACAGTTCTACTTTTCTTAAAGAGTCTTTTTTAATTTTTCAAACAGCAGAAGTATTTCCAGTTTTTACAGTTCTTTATTTTATTTTATTTTATTTTTTATTTCTGAAGGACTGGTTCACTCCATTTTCTAGAAGAAATCCTAATCTGAATAACTTTGATTTTGGTTCATTTAGGTGAAAATAGTGTTCTTTGAGAAAATGAGCTAATCATCACTGAAGCATTTTTTCCCCCACAACACAAAACACACGTGTTCAAAGTGCAAATTTCTGCCATTACCTGGGACTTTTCTCATTGTCTCACTAATACACAGCCCTGTCTTACAGTCAAAAAGATGTGAAAAGGGCAGCCCCCTCCTTCTTGGGAGCCTCCTTCCAAGCAAGTAAGCTTCATTAAGAGCCATATGAAGGTTTTGGAGGGGGAATGAGGTGCTGGGATCAAAGAGGAATGAAGTGGTCCTCATGTATCCTTCAAGTATTTTTTATTAAAGACAGTTATGACACTTAAGTATGCAGCAGGAGTGCTTTGTACATTTCCATTTAGTCATACAGGGTATTAAAAAAATTAGTAATCAAGGTTTGAAGTTTTTAGAATTAATGATTTGTACTGTCTAATTGAAGACCTGGTTGAAACTGGCAAATATATATATATGTATATATTTAACTGCACAACTATGAAGGTAAAAATTAAAGTGCCTGGTATGGTTTGATGCCATGACCAAAAGATTTGTTAACAACTTAATGATTTTTAGTAACTTAACTGAATGATGTAAATGTGTTATATTGATATTTTAAATGAATTATGAATTGGGGAAGGTGTGTGTACATTTTGGAAATAATTTTATTCATTTATCTTTGAAGTGGAAGTTCAGATGCCAGTACAGGTTAAAGTCTCTGAGATCGTGTATATTATCATTTCTGCCATAATTTATTCTATATCTAAAATGGATTACACATTTGAAAAATGTTGAACTTTTAAGTGTAACATAATATATATCAGGTGCAAGGTTGAACCCTGGTCCTGGGCTATTAGAGGTGAGGCTTTGCTACTAAATGTAAATGGTGTCCGAAGAAGAATGCATTTAAATTACAATGCCTTCTTGTTCCCCAGTTAGAAAGAGAAAGATGCCAAGTTCTTAGCAGTTTAATTTGCTTTCTATGTAAAAACAATGTGAATATCCTAAGAATTTTCAAGTTTTATTATTAACAGGACATCTAGGTGGTACCTCGAATTTGTCCTGCCATTAGTTTTCATATTTTTGTATTATCTTTTGATTACTAAATTTTCTGACTTATGATTGTGAAACACTAGGAAAACTTCAGTAAAATTGTACAGTTGGAACATGGCTGTACTAGAGTAAAAAAATAAACTGAAACCTTTTTACTCAGCTACCATGAAATAACATTTTAAAAGAAATACTGAGGCTCTTATTTAAAATTAAAAAATGATAGAATTTGATATAAAAATGGAGAGGTATTGCCCATTTTCAAATAGTTTATAGTCCAAACTAATAACACAGAAAGTAACAGGAGAATACATTGGTGAGAATTGGAGAAAAGTTGGAACATCCAAATGAAAATTTAGACTCTTCAATTTGGATTGACAGAGAAAAAAGATAATAAACCAGAGAGGTAAAATAAAAGAATACACTGGTAATATATAGGCTGTTAACATGGATTTATGTTTTTCCTTGTGTCTGAGTTAAATATTATTTTAAATTTGATTATCATTATAATTGATAATCATAAGAATGGGTATTGAGATAGCTTTGAAAGAATTATTCCTAATCCCTATGTCATGACCTTCCTCTGTTTTCCTGTACATACTTGCACGGGATGAATGGATCACTTCTGCCTTAAAAAGTGGGATATCTTTGCTTTGTTTGGAAATCCAGAACCATGGAAATGCTGTGTATTAGGGGTCTGCAAACTCTGAATCACTGGCTGATAAATCTTGCCCATGGCCAATGTTTTCCTATGCTTTCTCGATCTAAGAATAGCTTTTACATTTTACATGGCTTGAGGGGAAATGAAGTATGTTTTGTGATTTGAAAACTATATGAACTTTAAACTTCATTGTCCATAAGTTTTTATTGGAAAGCAGCTTCTCTTACTAGGATATGTAGGTGATCTTAGATATGTATATAGATACTGTTTGGCTGCTTTTGAAGTATACTGGTGGAGTTGAGTAGTTGAGATAGAGGTTATACATTATGCTTTGTCTCCCATTCTACTGCTATGGATGCTACAGTTATACCTGAATGATGTTTTTCATGCCATGTGTATTATCACACTGAAACATTTTGTTTACTTATATATTTTTATTATTATAAGTGAATATTTACGTCAAAACAAAGAGACAGATGGACTTTAAATGTGCTTTTAAGGCACAATGGAGTGGAATTTTTTCCTTATACTGGATTAGATAGTAAAGCAACAAGTTCACACTATAATATGCTAAAAGAATACCATATATGTCCATGTCACCAAACTGTACACTTATACCAGTATTTGCAACTGGTTAGAAAACAACTTTCAGAAAATTTAAATATTGAATCATAGCAGAATTTCCTCACAAATTAATAAAAATGAAGTTTCAACCAAAGCAAGTTTCTTATTGGTTCTGACTGATTATAATTGGTATTAAAAATAAAATTTTCCAGTTAAGGAAAATTATTTCTCATTGGTGATTTTGTTAAAAAAATTTTTTTAATTGCAGCAGCCAAAGAAACATGTCCAGAGAAACTAAGCTTTTTAAAAGCTAAAACAGTTGTTTATAGTTGAGGATATTGAGACCATAGTACTCTAGGGGAAGAATGACATTTTCCTAAGTGATAAACATTGCCCATAACTACTACTGTCACACACTAAATGATTCACTATTAACTTTTGCTGCAGTCTTTGTTTTTTAGTCTGTTCAATATAAAATTACAAAGTAAAATGGTAAAATTCATACTGAAGTCTTTCAGTGACAACATATATGAGTCACAAGTAACGTCTAGCAACATACATTTTCTATTCTGTCCAAAGACCTTCATTTCTACAATTTTCAACAGCCGTATATTCAAGCTCAGATAACAGTTTCCAAAAATTTTAGACAATTAAGTACAAAGGAAATTTTCATATTTCAAAATTTAACCCAGTTGAATTGGAGGTGATTAATCTTAAGTATAATGACACTTAAAGGCAATATCAAAAGAAGAATTTAATAGAATAAGCAATAAGTATATTAAACCCAATTAAAGTATATGCTTTTTGATTAATAGCAGTATTTAGTAGTACCAGTCTACAAAAAAAAAAAAATGTTTTGAAAGACAAAATATAAAAAAGAGCTGGGTATGAGCTTAGTGGTACAGTGCTTGCCTAGCATTCATGAGGTACTGGGTTTGATCTGCAGTACTACCCAAAAAAAAGTATGTGAGGTCTCATTTCAGGTCAGCATTTATTGATAAACATTTGTGTCAGAACCTCTAAATTTGAACCTAGTTAAGTGAAGTTATTGTTAAATCTAAATTTACTATAGTAAATTAAAATTTTTTATATATAATATGTACCTACATTATCTCAGTTTGTTTCTATCAGAAATAGATGATTTCCCAAGGAAGTAATTCTCCAGAAAAAAAATAATAAAAATATATATGGTGTAATGATAGAAAGTCAAGATAAGCAAAAAAGAAATATGAGTTTAACGTCATATACAATAATTTATTATTTATTATTGCTGTATAATGATTTCAGATGAATTATTTGTGAACTCATAAGTGTCTGCTACACTAATAGTAAGAAAACAATTATGTCCTCCTATGCTTGTATGTGAGGTTGCTGGCAAGAGAATGTGGAGAATTATTAATTGTTCTGAATGAGAATTACAGGTTTTTAAATTGCCACTTGAAACTCAGGTTCAGTTTCTAAGATGATACAACTTTTATTTTTATTTATTTGTTTGTTTATTTTTTGGTACCAGGGATTGAACTCAGGGGCACTCGACCACTGAGCCACATCCCCAGCCCTATTTTGTATTTTATTTAGAGTCAGGGTCTCACTAAGTTGCTTAGTGCCTCATTTTGGCGGAGGCTGGCTTTGAACTTGCAATCCTCTTGCCTCAGTCTCCCGAGCTGCTGGGATTACAGGCGTGTGCCACCGTGCCTGGCTTGATACAACTTTTATTTGGTACATTTTAGGTCTCTCTTCCTATTTTTTTTTTGTTTGTTTTGTTTTAATTTTTTAGGTGGACACAACACAATGCCTTTATTTTTATGTGGTGTTGAGGATCGAACCCATGTCCCACTCGTGCTAGGTGAGCACGCTACCACTGAGCCACAATCCCAACCCCCTAGAAGTTTTTATATTCTTGAATGGATATTGATTCTTTTTATACCTTGCCTTGTTTAGGGAGCATTTAAGGGAGATTGAGTGGCACTATATAGTATTAAGTGTTAAATTCTAGGGTCCTCTTAAAGTGTATTTGTAGGGAATCTACAGTACAATAAAATAGAAAAAAAAATTATAGACTGAGAGAACTTGGAAGATAAGATATTTAAGTTGGACTTTGATGGATTACTAGGATTTAGGTTTTTAGGGGAATATTGGGAGAGCAATTCATGTGGGGTTTAGGGGATTTTAGGGTTTAAGTGTTCAGCCACTAAACTAGCATGAAACCTGGCACTCAGAGGTGCCCACTGAGTACCTGTTAGGTAAATAAATAAGGAGTTATTTAAGGAATTTTTCAGAAGAAATACATGGCATGTCAGAGGGGGTTATCCATTCTTGATTGTCATAGCAAGATTTGTTAAATATTAGCCAAGGCTCTGTTGACATTACCTGACATCTGTTCCCTTTTTTCTGATTGCTTTTGCTATTGATTTAACCCAGATTGTGTAATAATGTAATAGTTGACTTCTCCCTATTGTTCCCAGTATTTCATCCCTTATTGTTACATTTGTGTAAGTGCTTGATTTTCTAATTATGATGATTGTTTTGCACACAGAAAGTTTTCACATAATTATTCTAATGGCTGAATGAAAAGTCATAACCTTAGTAGTTTTTCAGAATATACTGGCAGCACATCTACTTAGCCTTTCAAAGTCAGCAATGATATGTAATACTTAGTTTTTTAAATGAGTCTTTCATCTCACTCTAAGTTAAATAGTAGCTGGATTGTCATTTAGATTACTATAGTTGAATGCGCTTTCTTTAATTCCTTGGAGGTGATGTCCTTACAATATTTATTCTTCAGTGTTCATTTTCAGGCTAGTAAAACAGTGCATCTGATGGGCGCTCAAGTGTTTAACTCACACTGGGTTGTAGACGTAGAAAACTAGATAAGTTACTGAATATTAACTATTATTTTTACCTTAGATATCTTAATGCAATTCAGACAATGTGTCCACATATTCTCCGTTATTTGACTACTGCAGTTATAACAAACAAAGATGTTCGCAAACGCCGGCAGGTGCTAAAAGATCTAGTAAAAGTTATTCAACAGGTAAAACAAATCTTTATTTTTTTTTAAAGTACCACAACTTTAGGTCTAGTCTGATTTTCTAAAATAAGACTCTTATTTCTTAAGGTAAAAATGTACTGAAAATAGGAGAGAAGCATACATGAAGTTTAGAAGTCAGAAGAGATTTAAATTAGCATTTACTGTCTTTATGTCCAAGATATTCTTATGTTAGATGTGATATGAACGATTATTGCTGTTTGCTAGGTGACTACTTAATGCATATGTGTTGCTCTTACTGCAAAGACAAGCTATCTGGAGCTGCTTGTTTGGGAGATCATTAGCTGCCTAATTCTAGAGGAATGACCTTTAGAATAGTCTTCAAGTTGGGCATAAGCCATACAGCCCTGCTGATTGATTTGTAGTGAGCTCCCCTCCCCCCCTCCAAAAAAAAAACCCTTAAAACACCATGGATTAGGAGAAATTGTAAAAATTTTATCCAAGAATAAAATAAATTACAAAGAAGTAATTGTCACTAGTAGGTAAAAAAGAATATATCTGTACCTGGGAAAGTTCATCATTGTTTATAAACTAAAGGACACTTTGGTCAAGCTTTGGAATGATTTTAAGATGAGAATTTGGAGTTGAAAAGTATTACAACCTTACGGTGATCTGGAATCAGGATTGTAGCAATTGCTTTGAGAAGATGATGCTAGGTTATTTGCTATGAATCAATGGTAAAGAGGAAGGAAACAGGAAGAGTGGGATCTTTTAGGAGCAGTTGATAAACAGGGTTTAATCCAATCTAACTGGACATTTGACTTAATTTAACAGGAGTCTTATACATATAAAGACCCAATTACAGAATTTGTTGAATGCTTATATGTTAACTTTGACTTTGATGGGGCTCAGAAAAAGCTGAGAGAATGTGAATCGGTGAGTATAAATATTTACTTATAAACTAATTACATTTTTTAATATTATAGAGTTAATCAGTTGAATCAGAAATATGTTAATCTTAAAATGGCAGATTATTTGGAAATTATAAGAGTGAAGATATTTTTAATGTTGGCTTATATGTTAAGTTAGTTTGTTAAAACAGTGGAGGTATTTTGGGCTGGGATGGTAGCCCGGGTGGAGTACTCATCTAACACATGGGAGGCACTGGATTCAAATAAATGAATAAAGGTATTGTGTTCATCTACAACTTTTAAAAAATGGAGGTATTTTAAATGCACACATGAATACTTAATTAGGTAGGTCTTTTATATGTATAGGCTGGGTCACTGAATTACATGTCACAACTGCGATTCACTGTTTTGTTTTATTGGTGGCTGTCTTCAGAGTTGTAGTTATGAAATAACTATGGTGTTTCTATTGTTTAATTGAAACTTGAATTAGTTAATGAGTTTTAAATTACTAAAATAAGAACTTACCTGATAAGCATAGTTCCATTTACTAGATTCTCAAGTTACTAGACATCAGTTTTATCTTTTGTACTCAGGCTAAGTTGACAGGCTAAGATCTTATTTCTCTAAAAAAAATATATATATATATATATGTATGGAAATACACATTCAGAGTTGTGTTTTTTGTTTTTTTTTGTTTTGTTTTGTTTTAGTTGGTGCCAGGGATTTAATTCAAGGGTACTTTTTTAGTTAAGTTGCTTAGGGCCTTGCTGAGTTGCTGAGGCTGACTTTGAACTTAGGATCCTCTTGCCTCAGCTTCCCAAGTTGCTGATATTACAGATGTGTGCCACTGCACTTGGCCAGACATAATTTTCAAACATTAGACAAAATAGAAAATTAGAATCCAGTTTGATAATTTGTATATTTATTGTCATCTGTGACATTTTTGGAGTATATTCACTATGCTAAATATGGAGGCCTTCCTGTAAATCCATGTTACCTGATTGCTGTTCTTGGAGTTAAAATATTCTTCCTATGGAATAGGAGCCATCCCTTGATACCTTTCCTTTAGCTTTCCAAGCCTACTTTTTTCTGTCACAGAAGTATTCATGTCTGTTATTTAAGTAGCCTAAAAAGATATCTCCAGAGGTCTTCTGTATATAGGACAAGACAAATCTATTCTTTCTCAAAAGATTGCTCTGTTATTTAAAGTCATCAGTGGAATGAGTTTTGAGGTCTTTTTTCCTCAACCATTGTTTTACTGCTTGTTTAAGTTGTTAGATGCTAGAACATATGTAGTGTCTTGAGAGTGCTATGGTGTAGAACTCTGTTTAGGTGGTATAGTTGTAGTGATTAGAACAGTAAGTAAAGCAGACAGAGCGTTTGAGTCAGGTTTTGAAAATTGCTTGTATGAATCATTAATTTTTTTTTTTTTCATTTTACACATATAGGTGCTTGTGAATGACTTCTTCCTGGTGGCTTGTCTTGAGGATTTCATTGAAAATGCCCGTCTGTTTATATTTGAGACTTTTTGTCGAATCCACCAGTGTATCAGCATTAAGTAAGAACCCTGATTTGATATGTATTTTTTACTTTCAAATTCCTGGAATTTTCCGCTTATTATAAAATAGTTATACTTACTAGAATCCCAGTTAATTGACTCTTTATTTTATTTCACTTATAAAATAAAAAGGAAACAATTTATTAGAGATTTATAAAAAATTAACTTTTTGATGCTGCAGACTCAGAAATATTTTTAGTTTTCATGTGTGTGGCACAGCATAATTTTTCAAAATAAGAAGTTTAAGGTAGTATAAGATTCCTAGTTACTTGGTAAGGAGTAAATACTATTGTACCATTACATAGGAAGAAAACCAAAGTTACCAGTTTTAAAAGGATTTTCAAAAGTAGTTGAAATAAGTAGTTAGCCCTCAGTAAATTTTAAGTTTTGTTGAAAGACACTACATTTGGTAATCATTTGTTAATTAAGTTTGTTTTATTTAATTACCTATTTGAATTCTCATACAGTAAACTCCTGTGACATCCTAAAATGTTGAAACATGGAAAAATTATGGTGAATTTTAGTTGAAATTTTCTTTTATGTGAGAAAATTATTGGGAAAAAAATTGTGAAATGTACATAACCTATTCGAAACTAATTTCACATTTTAGAGTTTGAAAAATAATTACTGCCTTTGGCCACAGATGAAGTCAAATAAAAAACATAAAAACTTAGTACTTTAATGTTTGCCTCTGAGGAATTGTGTGTAGACCAAATTCTTTTTCTTTAATGTTATTTTAGTGGGCTGTTATTTAAGTGATTATCAGGAAGTGTTTATCCAGAGTTAGAAGTATAGAGATCATGGGACTTTTCTTGTTGATCTTGAAATTTAGTTTTATTTGTACTTTACTAAAGCATGAAGACATAATTTTAAAAATCTGTCTTACACAATACATTTATAGTCTGAGATAAAGAGGTAATAACTGAATTCATGCATTGTTTGTTCTTAAGATTTATAATTAGAGCTTGTGAGAGAATAATGTTAGCATTTTGGTGTTCGTTGTGGAATTTTCTCCATTTATCGTTAAAATGTGGTCACTTGGGTGTTTGGGGATTTTTGTTTGTTGTTTAGAACTTCTTTACCCCGGTTGTGAACCTTTTGAAATGTTCTCTCTCCCTTTTGCGTCTTTATCGCTGACTGTACTAATTTTGTAGCACCTAGCATGCTTTGTACAGTGTAAATATTTGTTAAGTGAATAAATTTCTTTTCTTCTTTGTAGTAGTAAGCTAACATTTTTGTACATTACAGTGTTTGGGGTTTTTTTGGGGGGGTTGAGGGGTACCAGGGATTGAACTCAGGCATTTGACCACTGAGCTACATCCCCACCCCAGTTTTGTATTTTATTTAGAGATAGGGTCTCACTTAATTACTTAGCGCCTCCCCTTTGCTGATACTGTCTTTGAACCAACCATTCTCCTATCTCAGCTTCCAAAGCTGCTGGGATTACAGGCCACACCCAGCCCATTACAATGTTTTTTAACTTTGTGTTTTTAATCAAAGGTTTTTTCAAATTCTTACTGTTTGCTTTTATTATCTTCTAGACCTTGGATTCACTCTTTTATTTCTTAAGATTCAGTTTCCTATGTTTAGCAGTGAAATAAATTTAAGTATTTTTCCTGTCTACTTAGGAGAAATGTATAGCTCACTCAAAGAAAATAATAAAGTAGGAATTTTTCTGTAAACTGGTCTGTAGTATTATTATTGCCAAATAATTTTCAGATTTATCATAGTGTAGATTTTTATTTTTTCTTTGATTCCTTTAATTTTCTGCTATACAATGTCTCTAAAACATTTTCAGACTAAATTCCTGGTGGTTTTCCAAAGTTCATTAATCTCTTTCTTCTATAGTGATAGTACTTGCTTTCATTTACGGTTGTTCAAACTTTAAAGCTCCCTATGAAATGTTTCACTAACTTGGACAAGTAAGAATACATAGATTTTTTAAAAAAGCAAAGTAAAGAATACACAGATTAGTATATTTTCTCTAAATACTAAGGTAGAATTTTTGAGCTGAAAGAAATGTTGGGAACTTTTTAACCCACCACTACAGTTACCTAGATTAGACTCTTCAGTAGATGTTTTTGCAGTGATGGGAATGTTATATCTCTATTATTCAGCATGGTTCACTTGAAAGGTAGTTTACATTTCAAGTTGTAGAACCATGGATTTCAAACCTTGAGTGGTCATGATGCCTATGCATCATGTAAACTAAAGTACTTTTTTTCAAATGCAGTATTACATATATTTGTGTATGTGTACAAACAGATCAAAGCAGGGCCTACTTATCCCATAGCTCTTTTTCTACTGACAACTAAGAATTCATTTTGGAGCCTTGAGACTTCTGAAACAAAGGTTTACAAAACACAGAGTGTAAGTCCATTAGCTGGGCAACTTAAGGCTCAGGCCATTAATCTTACTTGGGTCTTATTTAGTGTCAGAACCTAGGGTAATAGGTTTCTGTACCTTACTATAAATTCCTTTTCATTGTAAACAGTTTGTATTTTCAGAAGTAATAGGTTTAGACCATTTAGCCATTTAGAGTGTCAGTTGAGCCAGAGGGTAAAGATGAAATCCCAAAGTTTGTGTTTAACTCAGAGTCTCTGTAGCTTTGTTTTACACAGTTCTTTGTAGCCACCTTGAATCAAATTTACTAAAAGTAAGCTGTTCTGTGATATAGCCAGAATACCTGGTTATTCCAAAGTACAGCCAGAATTGAAAGTCACTACATTTGGTCACCATTTTTTTTGCCATGAAATTACAGCCTAGTATAGTAATGGAATGGGAGATCAGTGATCTAATATCTTATATAATAAATAAGGTAGCTTTTTTCATATTTTTAAAGCTGCTCCACTGAATTAGAAATACCCGAAGCTGAAAATAATTGATATTAATTATTCATGTTGGGCTTTCACAAATGCAGCAAACCTCTTGATTCAGATTCCAAGGACTTGGAATTCATGAAAATGATCAATAGAACTAATATTTACTTTTAAACATAGCAAAAAAGCAACCATTCTTCAATTCAGAATGTTTCATTTATTCTTGTACTGGGGGTTGAACCAAGGAGTGCTTAACCACTGAGCCATATCCCCAGTCCTTTTTATTTTTTATTTTGAGATAGGGCCTTGCTAAGTTGCTGAGGTGGCCTTGAACTGGATATCCTTCTGCCTCAGCCTCCTAAGTAGCTGGGATTACAAGCATATGTCACCACACCCAGCTCTATTCCAGAGGTTATTAAACTCAGCTTTACATTGAATTAATCTGGAGAAATTAAACAACTTAAAAAGAATTGATTTTCTGGCCTTGCCCAAACTTTCTGAATCAAAATTGCTTAAAAAAAAATATGAAGAAAGGAGAAAAATACTAACCAAATTATATTGTTATATCATGTACAAATATGTAACAGCACCACCATTATGCATAATTATAATGTACTAATAAAAATATAGGGAGTAAACTTGAAAATGAGTGAAAGCTTCTCCAGTGATTCTTTTACAGTCATACTTAGGGAATCATTGCTTTATCTAAATTAGTGATTCTGATTACATGTCAGAATCAAGTGATAATCTTTGAAAAGAAATAAAAATAATGGGTGAACACCTAAAAGACAAAAACACTCTCGGAAATAGGGGTAAAATCTATACTGTATTTTTGTAAAAGGCTTTTAAGCAATTTTGATGCAAACTTGTGTGTTTTCCTAAATCTTAACATCATTTTTTGGTTTTAAGAATTATAGGAGGGCCCCACTCCCATACATGTCCTTTGTTCATTTTCTTCCATTATTAACATCTAACAAAACCATAGTAAAATATTGCAACCTGAATGTTTTACATGGGTACATTCAAGGTACCATTACCACAAGGACCTCTCAATTTGAATTGTTCTTACTTTCCTCCCACTACTTTCTTATTCCCTGCAACCATGCTTCTTCCCATTCTATAGTTTTTTTTTTGAGAATGTGCAAAACCTTTTCTGAAAGGTAGTATTCAAATTTTTGAAAGAACAAATAAACAGTGTAGTAATTAATTAATAACAGAATAACCAATATGTATAGTTCAAAGAAGAACACACAGAGAGTGTCTTCTCAGGCCAGTCACTGGGGAGAAAGCTGAGAGTATCCCCTCAAAAAACTTAAAATACAGAGGAATAAGTAGATATTAAATAAATGCACAAATGAATATAAAACTGCAAATTAAGAAAAGTGTTTTGAAGAACATTATATAGTGGTTAGCAAGAAGTACATGGACATATTTAGTGTATTGGAGAAATGAAACAAGTAATTTAGAAGTTTTGGTGAACCCTGATAAATCTTTAAATGAAATTTCCTAAGCACCAAACTAGATTTTTTTCCACTGAATACTAATTATGACACATTATTCCATTCACTAGTTCATGTTGGCTTGCCTCTACCTCTAATTACTGTATATTTATTTGATATTTTATCTTTTGAGGGGGAAAAGCATATGTTTCTGGCCTTTTGCCTGTCCCTCAAAGGATACATTTTAAATGCTGAATAGAATAGTGAAATTTGTGGTTTATTAAACAACTCTACAGTCATGATATGGAACATTCTTACTTGTTGACTATAAGCACATGTGATAGTCATATTTTTATAAAAATGCATGTTAAGGATGTTTTTATCAGTTTATATACAATCCTATAGATTTGTAGGATAAGTTACAAATCTGTTTATTATAAAATATGCAACATCTGTCAAAAGAGATTACCATGGTGGGTTTAATTTAGTATAACTGGATAGTTTATCAGATGTGTTGTGTGTCTGAAATTTAAAAGCTGTTTTAAAATAATTCTTGGACCAGTTTTCAACTGTAGATAAAAAAACAAAGTATGGAAGTAATATTTTGAATGTGTATGATAAACACAATGGTGTATACATTAATATGATTTCCCTAAAGAGAGCTAGTTTTGGCTTTTCACTAAAGAAAGTATTTGCCAACTACTCTTACGGATTTTAAATTATGATATCATTACTTATTTTATGAAGTAACATTTTAGATCTTTTTAAAAAATATGTTTTTAGTTGTAGATGAATCCAATACCTGTATTTAATTTTTTTATTTTTCTGTGATGTTGAGCATCAAACCCAGTGCCTCACAGGTACCAAGCAAACACTCTACCACAGAGCCACAACCCCAGTCCTACGTGTTGGATCTTAATAGTTTTTCTAAAAGTCTTATATCACATAAAAATTCATATCAATAAGCATAAGAATTATACTTATTGATAGGAGAGAGAAGTAGAACATGGCTAGACTGAGATAGTTTCAAAGACCATTATCATTGTATTTCTTTTTTAACTGTAATATAAGGTAGTACACTCTTTTTTAACTACTGAAGATATTGAAAATTCAGTGAGAATTTTCAGTTATTACATGCAGCATTTAACATTTCTCAGTTTTCTTCTATTTTTCTTCTATTTCTTTTCAGTTTCACAGTTAAACACAGTTTCTACTTAACACTTATTTTTTATTTTCATACCATACACTTACTAAAAACCTGAAATACTTTTCTTTGGAAATATTAGCCATATCGTTCAGTAAAAACTAGGCCAGAGGTTCACATATCTTAATGCCTGAAACAGCAGTATTTATGTTTATCAAATAACATTTTTATGTGAGATTATATAAAGAAGCAGTTAATAAGACATAGGAAATGCTGGACTCCAAATTCTTATTTACCCAAATCTTTTAAGATAAGAAGTGTTGGTGGGGGGTGGTGGTTGATGGCTATGGGAGAGTTCAGAGAAGGGAGACCCATCTAAAAAGATTAGGCACTGAAGACTTGATAGTCCCTACATCAAGATTTACATATATATGTTCTTAAGTGGGACCACTGGTATTAATTACTGCCCAAAACAAAAATGTGTTTTGTGCTAGAATCGTGAACATACTTAATTAAAGAAATTGAACTGAGTATAGACTATTTTTGCTTTGTCTTTTGAATTAGTACTTAACTCTGTCTTATTTAACATTCAATATGGTATTTGTCAGGACAAGTAATCAAAGATGTATGAACGAGATTTATAGAAAATATTTACATGTCTCCTTTAAGTTACCTATAGACAAGGTTGAGATTTTTGGTGTAATCTAAATGTAGAATTTATTTTTTTAATGTTTAAAATCTGGGTTGTATTAGATATTTTTCTCATTCTACATTTGATGCATTTTATCTTTTACTTAGTTTATTGATATATTGAATGATTCCTAATAACATCAGGACAACTTAAGCCAACTTTTTTTTTTTTTACTTTAAATTTAAGTTTTCCTGATATTATTAATTCCTCCCACTTCTAGTACTAGGGATTGAACCCAGGGTTGCTTTACCACTTAAACTACATCCCAGCCCTTTTTTATTTATTTATTTTTGATATAGGGTCTTTTAAAGTTGGTGAAGTCCTCCTGCCTAAGCCTCCCAAGTAGCTAGGATTACAGGCATGTGCCACCATGTAATTATCCAGCTAGGATAATACATTTTTTAAACTTTTCAAACCTTTACTACTTTTGTATGACATTATTAGAATGGAAAAGAATTGTAGACTTTGAGAATTTCTGTTAATCATTAATTCAATTTATTGTATTTTCATGTTACTTAAAAGAAACTAGACTATTGCCATATTTAATTCACTGTAGGAAAGATTGATGGCTTAGGTAATCTGAGACACCATCAATAATTTAATAACAATTCTTAGACCTAATTTCAGGTTTTTCTTTGACTTGATTCACTAAAGTAAAGGACAACAACACAGTACGAACAGTAAATCCCCAAAGTGCAGTTAGAGCTCACAGCATGTAAATCATTTGGGTCTTGCAAAATTGTCTTGCAATGTTGAATTTTTTTCAGCCGTGTTGGAATACAAGATTTAGAATATGGATTTAAAGAAAGAGGTGGGATAAGAGAATTATAGTGTAGTTACATAAATTGATTTTTTTTAAATCTTAAAATCGAAAATTAGATATAATTTCCTCAAGAAAACTGTTGGCAAAGCCCTGAACTAAAACTGGCAAACACTGTGCCTTTCATATAGTCCTTCAAGTTTTTCTTCATTAGTCTTAGTTTATATATTTTCAGAATTAGGTGATTATACCCTGCCCTACCTCCTGTTTAAAACTCTAATGGCCAAGATCAGGTGATATTTTAGTGTTAGTATCTAACACAGTTCATATTTTATTAAATAAATGACAGGGAATGAAGAGAAGTGGTTTGGTTTGGTCTGCATGTAGTATTCATGAGGGAGAATATTGAGATGTTGGAAACCTGTTCAAAACAGGTTTCTCTGTTTTGAAGGGAGCTTGGGAATAAACTGATTAGTTGGGTTTTAAGACTAACCTGATAGCTCTGTAAAATAGATTACATTGAGATTTAAGAGGTTAATCAGTTGGAGAACTGGGAAATAGCAATGGAGGCTAAACTAGGAAAGGGACTAAAATAAGATTCAGTCTATTATTGTCTCCTGCGTGAATGGCATTGTGCTAATTGCTGGATACATAGTAGTAAAGAAGGAGAATATAGTGCATGCTCTTTGGTTACATATATATGGTCTACAATAAAAAGTAGATATACAACAAAATAACCTACAGCTATTATTGATACTGTTGAAAAGGAAGGGGGTTGGTTATAAAAGCACCAAATAAATGCATCATAGTTTGAAGAGGTGTCTTGGAAGGCTTATGAGGATGCTGTTTTAGCTGAGACCCATGTTAACAGCTCTAAGTGAAGAAAAGCGAAAGTGGGCCTATTTAAGCAGATTTCACAGCATGTGCAAAGGCCCTGAAGTATTTAAGAGTATGGCGTGTTTAATGAACAGAGAGGTTTAGTATGGCTTGTGGAGATGAGAGTCTTTAAAAATGAGAATAGATGTGTAAGGAACTTTAGATGAGAAATTACGATTAATGACAGAAGAATTTCTTAATTGGGCATAGGCAACAAGGAGAGGAATCTTAACTTAGGTTTCAAGACTAGATATTTTGTTATTACTTTAATAGCTTGTAAGTAGGTTCTATATTGTAACTTTAAAAACTTTTATACTTGCTATGTAAAAATTGTTTCTGCTTTTTAAAAGAATATAGATCTTAAAGATTTCAATTTCAGTAGTTATTTTACCTTTGCTAACTGAAGAAAAATATGAGTATAAAATTTTGGAAAACTTGTTATTTATTTCTAAATTAGCAGCTTCAGATTTGCTTACTTTAGTGCACATGAGAATGGAATTTATATTTCTCTAAAACAAGTCAAGTACCCATGAAAAATAAAAGGAAGCCACAGAAAACACAATTATAAGAATTCTTCCTTAAAAAAATACCTTTTTGTTTAAATAAAACGGTACTCTTTCCTATTTTGGGATTTTAGAAATCACCTCTTCATAAATTTGTACCTTTGTATTGGTAGCCCAACTTAATTTTCACATTTTAACTCCCTGTCAATAAACATGAAATAAGAATACCACAGAGAAATTATTTTTATAAAGATACTTTTATTAAGTAAATTTAGGTTAGAGTTTGGTTGGGAGCTCTAGAATTACATAATTATAAGAATTAATTATACTAATGTCTTAAATATTTGCATTTTAAAGGTGAGAATGCTATCAGTTCAGGAATTGTAGTCTTTTTGCAAGGAATTATTTTGTTGATGTTTTAATCAAACCAGTGATTACACCAAGGGGCTGGCTATTGTGTAATATTATCATATGTCATATATGCGTGCATATATATTATATTTTTTAATACTATACATGCATACATAGATACTCTCCCATCAACTGACTGATGATTTAGCTGCTATAAAAGCTAGAACTTTGTTTTAGCCCTGATAAATCTAGCACTGCAGTGGTCATCTAAAATCTGATTATAAGTTGAAAAAATATAAAATACAGATTGATTGATGTCAGAAAACATTTTTAGATGAAGGACTTAAAGAGTTTGTCTTTCTGATTATCTCAGTTTGATAGCCATTTAGGTTATGTGGTGTACATCTCTGTGGAGAAACCTGAATTTGTAACATAATCATACACAGTATCCTTTTGCTTTTGTTGTTTTTCATTAGATTATACTTATTTACTGATGCTCCTTATAGGTTTACTTTGTATAATCATTATATATCATAAAACCTGTTTTTCCCTCACATTGTTATGTATAAGGTGGTACACCAGAAACCAGAAGGATTTCTATAAATACAGACATAGTACCTTCCACTCAAGGATCTTATAGTCTGGCTGGTGAAATGAAAACATTACAAGACAGTAGACATAAATATGAACAATGCAGACATGGTATGTAAAAGAATGTAACCCAGAAGTCTCTGTACAAAGTGGATCAAACACTATGTATGTAAAACAAGTTTTTGGCCTGGTTAATTAACATTGCTGTTTTTACTTTTTTTGTTATTAGTATGTTGGCAGATAAACTGAACATGACTCCAGAAGAAGCTGAAAGATGGATTGTGAATTTGATTAGAAATGCAAGACTGGATGCCAAGATTGATTCTAAATTAGTGAGTATTGTGTTAGTTATGGTACATACTAAATCATAATCACTGATTTTTTTACTACTTCTGGGAATTTTCTATTGGTACATTTAATCTATTAAGAATTTTTGTTTCATTTTTTTTAATGCATAATAGTTCTTTGAGGTTAACATCAACCTCTTGGTTTTTTCTTGCACATAATTATTGTTATTTCTGTACAGTATATAAAAATATGTGTAACAATACGTAGTATTGTCATGTCATGCTCATGCCTTACTGGGAAGCTTGTCATTAGCATTACAGGAACAATTTTCCTCTGCTTCATTTTAGGGCCATGTGGTTATGGGTAACAATGCAGTCTCACCCTATCAGCAAGTGATTGAAAAGACCAAAAGCCTTTCTTTTAGAAGCCAGATGTTGGCCATGAATATTGAAAAGAAACTTAATCAGAATAGTAGGTCAGAGGTAAGAACCACTTATTTTTTTCTTTCTGTCTGGGATTTAGCAAGAACATAATTGCTGCATGAATTTGGAAAACATTTCAGTATCAGATTTTTATCTTTCCAACTTTATAAACATCTTGTTTTAGGAAATTACTAACTGAAAATAATTTTTTCTATGAAGTATTATATATGTTAAGATTAAGGAACTGAAACAATTTTGTCTTCCTGTGTGACTTCATTAACTCATTTCTTCATGGTTTCAATATTTCATTTAGTTAGTAGTTGATAACATACCTACATGTGTAGCCTTCTTGTGCTTGAAATGTGTGTTCTTTCTAAGTAAAAGAAATGTGTCTATTAAAATGTTGGTCTTGTTTTACCTATTAATACTGGTTTTTTACAAAATTCATTATATCTTTTATCTGATGTTCATATTTAACTGTCAAAAAATAATGCCCTATTTTGGTAGAGATCCTGTATATTAGATATTGAGGGAACTTGAATGACCTTGTAATTTTGAGATTCCAAATCATCCTTAATTCTCTTTAGGTGTTAAAATTATATGTGGCTGGGCATTGGGAAGTTGTTAGGTAGGAGGAAATTGTGGAACATTCAGGTACTCCATTTAATTGAGATTTTAGAGAAAGGTTAATTTTAAAAGAAAAGGATGAATTAGAATGGCATCTTTCAACCAAGTCTAGAATAACTGAATTATTAATAAATTTTATGATTTTTTTTTCTGTTTACTCCAGGATCACTTTGTATCGATTATTGTTTCAGTGTTGATGATTCTGTTATTGTTATATTTTGCTATTTGCCAAAAGTTATATTAATGCTGTAACACTTTTTTATATGTTAGCTTTTTCAGAAAGTATTTTCTATTTACCATGTCAATTTTTTTCTGCACATTTTAGGCACCTAACTGGGCAACCCAAGATTCTGGCTTCTACTGAAGAGCTGTAAAGAATACATGAAAAGGGGGAATATGAAATAATAAAGCCAATATATAAAGGGTGACACATTTTAGAAGCAATTAACATATTCAGTGTACATTTTGAAGAATTTAAATAAAATTGGCTGTGGTTCATTTTCATTTGTTGTGATTTTTTTCCTTGTATGTGCAAGTATGTGTTTTTAACTTTTTATTTTGGAATACTTATATATTCGTAAAAAGTTGAAAAAATTGTACAGTGAGGTCTGTGTCAGCTAAACCCAGTTTCCCCTCTTTTATTATTATTTTTTTTAATCTTATAAAATATCAAAACCAGGTTAGGGGCTGGGGTTGTCGCTCAGTGGTAGAGAGTTTGCCTCTCGCATGTGAGACATTGGGTTCCATCCTCAACACCACAGGAAAATAAACAAACAATAAAGAAACTGTGTTAATATACAACTAAAAATATTTTTTTTAAAAAACAACCAGGTTATTGACATTGGTTCAATGTGTGTGAATGCCTCTAAAGTATTTTATCACATGTATAGATTTGTGTAACTGTCATTGCAGTCAAGGTGCAATACTCTCATTAGATCATTTTCATGTGACCTTTTTGTAACTCTAACTAACCTAGCAGCTCTAATTCCCCAAGAAAAACTAATCTGTTCTCCATCGCCAGAATTTTATCATAATGAGAATATGACAAGTAGAATTAAAGTTAGCCCCCTGTGTCTGCAGGTTCTGTATGCAGACTTGACTTTTCTGGTGATTATTTCTTTAATTCACCACTTATGTAGTAATTTTATTGTGTTATGCATTATAAATAGTCTAAAGATATAGCAAGAAGTGCCTAGTTAATATCCAAATACTATTATTATTTTTTTTTAAGAGAGAGTGATAGAGGGGGAGAGAGAGAGAGAGAATTATTTATTTTTTTTTTTAGTTATCGGTGGACACAACATCTTTGTTTTGTATGTTGTGCTGAGGATCGAACCTGGGCTGCACGCATGCCAGGCAAGCGCGCTACCGCTTGAGCCACATCCCCAGCCCCGTATTATTTTTTTTATGTAAGAGACTTAAACCTCCATGGATTTTTGTAACCCCCTGCAGATATAATTGAATGTAATATGGGACCTTTCAAGATTAGCTTTTTCTCCCTCCCTTTTTCCCTCTCTCCCTCCCTCCCTCCCTCCCTTCCTTTCTTCCTTCCTTCCTTCCATTCATTTATTCATGGTTGTGCTAGGAATTGAACAATTCCAGGGCCTCACACATGTGAGGCAGACCTTTACCCTGAGATTATTATATTTCATATATTTTCATTCAATTCCTTGAGATCCATTGAAATTGTCATATAGATCACTGATTTGTTGCTTTTTATTGGATTTTATGGTATTGATGTACCATGTTTTTTAACTATGTACCCATCGAAAGATATTTGGCTCTTTCCATTTGGGGGATTTTATAAATAAAGATGTTCCTTGGTTTCTTCAAAAACTTCTTTAATCACTGTGTAGCTTCAGAGACCAAATAGGAGTATAAGTTGAATTTTATAATGACTATATTAGACAACATAAGTGCACACACACACAATTTACTGGATAGCTAAGGTATTTAAGAAGTCTAAGGCCTTTATTGGATCTCCTTTACAAGGTCTTCCCCCTCCGCCTTTGGTTATTGAATTAAAATACAGATAAAATATTTCTGCTTTTATGTAATGGTACAAAGAAAAGATACATGCGTTTTCTTTCTCTCCACTCCCGCTTTTTTTTTTTTTTTTTTGTCTTTTAGGCCACCTCCAACATGCAGTTGTTTATAGAGACTACAATAATTAATTGCATCTTCCATTTAAAGAACTTAGAGAACGTCTAATACTAAACTTAGAGTAGGAAGCCAACAAGCTTTCTGTAACAGAGACCATATGTTCTCTGTTGCAACTATTCAACTATCTTGTAGCACAAAGGCAGTTTTTGCATGTAAATGAATGCTTATGGTTGTGTTCCAGTAAGATTTTTATTTACAGAAACACCCAAGTGCCAGAATTGGACCACCTCCTAAGATTTCTAGCCCTGGCTTGGAGTATTGATACTTTAAACCATAGTCCAGAGGTGCTGAAACTAGTGGCAAGATTACTGATTAGAGTAAGCTAAGTGCTAATATATTATTTGCCAGTATTGTGAACATGCTAAAGATAGGGTTGGAAGATATATATGAAG
This sequence comes from Ictidomys tridecemlineatus, assembly GCF_052094955.1. Taxonomy (NCBI): domain Eukaryota; kingdom Metazoa; phylum Chordata; class Mammalia; order Rodentia; family Sciuridae; genus Ictidomys; species Ictidomys tridecemlineatus. The sequence continues at coordinate 29,215,701 of NC_135483.1, forward strand.
AACTATGTAGTGTGTGGATTCTTTTTAGAACAAAATGATCAAGGTTCATAGAGAAAGTACCAAAAAGTGACTTTAGTAACAAGATAGAAACAAATCCTTTAAAGTAGGATATAATTCCATAAATCACAGGTACTGATCTGTTAACAAGTAGTTAATTGCAAAGCCGTATAGAATTGTATACATTAGACTACTTAAGAAGTGAGAAAATCTGCATTTTCCCCTTTTCATCAGAAACCAAAGAGTCAAACCTTACTTTGAGACATTATTAATATTGACTATTGACTCTATTTAAAAACTACAACTCAGTCAAACGATGCTAATGGGCTAACAAATATTTCTGGATAATTACCTAGTCAAGCAGCTAAGAGGTTATCAAATGTGCCCTACTGGACCAGTAAAAATTCAAGGAACAATTGAGTTTTGACAGCTAATGAACATGTACTAAGGCATTTTCTTTTTTAAAATTTATTTATTCTAATTAGGTATATATGACAGCAGAATGCATTTTGATTCATTGTACACAATTGCAGCACAACTTTTCATTTCTCCAACTGTACATGATGTAGAATCACACCATATGTGCAATCATACATGTACCTAGGGTAATGATGTCCATCTCATTCCACCATCTTTCCTGCCCCCATACTTCCTTCCCTCCCCACCCTCCCCTTTGCCCAAAGTTCCTGCATCTTCCCATGCCCTCCCCCGTTCTTATGGATCAGCATCCACTTATTGGAACATTCGACCTTGAGTTTGGGGGATTGGCTTATTTCACTCAGCATGATATTCTCCAGCTCCATCCATTTACCTGCAAATGCTTTGATTTTATTCTTCTAATGCTGAGTAATATTCCATTATGTATATATTCCACAGGTTTTTTATCCATTCATCTATTGAAGGGCATCTAGGTTGCTTCCACAGTTTAGCCATTGTGAATTGAGCTGCTATGAACATTGATGTGGCTGGGTCATGATATTATGCTGATTTTAAGTCTTTTGGGTACAGACTGAGGATTTACTAAGGCATTTTCATGTCCTCAGTCTCTAAACAGGTTGAGATGGATAATTCATTTAAGCCTGGAAATTCTGAAATTTATGTAGTATGATTTATTCCCTCCCGATGAGGAAGAATCCTCAGATATTTGCCCAAGGCCTAACTAGTAAATGTTAACGTAAGGAATAGAAAACAGGTTGTATCACAATTGTAGCACAATCTCCCTCCTTACATCATTGATGCTTTATAATCCTTTCAGTTTAAATTTGTAAAGGGTTATGGTACACATGTTTATACACTCATAAACTTGTGGGTGAGCAGACTGATTCTCAATTCTGTTCTCCATACTATTATTATCTTCCATAAGAGCAAATATATTTTTTCCTAGTGGTATCATCATTTGTTTCTAGTGGCCCCACCAAAAAATAAAAAGAACAAAACTATTGGAACATACAAAACTGAAGAACATCTCTTTTTTTAAATTTATTTATATTTTGCTTCTTTTATATTATATTTATTATATGAATAATTAATTTTTCTACCACTTTTTGCTTTTCACACATTGCTACTTTTTGAACTTGAAAGATGAAGCCACTATGGATTACCAGTATCAGTTGGGGGTGGGGAAAAACATTGATATAACAAGTGGCCATTTCTTTTGCACATTTCCAACATTTGTTGTTAAAATGCTTTCTTGAGGTTTGCAAAAAAATTAATCAATGCTGAGTTTAATTTTATGCTTTGATAACAGGTAAATTTTTCCAGTGAGATGTTGAGCATAAAAAGGTACTAATTTTCTTCTTTGTTAGTATTTTTTTACTCAATAAATTAATCCTCCTATGCATTAGCAGCTTTTACAGGCACATCAAAGAAAAAGCTTTCACGAAACAATAAATATCTGCTTGTGTGCCTTAAATTTTTAGTATGAATTCACAAACATATGTTTATGCTTTTTAATTATAATGAACTATACAAATGAGTACATACATGTATGTGTGTGTGTTACACACATTTTATAATACACACACACATAGACATAAATGTCCAGTTAAAGAAGAAATCAGTGTACATTTATCCAGTACCTCCTACTTGCTACTTATACAACGGTCGTAGTAACTGAAGAGTCTCACTAGTTGCATTCTTCTCTTTGTTTCTGAAAAGTATACTATAATTCCTATTCTAATATTTTTTTATTTAGGATTTTATAGTATATATCCCTAAGAAGAATGCTTATTTTTTATGTTTTCAATCTGTATTTAATTGAAATCATACTTGGTATTTTATAGTTTGCTTTTCTCAACACAGATTCATCCATGTTGATATATTCAGCTGTAATTCATTCCTTTTCAGATCTGTGTCATATTCCACACATATATGATAAATATATAATAATTTATTATTTCAAGTGTTGATGAACACAGGTTGCTTTCAACTTCTTGTTTATCTGGAGTTGTTGGACTGTCTTAGAATTTTGTGTCTATTTACTGGTGAATTAAATCTGTTTACATAAATTATGATTAGTGACATAGCTTCAAATATGTTCCATTTGGCTTTTTTTTTTTAACCTATTGCTTGCTTTCTTAGAGATCATTCTCAGTTTATCCTCCTTGTGTTAGTTGATTATTTTCCTTAAATTAGTTGAGGAGCTAAACATTCTAATTTTATTCTTAAAATAATTACCTTAGAAATTTTAACAAGTCTTTCTAATTTAAAACTTTAAAATTAATATATCTGCCCCACCCCAGAAACATAAGAAAAATTTTATTGGAATAGTCTTCCTTCCAGCTTGCTATTTTGGCCCATATTCTTATAATTAGAATTTTTTATGAGCTTACTTTGAGGATCTCCTTTTCATTGGTGTTCTTCAGTTTCACTATAATGAATCTTAATATGACTTTTATTAATAATGATTGGGATTCACTGAGACTCCTTATTTGGAGGGTGATTTTGTCTTGAATTGAAAATTAGTTCTTTCATATGTCTTCTCCCTGGTTCCTCAGGTTTTTGTTTGTTTTCTACAGCTCTTATACCATAAAAATCTTGTTCACATTTTTTTGTTTTTAATCTTTGCTGCAACAGATTTTGGGTAATTTCTTTAAGTCTGTCCTCCCATTCACTACTGATCTCTTCACCTGTGTCTGATTTGCTGCTACACATCCATTGAATTTCTCATTTCAGTGATATTTTTATCTTTCATAGTCTAATTTAAAAATCATACTTTAAATGCCCATTTGTATTCTTTAAAATTATTTTATATTTTGTCTTTAATTTTTTTTAGTTGTAGATGGACACAGTAACTCTGTTATTTATTTATTTTTATGTGGTGCTGAGGTTCAAACCTAGTGCCTCACATGTGCTAAGTGAGTGCTATACCACTGAGCCACAAACCCAGTCCCTATGTTGTGTTTTTAATCTACTTCTATGCCCCCATTCTTGCCTAAATTGACACCCATAATTTACATGAGTGTACAATAGCTTTTGAACTAGTCTTTCTATAAGCATTCATGATGATGATGATGATGATGATGATGATGATGATGATTACCACCAGAGATTGAACTCAGGGGCACTTAACCACTGAGCCAAATCCCAGCCCTTTTTTGTATTTTATTTAGAAACAGGTTCTCACTGAGTTGCTTAAGACCTCGATAAATTGCTGAAGCTGGCTTTGAACTGATGATTTCCTGCCTCAGCCTCCTGAGCTGCTGGGATTACAGGCATGTGCCACTATGCCTGGCTATGACCCTCCATGAAGAGTCAACAGTCCTCAAATTTAAATTAAATTCTTTTTCTTCTCTGCTTAATAGATAGATAGATAGATAGATAGAACTGATGTAAAAGTTTTGTAAAACAATACCCCTTCTTAGTATATGCAATGATCTCTCATATTTTTATTCTATTTCACTCTATCTTATTGTATTTATTCTATTCTAGCCTAGTCTATTCTATTCTATCCTAATGTACATATGTTGATTGTGTTCCATAGATTGATTTTATAACCTACTAACAGTATCAATCTACCTTTGAGAAGTTCTGTTCTAAAGAGCCACAATCCTCTGTGCTTTGGTGTTTGCAATGCTGCCCCTCTGCATGGGAATGAATTCCCTCCATATACATGTACTTCTGGTATTGTACTTCTTCAGAACTCAGCTATCAAGGAATTTTCCTTTCTCAAGATTGTCCGGATTTTTGTTATAGTCTCAGTCTCATTTGTATTACTTACCTCACTTGTAGCTTTGTTATTATTTTTTCTAATTAGTTAGTAATGACTGTTCTAGAATTTCATTTTCATTTGTTCATGGGTAGTATCTGTCTTGTTCACTACTGAATCTTCAATGTCTGGCTCGTATTAGGCTTTCAGTAAATTAATGAATGAATGTTGCTCAGAATGATATCATAGGGGGAAAACATGGATTTGAAGGTAAAAGATTAAAAAAGAATCTGCTTGTGAGAAAAACCTTAATTTTCAGTCTGATGAGTGCTCTCAACCAAAACCATATGATTCTTATTGTCTGATTTCCTAATCTGTCTAATGACATTTATTGCTTTGTGGGCCTGGCTATTAGAATTAAGCACTGAAATAAGTAAGTAAATAAAACAACAAGAAACTATCACAGCCCTTCTTTACATGAGTGCAAGTTAAGTTCTAGGGCAGACAGAAACTTAAAACAATATAGTATTATTGTATGTGGACACACTTACACTTGCAAAATGCTCTAGGATACATTTTTGAAAAATGGTTTTAAGGTTTTTTGAAGATATTAAAGTTATTGAGATATTACAACTTATGAAAATTTCAAAACATTTTCTCTTGGTCTTGGCTCTGTCTTGGTAATGCTGAGGTAAAAATGGAAAGAGATCATACTAATGATCTCTCTCTCTCTCTCTCAGGTGTTTTCCTTTCAGCATCCCAGTGATCAAGAAAATAGCTGGGCAGCATACAAAGCTATTGAACTTCCAGATTCACAATACTCTGAACTTTTGTCATCTGCTAGCCTAGTGTTGATCCGCAGATATTGTTACTGTTTTGCTTCCCAACTGGTGGGTGTGTGAACAAAGGAAAGTGGTACAGGTATTCTCAAATAACTTTAAGCACTTTGAAGAGGTCACTTTGGAAATAAACCCTGTTGGTTCTTGTGCCACTGTTAACCCAGGAGATGTTGAAAGCCTAAATCAAGTTTGCTTCAGCAGTTAAGCCCAGCAGTTAATACTGAGTAATAAAGACCAGCAGTAAGAAAAGTAGTCAAGGTCAGAGCCAAACTGTTAGAGTGAAATGTTTAAAGCTTCCAAAGAGACTTCAATTAGACTCTTAAAACCAGGCCACTGTTTTGTGTGTTTCTCATGCAGAATTTACTCCTGCAGTTTTAATTCTCAGAGATCAGGCCATCCTCTGGCAAAGCATAAAGTTCCTGGAGAGGCAGCACAAACACTGTTCTATCTTGCTAATTTTTCATCTCATGTATTTAATAAACTGTTTGACTGTTAGATCTGTAAGAAATAACATTAAGGGATCTCCTATTTTGGTTTTTAAAATTGTGTCTCTTGTACTGTCTTCCATTTACTCTGGGGAGATTGGGAGAACAGTGCCAGATTGACTGATTTTGTTTTTAAGTGTGGTGAAGACAATGAAGAGATGAGGAGAATGTTATTGGAAGTTGACATAGTGAACAGGGAAACAGTTTGGCCATGTAGGCACCATTTCAGGTAAATAAAGTAGGTATGTGTAAGACTAATTGTTTAAGGGTATAACTCTTAGATTCTACACTCATTGGTGCAAGAGAGCAGCTGTTTGAGGCCAGAAATATGGTGTGTGCAGAATGACTTGGAGAAAAAAACAACTGGATCACAGAATTTAAAACAACTGAATCACTTATTTAATCAGGATTTAAAATCTAGCAATTTCTCTACAGGAATAAAATGCTACTGAGTTGCTCTTATTTGTGGATTTTTTTTTTTTATCTTGCCTCTATATTGCCCTTTTGGTACAGTAAGCTTGATTTGTTCATCTTGTACTCTGCAAATGGTAAGCATAAAAATACTTAGTAGGAATTACTTGCTCACCATCCATCCATTCAGGTAGACAGGCAATGTTTGGGAAATATTAAAACAACAGCCTGACAAAAGGGGGAAAAAAAAACATTGCTGTGAGGTACCTCTGGTTTTCTCTAATGAGAGATTATGATGCTTTCATTTCACTTTTAAAGACAAATGGTCTGCATAGAAAGGAAGCACATGATTAGTTGTATCTTTGTTTAGTTGACCAATAAGGTCAGAGCTGTTGGTCTATTTCTGCATAAGCCAGTAGTATTTCTCCACTCCTAGCCACAGACGTGTGCCTTGAATCTTTGCCATCTGTTTCCTAAGTGCATGCCTTTGGAAGTGAGGGAGACCCGAGGAGTACAGATAGATCAGCTGAAAAATCATTACAACTTTTAAAAACAAAGCATAAAGCATGAATCCCTTAATGGCAGTTCACAAGCTTTATTTTTGTGCTTTCAAAGATCAATGCATTGATGCCACATATGCTGCTGTCCGTGTAAATGCTATAGAATAGGAGGGAACCTTTGGAAACTGACAAACTTGAACAATGTAACTTCTGCTATCACTTTTGCTTAAAAAAAATTAAGTTTCTGCTCCTGAGTTCATATAACCTGTCCTAGAAAATAATGGGTAGAATGTGAATAATCTGATAATCTCATGGATTCAGAATTCTTTAAAAGTTCTACATAATTAGTGTACCTCATATTTTAATGGATAGCATTATTAGACAATGTATTTAGTTGCCTACCTAAAACTCCCTTGCTCTGGATTTATGCCCAGTTCTTTGAGAATTTGTAGAACTCAAATGAGAGACCTAACAATCAATAACACTTCTTATTTGCTTCATATTTTCACTTTTACTTAACACTTACCTATAATATTTACATTATTTCAAGTGAATTTCAAAACAACTTTGTAATATTTATTGGTTGTTAGTCTTTGGATTTATCTACTTAGTCATTTGGCAGCCATTAGAAACTTAAAAGCATATTCCCCATAATAAAATCATTTCATTTGTAAGGTGCTACATTGTCTTACTAGATAACTGGAATGAAATTTTAGGTGAAATATCATTTATTGAAGTTAAAAGTAATAATAAAAACAGTTTGTTTCCTTCTGGAGCATCTGAGGGGGAAAAAAAGTTTAAAAAACAAAAACCTCTTTGGCATCTCTGACTATTTGAATAGACAACACAGAAGAACTGTGAGTTTTTTCTTTTTTTTTTCTTTCAGTTAAATTATCCTAAGAACACTCTGCTCCAACACAGGAATGCCAATGGAACAAGAGATGGTAACACAAGATGCACCAGGAGACTCGAGGGTTTTTTTTGTATTTGAAACTTATATTCTACTATAATGACTAAATTGTAGAGAAGCAGAACTGTGTGTGTGTGTGTGTGTGTGTGTGTGTGTGTGTGTTTAAATTTACGCAATGTTTTTTTGATTCTGTCTTCTAGGAGTGAACAAACTCCTTTTGTTTCATGTTTGCTTGTTTGTTTTTAAATGTTTACTCTTTAATTTTATGCAATAATGTAAGAGAAAAGAAAATAATAAAATTACTGATTTTGATTTTAATTCAAAATATGTTAACTATATTAGAACAATGTATTTCCTCAAAATAAAATCGGCAAAGGTATATACAGATATAAAATAGTATGTAGTACTTTTCCCACATTATGTATTTAATTGACAGGATATCTTTTAATCTTTAAACTTTTTTCCTACATTCTTATTGGTGCATTATAGCTGCAGATCGGATGCAATTTATTGTCATATATTTAATCTTTATTATAAATAAAAATGAAGCCAGTATAATGATTATTACTAACACTAGCAAATTAAGTCTTAGTATTCAAAAGAACAGATTTCTTCTTATTAACTTGATTTTGATTTTAATTCAAGAATAATTATGCTGGGTTCTGATATGTGACTGGACAAAAAAACATGCAGTTGTGTGTTTTGGCATATTTTTAAAAATTTTTTTTATTTTTTCAGTGGTACTCATGATAACCAACAAAGGAAATTTAGATTGGAAGGCCTTTTTCTGTACTAGATTCTAATCCTCATTCTGAGAAAAATTACCACACCTCTTGGTGGTTTTTGCTTAGACTTTACGTATGTGCGTGTGGATGACTTTTAGTAGTGGATAACAGGGACATGGAATTTTGAAGAATACGCTTTGGGAACAAAATCAGATACCTGTACAATACCATGTTCCTTTCCAGTTTTCTTGTTGTTACCAGAAAAAGTCTAGATTTTACTATCAGAAATGTGGGTGTTGTGCAATGAACACAGCACTGTTGTGCAATAATTAAAGAATTTTTAAACTGAAGATTAAATTGGAATGTTGTTATAAACATAAGGGGAATGGCCAACATTTTTCTTTGTATCAAAAGAAAACTCATTTCTAAAAATAGGCATCCTCTTTGTGATGGCCCTTTAAAATACTTTTAAGTGATTCCAGTCACAGATGAGTTGATGGGTCTGCAGCATGTTACCATCAGTGGTTTGCTCTTTGATCCTGTAGCCTGTAATCAGGTGTGCATCAACAAGAAGAAAGCATTGGCATAGTGATGTCCCAGCTAGACTCTGCCTCTCTCTGAAAGTGAGCATGGCAGGACTAAAATATGTCCTGAGGTTTGCTTTGGTGTATGAATTTAAGGAAATAACAGTTAAAGTCATTTCTTAGTTCCAATCTTTATTTTATAAAATTAATGTAAACATGGGCCTTTCTAGGGTTACCAAGTTTGAAAATCATGTTGGTTAAAAAAAAAGTGTTTTTAATATCTTTCATGTTTTAACTTTCCCAGAAATCAGAATTAAGGAAAAAGAAGGACGGAGATGTTACCTAGTTTTTTAAGTGTACTTATTGACCTTTGTAATTTAATTTTTTCTAAAGTGAAATTGATTTAGTATAATCTCAACATCCACTTTTCTTTACTGAGAGTTATGGATATTGTCTTAAGAAGTACAAATGCACTTTTTATTTCACCTTCCACCCCCACTCCAATCCATATCACTGTCACTTCTGTTATTTATGAAGACCTCAGACTTTGGTTTGTTCTTTCCTGTCCTTTGGCTTTCCCAATCAAAATTATCAAAAGCACAGCTAAAACTTAGTAATTAGGAACTAGATTTGAATCCTTCTTTGCCATTTATAAGCTTACTTAGCGTATTCACTTAACATTTCTAATAAATATTTCTAATACCTATGTTGTAGGTAGATTATGAGAATAAATGAAACAATTCACATAAAATGATTAACATGAAGATTTGTCCACACTCTACCTCATCTCTCCCAACCCTCCCTTTTTCTCCTCCCATGAGTGCTTGTCCCAGGGTGAGCATGCAATAAGTAGTTTTCCTTATTATAAAACTACCCCTTCCTCTTCACTAATAGAACCTTATCTTCTTTTCTTACCTAGAACCCTCAATTTAGCTAATTGGTTGCTATGTCTTATTTTTCTTTAAAGTGAATTTCTATATTTATTGGCTTGAGTTTATAAAAGCACAGTTTTAAAATCAAATTATAAGTTTAGAATTAGAAAATGGAACATTGCAAAATTACTGTTAATCTTGTTATATTTTGCTTTCTGATCATATCTAGTTGCTGTCTTCATAAACAGAAAAATTTGAATACATTTCTGTGTTATTCAGTTTTTCATCACTGTGACCAAAATATATGACAAGAACAACTTAGAAGAGGAAAAGTTTATTTTGGCTCACAGTTTCAGAGGTTCAGTCCAGTGCTCTGGGCCAGGGATGAGGCAGAACATCATGGCAGAAGAACATGGCCAAGGAAAGCTGTTTAGCTCATGACAGCCAGGAAGCTGAGAGAGGTGAAGGGGCTGCGGGGAAGATAAACTCTTCCATGCCAGCCTCCAATGACCCACCTCTTCCAGCCATACTCCACCTGCCTAGAGTCATACCCAGTAAGTCCATTCAAACTAAGATGGACTGATAACATTACAGATTTAATAATCCAATACTTTCACCTCTGAATATTCCTGTATTAACACAGAAACTTTGGGGATACACTTCTTCTCTAACCCATAAGAATTTTTTCAAATGACTTAGAGAATGTATATAAGCTGTTTTACTTAAAAATATTGTTAAAACTTTGCCTTGTGCAGGCACTGTGATTTAAGTGTTTTCCAACATTATCCTATTTAATTCTTAAATAACCTATGAAATGCTTACTATTGTAATTATCCAGTTTACAGAGAAGAAAACAAACACGTAATGTGCAAGATTATAAAGCTAGTGGGCAGTAGTGTTTTGATTCCAGAACATGTACTCTCAAACACTCCCCTATACTAACTGCCCCTGCCCCAACCAGGCTTCCAGGAATAACATGGAAATCCACCTTTCGAAAGAGAAAAAAAAACTCAACTCTTTGATAATAGTACTGAATCTGATAAGAAATCTTACTGTTGGTTTTTCTCCCTTTTTTATGGATAGCCAGCAAAGTTTTCTCATTCATTGACTAGAAAATAAGGGCAAATGTCTGAAGTATGGCCTCTGAATTGAGGACACTCAAAATCATGACCTCTGAGAAAGAAGTAGAATATGGAAACAGCTCTGAGAAGACACTGGAGGGAATGAAAACTTCAAAAGTTCGAAGGTCATACGTGACGACCTTGTGAAGAAGGTTTAGATACAGCCTTTATTGATCAATAAGGCAGAATTAAAACAATTTCTTGGAGATAGTTGGATGAGAACTTTCTAACAATTAAAGCTCTCACCATTAGAAGTCATGTTCTGAAAAATAATAACAAGACCTTTACTGATCAGACTGTTTCTACTCATCTTCTGCTCAGAGATTGTATACTTTCCAGGGAAAGAAAAGCAACTCATTTTTTGCTAGAATGTTGGAGACTTTCAAGTGTGTTCATTTGGCCTATAAGACTATAATGTGAAAAGTATATTTTTTTTAAAAAGTAAGATTATAAACTTAATACATAAAACAATTGTATTTCCATAAAACCTAATCCCACCTTTTAGTGACAAGTATCTGGTATGTTATAGTTACATACATATTATAAAAAATAGAATCTGGTATGTTATAGTTTCTATTTTTTATAATTAAAAACCAATATTATAAAACATTAAATTTAAAAAGTATAAAGAGAAATATAAATAAAAGGCAAAAGAAAACAATCCATAATCCCTTACATTATCATCACTTATATTGTAAGCTATTTTTCCTTATAGTCCTTTATTTCACTACTTTTATATTTTATAATTTTTAGTAAAACTGGCATTTTATCAGTTTTTATAGACCATTTCTCTTACATAGTATTATGGGCAATACTTTTTTATTTTAATATTTCAAATGTGTGAGACTTATGAGTATTTTATGAATGAGTGGTAATATATTTAACCAATTTCAAAAATAAATTATTCACAAATAATTATGTAGGCAATGGTATATTATCATTAGTAACACTATAATGAATATATTTGTGTATTATTAATTATGCAAGTTCTAATTGTGTTTCTAGAATTCATGTTTATCCCCAAGGGTCTTAACATGTCTGGCCTAATTGACATTTATCACCTATCAATTCACTTTCTCACAGTCACTATGTGAGATTAGACCTTGATTTTCAATGTTTAATGAAGTATGATTGACAGATTATATAGGCCATTTTAAATTTGTACTTTTTAAAATACAATTGCAATTCTATTTTAAGTTCATATGTCTGATGGCAAATTACATTTTTTCTTTATATTTATTCACATTTCACCTCATTGTTCAGATATATTTTTAAGAAAATTACTCACAGGAACACACATTTCTTTATATGTTAAAGATTTAAACCTTTATCATACATACTATATATACATATATAGATCTTTCACATTAGTCCTTCCTCAGAGGCTTTGTATCAGAAAGGGTTCAATCACAGAGAGCAGAACCACTATGGAACACATACACTTGCTTAACATTTGATCTCCTATCATTGTAGTAGCTGGTTAAATAATCTGTGAAAAGCGCTGTCTTCACATCTGATGCTGGAGCTAGGAGTTCACAGGACAGGTAACCTGGAAGGGAAGATGTGGGTAACATGGGAAGAGCAAGGACAAGATAAACCCAGTATCTTATATCATCTATTTTCGATGATTAGAAACCAAGATCTTTATGTTAATTTCTGTTTTTCTGCTTTTGGTGTTGTGGTGTGGATCATTTTTGGACTTGGGCCAAACACACACCTGGTCCAGGAGTCAGAGCCACTGAAGAAGGATGCACTCTAGACTCCAACTCATACAGAGTGATAAGTCAGCTGCTAAAGTGTTCACTACAAAAATTTTATTTCTACCTCCAAATCTCTTCTAAGAATTTCTCTTGTCCATGCCAATGGGAAATATAAGAGAAAGTGGACACATTATGAAACCGTCACCATATGTATTTTTTTTCTAGTTTTATGAAGTTACTTTGTTTTTTTAAATATTTGAATTTATTTTAATTAGTTATATATGACAGTAGAATGCACTTCAATACATCATATATAATGGAGTATAATTCCTCATTCTTCTGACTGTACATGATGTAGAATCACACTGGTCTTATAGTTATACATGTACATAGGGTAATAATGTCTGATTCATTCTACTGCCCTTCCTACCTCTAAACCCTCTCCCCTCACTTTACTCTCTTCTACCTAATCTAAAGTAACTCTTCTTCCCCAGCCCCACCCCTCAATTGTAAATTAGCATCCACATGTCAGAGAAAACATTCAGCTTTTGGTTTCTTGGGACTGACTTATTTCGCTTAGGATAGTCTCCAGCTCCATTCATTTACTGGCAAATGCCATAATTTAATTCTTCTTTAAGGCTGAGAATATCTGATATTTTTTAATCAGTTCATCTGTTGAAGTGTACCTAGATTGGTTCCATAGTTTAGCTGTTATGAATTGAGCTGCTATAAATACCTTTGCAAAATTAGCCTCTCCATTCATGGACATGGTATGTTTCTACATTCAAATCTTATTTGATAAAAGGAGTCATAATTTTGTCATATAAGTCCTACATAATTTCAAAAATTCTTATAATTTTCTCATATAAATCCTACATAATTTCATAAATTCTTATAATTTTGTCATATAAGTCCTACATAATTAGGTTTAATTTATGTTTCTTGCTTTCAGGGCAAATAGAATAATCTTTACTATTACTTGTTAGTAGAGAGAAAATTTACTTTTAGCATGTGTATGTTTCATCACTTGGCAAATTTTTTTTAATTTTAGAACTTTGTAAAATTTATTTTCACTAGTTTTCTGAGAGAGAGACCAACATCTTAGACTAGGTGATTTCCACATTCATGCCATTTATACCTCTCCTCCGGGATTTTTTGTTAACCATTCCTTTGCTTTTCTTAAGTTTTTAGATCAACAATCTGTACCACTAAACAGCACATTGTTAGGTGTTGGCTGCTTTTTTTGTGTGTGAATATGAATGAAATAATACTGTATGTACTTTTCTATGACTGATACTCTTGTGCCTGACTCTAGATTTTGAGATTTGTCCATGTGAATGCACATAATTATTGCCTACTCATTTCACCCTGTATGGTGATCCCTGTGGAAGTATCCCACAACTTATATACATCCACTTCATCTATAATGAACATTTAAATTATTACTAGGTTTTTACTTTAAGTAAAATGCCACTGTAAATATTTTTACACATCTCCTAGTGCACATACACAAGAGACACCATTAGTCTATACCTCGTAGGACAATTGGTGGACTATAATCTTTGCATATGTCCAATAACTATGTAATGCCAACATTTTATGATTGTATCGATATTTAATTTTACTAAGAGTGGATAAAAGTTCCTTTTGTTTTCCACTCTAATTAGCACTTGGTACTGACATACCCTTGAATTTGTACCAGTCTGGTGGATGTAAATTGTTCTGTCACTGGGATTTTAATTTGCGTTTCCCTGATTTATCAATTAGATTGCACATGTTTGGTTGTGCATTTTTGTGTTTCTGTTCCTGGGAAATCCATCTTATTCCCCATACCCAATTTTCTTATTTGATTGTCTTTTAAAAATAATCATAATGTTATTTTTTATTTATTTTTTTATATTTTTACATGTTTTTTTATTAGTGCCTTATAGTTGTACATGATGATGGGATTTGGTGTTACACATCCATACTTGCACACAATATAACAATATCATAATATTCTTTAGATATTTTTGGTACATGATTCCTCATTGGTTGATAATTTGCTGTTATCTTTTGCTTGCTTTATGAAGTCTTTTGATAAACATAAGTTCTTAATTTTAGCAGAGTTATACTTAAAAATCTGTTCCTTTTACTAGGACTTTGTGTTTTATTTAAGAAATTCTTTACCACATGAGGCCATAAAAATATTCTTCTATATTGTCTTTAGAAATTTTATAGTTTGTCTTTTATATTTAGTTGTGAAATCCACCTTGAGTTTTGCATATAATTTGTTACATATAGATGCTAGGTAACACTATCTCTGTCATATAGTGAATGACAACCAAAACATTTGTTTCTAAAATCTTTATTCTCTTATCATTCTAGTACTTGTTTCTTACTTAATCACAATGTCATCAGAGAATAAGTCCTGAGATTCTAAACCCTCCAAGTTCATTGAGAATTGCTATATGTACATGGTCAGTTTTACTAAATGCTTCATGTTTGCCTGATAAAAAGTGCATTCTACAGTCAGTGGGTGAATTCTTCAGGCTAACATAGGTAAATCATATTAATTCTGATATTCAAATTGTCTATGTCTTTTATTTTGCTAAATCTACCAATTACTGAGTATTAGAATCTTATACTTTTATGGAAGATTTGTGTATCTCTTCTTGCTGTTATCTTGTCTATTAATTGTTGCTTTACATGTTTTGAGGCCATGTTATTAGGAGTATACAAGTTTAGGGCTATTAACTTCCTAGCATTAGTATGTAATTATTTTAATAATGCTTTTCATCTTAAAATCTATTGTGTCTAACATTAATATAGTGATCCCAGTTTTCTTTTAAACATTTCTTGGTATTTTTTCTTTTTCTTTTTAAACTTTTATAGTCTTATATAAATTATGTAAATAATTTTTTCTTAAGTATGTTCTGATTATCTTTGCCTTTTAATAAGAGTGTTTAGTGCAGTAGGATGAATTTTTAATTACTATTTATATATATATAACTACCATATATGTATAAATGTTTTTATATTAGTATTTGTATAAATATACATTTTAATTGCTATAAATACAGATTGGGGTTTTTTAACATTTATTTTGTGCTTCCTCTCTGTTTCATCTTTTCTGTTTTTTTCCTCTTTTTTTAATCTTCTTTTCCAAGTGATTATTTTTTCTTCATTATTCTGGATCAATCTTATTAATAATTGCTGTATCTATCAAATAATAAAAGGTATTATTCTTGGAGTTCCAGTAGATATTTTGGCATATTTATTTAATTTTATATATTACATTGATATACTTCAGCATATTAATCAAGATCTAGATTTAATTAAAATATTTACTCCTCTCCTGAACAATACATGAAACTTTGCAGTTGATTTCAGCCACCTACTCTCCATTTATAGCCTATAAATGAGTTTTATTTATAACTTCTTTTCATTACAAAGACATTAGTATTATTGTTTTATACTGTTAGTGTATACTTAAATTTATCCATATAACTTTTTCTTATTGTACCTTAAGTTTTTCACTAGAGATCATATGTGCCATAAAGCACATATTTTGGAATTTCCTTTGGTGATATTTTGTTGGTGGCAAATTCACTGTTTTTGCTTCTCAGAAGACATTTTTATTTAACTTTCACTTTAAATAAGTTTTTAGTTATAAAAATTTCTGGGTACAGAATTTTGGTTGACAGTTCCTTCTCTTAGCAAAATTGAAAACATTTCACAGATGTCTGGGTTCCTCTGTTGCTATGAAAAATTTGCTTTCAGTGTGACTTCTGATTCTTCAAAAGTCACACTTTTTTTTTTCCTTTTTGGTTCTCTGAAGTTCTCTTTATCTTTGATGTTCTGAAATTTCATTATGAAATGTAGGTGTGATTTTTTTTCTTTTAATTTTACTTAAAAATTGTTGAGCTATTTCAATCAGTAGAAGGTGACTTTCATTGCTTTTAGAAAAATTCTCAACCATTACGTCTATTTTGCTTTATACCTGATATAATTTTTTTCTTAAAACTTTTTATTTATGAATCACATTCCTATCAAAATAGTGCATTAGGAATCTAATGCTGTATATTATATCATCCCCAAACTTCATTGTGGCTTAAAACAACAATAATCATTTATCCCTCATTGTTTTTGTAGGTCACATTCAGGATGAACTCAGCAGGTTGGATTTTATTTGGGATCACTCATGAAATTACAATCCTGTGTTAGTTGAGACTGCAAGTAATCTGAAGGCTTGTGAAGTATTGCAGGAGCCACTTTCATGATGGCTGTATGGGGTTGGAGGAGAAAATTACAGAATATCATGTTTTCTTTTTTGTTGTTTTTTTGTTTTTTTGTTTGTTTGTTTATTTTGTACTGGGGATTGAACTCACGGGCTTTTACCACTGAGCCATATCCCCAGCCCAATTTTGTATTCTATTTAGAGACAGGGTCTCACTGAGTTGCTTAACACCTAGTTTTTGCTGAGGCTGGCTTTGATCCTCCTGTCTCAGCCTCCTGAGCCTCTGAGATTATAGGTGTGCCCCACCATACCCATCTTTTCTGGCTAGGAGAAGACAGACCCACCTGGGGCTAGTGATATCTTAAATACTTAAGGGCTCTATCTGGAACATGCCTTTGATATGCAGACTAACCAATCCAGAGCCATATCTTTTCTATCAAGCCCTGCACTCCAGGAGGCAATATTTCTCCACTTTAATGATCTCAAGGGCTGGGTAACAGTTAACTAGGGACCAACCTTCCAGTTTAGAATTTACTGAAATTACTTAAACTAGCCAATCCTAAACTGTTTATCCTGTCCTGCCTGCATTTTCCATAGAGAAATGCCAATAGGCATTTAAATCTTCCCTTTGCTTGTCTTCTGCCTCTTGACCACCTTGGTGTCCTTCTCATGTGGTCCTACATAAGGGCTCTCCTTCTGTTTTTAGGACCTGTGAGATTAATAAACTTTGTTTTTCTGAGTCACTCCTCTGTCTACTCTGTGGCTGTGCTCAAATGACCAGCTCATGAAAAAACAAAACAGTGTCACTTGGTATTGGCTATACGGTGGGGATCTTGATTTGTCTCCTTCTGGATTTATCTCCAGAGCTGCTTGGGTGTCCTCATGTCATGGCAGCTAAAGAGAACCTTTCACCTGTTCTGTGAAACAACTCAACTTTCTTTTTTATGGCGTATACTTCAACTGACACTTTTTCTGTTAAAGTCTTAAT
Organism: Ictidomys tridecemlineatus; assembly: GCF_052094955.1. Lineage (NCBI taxonomy): Eukaryota > Metazoa > Chordata > Mammalia > Rodentia > Sciuridae > Ictidomys > Ictidomys tridecemlineatus. Next base: position 29,233,139 of record NC_135483.1, read on the forward strand.
TGCTTTCTTATCCTCATAGGAACTTTTAAAATTTTACTAAAGTAATTTATCCACTGTTTTCTCCCTTCTTATTATCTGATTTTCTGGAATATGTTTGATGTTTTTATGCTTTATGTTTCCCAGACCAAATGATCTAAGAGAGCAAAGTATGTGCTGCATTGCTTTTTACCATCTGGATTTCAGGCACACACCATCACTTCTTCCATATTCCTTTGCTCAAGGCAGTCACAAAGTTCACTCAGGTTTGAAGAGTAAACACAAAGCCTACTTCTCAGTGGAGGAATGTAATTCTCACATTATAAGAGGAATGTGGGGGCTGGGGTACACTTAGATGTGGCCATCTTCTGAAAATACTATATGCCACAAAGAGTTTCCATTTACTTTGAACCTGGAGAGATCCCTCTTGGGATCCTCTATTATGCCTTATCTTCAGACCTCATTTTCAGGGCCTACTGTGCCACTCTTATCATGGCTTTTCTTATACTATTATTCTGGATTGGATCTCTAGTTCCCTTGTCCCCTTGCTTTCTTTTTTTTTTTCCCTAGATTATTCTCCAGCTTTCCTAGAATATGGAAAATATGTCCTTTAGTGTCATCCATAGACAGTTTACATATGTTTAAAAATAATTTAATCTACACATGGAATTTTTTCCTCAGAAAGATCAGTTTTTTATTCATTTGGACATGACCTGGTTTATCTCCTCAGAATAGTTCTCCAATGAATTCTTTTGCCAAATTTGATAGGCTTTTTGTGTGTGTGTGTGTGTGTGTGTGTGTGGAGACTGCTCTGGTTACTTTTCCCCCTGTCACCTACCTTCTCCAGTCTTCATCACCAGAAGCTGGTGGGAATCTTATAAGCTAAAATCTACAAGTGTGGTTGCTCTTTTTCAACTGGATCCTCAAAAGTTTTTAATTCCCAATCTTGTCTACACTCAGCCTCAACTAATTTGTCAGTGTTATCATTTATGTGTTCTATCAGTTCTTGTTTCCAATGACATTCACCTTGGTTAAGTTGACCTGAATCCTCTATGTTCACTTGTTTCTACAGTTTGGGGGTGATGTTTCATCCTATGACCTCATTTCTTTGAGGATTACCACAAAAGACATTGATTTTCAGTTTGTTCAGTTTTTCTCTTGCTGTGAAGGCGTAAGTGATGACTTCTAAGCTCTTTACACATCAGAGAAGTAACTGGAAGTCCTAACTTATCTTTTGATCTTTTGTTTGAATTTTTCATTCTATTTTATTTTTGGTTTTAGGAGTTCTCTCTTATTTTTCTCCATCATGTTCAATAACACTCATTTTTTCAAAACTGTGGTAACTTATCTTTCTGGTTTCCATCTAGAGGAGTTTTTTATAGGTTTGTTTGTTTATTTGTTGAAATTTTCTTCTGCTCTTTGCTTTGTCTTTCTTTTGGTGAAGTGATTTCCATTCTCTATTCTTTTGGGATTTCTTTTTTGTTGTTGTTTCCATCTATTTTATTTCTCCTGCCATTCAGATGGCAAATGAAACTGTGGGAATGAAAGAAATTGCCTAGCAACAAGTTGAGAGAGGATCTTGCTTTGAAAAACTCCAATATTTTATAGTCTGATAAGATAAAAACATTATTTTTGTAGTTTCTTGTATTCAATGTTAGTTCATTACTTTTATTCATTTATTTCACAAATAAAGGTTCTATATTTTTCCTTTTTTTTTCTTTTTTGGTACTAGGGATTGAACTCAGGGACACTCAACCACTGAGCCACATCCCCAGCCCTATTTTGTATTTTATTTAGAGACAGAGAGAGTCTCACTGCTGCTTAGCCCCCTCACCATTCCTGAGGCTAGCTTTGAATTCACAATCCTCCTGTCTCAGCCTCCTGAACTGTAAGATTACAGGCATGCGACACTGTGCCTGGTTTATATTTGTCTTTTTGATAAATTTGACTGTATTTCATAAATTTTGACTCAATATAAGTACTTTAATTTTGAGGCAGTTGGGGTCTTTTGTTTGAAATTCTATTATTAGTTTACAAACTTTTTGCTTTGTAATTTAGAAATTATCCTGATGTGACTTGTTTTTGCAGAATGTATTTATATTAATTTTACTTCAGTACTTTAAAAAATGGTATGAAGTGCTGGGTATGATGGTGTCACCTATAATATCAGCTACTCTGAGGCAGGAGGATCACATGTTTAAGGCCAGGTGGGGAAACTTAGAAAGACCCTATCTCAAAATAAAATTTTATAAAGGATAGGAATATAGCTCAGATGTACAGTGCCCCTGGGTTCAATCCCCTAGTACTGCAAAAACAAACAAAATAAATAAATACATAGTATGTACTCTTCCTGGAGTGCATAGGTAATTAAATATTTTGCTTTTTTGAGGCATGATTGATAAACATTGTATATATTTACAGTGTAAAACACATTGATTTAGTATGTGTTGTGAAATGATTATCACAATTAAGCTAATTGACATATCCATGCCCTTACATTATTTGTGTGTGTGTATGTTGAGAATATTTAAGATTTGCTCTCCTAGCAATTTTCAAGTATATATGCAATGTATATTGATTAGCATCAACATGCTGTACTATAGAGCTCCAGAATTTATTCATCCTTTCTCACTGAAACTGTACACTTTGACCAATATTACCTATTTCCTCCCTCTCTCCAGCACCTGATAATTACCTGCTTCTGTGAATTTGACTTCTTTCAAGCAGGATCATACAGGTAATCCAATGGCTAATAAGTTGATTCAATTTCTTTGCTCTTATTTGTTTTTCTATTTATTTGATATGTTTCTGAATTTATAATAGCATGTTAAAATTTTCTATCTAAATTTTATTTCTATGTATTTCTCATATATTTTAACAGTTTTTATTTTTTAAATTTTGGTGCTGAATAATTTGATATGTACACTTCTATAGTTGTTATTGGTCTTTTTAATGTATTAAGTTCCTCCCACATATACATATTTATCTTTTGCCCTTTTATTATATTTATAAATTTCCATTTTTATTAAATAATCTCCTGAGACTTGTTTTATTTATACTTGCTTCATACATTTTTAATCATCTGTTAATTTTTTTAGTTGTTCCTCTTGTCTGAAGAATTTGTCTATTATGTTTTTAACTAATCTGTCTTTATTTTTAAATTGAAGTAGTTTCAGTGTTTTTTACATGTCTATTTTTATATAGTTAAATGAATACTGCATATATAATTTTTATTATATTCTGAATTTTGACAGTTTTCTTTGTTAAAACTCTTCTCATAATTATAGTGAATGATGTTGGCATAGGGTAATTTTTCCATAAACTTTCTATTATTAGGCATTGGATTGTCCCTTTTGTTGTAATTGTTTCAAGATATCCAATGAATTTCTCTGGATTTTCATTTAGGATAAATTCTCAGAAGAGGAATTAATGAGTCAAAGTATACAAACATTTACAATAAGGCTTTTGATATATAATTCCACTTTTTATTAAATTTATTCTTTTACCATTAGTGACTGGGACTGAACTTAAACAAATATATTAGAGTTTATATACTCCAAGTATTACCCCTTAATGTGTTGATTCTATACAGATGAATGTTTATGTAACATGCTCCAAACACTGAGAGTCTTCTTTAAAAGTTCCCTTCAAAGCCTGAAGCATAACCTTCTTGCTGTTTTCACTTGTGGAATCTTAACTTTTGAGAGTAGATTTCATTTTAGAAATAGAAGTCTTTTATAATCATATCTTATGACTTACATGATAGAATAAACTGGATAATACTGCCTTTAATGAAAGTCCTAGTATATGTCTCCCAGAATGAGCCAGGATATTGACCATAATCTCTCTGACTTCCAAAACTATGTACTTAACCATTGGTCTTACAATCAGCAAGTAAGTATTTATTGAGTATCTATTGTATTCTAGGCACTGTTAGGTAATAAGGACGAATAAAGGCCAAAACAGACATGCTTTGGTTTTTCTTCTGATAAAAGTCTAATTTATATGGAACTTTCTTCTTTAAGTTATACTCTCTTAGACATATTTATAATGGTACTTCTAAAAAGCCATCTATTAACTTGGTAGAACATATATATGTTTATAACCTTTTGGTAGTATAATTTCCTTAAAAGTAGAAGACAGGGCTGGGGATGTGGCTCAAGTGGTAGCGCGCTGGCCTGACATGCGTGCAGCCCGGGTTGGATCCTCAGCACCACATACAAACAAAGATGCTGTGTCCGCCGAGAACTAAAAAATAAAATACTAAAAAAAAAAAAAATTCTCTCTCTCTCTCTCTCTCTCTCTCTCTCTCTCTCTCTCTCTCTCTCTCTCCCTCCCACTCTTTAAAGAAAAAAAAAGACTGGCCTTAAATTTGTGATCCTCCTGCCTCAGCCTCTAGAGTATCTGGGATTACAGGCGTGTATCACCTCCTCTGGCTCCATGTCACTTTAAAAAAAAAAAAAAAAAAGTAGAAGACATTACTTCTTTTTATCTCTCAACTGCTGTGCATTTAGTGTAGTGCAGTTAGTACTTGCTCTCATGGTATGATTTTATATTAACTACTTTCATTCAAACTCAAGCATTGTAGTTTATCATCTAGATTGAAATTTATGAAATTTATATACAACTTAACTTTAAGTGGTTTATTAGAGAAGGTGTGTTTATACTGCAGTATATAGCTTCTTTGAGGATATTTAAAAAGCAATAAAAAGGTAGAAAAATTAATCAAATCTCATGAAACTTCAAGGTAAATTTCTATTTGTAAATAAAACTGTATTCAAATAAAAGTGGAATTATAATAAACATTTCTTAAAACTTCTTGTATTCCACCACTTTTATCTTATTGACTTGATTTGGATAATTATAGCCATAGCTTAAAATACAAATGAGTCCTTTAGAATCTAATATAATGGTGGCATTGCTTTCAACTTTATGGAAACAGAAGAAGAAATTGGTCTTAGACATACAGAAATTACTTAGTCATAAATTTTAGGGCCTTCAGAAAGAAGATGATCATTTTCCAACTCATTTATCTTAGCATTTAGCATATTGAGGTCAATGGGCAACTGATTTTAGTATCTTATATGCTTGAATCATTTCTTGAGCCCTATTTTATTTTTTTCAAGTCAGCATGAGCAAATGAATCAGTCGTCAGTATTAAAGGACATATGGAAAGCATTTGATATCTCCTGAAATTTCCATAATTTTGTGAACTGTAATAACTTCTATTGATTAAAATCAATAGGATATTTAATATATTATTCTGAAAATATAACTATTTTAAAATGTAAGCAGAGATTTATAAAGGTGTGTTCAGGAAAATGAAGATGCACTGTTTTTCTCATTTGAATTAGTTATTGAGTTTCCCAAACAGCCAAAATGTGTTTAGATAGTAAAAAAGATTTTGAGTTAGCATAGTAAAATGATATCATAGATGATGAGACAGGTTTGAATTACACAAATTCGAAGAGCTTTATTCAAACTTAAATCCTATTTGAAATTTACTACCCCATACTGATAGTGAGTACCTTGTATGTTGTAAGTTGGGGCTTCTTAAAGACCCATCTGCAACAATTAATATTGGAATTTGGGGAGCTCGTGTTTAAAATGATGTCGAGATATGTTCCTGTTATCCCTAGTTTTTCTAGTGTTTTGAACATAAAGGGGTGCTGTATTTTGTCAAATGCTTTTTTTGCATCTGTTGAGATGATAATATGATTCTTATCTTTAAGTCTATTGATGTGATGAATTACATTTATTGATTTCCATATGCTGAACCAACCTTGCATCTCTGGGATGAATCCCACTTGATCATAGTGTACGATCTTTTTGATATGTTTTTGTATTCGACTTAACAGAATTTTATTGAGAATTTTTGCATCCATGTTCATTAGAGATATTGTTCTGAAGTTTTCTTTCTTTGATGTGTCTTTGCCTAGTTTTGGAATCAGGATGATATTGGCCCCATAGAATGAGTTTGGAAGTGCTCCTTCTTTTTCTATTTCCTTAAATACATTAAAGAGTATTGATATTAGTTCTTCTATAAAGGTCTTGTAGAACTTGGCTGTGTATCCATCCAGTCGTAGGCTTTTCTTGGTTGGTAGGTTTCTGATGGCATCTTCTATTTCATCACTTGATATTGGTCTGTTTAAATTGTGTATATCTGCCTGATTCAATCTGGGCAAGTCGTATGACTTAAGAAATTTGTTGATGCCTTCAATATCTTCTATTTTATTGGAGTATAAGTAATAATTTCTAATTATCCTCTGTTTTCCATAGTGTCTGTTGTGATATTACCTTTTTTATCACATATGCTGTTAATTTGAGTTCTCTCTCTCCTTCTCTTCCATAGCGTAGCTAAGGGTCTGTCAATTTTATTTATTTTTTCAAAGATCCAACTTTTTGTTTTGTTAATTTTTTCAATTGTTTCTTTTGTTCGAGTTCATTGATTTCAGCTCTAATTTTAATTATTTCTTGCCTTCTACTGCTTTTGCTGTTGATTTGTTCTTCTTTTTCTAGACCTTTGAGATGTAATGTGAGATCATTTATTTGTTGGCTTTTTCTTTTTTTAAGCAATGATTTCCATGCAATAAACTTTCCTCTGAGAACTGCTTTCATAGTGTCCCAGAGATTTCAATATGTTGTGTCTATGCTCTCATTTACCTCTAAGAATTTTTTAATCTCCTTCTTGAAGTCTTCTGCAACCCATTGTTCATTTAGTAGCATATTGTTTAGTTTCCAGGTGTTGGAGTAATTTTGATTTTTATTTTGTCATTGATTTCCAATTTTATTCCATTATGATCTGATAAAATGCGTGGTAGTATCTCTACTTTTTTGTATTTGCTAAGAGTTATTTTGTGGCATATTATATGGTCTATTTTCGAGAAGGATCCGTGTGCTGCTGCTGTTTTCACTTGATACAGGTTGAAATATTCTATATATGTCAGTTAAGTCTAAGTTATTGATTATATTATTGAGTTCTATAGTTTCTTTATTCAACTTTTGTTTGGAAGATTTGTCCAGTGGTGAGAGAGGTATGTTAAAGTCACCCAAGATTATTGTGTTGTCAATTTGACTCTTGAACTTAGAAGAATTTGTTTGATGAACATAACTGCACCATTGTTTGGGGCATGTATATTTATGATTGTTATGTCTTGTTGGTTTATGGTATATGGTTTCCTTGAGCAGTATTTAATGTCCATCTTTTCTTGGAGAAAATATTTGAAATACCCGATAAAGACCTTAGATCAGAATATATAACAAACTTTCAAGACACAATAATAAGAAAAAAAGACTATAATTCAAAAACAGACAAAGATTTGAACTGTTTACTGAAAAAGATACATAGATAGCAAGTAAGCACATGAAAATAAGTTCAGCATCATTGACCATTAGGGATTTGCAAATTAAACCTGCAGTGTGGAAACAACTACTCTTAGATTAGAGTACCTAAAATTGCTGCCATGTGTACTGGAAGGTGTGGAGCAACTAGAACTCTTACACAATGCTGGTGAGAATGCTACGTACTAACTTTGGAAAAACAATTTGATAGTTATTTATAATGTTAAATATACATTACAGTCCGACAGCTCACTGGTAGACATTTAACTAACTGAAATAAAAACCTATGTTTAATAAAAAACCTATGTGTGAATGTTTTACCAGTTTTATTCCTAATCACCAACAATCACAAATACTCCAAATGTTCTTCAACTGGAGAATGATAAACTGTGGTGCATTCATACATTGGAATATTACTCATCAATAAATAATAATGAACTATTGATACATGCAATATCATGAATTAGTCTCAATTATAATAACTGAAAGAAGCCAGATTCAAAAGGTCCTGTACCATGAAATTTCATTTATATGACACGCTGGAAAAGTAAATCTATGGGGCTTGAGAACAGACCAATAGGAGTGAGGAAGGGGAAAACCTAAGTGGTAACCCAAGGGAGTTTTGAAGAGTGGATGCAATCATTTTATATCTCATTTGTATTGGTAGTGAAATAACTCTGTGCATTTGTCTAAACTCATAGAACTGTACACTGAAGACAGTGAAACTTAACAGTTTGTAAACTAGAGTTAAAAAGAAAAAAATGTATACACATTTTGATTTTTAAACCTGTACCATTTGCTGGTCTTTTTTTTTTTCATTCTAATTTTAAGTTCCACCCTGGCTGATGCACAAAAGAGCTTCTCAAGGAACACCTCTCCACTTTCAGTTTACAAATTACTTTACCAGTGATATAACCCAAAAAGGTAACCAAATGTCATTTTGAATAATGAAGTTGACTATATTTAAGTTTCTATTATCCCTTGTATTTAACACTCACTAGCTGTATTATTTTGGGCACTTTGCGTAATTTATCTGTCCTTAGTTTTCTCATCTGTAAAATGAAAGTAAGCATAATACTATCTATTTCATAGTATTGTTGTAGGGTACAAATAAATTTATATCTCTAGAACCCTTAAAACAGTGCCTGACATATAGTAAACATACAACAAATGACAACTATTGCTATTCTGAACCAAGGATTAACAAGTACAAGTTGCATACTATCATGGGTCTGACAATATTGATAAAAGAAAAGATTTGTGAGCTATATGTAATATTAAACTGGATAGTATTGAATCAAAATCTCTAGCTCTAAATACCCAATGTATTTTATTGATTAATGAATGAATGCATAAGTAATTCAGAAAGTGGACAGTGAACTCCTGTGATGTTAAGAATGTTCTATTATTTCATAATCATATATGTATGTGTGTATGAGAGAGAGAGAGAGAGAGAGAGAGAGAGAGAGAGAGAGAGAGAGAAAAGAAACTTGGGTATTTGTTTTACAGTTGATTTTTCTTTAAAAAGTGGAATCACTTAAAAGTCTGTATTGGGTACAGGGAGTCAGCATGCCCAACTAGAGAGTATAGTATGTTGTGGAGTAGAAGGAATTAAATAAAGTGATACTTGATCCATTTCTTTGTAAGTGCTGAGTGGTATCCTATTGGTTGCTTTTTTGTCCTTCTGTAGGCTGAAAAAAATCTCGCCCTCCTCAATATACTGAGATAAATAATGGAAGTCACCAAGTACAGACAAGAGGTCACCACAGAGGGTATTGAATCCTCCAAGAGGAATGTTACCTCTGACACCTAGCTAGCTGGTCTAGGGTATCAGGCGCAAGGCAAGAACGATGTGTTGAGAGCCAGGAGTTGTCTATTACTTTAAAGACTTCCTCTTACAATTGAAGCCCTTATTCCAGTTGACAAATGACACCCCACCAAAAAGGATGATGGAATTCATTCCTCTATCAAGGGTATGGCTGGAGTAAAGTCTGGTCAGTCTTCAGTAGGGAAATGGAAGAGATTGAGTGAGGATAAACCAGAGGAATGTACTTCTATGAAGATCAGAATGAGATATAGGCTGATATATGTGCAAGTTTAGACACATGGAGTTTATCTCCTGTGTCTGATATCTGTCCCAGACATTCCATTGCTTGTTGCTTTCTTTTAAGCCTGCTGTCAAGAAAATAAGATGCAAGCTAAGCAGGTGGGAACTAAAATAAAAAAGTTTAATATTCTATTTGAAAGTTTCTAGAATTTATTAAGCAAGGAAAAGATTCATTCTGGGCTCCTTATCTTTAAATAGCTAATCAGGTAAGAGCTGGTTATTTGGGAGTACTTTAAAATTATGTAGGTTCAATCAAATCAGTCAAAATCTCTCTCTCTCTCTCTCTTTCTTTCTCTCTCTCTCTCTCTCTCTCTCTCTCTCTCTCTCTCTCTGTCTCTTCTCTCTCTGTCTCTGTCTCTCCTGGGATCCTGGGCACAAGGTAAATGTCCAAGACTAAATAAGATAAATACTAGAATACCATAGCAGATAAATCTTGCCTTGTTGTAATACATATTTTATTGTTATATACAAAGTATTGATATTTTCCATAGCCCTCCAACAACTTTGTCAAACTTGTGGTTTTTAGAAAAGAAACAAGATTTTTTTTTTTTTTAGGTTAAATAACTTGACCAAGGGGATGAGGTAGAGTGCTCACTTAGCATGTGCAAGGTCCTGGAATCTATCCCCAGCATCACAAAAATAAAAATAAATAACTTGAATAAGAACATATAGCAAAGCTAGAATACCAACTCAGTTCTGTCTGAATAGAAGGCAAAAATGAAAGGTGATAGCTATTTTCTGAAGAAAAGGAGAGGACTTCAAAATTTGAATGAACTAGTCAGAGAAGATTCATGTATAAGGGAAAGTCTTTCTAAACTAATAAAAGACTGGGAAGTAAGGCTGTTTACTAGTAGGGTTGTTACAGCTTCCTAAGGAAAAGAGAAGATAGAACTTTTTAAAAAAACAAAAGAAATTAACAATGAGCTCCCAAACTAGAAAGGCATGGTATGTTTGGACTTAGTTATCTAAGACATCAATTATGGTTCCATTTTGCCTCTAAATTGTTACTGAACCATGGCAACCACTTCACCAACTTGATGAATATAACTGCAACAAACCAGTGTACTGAAATTGAAAAAATGGGTGACCCATAACAGTCTGGCACATGGTACTGAGACAGGCACCACCATAGGGACAAAGGACAAATGTACTTCTGGGCCTTGACTCAGGACCTGATGGCAGAACCCAGGAGTCTTGGTGTGTGCTACCCTCAATCAGCGTCAGCTTTGCATCACTCAGGTCAGAGTGCCTTGTATGTGTTCTTTTGAACAGCTGCAGTAACTTTTCTTTAGCACAGGACAAAATGCTTGAGTCAAGTATATCTACAGTCAGTTAGGATTCCCACCTCAAGTAACCAGTAAAGCTAGCTACTGTCTTTTGTTCAGAGAACCAGCCTGATGTTTTCCTGTCAGAGCTGTGTCTCCCAAAGTGGAAGCAGTCAGAACTAAGTTTTGCCTGCATGCTCATGCACCTGACTTGATTTCATAGTCATCAGGTCAAAAACATCCCAGTCTTTAGCATCAGAAGGAGGGAAGATACCATGCTAAGCTGCACATTGAATGTTTATAAATCTTAATTTCTTTCTTTTTATAAGGTAAATATAAGACTAACATTTTCTTTCTCATTTTATTGGGTTGTCTTAGCACATCATGGCTTTCATCCAAAGCTCTTAGAGTCCTTTGGCCAGGAGATGCTTCCCAGAAGCTAGCAGAGTAAGCTAAAACATTTGTTTTTTCCCTGAGAGTGCCTCATGGTGGCCATTACAGCTCAAATGCCTAAGGTGACCTCAGAGAGTGAAGTGAGCTGAATATAAATGGACACTCAGTACTTTTGTTTTTACATTTGAGAAGAAGTGTATATATAAGAAGTGTACTCTTACTATAAGAAACAGCATGAATGCCTGGAGATGTATGGCATGCAACTATCAAGCTCAGCATAGGGCAGGAGTTGGGAATGATGGAGATCATGTGACCTGGAGAAGGCCTGCACTGGTAAAGGGGACTGTGGTCACTCATTTCTTGCTGAGGATGGTCATGTGGGATTTAGGCCCAATATTGCTGAATTTCTCATCTTTTAAGAGGTCAGAAATCTACTTCTTAAGTAAAAATTTCCTGATTTTTTTTAAAAAAGGACTATCTTGGACTTTTTTTATAAAACAGTAATGGTCCAAACAAAGCATGCATTCAGCTTGCACCTGCCCTGTTGGCAACTGGTTTGCAATCCCTAACTTACTCCAATACCAGAAGCCTGGGCTTGCAAATAACTTTCATTTTATCCTGCAGGGAATTGACTAGCTGTCGTTTCCCTGGCCAGATTGGTTTTCCTGGTTGTAATCTCTATAACCTTCTGTACATTTGTTATGCTTGCTCCATGCTTTTCTTGCAGTTATGTTTGATACTTTTTGTTCCTGCTAAACTATAAATCTATTAAAGGAGGGAAGTATTTCTACATTTGTCACTGTCATTAGATTTCCTGGAATTGGACTTCAGCTGACTGGGAGCTGTGTGAAGGAGTTTGGGTGGGCAGTTCTTTGGGAAACACTGGGTGGGTAAAGGAACAGAATACGGCTGGAAGAGAAGTTGAGTGAGCAACTTGTTATAGATTCAACCTGAGATACAGCCATATATAATATATAATAAATAATTTATATGTATTGTTACTTTGGCATTAAAATGTTGAAAATATATTTGTACTGGAAATTATCTTAAATTCTGCATAATTTACTTTTCTGTAATATAAATGTTATTATTAAACCCAAACACTGAACTAATTAACAGTATCAATTAGTAGTGAGTAGTCAGTCTAATTAAACAAATATGTGTGGAAGATTTAATCCTATTTGGTAATATTTCTTTCCTCTGATATAGTATTTTAACTCTTGTCATCTTCTATTGAGTATTAATTTTAATCTTTAGTAGTAAATATTTTAAGATACATACTAAATAGATACCACCTATATATCTAATAAAATAACAAGGAGATGTTTTTTTCTGTCTCATGATTTAGTAGGATATTTTTATTCTTTCAATAATATTTCTCTGGACTGCCAAATGCCTTCACTTTAGGACATCCTTTTCTTTAATGTAATGGTAAAAATGAATATGGTTGAATGTAAAATTCACTCTGACTTGAAACTCTGCTTTTATCAATTCCACAATTAAACTGATTCCTGGCATCAAATCAATATAATGACATTGATCTAAATGTATATCTTCCAACAAAAGAGTTTTAAAATTTATTTATTTATTTTTATTATTAGTTGTTCAAAACATTACAAAACTCTTGACATATCATATTTTATACATTTGATTCAAGCAGATTATGAACTCCCATTTTTACCCCGTATACATATTGCAGATTCACATCGGTTCCACATCCACTTTTTTATATACTGCCATACTAGTGTCTGTTGTATTCTGCTGCCCTTCCTATCCTCTACTATCCCCCCTCCCCTCCACTCCCCTCTCCTCCCATCTTCTCTCTCTACCCCATCTACTGTAATTCATTTCTCTCTCTCAACAAAAGAGTTTTAACATTGAATATCTTGGGATTTTACTCACTAGCAATAGGAGGTTTTTAGATTTGTCAGAATTAATTTCGGCTCTCCAAAACTGTCTGTATCTGTTGTTTCTACAGACTTGTTTCAGTAGACCAGCTGCTTAACAGTCAAGAAGTTAATCATGTAGGTTATGCATGTCTAAATTGTACATCATTTTTTAAACACTCTTAAATACATTGGAAGTCATTATAAGTTAAACCTCTCTTTCTCAGGGGAAATTGTTTTAAAGGATGGAGGTAATTTTAACTTTGGGAATTGAAGACAGTTTCCAAATACAGTATAGTTTTAAAACTATAAAGAAATAAAAAAGTCCTGCTTAATGTGGCTTCCCTTTTCTGTCTGAAGACATTTTTTCCCAAAAATGTGTCCTTTCTTTTCACCTGTGGGGGTTTTGTTGCAACCTGCACATAATGTTGAATAATTTGTGTATAACCAGGTTATCTTTCTCTAGGTGATCATTTTCCAAAGATCATCAATTCTTATAAATTTTTGTTTCACCTTCTTTTTTCTCCATTCTTACCTGCAATACAGTTTCAAATTAGAGAAGGACATTCTTCTTGTATCACATTTTGAAAATATGATTTTATGTCAGGCTAACATTTTAATTTTTTTTTATGACTCGGAGCAATGGTATCCATTTGTAGGCACATGTCTAAAGAGGCAAACTCCTTCTATTTCTGTAAAGTCAAAAATCTCAATAAGTGCTCCTGCATACTTTGAGCAAAATGAAGTCACCTAGGTTTTCATTATGAATGCCTCAATATTATAGGTAAGCACATCACACACCCTTCTTTTTAAAAATAATGTTGTATGTAGGACATTTAGTGTGTAAGATCTTTTCATTTTTCTTTGACTATTTACAGATTAAATGGAATTTTCTAAAATTTACATTTGAGTAGCGATGACTATGTAGACAGATGAATAAAGACTGGTTTTATTTGAACAAGATACAAGCAATCTTTGGTATTGTCTGTAGTTTCATTAAAATTTTCATAGAAATCACAAAGATGATTTAAAATTCCATTATTCAAATCAACATTCCTAATAGTCAGGAAAAACATTTCTTTTCTTGCCACAACTCAGTTCATTACTTTATTATAGAAAGCACGATTATTGGTAAGATCTGACAGGATTAGATTTACTAAGATACCAATGCATCTGTTATCAAAATTCCCCTTTTTGGTTGTCCACAGGAAATTTTAGTTGGAATCTTTTGAATTGGGACATGTAACTTCACTCCACTTCATAGAAATTAAGGGAATGACATAAATAGTGTGTTTATGTAGTATTCCAAAAGCTGAGTCAACGGCTATTGTTTTCAACTGAGTATTGGTATCTTTTCAGGAGATGAAAAAACTTTGATTTAGAAGTATTTGCCTGTTCATCATTGACTTGTGAGATTTAATCTTGCTATGACTTTTACCTCCCTTTCTCTCTCATGCTCAACCCCAAATTCTTTTCTACATATTACATCAATATTATACAATAGAATCTTCTTTTTTGTTATTTACTTACCAAAACCAATTGAATGTATGCTTGCATCTATCACTTAAAGAACATAGTCATTTAACCCTATTTTTTGATGATGTCTAGATTATGTTGAAAATGATACTGTTATCTGAAATCTTACAAAATAAAATCAGCATATAAAGGTATTGACAGTATTAAAATCAAATTAGCACTATTTTGATACAAAGTGTGGCAATTAATCCACAAAGTTAAAGACAGATAAATCACCCACATTTGCAACTCACTTAAATGCTGCACTTTATTCTTACCTTGTGGAGTGCTGTAACTCCAGATTACCAAATAATCTGCAATTAAACTGAAGATTATTCAAATAATGCAAATAAAATCTGCTGTATCCATTTTTGGTTAAAAATAGTATTGCTTTTAGACCTACTTTAGAGTTGTCTCTATGACTTTTTGTACTTTCCTCTAGGCCATTTGTCACTGATATGCTCTAGGAGACTTCAATAATACAATTTTCCAGAATGGTTTTCTCTCTGTGCAGCTTCAGACATTTGCACTGAAATTGTTTCTCACTGCCCTCCAGTGGCTCTACATCTGGGATCCTACTCAAAACCACCCAGGGCCAACATTTCCTGTGTTCCTTCTTTGGCTCTTTGATGCTGATGTTTGTATGTTGGCCCCTTCTTTCCCAGAAGGCTCTGGTCTACTTATGAACTCTGTTGTCCTTTAGTTAGCAAGAAGTATTTGGAAGTATTTGTCTGTTCATCATTGAACAGGCAGTGGGCAATGTCAAGAACCTCTCCCTGGGAGACTGCAGAAATGTCTGTTCTACTCCTTACCTCAGGTCAAAGGCTTCTTTCCAGAACTACAGTTTTATAACTAAGTCAACAGACTCAGATGATTCTTCAGAGATTAAAACAACGACAACAACAATAACAACAACAATAACAAAAAAAAAAGAGAAACTTCTGTAAGGTGACTGTGTGTTTCTGCCTTTATAGATCTTCATTTGGCAGTTTCTCTCTCTCAAACCAATTTAATTTCTGTGTCCTATGTGTTTGGGTTCTTGATGCCAAGTATGATATCCTTTAGTCTTTACATTCCTAACATCTAGGAACATAATCGAAACTCATAAATATTTATTTGATAAGTGAAGTGTGTGACTAGGCTATAAATGCCTTCAGAGGGTGGCAACACCATATAAAGGTATTTGAAATGTTACCGCAGAGGAAGAGAACATTTTTATCAATTTGTTTCTTAACTGAAAACCTGAATTTCTACCGGTGGTATTTCCAGAAATGCTGAAATAATAAGACTATAAACTAGGCCTCTATAAAATAACAGAAAGGCCAATGACCAGACTCTAACTTCATATATCATGTACATTTTAAGGGAGGGACAACTTGTTACATAAAGGGAGAAAATGCATTAAATAGAAAACAGAATTTAGGTGACTTCTAGAAGAGCAAGTCCCTTAGAACTTAATGATGGGGAGGTAAATTTTATGGGTTGGAAGAAGAAGGAAAGACATCAAGTTACATGGGTCATCTGAATAATGATATATGAGCATAAAGGAGGGAAGAACCATGCAGCCACATAGGACAAGGTAGGACACTTGCCACATGTGTAGTTTCTTGGACACCATTCATTGGTAAAACCCTGTGGCATTCAAACCACTCACCCATTAGGCCGCAAACCACTGAGGGAATATAGAAAACATATGGCACTCAGCATGATGCTGAGCACCAACTAGGACCTCAACTCTAGGTTACCAACCAAAGTGAAAGGAGAATCTGCCTTCTTCCCTTGTGGGAAGTTTTCCTAGAGCCCCTTCATTTTGTCTTGTTCCCTAAGGTCTAAATAAGACACCTCATCACCCACCACGTCCAGAAAGTCCTTGTAATAAGGTAAAAGATCAAGCCTTGAGTCATATAGAATACCCTGAAATTTGTTTTTTCCCTCACATTTTTTTTTATTGGTGCATCATAGTTGTATATAACATTCCTGGAGATTCCAACTCAAGGTTTCTGCAGTTACCTAATGGATTCACTCTAATTTTTTGAAAACTGTTCAATTTTCTTATTGAATAGTTTTCTTATTGAATAGTTGTGACAAGGATGTCCCTAATGGTAACTTACATGAGTCCTAGAGTCACTTAGTACTGCACAATGGAAATAAAAGCCACCCCTTCTGTTGTTCCATTTCCCTTTTTGGATGAGCAAATGGGAATCATCTTTAGAGTATTATGTATTCACTGAGGGGCTGTGACCTTAATCCATAAAGCTCTATACAGTTTATGCTTTGATAGCCTAAGAGCCTGCTTCCCCATATACAGTGTCCCAGACAATCAAAATCACCCCACAGTGTGTCTGCTAACACTTCACAATTGCCTGGGACCCAAGACTGAGCCATCTGGTAAGTAGGGTTTGGCACAGGGATTCCAGTTAAGGTGATCCATCCACACCACACAGTTTGCCTATAATTTTCCTCCCTTTTGCCATAATGCTAGACCAGTTCTTAGAAATATCTGTGTATTATTGGAGAATATAGTAATTAACAAAAATAAGCTATAAATTTTGGTCCACTGAAGAAAGCCTCCATGAAGTAGTGAAACAATTCTAAATGATGGAACTTAGAAGTTTTTTGTTACTAGCACGTGTGAGGCACTGGGTTCGATCCTCAGCACCACATAAATAAAATAAAGTCATTATGTCTATCTACAGTTAAAAATATTTTTTTTAAAAAAAGAAAAGTGGGTAAATAATGTGTAAATTCAGTTGGGTCACAAGGGAAGTAATAAATGTTTTGGGAAAACCTATAATGTGTCAGAAAATTGATGTTTCCTCATTTTATTCTCACACCTCTATGATGTAGATATTGATATTCTTGCTTTATGAAGGAGGAAACTGGCTTAGAAAGGTGGAATAATGCTTCTCATGGCATGGGGATAGTACAGAGTACATTTGAGATTCAAGACCAAGTATGTGGGCTCCAGATTCTACTCTTTACACTCCATTCCCCAAATAATCATTTTCTGAAGTTCTTGTTTTTCACCCCAGCTCCAACTGATTTCTTCTTTATCCTTTACTTTGCTATCTTTTATCATCTGTCATCATATTTCTTCATCATTTCTTCATTTGGGCATCTCTTTAATCTTTCCATTTAATGACTATATTTTTAATTTCCTTTCTGGTCTTCAACAGCTTAAACCACCATCAACTTTCCTTGTCCAATGCATTAACCTCCTAACTGGTCTTATATTTTTTCTCCTTTCACCTCAAAATCTGCTGTCTCATGATCACTACAAAGAAAATGATTACCTTAGCCAACTCACTTGCTTCAAATCTTACAATAGGCTCACACCACAAGGTAGAAAATATGCCCTCTTTTGATGACCAAGAAGATCCTGTGTGCTGCCACCTCCCTATCTTGCCTGTTTCCTGCCACTGCTCTTGAGACTTGCCTCATGCCTGTCTCTGCTCCTCCTGCAGGATCTTGCAGGCCAGGTGCAGGTATGTTTTTGCACTTTCTGTTCCCTGGCCTTCCCTCTGAACTTTTCTTGGCTCACCCTTTTACTTTAGGCAGGTCTCCAATCAACGGTTCCCTCTTGAGCAAGGACTTCCTTGACTTTATTTCTAAAATAACTGACACCCTAATCATTTACCTTGCTTTCCTTATCTTCATAGAACTTATCCTAAACCACTCTACATGTTTTGAATATAAATTTATTCTCTTATTTTTGTTTTTCTCCTGCCACTACAATATAGGCTCCACAGTAACAGGGATCTTTTCTATCTAGTTTATTCCTGCATTCCCAAGCAAAGAACAGTGCTTGGTTCTAGTAGGCACTCAGAAAACATTTGTTGAATGAATAAAGATGAATACTCAAGAGAATCTTAACAAATTGCTTTTCTGATCTTTGAATTATTTCTTTCATTCTCTTATTTATTGCATTTAAAATTATACCCTTACTCTTGCAATTGATCACATACTGACTTGTGATGTATTTTGTATTAAATGCTTTTTATGCTATATTACTCTACATTGGGCATTTCAGTTTTTATCTTGTTGACAAGCAACACAGTAACCTAAATATGACCCACGCTACTCACTTAGTACTTCCCAGAGCAACATAGTTTATTTATCCTACATGGTAGAAATCAGTATATGCTTTTATTAATTTTTTTTAGTTTTTAGAGGGATACAATACCTTTATTTTATTTGTTTATTTTTATGTAGTACAAAGGATCTAAAATTTATTTATTTTTATGTAGGATCAAAACAATGCCTCATACATGCCAGGCAAGTGTTCTACCACTGAGCTACAACCCCAGCCCCAATATATGCTTTTTTGATAAGTTTGTAATGTATTATTAAGTACCTACTATGTACAATATAGTGTTTTAAGTGCTTTTTCATATTTTTTCTATCCTCTGACAACAATCTGAAGTGGGAATTCATATTCTTATTTTGTAGGAGTGTGGTTAAGAAAGGAGAAGTGAATTGCTTAATTAAGGTTATTTACCTCAAAAAAGGTGAAGTGGGCCTCAAATCTAAATACTGACCTGAAAACAAATGTCTTTCCACTAGAGATCATAGTTTTACAGTGAAAATCTCTGTTAATACGTAGATTGGTTTATAAAGTAAGACTCCAAAACTACTGAGTGACCTATTCAGTATCAGGGAAGAGGAATATGTCGAGTGGTGTGTCATTTTAATTATTACCTTTATGCAGAGTGCTTAGAGCAAAGACTAGAAAGTCTTTGGATTTACTCCAAAGAGAAGAGGAATTTAAAAATACACAGTAAGTGGGTGCAAATTATGATTTTGTTGCAATTTCATTGTTTGGGCTCTACATTATTTTAGGCTGAGATCAAGTATGTTGCTTACCCTTTCCTACCATGGCCGTTGTCCCTAAACAGTCGTAGGCCTAGAAAACTATAGCTCTAATTAGAATTGGGAAACTCAATTTGGAGCCCAAGGAGAAAAGAATCAGTTACTACTTAGCCACATGTCAACTCTCTCTAGTTGTCCAAACTACACTTTGACTTCTTTGCAAGCACATCATTGTACAAAGTGCCTAGCGAAACCAAACACACCAAACCCCTGCTTTAAAATCACAGAAGATGAGGAGCAGCACATAGTAGGAATTGAGAGATTTCATGAAGCTCATCATTTCATGAAATCTTTACATTTGCTGTACTTGCTCATTAAAGAATAATTCCCTGGATGCTAATGTAAATCGGTGGCTTCTAAAGTTTAACATTCTTAAGAATCATCAAGGTATCAAAAAAGCAGATTGTAGAACCTTGTTGCTGATACTCTGATTTAGGATGCCTGGGGGGATGGGGGTGGAGCTGAAGACCCTGAGTCTTAAGCACATGCCTCCAGATGATTCTGATAACACATTACCATGGAGAGATATTAGTCTCAATAACCTCTTTGCCTCAAATAGTTCATTTGCTGAATTGTGTTTTATACCTCTGAATAATATGCTCTTTCCCATATGAGACTGAATATGCATTGTGTCGATATTGGAGACTCAGATCTAAAACAATAATCAGCCAAGATATTTCTCTTATAATGGTTTATTCAATGTCTTTGTCTTCTAGGGCTTTTAAGGCATAGTCAATCTCTTAAATTAGACACTGGCCAAGTGTTAGCTCACAATCTATATTGCTAAATACTAAAGCTGGCCCAGCATTCTGGCAAGAAGGATGAGCTGTGAACAGTGATGCGTGACAACCACTATGTATGAAGTGCTTAGATCACCTTGGAGGGAATCTTGGCACAAATGCTAATCCCTATTTCCCAGAAGGTTCCTCTAGCGTCACACAGTGGGGGAACCATTAGCAGACACACTGTGAGGGCATTTTGATTGTTTTAGCACATACATGCTACGTCTTCTGAAGATTTTTGTACTTGCTTTTCATACACTAGATTCTCTGATTAGCAAAAGACTGTGTCAGACCCGAAAAGATATATATCACAGTCTTTGCTCTAAATTGCTATCAGGGATGGGTAGAAGAATACTGGTATGTTATTAATTATGATGGAATATGAGAATCACTACACAAGAGTACAAACACAGTGTTCAGATCTCAGAACACTTGTGACAGAGGGTAACATGTAAGCCAGTCCTTACAGTCACCAGGCAGAGAATGCAACAAAGGCTTTATACAGAGAAGTACCACTTTTGGATAAAACAATAATAGCAACTAACGCTTATTGAGTACTTATTATTTGTTAGGCATTGTTACAAGCACTTGTTTGTTTTACTTCATTTAATTCTTAAAGAACTCTATGTTATAGAATCTGCTATGATCCTCAGTATACAGAAGAGGGAACTTAGCTGTGGGTACATGTTTGGAACACACTTGGGGTAGCAGTAGGACAGGCAATAACACCCATCCAGTAGAGAAGGCATCAAAGGTAAATTGGGATGAGGTAGTAAAGTGTTTTCTTTAGATAATGATAAGTGCTTTCATTAGATAATTATAAGTGCTTTCATTACATGGAGGATTTTGTTTGTTTGTTCTTTAAATCAATGTCTCCTTTTACAAAAGTCATATCTACACACGATTTTTAATTTTTTTTAGTTGTATATGGACTTAGTGCCTTTATTTGTTTTTATGTGGTGCTAGGATCAAACCCAGTGCCTCACACTTATGAGGCAAGTGCTCTACCACTGAGTTACAACTCTAGCCCCTCTACACATGATTTTTAAAAACTCTAAAGAACATACAATAAAAAAGCCACCCAGATCATCAGTTCCTTCCATCCCTGGAAGCAGCCACAATTCTTACCTTTTTGTGTATCTTTGCAGAAATATTCTATGTATAAGTGCCTCAATTCTTCATCCTTTGTCACATGCACAGGAGCGTACTATATAAATCTTGCTTTGCTTCTGAGATTGTTCCATGTCAGCATATTTGGCTCATTTAGATCTATCTCATTCTTTTCCACAGCTCCATGTTTTCCAATTATGTGGTTGAACCATGGTTTACTTAACCAGCCCACTAATGATAGACATTCAATATGTTGCCAGTCAATAAACAATGCTGATTTGAATATTCTTGTCTTAGAAAAAAACACATGGGTATTACTTAAAGGAGATACTGCTCAAGGTGGAATTTCTTTGATTCTAGGAAGGAATTTAAGCAGGAATGGCATGAATGTGTTGGCCTTTTAGAACTATCAGTCTGGCAGTTGGGGGAAGGTTAGAGTGGAGGGAGGAGCAATCAGAAGCAAGAGCTACTGAAAGCACCAGAAGTGGGTACTGGGAGCAGAAGACAGAGGAGAAGAAACAGTGAATGGATAGAATCAAACAAGAAAGATTTGTACAACCTTTCCGTGCTTTCCTTGAACTTCATAGGCTTTCTTTCCACAAAGTTCTTTTTGGCAGATGACAAAAACCTGTAATCAGAATTTAGGCTGTGCTAATAGTACCACCTTTGTTTTTAGGGTAGGGATGTGGTTTTAGCATTTTGAAATTGGTAAGCAGTAAACATTTAAGGAACCAATTAGCAGTGGGAGAAAACCCTTTTCAAGAAACAGTTTCCAAAGTGAGGGTCAAGTTGTATTTCTGGCCAGGTGATCTCCCGATTGTACTGGGAGTGTGTGGATGGAGCTGTTTATCTGTGTGTCTGATATCCATCCTTTTTTTTTTCTCATACTAATAAAAAGCAAACTTGTTATCCTTTCCATTTGAGGGTGACTACAGTACCCTCGTTAAGCCCTATGATTCCTTTCATTCATTGTCTAGTCATAATCTTAATTACTCCTGCTTAAAAAAGCTTAACCTACTTAAAAGAGAAATAACAAACTAATCCCAGTTTGACAACACATGTGCATCGCATCTGGCATTAGGAGCAACAGGGTCTATGGAGCATCTATCACCCCCTGGCCTCGGAGCAGATAAAGCAGAAAAGAGAAGGCTTACAGGTGCTGTCTTCTTTTTATCTTCCTTATGTATGAAGGCAGCTTTGGGAATGCACCCACAGCTCCAAGCCTTGGACTATAGAGCCTTATGTAATACAGAAATGAAGTAGAACTCCTCCCCATGTGGTTGCAAGTCAATCCCAATCACAGAAATGTAAAACTGAAAGCCAGGGAGGACTGGCTGCCAATCACATAATGTGCCCTTCTGCCAGGGCATGCCTACACCCAGAGATATGTGTGCCAATGTTTATTCTGTTCTGGAAAAAACACCCACCCCAGTGGTGCAGCTCACACTGCTTTGGCTCCAAGGGAAACCCAGTACCAACATGCTGCACACAAGAAGCAGGTTTCAGTTACAGTGTTGCAGGACAGTAGTTGCTATTCATTTGGGAATGAGGAGTGAATTCTGCTGTTTTGCAGTCTTTTAAGCAAATGGCGTTAACAATGCACTGGACTTCTTCATTTTAATTACTATTGTTCTGTTTACCTGCAGGAAGAAGAAAGGAACAGAACCTCGAAACTGGAATTTTGCAAGTGGTAGACCTCTTTTGCCTGTTTTTAGTGGTCAATCTGACTTTATTTAATACATTTCTTCTTATTCCTGAGGACAATGAAGTTCACAGCAAGTGAAGGACCAGAGAAATGGAGAGATGAAAAGAGAAGCTGGGAACTTCCTACTTATATGCCTGGGATGTTTATTTAAAGCAGAATTTAAACGGGGTTGATTTCAGGTGTGCCAAAATAGTGATTTTCAGCTCACAGGTGACAGGACAGGGTCAAAAGGGACTTCACACTTATTTTTCCATGTATCCCAAGTCATCTTCAAATGAGATGCTTTTCTGTGTCTATCAAGATAAGACATTTTTTGGAGGCACTAAGAAATGCTGTCTTTGAATCCTAAATTCTCAGATAGAAACTTCTAGTTCTTTAAGATGTATGTGTGTAAACACATATATGCATGTGTCTATGTGGGGGCAGAGAGATAACCTAGCATGGGAGCTAATAGTCTATGCTTCGGAGTTCTGCAGAGTTAGCTTGACACTTGCTTTCACCACTTTCCCACTGAGTGGTCTTGAATAGTTTACTGAGCCCCCCTGAACCTTAGTTTTTTTGGGAAATAAACACCCACCTTTGAGGATATGGCCTCAGGCAAAGCCATTGAAACTCTTTGTTCTTTAGTTTCCTCATCTGTAAATAGAGTAATAATAGTAGCTACCTCATAATTTTGTGGTGAGGTTGACACATTAACTCCAATGTTAATAAGTAGTTTTTATCTATTAGTTATCCCATTGCCAGGTACAGTATCATCAATCATCAGCAGCACCAATAAAAGTGTTCAGCATAGGGTCTTATGTGTGATGGCTATCATCATCAGCAGCAGCAGCAGCATTTTTAGAGTTAGATTTTGGGAAGAGAAAATGTTTTTTATTACCATCACAGAAAGCCAAAATATGTGGAGTTCTGACAATATGGTAGGAACTGCTAAAATCATAGGAGGTAAGACTCTTATCTGGGTAAAACTAAAATATGAAATACAAGACACCTAAGCAGGATAGAGGATGCGCCACATGGGATCCTTGCCTGGTCAGAAGTCTCACCTCGTTTTTGTTGTTGTTGTTGTTTTGCTTTGTCTTGTTTTGTTTTTAAGTTGTAGATGGACACAATACTTTTTTGTTTTATTTACTTATTTTTATGTGGTGCTGAGAATGGAACCCAGTGCCTCACATGTGTGAGGCAAGCATTCCACCACAACCCCAGCCCATGGAAGTCTCACCTCTTTTACCCCTTTCTTTGCAGCCTCCCTACATCATGTTCCTATTCTTTATTCATCAATTCTTCCAAAAAGAAAAATGAAAATATTTGCATTTTTGGAGCCCTTGCATGCCCATTACTAAATTGAAAAGCCACTGCCAAGGAAACCCTGGCCCTGGGGCCCACTGTTTTCCTCCCCGCAGCTGCTCTCCATGTTGGCAGCTGAGTGAAGCAATGCTCAAGAGAAGGTATGTGAGGAGTCAGCAAAGTCTGAGATGGGATAGTGTTATGAGAGAGAGGTTTCCTGACAATTAAACCTCCACACAGGAAAATGAAACAATCACAGTGGGTATCTGTGGGCCCAGAAGCCTTGGGCATCTACTTGGGCTGCATGACCTTCTATGGATTTCTCTTTGCTATTTATTATCTCATTGTAGGGGTCAGCCTGTCCTGCCCTAGGGATAGAACAAAGGTGTGCCCCTAGGAGAAGAACTAAGCAGGAGTGGCCTCTTCAGTTTTTCCTGGTTTTCCCCTATGCATGGGCTTGACAGGCAGATGACTGGGAGGTAGGGCACAGATCAGAACTTGAACACTCCATCCAGAGGTCATCCTCAAAGTCCTAGTACAGCAGCCCTGCACAGGGCTGAGCATGACCAAATGGGAGTCAGACAAGTCTGAGTTGAAATCCCAGTTCTCCCTCCCAATGAATAAATGACCATGCTCAAGCTATTAACTACCTCCTTCTCCTCGTTTGATGGATGGAGTTGAAAGGGATTTCACATGTGGCGCTATGCCTGAGTGAGTTACTGTACCGAAAGAAGTTGCCTCAGTGGGGCACTGAGTAAAATGCTTAGTAAATGGCAGCTGTTACTCTGTCAATATTATCACTAACACTAGAGTTACATACACCTAGATTTTCAGTGGGTCTGCTCACTAAGACCACGAAGCCTAAATTCTTTTCCTTTTTCGCTCACATCAACTGACAGCATCCTGCTGGCCTTTCTCGACTTTCTTTCCCTCTGAATACTGTGAATGTTATTGCTTTTCATCTGGATTTTACTTGTCTGTAAGTGCTTACTCTTCATGATATCCCTGGACTTGAAGCTCTCCTTGAGCTACCCTGCCTGATCAGGAGTGAGGTCGGGAGAGAATTCACAGACTTCCATCCTTGTCTCCTGCTCTGATCCCTGCAAAGTCTTTTCCTGCCACATCCAATCTGACTGAGGAATCTTATAAACTACAGATGCATTCATAAGGCACTTGCTTGGGGCAGTGGAAGGGAAATGATCCTTCCCCATGGAATGAGCTCTGGGAGGGAAGGTGGAAGGGAGTCTGGGTTACACAGCAGGGAAAAATGCAGTGAAATCCTACTATTGATAGGCTCCTATTGGCAGTTTATTTTGGTTTCTGGTTTTGAAACTGCTGTGTAAAGTCAGCTACTGACAGTTTTGGTTGCTGTTTGTTGATGTAAGTGTATAATAAACCCAACCAAGTTTCCCCCAAACCTCCTCCCTGGGATTGTTTCGAAGAAAACTAAGAGGAAAAAAAAAATTCCATTGGTCTCTTTTCCCTCTGAAGCTGTGATAGCTTCCCCAATTATCATTCTGAAAAGAGCTCTGACTCATTATTCCGTAAGAAAACCCAAGTGAAGCATATAAAAATAATCTTCTGTGGGCCAACAAGGAGGAATGGCATGAGATTCTGCAGATGGCAATGATGGAGTGCAGGTACTGAAGGTTGGTGTGAACAGAGCCTTCCTAAAGGCTGTGGATGCAGGGTCTCCATGGTCAGGACACCAGTGTGATTTATCTTCTTAATAAACATGGCAAGAAGGTTTTAGTATACATAGAATGATTCTATAATCCTATCGTCCTAACCCTTCCTCCTCCTCCTCCTCCTCCTCCTCCTCTCCTCCTCCTCCTCCTCCTCTCCTCCTCCTCTCCTCCTTCTCCTCCTCCTTTTCCTCTTCCTTCTCCTCCTTGGTAGAAAATCTGCTTAGATTTTGAAAGAAACAGGAAGAGTTTTAACTTGGGGTGGGGACTCGACCTTTGGAGGCTGATTACAGGAATGCCTGGATTAACACTCTAAGTCTCCGGGTATTAGACACCTCTCTTTCTTTGCGTCTCAACAGAGTTTCAAGTGGTATTATTTGAGAGTATATTAAAATGGTTCAGGATATAAATTGCACATTTTTATTTTTTTAACCCCGCCTGAGTAATTTCTTTCTCTCTCTCTCTGATGAATTTTTATCACTAAGTTCAATTCCTGGAATTAATTCATTGTCCAAAACATCTATCAAGTTCAGTTACTCTGGATATATCTAGTCCAGAGTAACAAAATTCTTATTTTCTATGTTGCAAAGTGGCACTGAGGCCTGCATAGTTTGACTCAAAGGAGTAAAATAGTGCAATGAAAAGAGATAAAATAATCCTATTCTTCCAAAGACAATTTTCTATTCCACTTAAGCATCTTTATTTACCTTGATGACTTAGCTAAAGACAATATTTTCTCCTGTCCCTCACCTAAAAGGAGTCTTATTCATTCAACAAATGTTTATTGAGCATCTACTATGTGCTAGGAACTCTTCCAAGTATTGAGGATATAATCCTGAAAAAAATCAAGTCTAAGTTATGGAATTAAATTCTATTAGCAAACAATAAGCCATGAACCCAACGAATATACAAAGCCAATGGAGATGAATGCTAAAGAGAAAAATGCAGCAGGCTACCTAGCATTAGACCTGTTTGGAAAGCAAACTACTCCTTGGCTAGAGAGCAGCTAAAGCAGTGAAGGTTTTAAATTTCAGCTGTCATTCATTCTATATAGTTTTCCCCAAATTGAACTTCTCAGTATTCCTAAGTGATGTCAGCAGGTGCTTAGCAAACATAAAACACCTCAGTGCAAATGTAGAGACATAGGTACCTGTGATGAAGAAGGAACCATGAACTTTGTATCTGGAGATACAAAGGAGAATAATAATAGAAGCTAACACTTCTGTGGGGCCTACCATGTGCTGGGAACACATGGTAGGTGGGTATTAATATCCTTCCTGATGTTAGAGAGAATGCTGAGGCACACAGTTAACTGTGGGTGCAAAAGGAGAGTGGAACTTGGTCACAGGCAGCCTGGCTCCAGAACCTGTGACTGTAACTGTCACACCAAACAATCTCTCCTTTGTCTTTCAGTATGTCAGGATAGGACTGGTGTTGAAGGAAAGGACCACATTTAACAGTGCAGAAATTGCTGCAGTGTAGACATCTGTTATAGTTTGAATTTTGAATATCCCTCAAAGGCATAGTTGAAGACATGTTCTCCAGCCTGTGCAGCTATGGGGAGGGCAGTGGGACTTTTAGGAAGCAAGCTCTAGTGGAAGGAAGATAGATCACTGAGGATGTGCATTGAAGGAGATATTGGGACTCTTACTCTCTTTCTCTCTTTTGCTTCCTGGCTGCCATGAGATGAGGGCTTCCTCTACCCTCACTCTCACCATGATGTGCTGCTTCATCACAGGTCCAAAAGCAATGGGCGAGCTGACCATGGCCTGATCCCTCTGCAACCATGAGCCAAAATAAGCCTTTCCTCCTTTTTAGTTGATTTTCTCAGGCATTTTGTCAGTGATGGAAAACTAGTACACACAATGCTCAAACAATTTGTTCTGGTAATATGGGACAAAATGGACTGAATCTATGACTTTAGGAGTGTTTTTTTTAGAGGTAGAGAAGTTTGGGTCAAATTCTGATTTATTAGTGAAAAGACAATGAACAAAGCAGCACCAAAAGAGATAAAAGCACCTCCCAAGTAAAATAAAGTCATGGTTTTGCACATCTGCTCTGCACATAACTGCACCCAATATCTGCTATTCAAATGCTTTGTGTATACTAGACCTAATCGCAAGTACTTTTTTTTTTAATATTTATTTTTTAGTTTTCGGGGGACACAACATCTTTGTATGTGGTGCTGAGGATCCAACCCTGGCCGCACGCATGCCAGACGAGCTTGCTACCGCTTGAACCACATCCCCAGCCCCTGATCGCAAGTATTTTCTATATGATTTTATTAATCCCTGATGAGGCAATACAGGACAGGTATAATGATCTACATTTTACAGAACCCGTAACTAGGGCTTAAAGAAATTAAGTTTATTATCCGAGAAAGCATGGCTAAAAGTCCAAGTTTTTTTTTCTTTTGAGAGAGAGAGAGAGAGAGAGAGAGACAGAGAGAGAGAGAGAATTTTACTTATTTATTAGTTTTTTCGGTGGACACAACATCTTTGTTTGTATGTGGTGCTGAGGATCGAACCCGGGCTGCACGCATGTCAGGAGAGCGCGCTACGGCTTGAGCCACATCTCCAGCCCACAAGTCAAGTTTGTTGGACTCCCAACACTCTGCAAAGCCTGAGGGGATGGTGGATGATGTAGAAGTCAAGCTCTCTACCCTGGAAAAGCCCCAGGGTGCAATTGCCCAGGTGAAGGTGTGGCCTGAACTGATCTACCCTGGCCCAACTGATAAACCTGAGTAGATTACACAGCAGTCAAGGTGAGGTTAAGAAGGGGACAGAGCAGCAAGATCTTTCTTTAAAGAGAAGAATACTGGGCCGCCTCCTCCCCTAGCCTGGCGGGTGCGGCACCAGGGAGGCGGGTGTTCGGTTGCCTCGCAGCCTCTGTTCTCCCAGTTCTAAGGTTGCAGCGCAAGGCTCTGTTCACCTGACACTATTGAGAAGTGGAGCGAGTGAAACAGTGGCTTATCACAAGGCACCGGAGGTCTCTGTTTCTGGCTGAGTTCTGCAGTGGACTTGGCATTCAGAAAGCACTTGTAGTCAGACTGCCAAAATACCAGGTTTTTTAAAAAAAAAAAAATCCAAGGTAAGTTCGGGTTTTCTGTCCATCTCCCCTATTCCTTCTCTCTCCCCCAAGGTAGTAATCACATCACAGGGAAACCAGAGCTCCCTAATTTTTTGCTGCCTGCTCCTATTTGCCTGGAAAATATGACATTTACTGGAGAGGACCCAGGGAGGAAGTGCTGAGTCCTGATTTATTGCTCTTTGCCTGAGAAGTTTTTTTGCTTCTGAGAATTCTATTGTGTTGGAACTGGGGTGGGATTTAGGTCTTGTTCTGAAAGGACTAAGTCTTGGTAATGAGATTAAAGAAGGCATGTCTCTGGACCTTCAGAGCCTTGTGATGTGGCAAGTTGTTAAGGAGAACAGAGAAGGGACCATTTGTCAAATTACTCTGCTGAGCTGGTGGGCCTTTAAGGACTATTCTGATGCACAATGATGGGCAAGGGCAGAGGTCCAACGTCCTCCCCTGAACTCTGCATCTCACCTACACTCCCTCACACACAATGGCAAGGCAAGATGCCTTTGACAAGGGAATAGAAGAGGAATGTGTATTTTCTTTTCAGTGACAAGCCTCCTTATGGATGTAGATGCCGGGGAATGTGTGGAAAATGAATGAACTGGAATTTGTGGAGACAGTGGGTAGGTGGTGGAAACAGAACCCAAAGGCTGGGAAAGAGTGAGGAAGAGAACCATGATCCACACAGAGGAAGCCAAAGCTGGTGCCATTACTTTCTCTGCCTTCTCCATCACCAAAATCCTAGAAAATTCTGGATATGTTCATACAGAGGGGGACTTTCTTTGCACTAACATGGCTAGAAAGTATTTTTAGTTGAACTTAAATCTGTTTTTGCACTGGTATTCCAAAGGAACTCAAACCCAGGGACATTTTCTCTTTTGTGACTCAGTCATGTATTTCAGTACTTCTTAGCAAAAGCCCCAGGATGAATTTCTTTTCATAACTGTCTCAAGGGTTTGAAGAAAAAGGTTTTGTTTTGTTTTGTTTTTTAATCATTTATCAGGCCCAGAAATTGAATTTTAGCAGACAAGAAGGAAAGAATACTTTTGATAAGTATATGGGAAGATGAAATAAGGGTTACCTTGATTTTAATTATGAAAAAATCCAGTTGCTTTTAAATGACAAGATACAACATTATAAGCAGTCAGAATCATGATTTCTCACTATGTGGGATAGTATGTACAGTTTTAATGGGGCTGGATTGAACTCCTGAATTGTAGTATAGCTGCTATATATGAAATCATTTTTCAAGCTTTTACCAGTTAGTGATCACCAGTTAGTGATCAGGGTAATGTTATATACAGTTGTAACGAATATTTCCAGAGTGTGAGAAAATAATATGAAACATTCCAGTTAACCAAAAAAAGAATTTACAAAACAAACAAGAAAATCCAGTCAGTTATGAAAACTTGTTCCACATTACTAGTCATAATGCTTGAGCTGGAGAAGGTAGCTTTGGTTTTAATATGTTGAGACCTAGAGGAGCATAAGATGGACTTAGGGTCTTAGTGAACTTCCATAAATAGCAAAGCATGCTTGGAAGATTTCCTGTTGAGGTCTTGAGTCCCTGCATGATCTCAGAGATCAAGAACTAATTCATAGGGGAGCCCAGACCCAGATCAGGCCCAGGACTGTCCCTGCCAACAGACCTGGGAGCCCAGGCGTAGCCCGCCTCCTTCTTGGGACACTGCAGCCATCACCATCCCATGTAATAGCCTTCACCTTGGGACAATAGACAAGGCCTAGAGGCAGCTACATCTCCAACAGGAGCCCAAAGCCATTGCAATGGCTCACCCTTTCAGCCCCATCTCTTAAAGTGGTTGCATCCATCTTGAGACACCCCCACTTCTACCTAGAGTTCCCTATGCTATTGCCACCACCACCTTTTTTTTTAAATCTTTTTTTTAAGAGAGAGAGAGAGAGAGAGAGAGAGAGAGAGAGAGAGAGAGAATTTTATTTATTTTTTAGTTTTTTCGGCGGACACAACATCTTTGTTTGTATGTGGTGCTGAGGATCGAACCCGGGCTGCACGCGTGCCAGGTGAGTGCGCTACTGCTTGAGCCACATCTCCAGCCCTGCCACCACCACCTTTAATTGTAGTAGCATCCATTATGGGACACCAGCTGGGGCCTGAAAGCCCAACACCAGGGTAAGGTATAGGTAATCTGCAGGGACACCACAAGATTATAGGGTAAAAACTGTAATACCTGAGATCTGCACTTCAAGAAAGGAAGACACATAGACAACATGAAAAAAAAAAGGGAAGAAAGTGATCTGTGATTTAAAGAATGGTACAAGAGAGCAAATACAGGCAAAAATTGATCACTCCAACAAAGAGATAAGGGAGCAAATACAGGTAGCAAAAAATTACTCAAGTAAGAGAGATTCTGAAAAAAAGATAAGAAATGTTGACATGAATGAAACAATAAACCAAATAAAAAACTTAATAGAAAGCATCACAAACAGACTAGATCACTTGGAAGACACAACATTAGATAATGAAGACAAAATATACACTCTTAAGAATAAAGTTGACCATACAGTGCAGATGGTAAGAAACCATGAATAGAACATCCAAGAATTATGGGATAGCATCAAAAGACCAAATATATAAGATTTACTGGGATAGAGGAAGGCTCAGAGATTCAAACCAAAGGAATGCACAATCTCTTCAATAAAATAGTATCAGAAAATTTCCCAAACGTGAAGAATGAATTGGAAAATTAAATACAAGAGGCTTATAGGACACTAAATGTACAAAACTACAACAGATCTATACTAAGACACATTATAATGAAAATATCTAGCATATAGAATAAGAATAGAATCTTAAAGGCCACAAGAGAGAGGAATCAGATCACATATAGGGGAGACCTATTTGAATCTCAGCCGATGTTTTCAACCCACACCCTCAAAGCTAAGAAATCCTGGAACAACATATACCAAGCTTTGAAAGAAAATTGATGCCAACCAATAATCTTATATCCGGCAAAATTAAGCTTCAGATTTGATGACAAAATAAAAACTTTTCATGATAAGCAAAAGTTAAAAGAATTTACAAGGAAGCCTACACTACAGAGCATTGTCAGCAAAATATTCCAGGAGGAGAAAATGAAAAATAACAATAAAAAATAGCAAAGGGAAGAACTACACTAAAAGAAACTCCAATCAAAGGAGAAACCAAGTCAAGTTTAAAACCAAAAATAAACCAAAATGTCCAGGAATACAAATCATATTTCAATAATAACCCTGAATATGAATGGCCTAAACTCATCAATTAAAAGACACAGACGGACATATTAGATTAAAAAAAAAAGACCCAAAAATATGCTGCCTTCAAGGAACTCATCTTTTTTTTTTTTTTGAGAGAGAGAGAGAGAGAGAGAGAGAGAGAGAGAGAGAGAGAATTTTTTAATATTTATTTTTTAGTTTTCGGCGCACACAACATCTTTGTTTGTATGTGGTGCTGAGGATCAAACCCAGGCCGCACGCATGCCAGGTGAGCGCGATACTGCTTGAGCCACATCTCCAGCCCCCAAGGAACTCATCTTACAGGAAGAGACATCCACAGACTAAAGATTAAAGGGTAGAGAAAAATGTACCCCTCACATGGACCATATAAACAAGCAGGGGTTTCCATCCTCTTATCAGACAAACTGGAATTCAAACCAAAGCTAGTAAAAAGGGGATAAAAAAGGACATTTTATTCAATGGGATATGAGTGACCCATACATGAACAAGACATAACAAACATGAATAACTATGCCCCCCAAAATGAGGCATCTATATATATCAAACAAACCCTTCTTAACTACAAGAATCAAATAGACCATAACACAATAAAAAGAGGTGACTTTAATAAACTCTCTCACCACTGGATAGATTTTCAAAAAAAAAAAAAAACCCAAAACACAAAGAAACTATAGAACTCAAGAAAACAATCAATAATTTAGACTTAACAGACATATATAGAATATTCCATCCATCAATGAGCAAATACACTTTCTTCTTAGCAGCACGTGGATCCTTCTCCAAAATAGAACATATGTTATGCCACAAATCATATATTAGCAAATAAAAAAAAAAAAAAATAGAGATGCTACCTACCCTGCATTCTATCTGACCATAATGGGATAAAATTAGAAATGAATCATAAAATAAAAAATAGAAGCAATTCCAACACCTGGAGACTAATATGCTATTGAATGACTCCTGGATAACAGAAGATATTAGAGAGGAGATTTAAAAATTCTTAGAGGTAAATGAAAATTCTGATATAACTTATCAAAATCTCTGAAGGCAGTGCTATGAAGGCAGTGCTAAGAGGAAAGTTCACTATATTAAGCTCATTTATTAAAAGAATAAAAAGTAAAATAAACAACCTGACATTACAGCTTAAAGTTCTAGAAAAAGAAGAACAAACCAACACCAAAAGTAGTAGAAGACAGGAAATAATTAAAATCAGGGCTGAAATCAATGAAATTGAAACAAAAGAAACAATTCAAAAAATTGACAAAACAAAAAGCTGGTTGTATGAAAAAATAAATAAAATTGACAAATTCTTAGCTACATTTACAAAAAGAAAAGAGAGAAAACTCAAATTACCAAAATTTGTGATGAAAAAGGAAATATCATGACAGACACTATTGAAATACAGAAGACAATTAGAAACTATTTTGAAAATTTATACTCCAGTAAAATAAAAAACCTCCAAGACAATGATAAATTTCTAGAGGCATATGATCACCTCAAACTGAGTCAAGAGGACACACACAATTTAAACAGATCAATTTCAAGCAAGGACATAAAGACATCATCAAAAGCCTACCAACCAAGCAAAGCCCTGGACCAGACAGATTCACAGTTGAGTTCTACAAGACCTACAAAGAAGAATTTATAGCAATATTCCCCAAATTATTCTATGAAATATAAAAGGAGGGAGCCCTTCCAAACTCATTCTATGAAGCTAGTATCATCCTGATACCAAAACCAGGCAGAGACACATCAAGGAAAGAAAATTTCAGACCAATATCCATGATGAACATAGATGCTAAAATTCTGGCAAATTGCATACAAAAATGTATTAAAAATAACAGTGCACCACAATCAAGTGGAGTTCATTCCAGGGATGCAAGGTTGGTTCAACATATGGAAATGAATAAATGTAATTCATCACATCAATAGACTTAATGATGAGAATCATATGATTGCATCAATTGTTGCAGAGAAAGAATTTGACAAAATACAGCACACTTTCATGTTCAAAACACTAGAAAAACTAGGGATAGTAGGAATATACCTCAACATTGTAAAAGCTATCTATGTTAAACCCAAGACCAACATCATTCTAAATGGAGAAAAATTAGAAGCATTCCTTCTAAAAACTGGAAAAAGACAGGGATGCCCTCTTTCACCACTTCTATTCAACATAGTCCTTGAAACTCTAGCCAGAGTAATTAGACAGATGAAAGAAATTAAAGGAATACACATAGGAAAAGAAGAACTCAAACTCAAACTGTCATTATTTGCTGATGACAGGATTCTGTACTTAGAGGATCCAAAAACCCCATCAGAAAACTTCTAGAATTAATAAATGAATTCAGCAAAGCTGCAGGATATAAAATCAATACCCTTAAATCAAATGCATTTGATTTATCAGTGATGAATCCTCTGAAAAAGAAATTAGGAAAACTTTCCCATTCACAATAGCTTCCAATAAACAAAACAAAAACAAAAAATAAAACTTGGGGGGCTGGGGATGTGGCTCAAGCGGTAGCGCGCTTGCCTAGCATTCATGCAACCTGGGTTCGATCCTCAGCACCACATACAAACAAAGATGTTGTGTCTGCCGAAAACTAAAAAATAAATAAATAAATATTTAAAAAAAATAAAACTTGGGGATCAATTTAACAAAAGAGGTGAAAGATCTCTACAATGAAAACTACAGAACACTAAAGAAAGAAATTGAAGAAGACCTCAGAAGATGGAAAGATCTTCCATGCTCTTAGGCAGAATTAATATTGTCAAAATGGCCATACTACCCAAAGCGCTATGCAGGTTCAATGTGATTCCAATTAAAATCCCAATGTCATTTCTTATAGAAAAAGCAATCGTGAAATTTATTTGGAAAAATAAGAGACCCAGAATAGCCAAAGCCATCCTTAGCAAGAAGAGTAAAGCAGGAGGCATCACAATACC
Organism: Ictidomys tridecemlineatus; assembly: GCF_052094955.1. Lineage (NCBI taxonomy): Eukaryota > Metazoa > Chordata > Mammalia > Rodentia > Sciuridae > Ictidomys > Ictidomys tridecemlineatus. The sequence continues at coordinate 29,268,339 of NC_135483.1, forward strand.
AGACCTTAGATTATACTACAAAGCTATAGTAACAAAAAATGGCATGGTATTGGCACCAAAATAGACATGTAGACCAATGGTACAGAATAGAAGACACAGAGATAAATGCACATAAATACAGTTATCTCATACTAGACAAGGGCACCAAAAACATGCATTGGAGAAAAGATAGCCTCTTCAAAAAATAGTGCTGGAAAAACTGAACATCATGGAAGAAATCCATATGCAGCAAAAATGAAAATAAAACCCTATCTCTCACCATGCACAAAACTCAACTCAAAGTGGATTGAGGACCTAGGAATTGGACCAGAGACTCTGCACCTAGTAGAGGAAAAAGTAGGCCCTAATCTTCATCACATTGAATTAGGTCCTGACTTCCTTAACAAGACTCCTAAAGCACAGGAAATAAAGCCAAGAATCAATAAATGGGATGAATTCAAACTAAAAAGCTACTTCTTGGTAAAATAAACAATGAGGTGAAGAGACAGCCTACATTTTGGGAGCAAATTTTTGCCACACGCATATCATATAAAGCACTAATCTCCAGGATATATAAAGAACTAAAAAAACTTAACACCAAAAAAAAAAAAACAACCTAGTCAATAAATGACTAAGGAGACAATTCTCAGAAGAAGATACACAGTTGATCAACAAATATATGAAAAAATGTTCAACATCTCTAGTAATTAGAGAATTGCAAATCAAAACTAAGATTCCATCTGATGTCAGTCAGAATGGCAGTTATCAAGAATACAAACAACAATAAATGTTTGCAAAGATGTGGGGGGAAAAGGCACACTTATGCATTGCTGGTGGGACTGCAAATTGGAGCAACCAATCTGGAAACTAGTATGGAGATTCCTTAGAAAACTTGAAATGGAATCACCATTTGACCCACTCCTTGCTCTATATCCAAAGGACTCAAAATCAGCATACTATAGTAACACAGCCTCATCAATGTTTATAGCAGTTCAATTCATAATAGCTAAACTATGGAACCAAACTATATACCTTTCAACAGATGAATGGATAAAGAAACTGTGATATATATATATATATATATATATATATATATACACAATGGAATATTACTCAGCTTCTTCCACTTATAATTTTGATCCATCTTTGTTTTAGTTAGCTTTTTCACTGCTGTGACTAAATGACCCAACCAGCATAACCATAGAGGAGAAAGAGTTTATTTGAGGGCTCATGGTTTCAGAGGTCTTAGTCTATAGAAGACTGGCTCTTTTCCTTGGGGCTCGAGGTGAGTTTGAACATCATGGCAGAAGAGTATGGTGGAGGGAAGCAGCTCACATGGTGATCAGAAAACAGAGACCCCACACGTCAGAGACAAATATATATCCAAAGACACACCCCAATTCCCACTTCCTCCAGCCATACCCTACCACTTCACTAATCACTCAGTTAATCCCTATCAGGGCATTAATTCACTGATTGGGTTAAGACTCTTATGACCCAATCATTTTTCCTCTGAACCTCCTTGCATTATCTCACATGTGGAGTATTGAGAGACACCTCACATCCAAACTATAACTCTTTTTTTTATTTTTTTAAAATTTTTTTTATTGTTGGTTGTTCAAAACATTACATAGTTCTTGATATATCATATTTCACATTTTGATTCAAGTGGGTTCAACCCATATTTTTGCTACGTCTAACTCTCAAATTGAATAGAAAATCTCACATTTTAGCTGTTACAAATTTTATTCTAGGTAGATTAGTTCTACTGTTTGTTATAAACAGGATAAAAATTTGGGGGGGGAGGGAGTATAATTTCTCATTTTTAAATTTTTTTTTGGTGGTGCTGGGGATTGAACCCAGGGCCTTGTGCATGCAAGGCAAGCACTCTACCAACTGAGCTATATCCCCAGCCCAAGATAAAAATTAGTTTGTGTATATGTCCTAGCTACTTCTAAACACAGTCCTGATGGCTCTTCATCAGGACTATCAGGACTCAGCCTTCCACATTGCTAGCATGGTTCTTATCATCACCTTGCACACTCTATACAACCTGTCAGCAGAACAGTATCAATAAACCCTGTTTTGTCTGTCACCTCCTAGGACACCTGAGGAATCAGAAGTCCCAGTCAAGTGGACTTCCCACTGAGTGTTGCTTAAATATCTTTGTTCTATGCCTGATTGAGATTGTCTTGCTTATTTGAGTTTTGATCAATCTTAGTTCTCCATAAAAATATTACTGATTCTTCCCATCAGAGGTAATTTTTAAAAATCTTTAGTGGCACATTCAATATACCATGTTAAGGTTTGTTTTGCTATGTCATATTATGCTATAGATGATTGTTTATTTATTTGTTGATATTTATTTATACCTTAAGTTATTATATATGTATTTATATTATCTTCCACATTTGACTTAACATTCCTTGAAAACTAAGTTCATATTTTATTTGTATTTTTTTTAACTTTAAAAATTAAGGGACTGGGATTAATGGCTCAGCGGTAGAGCGATCGCCTAGCATGGGTGGGACCCGAGTTCGATTCTCAGCACCACATAAAAATAAAGGCATTGTGTTGTGTCCATCTACAAAAAAAAGATATTCTCTCTCTCTCTCTCTCTCTCTCTCTCTCTCTCTCTCTCTCTCTCTCTCTCTCTCTCTTTCTCTCTCTCTCTCAAAAAAAAAATCAAATTACATCCCTCTTTGAACCTCTATTGCAGTGGCTGGAGGAATGATCAGTGTCCTTCTTGTTGCTCCCTTCCATCACTGGTCTATCCTGCCCACAGCTGGGAAAACTCTGTCCCAGCTGGACTGGTTCTTTACATTTCTGTGGCTGGGCCGTATCAGTATCACTCCTGTATGTGGGAGGCTTTAGAGATTCCTGTTCCTAGGTTTTTTGGTAATTCACACAGCCATTCCCTCTGTGGTCTGGTCAACTCCCAGGGATGCTCCCTCACATGGATCTGGGTCCCCATAGACTACACATCTCTCTCTTCTACCCACTTGAGATTATCTTCTTCAAGTAGTTTCTGCCTTTTCAGCAAAATCTTCTGGGTCAAGGAAATACTAAAGGCCCAGATAACCCCTTGGAATGGTAGAGAATGGAAAATGTAACTAATAAAAATGTATTAATATTATGAGAAAAAGTAGCCTTTCACAAACAAGAGGCTAGTAGAGTGGCCCTGAGATGTCAATATTTATAAAAATAAAGAACAAATTTGAATTAGGGTTGTGGTTAGCAGCCAGCTATCCAACAGACTTGATTCAAGAGACCAGACAACTCTAAGCAATATGAAACAGGAAATAAATAATGGCAGATGAGCTCCTGGGAATTTAGTAACTACCACTAGCTGGAAATGTCAGCAAGAATGTTGAAAACATCAGAAGGCTTAGCAAAGGGTAGATAGGATTGGGACTTTGGCATACGACATTGGTCTTCAGGAGGACCAATGGCCTCCAGGTAGGACCTCAGCTTTGGAAGAAAAGAATACTGGGTTGTGCATCAAAATCCAATAAGGAAAAACACCAGGAGGACTGAACATCCAGGAAGGGATTAAAAAATTAACCCTGTCCAACGCTGACTTCATGACTGGGTTGCTGAATCACTAAGCTACTTGATTATTATTTCAGAATTTCTCCTCTAATAGAAGGAAGAGTTGGTCCTTACAATGGAGGTGGGGCTAAATTCCAGCCTGAAGCAGAAATCCAAGTTGCCCCGGGGATGGGGAGTGGAGGAATAGAAGAAGGCATGGAAAGTGAGTCAGGCCATTAAGCCAGACTTTGGATGCACAGCGTTTGAAAAGGACACTGGCATGAAAATTAATCTTCACACACTTCTGCACACATGGATACTGTCAACTCTTAACTTTAAACATGTTGACCAAAATAAAAATGGCCTGCTTTTTAAAAACCACCACTTATATTTCCTTTTCAAAAGCTCAGTTGCCACAATCTAAGGTAGAGAATGACTCAAATGTTGAAAAAATATAGTGACAATATTGTTCTGATGTGATTGTTCATGAAGTCTCCAAGAACTGATAGCACATTTTTTGGGAAGATAAGAAAGTACATCATGAACGATTGCCAGTTTGTGAACCATTAGTTAGGAAACACTGTGCTAGGATAACTCGAAGACATTCAGTTGAGCAATAACCTTAATTGCTGCAGTGAAAACACTTGCATGTTATTTAATGACTTCATAAGCAAATCAATCCAATATATTTCCATTTTCAGCTATGCCACATTCTACAACCACAGCATGCTTCTCTTAAACTATTAGTTAAATACATTCTTCCTCTTGCTTTAAAACTTCTAGTAGATCCCTAATGTGCTCCATGTCAAGTCCAAAGTTTTGCCATTGAAGAGCTCCATAACTTGAATTCATTCTGCTAGTTTAGTCTTCCTGCATTGCCCCCTGGCACAGTATCCTTTTTAATCTACCACCTGAATAGGTCATGTTACTCACTCAAACTTACTTTCATCTTCTGTTTTAAGCTAGTGGAATAAACTAGTTTGTCCTCTTCTGGATATCTAACTGCCACCATCTTTTAAAATGTATCCAAAAGAACTAAAATCATCACACTATTAACGATACATGCATGCACAATTCGTGATAACCAAGTTATAGAACCAGCCTAGGTGCCTGTCATCAAATGAACAACAAAAGAAAATGGATTTTTACACAGGCACAAAGACGAACAAAATTATGTCATTTGCTGGCAAATGGATGAAACTGAAGAACATTATGCTAAGTGAAATAAGCCAGATTCAGAAAATCCAGGGTCAAATGTATTCTCTCATACGTGGAAGCTAGAGAGAAAAAAAAAGAATAAAAAAAGTTACATCACAAATATAAAAGGAAACCAATAGAGCAGGCAAAGGAGATTGAGAGGTGGGGAGGGAGAAGGGGAGATAGCATGGGGAAATAGTGGGAAGCGAAATCAACCAATTATGCTATGTCCATGTATGAATATATCACAATAAATCCCATTGTTTTATATATATATATATATATATATATATATATATATATATATAAAATGCACCAATTTAAAAAGTAGTGATAGAAAGGAGACCAGCAGAGTAAGGGGATCGGGGGAAAAGGGAGGGGAGAGAAAAGGGAAATAGTAGGTAATGAGATTCATTAAATTATGTTATATGGATATATAGATATGGCATAATCAATCCCACTATTATGTATAATTATAATGCACCAGTTATAAAAAAAATCTAGCTCTTCTTCCATTTCCTCCATGAAACCTTTTCCAATAATACTTGCCAAGAATTTTCTCCCTTATTTCCACTCTCAGTATGACAGGCAAAAATGATCAACTTCCTAACATCCACTCTCTCTTTCTTTCTTCTTGTGGAATCCTTATTTTATTCTGGGAAGCTTTTTTGGAGCAAGAATGGTAATATTCCAATCAGGGAGATATAAATGGATGTCTAGAAATTGGTTTCCTGATTTAGACATGGCATCACATTTTCTTCTGGGTGCTTCTTTTATTCTTTTTCTAGAACTTGGACCAGAAGATGCAGATGGAGCAGTGATCTGGTGTTTTTAAAACGGACAAAAAAAAAAATAAAAGCTAAATGCTAAGGGTGGAAGGGTGGAAAGAGAGGGAAACTGGACATATTGATAACATCATGGAGCTACTCTACCAACTGTACGGCTGCCTACCTATAGCCAGCCTTTCTTTTCTTTCTTTTTTTTGTTCTTATGTGAGAAAAATAAACCTTGTTGGGTAACTCACAGTATGTTGGTGAAGTATATATGCAGCTTAATACAATATCTATCTTGTACCCCCACATATTTAGTCATTATCAATTTTCTTATACTCTCATATTTGTTAATTTTCTTTCTACAACAAGATATTGTCTCCTCAGAGATGCATGACATCTTATGTCATTATCAATATTTCATTACTATTCTTCTCAGACGTGTTTGATGTTGAGTAGCTGTTAGTGGAAATGCTGATGAAATTAACTGCATCAGTCAGCCAATCATAAATTAAACTATGTGTCCTGCATAGCAGACACAGTACCTGCTATGAGAGTTTGAGTTTTGAAATGGTTTCATCATGACAACAGAAATCAGATACTTACATATGGAGTTTTTAACATATTCGTTTAAAAATGGTTGTTAAGAGTTTTTTTCAATTACCTTTCAGTACTTAATTTCATTACAATTCTCTATAAAGGGAATACTCTGAATTGCCAGTGAATGAAAAATAAAATAAGTAGATAGAAGATAGAGTCAAGCAAACTTATTGAAATTACTCTATGTCTTGTAGACTAAGTATTATGGAATGGATGATATAATACCAGGATAATACTGTAGTAATATATTTCCAATGCAAACAAAAAGAATGTTCTTTTCTTTAGTTGTGAAAGAAATATTCTTGCAATTGAGAAAGTCAAGAAACTAAGTTTCCAGGATTTTGAATGAATTATCTACATGAAATTAAAATTAACCAAGAATGATGAGAACAGGTGATGGAGCAGAAAATGATGCACCAGTACTAAAGTGATTTTGAAAGAGGAAGACTGATTAGGAGACAAATGATAGTAGTAAGGAGATTCAGTGAGAGATATTCCCAGTGATTGTGTGTTGGTATGAAGTATGATTATTAAAAGTATTTTTTTATTACAGTTTTGATTTTTCTTACCCAATCATTATTATAAAAAATTAAATTTCTCAACCAATAGCTTTCTTTTATTTGTTCTTTATTATTTAAAAATTTACTATATTTTGTCTTTTAAATTTTGCTTTGTAGAACTTATTGAGGTTTTTATGTGGCCTAATATATGGTAAGTTTTCATCTGTTCCATTGTTGTTTGAAAAGAATGTGAAGTCTCAGCATTGGGGGCCTGGAGATTGATATGTAGCTCTTGAATTCATCTTATTAATTATATCGTTCCCATAATGAGAAAGTCAAGCCTATTTTGTATTGATCTAAGAGTATTCTGTATGTTTGCTATATAAATAGTTTGTAATGATGAAGAGACTATGAACTTTTAGAAAATTTTTAATCCTTGTCATGAACCCTGAGATTTCAACTTAGAAAAGGTAAATGATGCTAGGCTTATGATTTTTCAGTTGAAAGTTAAGGGAGTTTGCTTAAGTTTTAAAAGACTATAGGAAATTTAAGATAACTTCGTAATTAACACACACACAAAATCTCTCTCTTTCTCCCCACCCCACACTTTATTAGCTGAAAGAGTTTTAGGAAGGAATTGTTAGTAATTATGTGTGTTTATCTGATCAAGATTAGCATATACTAATCTAAAAAATGCACTTGAAAATTTGCTTAGGGAAATTAAGTCCATGAATTGAATAATTGACATTAGAATGTAGTCTATGCTAACTTCAGTTGAGAAAACATTAATTTTTCTCCTGAAAATTATTGTTATTTTTCTATAAATTACAACATTTATAGGTGAAACAAAAGAGTATTTTAAGATGGATTTACAGACTTAAGGAAATTTGGAGTGTTTAATTGGGATATTTATTAAATAGAATATTTAAATTCCATGTAATTTTAAGTAGTCTTTTCTGGACACATAAGCTCCTAGAACATCAGAAAACACAGAAGAGGGAGATTGGGTATGGTACCTGAAGGCAACAAACAGAAGAAATCTCAGTAAAAGATTTTGGGGATAATGACTTCATGAACACAGGTATCATAGAATTCTTCCACTGAAATTAACAAAAGAATACAAATGTGAAGGTACATGCATACATGGAAGAAGACCATTCTTATTTTACAAAGTTTAATGAATTTTTGCCAGATATATTGCTTATGGGACCAAATTAAAGGAAACACCAAGAAGTTCACAACTCTCCCTTTTGAAAATGTAGAATAATTTCACAAAGTAAATGAACAAATGTCCTAGAAATATATTGGTGACATTTCCTAGTTTTGAGGGATCAGGACTGCAAATCAAAGAATAGAACACACTGGCATGGGTCTAGGGAATATTTCATTTGGAATCTGTTTCATTAGCACAGACCCTCTGAGTCTGGAAGTAGAATGTTCAATGGAAATGTGGTCACACTTTATAGGAAACAGATTCTCCTGCCACCATGGGCCCCTATAAAGAGGGAACCAGACAAAGGCTCATCATATACCTGGATTTATTCTGAATAGTGAAAATCAGTGGACATATATTAGGAAGGAGTAATAAAGTAGATCTTGGATAGGAGGAAGTCTTTTTGGATTTGAGGGGGAAAAAAACTTGAGTTAGGAATTGGCTGAGTCACAGGAAAGTGACTGTGACTTGCCTTGATTTTTTTCCCTGTCCATCCCAACACTAGAAATTAATGCTAAATATTTGCTCCTCTACTTTTTTCTGTGGTTGCAATGGAGTATATCCAGGCTCTGTCTCATTAGAGTTCTAGTCTATGAATCAATGGCAGGTAACTGGGAGGTTAACTTACTTTATACCACATCCTCTGAATTTTCAGGTGACCATAGAATCTTCATTTTTCAATGTAGACTTGAGAATGAAAGAAGGTGGTATATGGCTGATTTCTGTGCATATTTTAGTTTGATAAAGTAATGAAACTTACTCAGTATAAAATGTAGAATAGACACACATAACTTCTTTAGTACATGCATTAATTAATGCATGTGATCTGTGCAGTGGATAGGGATAAGTAAAGCAGCTAGGCCAAGGAGAATTGGGGGAAAACTGAATAGCATTGGTGCATTGATAGTTGATATTAATAGCAACCAATGATAAAATGAATATACATCAAATTCATCCATCTTCAGTCTCTCCCAGGGAAGCCAGTCTACTCCTGCAACACTGTAAGAGAATAATTGATAATATCTTATGTTTGAGCTTCTTAACCATATTCTGCTATCACCAGGGAAGGAATTCATTGGCATTTCATGTCTGATAAAAGATATTAGCCTTATTAAGAAAAATTGGTCAGATATAACCATATTTGGGATGTGGCTGTGGCTCAGTGGCAGAGCACTTGCATGGCATGTGTAAGACTCTGGGTTCGATCTTTAGCACCACATAAAAATAAACAAATAAAATAAAGGTATTCTGTCCATCTACAACTACAAAATTTTTTTAAAGATAAATCCATATTTGAAGTTGTTAACTGTTTTCTGTATTTCTCTGTTGGCTTAATGAGTAAGCCAGAATCTATTCAATGTGAGCTTTAAAGTAGCAGTGTAGTATAGTGAGAGGAGCAAGGACCCAGGGTCTGCATATATACTCTGTCACTCTCTAGTGTGTGATTCTGCACAGATCACTCAATTTTCCCAGTTCTGTTTCTTTCTCTGGAAATGTAGCAACACTAACTACTAACTGTAAGAATTAAATCAGACTTTAAATAATCTAACATAGTGTCTGAAACATAGAAAGTACCCAATACACACCATCCAGCCTTTAAATATGCCTTATAATTTATTCCAGAGGATATCAATATCTTCTATCCTAGAAATAAAAAAAATACCCCAAATCTCTTGACCTATTGATTTAAAACCATAGAGACCCAAAACTCAGCTGTAAATTACAGAGATATAATGTTTCCAAAACATCTGAAAGTATTTTCATTGTAACTTCCTTTCTCAGTCTAGTATATTTGGATACCTGTTTTTATTTTAGCATTTACAATTGGAAGTCTCAAAGCATATGACATACTTTTAATTTTTTAGAGATTGAATTTAATTGCATTATTTTCTAGTGGCTAAAAGTCATTCCAAATGTATTGCTGTGTTCTTCCTATATATAAGATATGAATGGGAAGGTAAGAAGATTAGAAAGAATTGAGGATAAGGAAGAAATCACAACGAGAAAAGTGAAATCAAAACGAGAAAAGTGAAATCAATGAGAAATACTCTCTTTGTCTTCCATCTTAAGTTACTCTGCCCACTCACATACAGAGTGTCTGAAAAGGTGGTATATAAAAATAACTGGCTTCTGGGCATATACAATTTGGTAGAGTAATGGAGTTTAGTGAGCATGGGGCAGCCATGAACTCCTTCAGTATATGCAACATGTGATATGAGGAGTGGGTGGTGTGGGTTAAGTAGGGCATGGGAGATTGGGGAAAGGCTAAGCACCACTGATGTATTGAGAACTGATTTTCAAAAGGACCTAATGACAGTTTGTCTCTTTGCATTCTACAAATTCCAGTAAATTTTCTATACTTGTAAGAACTTAGTTTGTATGTCACTCTCTGAGTAGTTTGTAAGCTCCTTGGAGGCAGATGCTCTGTCTCCCTTCTCTATGCACACCCATCCCCAAACATAAGTACTCAATAAATGTTTGATGGATGAATGAGTAAATGAATGAATTATCACAGAATTTAGTAACCTCAAGTTGCAAGTAGAATGTACCCTGCTATGCCAAAGAGGTTGAGATTGTAGCTTTGTAAATTATTTTAAGAGGCTAACTCTACTCGTGCATATATCTGGAGAAATGTGGCCACTCATTATCATAAATGGAAGGTCCACAGGCTTGATTGGTAAGCAATGTGTACATGTGTATGTATTTTAAAATGTTGAATTTGGTAGCTACATGCAGAAATTGGGATATGTTATAAAAATTGGCATTTGCTTGTTTTACATGACTGAACCTGAAGTAATAAACCATTTATCTTGAGAAAAATCAAAAGTAAGCCAAATTCTCATGGGAAAAGATTTGGTGAGAGCTAAGTAGTGGCTGCTGTCTCTGAGTAGGATGTAAGATCTCTAATTCACCATAATCTCTACCTACTATCTATTTGTGCTATCTATTGGATCCCTAACAGCAGGTTGAGTTAATGACCCCCAACAACAGACAATGGCCTGGTTAAACATGTAGGGGGACAGACATGGAAAAAGGGGATGCCACCTCCTCTTCCAAGTAACATAATTGGACCTCGTGGGGTGCTGTTATGGTTGGAGATGGAGGAACACACGCCTGTAATGTGAATCTCTTTGGGAGCAAAGCAACTGTGCACTGAAAATTCCAAGAAAGATTGGAAGATTGCAAATTCCATTTCTTTGGGCTGCATAATGTTCCTTTATGGTAAACGAAGACTAGTCTCTTTCAAGCCAGGGGCTTGCAATTAGAGAATTTGGTCACTGAAATGAAAGAGCACAATGGCCAGGATTGAGATTGTACTCAGTCCAAACTACCTCATACAGCTCTCTGGTTCTTAGAAGTCTGCCAACTCAATTTACTTACATTTGGCTTCCACTTTCAAAAATGCATACATTGGATGACACAATCTGTTAAATTAGATTCACTAATATTTTACAGTGATGCAGCAAAGAGCAGGCCAAGTATCTTAGACACATGAGATTTATGGCTAGTGATTAATCTTGCAAAAAATAATGAATTGCCACCAAAAGAGAGGGAAAGAACAGATTCCTTCCCAAACAGGAAAGGAAACCTAACCCCTCATTTGATGGATGAATATGTCTATAAAAACACACAAACAGACACACACACACACACACACACACACACACACACACACAAAATAGAAAACATTTGGAATCTAAAAATTCTCTCTCTGAGCACTCTACAAAGTTTTATCTTCCCAAATCCACTTGGTGGGTACAGCTGGCAGTGTAAGTTTGCCCTCTCACCTTCAGAATGTTAGCAAATTGCAATGGGTGCTCTGCAGGAGAAATATGATATTATTGTACTAGGACTTTCCAGCAGGAGTATGGCTTCCACAGTTGGCAGTTCCAACTGACACTTGCAAACAGGTCCAGTTTGAAAGATGAGGATTCAGGATGCAGTGAACAGCATATTTTTCTTATTATTTTTTTTTATGCCTATTTAGCCTTTTTGAGGGAAAAAAGTCTTTGGAAGTGAAATTCAAGTGAACTATAAGAGCCATCCCTTCATGTTTTAGTTCTCACTTTCTTTTCTTTTCCTTTGATTTGAAAAGAAAGGAGGAACATGTAGTCTTTCTTAGATTTAGGGGGAAAGTAATTTTGATGATTTTGAAGAAAAGGACTGTATTATAACAGGCTGGCTGTATCTCTACATACTAGAGTACATACCATATTCCTGGTGGTATTCGGGCTCAGAATCACCACCTTTTAAAAATGAATCCCCCACCTTTTCTGAACTACGACTATCTTATAATCTATGGCTTTTTTATTTTTTATTTTTTGAGTTTTATATAAAAATTCAAGGGAGTCTTGCTTCACTGGTTTTTCATGAAGGAAAACATTTCCTTTGCAGCTTGGAATTAAAAAATGCAACCATTGGGGTTGTTTTCCTTTTCCTTCCTCTAAAACCAAGAAACATATTTTTCTTTCTGCACTGAGACCATTACTGAACTATCAGATGACCAGTTGGGTCCTGAAACCAAGATATTTATAGTCTGTAAATATTTTTATGGTGGTAGTGGTGAAGAAAAGGGTAGTCTCCCCCTATACACACAGACTGGCCTTATGATTTTTATTTTTTAACATTTAAAAGTAAAGTCTATTTTTTCCCTGCAATGAGAGCAAAGCAATTTTCAGCTGAGAAAATGATGATGATTATCATTGCATTCTAAGACACTGTCTCTGTGAAATATGCAAACTATGGATTTTTCATGCTTCTTTTTAATGTACAACATAGGCTTTGAGAAATAAAACAGGTTTATAATGATAGACAAGATTATATTTTGAATGTTGCACTATTTTCTGAATCAGTTTTACCTCAGAATATGTCATGCTATAAACAAAGTATTTTAGGAGTTACTTAAAATATTAGTGTTTATGTCTCAAAGGCAATTTAATGGTGTATAAGCCAGCATTGCTGTAGAAACAAATGATCCCCTAATCTCAATAAGTTTGAATAACAATGGTGTCTGATGATCAGCTGTAGCTATACTGTACATGTCCAGGATCCAGGATAAAGGAGCACCTGTTATTTGGAACATGTCATTCTTAGCACATGAAGAAAGACAGCAAGGGAAACACATGAAAGTTCTTCGGCTTCTATTTTGGCCACACATGCTGTTGACAAAACCAAGTTGCAAGGCCAAGACTGATGTCAATAAGGCAGGGTGGTATGTTCCTCCCACATGGAGTCACAGCACATTCCATAACAACAGAGAAGATAATTATCCTAAAGGAAAGGGGAAGCAAATAATTTAGAATGACAATACAATCTACCAGGACAATCCAGAGGAACTCCCATAAGCCCATCACTACTCAGTCAAGTGTGTTTCCAATCTCTATCCTACTTCCATGATTTAATCCATTGCATTCCAGGATAAAGAATACATCCAGTGTAAATTTCTCCTACAGTTCGGTGTATATTCAGGGTATTTAAAAAATAAATTTTATTATTTTCGTAAGAACATAGAAACTAAAAGGGTCAATATTCTAAAAGAAAAGCAACATAATGGGCTCAGAAATGGAGACATACACAATCACTCAGGTATTGCTCAAAATTCTCATTCTGCTTTATCTTATTCTTTTCCTCTTTAATATGTGTTAATTTTTCTCCCTTACCCAAATACATAAACTTTTTTATTATATTTCTTCATAATTCATCTTTGCTATATTCATTTTTTCCATTTCATGAACTCATTTCTTCATTCAATTTTTATTATTAACTCCTGGATTCATCTAGGATACCAAAGATAAAAAACATGGTCCTTACCTTAATTTATAAAATAAGAAAGCTCTACTAAATTGGTCCAAGGTACTTTATAACTCTGAAATTCTATGATTATTTGCTCCCAAAGGCCTGCAGGTTTGTAAGAGACACAAAGATATACAAAGTAAGCTATAATACAAAGTAAAATATTTAAAGTGCCATGGAGGGGTAATAGATAGTCGCCATGAAGACTTAGTAGAAGGAGATTCTAAAAGAATAGATTGGCAATAGATCAGTCTCATTATCTGAATTTTCTATATTTAAATTTTTCTTTCTCTTTTATTGATGGACTCTTTTTCTCTCTTTCAGATGTTTTATCCTTGGTACCTAGCTTAGGCCTCTGAATATAGCTCTTAAGCACAAAGAATATTTTGTTTTCAAGTTACATATAGAAACTCAATTCAAACTGGTCAAGAATGTATTGATTCCTAAAATGGAATCATATCAGGCATTTTAGGTATATGTCTTAGTTCATTTTCCACTGCTCTAACATACTAACACAGATTGGGTAAATAACGCACAATAGAAATGTAGTTAGCTAATGGTTCTGGAGGCATAGAGGTCCAAGAGCTGGCATTTGGCAATGGCCTATATGATGTGTTATATGTAAGATGGAAGAAGGGCAAGTGAGCCTGTAAGAGACAGAAGAAGTCAGGCCAAACTCCTTCTATCAGGAACCAACTCTTGCCATAGCTAACTTGCCCCTGTAATAATGGCATTAATCCTTTCATGAAGGTGGAGCCTCGTGACCTTATCACTCCTAAAGGTCCTCTCAAGGCTGCTATGATGGCAGAGTCTAGGCACAGTAATCTCCCATATCTTTGGTTTTTTACTTTCTGTATTTTATTTACCTGTTGTCAACTACAGTCTAAAAATATTAAATGTAAAATCCAGCGTATCCACACCATATATGCTACTTGTGAATTAGGCACGTAGTATCTGTCTCAGTTATCAGATTGACTTTGTTTTGCAGTACTTGTGTTCAAATAATCCTATTTTACTGAATAATGACCCTAAAGCACAGGAGTAGATTTGCTGGCAAATCAGATATGCCAAAAGAAGCCTATTGTCGTATGTTTGTATAGGAAAAAAAAGAATACCACCATACTATCTAGGTCTGTGGATCAGATGCTACTACTACATTTAAAGGATGTCAGCAGGAACCTATTTTTGTTCTTTGACTTTTGTTTTCCTGGTTTGGGCTTTCACAGATGATCTCTCTATCCATGGCTCCAAGATTTCAGGCTCCCAGTTTAGCAACCTCCATGGTTCCAGCTTTTGCAGGAGTTCCAGCAAGAGTTTCTTTTGTCTTGGTAAACAGTCTCACTCCAGAATCATTCATAATGACCAGGGGAATGGAATGTGTCAATGTTGGGCTAGGGTCACATTACTACTTTTAGAGTATGGAAGAAGGTAGGCCTTCCTTGTAAATGGACAGGGATGGTAACCCCTTAAGGAAATAAGATTGCTGTTTTAGAGGAGGGAAGAAATGGAAAATAAACATGTAAAAACAACAGATATCTGCTGTGCAGTAGGTGCTTAATCATGCATTTTGATAAAAATGTGTTATTACTGGTTTTATTCATTTTAAAGACATTTGTGGGTACAAAGAGAATTTTTTTCTTCTTTCCTCAAAATTTTGTTGTCATTAGTGCTTGCCCCCCACATGCTTCTTTTTTGACCTTAGTCTTTTCCCATCTCATTGTCAATATTATTCCCTGCATATGTTGTTAAGCTTCTTTAATTTCTTTAAATACATTAAAGCACGGTTGCTTTTTAGTATGCAAGATGACACCATCATTTACAGTCTTTGTGGGTCTGTTTAGTTTGATGTTTCTTGCTCATGGTATCTTTCTGTGTATATATGTGTCTGGTTATCCTTTATTTGATGCTAGTCATCATATTTAAAAAATCATTTGCAGGAATAATGAGAATCTATAATAAAGCTACTTTAGTCACAGAAAGGTTTTAACTTTTTTTTTTTTTTTTTGTCAACACCTGTGGGCACTACAAGGCCAGGATCATCTAAACTCAAATTCAGTGCATCTAGGTCGCTAGACCAACCAGGAGATGTAAATCTGAGATTCAGAATAATGAAGGATGGTTTATTATTGAGCTGCCTTGACACTGAGGGTGTAGCTGGGATGCCAGTTTATTGTGAGAATGCTTTCCTATTTTGCTTCTCAACCAGGGTGTACCCTATGTTTGAATTTCTCTTTTTCCTTCCGACAAGAGGACCACCCCCACCAAGAATATTGAAATTCAGAATTTCTATGTTAAGCAAATACTCTCAAGGTCTAATGGCTTTTGTGCTGATTTCTGTTTAAAATGGTTCTCAACATAGAACTGAAGTTCTGTCTAGTGTTCCTAAGGGCAATAACACTGTCATGTGCCTCATATTAAAAATACATGTGTTAAATAAGCCCTTTTCAGGCATAAGATACAGTACTATTTCCATCAATTTGAGATTAATGAATTAATAATATATATTAGAATATCTTTATATAGAAAATGCATTAAAAAGTTATGTAGTGATTGGTTGATAAAAATGTTGTGACCAAAGGCTTTTAGGAAGCCTATATTTCTCCTAGGAGCAATGTTTCAGTATTGGCTAATTTAATGTTCATAGAGACTTTATAGAACATAATTTTCATAAACAATGAGAATCATTTTTAGTCTATATATCATATAACAGTTGCTATCACATACGACAAATCATGTGGATATACATAAGTATATATATAATTTTTGCAACCAAACTCTTTTTTAATATATTTTTATTGTTCTAATTAGTTATACATGACAGTAGAATGCATTTTGACACATCATACATAAATGGAGTATAACTTCTCATTAGTCTGGTTGTACATGATGTAGTTACAAGGTCATGTAATCATGTATGCACATAGGGCAATCATGTCTGAGTTTTTCTACTATCATTCCTACCCTCATAGCCCCTCCCCTCCTTTCACCTCCCCTCTGTCTAGTCCAAATTACCTCTATCCCCCCACCCCTTTATTGTGAATTAGCATCCATATATCAGAGAAACCATTCAGGCTTTGGTTTTTTGGGATTGGCTTATTTGGTTAGCATAATATTCTCCAGGTCCATTCATTTACCGGCAAATGCCATAATTTCATTCTTCTTTAAGGCTAAGTAATAGTCCATTGTGTATATATACCACAGTTTCTTTATCCATTCATCTGTTGAAGGGCACCTCAGTTGGTTCCATAGTTTAGCTACTGAGAATTAAGCTGCTATAAACATTGATGTGGCTATGCCACTGTAGTATGCTTAAATCTTGTGGGTATAAACCGAGGAGTGGGATGACTGGATCACATGGTGGTTCCATTTCAAGTTTTCTTAGTGGTTGCACCAATTTGTAGTCCCCCCAGCAATATATGAGTGTACCATTTCCCCTACATTTTTGCCAACATTTATTGTACAACCAAACTCTTAACTGGTTTCCCTCCAATGTATTCTCAGTTTTGCCAATGTAACTATCTTATTTGGGTAGAACTGAATATGTTACACTTTATATATATATATAAAACTCCTTAGCGCATTGACAATAAAGTTCATAGTTGTTACCATGGAAGTTCAGTTCACTTAAAATCTAGTTGTAATCTACTTTGCCAATCTAAACCTTCACCTTCTTTGCTTACCATGTTATTGTAACTGTGTAAGGCTTTTGAAATGTGGTGTTATCCCAAAACTCCTGGGTTAATTTAGCAATGTTCAGAGGTGAAATGATTGGCTAATGAGAGCGGTAACCTAATCAGTCCATCCTAGTTCCAAAAGACTAACTGGGTGGTAACTGTAGGCAATTGGGGTGTGGCTAGAGGAAGTGGGTCACTGGGGGCATCTCCTGGAAGGGTTCATCTTTCCTGCAGCCCAATCAGGGCTTCTCAGCCAAGCCTTTCTACCATGATAGTCTGCCTCATCTTGGGCCTAGAGCAATAGGTTCAGCAGACCACAGATTAAGACTCTGGAACTGTAAGACAAAATAAACCTTTCCTCCTCTAAGTTGTTCTTTTCAGGTATTTGGTCACAGTGATGAAAACTAAGACACTGTTCTTCCAAAATATCAAAGCCATTAATGACAAAAAATAGACTAAAGGGGACAATAAAGCTTGACAACTAAGTGTAGTATATAATTCTGGGTACACTCTTGGTTTGAGGAACAATTAGTTTATTTATTTATTTATTTATTTTTAAAGAGAGAGAGAGAGAGAGAGAGAGAGAGACAGAGAGAGAGAGAGAGACAGAGAGAGGGAGGAGAGAAAGAATTTTAATATTTATTTTTTTAGTTTTCGGCGGACACAACATCTTTGTTTGTATGTGGTGCTGAGGATCGAACCCAGGCCGCACGCATGCCAGGTGAGCGTGCTACCGCTTGAGCCACATCCCCAGCCCCGAGGAACAATTAGTTTATAACTTAGACATTTTTGACAGCTGAGAAAATTTGAATATAGACTGGATTAGATAATATCTTATCAATGTTAAAATAATAATTTTGACATATTGAGGTTATGTGAGTAGATGGTATTGTTGGGAAGTATATACTGAAGTATTTAGGAGTAACAGATGATGTTTAAAACTTGTCAACTAGTTTTAAAAAATCTAACTGTAGTGATAAAGTAAATGATAAAGCAAACGAAGTAAAATTTAATTAATTGGTGCTACTTGGAAAGGGCATTTGGGAGTTTTAAAAATCTCATCAAAATAAAAAGTACTAAAATAAAATAAACCTTTGAAAAACAAAGACACTATCCTATTTTTATTTATTTATTCATTATTGTTTACTTTTTTTTTCCAGTTGGAATGAAATTCCCATAAAGGCAAAGATCTTATCTCCTCTTTTCACCAGTGTTATCTTCAGCACCCATAACAGAGTCATTATAAAGGACTTTAATAAGTATTACTGAAAAACATGAAGATAAATTACACACGTCTATACCTGTAATTTTGCTCTCTCCTGAAACCAAACTGAAATCCAAAGTCAAACAATTTTTCCCCCCAAAAGTGGGAAAGTCTACAAGAAAAGAAAGAATAAGAGAAAGGACAACAACTGTCCACCCCCACCCTCCCTGTTCCTGTAGTAGTCCCCTGCTTGGTCGATTATTGACAAACTTTTCTTTGGAAAATCTGATTAACTCTAGTGAAAATAATTAAATAAATTCTGTCTTGATTCCCTCCATAGATAGCTCAATCATTTTATGTATGGTCTACTTTTACTATAAGGTAAACTCAAATTGAAAAGTAAGCATCAGTTGCTGAGAGCTTTTAATCAATTTTTTTTATCTTTCACTTTTAAATAAAAGCAAATATCTCCAACTTACCATTACAAAGAAAATCCACAAAGATGAAAAATAAAGACCAAACATAGGGAAGAGCTATTTGGAAAAAAAAAAAAAGAAGACTATATACAAAGAAAAAATTAAAAAGAAAAAGTGATCTCTTGGAAATTAAAAAAAAAAATGAGAAGAGCAATGGAAAACTCATTAGGAGACTTGAGAGATGAAGCTAAGGGAATACTCCAGAAAGTAGAGGGGGAAAAAAATGACAGAGATGAAAAATAAGGAAGAAAATGTAGGAGAATTAGAGGACCACTCTTGGACATCTTATATTTGAATATAGGTGTTCCCAAAAAGGAAGAGAAAATGAAGGGGGTGGACAACATCCATAAAATAATTTAAGAATATTTCCAGTGGGCTGGGGATATAGCTCAGTTGGTAGAGTGTTTGCCTGGCATGCATAAAGTCCTGGGTTCAATCCCCAGCACTGCCAAAATAAATAAATAAATAAATAGGACATACATTTGCAAGTTTAAAAGCCTATGTAGCTTCCAGAAAATTCAGTGAAAAAAAGATTCACACCAGTGAAATTTCAGACTGGTAAGCTTTTGGGAATGATCTTCAATAGGAACATAAATTAGGATCAGCAATTAGAATGGCCTTGGCCTCCTGAAAATAAAAGACAATACTAAATACTTCAAAATTCTAAATACTACATGATGATGGTTTTTAATCTAGAACGTTACAACCAGGCAAACAGTCAATTGTGAGGAGAGAATAGGAACATTTTTATACATGCAAAGTGTCAAAACATTTGCCCTTTATAAAAATCTTCAGGAAATTCTTAGAAAATGACCTATACCACAATGGACCAAGAAAGAGAAAGACATGAGACAAATTCACCAGAGATAAGCAGGAAAGGGACTCTCCAGGAAGATGGTGAGGGGACATCCTGTTCAGCTGAAGCACACTGGAACCTTCAGTAGGGCCTTCAGGAAGATGAATCAATGGCCTATTTGGTGTGAATGAATATATCAAGGGGTGATTCAGATGGCCAGGAGAGTAGCTAGGTTGAATTCATGGTGGGCACAGGAAATTCTGCTGAGAAGAACAAGATTATGATGATTGCAGAGAAAATAAAAGTTGTACAGGAAAGTAACTGTACTCACAGTTGACTATGTGACTCAGCTCTGAATAACATACTTAGTCATAATGATTCAACTACTTAATATTGATCAAACTATATTTGAAGGATGGAAGGATGGTATGCAGGGGGAAAAAGGGGCAAAAGGAAGTAAGTTTTTTATTTTTTTAAATGGGAAATCAATAAAAAAAATATTTGTATCAGTCATGGTTTGATCTGGGGGATAGAGTCAGTGGATGTTGTGAATAAGGAATTTATTACAGGAATTAGATCTTACACAGTTCTGAGAGGAGCTAGGAAGTGAAGTTCTGGAAAGGACAAAAGAGAATCAGGAGAGTTGCTAATATATCTGAGAACCATTTTGTGTCACCACCACAGTGTGAGAGCCACAGAGGATTTTATGGAGAGGGCAACAGAAAGCTCCTGACTACACTGCAGTCCAGAGTAGCAGGCTTGGGGTCTCTGTAGGTCAGCAGGACCACCAGTCAGGAAGAAGAGCTGGATGTATAGCAAAAGGGAGAGTTTAAGCTGTTCCCTTGGTGGACTTCAGCTTCTGTCCCTCATTGCATCTTACTGTTAAAGTTTTTCAGAAAGTCTTAACCACTGTTCTATTTCTGTCCATCTCCAAAATCTCATCTAAATCCGTCTTTCAGCCAGCTCTCACTCCAAATCCATCGTACAACAGGAGGTGTGGGAAATATAGTTTCCAACTTAACCCAGATGATACACTACAAACCACAACAGTCCGTCTGTTGACAATTTTGGATCTAATATGCACCTGATAACCACATTTAATTTCTGAATAAAGACAAAAGTGAATTTGTGCTTCCATGGAACATGGAACACCTATCCACAGAAAAACATATTGACCTTCTTCCCAAAGAGGACACACAAAGTCTCAGATACCCTTTTCATCTTGGGGTAATATGCATTGTTTTAGTTGAATCACACTCACTATTTCATATTCTTTAGTTTAAATACTGAGATATAAGATATAAGTACAGTTCATATTTCTTATGTGAGCTAGTAGAGGATAGGAAATAAAACATTGATATTTGATATTCATATCAAATCAAGGAAGAAATATTTCTATTATAGTCTGTGCTTTTGCAGCTAGTAATATGGTTACAACTGGTAGTTACAATTTGGGCAGCCAACTATGTCATACTTGATTTGTATAACAGAAAAACGTTTGGTCTGGCTTACAAGTATCACTCAAGTCATCACAATAGAGAGTCACAACTCCTTTGCCAATCTCAGAATTGAGCCACCAGGGCCTCAGAATCTCTTGCATGAAGAGGTCAAGGCTCTGGAAAAGTATCCTCACTCTAAATATTTTTCCTGGCCTTCCTCTACAAGACCTAGGGCCATTTACTCAGATAACTATATTTCTGGGAAGGGGAAATTACCAGACTCTGGGGGAATACAAGATACTAACTCTAAACTGACATTAATTTCCTGACACCCAAAATTGTGGTCCAGAAGAATAGGGACCTATAAAAATTGAGTGATTAATTAAGTTTTTGGCTTGGTTAGCTTGGATCTCCCAGTAGGCCCAGTTGATCCCCAAACCACTGCATGTTTATTTCCCCAACTAGAAGAACCCCAATATTTATTCTCTGAACTTTCTGTGTGAGTGTGTGTATAAAAAAATGATATATATTTTATTATTAAAAATGTTTTCTAGGGGCTGGGGTTGTGGCTCAGTGGTAGAATGCTTGCCTAGCATGTGTGAGGCACTGGGTTCCATTCTCAGAACTGCATATAAATGAATAAATAAAAATAAAGGGTTATTCATAACTAGAAAACAGTCATTAAAAAATCTTTTCTGTATTGTTCCAAGGTTAAAGTGAGATGCATATGACATTGCAAGTAAAATATATTGAAAATAAGTGAGAAAATATGGCAAAGGGAAAATACGGGTAAAAATATGAAGAAATGAAACCAATAAATAAAATGCTAGTTATAAAGTCTTATGCACTTGTTGATGGTAAGTCACAGATTTGCTCTTGAGCAGTAGTACAGTTCATTATAATCATAACTTAAAAACCAAATCAAATGTTTAGAAAGGTATAGCTATTTTGGATACCAGTGGGGGAAAAAAAATTCTGAGGATATTTCCTGGTCTTAGGGATTATGTTTATCTCTTATTATTAGCAATTATGTTTATCTCAATAAGCACAGCTAATTCAGTGTGGTAAACACAGTGAAAACACACATTCTATTTATATTAATGGGGACTGAGCCTAATTCTTTAGAAACAGAGAATCTTTGGTATCTCTCTTTAATGTAGTATAGTAATGCTTCCTTCTAGCAACCACTTTTACATGAAAAAGAATGGTAATGACATAAATTACTGTAGTTCAAAAAAGTTTAGGACATAAAGGATATGTAAGGGAAATGATTCTAAAACATTAGGTCAAATCTTGAGTTTTTTCTGTTAAGCTGGTCTGATTTGGATGGCCTTTGAAGTCAACAAAACTGCCTCCTGGATTTCTTCCATGGGATGGAGAACAAATCAAGAAATAGGCCTTATCACATCAGTGTACAGAGAGTTTTCAAGTGGCAGAACAGTATTAACATTTGGAGGAGTCAAATATTTACACATTTTTCAAATGTTAAATAAGTGATTATGATACGCTTTTTAAAAACAACGAATTAGCCTGGATAAGGACTGGTCCTGACCTTGGTGAAGATCCTTCATATTGATTTAATTACTTTATACAAAATATAATAAATGAACATGTGATAACATAGGCAACTAGCAAAAGAGACATTTGTTTATATTTAAAGGAAAAAAAACTTATACAGTTAATATTGACATAATATCAAAAAATGCCATAATTTATTCCAAAGCAATTAAAGGATAAATTCTGGCTTAGAAGAGAATATACAACATGAACAAATATCAACAATGAATAAAAAGATTGTGGGAAAATTTGAATTTGAAAATATGAATATCTGATAACATAAAAGATAAGAGAACTCTAAATCAATTAGCTTAATGAAAACAAGAATCAATGCCAAAATCAACCAAATCTGTGAACTTAAATGTTTAAATATTCAGAAAAATTTCAATCTATCTTTAGCTCTCATTTCTCAGTCATAAAAATCATTAACTTTCTGAGGTTCTTTATATTGAAAGTAAGTTTTAGCAGACTCCAAAATAGAAATTTAAAGAGAGTGGCATGTGAAAGAGCTTTTTCAAGCATGACCTTTCTGAATTTATAAAAGATTGACAAATTTCATTATGTAAAAATATTTAAAATTATTATATATATTGGTATACATTAGAAACAAATATAAAAGACAAATGATAAAGTTTGAAAAGTATTTGCAACTCAAATCTCACAACATAATATATATTGTTATGTTCATATTCTAAAAAGCAAAACTAAAAGACCAGGAACACAATAGAAAAAGCATCAAATGATATGTTCAGAGAGTTCGTGTAAAAGCAATGTAAGTGACTAACGCATAGTAAAGGCATTTAAAGGGAAAAATATCCCATGTGAAAATATGCTGAGATAACCACTTTTTGCTTACAAGTATCAAAAGTCAAAAAAATATTGGCCAGTGTGATAGACTCCCCCGTCCCCAGGAAACAATTTGTAGAAAACATACAACAAGCCACACACACATATGTCTAACTGTTTGATCCAACTTTTCTACTTGAAGGAATTTATAAAATGATCTATGAGAGTTAATTAAAACTTTGCTTATAACAGAAAAAGAATGAAAACAATATGACTGTCTATCAGTAGGCAGCTGACTCAACACAGCCAGACAATGAAAAGATATACAATGTATAAAAAGAATAGGACATTCTCTATGAACTGATGTTCAATGAACTGTAAAGTACATTGAAGAAACAAGATGCTGATCAGCGAATAAAGTATTCAACTAATACTGCTGCATAAAAAATGGAAAGAATATATTACAAGTGGATGTACACACGCATGTACGCATTTATCTTCACATATATATTTGCTTAATAAACACAAAATATCTCTTGAAGTCTACTCAGAACCTGGTAGGTTATACAAGAATAACTTATCTCTAAGGAGAACTCACTCACTACCTGGGGGAGTGAGGTATGAGAGCCTTTTCCATAGATATCCTTTTGTAAAAATTGATTTTAAGCTATCTGAATGAATTCAAACTTAAAAGAGCAAAATATAAAACTTGCCTCTAGTCTTTACATCTTTCCCTACTCCAGGCCTCTGTTAACCTTCTCTTTTGCCTAAGAGTGATATGCAGTCTACATCTTAAATATCATCAGTATGCTTCTCTGTACACAGACACTGGCACATGTCTATTTACAAACCTAGTTTAATGAAACACAATATAAATTTAGTTTGAAGAAAAAGTTCATTGAGACTCTGAAATGTAGAATCTGTAAGCTGTGAGCCTCAATGACAACACAGAATTTGGAAATGAAAGGAAGCAGAGATATGGGATTAAAGTTAATGATAGTTTAGGATCCACTGGGGTTGTATTTTTGAGTAGAAAGAACATTCCTGGGTTCTTGAAATCAGAAAAAAATATTCAGTGAATGGAAAAAAATGCAAAAAAAAAAAAAACCCAAACCAAAACAACAACAACAACAACCCCCCCCCAAAAAAAAACCCTTCCCTGCATTATCAACATATTAGCCCCAGAGATTTAGCATGAGACTTTAAATGTCCCACTAACTAAGCATGGCAGAGTTTTGAAGTTCAGTGAAGAGAATGGTGAGGGTAAAGAGAAACCAGAAGTGAGAGCATATTTTTACAGAAGTGGGGTTGTTACAATTCTTTTTCATGAACTTAATCTGGAAGTTCACTAAACTGAAAAGTATCTCTGGTTTTAAAAAATGCCAACTGTGCCACCCAAAGGACAAAAATTATGGAAAGTTATCTTTACAGGGATAAGGTTGAAAGAGGTCTGTAATTTAACAAGGATGTCTCTTTTTCTACAAAGAGATAATGAGTTTGTCCTCACATTGGTCAGATCCCATAGTAAACATCTCAACAGAAAATGGAAAATTGATTTTAAGCCAGAGCATGATAGAGATGAAAGTGACCTTGGCCTGACTTCCTGAAAATACTACCAAGGAAGCTGAGATCCAGAGAGCGGCTCAAAGTAATCCTGGTGGTAAATGGTGGAGCTAAATCTGCTTGGGTTTGTGCTTATTTTTCTTTAGGCATTTGAAAGGACACTCACCGCCATTGATGCCATATGGGGCCTCAAACTATTCAGGAAGGCAGGGAGCTTATTTAGAGATTTTTTTTTTGTCATGACCCCCCCCCCCCCAGGATTTGTTTATTTACATAGTGGTGCAGGGATTGAACTCAGGACATGCTAGGTAAACTTCCATGGATTTTACTCCTTTATTAGTGCAATACATCTGCTACATGCATGTGAGTATATGGGGGAGAAAGTGGTACTTATGATACTGGAGAGACTCAGTAGAATATCAAGTCATTATGCTGAATGCGGCATCACTCCCAAAGTTGAAATGTTTCCAATTGCTTCCAAATTCTGTGATAAAAATCAAAGACTTAGAAAGCCAAGAAACAGATTCGCTGTTTCTGCAATGTGTTTTGTCAACTCTGTTCATGCCCTGTGGGCCAGTCTCAGGGCTGGATTTTCTTATCTATGAAGTGGGACCAATGACCTCATCTCAGATTCACTTGAGTGTTCTCAGGCATGCACAAAGGGCATAATATTGAAATTCCTAGCACGATAGGCAGGTATAATGGAATAGTTAACAAACATGAGTAGTTTGATGTTATTTTTTTTTTTTAATGATTGTCTTGGCTCAAATTTCTGAGTATTTTCTGAAACTTTTTAATAATTTAAATAAGATGCTACCATAATAATATAGTACCTGTGAGCATGTCTATAGAGACGTCCATACTGCCATGTTTAGCAGTATAAATTCCTATCTTTTGCCTAAGGGACAAATACATTCTTCCCTACAGTATTGAGTGCAGGACAGGAGATTTCACCAGCAAGAAAAAGGGTAGAAGCATGTGTATTTAATGTAAAACCTTGTTGAGTAGAGTATTCCCTCAAACCCAAGACACCTGGAAGTTTAATTCAGGAAAATTTCAAAGTGGGAGGAGAGAGGGGAACTAAGAATGAGAAACACCAATAGAAAGTGAATTTTTCTTAAAAAAAATCAGGGTCCCAGTTTCTTAAGTACTGCAGACAAGGTATCACACATTTTTATGAAATGTCCAGCAGGAAAAACAAAGTAACAACAGTTCTGAGGACAAGGAAAAGCTTTTTAGAAAAACTCATCTCACTCCCTAAACTGTACATTTTGATTTCAGTCTTGCTTTCAGATCTGAAGTCTGCTTTCAGCTCTTCCTATAAAACAAAGCCAAGATGTAAATTAAAAAGTGGCAGAGGTGTGGCGGAATGTGGCTCAAGTTTAAATTGTGCTAGTCAGTAGCAGCGGTCCTGGCCTAAAGCTTGGGAAGGAAAGTGTAGAAGGCATCAGTCCCTCCTCAGATCCCCCTGCGGGAAGGTTGGCGCTAAGGTTGGAACAGATCCCAGAGCGCTAGAGAGGACGAATTGGGCGTGAATCGCTTGTCTCTCGCGCAAAGCAAGGTCAGGGGGCGCCTGTGACCCGAGCTGCTGTTCACATTGGCCATCTCCTCTTGAAAAGCTCCGCAAGGGTTTCTCCTGGAGTTAGGCTCCTTAGAGGCGGTCAGCTCTCTTTAGGACCTCAGGGAAACCCAAGAGTTTCTGGCTTTAGGACCCAGGAACGCTGAGGCAGCCTGGATTTAGATGCCACCACCTACTTATAGAGGCATCCCGAGCCTTGGTCTGCATCTCCATTGGAAAGTGCGCTCGCCACATCTCTTCGGCCTCCCGAGAGTGTTCTAGTCTCTCACGGGCTGGTCAGGGAGAAACCTTAGCTGGGGAGTGACCGTGGAGAGAGCCCGAGAAGCAGTACTATTGGACAGAAACGCCGAAAGCCGAAGCACCCCTGGCTCTGGGATCGCACTCGCGGGTGGAGACGCAGCATCTTAGTGGCTGCGGAAACGCCTGCCCCGCCGCGTTCCTGCCGGGCGCCGCCGGCCGGAGGACCCTCAGCTTGTGCCGACCCAGCCGCGGGGACCGGAATCCCAGAGCCGCCAGGAGCTCTAGGCGGGTGTTGGCAAACTTTTCTCGAGCCCACGTGCTAACCAAGCGGCTCGCTTCCCGAGCTCGGGATGGAACGCCGCGCCTAGGCACCCCTTGCCTCCCGAGACGTATGTGCGCACGGTAGGCAACCCACACCTCGCTGCCGCAGCGCTTGAGTACCCCACCGTGGGGCCTAAAGGACCCAAGAATGTTCTTTTAACTCTGCACTCTCGGTGCTTTTAGGGCGTTTTTCATTCCCCTGAGCGTCCGCACTTTTACCCCGGGTCGGAGCCCTTAGCTCGGCAGAGGTTACTAATTCACTGATGGTAATTCCTCTCCAAGTCGTCTGCAGCTGTTAACGCTCTGCAATAGGCTGCTCCGTGGCTCGTGCCAGGCATTGGGTTTGCTTCCTCCTTCCCTCCCTTCTTTAAATTGGGACGCGCGAAGGCGCAGCTGCCTGGCCGTGATTCTCTCAGTCTTCCATCCACTCTTTTTCTCGCTCCTCGTCTCTCAGGTTCATGGTAGAAGAGATGCTGAACGCGCCGAATTGACCAGTGCAGCCCCGGGGCTAGTGGCAACCCTTCCTCTGTGTCGTCCCCAGCAGCGCAGCCGGTGCCGTCTCTTTGGATGAACCTTTCAGTTCCCCTACTTTGAGAGGCGTCTCTCCTCCGCCCGACCGTCCAGATGCAGTTTCGCCTCTTCTCTTTTGCCCTCATCATTCTGAACTGTATGGATTACAGCCACTGCCAAGGCAATCGATGGAGACGCAGTAAGCGAGGTGGGTCCCTCTCAGCTGAAGGTGCGTGGGGTCCCGTGTGGGCGGGGGTGTCCAGGCGCTCGCCCACCACTCGGCTTCGGGGGCTCAAATGGGCAGGACGGTGCTTTCCACAGCCCAGCTCTTGCGGACCACCTCTCTTTTCTTTTGAGGCCCCGAGGGCTGCAGAATGCCGGTCTCCTCTGTCCCGGGTGGGTGCGGTGAGCCAGAATGAGACGCGCTGCGAGCCCGGGGAGCCCGGCGTCTCCAGAGCGCTCAGCTCTTAAGTCGTGCGGTTCACACGCCGGGTGATTCCCGCGCCTCCACTCCGGGACTCTTTCTTGGGTCTCATTTCTTATCTGGGATCCATTTTTTTTCTTGTTTGCTCTCTTTTTGTCCTCTTAATATCTTCCTTAAACCCCATTTTTCTCTATCTTCGTGCCCCCAAATCCCTGCCCCAATTGCTTGGACCTGGCCTAACCTCTGAGGGTGGGGGTGGGGGTGTTGAAGAGCTGGGTAAGAGTTTCTGTCAAGTTGAGCTGAAGAACCTGCGTTTCCAGGAAAAGAGCACTATTGCTCTCTTTTTTTAGGGAACCTGAGACCTTTTCGGGGGAAAAGGAGAACTTTCTGAATGAACCAGCTACTCCTGCGTTGGCTTTCTAGAGTGTTTGCCTGCAGCGTGATGTTTTTAAAAATAGGCCCCGCTTTGCTTCTCCATTTGTTTTCCTCAAAAGCAGCAATTTCGGAGTAGGATTTCTGTGCACAACGAAATTCACTTGCGGCTTTTTAACCGCTCGCTCCCTCTCCATCACTTGTGCGAGCAGCAAGGAACGCGGATGCCAACCTCAAGGAAGGTTTTGGAGAATTAACTAGCTTTCCTACAGATTTATTGTGGGCTTATTTCGGTCTTGCAGCCTTGCTGGGCCTGCAGCTCATCCAACTGCATTTTAGGGTATGTGCAGCTAGGCACAATTAAGTCTTCCCGGAGGATTTAAACATGAACCGCCACACATCCCTTGAATTATGCGCTCAGGGCATGTGTGCAGAAGCCCTTTGCAGGCACTTACCTGCTGAGAGCAGCACCAGCAGTTCAGACTTTGGTGCTGCTAGAATTTGTTGAGAGAGTCATAGATCTTGCCCCCCCCCCACTCCACCCCCGTGATATAAACATCTCGACCTGTGATGTGATTTGTTTATAACTCATTTTATGGAACCTGCGGCCCTACATTTAGATTTTTTCAAGTCTTATTTTTAATGGGTATTTTTTTAGGGTATCATTAAGCAGTTCTCACCATTGGAAGAGCTGGAGTTTGACCTACCCCAGGGCAGAGCTGGGTATGACTGGTGAGAGACTTCTCCAGCTACCAACTGCCATGGCTGACATGTATCTCTGGACATTAAGGATACATACACCTACCCCCCACATCTCTTTCAGTTCTGACTTTAGAAAATGCTTATTTTTAGAAATTGCCCTATCTAAAAATACAAGGGAAAAATTTCTTTCTATAGGCCACGAGAGTTTGATATGACTTTGAAAAGCCCCTCTCCGCGTCCTTCCACACCCCAGTATTTTCCTTCGAGGTATTATTTGGCAAAGCTGGAATTTTTGGCTATACTGCAGTCAAAATTGTTTAAAGAGGTTCCCCTCCCCCTTTAAAAGCTGAAGCCTAGTTGAAAAACTAAAGTGCTTAAAGTTTGTAAAATATAGAAATATCTAAAACCCTTGAACAAATTCTTTACTATTCAGTCATGGCTTTCTGATCTACCCCGCCTGTCCCATTGTGTTTGAGTGGCGAAGAATCAAGCACGTTGTTTTAGTGAACTTAATGCAGTGATGCTGTTGATGCTGTTCTTTGGAGAATGACATTACAGCACTCCTGCGGCCAGAAGCGATACTGCATGTTTCTCCACAGGGCCATCTCTTAAGGTTCTGCCTGTGGCAGAACCCATTTCCTTCAAAGCTTGCCTTAGCAAAATCTCATGTAGCAGCTACTATCCACTTCCCCAGGCGCTGACATTTAGAAACCCAGTTCCAAAGTGTGCAGTATTAACTGTGGCCAAACTGACCTTTCCATTGCATAAACTTTGAATGCTTTTAAGTACATATAAATTAATAAGGTTGTAAAAGAAAAGGAAAAAAAATTTTATCAAAGTATGTCACCCCCCTCACCCCCAACAGATGTCCTTTCCCAAATCCCAAGTTTCTAGCTAAAATAACTTCGGTCCTTAAAAGTGACCACACTATCTGTGCCAACAAAGGGTGTACTGTGTTTTTAATTAAAAGTGGAACTACTTAAAGGGCTGGCTAGACAGTGCAGGGTGATAGTAGCTTTTCTGCTTTGCAAGGAAGCTTAAGGACTGCATTGTGAGGGTATTGAAATGAATAGAGATCTAACTCAAGTTGTGTGAATTGCCCCTCTTCACAAACTTAAGCTGGTTTTAATTGATCTCATGTCCACTGATTGATCCTACACCAATTGTTGTGCATACCAAACAATTGGCTTTCCCAAAGGAGATTGATTTAAATTAGTTTCTTGGTGAATGCCTGACTACTAGCCAAATCATGTCAGCAGTGACAGTTGACATGCTAGAGCTTATTGTGGTGCCAACATTTCCCTTTTCCCCTTTGTTTTGTATAGTGGCAGTTAAATATTACTTTCTAGGAAGAAAAGTGATTACTACTTTTTAGAAAAGGTGTTGTAGCTTGGAAGACCAGTTGTTTTCTTGGCTTGTGTTCCTGTGTAGGCGGCAGCGGTACCAGGATTGGTTAGGCTTCCCCTGGGACCTCTTTTTTTTTTTTTTTTTCTTTTTTCATATTCCATCTGCAAATAATCAAACCTTCACTGTGGAGCATTCTCAGAACTCCTTTGGCATTATGTTTAGTCTGCTCTATGATCTCAGATGCTCCATAATATCATTTTCTTAATGAAATAAAATTCTTGGCAGAGATCAGATAATTTAGTCAGTTAAAATCAATTGCATCCAGTCTGGAATAGAGCGCAAATGTATCATTTAACTCTATGTTTTATTTCAAAATACAGCCGGTGGATTGAGAAAATAGAATGTAAAACTTTCTATACTTTTGTACAAAATTTTGTATGGGGGAGACCATCATGAACAACTCTGCTAATCTCCTTCTGCATTTTTCTTCTCCATATTTGAAGCAAAGTCAGAAAATGTGTTTGATAGTCCCTAATGGGGCCCAGCTGGAATACTCTTTCCTTTTTTTTTTTTTTTTTTGTTCTATAAATTAGGCACAAACACAATACTGAGAATGAATATCTTTGTGGAAGAAAGACACATACCAACATTTTGGAAATCTGATTGACAACTTATGTTTGGTCTACATGGTAACAATGTTAATATTCATTGGCCCTTTTATCCCACTTCAATGCACAGTCATTATTAGCTACTGTGAATCCCTACTGTATCTGTCTTATGGACCTCTTATGATTTATTTGTATGGCAAATGAGGTTATTTGATTATATTTTTTTGGAATGATTGTAAGCTACATTTCAGGCTGAATTACTGAAAGTGGATAGACAAATCATAACTTTGTTATGATCCCTTGGAATTTCTTGAGCTTGGCATATGATGACTTAATCTTAAATCCTTTCCATATTTTAACCAGGGACTTAATGCAAACTTCTTTAAAACTCTTTGAAAGCAGCAAGCCTTCTAGACATACAACTGGTGTTTCTGGTGGACTGATGGTAGGGGGCGTGGTGTGGCAGGAGTTGATTTCTGTAGCCTTTTCTATACTGACTGAAGCTTCATCTTCTCCTTCCTCTATAACATCTCATTTTTTGCAAAATTATATTTGACTTCTTACATGATAATGAAGTGTTTACCACAAACAGTGTGCTGTGTTTCTGGCAAATGAGGTTGGGACAAAAAGATAAATAACTTTTTCTTAAATTGTATAGGCTGAATTAATTTGTGTTTGTCTTTTTAAAAAGTTGATGAAGAGATTTGGGGATTTTTTTTTACAAGTACTTTTTAATAGTTTATTTCTCCTATTTCATAATATTAAGTGGCACATGGAACGTATTAACCTACACTTAAATGGAAATGCTTCAAAATACATTTTGCATGCATGCTTTTTTGAGTTCCAGAGTATTTCAGAAAAGCTGATGTGATTGTTTAATTTTGCAACATAAACATGTTCTTTTTTTCTTGTTTTTTAATCGACTGGTTTTGCTTCCAGCACAATTGCATCAGTTTTTCTGGCCAGTGTCTTACCAATACAGGGAGGTCAGGAAGTTGCTGTGCTCACACCAACATTTTATTTTGCCACTGAAATTTGGAAGTGATTCAGAATAGGTGATGTTTGCCTAGCCTCCATTTAATTCTGGCTTACTTTATCTGCTCTTAAAATCAAGTCTGAATAGAATCCAATATTTGCAACAATCACAAGTTGGACGTATTACTTTTGATTCCTTAATGCAAAACCTCCTCTTCATTTATCCAAAATCTGGCCAGTTTATGGATTTAGTAGGCTACTTTTTACTTAATATTATTTTAGTTGTAGGTGGACACAATACCCTTATTTTGTTTATTTATATGTGGTGCTGAGGATTGAACCCAGGCTCTCACACTCGATAGGCTCTACCACTGAACCACACCCCCAGCCCTACTTTTTACTTCTTTCCTTTCAACTGACTGCCTTTATACAATCCCTCAACCCACTGGAAATAGGTACTCTCATCCATCTCATATCCAGTAAATAGATGACAGATCTTTCAATGTAATGTTTGAGAATCAATATGCTAAAAGAAAGCCGTAAGCTTTGGGATGAATATAAAGGGTGTGGGTGGGATGATGGTGGAGGTTTGGGTTTTCAGAACTAAACAGCATTTTTACTCCTGTGTTCCATCCTTTCATTTTGATCTGTCCTTAGGATGAAGGAAGGCTGGGGGAGGGCATGAGATGGGGAAAGGTGAGTGTGCTTTCCCTCTTTCCAGGGTCTGCCTTCCGCCTGTCCTCTCCTCCAGACCTCTCTCTGTTCCAAGGCCTTGCAGTCTCTCTGACCCTGCATTCTGGCCCCTTCCTGGCCCTGCCTGCCATCTTGTCCCTTTTCTTGATAAACCTGTTGTATTAATTCACTCTTTAGTCTGTTAGGCTTTGGCTTCTACCTCCATCCTTTTCCTGAAGTAGTTTTCTTAAAGTTTAAATCATCATTTTTTTTTTTTTTTTTTGGAGTCACTTTAGGTTCACAGCAGAACTAAGTAGAGGGCATAGGGATTTGTGACAGCGGTGTATAAATGGTCATCCGTGATCCATTCCTGCCTCATTGTCTGCTCTGGCCACATCCATCACCACAGTCCTGTGGTGTTGGTTTCCCGGGAGATGATTTATCACAGCTCTATCAGGAAGCTCTCCTCCATTTGGCTGGTGACACACACTGTTTGCTGGGTGATATTTCACCTTGTATTTTTTTTTCTTTGAGGGATTTCTTTAAAAACCCATCCCTGTTCTTCTGTGCAGGGTCTTCCACTGCATCCTCAACATTTTTTTTTTAATATTTATTTTTTAGGTGTAGATGGACACAACACAATGCCTTTATTTTTATGTGGTGCTGAGGATCAAACTCGGGTCCCGCCGGTGCTAGAGGAGTGCTCTACTGCTGAGCCACAATCCCAGGCCCTCAACATTATTGAAACTTTATGTGATACTGATTTCCCGACTACTGCTGTATAAATCGATACTTCATGCTCAAACTTGACAACTCGTGTTTTCCTCGTTGCTTCTCTCAACTCTGTCCCTCTGCTGTCTTTTCCTATTTCTACTCATGGAGGGAAGTCTCCCTGCTGTATTGGACTTTTCTGTGGCTTTTTAAAAATCAGTTCATTGTAGCCTAAACTATACCAGTGTTTATATTCATCCCAACTTTTCCATTCCCAAAGGTATTTCCTAGCTCAGTTCTCAGACTCCTCCTTCCCCAGCCTCTATGTTCTCCTTGCTTTCTTTGTTAGAATGCTGCCACACGGAATTGTTCTCAATCATAGAAAGGATTGGGTTACTTTTCTGCTGATAAACCTCAAACTTCTAGGCCTCCATGTTGACCACACGTGAGTGCCAACCTCTTTCACGGGGCTGTCAATGTTCCCACCATCTGCCTGCAGCCTACTCTGAACCTTTTGCAACCCTGCACTCACTGTCTCCTTAAACTGTACCAGGTTATTTCATTTTGTATGGCTGAGCACGTCTTAGTGCCCAGCCAAAATGTCAGGGCCTCCAGGAAGCCTCCCTGGAATTGTATGTCTGCCTTTCTAAAGCTCACATCAATCATTCCCTCATGATTCCTTAGCTTCTTCTGCTAGACTTAAGGGACTCTTATTTTCCTCTTCATTCTGATTTTCATGAAATATCTCATTCAATCTTGAGCTTCTCTAGGGCAAAACAGTGGCATGTTTTTCATTGTACTCCTCAAACTAGGCCTAGTAGGGTACTTCCTGTACAAGTCAGAGTTGAACAAAAAGTGTAAATAGGCAATTTTGTGATATTCTGTTAATTTTGACTTAATGAAAAATGTGGTTTTTTTCCCCAAATTTGAGCTTTGTACATAGTTGTACAAAAGTTTGAATAGCTAAATAATAGGGGCAATCTCATTATTTGCTGCTCTTGATATCATTAGAAAAACAAAACATTGAAGTCTAAAAGCATCCCTAGCCCAACTCCCATTCTGAAGTCTCTTCTGATAATTTCAGAAATTCATAGAGCATTATATCTTGTACCTGATTGTGTACTGACATCCCATTGGCTGTTTGCATGACAGAGTAGCCTAAGTGGTAGGTGATTTAGGGTACAGCAGGGAAATGTGTGGGAGAGGGGTAACTATATTTTTAAATGCATTTTTTTTCCCTAGAGAAAGGGACAATAAGGGACTTGGCATCCCCAAACACTTTGATCCATATGAATATAAAAATCATTTAGGGGAAATTAAAAGACAGTAGTAGCTGCCTTCTTGAAGGCATTTATATTTATATGGTTAAGTTACTGCAAGAGAAATTTAATCTTTATTGTGACATTTATGACTTTAGTGTATTACAGTTATGAGGACATACCTCTGAGAGACCCAACATGTATTTTAGGACAAGTTCTTCTATAGGATGAAGCAACTACCTAGTTGTTCAGTGCCTTCTAGAACACTGGAATTTCACTAACCTTGGGAAGCAGGCAGAGCCTCTTGGACTTTCAAGGAAGGTGAGCTATTTACCAAGCTGAGGCTTGAGTTTGAAAACTAATAGGTAAGTGGAAGAGAGAACTGGAATCAAAATTTCTAAATTCCCTGACTTTTTCTGTGTATGGTATACTTTGAATATAAACATCTTCAAAAGAAAAGTCTCCTTTTGAATCCATTTAAAAGTTCTTCAGACCACAGATTTTGATTGAGTCTCAGAACTTCCTACAACTCACAATTAAGTTAATAAAGTAGCTGATATTTAAAAAATTGAAGGCTGAGAGATGAAGTTATTGAGGGATAGGATCATAAGTATGTTTTGGTTAAAAACTTGGATAAGTTTTATGGTAAATATTTTTATCATTCTTGTACATGAATTATAGGAACATCTTTTATTTTTAGTACTTCAAGAGCCAGAGCAAGCAGATGTGTGTATACATGCACTTGTGCTTATGTAGGTACTTATATGTGTGTTTATAGCAGTGTGTATATATGTGTTTTAGGTGTCTATATGTATATCAGTACAATCAAAATAATCAATAAAGGTCAGGGAAAAGCTATTAAATATTCTTATTTTTACCGTATAGAGAAAGTAGAGGTAGCTTTTCTCTAGTTTGGAGAAAAACCTTTATAATTTATTTAAAAACCTTTCAATTTTTATCAACAATTAAAGGATAAAAAGAACACTTATAAAATGAAATTTATCCTGCTCAGCACGTCTCTTTTGAGCAGGAGTTTTTAATCTGCGGCTCATAGGTGGGGTCAGGGTTTTAACGAGTCTTCTGAAATTAGAAGCAAAACATTTTCTGCTTTTTTTTCCAGGGGAAGATCTGGAGTTTTCCCTCAAGTCTCAAAGTAGCTCAGGGTTCCTCTCTTTCCTTCATCAGGTTAAGAAACATTGATTAATGAAATAGCAAGTAGACTTGCTTAAGTAGCATGATGCCAAGCAGCTGCTTCAAGTTGGCATCGTTCTTGTTTCCTAAAAGCTTGTTTTCTTTGTGGGTTTTTCAGCCATTCGCCAGGTGTAGTGTCTCAAGATTTATTTCAGTAAAAATTGCTCAGCCAGTAGTCTCTTCCTCAAAGACAATAGTTGTTAAATTCTCTTCTCCATCCCCTTAAAAAGACTTTTACAAAGTACAACATAAATATAGCGTATAAGGGGCATTATTACAAATTGGGCTGTCTGAAAAGTTTTCTCATAAACAAAATAGATAATGTAGAGATAGAAATAGCTGTTGACAGTTTTCAGCTGATGTCTTGCAGAGGTGGCTGTGATGTGACTTGATGCACCATGCTGCCACTTCATAGAATGGTGAGAACCAGGGCTTGCTCCTCTCCTGGCCAGTGGGCTGTTGCTAGATCCTTGCTCCTATGTCAGTGCATTTTAGAATTTTTGTACCATGATGGCTTTAGTCCCCTTGTTTTGGTGCTTTGTACAAATTGCCAACCAATCACCTCAGCAATTAAAATGCATGGACCGACAGAGGGCACACTTTGCATTCTTTCCCTCCTGCATTGTTCTCTGCTGTGAGACAGGATTTGTGCTTTGCTCTGGCTCCTTGATTGGGGTGGCAAACCTGCTCTGCTCCCTCCATTCATATTGAGATCATATCGATGTCATTACAGAGGAGGAAGGGGACAGATCAAGAGAGATTTTAGTCTTTCTAAGCATTTTTGGATTGGTTCCTAATCTCTTTTTGACAAGACCTCACCAAAAGGCAAACTTAACCATTTTTAATACCAGCAAGGCAGATATTAAAGCTGGAGATTTTGTTAGTCTGCAGATAGATTCCAGCATGTATACCCACTTTGGGAAATCCATGGTTTTTAAATGTTTTCCATTAAGTGTATGCCTAAAAATGTAAGCAATTGGCAGTTTGGAGTTACCCAAATGATTCCACATGTTGCCAAATAAGCTCAATTGGAAAATTGTTTGCCAAATTCTTTAATCTTTATGGACAGACCCTTTTCTTTCCATGGATCTTTCATATTATAGTCTTTAAATAATGGTGAATATTGTCTGATCTTATTTGAAAATCAAAATTTTAGATTTTTCAAAAAAGTCACTTCCCCCCTTATATAATAAAGTCTGACTTGGGGTTTAAAAATCCTTTGGTACCTCACTGTTATTCCCCTCTCATGCTGTGTTCAAATGGCTCTTTGTGGTACTTAGAAGTTGAATTTTTAACACTGGAGGATGTGTGCTATCTATGTCATTACTAACTTGCCCATTGAGTTAATCATTCTTTTTTTTTTTTTCCTGTGTAAGACTTGGAAGATTTACTTTGACCCATTGGTTCAGATGGAAAACCCAATCTGCTCTCTCTATGATGTTTAGTTGAATCACAGTAGGGTTAATCATATTAACCAAAGACACAGCCTATGTCTAGCCTCC
This sequence comes from Ictidomys tridecemlineatus, assembly GCF_052094955.1. Lineage (NCBI taxonomy): Eukaryota > Metazoa > Chordata > Mammalia > Rodentia > Sciuridae > Ictidomys > Ictidomys tridecemlineatus. The sequence continues at coordinate 29,305,830 of NC_135483.1, forward strand.
CAAATAGAACTATTTGGGGTAACTGTGATATTTATTCTTTTCAGCTATTTCACTGCTATAGATGGTTTTTGAAATCTCTTCCCTGAGGGAGAGATGCTTGATGGCCCAGTTAATTGGGAAGAATTTCTCCTGGGATTCCTGGGTTTCTAAATAGGCACGAAGGTAGTCTTTTTCTCGGACTTGTCAGGTCCTATGGGTAGTTCTTGTAGGTGGAAGAACACTGTTAAAAATTCTAATTTTGACAGTTCATTTTTGATGTTTTAGAGTATATGTGTGTGTTTAAGGGTCCGATTTATAGACTATTTTGGAGAACTCTTAGGCATTCTGCACTCTTAGCAGATACAAGGAAGTGCTAGGGAACAGCTAGCTGTAGGCTGGGTGAATTGGAATGTGAAAACTAGATGAAAATTTTGTTTATCCATCCATCTGGACGCCTTTTAATTATTTTAGAGAAACTAGAGCTATTCTACCCACAGCCTTCTTTTCTACTGATGTTAGCTATTATGTGGCCACCCTCCTTCCCCTGGCTGTGTTCGGTAGAGAAACTTTTTTGGAGTAAGGAGACTAAGTGATTTGAAAAACCACTGGGCTCTAAGTGGACAGTGGTGGTTCCCAGAAGCGCTCTTAGTGGGCTGAGGCTAATTTGTTGGGCTGGGAAAGCCTTTTTACCACTTCTGGTGGCCAAGAAATCTTGTTTATGGTTGGTGTGATTCTTGACTGAATCCTGTTGATCATAAAAGATCTTCCTTGAATTATCCTGAAAATTGATCTAGAGTCTGAAAACTACGCTTGAGGATTGATTATCCAGAATTGCGAATTTGGTATAATTTACTTTCCTTTGCAGAAGTAAAGAGAATTAGTTCTTTGCAGTACTATGAGCAATCTCAACATGACCTTGAAAGTGTTTCAAGTGAATAATTACTGTTCTAAAGGGTTTGGCAGTCTTCTGTACATGAAACACTCAAGTTTCATTGAATGTAGAAAGATTTGAAGAAATGGGAGAGGCTGATCCGAGGAAGAGGGGAAAAAAGCAGGGACAAGATTCTAAGACTTGAAGCTGGTCTTTTATTTTATTTTATTTTTTTTAAAAGGATGTGATTTATTCTACTTTTGAAGATGTTTCATAGAAAGGAAGATTCAAATTTCTATTTAGAAAACTATCCATTAATGGAAGAGAACTTTCTTGATGCCTTAATCCTTTGACTTTGGAAACTAACCCTTTTCAAAAGTGGAGAGCTTCTCATGAAGTGTGGAAAAGCAGGTGTACTGAGTGGAGGATCCTAAGCACTGTGCACACTGTGCAAACCACCGTGTGAACATCTGTAAAGCACATGGCATCTAATAGCTGCTTATATATAAATTCTTATTGACAATTATTTGCATTCAAATTATGAGACCCTTGCCTTCCTAACTGGAGGACACCAAACAAAATTTCTTCTTTAGACTCTGCACCATTGTAAACTTCAGCAGTGAATACTGTAGACACTGGAATTTGGTTTGAATTCTTCAAAGAGAAAAGAAAGCATATTTCTCCATTCTTAGATGACCATGTCAATTTGTAGACTGTTCCATTATAAGCAAGTCTGAGATTTCAGTACAGCTATAATCATTGTGGCTTTTGGCATATAGATATTTTGCTTTCTTTAATGAGGTCACTAGGCTGTAAGGTAAAGTATTTGACAAAAGTTCATTAATAACTGGAATCTTTGAAAACATAAGAGACTTAAAATTCCTATTGGATGAAGAAGAGCGATGTTAGGTACATCATTTATATTACTTGAATTATATTTGGCAGAGAGTGGTGGGTAATAATGGATGTGGGAATCCTCTGGTACAGTAGAGATTCTGTCTTCAGTCTTGCTTGAAACACTTTTTTAAAAAATTAATTGTACACTGATGATATACCATCCACACTTCTGTGTCATATGAAGTTGAACAGGGCATTTAAATTGTTAGTTTATGGGGCTGGGGTTGTGGCTCAGTGGTAGAGTGCTTGCCTAGCATGTATGAGGCACTTGGTTCAATTCTCAGCACCATATATAAATAAATGAACAAAATAAAGGCACATCAATATCTAAAAAAATTTAAAGAAATTGTTGGTTTACAAAAAAGATCTCAATGGCTAGAAATAACAGGATGAATTTACTGATGAAACACTAACTAGAAACATGTAGAGGTTACTCTTTTTTTTAGATTAAAGAACTAACCATGGAATATACAATGCTGGAGATTAAGGCTTTTCATTGATTTTTTTAATGCAACTTGGGATTATGTGATATGGTTGCAAGAAGAATTGGCTATATTAAGAGTAATATTTACCTAGATTCAAGAGTAAAGCAGATGAAGGCCCCCAACCTACACTCATGTTCATTACTTTCAAAAGTGTATTGGTAGCACACTTAAAATTCTGTAATAGTCCTAGTGGCACTATAACTAGATGCCACAAACCAGATTTTTAAAAATTTATTTTCTCTCCTATTCTCATCTGCTTTCCCTTCATTCCCCTTTGTCTAATCCAATGAACTTTTGTTCTTCCTTCCCCTCCCCCTTATTGTGTGTAAGCATCAGCATATCAGAGTAACATTTGACCTTTAGTTTTTTGGGACTGGCTTATTTCATTTAGCATGATAGTCTCCAGTTCCATCCATTTACTGGCAAGTGACATAATTTCATTCTTTTTCTATGGCTGAGTAATATTCCATTGTGTGTATGCATCACATTTTTTTTTTTTATCCATTCATCTGTTGAAGGGCATCTAGGTTGGGAGGCTTAGCTATTGTGAATTGGGCTGCAGTAAACATTGATGTGGCCGTATCACTGTACTATGTTGACTTTTAAGTCCTTTGAGTATATGCCAAGGAGTTGGGATAGCTGGGTCAAAATTGTGATTCCGTTCCAAGTTTTCTTAGGGATTCCCAGACTGCTTTCCTGAGAGGTTGCACCAATTTGCCTTCCCTCCAGCAATGTATGAGTGAACCCTTTCCCCCTCACATCCTTGCCACATTTATTGTTACTTATATTCTTAATAATTGCCATTCTGACTGGAGTGAGATGGAATCTTAGTGTAGTTTTAGTTTGCATTTCTCTAATTGATGGAGATATTGAACATTTCTTAACATATTTGTTGATTAACCAAATTATTTCTTTTGTGAAGTGTCTAGTTCCTTTGCCCATTTATCGATTAGGTTATTTGTTATTTTTTGGAAAGTTTTTTGAGTTTTTCACATATTGTGAAGATTAATGCTCTTGATGTAGGTGGTAAGGATTTTCTCCCATCCTGTAGACTTTCTCTTCTTGTTCATGATTGTTTCCTTTTGCTGTGAAGAAGCTTTTTATTTTGATACCATCCCATTCATTGATTATTGATTTTACTTCTTGCGCTTTAGGAGTCGTCTTGAGGAATTTGGTTTCTAAGCTGATGTGGTAGATATTTGGGCCCACTTTTTCTTCTAGTAGGTACAGGGTCTCTGGGCTAATGCCTTGGTTCTTGATCCACTTTGAGTTTTGTGCAGGGTGAGAGATAGGAGTCTAATTTCATTTTGCTGTGAGTGAATTTCCAGTTTTCTCACTATCACTTGTTGAGGCTATCTTTTCTCCAATGTATATTTATGGTGCCTTTGTCCAGTATGAGATCACTGTATTTATGTGGGTTTATCCTAGATGATTTTCAAAACACAGAAATCCATTTTCTCACAGTTCTGGAAACCAGAAGTCCCAGATTTTAAGATGTCAGTGAGTTCCTACTCCTTTTGAGACCTCGGGATCCTTTCTGTCCCTGAAGTACTATTGAACTGCACAAATTCAGTTATCTGCTTATTACTTTTTGAAATAAATCCATCAAATTAGCTTCTTGTTGCTAAAATCTCTTTTAGCTGAAGCTGAACATCTGGCCCCTCTTTTTTTCCACTGATGTGAACTATCCTCCTAGAGCTGTTAGCAGCCTTTATGGAATATCACTGCAATATCAAAGAGTGTCTGCTGTATGTGGCTTCCAGTGTTAGAGATGTTTTAGACTAGAACCCTCTGATTAGTATCTGACATTAGCCCTTCCAAGGAGCTTGGTCTATTCATACTTTTGTTCCTATGTATAATATAAAGTGTTAGTAAGAACATTCTTCCAAAACCACAGCGAGCTTTTTCAAACACACAACAAAGTAATCTAATGAATACCCATAGACCTATATGCAGATTGAACAAATACTGAGATTTGGCCACACTTACTTTATTCTTTTATTTTTATGTGTTGAAATGTTATAAAGCAATTCCTGGATATTTTATTTCACGCCTCATATTTCTGAATTCATTTCTTATAAACATGGATGTTTTCTTACCAAGCCACAATGTCATTAGTGTACCTAACATAATTATTCTGAAGTAATGCCTATTAATGACCTGTATGTAATGAATTTCTCAAATTGCCTCAAAAAATGCTTTTTTTGCAGCTTGTATGTGTGAACCAGCATTCAAAACACTCCCATCATTTCACTTAGAGGGATATCCCTCAAGATCCCTTGATTCTAGAGCAGTAATTCTTTCCCACCCATTTTTCTGTACCCCACCTTATTGAAAAAACAAGGTCAAGGCTCTGTAGAATGTCTAACATTGAGGATTTTCCACTTGATCCTTTGTGGGGGCTCATTTAACTTGTTCCTCTTACCTCCCATATTTTCTGCCAACTGCAAGTTCTCCTGGAAGGTTGAATGAAGTTCAGATTCAACTCTTTGGCTAGAACACTTCCCAGATAACACCCAGTGCTTCATATTGCATCACACCAGGGAGCACGCAATGTCTTGTTGTGCTATTCTTAAATGATACTAAGATTAACCAATAGGGTTATGAGGCACTAACTTGATCCCTTCATTGTAGAGTACCAATTGACCTTTCATCTATTGGTTTCTTCTATGATGATCTTTATCTGAATCACGGTTTCTTCAGGCATTGCAAAATAGTGGAACTTTTCTCCTCCCATTCCTCTACATTTGTTAGCTGACAGTTCTATTGAAAACCTGTTCCTTTTCAACCACAGGTATCTTGTTACTGTGAAACAATTCTTATAGGAAAGACATGCAATAAGTGTAATTCTTTAACTGCAATTTTCCAGAGTAAGGAGTTGATGTGTGTGAAGCTGGACCGTGGGTCGACTTCACTGCTGGAGAATCAAAAGCTTTGGTTGTGTCAGTGCATTGCTTGTCAAATGGAGGAGGTAAGGTTCTACTATAGCCTCTGCTTATTGAAACGGCAGTGGTAGGATGACTTTTTGGCTTTTTGCTAACGGAGTGAAATGCAAACCTTCTGAAAACCTGAGGTCTATTGGCCATCTTCTGATAATGTTTTCTGTTAACAGCTTTCAGAGAAGCCACTATGGGAACACACAGTGGCCTCAGCCTGGTGTAATCTGAGGCTCACTGGATAGAAAAACAGTACTTTGTACTACTTAAACACCCTCTGGAAGGCTTAGCAAGGAGAGGAAGGAAAATATTTGAGGAGATCAACTGGATGTTGTAGGATACAAGTAATGTTACCTGAGAAGGATTAAAGTTTCCTCAAAACTTGACCTGAGTGGCAGCTGGCCATTTAGAAATTGCTCTTGAAGTCTATCAATGGCTCATTTTCTGCTGTGCAGTCTTCAACTTGCAGACACAAAGGGTCTAGAGATTTCATGTCTTTAGTGGTTAAATGACAAAGTTTTTTTTTTTTTTTAAAAATTAACATTTTTGTAGCTTTTTAGCTGAAACTGGCTTTTTCTAATTATAGAAATCTTTATTCACTTAAGAATGTAGCTCATTGCTACCAATCAAGTTAACATTGGCATGAAATTTGTATGACCCATAGAAATATGCCTATAATATCTACATTTAATCATTTTATTATCCAAATGATAGACACAAATGTCTATTTGGAGAGTTAAAGAGCTTGTTAGCAATTTTGAACACAGACATTATGAATATAAAACATTTAGTGAATGGCTCATAAATACAAACTCTATTACAGGAGAAATACAACCCTGCAGGAATTCAATACTTGTAAACCGCCTTCACAGTGATTTTTAATAAAGCAAAAACTACTGTGAACTCAAGAAAATGGTTATATTGCAAGTCAGGAAACAGAGCGAGGAACACACATAGCTTCTTTTAGTAACAAAAGAATGAGGTTTTTTTAGTTCAACGTGTATGGTGTTTTTAAGTCACTAAGAAAATAAGCTGCATCTACTAATTAGGGCTAATAGGTCATCTCCTCTATACCTTTTTTTCATGTGTAATTTGAAAATTGTCTTTGTAATAAACCCTCTGCACTGAGACATTTAGGTCTTTTGCCTTGGAAGCAAATGGTAAGACTTTACATTGTTATTTGTGTAAGAATTTTTTTTTTTTAAAGCCACTCATGGTAGTTTTAAAAATGAATATAAGCCCAAAATTAATTCAGTGTTGAAACTTTGCAAAATAATACTACCAACCATTTGGAAAATTATTGAAAATAAAACTACCAATAACCTTCCATTCAACAATTCCCTTTAACATTTTGGCTTCTGTCATTTCAGATATTATTTTACCCTTTTACATAATTATAAAATTTAGGAACTTTATATATCATAACCATGTATTATTAACTATTTTAATGATACCAGAAATGTTTACATCATAAATTATTCATCATAAAAACTTTAAAATCCATTTCCTTATTGGGCAGTTAAATATTTCTGTATCATTAAAAAGTTTAATATTAAAAATGCTGCTACAATTCTTTTTTTTAAAATTGGAATGATACATTTAATGTGGAATCATTTGCACAAATATTAACAAATTTTAAAATGAGAATTAAAATACTAGTAATGTTGAAAATTAATTAGAAAATAGATAGCTATAGATTACATTTTGTGAATGGAGTACATATACTCCAAAATACAATTAGATAGCATGGCGTTGCATATAATTACTCTAGAAAAATTTAATCGTTTTTAGAAAATACTTTTTGGTACATTTTATTTTTAAATCATAGAGAAATGAAATTTTAAAATTAGATATACACTTTTTCTGCATGTATAGATTATAACTCTAAGCCTAGTCTTGTCACACATGATTTACCAATCTCTTAGTTGATTAGAAAGTTAGTTATTTCAAACTACATACCTCATGTGAATTTTTTTTCCTGTATGAATCATTCTTTCCCTAACAACTTAGTAATCATATCAAAATTGTTTCTTGAATGCATTTGTTCATCCATTGTATATATGACATCAATTCTTATGATGTCATGTATACATATCATATATACAATAAGTCAAAATATGTGCAGAATGTCTTTTGACCACTTTTTAAAATTCTAATTCGTTCTATGACAGCAGAATCCATTACAATTCATATTATACATAGAGACCACAATTTTTCATATGCTACTATAATTCTTATGCATCACTTTTCACACCATTCTTTAGATATTTTGTTTTTTATTCTTTTTAGATATGGTAGAGTGTATTTTTACATGTTTTATACACACACACATATACACATATGGAGTACAACTTATTAAAATCTCATTGTGGTTGAACATGATGTGGCATTACACTGGTGGTATATTCACATATGAGCATAGGAAAGTTATGTCTGATTCGTTCTCTTTTCTATTTCTATCTCCCTTCCCTTCCTTCCACTCTGTTTTTTTCCCATAGGCATCATTGGCAGAACTCGATATAACAACATACTGTAGTCATAGTATTTATTGAGCACTTAATATGTAGCAGTCTTGCAGGATTCATTGTTATTTTTATTTTGTTTTGTGGAGCTGAGGCTCAAACCCTCTTGGATCTTGGGCATGCTAAGTGAGTACTTTACCACTAAGTTTTTCATCAGGTTTCTCAAGCATAGCATAGTTCTTCAGGCTACATATTATTTAATTCTCAAATTACTTTGTGAAAGATTTTGTATTTCTCCCCATTTTAGGATGAAGAATCGGACACTAGAGAATCAGTAGTTAGCCCCAGGTCGTAGAGCTAGAATTTCAGTCAAGGCATCCTGACCCTGTCATGTTCTTCACCAATAAGATGGAAACATGAAGCTTTTGATCTTCTTGCCTAGTGTTTTCCAGAATACGTACAGACTGATCCTAATTCAGTAGGTAGGAGATGATGGGCATATTGCCTTGAGTCTTTTAGAACTTTTCTCCTTTAAGAAGTGTTTCATTATCCCCAAAGAAAACACGATGTAAATAATGAGGGAGATAAGACATTCTCCCTACCACCCCCGACTCCAAATAACAAGACTCTCTACTCAGTTGCTTCAATCTTATTCCTTGTTTTCTTGGCAAAACCTATTCTTTCTACATCCCTTCTCCAGGACATTTTGAATTGCTTTTAAGTCTGCTGCCATTTTGTAGACCACACTTGACCACGTCCCTCCTCAACCACATCAGTAGCCTTCAGATTATCTTTCCTGTGATCCATTCTACATGGGGCAACCAGAGCTATTGCATATGAAACAAAAGCCAGCACTTAAGTGCCCCACTTAAGTGCTTCAATAGATTTTCATCATACCTCAAATAAATTCCAAACTCCTTGCCCAGCCTGGAAGATTCAAAATCATCTGATTGCTGCCTGCCTCTCCAACTGTTTTTTTTTTTTTTTTTAATAATCTTGATCCTGTTGGCATGTTCTTTTCTCAAACCCTCTAAACATGTTTGTTTTAGGACTTTTGCCTGGTCTGTGTACTCTCTGGAAAGTATTCTCTATCCTTTTTGTGATCAGTTCCTGTCCCCAATACTGAAAAACTACCTAATGCAGCATATTTTTCCTTTCCATTTTCCATAGCAGACTATCAGGGCCAGGACTGTGGAGCAGCAAGAGGGGCTCAGGGTACAAAATAGGAGGTGTGTACTTGCTCACACTTGAGAGTGATCACCTCATTGAATTTTATATGCTAGGAACCTCACTTATATCCCTCTAGTTCCACCTCTGCTCTGCTCTGCTTTATCTACTGGTTATTTTTCCAACCCTCTATTCTAGAATGTTCTCCATTCCTCCCCACCCCAATTCCCGTTCCTATGAGAGAGGACACTGTCTATTCATCAAAATCCACTTTTGCTTCTTGGGGCATGTAAGCTAGACAGTGTTTCCCAGATTCCCTCGAAGTTATGTGACTGAGTTTTGGCTGGTGAAATGTGAGTGTAAGTGGGATATTTTCTACTTGAGTCTGGCCCAGTAAACTTCTTATGGTGGTCTCTTGCTCTTCTTTGTCTCTGCTTGGTAGAGAGGAACTAGCTCTTTCAGACCCAGGAGGATGACCGGACAACCACGTGAAATATGTGGGAGTCCTTGAATGACTCTGTGGAGGTCTCCCTGCTACATTATTGGACCCTGCATGAGCAAGAGAAACTCTTTAGATGAGCCACCGAGACATAGAGCCTTGTTTGTCTCAGAATATAATATTTCTTGTCCTAATTAATACAGGCCCTCATATCTCACTCCACCCAGGTTTATGGAATATAAGCTCCAAATGGGAGGTATATTTGTTCATGTTACCCCGTATGGAGCTTAGCCTGTTGTGGGTATCCAGGAAATATTTTTTTTTAAACAAATAATACAGGATGTAAATGCTATACCAATATGTAAATTATTTTAGACAAAATTGCAAAACAGTGATAGATTATGAAATATCTTCTGAGTTCAGAGGCAAAGAAATATTGTGGGAAAATGTTCTAGGAAAAGATTTCATGAAGCTGCAAGCTTGCGCTAATTCTTGAGCAAAAGGCAGTCACTGTTTATAAAGTGGTTCTTTCAATTTCTCAGCCACAGATATTTTGAAAACATATTTCCAATATTACATCGCAATAATTTCACACCAGAAGTATACAATTTAGTCACAGTTCACATATTAGGCTATGTCAAATCATTTTTATAGTTATATGCCTATAACCAGAAAATACTGAAAATTTCTTCCTTTTATTTTTTACTGATTATGACCAAGATTGTCTGAAGTGTTATTGTAAGAATTTCACTCATGCAACAAAAGTAACGTCTTCTTTTATGACTGATGTAGTGAAATTCCTTGATGTTTAAGGTTCAGTGGGTCATTTTGCTTTCCAAGTGGTAGAACCATTAGTTTGGAGTTAGGACCTGGTGGCATCCCTTCTGAAAATGTCTGTGAGCTCTAAGGAAAGGGCATTGTTTGGCATTATACTGTTGATGGGAAAGATTTTGTCAGTAATAAGGATTTCTATTCATTTTTGGGTACTGGGGATTGAACCCAGGGGTGCTCTACTGTTGATTCACATCCTCACCTTTTGATTTTTTTTTTTTTTTTTTTTTTGGCTAAGTTGCAGAGGTTGGACTTGAACTTACTATCTTCTGGTTTCAATCTCCCCAGTCACTGAGATTATGAGTGTGTACCTCTGTACCCAAGCTATTTCTGATTTATTTATTTTTTTGTTTTGAAGAAGGGAACTGATTTTTCACTTGTGGGAATTGTGGGTGTGGAGGAGCACAAGAAAGAGGAGGGTCGTGACCTCTGTAAATGAGGTTTGCAGGTGTTCTGTGGTTGGGTCCTAGAGCAGGCTGTTGGGAGTTGTGGGCACCTTCCCACCTTGAAGCTCCCCCTGCAGGCCAGGTGGGGAAGGACTGTGGTGGCAGCAGGTGGCCCAAGTTCTATGATTAGAGGATCAATATAGACAGGGCCAGCATCCCTGTTAAGACCTAGAATCACAGAATCTCTGAACCCTTTATTCACACTTACATTCTAAAGACGCTAGTAATATCATCTTCCTCAAGTTAGTCCTCACAAACAATTCTTCACCAGCTCTGCTACAGATTAATTCTATGTATGTGTATGTGAGGGGGGGGGCGTTGGGAGGGAGGAAAAAAGAAACTTAAATTCACCCTTTGGACCAGACATCCTTCCTGTTTAAAATAAAAAGTTTGATCTAAAACTCACAAGAGCCTTCTAAGGATAAAACTTGTATCTCTAGCTTTCATTTGGTCTAATTTTTTGTTCTAATTCAAAGAGACACATGTCATCTATTGGAACAGCACCTGGCACTGGGCAGGTGTGCAGCAATTATACCCCTTAGCTGAATTTTTTGCTTGCTTCCTTTGAGCATTTCCTGGCTCACATTGCCTTCCATACAAGGTCTCTGGTAAATTCTCCATTCATGGTTTAGACAGGTTATCTGAAGTAGCATCTTTAAAAAATGTATACTAATTCCAGTGAGCCACCAAGGTACTTCTAAAATATGTAGAAACTGAAGGAAAGGTACAGTTTGATTAATCTGGTATTGATCACAGTGCTGAGGAATCGACCCTGTTGGGAGTTGGTGCCACAGGACAGGTAGGTTTCCTGGAAGGAGCTCTTCCTTTTCAACTGGCTGCTTCCAGTAAGAAAGAGAAAACATGGACACATAAAGATATACCTACAGCGTGTTGCTGCAAAACACAACAGACGAAAAATAATGAGTTCACAGAAACATGCCAGGCTGGACGTTTAAATCACATGTTTGTGTTCCCAACTTTCTATATGATCCAGCTTTACGTGAATAGGTTTATTTTGCTGTGAGAATGAGTTCGTTAGAACTACTCTACCAGCTGAAAAAGCTGAAGGTTTCCTTTTAATATTACTTATCATAGCATTTTTACTTTCTAAAAAAATAATATCTATAAATCTGTGTTTTAACATGTACATAGCATAGTTTGGTGTGAGTTACCCAAGAGCTAGGATGGACATGCCCAAAGAAAACACTTGAATAAACAAACGTAAGCTTACTTAACCCTCGTCACGAATGTGAGTTGGCGACTGCCTTTGGTGACAATTGAGTAAAAAATTCCAAATTGAGAGGCAGGAGTCCTGGGATGGAGTCCTGGCTGGGCATCTCCTCAATGTGACTATGGTCTTTGAATCTTTCAGGGCCTCATGCTATAAGAATGAATCTGAGTATGTGGCTTAATAGTATGTGCCTCTCTGACCACTCACTCCCTGTCTTCCCTCTCCATTGCTAGGATGGTATTCAAAACTGTTTTGTCTCAATGTTCTACTTTTCCCATCAAAATGAGACCCTGAGTCTTCTACCTTGTTCTCAAATCATTCATTTCTCTAAGTCGTACTTTTTATTGATTAAGCTTTTAGGAAATAAGAAGCATTTTAAATATTTCTTTTAAATCATTTGACATGATTAGTACCACATCATCTTTTCACTGTAGGAAGCAGCCAGCTCAAAGAAAAATTCAATGTCTTTGCAGAACCCTAACTTTTTCTGTTGAGGAACTACACAACCTCAAACCTTAACTATGCTAAATTTGAAGTCTTGGTGCTGGGATCGTGGCTCAGTGGTAGAGTGCTCGCCTAGCAAGTGTGAGACCCTGGGTTTGATCCTCAGCACCACATAAAAATAAAGATATTGTATTGTGTCCAACTACAACTAAATACATATTTTAAAAAATTTGGTCTTGCTTTCTAGCTCTCTGATTATCTTCCAACTACCTCTGCTATGTTCATTCTCAAATTGGTGATCATCAGTGTCACACTGACTAGATTGTTTTACAGTAATGGATGTTCTGTTGTAACATTGAGATGAGCTTTTCTTTTGTTCTTTAACATTTCAATTTTTCTTCATCAGTTGTGTTGTTGGTGAAGTTAGAGATGCAGTGGGGGAGGAGGAATTACTTTGCCTCTTGTCTAAAGCCTGGAGGTATTGTTCAGCTCTTGCTCACATCCTTATATGAGGTTTGATTTTTGTGATGCAACAGAGTCTTTACTTCTTGATTCATCTATGGTATATTCCTGTATCCATTACTGTAATTATTTTCCCAGGGAAGAATCCAAAGGTTCAAGTTGGTAAAAGGGAGTCCAAGAAAAAGCACCTGAGAAGCATTCTTCCTCCCAGAGGACTCTTCTGCTCTTGGAGATGTTGACAACTTGTTCTGATTTCATAGATGGTATCAATTGGCTCTCTCTCCCTTCTACCCCCAATGCAGAGGAGGGTGGTGAGATGGGGACAGATAGCCAAGTACCTGAGATTTCGGGTTCTGTTCAGCATCTACCAGGTAGTGGAAATAGTTTTTTTTTTTTGTTGTTGTTGTTTTATCTTTATGTGGTGATGAGGATCAAACCTAGTGCCTCCCACGTGTGAGGCAAGTGCTCTGCCACTGAGCTACAGCCCCAGCCTGGCAATAGTTTTTTCTGGAGTCTGTTTCATTTATTCATACTTGCAACTTATTTCTTTGTTTTGTTCATTCTGAACAGAATTTCATTAATGTCACTGTGCCTCCTTTTGTTACTTTAAAAATACCTTTTCACTTCTAATTTTGATTAAACTCAAAATTATCAGAAACAAAATAGTAAAATAAGCATCCACATACAGCTTAGAATAAAAATATTAGTCTTGCCATATCTCCTTTAAAAATCTACATGCTACATACAAATATATGTAGTATACCTATTTGTATAAATATATTCCATATGAAAATGGTACTTATTTTTTGAACAGGTGAACTTGAAGATGTTTATTATGCCCCATGAAAGAAATAATGTATTACCCCCAAAGAACTGAACTCTTGGATAAACTTTTAAAAATTATTATCCTTAATATATATCTCAAGCCAAAAATCTTACAGCTAGTATTCCACAATTAAATATTTACAAGTAAAATGCATCTTGTTTTCATTGGAAAGCTTTTTTCTGGGCCTGTGGCAGTGCTATTTGGGATTGCAACATAGATCAAGAAATAACTTGGAATCACAGTGATGTGAAGGGTACTGAAGGTTTCTCAATGTTGATTAACTGTAGTGGATAAATAGAATAGTAAGCTCTATGGTATTTTGTTTTCTTTTCCCAGAGATTATGGAATTATGTACATGGTAGAAATTTTAAAGTTTTATAATTCCCATCTTGGGGGAAAAAGAAAAAATAGAATGGAAAGGTCTTCTTGTGTTCTTCCTAGGTGTTAGGCTTTTAAGGGACTGTAAAGCATAAGCTATTTATAACTCTAGAGAATATTCCATTTTGGAAGGCTGAGGTCACAGGTAGATGAAATGAAATCCTTTAAGCATTGGAACTTCAAGAAAGTTCTTTTTTAAACATTGATTTTTTTTTCTGACACAAATGGATTTTTTTTCAATGATTTCACTGTTATTTTGTGACTTTAGTATTTCTTGTTGCAGTGTCCTACAGTTGTGCAAGAGCAATGGTGAAAGGTGAATAGATGTGGACAAGTCAGCCCTGCTCCCCTCCCCAGTATTCCTGGAATTTGCTTTCTTAAAGTCCCTCATGATTTTTTTTTTCCTCACAAGTTTATATGAACTATATGATGAAGGGCAGGGTGCTTCATGGGCAGCATTGTAGGTTGAAGCTGTGTGTCTTCAGGTTGCTGAACCTCTATAGGCCTTAATGTCCCCATTTGTTAAATGGACATTAATGGTACCTACCTCCTTCCGGTAATTGTGAGGATTAGACTTCCTATGAAGGGCCCTATTCCTACCTCACATACAAGGACAAAATGATTTTAAGTCCAACTTCATGCAAAATTAATAGATACATAGAAGCAGATCTCTTGTACACAGGTAATTTTTAATTTTATTTTTTGTGGCACTGGGGTTTGAACCCAGGGGCAACCACTGAGCTGCATCCCCAGCTTTTTTAACTTTTTATTTTAAGACAGGGTCTTACTAAATTGCTGAGGCTGGCCTGGGACTTGAAATCCTCCTGCCTTAGCCTTCCAAGTCACAGGGATTATAGGCATGTGCCACAGCACAGCAGCTCATAGATAGCCTTTAAATAATTCTTTTATATTAATCGTTTAACTTTTCCCGTTGCCTTGGATGAATATTGTAGACAAAGCAGATCAGAGTTACTTTTTTAAAAGGCACCTCTTGTCTGTTTTTATCTAGTTATTATCCAGGTGAGTAGAAACAATGCCCAGCAACTTTCCAAGAGTATTCTTGAGCGTTTCTACATACAACTTTAATTTTTCTATTAAAATATATATTTAAAAATGTTCCTGAGGTGTTTTGTAGACCATGTATGGTGAAATATGCAAATTCTTTATGAGAAAATATTAATTCTGCTGGCAAAATGTGAGGTCACATATATCCCAGAGTTCCACTTAATATACTTGGCCTGGCCTCCAACATAAATAGAATTAAAAATTATAATTTAAATATTTATAATGAGATTGAAAGTTTTGAATAATGTTTCTAGTACATGATTAAATTTCGCATTCATTAGTAATACTTCATATCCTGGATAATGCCTATAAGTTATATTAAGCAATATTGAAGAGCAGGAAGGTGATAAAAATAACCTCAATTGCTAATGCTGTTTCTAAGGGGTGACCTCTGCCAAGAAAATGGCTCTGGCTGCCAGGTCCCACTACACTCCCATGTCTCAGGTGCTTGGGACTCAAGGCAGCTACTGATTCCCATCTTTGTTTTCCCCTCTTTAAGTATCTGGAGAGGGGGAACAGTCAGGAAGTTAATCAACTGTTGCCCTTGGAAATGACTAAGGTTTTTTCAATTATATTTGCTGTTTAGAAGAATTTTGTCTGTGTAACTAAATGTGTAACTTTATTTCTTTTGGAAAAAAAAACCCTATAATTTAGATTAATAGTTGTTGGGGGAGGGAATTCATAGGATAAATATTTAAATTCTTGTCCATTCTATGTATAACTTGGCAGAACCATGTCAATGCACTAGGTAAGATTTCAATTATGGACTTGAAGTATGCATGTTCAGACCCCTAGTATCCCTGTGTTTTTACTAGGGATATGTTTTGCAAATGATAGTTTTATCTCAAGACTCCCTATATTAACCCAGGAAAAAAGTTTACTCGGCCAAATAAGAGATTGTTCCTTCCCAAATCAAATCGTTTAAAGAAAAAAAAAAAAAAAAAAAAAAGACCAGTGACCATTTTCAGTGCTAATTGTAGTTCTCTTTATTTTCCCTTTTACATCATATCATGTTCCCATCATAATGGGTTTTGTTTACCCCTGAATAGACAATTTTCTTCCTTTCTAATCTTTTGAATAGTCTAAAAGAAGTACTTGTTAAGTGTTTCATGGTGTATGTGGTGTGAGAAAAATCTGTAATTGTTCTTGATTTGGATGTTTGACAAGGCAATCAAATCCCAGATATTACAATCCAAGATAAATGATAGCACATTTTATCTTTGCATTATTGAAATCTTGCTAGGCTGTTCTGCAAATGTATAAATGTTTTTCTTTTTATAAGGCTCTGGGCCTAAATTATGGCTGCTCATTAACAAATGGTTTCCGTATTCCGTGGAATGTGTGGACCAACCTTCCTCCAGCAGCAACTACCATCTTGTGCCCTGTCTGGAAAGAAGGTGGGTCCTTTAGCATTAGGTACACCTACCTGGGCTTTTTGCACCTCTCGGGTGAGAAGTCTTTCATTTGAGTGTTTACTTAAATGGGCCTGAGAGACAGGGATTCTTCACTTTCACGAATAAAAATGGCCATATGGGAAAGCAAGACTTAAAATGTAGCTGTGTTTTATATTACACAGTTTAATTCCAACCATTGATGTAGAGATATATATATATATCCTGGAGGGCTGCTGCCTCCACAGTCAGCAGTTAGTGCATTGTTCACGTCTCCCCTGCATCTCACTCACATAGATGTAGGGAAAATACTTTCACTATTTAAAATGTATACATCAGTGTAACATGCACAGATGACTCTCTTTTAATGTCTGGAAAAAGGGAACCTTGTGCACAGACTGCATGTGGCTGACCTTTCTGCTCTCCTACCCCAAGTTGTTGTACTTGTAAGTTTTGATATGTGTGGAGAGTGAAATATATTTTTGGTAGTCTGGAATGTGTCATATAATAAAGGGGGAAATGAAGTAATGTTTGGATTTTTGAACCCAGTTGTCTAGTACATGAACTTTGTAATCAAAATATTAGCATTATTTTCTTATAAAATCAGAGTTTTTCCCTTCTCAATTATTTATATTATATATAGCATATATTATATATGTCAGATACGCATATAATACATGTTATGTATATTCAATCGATCTTTTCTGGACTGCAGAACTGGTGGCATCTCACTTTACAATTGTGGCACAACTCTAGGGACATGTCAGCTCTTTGTGGGACATAGATTTCTAGAGCAAAGAGTTCTTAAGCTCCTACTCGGTGTCATGCCTTGTGCTAAAGATTGACTGCTGTTTTCAAGTCAGCAGAAACATGGCTTTTGTTTTAATTTCTTTGGTGGAACGCTGAGGGTGTTTTCCTTTTTCTAAAGCTGATTTTGATAATTCAAGTGCAGCTCTAACCATATACGTCCCTTAAAGCTCTCCTAGTCATTAAAACAATGTTTTGAACAAGCAGCTCTTTCATTTCACTGTCCCCCTGGAGCGTCCCCCCACCCCCCAGGGACTTCTTTCCTTTCCTCCTCAGCCATAACCAGGCTACAGAGCTCTCGAATTCCTTTGCTTCTTGACTGGCTATCACAGTTGGGAAGTTCAGCCAAGTTGTCATGGGTATCTCTTTAATTTTCTTTCAAATTAAACGTGGAACGGGAGAATGTTGGCATGCTTCAGGACGAGAGGTGCTAAGACTATCTTTTGGTTTTTTTCCAAGAGACTACTTTCCCCCTTAAACTATATTAAGAACAAATCTAGCCAAATTTACCATTCTTCGGCAGCCATTTAGCAAAAGAGTAATATAATGTTTTAGACAAAACTTTAGAAATAAGTTTTCTTTCTTTGCCTCGGTATGAACTGAATATTACTTCTTACTTGGCACAGTTAGGTAAACAGAGTGGATGCAAGTCATCTTTACCTTGCCAGAGCCAGAGAGCCCACAATGGAGGGCTCTTTATTGGCAAATCTGTGCTTCCCAGTATGCTTTTATCTCTCTGAGGCTTATACAATAAAGTGCAGGATTTTAAAGTGGCAAAACATTAGCATTACATGTAAATAGAGCGAGCATTTTAATCAAAACAAACTTCCCACTACAAATTGAGTATACTTAGCAGTAAGGTTTAAAAGCCCCATTTGTCAAGTCTCTGGCTGTTACATAATTGCTCTTATCTTCCCCTCTCCTCCTCACTGGCTGCCTGAGATGGTTTTCCTTTTTCATCAGCCTCTATCTGAGGCTATTCCATACTCTTCTCCTCTGGTAATAATAGCTACCATTTATTTTTGATTTCTTTTGTTTTTGTGTGCTTAGCATGTTTTAGCCATGTGCATTACAAGTCTAGATTGTTCTATTCACTCTGTGGAACGGTCACATGCCATTAGTATGGACTGTGTAGCTCACAGGTGAGGGGTTAAGGGGATCAGAGAAGTGAGGCAAAAGGCACTCAGGGCTGTTCTGTGAGGAACCAGCGTCTAAAGAAGAGCAGAATCCACTGTCTGATTCCCCAGCCTCCTGGTTTTGTGGTCCTGCCAGTTTTTTTGCTTCTTCCGTCTCTCATTGCTGTTGCCCAGACAGTTTGTCCTCGCCTACCAGTGGTCATCGTCCTTAAGAACTTGGCTCCAACTTCCTCATGCTCCTCCCTGTCACTCGGGTCCCCTGGGTGTTTGGAGAAAGCTGCGTGAAGGGCAACATTTGTTCAACTTCATTATGTGGCCTCATCTCCTTGCCATTTATTAATTCAGCATTTAAAGAGCACCAGTATTGAGCCATAATGAGATCTGATTATAGGAAATGTCTTTTCTGGAATCTTCTTCATGTGGCAATCCCTCCTGTCCATTTTCCAGATTTCCTTGGAAAAGAATTGCTTCTTGATGCCTGTGGCCTTTCTTAGCTGTTATTTCCCTCCACTGTTATTTACGAGTCTCCTTTGTCCTCTGTTCGTTTCCTGCTGTCTTCTCCGATGTCACCAATCCTCAGACCTTCATGGTCCTCTAGGAACGCCTTTATACATGCTTCACAGGGTTCTTGCCATGTGGGTGACCCTGGAGAGCTTGTCCTTCATCTAATTTCTGCCTCAATTACTGAATAAAGTGACTGCCTCTTGGGAACCTTCTAACTCCCAGCTCTCAAATTTGTATCTCTTCTTGACTCTAATTTGTATTACGTAACTATTCCTCACTGTGCCTTAACTGAATTTGTTCTCTGACCTTGTAACCACAGGTCCCCAAATATTCTGGCTATTTTATTATTGGTTTTTAACTCTGTCAGTATGTTGGTGGATCTGGGATTCTGCTAGGACCCTGGTGGTCTTCCTGGCTGCATCACCCCACCTTTTCCCCTAAGGCCTTTTGTGATGCCAATCCCATGGTTGCCAAGGGATGTTTGGAATGCTCTTTGACATCAGCTGGGATTTACTAATCCATGGGGACCCTTTAGATCATTGGTTTGAGACTTTTTAGCATTTGCACTTTATGGCACAGTGACTCTTCTAAATGGTTTTCTGCATTCTTGGTCTTGATTCCATTCTGTCTCTATTCAGAAAACAACATTGCCACTTGATATACTGAGAACATCGAAGCCATCCACTGAGGGCTCACTGGTCTTTTCTCCCATCCTCATAACTCTTGGGTTTTCAGGTTATGATCCCTTAGCCTTCTTAGAAGCTTATTTACCCATTCTTTGGTTTCCCTTCGATTGCAGTTGATGTGGGGCCTGTTTCTTCACCTGTACTTTTGGTCCCTTCTCCTGTTCTGAACCTTGCTCAGGTATGATCTGTTGAGTTTCTGATCTGTTTAGTCTTATGTTTCTCATTCCCTGGCATCCTGTGTTTCTCCTTCTGTGAGTGGTACCTTGGTTACCTTCAGTATGATATCTAAAACATTTTTGATTAAAACCTATGTTTGCTCTTTTGTTATCCAATTCGAGGGGAAAAAAATCGTTTGAAATCTTCATGGGACCTTTCTCTCTTGCCAGTCATTCATTCTTCAATAACTCATTCTAGAATATTATAGGGAGAAGAAATCTGATTTCTTCACATTTTGGGGTTCTCCTCTTGATTTTTCTGATAACTTGAAAATCTCTGTAGACAAACCCTACATTCCTGTTTACATGCAGGAAAACTTCACTTTCCCTAAAATTATTTCTTCTAAGTGCACCCTCTCTCAGTAAAGACTAAACAAATTCATTCATTCATTCATTCATTCATTCATTCATTCATTCATTCATTTTTGTGGTGCTAAGGACTGAACTCGGGTCTTTGCAATGCTAGGCAAGTGTTCTATCGCTTTACAATGCTAGGCAAGTGTTCTATCATTGGTCTATACCCTCAGTTCTAAAGTAAACAAATTTTAAAACTTACCACTCCACAGTCTGCTGTTGATTTTTTTTTGCACTACTTCAGATTTTCTCCCAAAGTAGAAATTTTTTGACTGAATCTTTAAATATCCTTTCTGTTTTAGGTCCCCACACTCAATCTGTTACCAATACTTGTTAGTTTTTGGTTCACGATGAAGCAAATCTACCCTTTGCAAAACTTTCCCCTTGCCAACAGTCTGTCTCAGATCAATATTTTAGTCATGGTGATTATAGAAGTCTGTTTTTTCTCTCTATTCATTACCTCCACTCATTAGTTTTATACATCAAACCAAAGCAGACTTTCTATTATTACTCTTTAAGTTGCATTGTTCTCTTGTTCAGATTTAGGAACTTCTCAGTGCCTGGAGGCTAGTTTTTGGACTCACTGATATTCCATGTTCCACTTGGCCTGGACCCCACCTACCTTAACACTTTCCTCTGGAACTATCAAGAGTTTACTCTCTGCTGCATCCAAACTGCAGCACTCACCGTTCCCAAGGTGCCTTGTGTTCTCTTCCTCTGAGCCTTTTGCTCACATGTTCCCTTCTCCCAGAACCCCATCGAAAATGTCTTTCCTTTACCTTCTGCTTTGGGAAGTTTGGCCCATAAGACAGATGTCTTCAGTAGTCGCCCTCCATTAAGAAGTTATTGGATTAAGACAGGAAATTTCAGTATTTCTAACACTTAATGCTGCCTGTTAATGAGCTGTTTTAATGCCTATTTACATAGCCTTTCAATGGAGGCTTTGCAAGGACTTCAAGCTTCTATTTGCTCATTCCTCAGAGCCTGCTAGGAACTGGTGCTCAGTATTATTTTCTTGATTAATCTGTTTACATTATCTATTATTTGACCAACAGAGAGAAAGGGTATCTTAGTTCAGACTGCTATCAGGATACCATAGACCAGGTAGCTTATAAGCAACAGAAATTTCTCTTAGTTCTGGAGCCTGAGAGTCCAAAATAAGGGTGGTAGCATGGTCAAGGCCTTTTTCTGGGTTGCAAACTGCCAACTTCTCATTGTTTTTTCATGTGGCAGAAAGATCTAGCCAGCCCTTATCATAAGGGCACTAATACCTTTCCCCAATACTCCACCCTTATGACGTAACCACCTTCTAGAGGTTCCTCCTCCAAATGCCATCATATTACAAGTTCGGGTTTCAATGTATAAACTTTGAGGGAGAACAACCAAATATCTAGTCTGTAAGGGAGTATAAAATGCTTGACTGCTAGTTGTCACTCACTTGACACGGGAGAGGGCCAGCTGAGAATGGAGGCTGGGTGGATGAGCTCATGTCTTTTTTTTCCCCTTTTGAAGGGAATCTTATGATGAAACACCTTTTAAATAGTATCTTATTTTTTCACTCCTAGACACATAGGAAAACACACTTGAAATATTCTTTTATTTTTTAAGCCCTAAAACCAGATTGTCTGCATTTGAATCCACGTTTTACTACTTAATGAGTAACTTTGGGCAAAATGTGTAACTCTGAGCTTCACTTTCATTCTTTGTATAACAGGAGTAATAACATAAGATTTTTGGGGGTAAATATTAAGTGAGTCAGTCTAGGTAAAGAAAGCAAACTAAACAGTGTGGCACATAGTACATTCTCAAATGCTGACAATGATATTATTAAGCAATAAGGAATTGCAAGTAAAAGGGAAAAGTATTAGAGCTTGTTTCTAGCTCACTTGCTAAATTACTAAAGTGCTATGATTTTATGCGTGAGGCAAGAAGCAGAAAGATCTGGGAACTCTTAAAATATACAGCATAAGAGTAAAGTGAATGGAAATGCTAGGGAAAATTATTGACTCTAGATTCATATTTTGTTGTGATGTATGATGGTCTCATTAACCAACTTAATTATATGAGCCATCTAAAATTAGGGATAATAATTTTGTAGACAGCATTTATCAAACACTTCCAAGGTGATGGTAATGTGAGGATAAGCAACTGGTAGTCTTTGGGGAATGCTGAAGTTTGTAGTAAACTGGTGAATGTATAAATGCACAATGCTGCAAATTGCTGTTGACACGGGTGGGTACATATCACAGGCCACAACTTCTCTGCTGAGGTCTTAGCAGAAGAGGGTTTCGTAGGTGCTGAATCTCAAAAGATGGTCAGCTTTATGGAGCAGCTAGAGTACATCTTTTGCAATAGATGGTGAGCACATTTTAGTGATGCCAGGTAAGTTTTTTTGTTTTGTTCTACTAAGAAATGTGAGGCTGGCAAAGCACCAGTGATGGTTTACTTGGTGTGAAGGAAATGTTAGCTGCTAATTTTATCAAGTTTTAAAAAATATTTTGGATTTTAACAAAATTTTTAAATGGTTGCTTTTCAATTCTTGGCAGTTTGCTCAGATACACAGGATGCCTCTGTGGCTCTATCTTTGCAATGTATTTAACAAAATAATAAAAAAAAATGTTTAGTCAGCTGCTGGATAGACTTGATGGTTCCTGAACCAGATTGTGGAGGGAATAACATGGGGGAGCATTTAGTGATGCAGGAGCCCAGGCCTTAGATAAACTGAAGCAGACTCCTTGGGGACAAGCTCAGACTCCGTAGGAACTACACAAATTCAACAACTGGGGAGAAATCAACATAGATTATAAACTTGTGCCACTGATATGGAAGATACTAATTGAATATGTGTTATTTGATTTCACTGAAAGGTGAGACTAAGTACAGTCAGAAAACACAAATGAGCTGACACTTTAGTAGGACTTATTGCCAAATTTTTGACTTGTTCTAATGTGGACTTGTTCTTATGTGACTTACTTACATAAAGAGCTGTAAGAGGCAATAATTTGAGGAGGATAATACTATAATTCAGAAAAGATCTTCTAAAATTCTTTTGCTACTGCTGGATAAAAAGTAATCATTTGGTCTTTGTGTCCAACTTTTTTTTCTTGCAAAAGGAATTCGGTCTCCTTATTTCCAGTTTTCTTCTGCCCACCCCCATCCCTGCAAATAAGCAAAGGTCAAAGTTTGGAAGATGTGTTTTCCTGGAGAGAGTTTCCCATAGATTTCAATTTGATTTAAAACATTGATGTGTTATGATGTGGGGATGGGGGCACAAAACAGCACTTAGGGGAAAAGGTTGGGAATTTTAGCCAAAATATGCAGATAATAAAACTTGTGTAGGGTTCTGATTAGTCATATGAGTTGTGATGTGATTAAATGTCCTATGTACACATGTACATCCTTTATAGACTTGCAGTTTAGCATATTTCCCAAATTGACCACCTCAGGATTCAGTCTTTACATAGTTTTGACCACAACTTGGGTGCAGAAAAATCTTCCTCTACTTTAGCATTATTATGGCCCCACACTGTGACTGGGCCTCTGCAGTTATTATTCTGAGTATCAAATAAAGGGGAAAAAATGAACATTAAGAATATTTTTTAATGACCCGATAGAAGCTATCTCCTCTACCCATCACTCAGATTTGACATTTACGATCATTCTTCATATGCTTCATCTGTCCATTCTCTTTTTATCTCTGTTACAGCCTTTTTAAGCAAATCTGATATCACTTTTCATTATTTATTTATAAAATGTTCATTTATAACAGTGTCATTATCACATTAATATTAATTCCTCACTGTCACTACATACTCACCACTAGATTTCTCAGATTGTCTCAAAAATGCTTTTAAAATTATTTTTGGTGGAATGTAGATCCTAGCTAGGGAAGGACATTTTAAAGACATACTTAAAGATCACTTTATTCCTGATGTAGTTAGAGTAAGTGAGGAGGGAAAAAGAAGGGGGGAACCCCAAACCCAAACCCAGAACCCCATGGGATTTCTTAAGTATTTTTGTGGAAGGAACTAATACTTTCTCTCAATTTTCTGTCCTTAAGGGGCACTATGATCTATCCCCTGAGAATGAGTGATCCAATACACTTTTTAAACAATGTAAACCACAGTTTCTGGTTTAATGAGGGATTACTTTTCACATTGCATTCCATGTCCATGCAGATGCATGATTTCATGTTCTAAAGTTAGTATTGCAATTATTGTTTTGATTGCACTTAGAAAAATGCACACAAAGAATACAATGACTCAGCACAGGGTGTTGCCAGTGGGTTGTCGTTTTTAGCTTTCCAGATATGATGGAATTGCATAAGGAATGCACAGCTTGGTATTGCTTTTCCGTGTTTACCATGCCTTCCTTTCCACACATCCCACTGGCATTAAGCACAACCAGCTCCTGTTCCTTCTTATTGTTTTTATCATTGATGGGGCTCTGGGAAGCACAGTATACAGAGGGATTATACATCTGTATTTCCAGAGCTTTTTTTTTTTTTAATAAGCAGTAAACTGTCAGCTCTCTTTTGATCCCAAAGAAGTAATACATTATAAATTATAAAAGAATATATTTTTTTCCTAAAATAATCTAGTGGCTACAAAGAAGTCTAATTCTGAATATAAATTGATGCCCAATGTGGTACCTCAGTCTCTGAAGTAATTGAATAGTGTTATTGCAAATTTGTGAAGGGGCACTCTGAGTAGAGGAAGACATAGATCGTACCCTCAAGGCATGCCTGTCTCCTGAGGGGGCATGGGAGTAGGACTTGTAGAAGATTAGTTCTAAGGAGTGGAGGAGACTGGGAATAGGAAGGTCTCCCCAAAGTGTGTTTATTTATTTTTTTTTTTTTGCAGTAATTCAGCCACAATAATCCAGGGACAGTAATCCAGTAGCTAGATTGGGATCATGAAATGGGGTGTCAAGAAGGGATGCTAGAGAAGTTAAGAAATATTGTTCCAACATGGTAACATCCTAGATCTGGGAAGGAAAGGGAAAGTGGTGGCCAGGAGATTTTGCTGCAGTACACAATAAAGAAATGTTTATTAGAAAAATGAGACATGAAGACTGGTAGGGGGAGGTTGATTATTTTTATGGATCTTAACTTTGAAATCATAGACAATCAGTGAATATTCTCAGTGAATATCTAAGTATGTGGCTAGCACATAGACTAGAAATGGGAACTATTGAATTGGAAGATAAATAAGGCCATTTATTCCTTTATATAACACATATTCTCCCTCATGAAATAGACTGTATTAGTTGACAATTATAAAATTTAAGAGTGTCTTCCCTGAAGGATTTCATCATTTAGCAGGAATGAAGTTGAATGAGTGGGTACTTGGGGTGGGTGATTTGTTAAATGTTGGTGATGATGTTTAGTAATAAGGTCCAAGTTTGGTAGACTTCATGGAAGTTTTCCTATAACTTCCTTTCCTCCTCTTTGCTGTCTTTTCCTATTCTAGTTTTACTTTAAAAAATTTTCTTAATTTTATAAGTAGGACAAAGCATATAAGGTATTTTACTGGAGTTGTAGGGTTTAAGAGCCAGAAGAGGGTCAGCACTTGCATTTGGTCTATATGCTTGAGTTATAGGCATAGTTTCTGAGCTGACCTATAATCTGTGCAGTCTGTGTGGGGGTTGGTGACAACCTTCTCTCCTCCTCCTCCTCCACTCTTCTCTGCTGATCTAATCTACCATTGTAGCTGCTGGGCCAACTGTGCTGCATGCAGTCAGTGTATGGAGCACCAATTCTCTGCTATTCTATCACCTTTGTTTTGTTTTTTCCCTGTGCTAGAAATGGAGGAAACTTGGTACTTTCTCCAAAAGATTGCTAATAACCTGAACAGATTAGTGTATCTTCTGGTTCAAGGTCACTCCCCCCCTAATTAAAGAGAGAAATAAAACAAATTCAGCTAAGCAAAAAAAGTTCAATCTCAAACATTCCCAGTATTGGTAAATTTTTTTTACATTTTCATTTATGACCAATTTTGAATTTTCAATGTGATGTTAATTTTCAATGTGACATTTTGTTTTCCCTTGTTATTTATTATTGTCACTAAGGTGACAATATATATTTCTTTTATCCTGAAAGTGCTTTGGCAAACATAAAGGTTTAGCTTTTTTTTTTAAAAATAGATCAACAACCTACTTTGAATTTTTGAAAATATATGTGATGCATCGTATTTTTAATAATCCGTAATAAACATTACAATTTTTTTAAAATTTGGTAGCAAAATAGGGTCATTCAGTTACACCACAAGAAAGGAAAATTCATAATGGACTCCATCTGTTTACTCTTACAACTTCCTGAGTCAAGTGTTCTGCACCATGTAATGGTGATCCATTAGTGATGCAAGATCTTTGGGATCTTTCAAGTACCCTCTTTGTAGAAAGTATCTGAAGGGAGATTAATCTGGTAGCTTCAAGCTTATAACACCATGACTTACAAATAGACTGGTTCAAGTTATGCTCGGTCCAGTTTGGAAATGCAACTTAGATGCATATCCTGTGTGATATAAGAATAACTTAGAGGACTTGGTTGTATCTGAAAGAAATCATTCAGTGGGAGATGCTATTTTTCTTCCTGGTTATATAAAATGATTATCTTGGTCCTTGAAGGATATGAACACAGGAATACAATCATTGTTAGCAAAGTACTTGTCAATTTTTCAGGAACCTTGAATACCATGCAATAATTTCATGAATGTTAGATACACTTTATCAAATATAATTTGTAATATTATACCTTCAGCAGGAGGCAAAATGAGTAGTTGACAGAAATGTAAAAAAGGGAACAATTTCATACCAAGGAATGGCTTTTGTTATGGATTATAATTTGGCTTCCTCAGATATATTTTCCTGACTTGTTTGAAATGGCAAGATTTGTAGTCCTTGCCCTGGATTCCTGAGGAAGTTGTACATACCTTTGGGCTAGTATCTTCCATTACTATATTGGTTTTATTTTCATATATAGTTTATGTGGGTGGAGTATATTTAAACCGGCATATGAATGAGTAAATTTCTGTGGTTTCCACCCCGGTTTTCCCTGTACTTTCTGGACCACATGCAGTTACCATATAGTATCATCTACGACTTTTCTCTTTCTTGTACACCCACTTGTCAATGTCTGTAGCTCCTGAAGGCATTTGGGGGAGACTCACAATGTCACTGCCATGCTGGTACAGGTGCCAGGCAGACAGAACCAGAGACTCACTTCTGAGGCTTCCTGGGTTGCTAATATCAAGGCCGTGCTGGCTTCCATGCAGAGTAGAAACACTGGTACCTCCTAAGCATGTTGGTCATGTGAAGGAATACTGCTTGGATTTCTTCATAGGAGTGTCCTTAGCCACCTCATTCAGCTGCAGTTCTTCATCCTTCTTCCAACTTCTGGAACTGAAATCCAGTCCAAGAGACTGGCTAACCTCACATGCCAACTGTCTTGTCGTCTTTTTGATCTTGGGATTCTACCTTGCAAACTCCTTTCTTCATTCCTGGTTAACAGGGTAATGTGGAGAAGGGGGCATTTCTATCACAAACTTTTGTAGTTCATCTAGTGGGATTCAGATAACTATTAAGTAGATAATTGTGTTCCTCATTAGATTCTGAATTCTACAAGAATAAGGACTATCTTTATCTTTGCTCTCTGGCA
The DNA here is from genome assembly GCF_052094955.1 of Ictidomys tridecemlineatus. Lineage (NCBI taxonomy): Eukaryota > Metazoa > Chordata > Mammalia > Rodentia > Sciuridae > Ictidomys > Ictidomys tridecemlineatus. Next base: position 29,333,499 of record NC_135483.1, read on the forward strand.
CTTAACACAATGTTAAAGGAGCAAAAGTTAATTGGAAGCATTATTGCAGTGTCTCTGTTAGACTTAAGATTGTTTCCACCACTCTATTCAAACTAGAATGGCTCCTGTTGGTACCCGCTGCTTCTCATGCATTAAAGAATAGCAAATACATAAATGTACTTACTCTTGTTGCTCAAGTTCTATTTCAGTATTTATTTTAGTGGAAAAAAATGTTTGGCATGTCTTTTAATTTCCCTTGAGTCATCATTGTTCTTGAGAACATTGTGATAAATGTTGTCTTGTAGATACTTCACAATGTTAAGAGTTTTGTGGTAGGTAATGCTTCCTGAGCCTCCAGATCTGTGGCAGATTTAAAATGATGATTCTCAAGGGCTATTTTTTCTTTCTATATTAGGTGTGGAATGTTTGAGTATAGGGTGCCCTATCTGCTAATTTTGTATGGCCATAAGAATTTTCTTTTGAAAATATTACTTTTGAATATTGCCACCATATTTGATAACAACCACTTATGTTAAAAACTAACGATAAATAGTCTTTGCTTCTCACAACAATTCTTAGAAATTTATCTCTGCAAATGATCAAAAGTAAATATTTTAGGCTTTATGGCCCTATCCCTATAGTAACTCCTCAATTCTGCTGTCATAGTGCAAAAGCAGCTATGGACAGTACGTGAAAGAATAAATATGACTATATTCTGATAATATTTTACTTTAAAAAAACATATGGTGGGGGCTGGGGATGTGGCTCAAGCGGTAGCGCGCTCGCCTGGCATGTGTGCGGCCCGGGTTCGATCCTCAGCACCACATACAAATAAAGATGTTGTGTCCGCCGAAAACTAAACAATAAATATTTAAAAAATTCTCTCTCTCTCTCTCTCTCTCTCTCTCTCTCTTAAAAAAAAAACATGGTGGGCCAGATTTGGCTGGTGGATCATAGTTTTCAGAACCCTGCTGCAGAGGATCTTTTTATTTATTTTTATTTTTTTGGGGGGGAAGGAACTAAGACAATCCAAGATCACCTTGCTCCAGGATTTGAACTAATTCCATTATGTTATCATTAAAATAAAACAAAAAGAAAAAAAATCTCAGTAGTGAGATACTTGTATTTGCTCACTGTTATGAGTATCTGTTACCAGCAAGATGCTATACAATGTGCAATACAGATCATATTAACATCCTATAGTTCAGAGGGTGAGACTGTCAATAAAAAGCACTTATCTTTACCTGTCCAAGTTATGATGACAAAGTCTCAGTGTGTTCAGATGACAAATATTCTTGTAACTGGCAAAAGCTGCGAACAGAGAACATAACTTTTGAGCACTGGAAAAATGTATTTCTAAATCTCATACCTGGTCTAGCAGGCATAGACAATGTGATGACCATAAGATGCATGTGGAGGCCTGCTTCTGGAACACTTCAGGAATGATAAGCACACTTCAGAGATGAAAAGATGGAAGAGGGTGCTGGTCTGCAACACACAGTCCACTGTCCAAATTCCCCACACAGAAGACTCTCTTCCCCTTCTTGGAAAAGAATTGTGAGGTGGAGAGATTAGAAATAATATTATATGCACAGAAGTACCCCAAGAGGAAGGAAATACCAGGAGGAGGAGTAAGTGCCCTTCCTTTTGTACAACATAGAGCAAATGGCAAAAGGTAGGCAGGCAATTAAGTTGTTTTGGAATTCACAATGAGAAATTACTTCTAGAATTAGAGCAACAGAAACCCCTGATGGAGACAATGACATTTGGATGTGTTCTTGAATGATTTTCATTTGGCTGTGTGAGATTATGAATATGTATAGTTCATGGAAAATAGGAAAATACATAATATGATACAGTAAGAAGGATCGAGAGTATACAAGAATTATTTGTACAATGTTTAACTAGTCTATAAGTCTAGTTTCTCTACTGAGAAACTTAAGGAAAACACACTGTTGAACATATTCATCTTCTAAATAATGAACCTCATTATCTAAGAAATTTCAGAGGTTGACTTTATGATTTACTTAAATTCCAGGAAATATAGAAGCAAGGTAGAGATCTGGATAGTTGGAAAAAATAGTAACAGTTTTGTAGAATTACTTTGTGTTAAATACTATAGTTTCTTCTAGGTAATTATTATATTATTTTGAAATGAATTGTTTGGTAATGCTTCTCTTTCCTAAACATGAATTGCATTGTTTAAATTTTTACTGTGAAATAATTTCAGGCTTACAGACTAGTTAAACATTGTACAAATAATTCTTGTATACACTCGATCCAGATTCCTCAAATGTTAATACTTTACTACACTTCACACTTAACTATTATATTATGTATTTTTTTTATTTTACTTGAACTAGAAAACACTTTGGTGATATGTTCTTTGTCTTTAGAAACATCCACATGTATTTTCTACAAAAAAAAATTTCTACCAAAAAAACCCTTCTTGAAACTTTAATGCATTTTTGAAAATAAGGAAATTAAATCTGATCTTATACTGTTATCCATAGAACTAATTCAGATTTCGACAACTATCCCACTAATGATTATTTGTAAGAAAAAAAGAAACCTAACAAGTCATTTCAGATCATACGTTGTATTTAGGTGTGATGTTATTCTCTTTGGACCAATTGGACCAATTCTTGAGCCATTCTTAGTCTTTCATGACCCTGAAATTTGAAGAAGACTGGTCTGTTTCTCTACAGTAGTCCTCGATTTGGCTCTGATGTTTCTCATGATTAGAATGAAGTTCTGAGTTTTGCTAGTCATAGGAAGATTTGTGTTCTCCACAGTGCTGTATCAGGAAGCACATAATGCTGTCTTGCTCCATTTCTGGTTATTAACTTTGATTACTAAATAAGGTTTCTTGTCTGTAAAGTTAGAGATTAGTATCTTATGGGAAATATGTTGATACTACATGAAATCTTGTTTCTCAGTACGTTTTTTCAGTAGTTTCAGGTAGTGCCCGAAACAGCTATTACCATGGCTGTTTCTAAGCAGTAATTTTATAGTTAATTTATTCCATATTCATTGATTGGAATTCTATAAGGAAAAATGTTCCCTTCTCCCTGGTTTGTTTATTCATTTACTTATTTATACAGGTAGAGATTCATGGTTTATTCTATGGATTATAATTTTTACTGTCATTTATTTTGCTGCTCAAATTGTTCCAGATTGGACCTGAAATTCTGGGAGCTCCTTAAAGTTTGGCTTTTTTTTTTTTTTTTGACATGTTTGCAGAATTCTTGAGCACTTTTCTGCTTTCTGGCATAAGATGTCTCAGGCTGATTTTTGTATTTCTTCTGACCCAGCCTATGAGTTAGTTTTTCCCCAGGGGGTTTCTTTTACTTGGGAAGGGTACTTAGAAAACAAACCCTGGATGCTAGATGTGCTCAATACCATCAGGCATTCTCAGCAAACAAAACCAAGACGTGTGTGCATGTGTGTACTCATGTATACATATTTACATAGATTTGCTACTGTTTGTATTTCATTTGGGTTTTCTCTTCCAAATCCTGTTAAAATCTATTGTATTGAGTATGTCAAATATTAACATGATTGTGACAAAACCATGAGAAGTTCTTATTTCCCATACTCCATTCCTTTTACACTGTTCACATTTCCCTCTTTTATTCCATCTCTACCTGTTGTAGGTAACCAGTCTCTAGTTTCGGGTTTATTCCAGTTATATATCTTTTTGCCCAACTGAGTAGATGTGTAGTTTGTTTCCTTTTTATTTTGATATCAAAGTTTAACACTAGATTATTTTTTGTCACTTTGCTTTTTAAAAAAAGTAAAAAAAAATCTTAGCAATATATACTGGAAATAAGTTCATATCAGTTTAGGATTCTTCATTTTTTTTTTATGGCTGTATTGTACTCTGTTGGTTGGATGTATCATCATATACCAATTACTCTCCTGTATAAGGGCATTTGGTTTGATTCTTATATTTCCATTCATAAATTGAAAATTTTTTTTCTGGAAATAAAAACTTAGTTGCAAATGTATTTCCAGGTTAATATAATTTTCACTTCACTGAAGCAACTTAACCCAACTTTTTTTTTTTTCCAAGTTGTCTTTGATGGAGAGAATTTTGGAGTTTGTGTTAACTTTCTTCCTTTGAAAGTGTATTCAACATATAAAAATCGTTACCTTCTTCTGCTTTCAAACACAGAAACATACCATATTGGGACTACATACCATGAAATTTCAGTAATTTAATTCATGTTTAATGTGTGGTCAAAAGAGCCCTTATGCTTCCTGGCTTTTTATTATCTTAGGTAATCTGAGTAGCTTCTAACGAGAGGTTCTAAAAGAATTTGGGTAGCTGGTTTTATAGCCGTAATTGAGACACAACTCTGCATAACTCCTTCCATCCACCGCTTCCTCCTCCCTATACAGGGCAGAGGCCTTACAGATCACAGCATGGCCATGTGGTTTCCCAAATGAATAGCTGTTCTTTTATTATCTGTAGTCTTAGAGACTACTACTTTTATTATTAGTAGGCTTAGAGGCTTAGTGTTTTCTAAACACTTGGTTATCTCATATCTGTTACCTGTGATCATAACAGAATGTCCTATCAAATAGAACCATGTATTGTGGCTTTACAAATAAAAATGTTTGAAGGGTCACCCTGCAATACCTTTAGTGTTATTACTTCTGTCCAACTGACACCACCTAAGAGGAAGCCAGTCTTAATTTTATTTGTACATCCTTTCTCTTAAGAAACCAGCAGAATGTGAACACTTAACTTCTAAATCTAAAATCAAAGCATATCATTTTAGTTCAGATGCCATGTGTTGTGTTTTTATCTGATCCTCATGCACTTGAACTCGGGTTTCCTTGACAAAGACTCCCTTGTTTCTGGGCTGATTGACTTTAACCAGAAGCTGGTGCTTTCTAAGCTTCACTTTCAGATGGGCTCAGGGGGCAAAGTGGCGTGATCCTCAGGGTGCTTAAATGCTATGGCATTTTTCTCAATTCTGAATTTCCTGCGTTTGACTAAAACTAATATACTTTTATTCCCTTGTAGTACAATGAAGAGGAGTTTTCTTTCTGAAGAGAAAATTAATTAGTAATATGAAGGCTAAGGGAGTTTACTTTGAAAATATGACTATTAAGTTACTTAATTAAAAGAATTACTCTGCCCACCCCGCCCCTTTTCAGCTTCTCTGTCCTCTCATTCGTTTGGTTACGTGTATAATAATCAAATATATTCTTACTGTATAGAGGAAAAAGCAAAAGGCACATCTCATGCCCCTTTAATTGCCCTTCTCCAGATGCAACTATTGTCATTTTTAAGCTTATTTTTATTGCATATATTTGAAGTGTTCAGCCTCAAATGATGCTTTGATACATGTATGTATACCTGGTGAAATGATCACTACAGTTGAACAAATTTCCATTTCTACCACCTTCCATAATTACATGTGTATGTGTTAAGAGCACCCCAAATCGCTTCTGATTTTCTGTGTGTTTATACCCAGCTTCCCCACATGAACTCTGTGTCTGGGGCTTGGGTGTGAAGGAGAAATGCTTTTCATCCCAAAGGGTAGGGACATCAAGGAAATGTTCCAAACTTTGGCGCTACTGACAGGAAGTGGAAAATAGCTTTCCCTTTCATTCTTGGAAATATGTTTAGACTTTTGACTGTTGCCGTTTCTCTCAGCTATCTGAAGACGAAAAGGGTTTTGCAAGGCAGGGACTATTTCTGCAAATGGAGGCTGTGTGGTTTACTACAGAGTGCATAGAATGGGGGTTATGGTTGGACAAGACCTGGTACAGACATGGCTAGCTTAACGTGGGTCCTAGATAGAAGGGGAATACTGCCCACTGAGTGATAGCTGGAAGATGTGGTGAGGTGGTTGTTAATGGGATCCCAAAGCCTGGAGATATAGCCTTGGGTATAGTAGCCACCCCCCCCCCCACCCCTGAGAGAATTCCTCTAGATGATGAAGATGGATAGAGCGATCAGATCACTTTACCTTCCTGAGCCCACCTTCAATGAGGTCATTAAGGCCAACGGAAGAGGGGCTGAAACCGTTAAGTAGAAGATGTGCTCCTTTCTTATAGCACACTGGAGAGATACCCCAATCCTCCAATGCTCATGTTCTAGGTTCTTGAGAATTAGACATCTTCTACCTGCATTGCAGGGAGTGGATAAGAGGTTTGTGTTTGATATAAGGTGACATTTTAAGCTGAAAAGTAATATGCAAGAACTGTAATACATTCCTCCTTGTTTTCATTTATGGAATCTTCTCCCTGTATCTGTGATTTGTGGTAGAAGAAGGGGAAAGTTCTAAGGAGAAAAAAAAAATAAAATAACTTAATTGTATAACCCAGTGAATCAAGCTGTTAATAAATTAGTTAATGATTTGTTTGGCCAAAGAGATACAATGTATTTGCCTTTTAAATTGATGTGTACAGCATTGTCATAAGGCTTTGTCTTAACCATTTTAAACAATCTTAAGGGTACTTTTTCCTATTAATATTGTACCACGTTTTTCATGTTATGCCTACAAGTATTATTAGACTGTTTCTGAAGACCAGGAACATTTTTATTTTCTAAGGAGCCAAGAAAAAGAAGTATGTGCTAGAAAGTAATAGAAAATCACTCCTTTTAGTAATACATTCTTGCACACTATCCATTGCCAATACTGGATGCCAAGCTCTGAGGTGAACTCGGAGTACATCAAAATGTACAGGAGGTGATACCTGCTTTGGAAGCTTACCCTCCACTGGGGAGGACACAAACAGCTGTGTTTGTGACAAATGTGACAGTAGAGAAATTCCAGCATACCTCACAGGGACGCCATATGACCATTAGCCCTAAAAAGCAGTAAAGGTATCAGAAGTCTTCCTGGAGGACAACCCATGTTTCTTGTTAAGTTTGAAAATTGTATGTCATTTTTCAACTATAATGCACCAATGAAAATGTGGAAAGAGAAAAATCCCTAAATTGAAAGAAATTAAAATGAAATTAATAAAAGGAACATTCACTGAAATTTAAAAAATCATCTTTTACTAACATACTTTGAAACACTCTTCCTTTTACTCATCATATTCCTCTTATGGGATATAGTGAATAATCATAAGTGTAGATGAATGAAAGAAAGGGAACCTGACATGAATCTTGAATATGAACAATGAGTGAGTACACAAATAAGAACCTTGGAGGTAGAGGAGGTTAGGGAGGGAAGGTGAAGAGCCAAAGAAATTCAAGAGTTTGTGGTAGTGTTTTGTATAGGGATCAGATACAATTTAGAAATGAGACAAAGTACTATTTTTTAAGTGTAGACCATATTATCAAATGGGGAAAGTGATAGGATTTTTAATTTTAAATAAATCCCTGTAACATTTTATTGGAGGATACATAGATATAAACAGTTGGGAGCCTAGAAATGAGCAGTTGGGGGAGTAGTCCAGGTTCTGGGATGAGGGAGATGGTGACTGAGTCCTCAGGTTTTTCTCTATATGAAATCATGTCCTTTCAAATTTGGATGCTTTCCCTTTCTGTTGTCTAATTGCTCTTGAAGCTGTTTCACTTTGGGCATACATCCAAAGGGAATGAAATCATCATAGATAGCAGCAGCCTTATGTTTATTGCAGCACTATTCACAATAGTCAAGACACAGGATCAACCAGGGTGCCCACTGACTGATGAATGGTTAAAGAAAATGTGTTTGAATAATATTCCATTTTTATATCTATCATCAAAAGAATGAAATTGTCATTTGAGGCAACATGAATGGAATTGGAGGATGTTGTGCTAAGTGAAATAAGCCAGGCACAAAAGACAAATACTATATGGTCTCATTTGTGTAAGGTAAAAAGCCTCAATCTCATAGAAGAAAATATCAAATTATTGTGTTGTGCCCCATAAATATGTACAGTTATTTTATATCAGTAAAAAAATAGAATTAAAGGAAATAGAAATGCAGAAGAATGGAGTGAAACTCATGCTTTGGAGTATGCAGGAGGTAAGAATTGGTAACTGAGGGAATAGATATAGGATGGATGTAAGGTTTTTAGTTGCTGAAATGTAAGCAGAAGTCTCATAGACTGGGCTTCTGGAAAAACTATTGCTTTCTCTTAAGACTTAACTGGTAGATACCAAGTCACTGTCTAGAGTGATGGGTAACAAATACCTCCTATCTGCCAGGGCGTCTGAGCAATTAGTGATTTAGTCAAAGCATATTTCTTCTTTGAAGAGGGAGAATTGGGGTCCTGAAAGAGTATAGGTAATTAGGAGTTACATGAGAGGTTACCTGTTGGTCTTACTACCAAGATAATTTAAAGTGCATGAAGTTTATTCTTTTAAAGAACATTTTGAGAAAAATGTTATACACCCATCAAGGACTATTACAATTGCAAGAAAAATGTGGCTGTCATATATTTCACAAACACTCAGTCTGCAGATGCTTTGGTGTTTTCTAAAGCCATTATTCTCATCAACGTGGAATTAAAAAAATAGGAAAGTAGGTAATTGTGTTTTTTTTTTTCACCAGTTTGATTTGAGTGAAAAGTAAAAAAAAAAAAAAAAAAAAAAACCATCAAAGGAAAGTTTAAAGGCAGCAGCATATAAACATGTGACTGATAATTTGCTCAGACTAAAAGGCTAAGGGAAGCCCACAAAGCTGAAAGCCTATCGTGGAGTGTTCAGCTTTACAGAAGATCAGATAAAGATATAAATAGGAAAGGGCTGTATGGATTGTACTTTTTTTCTTCCTTAACAAGAATCAGTGTTGGATAGTTCACTGAGTTTTGAGTTGAATTCATTTTGTAAACTTGAATATATTAAAGACTGTGACGCTCACCGACGAGAAATAAAAAATCTCCAATCTATGTTTTATATTTCTATTTAAAATATATTGTGTTGCCTACCCTTAAATATTACTGCTATAGGTCAGATTTTTAAAACTATTTCAAGGACACATGCAATAACATGTGGTTTTGGGGTTGGCATGGAGTCTGTTTGCTTAACATATGAATCATTAAGTATGAAAACCAAATTCTCTAAAAGCTCATGCACACATGAATTTCAGAGGATTGGCACCTTCAGATTTTGAGTATTTTAAAGAAAAATAAAACCTTAGCCCTTGGTGATATATGCTTTTATTATCACTGCTTTACTTGGATTTTCTATCATGTCCCTACCTTTCCATTCTTATTTAAGACTGAGACATTTGGCAAAGAGGAACAAAGAGTTTTAATTCCTACTGAATATGAAACTCCTTAGGCTTGGATAATGTCTGTATTTTTGCTAAGTCTGGAAAGATATAAGTTTTAGCCAACACTGGAATGGCTTAAACTGCTGAAATCATACATGTATTGTTTTGTCTCTTATGTAGGAATGCACTTCTGTGTGGCCTGGTTTTACTTGATGTGGTCCAGGTTAAGCTGATTGGCAGCTTGAGGTCTGTCATGTTGATTTAAGGGATGTTTGGGAGATATCAGTTAATATACCACAGTGTGAGAAAGCTTTATTACAAATGACCTGAATCGTTAATATACACAATCTTCCCTTGTAAACCTAATGCTTTACTTAAGAATGTCTCATGATAGCTTGAATTAATTCCCTGAGTAACACAAGAACCGTTCTCTTCTCCCGCCAAAAAAAAATGACTCACCTTAGAATGAGGTGAGCAGTGTGTCTCTCGAAACTCTGATCTTTGTTTTCTGCCAAGGTGTGAATGAAGTTCCCTTATAGTAAGGAAACATACAAATTAATTAAGGGTATCATTTTGTCCACAGTTAAATATGTGACATGCCAAATAATGTTTTTTTTTCTCTATATCAAACAAATGATTCAGTTCAGTGAATGCAAGATTATAGAATGAGACTTCAGATTTGAACTGCTACTCATGGATAGCAATTAGAAAAAAAAATCTAGGAATCTAAAGAGTATGATATTAACTGCTGACAGCCCACAGAATATTACATTCATCTGTATATTTCTCTCCCTTTAGTTTTTCGGGTTCCGTGTAATTGAATCTTTAGAATTTCTTTAATCCTGTAAAATTGGAATTTTCTGAAGTATAGATAAATCATTCATTACTAGTATTACAAGGAAATACTACATCCTTTGTTTAAAAATTTTGTTTATATTGGTTAAACACATACACAAAGAACCCAGTAGTTCCTTGAGGCTTGTTATCCCCCTGATGCCCTCCTGCTACCACGCCTTTACTTTCAACTGTTTAGAACATTGGGCTTTTTATGTTCCTAACACTTCATCACATTATTTAATTCTGCACTTTTTAGTTTGGGGCACTGTCTACTGAATTTCCACGACGGAGGGTAAGGATTTAGCTTACTTTCACTATTCCTCTTCCTCACCCCACAAGAGTGTGTTTCTTTCCCATCCTCTTGGTAGTTATATATATTAGAGGTATGAACAGCTGGCATTTATGTTTTGTAACCAAACATCTGAGCCACATGGTGTATGTATGTTTTTTATATTTATTATCTTGTATAATATGGTTTCTCTGGATGTGGTTTTTCCTGTATATGTGCATCTCTAATTTGACCATAAACTCTTCGGTTTGCCTAAATCTTTTCCAAGTATGTTAGAGTCTATTAACCATTTGATACTTCTGAGGAAATATCTTTCAGAGTCTTTGATCTTCAGTGGTCTGGACCTGTTGCTTTATAGTCTGCTTCACAGATGTCATCTTGGGGTGTCCCAAACACGTTAAGGATCACCTTGGGGATTCCTTCTGCTTCTCGCTTCTGTTGGACACTGTTTTATTTTGGGGGGTTTACTCTCCTCTTTTTGTGGAGCATACCCTTCAGCAACTTAGAGAAGATACATTAGATATATTTTTTAAGAGACCATACATGTTAGAAATCTGTGTCTTTATTCTGCTTCACCATTGAGTAGTTCGGATGGTTGTGGATACTTCTGGAGGTTTTCTACAGCCATCTCCTCACTTTCAGGTTGCAACTTCAAGATGGGCCTTCTATAGAATCTACTACAACAAACTCTCCATTTCCTCTCCAGATCTTTTCCAGTACCCAAGTAGGTGTTGGGAGTTAGGAACTTGTGCTCTTAGAAGAGACCTTTTCTTTCTTGGAGCTTTCTCAACCTCATCTTCAAAAGTTCTCAGAGGGGCTTATAGTTGATAGTTTTATATTTCTTTGTGGTTGTCAAAGAAAATCAGAGCTGAATATGCAATAGTGAAAACAGGTTTTATTCAGAAAGTGTTAAAATCAAAGAAACCTTGGTATGGAACTTGGATAAATTCTGAATTCAAGAAAAAAGATTTATAACCAATGAGTGGGAGGGTGAGTGGACAGGGGTGTCAGTGGAAGGAAAATCACTAATAGGAGACATCTAGAGTGTGGGATTCTTTTTAAACGGATCTTGTTGCAGGCAAGCCAGGATGATCACATGTTGAGGGTGGGGAAGGAGGAATCTGATCAGGGCAGACAATTTTCTCAAAACTCACTTACCAGGATTCTTCCTACAACTCGCTATGCAGGTCCAGTAAGGTCAGGGGCCAGAGTTGAGGTCTACTGGGGAGGGAGGGCTTGGAGGAGATGGGGAGAGAGTGTCACATGGTTCAAGTTCTTGTGACTGTACCATACTTGTGATTATACTATACCAGGTTAGGTGTTAGGTAAATGACTACTCTGAACATTTTTATTCTCTATTTGGGGTATGTGACATTGCTAGAATGCAACATAATGGGTGGACCTTTTGCTGGGGAAGATAATGATGTGGATTTGTTTTCTAAGGATAGTAGTGCCCAACAATTAGTGCCATTGACAAATTTAATCTAGGTGTGTGTGTACTATGAGAAAGTGATACAACTTTGTCTGAAATCAATTTGTCACTATGGAATTGGAAGGTGCACTTTTGTTCCTTCCATTATGGTTGACAAAGAAACCTGGGAGCCACAGCTGTAATATGCAAGGGAAATATGTAGAAAGCATGGAATCTTAAAATTGATTAGTCTTAATTTGCTGTTTTGAAAGTGTACACACGTACCACTTTCGGCTATGAATATTAATCTCTGCCAGGTAGTAGAAGCCTATTCCAATGGGGGTGGGGAGAAACTGGGACAAGCCTCTGAGCTGTGCAGAAGCACAAAGAGGCAGACAAATTTATGGTAACAGTAGTGGACCAGTGTAGGGATAACGGCAAAGAGCAAACCATGAAAACAAAGCATGTCATAAATATGAGAAATTAAGCTTCTAATTTATGTTGAAGTTACTAGTTTCGATGAGGGAGGGCATACGGACTTCCTGAGGATTTTGAGGACTTGAATCATGAGGAAATGAATTTTGAAGAATATTCTCTTCAAACAAATTAGCAGTATAACCACTCCTTTTAATAGACTGATATGTTCTGCCAAACAATAAAAAGTACAGAGAAGCAGGAGGAATCTATAGAGGCACACATGCTATGAGGAGATATGACCACTTTTTAAACTTTTTGATGTCATGGATATTTATAGTATTGATAGTCAGAACACTGCCTTCTGCCAAGATCTGGTGAGCATGAGACGAGAAAATATCACCTTGCCCAATAAGTCATAAACTTATGGAACTAATTACTCTAAGAGGAAGTAGGGGTGGAAAAATATAAATAACCTCAAAAATGATTTAACTAAAATTTGTGGATGACAGATTCATAATGGGTTATTACAGGGAACTAGGATGTTTTGGGTACTCTCCTAACCTTTGAGGTTGACATCAAAGAGCAGCCATTTTCCCCACAGCATGTCCCTTGGTGCCATCATCAGAATCCAGGGCAGGATTGTGAGTCTGATCCAGTATGGCAAGACCCACTAGACTCTCGTCTGTGCCAGATTTGTGTGGGTAGTAAATTTAGAGTAAATTCCAATAGAAGAGTTGTAAATTTTGATGCATGAAAACCTGAAAATCTTCACTTTTATATTTCCTAATCTCTAATTCTCCTTCATATAGTACAGTTAAAAGACTCATTTAAAAAACTTTTTGGAAGACATTTTTATTTTGTACCCTGTACTTGGTTATGATAGTACTTTGTGACCTTGTAGTTTTCCATAGTGTAGGTTGAATAGGGCCAACTATTGACTTTGGGAGATAGAGCCTCACCTTTGAATTTCTCTGGAATGTCACATTTTAATTTCATAGTTTGAGATTATAAAATTTCTACCTCAATTACTGAGTGTATGATATTTGAAACTTTCCTTTGAATTTTTAAAAAATTTACATATAGAAAAACGTTAGGGTAATTTTAGGGATTTTCAGGTACAAAAATTTGTTTTGCTTATTATATTGCTTTTGAAGAATAGGGCAAATTCAAAACTTCGATATGAGTGCCTTTAAGCAATGTGTTGGAATCTACTGGGGATCTTGTTTAAATGCAGAATTAGATTCAGCAGATGTGGGAACAGGGCTGAGATGCTCTAATTCACCAGGCAAGACCCAAGATGAAGCTTCCAGGTGATGCTGATACTGCAGGTCTTAGGGCCAGTTTTGCATGGCAAGGGTTTTGAGTATTCTTGCCAATGTAGCACAACAGTTTTATAAAGCCAATCTTTGTTTCAGCTTTTTCCACTGAATGTTTTCAGAAAGGCAAAGAAATGGTGAAAACAAATTACTCAAATATCCAAATATTATATTTATTTGAATATTAAACTAATCTGAACATTTTTTCCCCACCTATCTGGATTCTTTACCCCTCTTCTTTTTTTCCTTTCTATTTTCATTATATTGAAAAATGAAGACCTAAATGACACAAATGTTTCTCTATTCTATTAAATTTAAACACGCTCTTTCAGCTCTGTGTACTTTGCCTAATTACTGGCAATAAAACTCAGTAAAGGGATTTAAGGTTTATGAATGTTCTACTTGGAGGAAATTGTAATTAAGGTTATTAAAGCCTTTGGGTTCCTGTGTGTATTTTAAGCAAATTAGGATTTTATGTGTTTTAAAGAGACAGTAACTCTTCTCTGCCCAATTATTCCCTCTGCATGGATGAGCATGTATGTTCAGGGTCGGTGGTTCAAACAGGGCATGTCCTACTTTGTTCTTTTACATAAATTACAGATTTAAGATAAGGCCTTTTTTTTCTTTCTTAGTTCTATGTATGAAACTCTGGATAACTTAAAGCAAAAACTAAGAAATACATTCCATGTGCTTTAATACCAAAATTTTTATTTTATTTAAAACTAAATTATTTTTAAGTAATTTCTTTAAAATATTTTAAGATCAGATAATTGTTATTTACCTTTTATTTGAAAAATAGCTATGTTCTTATTTAAAGAAATAATGAGTTCATTGCAAGGTGTTTATGAAGCACTAAATACAATAAAGAAAAAATCCAATTCAATCTATGGCCTTTCAGTAACCATTGCTAACATATTTTTGCAAGATGGTTTTTCCATGCATATGTAAAAGGTAGAAATTTTCTAACACATGCTCACATAAAGTCATTTTGGTTTCCAAACTTTAGTTTCTATCTTGACGACCTCATTCCCCTTAGTAGAAAATTAATTCTGGTAAATGCATGTATTCTGTCCATTAAATGTTTTTTCAATTTTATCCCTGGATGAGCTCTAACCACTTCCTCCTCCAACCTGTTCATCAAGAATTGCCTCAAGCTCCTCAGGAGGAAAAGCCATAGAAGTCCTGTGTCATCCCCATGCTACTTTCTACTTCTGTGTGCCATCATTGCTGATCTGTACTCTTCCATATCTAGTGGGCATCATCCCTCATGTGTTCATGACGGCTCTGTTCCTCTGTCCAGGATGTTTCTGTCCTGACCGCAAGGCCATCTCCACTTTTTCCTGTCTCTGACTCATTTCTCAACTCTGAGGGTGTAAGATAGTTCAGATAGCCTTCTGTATGATTTTGGGCTTTGGAGGATATTTCAGTTCTCTCTGCCCAGACTGTCTTGATACTATGTCTCCCCAGCTGTCACTCTAAGCCCTCAGAGTGGAGGAACATCCCCAAATACTACCACTGCTTTAGGTTTCACAGATATTTTCTGGTCTTGGGTTCCCAAACACAGGAAGGCAGCGCATGGCTTATCTTCTGTTCTGCCATTCCCCTAAGGTTAGGGCACATGTCCCTTGGTAGAGACCCATCCAATCTCTACCTTCTCCCCAACTCCTGGGGTCTTGATCTTGGTCAGTAGGTGATTGACTTTGATAGATTATAACCTTCTATGCTTATGCACAACATTGTTTTTTTCTGAGTATTTTGCATTTCTGATTTTTGGTACTCAAAATTAAGTGTCTTCTAATGCAATAAAGTTAAAGGAAAGACAGATTTTTGTTTCTTCTAGGAGTTAAAAAAAATCTGGGAACTCAAAATTTGAGCTTTTGTATTATTTTGAGAAAACTTCCCCTTGAGCCAGTGAATTCTATTTGTATATCTGAGTGGAAAAAAAAGCTGAAGGCTCAAAATGAATTTTAAAAAATTCGGCTAATATTTCAAAATATTATCCTATCACACATAATTGTATAATTTTAATAATATAAAATAGATGTTATGCTAATTTATGATCTCCTGTTCTTATATACATTCAATATAGAAAGAGCCTGTTGTATATATTATACTGCTATATATAATTAATCTTTGCAATCAATATTTTATACCTAATAAAGTTATTCAGAATTTTATTGATGGACATCTAGGCTGTTTACCATCTTTTAACTATTAAAATAAGTGCAGTGATGTAAAATACATGTACTTTTTCACTTATGCAATTAATTCTTTTAGATAGATTCCTAGAGATAACATTACTAAGTCAAAGGAGAACTGCAATATTTCCAAATTTTATTCTATAAGATTTATAGCAGTTTATATTACCAGAAGCAGTATGTGAGACACCCATTTATTTTATTTTTTATTTTCTTTTTAGTTATAGTTGGACCTAATATCTTTATTTTGTCTATTTTTATGTGGTGCTGAGGATTGAACTCGGCACCTTGCATGTGCTACTGCTGAGCTACAACACCAACCGCGAGATGCCCATTTCTTAAATGCTTATCAGTATTTTTTTTATACCTTTGTTTTATTTATTTTTATGTGGTGATGAGGATCGAACCCAGGGCCTCACATGTGCTAAGCGAGTGCTCTACCACTGAGCAACAATCCCAGCCCCTGCTTATCAATATTTTTAAAATCGGCATTCTAAATCTTAATATAGGGTGGGGTGACTTCTTATTTTGATTTACATTGTATTTGTCACTAGTGAGATTGAATATATTTTCATGTCTTTTCCAGAGGGACATTTCTTATTGATTTGCAAGTGTTCTTTATAAAAAAAAAATTACCCTTTGTAATGTTGCAATAATTTTTTTCCAATTGGTTTCTTGGCTTATTGCTTACTTTGCCACAAAGAAGTTTGTTTTCATTAAATTTACCTTTTATTTTTTCTTCTTCAATTTTTGACTTTATCACACATCCTTTCAGGAAATCCCTTTTGGTTACTCTCTGAACATAGGCTTGAAAATGTGCAAACCACCATATGTAGTTTATTCATATGATACAGCTGTTAAATTAGGGTACATTTTACATGTTTTTGTAATCTGTGAATCAAATTTTGTTTTTTGTTAATATTACTTATGAGCTAATATTTGTTTTATGCCAACACTACTAGACTATAGTTAAAAAATTGTCATCTCATGATGTATAATTCATAATGGGAAAATTTGCCATGGTTTGTAAGAAGATCAAGCCTCCCAGTGAATGAGTGAGTTGGATGTCCTTTAAAGGTTCTTAGACATTGTGAACTTGGGTCTCTTGTCCCCTTTGTGGAGGGTGATTATAAGAGGCCAGGCCACTTGCTTCTGAGTGTGAGGAGGGCCAAAAGATAGATAACAGCCAGTGATGAAGTCTGTATTAAATAGATGAACTCTAATATGGGGACAGCTGCTACTCAGCCCTGGTCATTGGTTATTAAACAGAAATATAGGCATGCCCTCTAATTATTTGAGAGAAAGCAAGAAACCTGAATAATTAGATAACTGTAAATAAAATAGAACTGTGTAGTGCATGATTATATGTGGTAGTCTTAGGAATGCTTATGTACCATGATGACAGATTGACATTCCCAGAAAGCAGCTGATTTTCCCCTTTTACTTTCCTCTTATGGGTGCACGTGTGTGCAAAAGTGCCTACCTATGAATGTGACCTTAGTGATTTTTGTCTTCCACTGAGCAGAAACTAACTGCCTTGCAATGTTTATTTACTGGCTCTTTCTTTTCCCCTCTTGCTACACTCCTTTTTGGAATACATTGTTGTCAAGGCACTGCAAATAAAAATGAGAAGAATAATGAGGAGGAAACGAGTTTCTGCAGTGTCAATTTCTGCTTGTCTGAAAATGGTAGACTTGGTGATTACAAAGTAATTGCAGGAATGTGTGTGTTGGCCAGGCTTCTCTGCAGATGTGCAGCCTCACTGTACCACACTGGGAGGCACGATGCATTTTATCCCATTTTTTGATAAGGTTGATCTCTTGTGAAATGTGGCTTTGGCCAAATCTCTCCAGTACAAAGGCCACTTTTCCTTTTATAAGCTCTTGGGTGATATGTTTTTTTTTTTTTTCCTGATAAACTTTCACTCAATCCTGTGAGGATGGTCATGGTCCTTGCCTAAATGAAGTTATTTTATTTTGTTAAGGAGATTCACCATTTTGCTATCATTATGTGGCCATAGTCATTCAAATGCAGATGAAAGGGCACTTTACAAGACAACTGACCTGAACTCAAAACATCCCAAAATCTAGATAAGAAATGGTGGAGGAACTGTTCAAAATTCAAGGAGATTAAAGAAAGGAACCCAAAGCAATGTTGGTTGGTCCTTAGTGAGTTTCTTGATAGGTGGAAAATCATGATATTTTGGGGACAACTGAGGACATAAGAATATAGACAACAATGTAACATTATTTTATCTGTGTTAAATTTCTGAGGTCTGACAATGGCATTGTGGCTATGGAAGACAATCTCATATGCATGCTAAAGAATAGGGTGAATATTGTGATGTCTACAACTTAATTTTAAATAATTTACCAAAGAACCACATGTATTTCTTTTTATCTTTAGATCTGTGTGCATATAGACAGACATACATAGATATTAATAAAAGGGAGACAAACCAGGAGAAATTGTAACAAAAATAATCTTACTTAAAAAATAATTTATTCTTAATGACTATAAACACAAGATTTGGTGTTTCATAATAATTTTAAATTATAAGTGCTTTCAACCCTGGTGTAAGGCCTAAGGTCTCTCCTAGAGTTTGAGTTTGCAAAGTTCACTTTTCCTGATACATTGAAAAAACTAGATATTTATTCATTTTCCTTCTTTGAATTCCTTTCATGTTTTTTCAGGAATTTCTCAATATTTAAAAAATCTATAAAGATGTGACTCATTAGGCTCTTGATTTTTCTCTTTGTATATCAGAGGTCTTTAGCCACTGAATCAACTAATTTTTCTTATTTTTATCTCTTTCATGTAATATTATCTTGTGTCTTAATAGTTGGCCTTGAACTTTTCTTTTTGTTAAATGTGCTCTAAAAAGAATCATCTGTCAAACAGAAACTTCAGCTTTTTTCATGTTTATTTTGAGATTATTTGCTCCTAAACATATCTTTTTGTACATGCTGCTTAGGATGCTTGAATTCAGCAGTGAACTTCCTATTGAACTATACTGAATTCTGTAGAACATCATTCATTTTTTTCTTTTATCAAGTAAATAATTTCTCATTTTGTAAATAACCTAATTCCTGCTCTGAGAAATTTTGGCCTCCAGCCCAACTGTTTTCTTAAACTTTCAAATTAAATGTTCTTAATATCTAGGGTTGTGTTTCAAGGGTTACAGTGTCTGTATTTCTGTATTTGATTTTTTTTTTCTTTCGGTACCTGGGATAGAATCCAGAGGTGCTCAACCACTAAGCCACATACCCAGCCATTTTTATTTTTATTTTCTGGCAGGGTATCACTAAGTTGCTTAGAGCCTCTTTAAGTTGATCAGGCTGGCCTCCAATTTGGCAATCCTCCTCCTCCAGTTTCCCAAGCTGCTGGGATTACAGGTGTGAGCCACTGCACCCAGCTCTATATTTGATTCCTAAAAACCCATGGCAATACTAGAGTTTCTGTATTAACCATTATTTGTGGTGTCAAAGTTGACAATTTCTTTTGTTTTTGCTAGTTATTTGAAAAATCTGAAAGATACATCTTGGTCTGTGTTATTGACCATTTGTCAAACATACGGAACTCTTTCACCCGAATTCCCCAATCCTGTGCATAGAGCTGTATGTTTATGCACATGCTGTTCCTTCTATCTGGGAGTCCTATTCCAAATGACACTTTCCTCCTTTCTCTTTGAGACCCACATACTTTCTCCTCACCCTAAAGCACGGGAAATGGTTTAAAAGCCACAGCACCTTGAAGGGCTCTTTCTGAACAAATTTAGGATAATAGTAATGTTATAGACAGTAACAGATTTTAATCTATTGAATGAAATCCACAAGTCCTTATGAAGAGGGACAAACATAAAAATTGGGGAGAAGGAAGAACTCTTAACACTAGAATGCCTGCTAATAGAGAAGGAATGTTAAAAAAATCACCATCGACAAGCTTCACAATCATGATTGACTTAGGCAAAAATCATTAATGGATGCCAAAACTAGCAAGGGGAACTTTAAAGAACAGGAATTTTATACAGTGTTACTATAGTTCCTCACCAAATACTTTCAGAGGAAAAAAAATTGATTTTATAATATAGAAACCGGGCAGACACACCTTATAGTGATTAAATTTATTATCACTACTAATGCCTCCCAATTCATCATATGTGTCACAGCAAAACACAGGAAAGGATGTAATATCACTTCATACAGTACACCAAAAAGACATGACCAGTTGTGAGGGCCCATCAAATAGACACATTGCAAATAACTTTTCCTAAATGCAAAGCTCATGCAGAAGGACCGTTTTAGATTAGAGATTTAAAGAGATGAAAACCTAATGCCATGTGTGACCTTGGATGAGATTGTAATATAAGAAAAGAATAATTGAGTAAGGGGACAATGGATTAGAAAAAATATGTTAATATCAGATATTTTTGATGTAAAACAATGTCTTACTTTTTGGATGTACATACTGAGCATTGAAATTTTAGAGATAAATGGGCTTAATGTGTATAAATTACACTCAAATAATTAAAAAAGCACATGCCTACCTCACACATTATAAATGTATGTGTGTCTATCTCTACACATCTGTATACACATTTGCATGCAGTTTTGCTGCTTTTTGAGAGCAAACAAATTGTGTGTTCAGGGGCTGGGGTTGTGGCTCAGCGGTAGAGCTTTGGCATCAATGGATGCCAAAACTAGCAAGGGGAACTTTAAAGACTTAGACGTTTGCCTTGAACGTGCAAGGCCCAGGTTCAATTCTTGGCATCACATAAAATAAATATTTTTTTTTGTTGTTGTAGTTCTATTTATTTTTTAAAAATTGTGTTCAGTTTTCCATGAATGTATATGCAGAAGGCTTTTGGCTTTCAAGGTTGGCGGGAATAGAGGAGAATTGGGGTCAGCAAGCAGTGGCAAATCCATTTCCAAATCTGTTCAGTCCACACTTCCCACTTCAGCGCATCTTTAAAGTCCAGTTTTGATGATTTGAAGGGTTTCTGAGGCTTTCTAATTACATAGGTATGCTTTCTGTTACTTCAAAGGCCCCTTAGCCAGGACAGGATCTGTCTTCAAAGACAGCAAAGAGAGTGGCCCATTTGCAGGAAATTGCATGGTTTGGGTGATTTTTGTTTTCTTTGAACTTGTCAAATAGGGAACCCTATTTAAAAAGCACTGGCCTATTGCTATGTGTCCAAGCAGTTAAAAACTTTCTACTTATAAACCTGAAGATTTCTCTTTAACTTCTGCTATAGGAAATGTGTAACTCAGTTTACCCATGTTCTCTTTTTTGATATATCAGCAGTTTTGTTTTGAAGGGTTCTGTGGGTGACATCTTAATGGTGTTGGTTTATAGGACTTACACAGTTCTAGTTTTGTTAGGAAGGAATTAATGTAGTACTTAGTGGCTAATCATCAAAAGAAATGGAGTATTTTGCTGTAGCTGAAAACAGGAGAGGGGGCAGCAAGCAAATTATGAGGGTAAGGCATACTTAAAATAAATTCCCACAATTTTAGCCATGATTTAGTTCATTTCCTCCCTAGGTGCTGTACTTATATTACTTAGTGGGAAAATAAATGGCATGGCTCTTGAAGTCAAAGGTCAGAGCTGCATTGAAACTGCAAGCAAAGTTTTCTTAAACTCTGATCTATTAGTTCACTTGATAGATGGAAATTAGGAGTAGTAAGAATTATTTTCAGAAAGTGTGAAAGCATTCATCCTGTAAAGCACAATTCACGATGTTTGTTTTATTTTGTTTCCCCATTTCGATGATTCTATTTTTCATTTTTTGTTTTGAATAGACAGAACCTTCTTGGAACAATAAACAGATTTCTAACTGGTATGAGGTATGGATTGCTATTATGTTATTAGCAAACCAACAAAGCAGGTCAAAATGAACTCTTCATGTTGAACACATACCATAGTTTAAAAAATTAAGAAAATTACATGTAAGTCAGGAGAAGCAGTAGCAAGTTGTCAGATTTTTGTTAATATATGGGATTTTTACCAACAGTGACCTACATTGAAGATAATATAATTTTCACTTTTTTTGTATAGTAGCGTATTCCTGTGTGATTATTGTGTGATGTTTTTCAACCTTCAGTGTTTCTGTCTTTTCCATTAAGACAAGTGAAAAAGTTATTATCTCCTGTTTTCCTTGAACAATGGAACTACCAGGAGTGTTCGTTCTTAATTTTAAAACACAGCAGTAAGACCAGTGAAAGTTTCCACATCTAAAACACATGGAGTCTTTAATCTTCTTAGTTATGACACTGGGGGCTGTGTTTATGACACTAAATAAGCCATCAAGTTTGTTTTCCATTTATTGTTTTTTAAAAATTAAGACAGTGATGTAAGCAGGAGTTAGCAACTAGTTTATATTCCAGGAAGCAGGTGGCACAGGAGGGATAGTTGGACAACTTATACATAATGAGAATATGTATTGCATTGACTCCATGCTAACCTTTTCACCTCTTTTAAATAACTGGATTAGCCCAGTGTGGTGGCACATGCCTGTAATTCCAGTGACTGGAAGGCTAAGGCAGGAGGATCGTAAGTTCAAGACAACCTCAGAAATTTAGCAAGACTCTCAGTGACTTAATGAGATCCTGTCTCAAATAGAAAATAAAAAAGACTGGGATGTGGTTCAGGGGTAAAGTGCCCGAATTAAATTCTCGGTCAAAAAAAAAAAAATCAATCTTTAGATAAGTAGAAGGGATGAAAATTTCCCCACCCCTCCACCCCTAGGCAGTTACAGGTCAGACACTGCGGCACTGTGTTATGGTACTTAGGAAGTATGCAAAACTGTTTTTGAAATAATGTTAGCATAACAAGTATTTAAATACTTTATGAAGCAAAAATCTGGCTCTGGGAGCAGTTTTTTTTTCCCCTCTTTAAATAATTGGATTATCTCCTTGTGTAAACATGGAACCATGTGAGAGGTGGTTTTACAATCTTTATAAATGTATATATTTAGCTCCGATCATGTTGGGGTTACCATTAGCACCAGAAGTCTGTCAACATTTCCACGGGTCTTTTAAAAAATTGTTGTGAAAGCTTAAGCCAAGTTTAAGGATGAGACATCTGTACTCCACAACAGTTTCTAGCTATGGTTTATGGGGTTGTATGTACTCTAAGCTTACTTTTTTTTTGTCGTGAGAACAATTTCATGGAATAATTTCTTTTCTCTCATGAATTCAAGGAGGTGGTTTATTTTATAGAATGTAGGATATGATTATTTCAAAAGATTGTATCTCTGGAAAAATGAGTAATACTCAACCATCTATATATTTTTCTAGCTTTATCAATAGTTAACATTTTAGTGTTGACAGCTGAAAAGCTTTTTATTCTAGTGGAATGTTTTGCCCTCTTCAACAGTTAAGGCTTGTGATAAATGTGTTCTGATCCTTAATCAGACATTTTTTATTGCCTGTAGGAATTAGCATTGGGTAGGGATAGGCATTGAGATGTGGTGTCTGGGCTGGGGATGTAGCTCAGTGGTGGAGTGCTTGCCTAGCATGTGCAAGGCCCTGGGTTTGATCTGTAGCACCAAGAAAAAAAAAAATGGGTCAACGAGTTTGTAGGGTAGGCCAAAGAAGAATAATTCTTATAAGAAGACTTCCCAAAGTGAGTGTTCATCATAGGAAATGCTATTATCATTTGGGGAACTGTGTGTGTGTGGAATTGAGAGCTAATGATTTTCCTTTCTTGTTGTGATCTATATATAGCTACCTTTCCCCCTGGATCTTGTCTTTTTACTTGACTTCAGGTATCAACAACTGCTTGAGAAATATGTTTCTGGATAATTTCTAAATCCCACTTATTTCATTTGGGTTATTATGTTCTACTTGATCTTCTCATTCTGGCATTTATTTTGCAACCTTATCTTGGTTCATCAACTTTCCTGGAATTTAATTGGATCTCAGTTGATCACTGCATGAATATTGCATGTTTAAGTGGTAATTTTAGCTTTCCTTGAGTCTCTCTCTGTTGTGAGCCCAGAGAAATCAGAACCTTATGGGTGCTGATTTTTTAAAAAAGTACCCACGGTACCTTGTGTTGTTACTGATATGCATTCAGAAGCTCCTTGGGAATCTCTGTGCCCCTTAATACCATGTATGCAGCCCACATTTGATTCAACTGCTAATGTTTGGGGTGAAATATGTTAAAGGGATACTGCTTTGTCTCAAGGTGAAATGTATTGGACTATAATGTATTATTATTATTATTATTATTATTGGATTTTGCTCTAACAACTGCAGAGATGGTTTGCTTTATTGTTCCTTTCAGTCTCCTCCAATTTGGCAGATTGTCTTGAATGTTAATGTCTGCAACTTGTTACATTGGGAGAATGTGTTAGCATGTTCTGGACAGGTCTGTAGAGCCCTCCACATTTATTTTGCAACCTTATCTTGGTTCATTGACTTTCCTTGACCTGCAGTTATTGAGTATCCTCAGCTTCCCTGGGACATCTTGGTTAAGTCACACTGAAGCATTCATGACACATGCCTCGTTGAGACTTTGGTTCCTGTGCTAAGTAGAAGAATATCCTCTGTGGCAAATCACACCATGGAATAGTTAACCATGGTTGTAAATGTCCTTCTGAGGTGCCAGTCCATCAGGTTTGTGGCTCAAATGGTGCTGGCATTGGAGAGTAATTTGGGGCTTATAATTGTGGTAATTTTCTTCATTTGGGGAAAGATATTAGCATTTTACAGTGGTTAAATACATCCGTGACACTCTCTTCGTATTTTAAAATCTCCTAGTTTCTCTTAGTTTTGAGTTTTTGTGAAGTGAGATATGTTTTAGTATGGAAAGCAAAATTATCTGATTAGAAACCTTTAATCCTCATATAATTCATCATAACCCTAGGTAAAGTATGAAGACACAAGTATGGTGTGACTCTACTTGGTGTACAACCAGAGAAATGAAAAATTGTGCTTCATATGTGTACTGTGAATTGAAATGCATTCTACTGTCATGTATAACAAATTAGAACAAATAAATAAAAACATAAATGAAAAACTAAACAAAAATATTATATAAGTCAGTGATCCTACTAGTGGGTATACATCCAAAGGAAAAGAAATAAGTATGTGGAAGAGACATCTTTCATGTTTATTGCAGCACTATTCACAATAGCCAAGATATGAAATTAAGTGTTCACCAATGGATGACTTGATGAAGAAAATTCTATAAATACACACACACACACACACACACAACAAAGTATCATTCAAAGACAAAGAAGAGCAAAATTCTGTCATTTGTGGCAACATGGATGGAACTACAGGATATTATTTAAGTGAAATAAGCCAGGCACAAAAGACAAATCTTACATGTTCTCTATGTAGAAGCTAAAAATGTTGATCTCGTAGAAAGTAGAATAGTTGTTACCAGAGGCTGGAAGGATAGAGAGGAGGGGAATATATGGAAGGATTGGTTAATGGGTACAAAATTACAGGTAGATGGGAGGAATAAGATCAAGTGTTCTATACCACTGTAGGGTGACCATAGTTAATGAGAATTTGTTGTATATTCAAAGAGCTAGAAGAAAGAATTTTAACTGGCCTTACGCAAAGAAATAATAAATGTTTGAGATAATGGGTATATTGGAAAAAAAGAGAATATTAATTTCAAAAGGTGATAGCCATATTTTGGGCTAATGTTTGGAAATATTATTTTTTACAAAAGAGTACTTCTAGAGATAATTACATATTTATTCTTTCATTCCTAATTGGCAGAGGTGGATAAAATGTTCTTATAAGTGACATTTATAGATAACAATATGAACTTTGCAAAGTTAGTACTTCTTTGGAAAGTTAAAGCTTTTAAAATCTTGTATTTAAAACTATTGTTCTCTAGTAAAGAACTCATGACAAGGGGCTGGGAATGTGGCTCAGGCGGTAGCGCGCTCGCCTGGCATGCGTGCGGCCCGGGTTCGATCCTCAGCACCATATACCAACAAAGATGTTGTGTCCGCCGAGAACTAAAAAATAAATATTAAAAAATAAATAAATAAAAAATAAATAAATAAAAAAGAGAATTTCAGTGAATAAAGAAGCTAAAATATAATCTGAAAAAAAAAAAGAACTCATGACAAGGCAGGATAGTAGAGGATAGGAAAGGTAGCAGAATACAACAGTCACTAATATGGCAGTATGTAAAAATGTGGATGTGTAACCGATGCGATTCTGCAATCTGTATTTGGGGTAAAAATGGGAGTTCATAACCCACTTGATTCTAATGTATGAAATATGATATGTCAAGAGCTTTGTAATGTTGTGAACAACCAATAATAATAATAAAAAAAGAACTCATGACAAGAGATTCTGAGAAAATATGGTTTCATTTTAGAGGTTCTAAAATCTTGGAGTTTTGGGCCCCAAATTTGCCCTTCATTATTATGATTAAAAATGTTTTTCTCACTTAAATTCATGTTACATTAATTTAGCTTCTCTAAAACATTAATGGACATTTAGAAACTGATCTCTAAAGCTTTATTAACATTTTGAATTTTAACATTTTCTATCTAGAGCATGAAGATAAAATGGTGGACACCTAACATTAAAACTTGGCTTCATAGTAACAATCAGATCACATGTTTTATGATGCAAAAATTAAGCTAAGTATCCTAAGATGGGCATTTCTCATTTTGGTCAATTCTCGTGTAGATCATTAACTGATGACTTTGATTGCTTATTTGAATTTGTGTGTAATAGTAGATGTGTTTTAAAATTTTTATACCAATGTTGCCAAGTTCTATGGGGGAAGATCTAGTCCTACCTTGGTTTGTATAGGATCCTACACACAAGTTCCTTGTTACTTGTGCCAACTCTTTGTTTTTAACAAATATGTCTTGAATTTTGGATTAGGCAGAGACATTTTAGCAATTTTATAAGTTTGATTGAAGTGGATACTAATTGTTGATTTAAAAAAAAAAAGTCTCTTGAACTTACAACACTATTTAACCAGCAAAGATGGAGGGGAGGCTAGGGTGCCAAAGGTGCATTGTTCAGTCGCATTATTTTCAGAACTAGAAATGTGTACCTTCGTCAGAAATGGATGCCTTCACCTAGAAGGAATTTAGATTTCTTCTTGCTTGGCAAGGTCTAAATCTAGCAATAGAACACTTTAAAAACGTGTCAAGTGTATATTGGAAACAGATGGCCATTCAACACCTACCTAAAATGCTCTGTGAGATAGAAATGCAGATAACTGGACTGACTTAAAGGATCAAGCTTTAAATATCAGGATTCATTTTTCAGGGAACACAAATCAAATAATTAGAAGAATAATGAGTTCTAATTGTTTCTCTCATGATAGAGGTGGTGGTGTTCCCTTATTTCTGCCTCATGATTTTTGTTTTCAAATCCGTGCACGCATTCTTTGTTTCCTTTTTGCAAGGGGATATGTGGGTGTTTGTGCTAGAATCGCTGTCTATCACAGGATTTTTAGTGTTTTGTGTGACATACTTCATCTTTAGAATTTCGGGTGGGTCTAGATTTAGAAACGTGTTTTGGTTGGAAGGATGAGGCTCTGGATCTCAGCAGGCTTCAGGGTTGGAAGGATTGAAACTTGCAGAGAGAACAAATAAACATGGTCATCAAAGCTGGGAATTAATATCTGTTTGTTCACCTGCACATTTGAATTAAATCTTACAGCAATAGACAGAGCCATTAGACTTAAGATCCCGAAAAAATCGTTGTGTTGAAATGTCAATCTTCCCTGTGTTTTCCACAGATTCACATAGTTACTATGTGGTAGAGGAGGCTCTTGTTGAATTGCTACTAAATCTATTAAGAGGGGGCCACAGAGTTGATGATGGACAATGGTAATTAAACTGAAAAGTAATTGAGACGTGGGACAAGAAGATTCAAAGTGCAAAGATCACTTGTGCTCTTGACCCTCAGCAGTGAGTGGTATAACAAATGACTGAGGATTGGAGGAGGCCAAGAGAGAGCACTTAGGGTGGGTGTGGCTCTCATCAATGTGCTTTAAGAGACATCCTTGTGTAGAGGGTTATAAAGATACCTGAGATGTGGACTCGGGTAAGTGTTCTCTAATTCATTTTCATTGTTTAAGTCTGTCAAGGTTCAAGTACATAAAGCAATGCTTTTAATGGTTTTAAGAATACCTTTTTAAAAATAAATGTAGGGCACAATTTGTTGACTCTGAAATCCTTGTGGTCAGGATGAAAGTTGATGTCTGATACATAAATACAAAACAAAAAAGCCTTTAATTTGTGTTGATTCCTTTGGTTCTGTAATTGTCTTTGCTCTATACTTCTTAGTATGGAGCGTGATTTATGGTGATACAGGGTTCTTGGCTTAACCTTTAAACTAAAAGTAAGTATAGCTTCATCTTAGTTTGTGATGACTGTGGGCCACAGAACCTTCTCCTTAAACCATTCTGCTCTGTATGTAAACCTTTCAAGTTCTCTTCTCACTTCAAAGCTAGGTCTGGGATTTGAATAACCTTGATGCTGCTTTTTTTCAAATCTGTAATTATGTTTAAGAGTAAGAGGTAAGCAGCGACTCCTCACACATGTTGCAGAGGGCTCTGTAGTGTGGCTTTGATGTAGCTCTAGCCTGCAACTGACTTTGCTGTAGTTTCCCAACTGCTCACATTTAAGGGACATCTCTTTCATAAAATAGTCATATTGCTTTCCTAAATATCATGCCATAGGATCTTTGTGCCTTTGTTCCTCAGAACATTCCAGTTTCTGTACCCTACCAACCCCTCCAATTTTTCCCTTTCTTGAAACTTGAAATCCCAGTTTTGGGAAATTCACTTCCTTTTACTCTGTTCATGATATCCAGGATAATACCAGAATAAAACCTCTCCAGAAGACAGCTGGGAAATGATAGGTAGTATAGGATTATCTGGGAGAAGCTAGGTGAAAGTGCTTTATCCATCATAATTATCTGGTCAGGGTAAAGTATAGGAAATACAAAGGAAGACTGATTCAGCAATAGACTGCTGAGAAAAGAGGCAGGTGGGCCTGGGGTCAGACTTCACAACTGTACAAGTGAGAAGTAATAAAGATCTGAGATTTGGGCAGATTAGTGGAAACCACAAGAGTGAGGTTTGGAATAAAGTCTTTAGGAAGTATTATTATGACGGGGACTAGCAGAAGAAGAAACTTGGAGCAATCTTAGCTATTGAAGGTGTGAGGACTGGAAATTGAGAATGAGATCTTAAATTGAGGATAAGAAAACTGGTTTCAGTCTTCAAAAATGTCTTAGAGATCATTGAGTGGGGGTAGTGGTAAGTAGAGGCAGTAAGTGAAACTACCACTTTCAGGAAATACAAGTCACATTGGTCTGGACCATTGCTATGGAAACATGATTTACAGCTTGGTTGAGATTGAGCAAGTTATGACCTTTCTACACTACAATTGCATTTATTAAAAATGCAAATTACATATTGTGTATATGCACATGAATATAAAGGGATATCCAATAATTGCATTTGAAGGGGTGATTTTCCATCTGACTTAGTTCTCCAGTCTGCCTCCTGCAATTGCAGGTTTACTGAATTAAGATATTAAATCAGAAATATGTGAAAATATAGAAAAAAATCTGTAGCACTTACTGATCATGTATTATTATTACTTCATTTTTTTTCTTACATGCTTTTTATTTTTCTCTTGTTTTTTGGTACAGGTCTGTGTTTTCTGGTTACACCACTCTTTTAGTATGCCATTCAACTTGTGCACAATTTTTTAATTGGGTTTAGAATTTTTATTCATTGTAATTTTCATATTATTGCTTTTTACCTGTTATTTTTAGTCCTTTATATATTGTATAGATAATCCAAAGATGTTGGTTTAAAAGTCTCTTCTCAGAATGACTCTTTGAGTATGAATTTTCATTTTTGTAGAGATGGATTCTCTCACAGAGCAAGTGGATCTGGACAAGTTTTTATGTGACCTTCTTGATTTTAGGGATCTTATCTTCTGTGATAATTTGGCTCTCACACCTGGATGTCTTGCAGGCTCTAGGTTTCTGCTTGTCTTGGGTTCTCTCTCTCCTGTGCTCCTGTCCTCCTCCCTGAGTTGGAATTCATTTCTCTGGACACTTGGGTCGGGCTACATTTGTTGTACCTGTCATGGACAAACAACTCTAAACTCCTTTGTGCAGTCTGGTTGTGTTTCTAAGTATAGTTGTATTTTAATCTTTTAAAGATTATCTTGCAAGGGGGAGGATATCTTGTTTAGTACTTCTATGTGAAGGACAAGACTTTTGTCCTTTGACCATGATGTTCTGACCAGAAGTCTGAGCATATACATGTTTCAACATGTTTTCTTTTTGTTTTTCTTTTACAGCTAGTTATGTATCAAATCCCATTTGCAAGGGGTGTTTGTCTTGTTCAAAGGACAATGGGTGCAGCCGATGTCAACAGAAGTTATTCTTCTTCCTTCGAAGAGAAGGGATGCGCCAATATGGAGAGTGCCTGCATTCCTGCCCATCAGGGTACTACGGACACCGAGCCCCAGATATGAACAGATGTGCAAGTGAGCATTTGACTTTTGGACATTCTATTTAACTTGATACATGCAGCTTAGAGGATGAGCTCAATTGAAAACTTTGACTTAAAAATGTACGTTTGTAATAGGCTAGAAAAATAGTCTTTTAAGCCCAACTTTGAAAAAATTAGTGGGTGTGTGGTATAAGAGAACTTTTACTTTATATTTTGTATAGAAGTCTATTACAGGGCCACATGCTTTTTCTTTATTTAGTTTAACTGAGTATTTTTTATTATGAAGTTCTCGGATACATGCTGGTTAATCTTAGTGAGGAGTACATACTCATTGCTTATAAACGAAACAAAAAACCAAAATATACCACTCATCCCCCCACACCCCACAAAGGAATTTACATACTTTATATTGAGAACATTCTCTTTGGTTGAGTTTCCACAGTTCTTTTTATCCTTTTATCTGAGTTTATAACACCTGCATTAGTCTTATCAGCAACTAAATATAAGCATTTTGGGTTTCTGTGAAACACCATTAATGATAAAACATTTAGTATAGTTTAAAATATTTTGAGTTCTAAGTTGAACCAATATAAAAATGGTTGCTAATTACATAAGAATAAGGACACAGCTGTTCATATTTTAATCTAAAACTCGCTTCTCGAATGATCTTCTAGATCAACAGTCAAAATTGGAATTTTAAATAAAATACTAAAGGAACAACCCTTTCTCAGATTTTGGGGGGGGGGAAGAGATGGGGAAAAAGAGACTAGGGCTTGAAATAACAAATGAGTAAGTGTTAAATTATAATTTACTCCATTAAGTGCTATGAAATTTTTTTCCTATCTCTCTCCTATCAACACCATGTGGTGGCCTTATCCAAGCACAATTATTTTGGAAAGAGGCAGAATTAGAGGGGGATGATTAAGTAAATCTTAAAAAAGGAACTACATACATTCAAAAATAATGTGTTTGGGGATGAAGTCTTATCTGCCATGCTATTTGGCATGTTGGCACAGCAGTTCTGTGTCATAGGACTGGTCTTACATCAATGAACATATAGTGTCCTTTGTTGCTGCCTATTAAATATCCTTTGTGTCTCAAATCATAGTGACAAGCAAAAATGTCTGAAACATTTCCAAATGCCCTGGAGTAGGAGAGCAGTACTATCCTGGGATAAGAACACTGTACAGTGTGCACTTAGCACAGGTGTAGTTAGGACTGGGGAGGAAATGGAGACTTGAGTACAGCTGATAAAGGCTTTGCGTGCCAGCCTCCGGGACTTTGGACCTTACGCTGGGCACTGAGCTAGCTATAGAATGGAGATGGCTTTATTTGAGATAACTGTAGGGGAAGTGAGGAAGATGAACTGGAGATAGACAAAAAGTAGAGGAAGGCTATGGTAGCAATCAGATTAGAAATCTTGTTGTGAAAAGTTTGTAGATGATAAGTTCTAGGGGAAATATAATCAGTGGGATTTACCAATCCCATGCCCGGTGGGAAGAGCGAGAGTCAAATTTTATCCTAAGGTGTCTACCTAAGTTGACTGAGTGAATAGTAGCAGAAATATTTAGGCTTACAGAGAATTTAGATTTATCCTCATTCATGGAATTATTTGGATTGTTGGAAGGACACTAATCCCAGGAAGCATCAATAGATTGTCCAATTTTTGCAAATATGTATTTTGTTATTAAGGCATATGATTGAGACCATTGATCATGGGGGCACCTTGAAATAGTTTTTTGTTTATATTGCTTTAGACCACATATGGAGGGATTGAGTCCACGAATGTTCTATGCAGTTTTCACTCCAGGCCATCAGTGCACAAGGAGGAAGAGGCAAGGCTGTAGATGGGTTGAGGTGTTTATCCTGGATTCTGGAACTCATATGTACTAGGTGTGGGCAACACATGGGCCATACAATGTCTTACTCAGCTGGGGTCATTGGAGAATGAAAGGAGCTGTGGTTACTGACTTTATAGGGGCATACAGCATAAAGCAGGACTGTCCTGGGCAAGCTGGTGTGAATGTCACCTCAGCAACACTTCTTGTACATCATCAGAGTCTCTCTTAGAGAAATAATCTAGTGGGTTAATATGTACATATTGACTAAGTTGATCCCTTTTCTCAGAAATGGAAAAGAGAGTCATGACTATAAATCAGCTTTGGAAAGAGTCTACATGTGAGAGTGGGCTTGCTATGGTTAAACTTAATGCACGTGAATGCAATCAGGGCTAGAGTTTACTGACCTAGAGGAAGTCATTACCTATCTGGCACAACCAGAAAGCACTTATTAGCAAGACTCTTGTGAAGCAAAGTGAAAATGGAAAGTTATTTCTTAATTCTCACTGTGTGACTCTAAACAGTAAAGAAACACCAGTCATTCAATTTTTTTCATATTTTACATATTTTGCAGATATTTGTATCCCATTTAGAGGACAAAAAAGATTTAAATTGGAAAAAATGGTCATACACTTAGAATTTGAATTCTTACTTTTGTTTTCTCAAAGAAAAAAATAGATATTGCTCAACAGTAGAAGAGAAATTATACTGTAAGCAACAGTAGCTTAGAAAATTCTACAAAGAAACTTGCTCATCTGTTTCCTAATCAGTACATTAAGATTCCTACCATAAAATATTTGTCTTTTGGGACTGAGGATATAGCTCAGTTGGTAGAGTGCTTGCCTTGCATGTATGTACAAGGACCTGGGTTCTATCCCCAGCACCACACACAAAAAAGTATCTTTTTTCTGAAGGAACACCTGCTCTATGAAATTCTGGTTGAGATTGGCTTCTTCGTACATATAGTATGAAGCTTATAAAATTCAAACCTATTAGTAAAAAACAATCCAGTATCCACTGAGGCATGCTGTGACATACTAATAGACACTATTGTTGTCCCTATTACTATGTTAGGTGATTTCTCATATTTTCTCTTCTTCATTTGTTGGTGAACTCATTGACATAAAAAGTCTTATTTTTTGAATTGTTATACAGGTAACTTGTATAAAATTTGGTGTATAAACCTTTATAAAAAGCAAACACAAAAATGAAGTACTCTTCAAAAATAACAAATTTAACATTTTGGCTTTGTCCTTGTCCTTTTGTTTCTATGTGTGTTTATGTCCCCTCCCCCTAAATGTCATTGTGTTGTGTAGTAGTTTAAGGTCTATTGAAGTGATTCTCAAACGGAGCTGACTTAGTAATTTTTAGCTGCATTTAGTAATATTTGGGAACATTTATTAATGTTTGGAGACATTTTCACTTATATTAAAACTGGAGGGATGCTACTGGTGTGTAGTGGGTAGAGGCCACAGATGCTTCTAGACATTTATAGTGCACAGCACAGCCCCTTGAAACATTCCTAAAATGTTTATAGTATCAAAGGTGAGAAACTTTGGTCTAGTGGAAAAGATTGATAATCCATTTGACATAAGCATGTCATAAAATGCTGCTAATTATTTAGCTTCTGTTCAGTGCCAACATTTCTGTTAGATGTACTTTTTCTCACATTTTTTTAAAATAAATGTGCAAAACAGGTTATACATTTTTATTTCCTGGATGAAATTACCTAAACTGGGTAAAAATACACTTTCTAACGGTGGGGGTAGATTGTGGCAGTGAAGGGGATGGCATGAATGGTATGTGGGTGTTTACAGCATTATTAGGATGAAATCTTATCAGTAGAAGAAAAAAGTGTGAATGCATGGAGAAGTAGAACACCATCTGTTGCTAAATAGAAAGCAAGTGGTTGAGTACAACTTCACTGTTTTGCCCCAGATGATACTCAGTCAGTTGGGTGGAGGCTAGAGCATAACAGGTGTTATGTGATAAATTTAAGCAATTGGAGCGCCTTCCTGAAAGCCGAAAGTAGTCAATGAAGGATTTTAAGTAAGATAATGGCAAAGTTACAGTCTTTAGAGGCATTTTAGTTGGGCAGTATCAAGGAGGTGTTAAAGGAGAGCCAATCGCATAGGCAGTAAGATAGGTTGAAAAAGTAAAACAAAAACAAACAAAACAACAACAACAAAAACCAGCTGTCTCCTCAGAGCTACCTGGCTAATTCACCTGAAACTGTAATCTTCCCTATTCCAATATTTCCTTTCTTCCTTTCCCTATTTGCCCATTCTTCCTGTTCCCTTTTCACCTTCACTTACTCTTCTCTCCTTGCTTTTTAGTCTTGTCAATTGATGAATATGTTATGTGTTTGACTTGATTATATATTGCATAACTCTCCCCTTAGGCTTTAGTCTTTTTAATCTTTAATCGGGTTCTTCTTGGGCAGGTTAATGTCTGGCATGTAGAAGATGCTCCATGAACACACATTGAATGAATACCTAGAGTGGGAGATACACATGAGGGACTGGATGGAGAGATTGAGGAAGTATTGATAGGACTTGATCAACTGGAGGATGATGAATAAAGTAAAGGGGGATGTTAAGATGACTCCTGGTTTGGGAGTGACACAGTGGGATTTATCAAGGCACAGATTTTATCAAGAAGCAAGAGTGGACTTCTGGAGAGGATGGTGGAGAATATTTGATTTGGGACCTATTGAGTTGAGCTAAGAAGCCCTCCTGGTGACACTCTCCAAAGGACAGTTAGATGTAAGAATCTGGAGCCTTCAGAGGGGATCTGAACCAAGTCATTGGTACAGTGCACAGAAAATCGACTGGAGTGGGGAAGATTCTGAGGATTAAACCCCAAGAATGCTGACATTGAACTTTCTTGCAGAAGATAGTTTTTTTTTTTTTAAATATACTATTTGTAAACAAGAAATCACAGAAGTATATTTCATATTCTGGATTCAGAATACTTTTAACTATTTCTGGAATATTTTATGATTCTGCCCTTATGAATGTGTTTAGCTAGGATACTGCAAAATTCTTTTTTTTTTTTGAAATGAAATGACAGATTTAAAAATGAGTAATTTTGAACATATAAGCAAACCCATAGTTAATATAACCATCTTTTAATTTTTGAACTCTGAACCAGCATTCAGGTGCTTTTAGAGAATTATTACGTGTCATTTTAAGTGCTTTCAGAAATGCCTGTCATTCTTGAATGATGCATTTGAATCATCCATTTGAAAAAAATTAACAGAAATATGTTTAAAATGTTTTTAATAAAATCTGGGCAACTAACTGCTGACTATAGATACAAATATTATGAATACCATAAATTCTATATAATTCTATATTCTTTACAATATAATCTATTAGAGGTCTGTAAAGATGCATATTTATAACAAATACACCAATATAACCCCAGTATTTTCAGGATTACAGAAGTGAAGTTTAAGTAAAGGAATTTTCTAGATACCTGTAAATGGACTGAAAAATCATCAGGTTGCATGTAAAATGGATACAGAATTAGCTAACAGTATTGCACAGCACCATTACATAAAGAGCTGTGAAAGCACAACAGATAGGGTTGGTAGGTTACAAAACTATTAAAGGTCAGAGAGGGGAGAAGTTAGTGGTTAGGATAGAATGGCCTAAACAACTGTGGACTTAGTTGTATTCTTTCCTCTCCTTACCACTGAGCCTACGTGGCTAAGTGGGAAAAATTTAGGGGCAATCCAGGATCAAAGGAGATGGATTAGCTTTACGAGCCAATGGGCCATTACTGAGTCATTGATAGGAAACTAAGGTGATATGTTACTGATGTGCCAAATTAAGATAATAGATTTCAAGTTAAAGTACTGTATTCTGATTACACTTTGACAAGAAGTATAGATCATGAATTGCATTAATTTTTTTTACTTTCAGTTTTGCTCTTTAGAAAATGTTGGAGGCGATGGGTTCAAGTCTCAGTGCCACATATAAATAAATAATAAAGATCCATTGACAGCTAAAAATAATTTTTTAAAAAAATGGATTAGGACTACAATCTAGGAACCCATAGTCTTTATTTTGGAGTATAGGTAGGGTTAGAATTAAGGGTGCCTAATGGAGAAGAGTACTTACGTAGCTTTCCCTACAAGTTCAGAAGGTATTTATTCTATGAGGAAAAGAGGGGGATTTTATAGGCTGCTTAATAAAGGTTGTATGCTGAGCAAACATTTACTATTATTTACGTACCAGGAAGAGGCAGTGTTTGTTTCAAAGAAAAGGGAATCCAATATGATAAGAATGTGATGCAGACCCACAGTGGGTGTTCGGGGAACTTCTAGGGATCAGCAGACCTGCACTTGGGAGTGAGTGCATCTTCAGGTCATCTGAAACAACCTTGAAGGAGGAGGATGGTGGGTAAGAGCATGAGGGAAAGGGCCTTCAGAGCAAACTCAGCTGTGGGTTGGAACGTAATGTTTCAGAAGTGGAAACTTGGAAGATGAGGATAGAGGATCCCCAACCTAAACTGCGAAGACAATTAGCTTTCTTGTTTTAGAATCTCCCCAGCTGGCAGCAGAGAGAGAGTTGGTGTGGAAAGTGAGTAGGAGTGTGTTTCTCTAAACCAGGGCAAAAATGAGAACTTCAACTGAAGCAGTGGCACTGGAGATGGAGGTGGGGGGAAGAGATGAGATAGAATTAACAGAAGTTGGTGATTCATTGGAAATGGACATTCCAGGGAAGAGACCATGTAGGTTTTTGCTTTTAAGGAGTGTACAAATACTAGAGATATTCACTGAGAGGGAATATATCTCTGATGAGGGTTAGGCTTATTTGATATTATCAATTTTTGGTTCTGACTGACAGTGAAAGTGGTTCAACTTTAGAAACACCGAGTTCAACATGACAACTTGTGTAGAAATGTGAATTGGAGAGTTGGACACCCAAATCTTTTAGCTAGAACTCAGTAATGGTCTCCTTATTATCTTGTCCTATCTCTTGTTAATACTGATTGTGGATGCAGATAGTACCAGGAGTATTTATTATACTTAGATTCTTATCAGGATACTATTATGTGGTTAAACTGATTCTGGTGGGAATAAAATTGCCATGTCATACAGCTGTGGCACATTAGTTAATCTTTCAAGAGTGCTTTAGATAGAGAAACATATGTTGGGAAAACTATTTCCCCATCCAAGCAATGCCAAACCAGAACCCACCCTGTAGTTTGATACTTGCATTAGGAAACTCTTCTGTCAAACATTTGTTCTGCTGTATTTCTTATTGGTTGTAACCTTTCTTCCTTACTGCTGGACTCGGCAGTCTTATCTTTCATCTCATTTTTATTATTCCCAGAGATAGGGATTGGCTCATTATAGACACATACAACTTGAAACCTTTTCATGCAAGAGTGAGGTATTTCTCAAAGTGAAGTATTAGAGTTACTTATGAAAATGCCATTTGGGGATCCCACTCCTAGAGTTTCTGACTGAGTAGATCTGAGATGGAATCCAAGTACTTGCATTTTTAACATTTTTCAGGTGATGCTGACAATGGCTGACTCAGTCTGCACTTTGAGAATTTCTGCTATAGTATAGTTATGTTAACACTGCCTATCACTAGTGATGGAGTAGAAGACTTTGTATTTAGACAATGGTATGTTTTGGTAACCTCTAAGTATATGAAGATATTGTGAGATGTGGATTCTTCCCCACCTTTCTCATGATGTCAATATCTGCTTAGAGAATCTGAGTTGATCATGATAGAATGCTCTAGAATGACTTTCAGAACAGAACTTTTCTGTTCCTGTCTGTCCCCTCCTCACTTCTTTTAGACTCCCCACTCTCTCATAATGTTTCCTTCCTACTCCCTTAAGATCCCTGCAATTTTATGTGTTCTGATACATATAATATTCTAATTTATAGAATCTAATCCATTTGATTTTTGTCAATAATGGTTCTAATAGAAGACTATGATTGAAATACAGCTTCCTTGTGAATAGAATTACAAACCTCTAGTTTGAAAGGAAGAAGAGCTCAATGTTGGTGGGCAGGGGTTGGGGAATATGGTGGACTGTTTGTCATAGTGTGTCCTGGTAGCTTATCCACAGCTGGCTTCTGTATTAGAGATTGGCTAGGGGTCCTAACTTAACTCTTTGACAGTAGGGGAAGCATATAGTCTAAATCCCAGTGTGTTCATTCCTAAAAACTAGGGAAAAACCATGAGATCGTTGCTCTAATATTCAGTGGCTCTATTAGTACTGCCAGAAGTTACCACCTCTTAATTCTCAATGAACCTATCTTCCCAGACTTTGGGTGGAAATGACTATTTCAGTATTCTCTTAACCCTTTATAGGTAACCATTTACATTTTACCATGGAAAAGACAAACTCTCTGAGAGGTACAGAAACCTACCCAAAAGGACACAATATGAAAGAGTGGAGTCCAGGATTCTCTCTGACTCGAATGCCTATACTTCTTTAACCACACCATAAAGCTTCTCTAAAGGAAATGACAAAAAAGTGTAACACTGGATAAATTTTAGCATTTATCTCCCCGTGCTCACTTCTAGTTGGCACATGTTGGAAGAACATTCTCTTGTGCCAATGTCTTTCCCAAGTGGGACCTTGCCCTGCAGGCCGACCTGTGCTGGGTTCATGGGCTCCTGGCAGCTGGAGAAAGCTCATTGCCACAAAATGTTCTTACATGACCATGTAAGAGCTGTGACTAGCTGGTTAAGACCTTGGTCATAACTTAGGTTAAGGGATAATTCCTTGGAGGGAGTAGAGGATTATTTTGTCCCCCTTTTAGAAGAAAATTGAGATGCCATCACTTTCTGAGTCTCTTGATGATTTTATGCTTTCTTCTTCTGAAGAAAACTCATCTCTGGAAGATAGCTTGCGACATTTGATATACCAATGCCTGGGAGAAAACATTTGTCAATTGATTTTAGTTTTAAGGGATTGTACCAAAATGCTTGGTTTCACCAGAGCCACAGTTTAATTGACTGAGGTCAGCCAGTCAAGGGTTTGGCATCTTGTAGACACTCAATACGTATTGAATTATTGTGGTGTCCCAGGTGGTTTGGGGTCTCAGAGTGCAGGAGGGAGGACTCAGTAATGTTAGCTGCTCTTCTGGATCAGATACTATGTACTTACTGCTAATAATGAATGCTTAACTGGCACCTTTATGGGGACTAAATTCTTTTTAACAGCTTATGTGGTAGTTATATGAGTGTTAAGGGCAAGTACACTGAAATCTAGAGAAGCTAAATAGCTTATTCAAAGTCTCTAACTAGTATGTAGTAGATTTGATACTCAAATGTGTATCTGATGAAATCTGATGTTCTTTGATATTAGAGTTTATTTTCTGGAATTCTTTTTTTTTGTATAGGGATTGAACCCAGAGGTGCTTTACCACTGAGCTACACCCCCTGCAAGAGTCCCAGCCCCTTTTTTTTACTTTATTTTGAGACAGGGTCTCACTAAGTTGCTGAGGCTGACCTTGAACTTGCAATCCTCCTGTCTCAGCCTCCTGAATCACTGGGATTACAGGCCTGTATCACCATACCCAGCTTTAGTTTTGTTCTAAAAAGGGATTTCCTTATAAAGATGTGGAACAGATCAGGTATAATTTTTTTTTTTTTTTTTGCTTTTTGTTAGGTTGGTGCATTTTGATTTTACAGAGTGGTGACCTTCATTTTGGTATATTGGTACATGCATATAACAAATTATTTTTATATTTAATGAAGACATTCCTATTTTACAACATAATGTAAGAATGAATGAATTTTTGGATAAGCTGTTGAGTACTCTCTGAATAGGAGCAGTATAATAAATCACAGTAGTGGGACACAATTTGTCACATGTGAGTCCTTTTTAATGTCTTCTTCCAATGAGCCATTAGGGACAGTGATAACCAGGTGATCTTTCCCCCCTCCTATTTAATAGGAAATACTTCACAATA
Organism: Ictidomys tridecemlineatus; assembly: GCF_052094955.1. Lineage (NCBI taxonomy): Eukaryota > Metazoa > Chordata > Mammalia > Rodentia > Sciuridae > Ictidomys > Ictidomys tridecemlineatus. The sequence continues at coordinate 29,373,395 of NC_135483.1, forward strand.
TACCAAAACTCTGTTCTGTTGATTAAGTTCAGATAGACAGTTCATATTGCATTGTGCTGGGGAAAAATAAGCAATATCAGTGTATTTCAGATAGTTCTTAAAGGGAGAGAAGTTTTGTCGAGTTAATAAATGCTTCCACTGATCAAGGAGAATGTGTGTGCTTCATAGCCCTGCATGGCCTCTGTCGGGCACAGGGAAGTTTAACTAAAATTCATAAATATAGATCTGGAAGAGAATTGATTGTTTTCTCCTCTTCTTCCTACTCTCCCTTTCCTTTTGTCTTCCTGCCTGTTTCTCTCTCCTCCCCTCCACTCCAATAAATGTGAGTGCTGAGGTTTGTGGAGGAAGTATTTCTCCAAACTCTAGCATGAGCAGCAGGGTGACCTAATGTCTAGAACACTGATTCCAATGGAATTTTCTTTTCATTGTACGGTTTCTTTAAAAATGAACCATATGATATAGAATTATAAATCAGTATTAAAAAATTCTCCAAATTTCTTTACCTATTTTTTCTTTAATGGTCAGTTTAAGTGTTTCAAATCACATTAAAGATTTGAAGACACACAGTTTATCTTCTAAAGGGAGAAACCAATTTATGGTAAATCACATCTATAAAAGCATGTTCTGTTAGACAGGTTGCTGAGCTCTGATTTGAGCTCTGACAGTACCTAGCTTTTCAGGCTTAGACAAATTACATAACCCTCTTTGGCATAATAGTCTGCATAGAACTCTCATGAGTCTATCTATAAAAAAAAAAAATTTGGTAAAAGAGTAAAATCTCCGGTTGGCAGTTCCTTTGTTAAATATTGATCTCATCTGATTTTTATATGCATTTTAAGTCCAGTTTCCTCAGTATCCAATCTGTCTCTCCAGTCCTCCTCACTATGTGGTTTACATGCATAAATAAGGCATAAGAGTTTTATCGTAGTATATAATCAGTACCTACTTTGAAAATACCTTATAATCTAAAGTATTTTTTGTTGGTAGCAAAATTGTTATTGTAAGTATATGAAGTGGATTGTGTCAGTGTTTAGTCTAAAATGACAGAAGTTTAATATTAAATGCATTAGTCATTCAGACACATCTGTCATCCTGTGCCAGGTAAGGCATCCTTGTTAGCCCTGTGAAGACAGCCTACTCTATTGTCTTCATGGGGCCCTTCATTTCAGGGAGTGGATTATGGGGACTATAGGTGGTAACCAGTACAAAGAAGAAGGGTAGTCATAGCATCTGGGTGCTGGGTGGGCATGGGGTGCTTTGAGGAAACACCAGACATGTAGCTCAGAAGGACCAGGGTAAAAGGTGTGTGTGAAGAGGAGGCTGGAGAAGCAAATAGGTATGTCCAGCAGGAGGGATCTTGGGTTTTAAAAGCAAAAGGTTTGAACTAGGCTCTGGATGTGTAGAGGAACCTTTGAAGGATTTAATTTTTAAGTGGTTGCATAAAATTGTACATATTTATGGGATGCTATGTGATGTTTTAGTACATAGATAAATTTGTATAATGTTCAAATCAGGGTGAGTATATCTGTCTCCTTAAACGTTTATCATTTTATTGTGGTAAAAACATTTAAAATCCTATCTTCTAGATTTTTGAAATATACAGTACATTATCACGTAAAACAGGGAAATAACACGACAAATATGTAGTTTTGAAAGATCACAATGGTCATCCTGCCAGCTGCAGAAAAGAAGTCTTAGTTCCATCATTGTGACTGGCACCAGTATGGCTAAACCATCAAGGACATAGTAGGTCAAGTAGTCAATAATGGCTATTCACCTGTGCACTGGCATGCCTAATGTGCTGGTCCATGGAGCAATGCAGTAACTGCCTATTGAGAAATAGACCTTATTTTACTTCTATTACATGATTCTCTATAGAAAACTCCAAAGTCACTCTCCCTATTTGACCTTGCAGATAGAGGATCAAATATCTTAGGAACTAGAATTAATGATTTTGTGACAAATATGACTATGATTTTCAATGCTTTTCACAAAATACTTTTTTTAAATGGTATTAATTGTTGGAAAGGGAAAGACCTGACCTGCTGTTTAATAAAGGGGATCATATTTTTCAAGCTTATGCTTTAGTTTCTTGTACATTTTGTAGTTCTCTTGAATGATCCCATTATTTCCATATAGAACCAACTTAAGCAACCTCATTCTATTTTAAAGGCATGTACTTGTGCTCCGTTTTCCTTTGTAAGAGTAAGGCATTACTCAGCACTTTAGTATTTATGGTGGTTTTACCCACATCTTTTCATTTTCATCTGATAATCCTAGGGAGGCAACAGTAGCATCTCATGGACAGAGCAGTAGTGGACATTATGAGAAGTCCACTGATGGGCCTGAGGATTGGCTGCTGCTACATGTACACAGACACTGTATCTACTTTTGTCATCAAACTGGAGAAGTAGACATGACAAAGCCATCTTCACAAACAATCCATAGTACTAGGCATATGTTTTACTGGTTTCTGTTCAAACATTGTTTTACAAAATTATCCCTTCCCCATCACCTCCTTTATTCACAAATCAGTACCATAGCAAGCAAAAAATGAGAAGTTTATTAAAGTAGGCTGGAATTTTCATCTGTTGGTAACTGATCCTAAGTCATCTTTATTGATTTATCAATGTAGTGTGAAAGACATTGAAGTAAAAACATTCCCATGTTGAGATAATTAGATTCTGGCAACTTCATGCTGGTACTTGTCTTATGTACATAGCAAGATGGTGAATGTATCATATCACTGTATCTCCCCAAGCTTAAAGGCTACCACTGGTGTGTACAAAATGAAACCCTTTTCTTTTTTCTTTCTAAGTGTATATAGATTTTAATCATCCTCTGCCTTTGGGGTCAGCAGTCTGTAGCCCAATGGCCAAATCTGGCCTGCCATTTGTGTGTGTGTATGTGTGTGTGTGTATGTGTTTGTGTGTGTACGGCCCTTAGGGTAAGAACAACTTTTAGATTTTTTAAATGTTTGGAGAAAGAAATGGAGAATATATTGTGATACATGAAAATCTTTTTTACTTGCAATTTTAGTGTTATTGGAAAATAGCTATGTTTCATTTTGTATGTATTGTCTATGACTGCTTTTGTGCTAGCACAGAGTTGAGTAGATTTGACAGAGACTGTATGGTCTACAAAGCCTGAAATATTTACTATCTGGCCCTTAACAGGAAAAGTTTTCTGACCCCTGCTCTAGCCTGTTTGGAGTGTGAAGGGATTAAGGGATTCTTCGTGTTTTCTTTCTATGGGGGTTGAGTGGAGGGCAAGACATACATTAACTTACTTACATATGCTTTTCCATTGAGTTTGATTGGAGAGATTTGCCTTTGCTAAGAATTGGAAAATCCAACTGAGACTCAGGTTTGAAGCTTATTAAGTTGCTGTGGCTCCACCTTAATGTGGAAGAGTGACAAATTACCAAAAAAGGAAAAGCACAAGGAGTAACAAGATGAGAGATCTGCTACTGGCAAGAATTTAAAATCTGATATGAAATATTAATTTGGCTTATAATTTTCAAAACTTTCTTCATGACTATCAATTTTATTTTGAGTTCATTATCTTTTCCCTATACCCCTCCCCACATTAAATGAAAAAAAAACCTTTAAAATTCTTAGCATTATATTCCAAGAAAGTATTTTCAAGTTTTAATTACGTGTGCAAAATTACTTGACTCTGAGAAATGAAGGCAGCATCTTTATAGTTCCTCATTATTTGACACAAGATTTTAAACAAGCCTGAATGATTCTTCATTCTTTTTTAATCTTTTTATTTCTTTCTGGTGTGTGGATGGGGAAGATATAAGAGTTAAATATTGGGGCTGGGGATGTGGCTCAAGCGGTAGCGCGCTCGCCTGGCATGCGTGCGGCCCGGGTTCGATCCTCAGCACCACATACCAACAAAGATGTTGTGTCCGCCGAGAACTAAAAAATAAATATTAAAAATTCTCTCTCTCCTCTCTCTCTCTCCTCTCTCACTCTCTCAAAAAAAAAAAAGAGTTAAATATTCAGATTTTATAGTAATGCTACCAGCAACATATTTTGTAAGTTTGAGTTTGGGGTATAAAAAATGAATTGTTGCAAGACTTGAAGTTAAAATGAATCAAGAGGAAAAAGACACTGTTTCGATAGGACACATATCCTCAAGTTGAAATAAAGGGTACTATGTCATGTGAAATAGAACGCCATAGCTATCTGAAAAACAATATACAAATTTCTGAATGGAGTCCATTCATGTTAATTCGAACTTGAGGATTAAAATCCCTATCTAGGCCAGGACTTCTCTGTCTGCTGAGAGGAGGAAGACCAGACTTCCCTTTATCTAATGCAGGGAGTAGAGTGCAGAGAGCTTTTTAACTTCTGCCTTTAGCCTCCCGCAAGCCTAAACTGCCTTTACATCTGTTTCCTGACTCCAGGTTCTAGATGTTCAAAAAATGATTGTGATCAGTTTGTTGAGTTGCATGACCCACACAAGAGTAAAGCTACTGTTTTCTGCAGACAGTGGTCTTTGGATAGTATCCTTCATTAAGTAGTGCACAGGTACTTACATAGATTATTATATGTTAATTATTAATAGGAAATTATTATAATACATGACTAATGAAAGTATTAATGTTACATGTAAATATATATTTTTCCCCATCTGGAATATCCTTTCTGAGCTTTCTTCCATTCACTATCTTGGACTGCCATTTTTTACTTTAGTACATTTTTATTCTCATGGTAACTCACATTCTTTGATCACTAATTACACAGCAGATACTGCACGGATGGGTTTTACTTATTTTTATTAAGCCTCTGAATCCTCTTGACAGACCTGTGAATAAAGATTGATGTTATCCTCTTTTGATGGATGAGGATGTTAGGGCAAAGAGACTGTTACTCACTAGTCCCTCATCACATAAGAGCGTGCCAAGATTCTAGCCACAGATCTGCTAACCACTGTACTATTTGAATAGCCACTGGATTCTCAGCATAATTCTTATTCACTGACTCTGGCTCTCATCCTAAGTGTCCTATTCTGCATTTGACATAATTGAATTTTGTCTGTGCTAACTCTGCTAACTATAAAACCATCTTGATTTGAATTTATTCCACTGGGTTTTACACAGACATCAATCTTGACTTAGTAATGCCGGCTTTTGGTATCATCACTCAAGCAGTTCAGTTGTAAATATGAGACATTGAGTCCTAAAACCTCTGGATCTGACCTTTGTTAGCTTTAGGTTGAAATTTAATGAAGCTTTTAATGAGCTGTGTGTAGGTTTACTCTATTACAAAGTAATTTAATTTTAGCTTGTATTTTAGTTTTCATCAATTCACTGTGATGGGATTACTATAATAGTACACATTAGACATACATGGTTTCAGTAACATAAAGCTTAAAAACTTAGGGATACTTATAAACCATTGCAAGTTTTGGGAGGGATTGTTTCATAGTAGTATTTGAAGTGGTTAGAGAAGTCTAAAAATATTTAAATAATTTAAACCTCATATTAAATTGCACAGTCTAGTATTTTCCATGTGAAAAATCGCTAAAAGTCTAATACTGCTTTTTGGAACAACCTGTTCTTTTAATTTCTGCTTAAATTTTAGCAAACAATGAACAGAAAAAACCTCTAAGCGTTCCCAGGAATTGGGGACTGCAGTATGAGGAGTAAATGTCCCCTGGAGATACCAGTGTTTGCCATTCTCTGATTGGTGATGCTGGTTTGAAATAAAGAGCAACAAGAGGTGAGGTTTTCATAGTTTACTGCATATCCCTGATGAGCACCAAACAACAGGAGAAAACAGATTCTCTTTGTGCCTATGAGGGTCTCTCTACCACACAGATTTCTTCCCTTTCTCCAATAATAGATTGCAATGTCCAGAATTACATTTCCACAGTTGGATTTAGAAAAGGTTTTCTCCTTTGCTTTTAATTTAAGGTTTTGATTTTTTGTGTTTACCTGATAGGTCTCGTTGAGATAGTTAAAGAGGTTCTTGGTGTCAAATAGATTGAACTGGGAAGATAAACAAAAACACTGTCATTATACCAAGTGCCCTGAGAGCACTGTGGGACCAAAGGAAGTGGGGATAATTGTGTGATCTTTGCCTTCTCTCGCTGGTGTTCATCTTCTCCAACTCACTGTGTCCATCCTGTTGTCCTGTGACTGTTTCCTCTTAGAATGTCGAGCCTCCCAGTGGCTTTCCTGACCTTTACCCTTTCGTGCATTCAGGAAGGTTCACTCTCGGAAAACCTTCCCTCCCCAGCTCACTCTGTATGTACTTCTAGAGTCCTGCAGTCACATTATTACCCGATTCTGCTGAGGACCTTTCCTGTCAGTCATGGAAGACCCTCGGGTATGGGAACATAGCTTCTCATCTGTGCCATAGGTGTGTCCATTATTAGGCTGCCTGGATCCTGGGGCTTCTGCCTGTCTAAATGAGGGAACAAACTAGGTACTCAGAAATCTACAGAGATCACTCACTACCAGTCAGATTAAGTCCCTATTCTTGAACCTGGCTTTGTTTTACTATTCATTTTAATTATTACTTCAAACGACACCAAGTACAAATAATTTGTCATCCTCACTCACAGCCTTTAAACCTAAATAAGCCTCCCCACCGATGGACCTTCCCTTCATTTGTGCCACTCTTTTCAGGCCCCCTCACAGGCTGTGCGAGCTTTCTCTGCGGCCATGTGAAGGTAGCCCCCATGCCAGGAAACCCTGCCTCTGTCTAAAAGAGGTTCAGCTGAGATTTCCACCTCCACAGCACAGATCACCTGCTTTACTTTGATATTTACGTTCTCTTTTAAAAATTGTTTTCAGGTGATTAACTGTTGGTTCTTCCAATGTAATTTACAGTTCTTTACAGCAAGGATAGCTTTTTTAAATATTGGAGATATTTACAGTGCATGTGCAAGCAATCTCACACAGAGCATTCAGATATGAAAGAAGTTGAATTTTAAAATGGCATTCATGTTCGTTCACTTTGGCAAGCATTGAAATTCCACTGTATCTAGCACTGTGCTAGGAACAGAATTCACAGGTCACCAAAAATATAAATAAACTTTTAATGGCAGATCAGATATGAAAACCTTTTCTCTGTCTCTAGAAAACCCAACACATGCCTCTGCTTTGTTGTTTTGAAGCCCTATTCCTGCCATGTGGCGCCCCTTCTTTTGCTTTTAGGACTCCCAGGATAGGGAATGGCATTAATATCTTACGTGCTGAGGGTCTGGGCACAATACCTGGCACATACTAAGCCTTGGGGACTGTTCAGAATGAATGTTGAGCTGGACAACAGTATAATTTGAAAAATGTTACATTCGAGCCTGTATGAGGTTCTGTGGGAGGACAGGAGAGGTGGTACCCAGCCTGTTTTTCTGTTTTGGGGCCAGCATAAGCTCTTCCTGCCAAATGACAGCCCCATTAGACTCTAGTTGGCTACAGTTTCACTTGGACAGTAATTTTACTTAAACCAATATTGGCAGTCCTCCCTCTGTGGATTACATTTTTGAGGAGGCACTGTAATTTAGAGGCATGTAAGTTGGCTGAAGTAGGGTCTTAGATTTCTGAACAAGGATTTTAAACCCATATTTTTATAGAAGAGGCGTATGTTTAGTAAATTTTGATATACCTATTTTCTTACACAGTATGAAGTATTCTAAGGTCTACCAATCTATTGTGTGATCACATCGGTATTTTAGTGATGCTTAACTTATTCAATTTATAAGATTCACACAGAGATTTTTGTAAAGTGTAGACAAGAGACTGAGATTTCTGGGGAGGAGGCCTGGATGTGCCATTGAGGTGAGAAAGAGGATGTTCTATTTTCCTTTAAGCCTTCTGAAACATTTTGAATTTTTACTTATGATGATGCTTTATATATATTAAAAAGTTAACACAGTTGATATGAACCCCAATTAAATCATGGCTAATATGCTGAAGTGGCTACAGGCGAGGGAGAATATATAGAAATTCGAGGTCCCCAAGAGGTCTTCCTCACCCTAGAGTAAAGGAGTTTGCTCCTAGGTAATTGGCTGGACGGGGATAGTGCATGGATTTGTAGCTGCTGAGAACAGGTTTTCAGGTACTGCATCTCACCAAGGAGACTTCTGGAGAAGTTGGTTTGTGCAGGGCCAGCTGTGAACAGCCCTGGGCTCTTCTGTGTGTAGGGGTGCATCTCAAGGTAGGCTGCTGAGTGTGCGAGTTTTACATTGAGGCCAAGAGTGATGGAGACCAGGAAAGCCAGCAAGGCTTAGATGTCAGGATTTGCCATCAATCAAAATGTTTTTTTTTTTTTAATTGCTGTATTGCATAGATACTCTCATCATAAGGGAAAAAATTTAAACGGTGAGAGAAAAGTGCCTTGTAACGCAAGAGAACAGGATACTGGCAAGAGATGGTTAAATATATGATTCAAAGAGTACAGCAAGTTCAGTATTATTAAATAAAGGGTATAACTCATGTACCCCAATCTGAAGAAGTTTGGGATGGGATATTATGCCTTTATTTTTTCTTGCCCATTGAAATCAAGTGGTTTATTTCATTATGTTAATACAGTAGATTGTAAACATAAGTAGATCACAAATGTATTCTTTGGTAATTTTATTTGGTTAAACCTATCACATAAATATAATTATATATGATTGATATGTTCAGAATTTATATATAACATTTTCAACATTTTATAATTCTACCATCCCTTCTCCAAATTAGTCTCTGAAACTATTTTCTCTCACACATACACGTGGTTGTGCATGCATGCAAATATAGTTTTATTGACTCACACTATAAATGCCCTGCAGCTTGAGTTTTTTTCTTAACAAGAGCTCTTTAGAATTTTTATTCTGAGTCATTACTTATAATTCTTTTTGCCTTTTAATGGTGATAGTACTTTACCACTTGAATGTATCATATTTTTATTAAATTTGAGAAACAAGTAATTAAGCTTTCTTCTAGTGGGGTTTATGCTAAAGAGTCTTATTTTGAAGAGAATGATAGGTATTTCAGAAATTCCACATTCCCTGAACTGGTATCAGGAACATGGAATGAAATGAGGAAAGGGAGCTATAAGTAATAATAAAGATCAGTAAAAAAAAACCTTGTAAAATTAATTTCAAATACTTATTGCTATAACTTTTTGGCCAAAAAGCTTGTTGGTGCAGGCCACATTTTAAAGAGAAATCAGATCTTATAGATAACAGCTGATTTATGAAGTGTATAGTCTTTTTTTAAAACCTAAATTCTTTGTTCTCTTCACCCATTTGTTCTGTTTTATCCTTTCAAATGCTTGTTTTTTCTTGGAAAATAATTCTGTAGTAGAGATGCTTGCTTTTTTTTTTAATATAGCAAGAAAACCCACAATTTGTGGATTTAATGGTCATGTATTTTGACCATGATTAAGAGGCAACTGACCAGCTATAGGCCACTGTTTTGTTAAAATATAGGTTATGGCATTTAAGATAACAACTAAACCTTTTATGGACATTAAATTATGATTCCAATGCCCACTATTTTCCTCCTCCTATAAAGAAGCAGTCGTCGTGTAATTTGTCTATGGACTTGAATCCGCTTGTGGCTGGTTCCTATTTGGAACATTTTAGAAGTTGTCTTCTCTGTGGCGGTCACTTAATGCATAATAACTAACATAAAAACTCAAAATTGAAAGTCCATTATTTTACAGGTCTAAAAACTGTCATGATTTATAATGTAATATAGTTTAATAAAAAAAGTTCACCTTTTCATTCTTGGATTTTTAAAAATTTTAAATATTTTAATATTTAGCAATTTTATATTTTAGTTACATTTTCTACCCCATTATCTCTTTGCTTGGGGGAGCTATATATTTTATAGCTTTTTAGAATCCTTAAAGCACCAGATATAGTGCTGGGGACTTGGTAAATGGATAAATGTGATGCCTTGAAGCTTTTATGGCACTTTACATGTCATTAATCAGTTAAATCTATTAAAAGTAGTAATGTACTATGTTCAAAATGACCTTTTAATTAGCCAATCCACTCTCCTCTCCTTTCCTTGAAGTGTATTTATTTTCACCTGTTCATCCCAGTGACAGGTGTAACCTTGTGTTCCAGAGGTTAGTTTTACCAGGGAGTCTGATCTGGAATATAAGCCTGTTTGTATTAATCACTGGTGTTAAAAAACAAATAACAAAAACCCTTGTGTTTTGTGTAAAAATATTTTTTTTGGTGTGTGTGTGTGTGTGTGTGTGTGTGTGTGTGTGTGTGTTTTGTGGTGCTGGGGATTAGAACCCAGGGCCTTGTGCATGCAAGGCAAGCACTCTACCAACTGAGCTGTATCCCAGTTCCCCAAATCTGTTTTTAATGACCTTTGCTTCTATCTGCAGCCTACCTATTATGACCCAATCAATTTACATATATTATTACAAATCCTTACAATAATCTTGGATGGTCAGTGACATCTCTGTTTTATAACAGAAGTGATAGAAGCTCAAAGAGGCATGTGGTCAACCACCATTACAGAGCTAGTCTTCAAACTAGATCTGACCTGAAAGCACTTCTGTTTCACAGACTATTCCCAACAATCTTCAGTTAATGAATTCCAGGGGAAAAATACTGGATTTAGGAGGGAGGTGGTCTGGGGAGCTTTCAGGACCAACTCAGCCACTAGAATACTCTGTTAGACTCTTCATTTGCAAAGAGGAGAGTCTAATATATACTCTGCAGGAAGAGTCAATGGAAATGTGAATAAGGCCTTAGGTCCATCATAAGTTTTCCACACAATGACCCAGCTTACCCACTTGTACCACTGTCAAGTCACCCTCTGATACTTTGTCCAGCATGCTGAGTAATAGACCAAACATTTAAAAATATTTTCAAATTTAAAATTCCTAACTTGATAACTATCTCCAAACGGAAGATACTGATTATCGTATTCTTATTGTCCTTTGAAGGGCAGAACAGATTTTAATCCAGGCCTCAATGTAATTTGGAATGTGGGTATTTTTTTTTTTTTATCCTTTGTTTTAATCCCATTTGGAGTTGCAAACAATCCCAAAGAGCCTCTTGCTGCCTAGGGCCCTGGGCTGGCATTTGGACTTAGCTAATTAATGTGGCAAGCTGTTGGAAGACATAGAATGATTTAGAATGAGATAGCATTAGGAAACAAATGCGTAGAACATGTATTTCTCGGACCACTAGAATTTTTACTGGGCCAATCAGTGAGTTTGTGAATTTTATTTGCAAAATAAATAAATTTCCTTAACTGATACTTTCTCTTTAAAATTGTTTTTAGGATGCAGAATAGAAAACTGTGACTCTTGCTTTAGCAAAGACTTTTGTACCAAGTGCAAAGTAGGCTTTTACTTACATCGAGGACGTTGCTTTGATGAATGTCCAGACGGTTTTGCATCATTAGATGAGACCATGGAATGCGTGGGTGAGTAGTTTTTAATGTAACTCTCAAACTGCAACTTTTATCACCTATTTCTTGAAAACGGGCATGCTGGATATATGTAACCTAAAAATGAATCAGTTCTCTTGTTCATTAGAACTGAAAATCATTTTACTTCTTTGCTGACTTACTGAAATATTTAGGCATCATGATTGGTAGTCACATATATGATGCTATGAAATTTTCTAGTTGTATATTTGCTAGGTTTACTTATTTAAGTGCTGATACAATTTTGTATCTGTAGTACATCCATTTCTTAATAAATTGTTTGTAACTATTAGAGAATAATGTTTACAAGAAAAGCAAGTTTACCCTCCCTTAAAAGGAGGAGATTTAAAAGAAGATTTGTAATTTTTTTTCTGCAAAAATATTGTGAAAAAAATTACATATTGAAAGCTTTCAGAAAAGGAATATATGTAAATGTGAAGTGGAAGAATTGTATATACTTATGTTCTTATTTATGTGTGAGTCATGTATACATGCAAACAATAAGACTAAAAATAAGGAAATGTCTGAAACAACGTATTCAGAATGCTGAATTTGCTTTTAAGAAGCAAGACCTGCACTCATTACAGATGTTCAGTGGACATGCTTATGAAATCTTTAACTGTAGACATATTACAAATATGGTCTTGGGTATTCTCCAAATAAAAATTTTAGTGATTTTGAGAAATCTTAGAAATAGCTGTGATGCCTACTGAGTTCCAGAATGATAAATTCTTATGTGTGGACTCTGGATCCAAGTTCTGATCTACTAGTGTGAAGGAGCTCTCTAATGGGCAGGTTGATGAAGAGTCCCTCCTTAGGTTTTCAGGGGAATGCATGGGCGCAGTCTGCTTTTCTACTTCTGTATACCTTACCAAAGGGGATGCTAAAAGCTGTTATATAGCTAGGAAAAAATATATATCTATGTTCATTCACTTTTCAAACTGTGGTAAGGTACAGCAACAATGTAGAGACTCAGAAATAATGCTGAGGTCCTCAGACACCTGTGGAAAGAGACAACCAGAAATGCAAAACAAGCCTCCTATCATTTCCCTCAAGTGCTTCCAAAATAAACACATTTTTGGATTTGGGGTCAGGCATTCAGAATTAACTTGTAAAATTGCGGCTTCTGTCATGGTATAAAAATAGTGTCTTCTACTGTAGGGTTTGGCTGTCGAGTCTTTTAGAGCTTATACATTTCAGTGTTGTTAGAACTGACCAGCAAAAAAAAAATATAAGCTAAGACAAACAGAGACAAACAGCTTTTTAATTATGATGTGGCATTTGTTGTAAATAAAAGTACCCTGTGGTTCAAAGAAGTCTAATTCCTAAAGGCAAGTGTAGGTCTTTGTGGGCCATAGGACTTTAATTTTGGTTTTCTGAGAATAGGGGGCATGGAGAAACACTGTTATATGAATTTGATAACAGAGCAAATGGCGCAGATTTTTATGTGTTTGTATTTTTTTTTAATCTTTATTAGAAGGATGTGAAGTTGGTCACTGGAGCGAATGGGGAACTTGTAGCAGAAATAATCGCACGTGTGGATTTAAATGGGGTCTGGAAACCAGAACACGGCAAATTGTTAAAAAGCCAGCAAAAGACACAATACCATGTCCAACCATTGCTGAATCCAGGAGGTGTAAGATGGCCATGAGGCACTGTCCAGGAGGTAGGTTTGAATAATCTCTATCGTGTGCTCTGTGCTTTCTGAATTCTCTCATCACCCTCCCTTCCAATAAAAGTTATTTATCCATGAAGGAAATCTGATAATAACCTTGGAAAGGAGGTCCAATTCTACATTGTACTTATTTAGGGGGGAAAAAAACCCATAAATTTTGAAGAATATAAAGTGCACATTCTTTTTTCACTTTCATGATGCCTCAAAAATAACTTAGAAGAATACATTACAAATGCACTTTCTAAAATGAGATTTCTAAAAGCATGTTTTTTTTTCTTTTTTCTTTTTTAGCAAATGTACCATAAAAGCGGTTCTTGTGAAATCAGGCCTTTGCAGATGTTGCTTTGAGGGAAGCAGCCAACTTTGAGTTGAGAAGAGTTTAGATTAGAAAGGTTTATGGAATCTGTAAAATCATCCGCATCATTACTAGTTGAAGATGACAACTTAAAATAAACTTACCCAAACACTGGGAGGAATAAATGTTGTCTTAATGTTACCACAATTAGCCATTGCTCTTTGTTTTGATAATAATTTGTAGAAAACAGCTACTGGTATGTGTGTGTTTATTCAACTCGTGGTAGTAATTGTGCTGATTTGCAGTCATTATTCTGTAATAACAGGATCAGACCCATTTAGAAATTAAAGGAGTACATAGCTGAGGTGCCAGCTGAAGCAGAAGCGGTAGGTTGAGCTGCAGTTAGTTCTTAGCACTAGTCTTTTGCTTCTCAAAGCAGTAATCACTTGCATCACTGGCGGATGCTCCACTGCCCACAGATGAAATTGGGATTTTCTGGTGTACAAAATAGAAAAGTGAAAAAGAAAGATGTGTTTGGAAAACTGCCCTACACAATAATCCAAACTCTTGTTCTCCTTCGTTCTTTCTGTTGGTGCATAGCTTCTCAGCTTTATAAATGTAGCCCAGAAAAAGAACATATATCTCTGCTTAAAATGGGTTTATATCCACATTATGCTGCCTCATAGAGAATGTCTATGATCCATGGAGGGAGACAAAACTTTAAAGACGCAAAGACTCCAGTCGCCCTCTGAGAACTATTAGATCCAGATTCAGAAGCTACTATTAAGAAAGCAGTTTTCCTCTTGAATTAGTTTTGCTTTTCCTTACTGGGTCTTTGAAACAAAGTTTTTTTTTTTTTTTTTTTGGTTCTGCTTTTCACTAACAAGGATGGTTTTGTTCACTTAAACTGGGTATTTTTCAGTCAAAATATAAGAAAATATTTTCTTACAAAACTAATAAGCTACTTCTTGGATAGCTGAGAGCATTTAACCTGCAACCTTCTGCCTAAAAACAAACCTGATGTATTCAGGTATTGGAAAGAAAGACTTTCTTTGTTGTATATTGTTTATATTAACTAGCCCCTCCCCCCCATTCCTTTTCCAGCAACTTGGTCCCCCGATTGTGGTTTACGTTAATAGCAAAAATTAAACTGAAAATGCTCCTATAACAAACATGCTTATGTGTAACAAGAGCCAACATATTCCTGTCCCCTCAAAAACTCTTTATTTTGACCTAGCCCTGTTTGAGAATTTCCCAGATAACAGCTAGATTGTTAACTATGTTTATTCTATTAGTATTTTTTATGATAACAACAGTGTACTGTCTTAACAGAATATGCCTCACGCTGTGGGCAGTTTTAAATCATTCCTTCCAGATTGCTTGTGTATGATTTGCTAGTATTCTCTATTTGACCAGTGATTCAGTAATGGGCTCTGTTTAAATTTGTATTTAGGCTTCACTAAGTTTTATCTATCATGAAGGGTCAGATATTTCTCTCGGTACCTATATTTTTCAGGTTAATGACAAAATTTTTATAAAGCTTCAAGTAGGCTTTCAAAGTTGTATTGGATGTTTTTGTTTTATTGAAAGGGAAATGAAAGAGAATTAATTGTTGATATTTCAGGGCAGAGCAATCTGCCATTTCTATCTGTTTACAAATGTGGAAAATAAAAACTAGAAAATTAATTTTGGATCTTGAGCATGAGACGATAAAAATTGGCATAACTTCCAGTGAAGTATCCCACCTTGCCTCAGGTGAGAGGAAAAAGTCCCTTTCTTCAATAGGTCACGGTGATTAATGGAAGAATGGAGAAGAAAACCACTTTATCCCTTTATACATCTTGATTTGATTTTGGTGATCTGCTTTGACAAACCATGCAAAAATGTAAGTCGTAATCAGGTTGGGAATACAGGCATTTTTCAGATCTTTTCAACATATGTATGGATTTTTCTCCTGTTGGAGCCAATCTTAACCTGATTGCACTCAAATGCATGCAGCCTTAACCTCCTTCACACTGAAGCGGCGGCACATTAAAATCAGCTGCTTTCCATTACTGAAAGGCAGAAGTTAGAGGTCAGCGTAATGGAATAGTCACTAAGTGTATAAGATGTTACACTGAAAACTCCTAAATATGAGAAAATAAATGGCTGAGTAAAAACAAAGTGTAATGACCTAACTTATTTATGCCTTTTCCCTTTTTAACTGTCACATACTTATTTGCTTTAAGGTGGGGGTGGGAGGAGAATAGCTGGGAATTTCTTAAGAAATTCATTGATTTGTAATCGAAGTACTCACTGTTCATTCCTAAACTTCACTTTTATATGGTTTTATATATAAAAAAATGGATTTTCCCAGCACTCATCTTCAGAGGCCTGTTCTGGGATCTGGGTCTCTGCATCCTGTCAACTTATTACTTCTGTGACCCTGGCAAGTCACTTAACCTCCCTTGGCCTCCATTTCCTCATTTGTAAATTGCGGGGATTGGTGTGGTGATCTTTAAGGCCCAGTCTAGTCCTAAAATCCAATGATTCTAGGCTTAATTGTCAAAAGATTATGGGCAAGTTTTGTGGTTGACATGCGGTGGGGGAGGAAGAGACCTGGAAGCCCAAGAACACTTCTCACAGCCAAGGCACTGACCACTTTCCTGGTTGCTACATTTACTGAGCCTTCTGCATCTGGTAGCTTTTGTCCTCCTCCTTCAGGGAGGGCTACTTGCGTTGCCAACATTCCAAGACTAAATAGGATTCTTTTAAAATCTCCATGGGACCTCTGTATTAGCTACTGATAAAGCAGATGTATGGAGAATGAGATAAGAAGGGAGAAGAAGACCGGGGGTGGGAGGAGGATAAAAGACTATGGAATAAAAGAGAGAGAATGGAAATGAGTTTGGAAAATGAGTTTAGAAGGAGGTACAGAATCCTTAAAAAACCAAGGCTATAGTTGTTGCAGGTGTAGCCATCTTTACTTCCCTCCTTCCTCCTGAGTTCACAAACAACAGATTCCTATTGGGCTTACTTTAGTCATATATAACCCAAAGCTTTATTTGGAAGGAATTTCAAGTTTGGACCACGTTGTACATTAGGCAATATCTTAACAGAAAGAGGTAAACATACTATTTTAAAATATATATAAACGACAAATGAGAGAACAGCATCCCGGCTGTGGATGCTCATGGACAGGAGAGCATGCCATCTGCAGGTGTCTGTCATCTTCTATTCTTTCACAGGATTAGCCAACATTGTGTGACTTCATCTTGAAATATTCTTGTCTATATGGGACTCCTCACTATTTTGTCATTCTGTGACAACTATTTTCATTAATTTAGTCCCTCATAGATTTGTTGAGATTGCTGTGTTCTGTTCATTGCTTGAGGCATGGGCTTGCTTGAAGAATCCTCCAGGGCTTTCTCTGGAGGGAATGATTGAAATAAGAAGTAAATGGATGAGAACATATATTTCATATATATTTCTCAATTTCATATGGGGATAAGCGCTGTGAGGAAGAACAAGGAAGGAGGAGACTAGTGCGTGGGCTGGGCTATACTGTTTTATGTAATGTTCAGAAAAATGGTAGAAGTTATGTTTGATCAGAGATCTGTAACAGGAGATCTCTTGAAGATCTAAGAAAATTTTTAAGCTATCGAATCAATGACTATTTTTTTTTGTAAATAACCTTGATTCTTCTACCATGTTTAGAGAAGAGGAGGAAACCAACTCCAGGGAGGTTCTGACTGGCCCACAGTGATACCTAATAAGTCACTAGTGGGATAGCCAAGAGTGGACCAATGTCTTGCTGCCTAGAAAGGCTGTTTCCCTGTGCCTTTCCTTCTTCCTTGTGATAAAAATCAAAGATAAAGCAATGATTGCCCTATGTCAAAGTACCTGTCTTCCATCCATTTGATTTTTGCTCTGTAAATACTTTTCCCTGCTATCCCCACTCCCTCCTTATATCTTCCAGCTCTACATACCCTAAAGATGGCTTTGTAAGTGCCCAGGATTGAGTCACTAATTCTGCTCTGATTGGGCTGCTCCTATTAAGACCCTCTTCTCCTTTAATTTTACTGCCTTTGGTTTTCAGTTTTGGGGAGAATGGGGCTTCGAGATTGTTCTTTTCATCCCTCTAGATAAGGCTGTGTGGTATTCAGCCACATTAGGCTTTCATCACTGACAGTTGCCTTTTGGCCGGCACAGAAGTCCTGGGTGACCTGACCCCCACCTCCACATCTGGTGGCTCTGTGCCCAAGATGGATTTTTTTTTTCTGACGCATTTCTGAAGTCAACCTCTTAGGTAGGTGATGCTCTGACATATACTCCATACCTTTTTGCTTTTTTATACTCTGACTACCTCAACTCACATGCTCCAGTTATTAGTGATCAATCATATCATGCAATTCTCTACATTTTCTTGTAATGTGCAAAAAATATTAAATATGAAGCCTACTACTGTATACTATTTCAATTTGAAAATAACACATTCCTCTTATGAAATATTATCTGATCATTATCTATCATATATATACATATATATATGATTTTTTTATGAAAGTGCCTCTTAACTTGGTAGGAAACGAAAGAAAATATTATTTAGCAACTCAGAACCTTAATCTCTGGAAATATCTACTTTTTAAAAGGCAACAGTAATAAGACCTCTCTAATCTATGTTTTTTATATATAAACTGACAGCAACATGTGGACTAGGTATTAGATAATATAACCAAAGATGGTTGTAGATTGTGATGGATTAAACCAAGAGCAGGAAATAAGCACATTTTCAATGGGATAGGGTCAAGAAAATATGCTTTAGACATGTGTTCTTTATTTCTCTACATTTTGTTTACATTTGAGTTGCAATTTATGTGGTCTGCTTTATACATGCCAGCCTCGAGGGTGGTTGGGAAGAGAGAGGATAAGAGAGAACCTCTTTTCTTTTGAAACTTTTTGATTTGTCAAGAAAGCCAATAATATCATAATTTTTATATGACAAAGTGAGCATCAGAAATGGAACTCCTGCTGCCCTTCTGTGTGTTCTGCCAAATACTTCATTGTATTTTTTATTTATTTATTTTTTGAGAAATCAGTGATTTGTGTTAGTCATTCTCAATTTAGTAATCTCTAGTATTTTCCAGGTATTCTGGATATGTGGAGGCTGTTTATTTATTTATTTAGCCATGATAAAATGGGAGAGTTAGCCACAGTAGCCACTTTGGTTATATCAAATTGATGTTTAACAAAGATCTACCTGTCTCCAAACATTTCCCTCAGTCTGGAATTTCTGCTTCCGAGGTGTTAATGGTGTTTTGGAAAGTATCCTTTCTGGCTCCTAATCTCTTCCCCAAACTCCTTTTTTTAATTTTAGAAAGTTTTATTTGTTCCTGAAAAACAGGCAGAGAATAACCATGGGCTCCTGTTGATGGTGTGTTTGTTGTTGCTATTGTTTTGAAGCAACGATTTCTTTCAGATTTACTAATTCTTGCAGAGGATAGGGGCTGAAGAAATGGGGGAGCTGAGAAGGGGGTGTTGGTGGTCTGCATGGAGATCGTGAAGTCCAGACAAGGCATAAGTGAGTTTTAGTCTTGCGCACAGACACAGATGTCATTGTAGAAATCAGAAAGTGTGACGCACTCACAATGTGGAGGCTGCGGGGGTGGACGCTAGACAATTTCTTTTTCCCAGTTTCATTTTGAGCCTGTCCTTGTGCCAGCTTTGCTTGCCAGAGGGGATAGGGAGTGAGTGAGCAAGTGAAAGAAGCTACACCTTTGTGCCATTCCCTAAGCTTCCCATCTGGGATCTCTACCAGCCCCATTTAATTATAGTCTAGGGCAGCATGTCCTAGTCTCTTTTATGGGTACTTGTAAAAAGAATTTCTCAACGACATATGCCACTGAAGGCCCCCAGTCCTATGGGTAATAAGACAAAGACAGGGAAATTTCAAAAGGGCCTGCCTTTTATGAATTTTACTCAGCAGTAAGCTACTCTGATCTTAATGTAAAATATGTAAAACAACTTTTACAACACTCTAAAACAAAAACAACTTTAATAGGACTCACATGGTGTCTGCTGTAGATTCCACACCCCTGCCCCTGGTGGGAAACTCCCCCCCGCCCCCCCCCCCGCCCCCCTGAAGATAAGAAAACCTTAAGTACAAATCCCCTGATGGTTTCTCAGAACAACTTTTTCTCCTCATCGGACACCTCTCTGGGATCTGGAGATGGTGTTGATGAAAGGGAGCAGGCGGTTCTCCTTTGGATTTCCTGTAATAATGTCTCCAGCTACTGGACTGACCCAGAGCTGTACTTGTGGATTTCCTCCAGGACCAGGAGGCGGAAAGAGAACATTTCAATGGAAAGAATGACAAAGCTTTACTAAAATCCCAGCATGATTCATGTTGTCATCATACAGAAGTGGTTAAGATGATAAAATTATTTTATGTAACAGATTTGGCAAAGATTTCTTCCCTTAACCTGAACATGGAGAGGCAATAATTTTTACTATACAACTGACCTATTTGTGAAACTAGGGCCTAATGATTTTTTTGCATTAAATTTATTTCCTTTTATTTGAGGACTTTGGAAACTGGCAGTGAAAATTTGAACTTGTCTAGTTAAGAGACATTCAATAATTGGTGTTATGCCCCTTATATCCTACTCATTACTCAAAGGATTTAGTAATAGTAATACAAGACAAATGATAACATGGTAAAACAAAAAAAAAAAAACTTAAAGAACAGAACTAGTAAGAGCTCAGGGCTGATAAATAGGTCAAATGAATATATATCGGTTGAAATAATTGAACCAGAAATTCAACTTTGTGTTTGCTACTACATAAAGGGAAAAATAGATGTTGTTCTTTATTTCATAGCTCAAAAAATGATTAGTTATAAATACAATATTTAATACCAATTTTCAGAGAAAGTTATGAGTATAAAAATGCATAATATACATGTGTACACATGCATACATGTATGCTCATTCTAATTTCAGACACGGTGTGTGTATGTGTGTGTTTGTGTTAAAGTAGGAATTGCCTCATAAAACTTTGAGAAATTAATGATGATTCTTAACAGAAAATATTCTAGTCCCATAGCTCCCTATAGAACTAAAATATTTTCTCTGAGAAATAGTATTAAACAGATTTTCTCAAATGGAGGATCACATGCAGGGCAATAGAAGTATAGAGGACCATGTCCTCAATAGTGTCTATGTCATATCTATGTGTCCAGAATGCAGAAGACAGTTTGGTACTTTTTCCTTCAATGAAAGTTGAAGGAATATAATTGGAAACTGACTTGAAATGAGGCCGGAATGATGTGGAATTGGGACTTTTTGACTTTTCAATTCTGTTTGATTGGAATTATCCTGTAGGTTTTTAATGACTGTTGAATACATTTGGAACTTCTTGGTATCTAGAAGACTTGTAGGTTTGTTGTCTTTGTGGGGCATCTACCTTCCAAATTTGTCAGTAAATATGGTGTCGTTTCTAGACAGTAAGATTTTCTTAAGTTATATGAGGAGTTACATATTTAGATGCAGAGTTATTTCTGGTGATTATCTTAAGCCCTGTACTAGTATTTCAAATAAACTTCTGTGATTTTTGTTTCTTCTCCAAGGCTGGACTTGGATCATCTTAATCTTTATCAAAATTATTTGTTATGAGGGAACCATGTGGGTTTTGAGTAAATGCTTACTGAGTCAAACTGACTTTATTAAAATATGCTACAAAGTGCCTTCTCATTTCTCTTTTGAACCTAGATAATCCAGTTTTGGAGCTGGCATTCCAAACACACCATGATTTTCTACTGCTATGTCTGTAGATTCATCAAATCAATTATGTAAACACGCTTTACTTCCTATATTCTAAAAACATGGGCAAGTTGGGTAGAGGGAGTGGTACAAACAAAAGGATTTATAATCCAAGAGGAAGAAAATTCACGTTATAAAATAACAGAAGTGAAGTTGAATTTTTAAGAAAATACTGTTATGGGCCCTGATAGCTAAAAGGTCAAACCTTTTTTCCCTACACTATTGGGGCCAGGGAATATTTCCTGAAGAGCGAAACTTAAGTTATATGAGGATGGGGGGTGTGCTTGAAAACTGTTTAAAAATGGAAACCAATTAAGATGGAACATGGTGAGGAAGAACGTAGACAGCAAAACATGCTTCATGCCCCCAAGGAAGGGGACACTGGCTGAACTCTGCATCTATGAATGGCCATCGCAGAAGCGCTCAGCATAAAGTACAAGCTGCAGTATGGCCATAAAGTATATCCATGGAGACGATGAGGATTTTAGATTTGACCTTGTACACTAGCAGGAGGCTGACTTCTTAGTATGGAGGCATGGAAAGCTGAGGATCAAATGACTGAAGCTGTGTTGGTAAGGTGTCAGGAAGAGGATAAGATGTCCACCCCACATTTCAGGCCCAGAATAAGCAGAGGCTGATTTCAATGGGAGAACTACCAGAGAATACTTCAGGGTTCTGATGTTTACGCATTTTTCTGTTATGCTTGCTTTTCTAATGAGTGCAGGCTTTTGCCTTGGCTTACAGTCCTCTGTGACCCCTCTTTCTTTCTGCCAACTTTTTAAATCAGGCCATTCGCTAGTTTGTGTTTGTACAATTTTTCCTTTCTTCTTTTTTTTTTTTCTTAAAATCTAGGCAGTTTGCTTTTACCCTAAGTGAACTATATTTGTTTCTAACTACTACTTCCATTTGCCTTTTACCAAAGTCCTTGGCTTTATTATTCCCTATTTTCTATTTTGTCATGTTCACTTTCTAATGGCTTTCCCTTACCAGCCAGCTTGGGGTACTCTGAAAATTTAAAGTACCCAAATATTTCAAATCAAGGATGAAAATGTCCTTATGAGGCCCAATTTTAATTGCATAATCTAAGATGATCTTATGTGGCATATCGATTACTAGAAGTAGTCTGGAACATTGAGTAGGGAAGGATTCTGAGTTAAGTACTGGATTCAGGAGAAAACTGTAGTTAGCAACTTGTGGTATTTGGAGAATGGGACAGGAAGCAACGTATCATGAATTTGTTCTTTCCTAATTCTAATCCTTTAAGCCGTTCTGTTCAGAACTCTTCCTGATGCTTTCCCTCTACCTTCCAACACACTTGGACATCTTGGATGAACAGTTAACTAGCTTCTAGTCTATACCTTCAGTGATAGTAGATGTCTGTATATTGGGAAAAAAAGAAATATAAAGAAGTAGTGGCATTTTAAATTTGGCATATGCTGGCCTTGACCACCTATTAGTTACATGACAAGTTACAGAATTTCTTAAAGCTGAGCCATGTATATAATGGGAGAGTAATGTTACAGGACTACTATAATAAAGGGACATTCATGAAAATAGGTGAATTCTTACTGTGCTGCATTTTATTCTTATTGTTGTATTTCCCTTCTGATAGCTGGCTGATTCTTGCTCTTCACTAATCTTTGATTTCAGTCTACCTCTTGTCTTTAGCTATTTCATTCCGAGGTGAATCAACTTCTTTTTGAGCTCTAGTCTCACAGAGGCATGCACTGGTGGGCATCCTTCCCTCACATTCAAACAGATCAGGACATCAGTCTTTGCTCAGCCACTTCAAAATGTACACACTTGAACAGTTTTTCTCTCTAAACTTCAGCCTTAACATCTGTATAAGGATATACCTGCAGCTCCTTATTAAAGATTAAATAATATCATTCCTACCTCACCTTGCACAGACTGAAGGATCAGAATATATGGTTCTTTTTCAGTAACTATCCACCCAGTCCTGTTTTTCAATTGTCCATTCATCTTCAATTCTTTTATCTTTATTTGAATACTTTTATTTTCTTTACCTGGAATAGCACTGTACATTTTATGACACAGAGGGAACAAAAGTTAATTTACACTTTAGCTAACAGATGTGTTGGTATATTCAAAGCTGATCCTGCTTCACCTCAGTCACACTGCAGTTTAAGTGGTCAAGTGAAGCAGTAAGTCATAAGCCTGATGGGGAAAGCCACTGAGTGCCATGATTAGCAGGGGGCCTTGTACACAGGTATCATGTTGAAAAGTCTGAAGGCTGATTAGGGCAGGTGACTACAGAATACAGCCAAGGAAGTGAGTACAGAATGCAGCCCTGGAATTGTGGGAGGACTGAATAAATGATAAGGAGTAGAGGGTGAGGAGAGATGATGGACTGAGCAAAAGTATGAGAAAGTAGGAGCTGTATAGCTTCACATTTATGTAAATGTGGAGAGTCTGTTTGAACCAATGCATCTTTTAGGGAGAATAAAGGCCAAAATTGGGGCAAAAGGAGCAGAAATATAGGGAAGGAGTGCAGAATATAAAATCAGGAGCTGGTTACCAAGTTGCCTCATGGATGGACCATTACCTGATGAATTTGAGGTTGAATGAACAGTGATCACAGGGAAGAGGAAGTCTGTGCTCATTTGTGGTGATGCACATACAAACCTCAATTCTGGTTATGCGAATATTCAATAAGGAATTAAAGCACAGGCATAATACATGATAGTTTATGACAAGGAAATCAAGTTGCAGAAGTGGAATGAGCCTGAAATTAGAAATGTGGCATGGAAATACAGCAAATTCAGTAAATGTTTATTACTTTTCTGTCTGTACCTAAAGGCACTTTTGCTTTGTAAATTCAACTCCTTAAAACCATAACGTATCAGTAATTAAATCTTGAGCTACATTTATGTTTTAGGACTAAACTTATGTTCAAGGATGTTCATATTTGACTGTGCTGGATATCATGGTATATGGGTTTTCCTCTGGGCTCGGTGAAAAGCGCAGTAGGTAGGTATTTGGTCTCTCATTCTGAGCTATACAAAATCGTTTTATTCTTTTTTACATTTTGGGATTTTGAATTCATAAGTTTTCTTTTGGAAAGAAAAAAGATCATGTATTCCCCTAAAACAAAGCTTTAAGATGCATTCATTTGTATCCCTTTTTCATATGCTAGAAACCAAGGTACCCAGTGGTTAAGTGAATTACCTGATAATAATAGTAGACAGTAGATGCAAAGCTTGGCTCTTGCTTGAGAAATCAAACCTGGATCCCTTTCTCCCACTTAGTCTCTTGTCTTTCAACCTACAGTAATCCCTGGGTCTTGCTCAGAGGTAGTGCAACTAGGAATTTTCATATTATCATATATGCTCTATATGGCAATTAGTCTTTTATTTTTGCAGCAATTCCTCTCAAAATAGTGGTATGAAACTTACCCTGGATTTCAGTAACATAACTCCTATTTGTGGTGGACTCTGCAAGATTCTATGATGGATCAAGTTTGCAGTCATTCATTCATAAATATAAATTATGCATAGTCAAATATGATATAGGTGGACAACCATCTAATATGCTCCAAACAAGCTTTAGTTCATATTGAACTGCCTCTAATATTTTATTTAGAAGTTACCTTACTTTGTCCCTAGAAGAAAATTCTCAACAGGTCTTATATCTGTTCTGTTTACATTTTGATTGATACACTCTTAATTTAGTTACAATGCCTACTTCAAGATAATGACCCAAACTAGAAATTTGAATTGGTAATATACCTTTGATTATTATTGTGGACTTAAACATAGTAAAATGGACAACAGACTTTGGCTGACTTGAATGGTCTATTTTCCAAAGCACCAACTGCTTATATCAATCACTTTTATGAAAATTCTAAATGAAATGTCTAATGAAATGGTAAAAACAATTGAATGATAATCCAGGTAACATGTAACTTGTGTATTCTCCCATCCCCCATCTTCTCTCCTTTTCATTTTATGTCAAAACCAGTGGAAGGAAGCCACAAGCCTCTGTTCAAAGATTTCTGGTAATATTCTTGTATTTTACATGGTATTGCTAACTTGAGTAATTTAAAGTAATTTCTGCCTCAAATGTCAAGTGTCTGTTGCATTTCAGATCTTCCTCTATTTTGTATAATAGTCAACTCTACGTGTGCAGATTGACTTAATACAGTCATCAAATGTGCTTTGAATTAAGAGTTATTTAGCTGGCTTCTGTAGTGCTGTTTGAAGCAGTGCATACTCTGTTGCTGTTCCCAGTTTGCTTCTACTTTATCAGAAACATAAGACCTGTGTATCCCAGGAACCACCACAAGAAATCTTTTTACCAGGTGGATGACACGTGAGCATATCTAGTTGCAAAACTATAACATCAGTAGTAGCCTAATTTGAACCATTCCTTTTATAATAGCTTACATTTATTAAGAACTTGCTTGAAGGAGTTCAAACAAGGGTGGTGACCTCCTAAGCACTAACATTTTAAAAAGTTATTTTTTTTAAACCATACAGTGCTCAAATTGCTGATCTTGCATGCAACTTTCAGTACTTACAACAAATTATGATTAGTATATCTCAGTCCATGAAGGTGACAAAATTCAAAATATGTGGTCATTTATACATTCAAAATATGTGGTTATATATACATTTGTGTTGCAGGCCCATGTCAGAAAGAGTGAGAATTGGTGGTTTCAGTGCTGTATTTAGGAAAATGTTCAGCGTTGTGCTCGGCATTTTGTTTGACAGTTGTCACATTGTTTTCATTGTCTCTCCACTTTTGTTTATTTCTGTGCTGCTTAAGCAGCCTGATGAAATCTCATCAGCTAACTGGGATTGAATTTTGATGAGTGCCAAGTTGCTTTGATGAAATCTAGTGTAATTATCTTAAATCCAATTTTATTTGGTTTTAATGCTGGCATTTTCCATACTGGGAAAATTAGTGCATTTGTCTGCTACTGGAGATGGAAGTCCAGGAAGCAACAAAGATAGCTCAAATAAAAAAAGCAACCACAATTTAAGTTCATTTTATACATTTGTTTTGAAACTAGCTTGTCCATGCATTCAAACTTTTTTATGTTTAGCATCTGTTCCTTTTAACAATAACAAAATCAGAACTAGTCTCTTCTTCCCTCCCCTGCAAAAAAGCAAATACATAGTTACTCTGGACCAGAAAAAACTTTGGTTTCCTATTATCTAGATTTTCCTAGGAGGAGTATTAAAAATTATTTTAAATACAAGATATTTATTTTATTATCATAAAAAATTGAATTTAACAACTTTTTTATTCCTAGCTCTATTTTAGGCTAGAAATCCAGTGCTAAGAGAGTCAATGTATCATAACTTTAGGTCTTAATTTCTGATAATTTTGATATGAAGGAAATTAAACTTACTGAAGCTTTATATAACTAAGTTATATAATGATGCTGTTGTAGCTCTTAGGGGATCATCACAATGGCACAATTTTAAGAGAGTTGGGTGTTTGCTTATGGCACTGCAAGGAGGGTTTTCAAAATGTTCATGTAGTCTGAAGTTAAGACCTTTAGCTATTTGTCCAGCAACATTCTGCTGTCCCCAGAGCTTCTGAATCTAATTTGAATTGGAAGATATGTCCAGTTTTTGGAATAACCATGGGCAGCCCAGCCACTTTTAGAGGTTCTTAGATGAGGATTATTCTCTAGATGGTTGGATATTATTCTCTATTTATCTTAGTTTTCTGGTTTAAGTTGATTCCCTGAGGTTACTATAGAATTTCGATCCCCAAAGCCTGGCACATAGCATCCCCAATCTAAAACTCTTACAGATGGTGGCAGTTTAATTGAAGGCAGATAATTGGTGTCAGATAATTGAAGGAAGTTCTGTGGCCCTGGGAGAAAGTTGTACATGCTATGTTTCTTCAGTGTCACGTGCCTCTGCAAAATTTAGTTCCTGTTTTCTTCCTTGGTAGGTTCAGTGGCCATAACCTCACTTATTAATCACTAACTATAAAGAATTTCCTTCTTAGTTTCACTACATGATTCATTGACTGTTTAATCAAGGATTACTTCAAAATTACACCATTACTGAGTTCTGTTCACTGTGAAACCAAATAGCTCTGTGTGTGAACAAAAAGGGATCAGCAAAATGTAGAGTCCATGCTGGATAGATGTGCTCCTATTGAATCTAAACAATGCCCAGATGTAACAGAAACAAATGTGTATGGTGATGCAAATTTAATTGTATATTTTAAATAATCTAGCAGTTTTTATTTGTATTTAATGAGATATCTGGCAAAGACTATTTCAATAAATTCTGTATATGAAACTCCACAACACAACATTAAATACAATCCACATTTATTATATATAGATATGTAGATTACTTTTTAAAATATTTATTTTTTAGTTGGACTTGGAAACAATACCTTTATTTATTCATTTTTATGTGGTGCTGAGGGCCTCACACATGAGGCGAGTGCTCTACTGCTGAGCCATAACCCCAGCCCCTGTAGATTACTTTTTTGTAAATGACTTTAGAATCTACTTGTTATAGTGGTTTTTTTTTGGCACTTGTCAATTTATTATCATAATCTAATGAAGCTGTTGGAAATACCCAAGATCCTAGACTTTCATGTAGTTTGATTTAGAGTGAGGATACCACAGAAGAAAATTTCTCAGTGAAGAATGAATATAGGAGACTGACTTATCATAGCTGTATTCTGAGCTTTTTTTAAAATTCTGTCATTTATGTGACAGCCCCCAATGAATCTCAAACAGTTATTGTGGAATCTGGAAATAATTGCTGTCTCTTTGATCAAAGGGTACCCTAACCCACAGTCTTGAGAGAAATGATTAAAACATGTAATTTCCTGGTAAGATACATGGTTTTTCATCATAAAAAAGTCTTCCATGAGCTGTGATAGTGAAGTGATTCAAGATTTGAAAAGATATCAAAGCTGTTACAACTGAAATTAAAGGAAGAACCAAATGCTCACAGCAGGGATCACAGACGCCATAGAAAAATACTGATGCCAAGTGTTTGAGATGTTTGTAAAGGAGATACATTATGCCTTTCTACAAAAACCCTTTATCAGAGGGGACCTGTGATTGGTGTTTTCCTCAATGGTTGAAACATTTCAGTGTGTGTGACTTTCCATATTCATCTAATGGCTAGAATTTTCAAATGCTTTTGCTGTAAAGTGAATGTTTTTTTTTTTTTTCAGAACTGTGCTTGGAGGAGCTTTTCAGATTTCCAAGTCCATTTTTTATTTTATTTTCTTTATTTTGACATCCTGACTTTCCAACGCTTGCTGGACCCTACCTCAGGAAGAGGCTTGTTGAGGCAGATGCTGAGTGGCTTTGGGCCAGGAGGCTATGAGCGAAGCATTCCCTGGGAATTGAGGGTTTCCTAAGAGAAACAGACCATCTGACTTTTTAATTAGAAAACCGCTCAAGTCCACACCTCGGTGTCATCTCTTGGGACTCCTAAACCAGAATCTAGGGTAGCTTTACTAGTGTTTTTCTTTTTTAAAACATGCAATAAAAATGTAGAACCATAGCCAGGGGAG
Source organism: Ictidomys tridecemlineatus (assembly GCF_052094955.1). Lineage (NCBI taxonomy): Eukaryota > Metazoa > Chordata > Mammalia > Rodentia > Sciuridae > Ictidomys > Ictidomys tridecemlineatus. Next base: position 29,402,104 of record NC_135483.1, read on the forward strand.
GGATGAAGGGTAAGGGGGTATGTCTCGAGGGATTGATAACAGGATTAGAACTTTGTAGAAATAATTTGCATTTCTGGCCAGTGTCCGTTATAAAACACACATACTTAACTTGGCTCACATTAGCAAAACTGGTGTTTGACATTTTGAGCTCCTTTTAGGCAAAATGCAGCATGTTCTCTGCTAAGCAGAAATGACCACCTCTGTGAAAATTAAAACTAACCCTCAGCACAGGAGAGTTGGACTGCATGAGAGGAAATCCACTTGAGACAAGACTTTCTTCAGCCAGTTCAGTGGTAAAGGGCAGAACTCCTTAAAATTGTTGGTAGATGAATTCCAAGATGATATTATAACATCAAAAGCAAACAGGTCCAGGGTGGCTGCACCTGTAACTTGGAGAAAAAGTTACATTTTAGGACATCGGTTGGTATCTGTTGGTATTAGAGACTTCCTTAAAGTCATCTCTGATTCAAACATACTAAACAATTATAAAACTCACCTAAAATCGTCATTTTGTTAATGAAACAGTCCCAGAAAAATCAAAGATTTATTATTACCAAGCTAGTAGCACACACTAGACTTGAAGAATTTAGATAGTTTTTCCTTATTTTGACAGAATATGAGCAAAATGTTTGCAGGTAACTTAGTTGGCAACTTCTTCCTCGTGTTCTGTTCAGGTTGAGAAGGTTGTTCATGGGGCTCAGTCATACAAAGATAACAGTTTTAAAATGTGACCACATTTAGCAATTCAGGCTAGACAAATGTTCTGAATTTTGAGTTATTGAACAACAAAATGGGTACAAAATCCTCAATGCTAATTTAATTAAAACTGCAGTTCTATGTAAATGTCCTGTATTAACTTTTTCATCAATGTGCCTTTTGGTCCAGTGACTTGTTGGTTTTCCTTCTTCCCATCCTCCCTGCTAAACAGTTTGTGATGGATCAGCTGTACCACCAGGGCCATCAAATGTATTCAATTTTGGAAGCAAACACTTCATGGTTGTTTAAAAATCCAGAGTATCCACATGGGAAAAGTGTGGGAGGTTTCAAGTTTCTGAAACATTCTGCAGAAAATGAAGTGATAACAGTTCCTGCCGGTGGCCATATGACTCAATAATAACTGGAAGAGGGAAGAAAATGTTTGTTTAGACTTGGCTAGAGTTAATAACAAGCAAAAAATTATTACCTTAGTTTTGCTCACAAACATGTTTCCTTTCTCCACGATTCCTTATCTCCTGTAGTTAAGTTAGATTTTTTCCTGACACCTGGCTTTGCTCTTGGAGAGATTTTCAACATGTAGTTTGTGCTTGTCCAAAGCTTTGTTTTTGATTCCTACCATTTATTCAAAACATAATAGCAGAAATATTTCAGTGCTGTTACCCCAGGACCACGACCACGTTAGGCTGTGCTGTGGGCATGACAGGGATGAGGTTGGTGGTAGACAGTCCAACATGGAGGTCTGGAAGGTTTTCCTTTCAGTCCCAGGACTTCCTGCTTCAGTTCATCAACATACTTTCCTCTTCAAGATTGCGGAATACATTTGGCACCAATGTGTGCTAACGTGAGCTTTTGTTGTGTTTAAATTCCTTCCCTGCCGAGGCTGGCCAGATCTTTATTTTATTTTGGTCCATAGGCACATCTGTCACCTGTCCCTCAGAGATTATATGCCTCCGGGGAGGGGCTCCTTTTTTACTGAACCTGTGCTTTGTGTTTAGCTTCCAGATATTTTCCACATTCCTACAGTCACCGTTAGGTGAGCCACCCAATTTTTAATCGAGTTGGTTGATGGGTTGGGGAGTTATGGTCTGTTTTATTGTATTTATTTTTTTTCACTAAGTGGGTGGGATATTACAACTTTAATAAATGATCTTTTGTGCTGATGGTGTTGTGGGCAGGGAGAATGTGTATTTTGAAAAGAAAGCCTTTCATTTCAATATGTTAAGTAATTCTGCAGGAATTCATAAATGAAGAGTTTAAGATAATGTATTTTAAGGGGGATGACTACAGCATTTGCTTAGGAAAGGGTGAGTAGTGAGAAATTATCAGAAGACTGAAATGATTGAAGGATTTTTGTGTTAAAAAGCTCTGAAAATATAAATCTTATTAAGACTTTCTGTAGTAGAGGCAAATATTTAATAAACATGCTAAGAAATGTAGCGAAACAAAAATTTTTTAGTTTTAAAATTTTTAGTTGTTTGGCAATTGCTCAATTCTGTTGAATATTTTATCTATTCTAAATTGAATGTTAAACTCTGAGGCTATTAAATTTTTATGAGTTATTTAATATAGCACTATTATACTAAAATTGCATTTCAAGGATCCTATTGTGGATAGGTTCAGGATTTTAAGCAGAGATATAAGAAATATCTTTGTATATTTTATTCATACTCTGTGTGTATATATACACATGCACACACTCTTATATATATATAGATATATGAGCAAAATGTATATTTTCTTAACTGGTCTGCTGAAAGTATGGGGGGGTTCCCTTTAATCTGGATCAAATCCATTCAGTGAAGCACCCATTTAGTAAAAGTCTGGGTGAGAGAAACTTTACAAAGAAGTCATAATGTAGAGTTACAAATTTTTTAAACATTTGGGTGTGTTTTGGTGTCTGTCCTGTGAATTACCTTTAGTTCTGGATGATCTGGCACCTCCTGTTCATGTTGGCTTCAACACCACATCTTGGAACTCCACCTATTTCTGTGTGTTTTCAAACTTTAGAAGGTGGGAGGCAGAAGAGCAAAGGAGTAGAAAATCCAAAAGTCTTGAGATTGTCCCCTTCTCAGGGTTGTATCTTAATGACTGTGTGTCTTTGGGTATATCTCTGCTACTGTTTTTTTTCTGTAAAGTGGTGGCAGATGATACAGTCTGTATTGCAGGCTGATGAGGTTTAAAGGACAATGCAGAGTGCCGCACATGACTAGCATTTGCTTGCTTAAGGCTATTCATGTGAGCATGGCAACTCTTTCAGACCACCCTGGGTATTTGCTAAGACACCAGGGCTTTTCAGATTCCAGAAAGCAGTAGAGTGCCTCTGGCTTCCTAGTTCCTCTGTTAGACAGTCAAACCAAGGTCCTGTACTCCTAAAGGATGAAGGATATTGTTCTACCATTCAGTAGAGCACTATTTTACAGCCCTAATACTAGAAAATGATGCTGTGTAGATCTGTCCCAAACCTTTGTATCTTCTAATTCTTCCCACTTGCATGATCTACCACCTCCACTGACTTGGGCAGCAGTCTCCAATCTCTGCATTTGGATGCCTGGTCATGGTTTCTTGAAATCTTGACCAGCATTGGACCAGCATCCTTACCCAGAAGGGTAAGGATTTTTCATAAATCTAGGGACTCAGCAAGAAATCATGAGATTGCAAAATTCTAAGGTGAATGATTAGATAGTATTTTGGTCCTTATCTCTTAATGGATAACTTTTGGATTATGAACAATATTTTCTGAAACAAGTTTTAAAATTATTACCTTAAACATTGATGGTAGTGCATATTTTTTGTGTCTTTTCAAACATTTTGTATACATAAGTCTGAGAACTGCATAAAATATATATAAAACATCATATTTATATGTGTAACCCTTTTATAGAAAGGAGAAGATTCTTTACATGTAACAAGCCTATGTTCTTTTTTTAATTGTATATAAATTTTAAAGTTGGACACTTAAGATTTTCCTGCATTCTGAGAGAGATAACCTTTGTCAGCAGGATCAAGAAAAATTGATAATGTTCCTAGTCATGAGTATAGCCAATTAAAAAGATTATCAATGTATTTGAACAGAGAAAAAAACCCTGGAAGTTACTAAGTTGTTGCCTGTGGCAGATCTTGTAGTTGAATTATGGTTTATGATAGGAAGGCTCACCATACCTGAAACTCAGCCTTCACTGTTCAACACTTCTTTGCAGACAAGGAGATCCTTAGTGAAGACTTGAATGAATGGGTATACAGAAAACTACTTTATTTATACTTTCCATCATTTAAAAATTTTGTACAATTGACACTGTCTTATAATCAGGAAAAACTAATTTTATAAGAAAATATTTTTGTGATTATTCTGTATTTTGAATGTTTCTTGGAATAGATTGAGTACTATGTAAAAGGATGAGAACCTATTTCACCCATATATTCATTTTGTCAAGTGGCTTTTCAAAGGACTTACATCTGTCATCGTGCTACCAGGAAAGCATGAGTACCAGTCTTAACCTCTTCAGAACTAAGTTTTGTATTTTAACATGTTATCATTATTATTATTACTATTATTATTTTGGTACTGGGGGGTCAACCCAGGTATTCTTTACCACTGGTCTACATCCCCAGTCCTTTTGTCTTTTGAGACAAGGTCTCACTAAATGGCTGAGATTGGTCTCAAACTTGCCATCTTCCTACCTCAGCCTCCTGAGTTGCTGGGATTTTAGGTATGTGTCATGTGCCCGGCCTTATTATCCTTTTGAAACAATACTTCATCTGTTTTCAGTTATGTTTGCTTATTCATGATGGGGATCCTACTTTCTTTGTGCACCAGTTGCATTTTGTCCTTTGTGAATTGTCTTTATAACCTCTGTCCTCCTTGAGCAAAGAGCATATGCATTCCTTTAAAAGCTTAGAAAAAAGGAAACCAAATATATAATAATTTTAGTTTTAAGATGAGGATCCACGATTTGCACAATGATCAAGAGTTTTGAAATTTTCACAATTTGATACTTAAAAATAGATTATCAGGTCCGAGGGCCAGGACTTTAATTTTTAGATGGATTGAGATTAGCCCTAAGTGGTACAAAAAGTGCTGCATTTATAAATTGATGTAGTGTACTATGATAGTTTAAGTTTCTGTTCTCATCTCCCAAAGTTTCCAAGTCTTGCGTGGTGTCAGGTAAGGCAAGTAGAATGGAAGGCATATGCATTCATTTATGAAAGATTGCTTTATGAAATGAAGTTTAAAAATTTAAATATTTAAAAAATATTGGCCGGTGTGTTCCCCCAGAAATGTGTTCATAGATTTTTGTCATTATTTCAGCATTTGTTCTACAGTGGTACTTAAAATATATGCACATATATATGTAATGTGCATATATTTTGAATGATAAATGTAAGACAAATTTTTTATATGGTTCTTTTTAGTTATACATGACAGTAGAATCTGTTTTGACATAATTATAAAGGCATGGAATATATTTTGTTCTAATTCAGTCCCCAGTCCCTCTCCTTCTCCTTCTCCTACTCCCTTTCTTCTTCTGGTCTTTCTGCCATTTACCCATAGTTATTTATTAATTAATTTCTTATGGAGGCACACGATGGTGAGATTCTCTGTGGCATATTCATGTAGGTACACAGGAAAGTTAGGTAAGATTCATTCCACTATCTTTCTCATACCTCCCCCTTCCCTTCATTCTTCTTTGTCTGCTCCATTGAACTTCTTTATGAGCATAGAAATAAATGAAGGTGAGTGGATCATTTATATGCATGTATATTTCATGTAAATATATATACAACTTCTTTGGCCAATTTCTTTTTAAAAGTTGAATGTTTTGTATGATCTTTTATTTACTTTTATAGCTGGCCCAACATGGGTGTAGACTAGATTGTAATACTAGAAAATGATGCTGTGTAATTTTTTTTTTGCCCTGACGGTGGCATGGTGAATTTGAATTTGGCTTTTGATCAGAGGCACATGTATGTAGGAGTGAAGACGACACTGGGCATGGCTCATGGGAAGGTTGTCTCCTGGCTGGTAGTCTTTCTGTGCTTGAATTACATAGGCTCCAGGAACTAGGCTGGAACACTGGTGTTCCTAGAGAGATGGCCCCACCTTGAGCTACCCACAGGGAATGCAGATGAAGAGGGTGTACTTATTTCCTCATGTTCTCCTTAGTCTCAGCCTCATCCTTCTCTAGTAATTCAGAGTCCTCCAACCCCAATTCATTTGAGGGCTGAAGAAATCATAGACTGTAGACCAGTTTCCTCATAACCCCAGTGGATAGCCAGGCCAGCTTGGTACTTCTGTTCTCTAGCTCTCTCTCAGCAATCACTCTTTCAGCATAGTAATTATTCCTAAGCTTGACTCTTTCTTCTCAAAAGATATGGGCTTTCTGTGGTAGACAAATGGAGTAAACTCCCCCACTTTCCTTCTGTCTGTATATCATCAAAGATTATCCCTACTTGTTTTTTCTTAGGGAAAAGACCACTTTTTTTTTTTTTTTTTGGTAATAGCATTGAACTCGTGGGGGGGAGGGATTCGACCCCTGAGCCACATCACCAGCCCTTTTATGTATTTTATTTAGAGACAAGGTCTCACTGAGTTGCTTAGCTGGCTTTGAACTCACGATTCTCCTTTCAGCCTCCCAAGCTGTTGGGATTATAGGCGTGGGCCACCGCGCCTGACCAAGACCACCTTTTGTCTTTGTTGCAATCCTGGGGATCAAACCCATGGCCTGCTCAGCAAATGCTCTACCACTGAGCTAACTCCTCTTCCCTTTCCAAGTTGTGAGACCACTTTTCTTCTAAAAATACTACCATAGGTGTTCTGGCTCTTAGTCCTTCTTCAGGAGGATCTTTTTCCTTTTATGAACTTCTCCTTATTGTATTTTTCTTCTTTTCTCTCCCAGCTCTTGGTTTTTTCATTACCTCTGCTCCTGACCTCCACATTACCTCCTGGTCATCCCATTTATACTTCAAACACAGACTGTCAGAGTTGGACTTAAGATATAATATTGGGTTATATAAAAACATTTCTGCAGGGATCATAAGAAGAAAATTAGCTAACTGTATCTTACTTGGAAATGTTTTCCTAGGATTTGCCCTGCTCTGTGGCATGGCACGGTGATATGGTGAGGGATGAGAAATACTGTGAATCGCATTTCAGTTGCTTATTGCATGTTAGTTGTTAGTTCCTAGTAACTGGACTTCTGCCATTTTTATTTTATTATATTTGACCTTATTTTTCTACTTTTCATACAACATTTCTGTGACTTGACACAAATGAGTCAGTAATTTTATGAGCACCAAGCATCCAAACATCAAGTAATGGGGATTGATAACATTCATGTATTTTGATGGCAATTAAAGGGGAAATAGAGTGCACATTGTTTGAAATGTGTACTGCAGATCTCAGATTACCAAGGACATTACTGGACTTTGGTTATCTTGGAGCCAGCAGTACTGAACAGCCATGATTTGGAGGACACATGAAGAATAAAGACATACTTTATATTAATATTCTCCATAAAGTAAGTAGCATTCAACTGAGGAGAGCTATTTATACAGAATAACTCTTGTCCATTGTTGGTATAATTTTTAGTGCATGATTAACAAGAGTTAGTGGATTAATTTTGCCTTATAATTAGCTTAATTTTCATGTCACAGGATTTTATGAAATAATCTAAACTTTTTTACTCACTAGCGAAGTACTATTATTTTTCCAGTCTGAGCAAAGGAATGCTGGATTTTATGTATGCCCTGAAACAAATTAGCACAGTTTGGTTAAAACAGCTGCCTAAATGATGAGAAACAAATTGGATTATAAAATCCTACTTGGTAGTTTAACATGTCAATTAGCTAAGTAAAGATTTGAAGCATATCATACAGTCATGGGATGAAAAATGACACAGTGGTCAAGCCAAGTGTCTGGTAATGGGGCCAGCCCCAGCGCCTGGCTCTGCTGTTGATACAGGGATGGTGTATGTGCCCGCTTGACAATAATCCAGTTTCTCCAAGGGTGAGCTCATAGCTGTATATTTCATAAGGCTTTATTGAATGCCCATCATTAGTTAGATGACTTATTTAGGGATGAAGCAATATACTTTGAAATCATTACAAAACCAAGATATATAATTTGAGTGCACTCATGTTTGTTTTTTAACTGTGTGGTTTAGAATACATCTGCATATCATGAAAAATCCTAGTGGCACGATGGCAAAATGAAGGATGTTTGTTAGGTCAGACGAGCGAGTGGACCTACAGTGTTCACCGAGTTATTTAGCAGCTGAAGGAGCCTTGCTGCTTTAGAACTGGAGGAGAGGGTTCCTGGAAAAGTACTGCCAATTGAGTAACAGAGATCTGGCTATGGAGCCTGCAAAGTTTAATTCCTTTTCCTCTACCTTCATCTTTCTTGGAAACAGTTTCCCAGACTCTTTTCCTTACTTTACTTCTAACCTTTAAGTGCTTACATTAATAGGCAAAACAACATACTGTTAAAGGTGAAAGCTCTAGAGTTCATATCCCAGCAACTTAGTAGGTTTGTGACCTTTAAGGTTACATAACTTGAATCAACCCTTAGTTTCTCCATTTGTAAAAAAGAATGCTTACCACAAAAGCTGTGATGGATACTTTGGGTCAATCTGTACACAGTGCTCACCATAGTACCTGGTAATATATTGTTCATTAGAGCTGATGTTGATATTGTCAGTTCACTTAAGGAATATAGATAGAACAATCTTAATGGTAGTGATCTAGAGAATAGCTTCCCAAACCCACGAGGATCACCCAGAGGGCTTCAGATGAGTGACTACATACATAGAATCCTCTCTCTCTCTCTCTCTCTCTCTCTCTCTCTCTCTCTCTCTCAGTACTGGGGATTGAACTCAGGGATGCTTTACTAGAGCTAAGTCCTCAGCTCCCCCTGCTTTTAAAAATATTTTTAAATTTTTGAGATGGGTTTCCATTAAATTGTATAATTGCTAAGCTGCTGAGGCTGGCCTCTCGAACTCCTACCTCAGCCTCCTGAGTTGTTGAGATTATAGGCATGTGCTACTGTACCCCAGGACACACAGATTCTTATCTATATATTTGTATAAGTGGTTGTTTTTTTTTGGGGGGGGTGTATGATTTATTCTTTTTAGTTATATATATGATTCTTATCTATGTGTAAGTGATTCATAGCTGAACTGGGGCCAGGTAATTCTACCCAGCATTTTCCCTCTCCAGCAGAGGTTTTGCCACATAAGTTCTTTAAAAATCAGGGTTAATAGAACAGAATTGCTTTCCTTTTCTCTTCATAGTGGGAGACATACTTGGGGTTTCTATAACCTGTCCTAGAGTTTTAAGGGGAGGGGGAGGGAAGGAGTGAGGAGCTACTGACACTTGAAGTTTTAAAGTATCCTTCAATTTTTGAAGACTTAACTATTTTTCACCTTAGCAAAAATGGAACCCATTTATCTATATAATCTCTTCAAACTTATATTTATAGAAAAACTTCTCCCTATCCCCTTTCTCTCTCAGCTGAGAGTAGCATGCACATTATTTGCTTTCTTGGGTGATGTTCTGTGAGTTCGTGTATTTAAAGCCTGGGAGGGAGCCAAGCCACAGGATCTGGCCTGCTTTCAGCTGCTAAACGGGGGGCATGTAACTTGCCATTGGTCCCCAACTGAGAGAATTGTGGATGTAATTTCTTCTTGGTCAGCATCCATCCTGAAGTGAATTTATCTCCTCTACACATTTGTTTTCCTTTGGGTGTTTTCTTTTTTGCTGCACAATCCTCACTTTGCTGGACATGAGCAATGCTGTACTCTTATCCTCTCAAAACAATGAAAAATTACTTTTGCAAAGCTGTTTAAGCCAGAGGATATAAGATGAATCTCATCCAGACCAGCAGTTACTGGCCATCAGTGTTAGGAAGTGGGACTTGTGATAACTTGTCAGACAACTAGCAGCTCATGGGGTGACTGAGATGGGATAGCCCAGCCATGTCACTGTACTTACAGCAACGCCAGGACATGTGGTCAAACCTTTCTGCTGTTTGGCTCGGAGTTGTTTTTTATGTGGTTAGTTAAAGGGAGGCTAAGAAGATCTATTCTTGCACTTTTGGTCTCATTGACATTCTTTATTGCAATTACCAGTGCTACCATCACCACTAACATGCATTGAGGGCTCATGGTATACCATGAACTGGGCTCAAGTTTTATTTTCTGTTTAATCCTACTGTCAACTTCATCTCACTTGTTACAGTAGAAAAACTGAGGCTTAGAGAAGATGCTAGCTATGAGGCTGTGGATAAATTATAGTTAGTAGAATTGAAACGTAAAGGCTCAATCTCCAGAGAGCTTGTTCTTAACCTCTATGCTGCATTGTGGTCCTGAACTAAGACAATGCTTGGAAAGTATCTACTTTTAAGAATTCACCACTTTTGGGCTGGGATGTGGCTCAAGCGGTAACGTACTCACCTAGCATGCGCGGGGCCCTGGGTTTGATCCTCACCACCACATAAAAATAAAATAAAGATGTTGTGTCCACCGAAAACTGAAAAATAAATATTAAAAAATTCTCTTAAAAAAAATTCACCACTTTTACAGGTTTCATACATTGACATTTGGAATGGCATTTATCCCAGTTCCATTACTTCTATATCATCTAAGTACCTTTAGTAAAGAGTACCAAAAGGTTAGGCCAGAAGCACAGTGTGGGAGAGATCTTTGCAGAATAATTTGAAATACTTTGGCAAGACTAGATTTTTAGTCTCTAAAATAAATATGACATTTCAAAAGAAGAATAGGCAACGTGTGTTTATATAAAGCTAATTATTTATGCAAACTTTGTCAGCTAAGCAGTACATCTGTTAACTATATACTTCTAGAAAGGGTAAAGGATGATCTAATGAGGTTTAAAGAACATACAGATTATGTAGAACCTGGCAGCCACCTATTTTTCTCTCTTTCAGAAACTGCTTGAGTAACCCCCAAAGAAGGTTTGGAGTTCAAATAACCAAAAGCGCCTTGGTACTTAAGGTTATTAAGAACACTGAGATGTTCTCAAGGGTCTCAAAAATATTCTTTCCAGGATAAATGGATGTAGATGCATTTCATGCAGACAAATAAAGCAGATGAACCTTTAGTGTCTTATTCTACATTGCATTTTTGTTTTTGTTTCTCTTCATTTAATATTTCTGAGTCAGGGCTTTTAGAATTTGGCATTTGACATCAGGGTAAATGAAACAGAGTTGGACTGATTTGCTTTCAGTCATGTAAATTTTTAGTTGTACATTTTATTTGTAACACGAAGTATTTGAACATATTTAGAAATAATGACCACCAGTCTGATTTACAATGGTAAATGGTAAATGGATGGATTTGCCCTGGCTAACACCCCTCCTAATTTCTTCCTAAAATCCTTACGAGGGTGGGATGGGTAGCACTGTAAACTAAAACCAACAGCCAGCCTTTTGGCAGAATCTAGAAGGAAGCCCCAACATCTAAATATGGAAAGGGCTGAATTAAAAAACATTACTGCAATGCTACTGATAAGCCTGCCTCTATGAGTTAGAAAGTGACTTTCTCCACTCTCAGCTAGCTGGCCACTGCATCAAAAGTGAAAACTGTATCAATTAGAAAACTGGACAGGTATCTTTGGTTGCATGGTCTGTGCTTTACAACAGAATGATACTTAATAGTGGATACTTATAATACTCTATTTTGATTTCTTTAATAATAGAGTACTATTTTTACTTCTAATTTACAAATGAGGAAATACAGGTACAGGGATGATCAGTCTTAGTGGTATGATTTGTAAAAGAATAAATCAAGATTGTCTGGCTTCAGGGATAGTACTCTGAATGACAAAGATAAGCTATTTGTGAAGCCAAATTTTTCTTGGTTGCATCTTTCTCTCTAAACCCTATTGGTATTGTTCTTGCTGAGAACATTTACCATTTCCCAGAAAGCAAGCACATAAGTGGGTAGTACATTGTTTCCTGAAAAATGTGATTCCCTCAATGTAAGTTAGGAGGATCATGGGAAGAACCCAGATGAGAGTGAATGCTGAAGATAATGAATTAACTTATTTCCCTCCACTGTGTTAGAGATCTACAGTAGCTAAGGGGAGATTCATTTTTGGTTTAGTAAAGAAAACGACCTAAACATTGGGTTAAGTTGGAGGAAAGCATAACAAGTGCTACTAGTCTGTTGGCAAATGGAATCTAACTAACACCTGGATGCGGTCTCCATAATTCATTTGCTGGATATGAGTTGACTTTGGGAGGAAAGAAAAAGAAAAATTATGGCATTATTGTAGAATAAGGGAAATTGTTCTAAAAAGTAGTAAAGACCAGACTTTTGATATTAGTTTGCATATTTACAAAATCTTTAGGGAAAATTGTCCTTGGTAGGATGTAGGGAAGGTGTATTATTCACAAACCAGTTTTGAAAACAGTAATGAATAGGTGAGATAAAAGAGCAACATATCAAATTAAAAAGGGGGTCAAGTGAAGAATAGAATTGAAGGGAAGTAAACCAGAGTGGTTACATTAAAGTTTGGGAAGTGTCAAGTATAGAATTGATTGCTTGAAAGTAAAATACAGAGGAAAAACTTGGGAAATGCTAATAATAATTTAGAAGATAAAGACAAAGTCATAAAAATGATAAACAAAAGGATAGATATTAATAACAAAAAATTGCAGTAAAAAATATCCTGGGTTTGTAGAGCCAAAGAACTCAGTATGTGAAATAGAGACACAGGCTGGTAAAGATTGAATGCAAAGAGAAATCCCACAGGTATCATTAAGGAATCACACACAAGGAACAAAAATCAAGTTGTCCAGTTGTCCTCAAAATTCTAGTTTTAGACTTAAAAAGGGGGGGGCAGGGGAGCATGCAGTAGCATTTAAGGTTTGAAAGAAAAAGAATGTCAATTTATAATAATTATAAATCATACCCAGTGAAGTTATCTTTCCTGGTGTTCATGTTACCTGATAACCTAAATTATTTCTATTGCAATATTTGCTACAAAACTTGTTTAAAACAACAACAAAAACTATTTCAAGATTAGGAATCAAATCCTCTCAGAAGAGTACACATCTATTCACAAGCAAAAGCCTTTAAATAAAGTGTGAGTCCAAGAGAGGATTGACAGTGCTTTTTAGGAGTCCACGCTGGGGCATTCTTCCCAGTAGGGTATCTATAGCAAATACACCTAAATGTAGTAACTTAAAGTCAACATTGTTACCATTCATCATTGTGCTGGACCCCACTTGACAGCAGGGAGGCTCTTGCTTGGCACTGCCCTTCTGGTGTGACTTGTGAAGATGGATTGAGCTGAAGGCTTTTTTTGATCCCCTGTTTGGCTCCTGAGTGGGCATGGCTGGAACAGCTGGATGTTGGTTGGGCATTTTCTGTCCCATAGTTTCTCCTTGTGGTTAGCTTGAGCTCCCTCACTGATACGTTGAGGCATTTTGTAAGTACTGTCCTCATCCAGCTCTCAGTAATTTGTATTCTGAACACAAAGCTTTTCTCAGTTCTGTGTATTTCAAATACCTTCTCAAAGTTTGTGTCTCGTTTTTACTCCTTTTATAAGTTGTCCTTTTAAGTTTTTTAAGACTTTGATTCACCACAGAAGGGAGATCAGCAGGATGGACTGAAGGAACCAGGGGGAGGGAGGAGAGGAGGGAAAGGGGAAATACAGGGGAATGATATGGGTCAAATTATGAACTGTTACATTGTGTGCATGTAACAACACATGCCACCATTGTGTACAACTATAACGTACCAATAAAAAGTGGGGAATAAAAACCCCCACAATTGTCCTTTTGAATAGGGAATGGTAACTATATTATAGTTGTATATACTAATATTTTTATGGAACTTTAAGGACAGTGTATCTTTGTCTATCTTCTATATTTTGTTAAAAGTCTTCAGTTTTTGGCATCCACATTTGACTCTCTAATCCACTTGAAAATTGATTTTTTAAATTTTTTTTTGGTAGATGTGAGTTGGAAAAACAATTTGTTTTCTTCCCTTTTGGGATGAACAGTCATCCTAACTTATTTAAAAGCCTGTTCTTTTTTTCATTGTCCTATCAGGTTTCAATATGTGTATGGCAGAGTCTCAGTTTTGTTCAATTGGTTTGTTTATCAATCCCTTAATCATTTCCATACTGTTTTAATTATTACTTAAATAAAGTCAGAGTAGTCGAGCATAGAAACTATGCAATGCTTGTCTTATTTCTGTGTCAGTGTCCACAGTACTTTTCTTCATTGATGCAGGTATAGGCTTTAAAATTATTTTAGTTGACAAATAATAATTGTGTGTGTTTATGGCATATGATTTGGTAACTTGATGCTTTGATCTCTATATACTTTATAGAAAGATTTAATCAGGCTAATTAACATATTCATGACCTCACCAAGGTAACACAATTTTTTTTGTGGTGAGAACATTAAATATTTAATAATTTTGAAATATATAATACATTATCACTAACTGGTCATCATACAGTGCAATTAATCTAATTAAACTTTGTGCTACTTGATCAATACATCTTTTCTCCCTCTCCCTTTTCCAGTGTCTGGTAATTACCTCTCTACTTGCTATTTCTATGAGATAAACTTTTTTATTTTTTATTTTTTTGATCTTGACATATCATATGTTTGATTCAAATGGGGTATGAATTCTTATTTTTCCACGTGTACAGATTGCAGGATCACATTGATTCCACATTTACGTAAGACCAAACAGTCTTTATCCTTCTGTGCTGGCTTGTTTCATTAATATGATGTCCTCCAATTTCATCCATGTTGTGAATGACAGGGTTTCCTTGTTTTTAAGGCCATCTAATATTCCATCATATTTATGTCTATGTATATATGTGTATAAATGTCTATGTGTGTATCACATTTTCTTTATCCACTTATCTACGGATGCAACTTAGTTTGATTCCATATCTTGGTGGTTATGAATAGTGCTGAAGTGAACAAGGGAGTATAGATAGCCCTTTGGTAAACTGATTTCCATTCCTTTGGATCTATACCCACAAGTGGAATTTCTGGGTCATATAGTGATTACAGTTTTAGTTTTTTGCGGAGCTTTCATACTACGTTCCATGAGGGTAGGACTAAGTTACACACTCACCAGTGGTGTACGAGGGTCACCTTTTCTGCCCATCTTCACTGTATGACCATACTCATTGTCATTCATCTTTTTTAAAGTAGCCATTCTAACAGGTGTGAGGTGACACGTCATTGTGGTTTTAATTTCCCTGATGATGAGAAATGTTGAGCCTTATTAAACATATCCTTTGCCCAGGATATGTTCTCATCTCTTCTTTTGAGAAATGTCTGTTTTGATTCTTTGCCCATTTATTAAATTGGGTTGGTTTTCTTACTATTGAGTAGTTTGAGGTCCATGGACTTTAAACTGAATTGCACTGATCCATTTAGCTCAAGAGGCAGTACAGATCCTTTAGTATTTCATGCTAAGACCACGAACAATCTGTTTTGTATCACATCGTAGCTCACCAATTCTTTACATAGATTTTTTTTTTGGGGGGGGGTGAGGGGAGTCCAAACTTCAGGTAATATATATTACTGAAATTATAATGATTTGGAATGTGAATTCTCCTTGAATAACTTCAATTCAGTACTGATTCAATGAAGTTATTTTATTGCATCTTGATTTTTTTTTTTACTTGTAAACTTTTGGTTTCCTGTGCTTTCCTTTAGAAGCTGAGGTGAACTAAACTGATAAGAACATAGTAACTGGAGCATGACCAGTCTGTGTGTACACATGTCTAATGGCTTCCTCTGATGTTGTCTCTATTTTTGATGTATAAAATGCTATTTTTAGTTGAGAACAAATAAATTCATTAAGAGTGGGTGTTTAGTAAAACAACCAGAACATGGTGATTGTTTCTTAATATCTGGTATTCATAGGCAAAGATACTAGAATTCAAGATGATCCAGCAAGATTGTAGATCTTTAGAAACCATAGAAAATGTGACGTCTCCACTAATCGTGAGGTTTGCTGAATGTTCTATTTAAAGCTTGTAGACAAATGTTTTCCTGCAGTTGAAATCCATTGCTTGGGTAGTGGGCAAAGATTTTACAGTGACCTAAACAGTTGTTTGGTCTTCACTTATAGAGGTTATTTATTTTGTCATATGCTTATTTTCCTTGTCCTGTAAAAATAATAAGCACTTGATCATCCTGGACTTGTATCAAACCAATGATAGCCTCAGGCTCTATTTGATGAATTTAATGGCCCAGTCATTTAACTAAATGACAGTTTGAGGGTTTTGTAAGAGTTTGTGACTGAAAGGAGGAGAATTCCAGTGACTTCCTCTCTGGCCCTCCAGAGAGTGCACCTACACGGTAGAAAGATGAGAGGAAGAATAGCACATTGGGTAAGAGCGTGGGACAATACTGCCACTATCATTAACTGCCTGTGGCATCTTGTAGGAAATGACAATAAAGAAAGAATCGATTTCATGTATTTTTTTAAAAATATAAAGCGAGTTAAACCATGTAAAGCACTTGGTGTCTGGCAAGTGGCTTACACCTACATGATGATCATCATCATGTAAGGATTTGGAAGCAATTCATCCAAAGGACGTCTCCACTTGGCATAGGCTTCCTTCTTTCTCCACTCCAGCTAATTATATCTTGACACCTTGGTACTTGTCTTACCTGCACTGAGAGGTTCTGTTTTTGTCTTCCATTTTTGAAGTGCCAGCTCTACATCCTAACTATGAAGAAGCCCCATATTTGATTGTAGTTATGTTTTTCAACTGCAATTTTGTTTTCTTCTTCCTCCCCCAGCTTTAGAATTTTTGTAAACCAACTAGTGTGCCTTTCAAAACAAACTGTTGAATAAGTTGATGTTTTGGAGAGTAAATAAAGATTCTGGAACACAGGAGAAATGAATCGACTGCCCCATGAGTAACCTACAACATCTTGGCTGGAGCATCTAAGAAGGGCTCTTTGCTGAATCTGAATGTCATGTTCCTCCTGACAGGGGCAGCTTGATCTTTTTTTTCTTTTCCCCTCCTTGGGGCAACACCCACAAGCAGAATCCAGTGAAGGGAGTCCAGGCAGAAAGAGATTGACTTCATTTCACATTTTGCAAGGTAGATTCTCAACACAAGTGAGGAGGAGGTTGCCAAGTGTTTTGAAGCACGATCCCTTAGTACTACGTCTCTACCCTGTTCCCAAGTCCCTTCCCTTTCTGCCACACCCTTTCAGCAGAACTGAATGCTCCAGACTTGCATGCAGTTTTAACTTCACAATGAATTACTTCTGAAGGTGAAGAAAATTCTGGCCTTTTATTTGAGAGTTATTTTTGTGCTGAGGGAACCTAGATTTTAAAAAATCTCTGGAGGATTTTGGGCTTGGGAACTGGTTTTGGAATCACAGGGCTAAAAACATCTTCTAAATCCCAGGTGAAAAATAAGCAACCTATGTTTACTTTCCTCTGGGTATTACCACGGGTGTGCACGATTGATACTGAGTTGGAGCTGCTAAATGTGGTGTTTGACCCCAGGAAACTGAGGCTCGGAATGCTTTAACCCCAGGGAATTATAAATGTGAGAAACACTGGTTAAATCAAGGTCCATTGGGGAGCTAATGGAGCCCAGGGGAGCTCTGACATGGTGTGGGGTTAGGTGGGAAGGTGATGCCTTCCTCTAGTATTATTAATTTGTTCAGAAAAAATGATTATGAGATCAAAGGCATTTTGCTGGGCACAAGGGATCCGAAGGGTATAGTTTAAAGAGTACAGGTTTAAGAACCCACCAGATGTTGGTTTGAATCATTGCTGAGCTATGTGATTTTGAGTTATTTACTTAAGTTCTCTAAACCTATTTCCTCATTGGCCAAATGGAAATAATGCTTACCTTGTGAGTTGTTGCAGAATTAGAAATAATACATATGAGAAAGCCTATAAGGTACTATAACTTGGTTAGCATTCGTGGGCCAGGTATGGTATTTGGAACATCACACCTATTTTTTTTTTCCACCTTTCACATCAGTTCTGAGATGGGCATCACTGCTACTTGTCAGCTTAGAAATGAGAAAAGCAAGGTTCCTAAAATGTAAGAAACTAATCCAAGATCTCTAACGAGCAAAGTTATACTTTGAATCTAGGGCTGCATGACCCCCACCCCATGATATTAAACGTGCAGAAGCGGGCCCACTCTAGCCCTGTGTCACTCCACTCACTCCAGGGCTGGACCTGGGAGTGACCCATTCAAGAGCTGGGCAACCATTTGACTTGTGGATGGTTGAGGAATGCTGAGGGCTCCTCTTAGGAATATGTAATTGAGGCAAAGAGACCAAAGCTGTTCTAAGAGGGAGAGGTGAACTGAAAAGTAGCAGGTTTTGTTCAGGGCCAGGGTAGCCTATGTGGCTATGTATAAAGCCAAAGTTAAGGGAGCCCAGAAAGGGCAGGAGGGTTTGTAATATGATGATTTACAAAGACCCTGTGTTTTGGTTGCTGATCACATTTGGAGTTTAGCTTTCCCCCATGTCTCTTCTCTCTCTCTTGGTTAAGTTTGAGTACTGTTGTAACTTGTTTTTTTGGAAAGATGAACCAGGACTCTGTGGAACATATTGTCGTTAAATTATAGCTATTTTTTTTTTTTAGCTATTTACAAACTATTAGAAACAGCCAAACAAAATTGCAATAGAAAGTGGCAAAGTTTATAAAGAGAGAAGTTCAAAGTGCTACAGGAGCACAGAGGAAGGGCTGTGTTTGTGATCCTTTGTGAAACATGCTTCCCTTCCAATGTCAAGTGTTCATGTGAGTACTGCTGAATAGATGGAAGGCCTGGGCTAATCACGCATGTTCTGCTATAACTACCATGCAGAAAACGTAGCTTTTCGCTTTGTGTCTTTAAGGTCCATAGAAATTGGGCTGAATCCAAATTAAATAAATGCTTGCCATATGATGATAGTCTTAAATGTCATTTCTTGAACCTTTTTTTCATTTAGTTAATGGTTATTGATTTAAGACCAAAGAGAAGGTATTAAATCCTCTTGTTCTAATGGAATTATCTTAGAAGGTACACTCTGTTATAATATGAAGTCAGCTATGGAGGAACTTGAAATTCTTGTTATCCCCAAGCTCCTAATCTAATGAAAATAGTTGTATCATTTTCTCTGTGAAAACTGATGCTTTTTTTTTTGATTTAGGAGTACCACATGAATTTAATAATTTTTTGCAAAATTTATTTGAGTAAATTTAGAGCATGTAGCTGTTTGATAAGCTGGCCGTATAGTTTGAGTACTTATCTTTTCCCATTCATCAATTGAGATTATGCATAAAACACAGCTCATGGTAACATAGGAACCACCATCTCATGCACATATTTAAGAAACTTTGCAGATTTCATCTTGCAAAAAGGTAAGCAAAAGAATAAGCAATAAGTCAATGCAATATGAATTTATAGAAAGCTTAAGTTACAGATGAGTTGTTACCTATCTAGTACTTAATGGTTCATAAAAGGTTTTTTTTTTTCACAGTTATGATAAGGTTGATAACTTTTCTCATAGAACTTGATGAGAGTAATATTAGCTCTCTTTTAATGCTTTTCTGCCTTTCTTGAAAAATCAATTCTATAATTATCCTTTTTCTGGTGACCCTTTAAGGCTACAAAAGTATGTAAGAGAGAGAGAGAGAAACCTGTGCTCCAAGCCCAGCTCTGCTACTAGTTATCTGTAAGATCATCTCCACATATTTTGTGTCTCACTTGCCTAGTATCTAACCCACTTTGCAGTGTTCAACTCATAAATGAGCGTTGCTATTGCTCCACTTGCTCTCAGAGACCAACCAATTGTGATCTTTTGTCAGGAATTGCTGCACATGATCCAGCTTTCATCCTTGATACCAAATCTGTGTACCTTCTTGACCAAAAGATAGTGAAAATAATTTTTAGTTTTATAACTTTTCATAAAGACCTAAGCAAAAGATCTGTTCCTTACAGTTCTGCCAACTTCCCCATAAGAAAAATGGCAACCTGGGTTTGTGAACAAAGCTTTCCCCTAAATCACTGTTTGGATAGCAGAGTCATCATCCTAGAATTATATTCTCATTAGCCACCTTTACCCTCAGACATCTTTTTAAGAACATTCCAATTATGTTTTTCCTTGTGCGTAGGTCTGGTTACTTATTGTTTAATCCACTACAGACCTTATCTTTCACTAGAAAGGAAAAAAAAACCTCTCCAACTTGGGTTAAAATAAAATATTTAAGAAATCGGAGGCCCAAAGCTTCCCTGAACATTAAAACAACAACAAAAATCCCCCCAAACCCTCTTATCCAATATTCTTACTAAAGTAAAAGTGAATCATTGCCCCCTTGTGGTAGAATTATGTATTCATTTCTCACACAACTGAAATTGTGGGGAGTTTTATTTTCAGCTTTCACCCAGAAACTTTGTCCTTTATAATAAGCCAAAAGTATTTATGAATTTTAGATGGTTTTAAACCTACATCTTCTTGCTTATTCTTGGTGATCCTTGGACCATTGCTTTGTTGTTTGAAGTGCCAGATATCTAACAGCTTAAGTTAAGCCAACTGGAGTGGTCAATATTTTATGGGACAAGTTGGAATCTCATTTCAATTACTTTGCTGTACTCTTTATCACTTCAAGTGAGTTGGTAGGGTCTTGGAAGTACCTTTTTTCCCCCTTAAGTCATTTTTATACACCAGAAGAATGGTTTTTTTTTTTCAGAAGTGTAAAATGAAAATTTAAAATGCTATGGGTGGTAAACCTTAGTTAGTGTAATTAATTACAGAGCTCAGGTGATCTTCAGTATTGGCTTTCTTTCATTTTCACCATTTTGAACATGAAACAAGATTTTAAAGCCCAACAGGACTTCCCGTCAACAAGATAGGTATCGGATCTCATATCTAATAAAAAATCTTTTGAAAGAAGAATTGAGAAGTCTTAATAACTGAACAAGCCATTTTGTACCATTCTGATTATAATAAAAACATGGCAAATACTTAGGACAGTAACAGAGCCAGCCACTTTCTGTTCAGTTCATGGGTTTATTGAATCATAAATTAGTGTGATCTACATAGGTAGTATTCTGAATCCTGATATTTTGAATGACTTTCATGTTTGAATGTTTACAGAAGTCCATTTTGTCAGCTATTTTGATTTCCAACAGTTATCACATTCTACCAAAAGCCTTGTAAAAAGAACAACTACGCGAAAGTTATCTCTACATTGTAGGTTTTTAAAGCACATGTTCTTTTATGAAGATGAAATGACTAAGTGACCACTTGGAAGATTGTGAAGTGATCACTTGAAATTCAAGATGCCCACTAAACTCTCCTTAGTAGGTGGCTTGTTGTTTTTCAACACTTTAATATTCTGCAGACAAATCAATAAATATATTTTTTTTTCTCAGAACATTTGATCAGCGCAACCAATCATTAAAGCATTAGCTGTTGCTGGTCCATTCAAAAGATAGCTATCTGTGAAATGTTTTTAGTGAAAAGAGGTGTATTTCTAAAAAAAACCAGATGGACGTTACTAAAAATGGCACTTGAAGAACTTTGCACTATGAATAAGAAGGATCCAGTATTAGTTCATTTGCTTTATACTTTCTACCTTACCTGCACTTCTGACTCCCAAGCCGATGTAAATAATAATCTGTATACTTGAAAATTGCAAAGAGATTTTAAATGTTTCCACCACAGATAAGTTCATGAGGTGATGGATGTGTTAATTAGCTTTAGCTGTTTCACTACACACACACACACACACACACACACACACACACACACACACACACACAAACATTGTAGAACACAAATATATACAATCTTTTCAATTAAATATTGTTCTAAATAAGGGACAGTGAAAAGATTTTTATCTGAGGCTATTTGAGACAGCTGTGGTAGATCCTAGGTGTGCTCATCATATTGTCTACTTGCATCTATTTGGATTCCTTTCCAGATTTGGGGCGAGGGTGAGCCTTTATGAACTAACATCCATTCTCATTGTCTGAAGGGTTTAGGTCAGTAGTTCTTAATTTTTGATATCTTCGATCCAGTTATCATCAAATGCTGCACAGAAGAATCTGCTAAACACCACATTGAGTGCATTTGTATTACAGGCAAAGTTTTAGAGACATGCAACAGTAGTACTATTGGAGAGAAATTTTAATTGCTCTGGCCTTAAAATATGCAATACTCCAATTCATAGTTGAAAGCACAGTTTATTGCTTCAGTAATCATAAAAAGAAGAGGTCATGAAAAATTGCAGTTGGACATTTAGGTAATTTACAGTTTTTTCAGTATTATACTAAACATCTCCATGTATAAATCTTTGTTCAAGTTTAGATTATTTTCCTAGGATAGATTCCTAGATCTCAGTCAGAAGTTATGAATATTTTTTAGTGCTTTGGTACACATTGCCAGATGGCTTTGCAGAAAGACTGTCAATTTTATATTCTTTTAATCGATTCCAATGCCTGTCTTGCCACATTCTTACCAGCTTTAGGTATTTTTACTTTTAAAAATCTTTGCACTGACATCTCATTTCATTTGGAAATTTGAGTTGTTTATATTTATTAGCTACTTTTTATGAATTGTATTTAGGTCTTTTGTTTATTTTTGTGAGCTTTTAAAATATTTTAGGAACCACCTGGCATTTTTCCAGAGAATCATTCATCATTCTTAAATAAATACATTTCTGTTGCTACTTATTCTTGTGCAAACTCAAATTGCCCATATGAGAAAAAAGAAATTGGCTAATTGCTATTCATTGTCTACAATTCAGACCGTAGACTCAAGATCTGGAGCAAACTTTTCTGTTTTGCTCCAGAGTATCCTGTAAAGTATAGCAAGATTCACCAGAGTGGTGGACAAACAGGCTTCACATCCATCAAGTTTAAGCAACTTTACAAGGATGCCTCAGTCTCTGAACTAAGTGTCCAAGGTGACATTATAAAGGCAGTAATATCCAGAGCATCAAAAATTTCTCCAAATTTAAGCAGTTAGCCTGGTCTTAGATGATCACTGTTGTCATAGTCCTAATTATAGTTCAATACATTTGTCATGTGGTTTACCTTTCTCTTGTTTGTATGTATATGTATGGAGGTAGTATGGTGTGTATGTAAACCTGTATACTTTTTTATAATTATACTGAATTTTTTATTCAGTTATTTTCCATCTCATTTACCCTCACAAAGTCTTTCTAAAAACAGTATTTAATAGGAAACCCTACACAACCTCTGTGCCTTACTGATGAAAGCACAAAAACTTTTGCTCCAATGATGCATAGATTCTTACCTGGAACCTAGTGAAGGGGAAACCATTTGAAGACCTTCCTTGAATTTGGGAACTTGGGAAAGAATGATTTTGGTGTCTAACTGGCAGTCGAGTCAGTATTTTTATAGTTTCACATAATTCATGGGTCTACCTTATACATTGGTGCAGAACAGTGTCCCCTGTTTCTGATTCTAATGGCAGCAATCCACAGCTAGATGTTGGGAGTATTTCCATAAGGGGTTGTTCATTTCTTGCCACAGCTGAGTTGATGAGCTATTCCCTTGGAACACTTCCACATGTGTACAAGTCAGTGTGATCATGTTGGTTAGACTGTGGCTTTGATAATCTTGTCTTGATGTGATGTTTTACATGTTTCATCTCATTTCTGGAAAACAACTTTGTCCCATAATGTCCCATACCTAGCTAGTGAAACATAATAATTGTTTTTTTTTTTATTTTACAAATGAAGAAACCAAGCATCACGAATAGAAATCCTTACCAGACAACTCAGTTACATGACTTTTCTCAGTTAGAAAGCTTCTTCCCCGGAGGTTGCCTTTCCCCATTAAATCACACTGAATTCCCTAAACGTGGCCATATTTAAATCAGTTGTCATTCTTGTGTCCAAATAACAGAGCTTAAAAGATCTGTTCTGTAGACCCCATTCTGCCAGATCTTGAAGAGAGTCACTCTGTAATGATCTGCGGAAGCCACTACATTCCCAAAGCACTCACAAAAACTGTG
This sequence comes from Ictidomys tridecemlineatus, assembly GCF_052094955.1. Lineage (NCBI taxonomy): Eukaryota > Metazoa > Chordata > Mammalia > Rodentia > Sciuridae > Ictidomys > Ictidomys tridecemlineatus. The sequence goes on from NC_135483.1 coordinate 29,425,832, forward strand.
CAGAATTTGTCACTAGAGTGAATATGCTGGAGGCTGACAATCGGTTCATAAAATAAAATTTGGTGTGGTGGGTATCTAATAGGGCAGTATTTATTCTAAATCTTCTTTCATAAACTTGAGAATAAGAAGAGCTAAATTTCCATTTGGGTGACTGGTATATTATACTTAAAATCCTTCCTGTGTAGCACAAATATCTTGAGAATGTGTGAAAATCCGAAGTCTAGAAGTCATCCTCCAAGTGTCATATCCACAGATGAAAAGAAATGAAGAAGAAATAGAAATTAGCATACTTGCAGGCCCAATACAACTTATTTTCATTATATATTTTTGTTGGCATTGATCTTCATGATAGATTTTCAAAAACATAATAAATTTGAGTTCAGAAGAAAACGTATGTAAATCCTTTCTATACCTTATGTTTTAATATTTTTTATTACATTGAGTTGAGTTTAAAGTCAGAACAAACTATTATGGACCAAAAAATATTTTCAGTTAATTTAAGCCTGTCTGTGGTCACATCTTGGCTAACCATCTTAAATCTTTGGTATTTGCAATATATTCTACATGTGAAATGGAACTGGCCAGAAGTAAAACCAACCAAACACTAGCAGAGATGTCATTCAAAAAGGTTTCTGAGAAAAATCTTTAGGATTGTCATCAGGGGCCTGAAAACATTATTAGTTGGAATTGGTATCACATAACCTATTGTCAGAGAAATAATTGTACAATTTGAAAAATTTTATATGACTAAGTATTCAGAAGCTTTGCTGAAATTCTGGAAGAGATACTAACCACCTTATGTAAATATTGAGTAACTTCCCTGATACACAATATCATATCAGCTCACAAACCCAATAACCATTGCATATTCACAGTTATATCAGAACAATAAATTGGGTGACACAAAATAGGCCACCTCAAAGGAGAGCTTACGGTCATTTTGTATAAATTTTCCATTAAAGTAGTGCACATATAATTTTCAACTATGTAGTCATGAAGAATTGAAATTGTGAATATGAAATGCTTTTGTTAAATAGCATTCATTATAGTTTTCTTCTAGCAGAACACTTTAAGAATCTAGTTAGCCTATTTTTCCATTCACTTAATTTTGATTTGCTTTTAAAAGAAACTCTAGGCTTTATATAAACGAAGCATAAACCAAATGAATTTTTTAAATGTAGCCAACAATGATTTTTCTTTAAGGAGTTTTGTAGTTTATTTACTGAGAAAACTTTGTAAAACTTTATAATTGAAGATTCTTTTAAAATATCCTATTTTATGTTAGGTATTCCTCTCTGCCCTCATTAGGTGTGTCTCATCATTAGAGATAATGTTACTAAATAGTTGTAACTTTACAGCTGCTTTGATTAATGATGGCTTGGACTAAGGTTTCATTGGGTAGGATTAACTATGTTTAAAGATGGCAAAATGCCATTATAACATTAATGCCAGAATTTAATGAGAACCAGAAGTTAACTTCAAGGACCTTTATAATTTAATATGAGGGCATGATCATGTTCTCATTATTTTAATGTAGTGTCCTATTAAAGTAAGTTATTCTTTTTATCTTTTTTCTAGCAAACATCTATTGAATATCGACATGTGCCAATCACTGTGCTAGGGTCTTGAATGTGACCATTTTCCATCCTCCATAGAAACAGATCCTTTCCAATCAGAAAACGAGAAGTGCCTCCCTTAATTTAGAAATCTCAGGTCTCCCTAAATCTTGGATGGCTCTGGTCTCCTAAAACGTATATTTGGCTACTCTGGTTTCTTTTGGTATCAGTCACTGTCTCTATTGCCTAGATTGCAATGAAAAGGTCTAAGATAGTGAGTTTTGTAGGTGTGGGGAGGTTGAAGAGTATCAATTAGAATTGGATGTGCATCAGTGGTGCTGATTACTGTGGCATCTAATGGTTGCACCCCACAGGAACAGAAAGCAAGCTTTGTAGAACTAAGAGATCCCACAGAGGTGGGGACTGTAGGAGAGGGAGAATAACTGTAGAATGTTTTCCAAGTTGACTGAAGAATCTTTCTGTGCTGAAGGTGTACAGCAGTGACTTACCTTCTGTAAAATACCAGAGATTCTAAAAGCCCTTTTCTCTCCTATAAATCCCACGGATCCTATGTGGTTAGAACCTACAGAGGGCAGTGGACCAAAACCAAATGTCTTGTGCTCCTAATTTTTTTTTCTTCCTTCAATCTTATGCATACATATATGCAAAGAAATACTGAAACCCTCTACATTAAGACTATAGACCATAACCACAAAGTATAAGATGTACAATATGGCAGAGGGAAAACTGTACCCCAAAACTCCTGGTGGAGGAAAGCCAACTATTTAGTTTGTGGTCTGGGCTTCCAAGTTGCTAAGACAAGAAAAAAGGAATAAATTGGTGTGATTTTTCTGGTAGTAAAATAGTATATCAGAATAAACAAGTGTTCTTTTTGTTCGTGAACAGCTTGTCTAGGAGTTTAGAAAAGAACTCATAGACACATAATGCTGTCCCCATGAATTGTTATAGAAAGTTAAAAAGCATGGCACATATGTCATTTCACATACTGGTGTTTGGAGAACGTAAAGGGAATAATGTTAACAGCAAGACTCCCTTCCTCTGGGACAGGGAGAGGGTAGTTTGAAACTTCTGGTATATTTACTGTAGATAGGTGCTTATTTTCTTTCGACCCACTGACATGTGGAGCAGTAGAAAGATGTAAAGATGTCTAGTAAAGGGTAGCATTGTTAAAAGTAGGAGGGGATAAATGGAATTTTTGTGGCAGGATGATATTTGAAAGACTGATCTGGCCGCTGGGAGGTTTTTAAATATGCCAGTTCCCTGTAACAGGAAGATCAGTCTCTGTTTTAGACAGCATATCCAATTTAGTAAATTATTATTATTCCGTCAAAATTAATGTGAACAATTTTCTCTTTGAGGCTGCTTTTTCCATAGGTGATGTTTTCCAGATGGGCTTTGTGCAAAACTCACAATGTTTTGTGTTTTCTTTCCTAAAGAAAGGGCCTTTTCTGACGTCTCTCCTTTTTAATTCTCCTTCCCCCATTGTAGGGAAGAGAACACCCAAGGCAAAGGAGAAGAGGAACAAGAAGAAGAAGAGGAAGCTGATAGAAAGAGCTCAAGAGCAACACAGTGTCTTCCTAGCTACAGACAGAGCAAACCAATAAAAGATGTGTATGGTGTCTGGGGGCGGGGTGTTGTTTTTGCAAAGGTGCACAAAGCTACTCTCCACTCCTGCACACTGGTGTACAGTGTTCTTAGTAACATTGTGAAAGGAGGAGCCCCAAGCATGGTCTCTGGGTTATTTATGCTTTGATTTGAATCTGGAGCCTGCAAAGGCAGGAGCTCATTGACCTTAACCAGTGGAAGCTGTTATAAGTGCATGACCTGTGATTGACTGGGCGCATGCGGGCACTGCGGACATGCGGGAGGTGAGGCTGTTGACCACCACTGGAGAAGGCGCTTGTGCCTATTTATGTGAAAGAAGATGCTCAGCAGGCGAAGTGCTATTCACTTGTGACCTTTATTTCTCACATTGTGCATTTTCAAGGATAAATGTCCGTGGATATTTGCTTAGCGTTACCACATGGTGTTCTCAAGCATCTGTGACCTGCAAACTGTCCTGTGATGAGGCTGCTTCTTAGCTGGGGATATGCAACAGAAATTCCTGTTCAGTTTCAGTGCCGTGCTAACGTGTACATATTCTGCTGGGGCTACATACAAAGTCCTATTTACTGTATATTTATGCTTTCTTGTGTGTAATAAGTCATACCTGATTAATATGATGTCACTTTGTTTCTAGTGGTTTCTAACCATTGTCTGGTAAAATGACTTAGTTTTGCAAATTGACAAATGTTTTGTTGCTTCTTGGAACTTGTTTTTGTGTGTTTGGGCTTATTTCTCATTGTAAAGATAGGATAAGCTAATTTGTACATAGTCAAATGACTGGTGTCAAAGTTTCAGTATCAGCAGACCTTCCCCAGTCCGTGTGTCCCACAAAAAAAGCAGCATGTGACATCTGGCCATCAGAAGCCAGAACTCTGAGTCTATTATGTGATGGCTTTATGAAGCATGAAGAACTATATGCAATTGTAGTACTCACAGTGTAGTTTATTTCTGACTTAAAAAAAAAGTTAACCCAATCCCTGACTTTGAATGGCACCTACCAATATTCTTGGCCCTCTCTAAATTTGTATCATGAAACCAGGAACAGAATTGAGGAGAAAAATGGTTGAATTGCTACAACTGCTGGTCAGATGTAAACAGGTTTCCAGTAAGCCAGAATCCATTTCAAATCCAAAACAGAGGAACTTGATAGAAACTTCCCAGTTGACTTACAGAGCAGTTGTTTCATAAACATCACTGTCCACTCAGGGCAACAGGTTATCAGTTAAAAATTGGCTTCTTTTAAAACATCATTACCTTCCTGAGTGATCCAGGAGAAAATTAGGACACTAAATAAATGGTTGTAGATTATTGAGGAAATAACCAAAGTAAGGTAAAACCCTTTTTTCACCTTGCATTGGCAAAACTACCTCTTCATTTTTGTTAATGTTTGAGTCAAAAGCATCTTACAGATACGTATAAATGTCATATGCATCATTATGAAAATATTGCTATGAGATAATAATAAGCCATATATGAATGTTGTATACAACTTTAGGGTTTGCATTTAATCCTAAAGTGCTCACCTCCTTTCATGTCTATTTACACTATATTCCTATTTACTAAGTGGGGAGGGGTCTCCTTTATATAGTGCTTCATTGTTAATAAGTTGATGCCTGTTCTGTTTCTGTTCTTTTGTGCATTAAAAACTTTAAAATTTATTTTTGTGGATTTTTTACTTTAGGAATACATTTAGGAAAAAATGCAATATTTTTACAGCCCTCTCTCCAAATAATGGTCCTTAAAAATTTTTTAAATCTATTAGTATTATTTCTAGGGTATGTTTCACTATAAATTATAGTAGTTTAAAGTGACAATTTGAGACCCAGAGTGCTTGAGTTACAATCTGGAGTAGACTAGGATAAATCTCTCCAGGACAGTTTTGGTATCTGTGGAGATCACAATACTATGTGCATGTAGGGCTGTTTTAAGGATTAAAATATGTAGTCAGATTGCCATTCATGTCGATTCCACATCAGTGTACTCAACCAACTGTGAATCAAGAATATTTGAAAAAAATTTTGTACTGAACATGTACACTTGTCATTGCCTAAATAGTACAGTATGACAACTATTTATGTAGCACTCATATCAGGAGTTGCAAATAATCTAGAGACAAAGTAAATGGGAGGATATGCATTTTATGCAGATACACCATTTGATATGATACAAGCATCTTTGGATTTTTATCATCCATAGGGACTCCTGGAACCAATGCTGCACAGATACCAAGGGACAACTATGAGAATTGTCTTTTGAGGAATATATTTGGTGAAATGTAAAACGTGTGCTCATCACAGCGTGGTATATTTTAAGTACTACACAAGTTATTACCTGTTATCTTGTCCATTGGACATTTTGTTCTTTCAAAAATATTTATCCTTACCAACAACAATATATTTATAAAAATTTTGGTATCTTTAAATTTATTGATTGGTGCCTAATTATTATTTGCTAAAACTTACATTCTCATGGGAATTTATTTACATCTACTTGATTTCTGTCTCCTTGTTGTAAACAACATATATAAACTGAACTCTTTACATGTAGTTGGGATACAGTCGGGGCACCAATCTAAGTATTTCAAACAGGAAATTTAACATCATAAATTGATTATGCAGGTGATACATGAGTCAAGAAACCTAGGGAGTAGCAGCAACAGGAAGCCTCTGTCACCCTTAGGGTGAAAAGGGTTACCTAAAAGGTAGAATTTCCAGAACTCAGATGCCCAGGCCCCCCCACAGAGAAATAGATAGCTGGGACAGGAGCTGGAACCAAGGACAGAAAGCTTGTCTGGTAGGAGCTGAAGTCCTAGAGATGATCTGGTCACTATGAGAAATATTGTTTGAGCCAAAGTGAGAGGGAAAAAATATGGACGTCTCCCTTTCCCTCAGTGTCTGCCGTCGTTCAAACCTGTTGAAAAACCAGTGGGCAAAGGTAACACAATGTTCTGTGATGCAGAGGGTAACTCTAAGAGCAAATAGATGATCAGCAGAACCACCAAGGCCTGTCTCCAAAATTACTCCTCTTCCAGCCTTCATAGTTAAAAGTATCTTTTATCTATTTTGTTGCTTAAACAAACGCTCTTGTATTTATCATTAACTTCCGTGGTTCCCTGTATAGGATCAATTGCTAAATTCTAATGAATCTACCGTAGAGACATCTCTTTACTTTCTTTCCATCTCTTCCATTTTTTTCTTTTGTCCTAGGCCTGGTTCTCTGTCTCTCTAGGTTATTTTATTATTCCTAAATATTATTCTCATCCCTAGCTTACCTTCCTCCAATTGTACCTTTGTTTTTACCAGTTGTCTTATCTGTCCAGCTGTTATTTTGCTAAATACCTCCCTGTTCCTTAGTCTTTAAATTTTCCCACATTGGATGCTATGCTCTTTTAACAATTGAATGGACTATAATGATTATTTTTGTAAAATCTTCAGTTGTTCCTTAATGGTAAACTTTGACATGCTCAGTATCGTAGCTGATACTTTTGGAATCATGACGGTAGAAATATAAGTGCAAATACAGCTTTAAAAATAGACAATAAACATGTTAAATCAGATTAAGAGGATGAGCAGTCCAAAAAATATGTTAAATAAAGGTTTAGAAAGATTCCCATATGAATCTATGACAAATCATAGATTCGAATCAAACTGCCACGTGCTGCCACCTTCCGCTCTAGCAGACATTGTTAATCATATGCTTTTAACCTCTGAGTAAAACACAGAACACTTTCCAACAGTGGGGTTCCAAAGGAATACCACCAACAGATTGGAATTGAGAGTCACAGCTTTTTGCTTCCCAGGTTCAAGTTAATGCCTTCAAGAATGACAATTGTCTTTATCTAGGAACCCTCCTTGGAGCATTCCATGTTGTATATTTTTAAACTTTTAGATGAATATATCCTTAAAGACAAAAAAGCAAATTCATAACTCTGGGATTATAACCAGAGTGTGTTTATTTAACTTCTGATTTTACTATAAAAATTCATGCAAATTTTGCATTCTACTCAATGAAGTGTCTTCATTTTAAATGCAAAATGGTTCCCCCAGCATTCCCAAGAAATCACCTTCCAGAAGATGTACCATGTTTATTAGGACCTGAGTTTCTCATTACTCCTTGGCACATAGCCACATATGAGAGAAAGGTATACCCCTCTTTAAGAAACTGACAGCAGTCCTTTCATAGAGGCTTTGCGCACTAACTCCTTTTTGGGTTTTATAACCTCAGCTCAGATGGTGGCATGCTCTTCATATGCACATCCAGTTTTTATTTGATTCTTCTAGCTCCCTCTGTCTTGCTAGTTTAGTTGTGATTCAGCCATAAACCTTCTTCCCCGTGTCTTTTTTAGCATGCACACAAACCTTTTTCTGTAAAGAGCCAGAGAATAGATATTTTAAGCTCTGTGGACCACATAGTCTAAGTCTCAACTAGATTCTGCTAATGTGCCTGCCCCAAAGCAGCCATATTCAGCAAGTTAATGAAAGGGCATGACTATGTTGCAATAAAAATTTAAAAGCATATTACATAGTTATTGTGTGTTATGATATATCATGACTCTTGATTTTTCCAACCATTTAAAAAATTTTAAATTGTTAGTTTACCATCCATGAAAAAGAACATGACAGTCTGGATTTGACCTCCAGTCCGAATTTGTTGACCCCACCATGGAATACAGGTGGTTGGTTAATGTACTAATATTCTTGCAGACTCTAAGAGGCTACCTTCATCTCTTTCTCCACGATCCACACTGCCCCAGGAGGAGTCCAATAACAAAGGTGTTGAATGCATATGTCATTTTAATAACTTGGGTGGTTAAAATAAGGGATAAGTCTTAACTTTATATTGCCATTCTTGATATCTCACTCCACTTTTAGTTTTCTCTCTTATTGTCCATAGGCTATGTTTAATTTCAGGGCCAGACCTAATGTGAAATAGTAACTTAAAAAGCAAAATTATTTTTTCCAGTTTCTCTGACTTCCTCATTGATGTGAGTAGCACATTTACCTCCCAGTGTGACCTCGTTCCTGCATTTGAATCAGAGAACCGTGGACTTTGTCTTCTATTTCTTCCTCAGCGAGGCCTCTTCATCCTTCCTCTGTGATACATGTCAGTGGTATTCTCTTCCCTTGTTCTTCAATATAGGTGAATTGATGCTGTGGACTCATTTTAAACCCAGCCAAGAAGACACTTTAAAAATGATTATTCAAAGTATTTATTGGCTTCTTTACTGTGCTTATGAGACCCATACTTCCTTCATTGTGCCTCCCCTTATCTTAGTACATGTTCCTTATTAGTATTTGGCACCCATGTTCTGTCTTAGCCTAAGAAAGTTGAGTATGCACCAAATGCCTTTTAAGCATAAAACCTTGTCAATAATGATGGCAGATAATGATTGACTGATAGGTAATTTTTTAGGCCAATGTTTGGTATTATCATGAGGACTTCTATGGAGTCAGAAAATGTAACATAATAAAGGCAGGCATGTCAGAAAAGCATCTCTGGGGAAGTATTCCTTTGACATGAAGTCTGAGTGATGAGCATATGAAAATCTGGGAAATAACAGCACAGATACTGGAAAGATCTAGTGCAAATGTCCCGAGGAGCAAACAGGGTCAGGATGATCAAAGTACAGACAAAAGAGAGGAAATTTTGGAGTACAGTCAGGAGGAAATGGAACCAACATAAGGTCAGGAATAATGAAGGACCATGAAAGCTTGTATTTTATTCTAAGTTCTGGGAATAGCATTGGAAGACTTAAAGTAGAGGAGTGATGCACCCCGATTCTTGTGCCCTTTGCACTTGGTCTGCTGTGTAGAAGATGGATTTTCAGACTGAAACACAGAGACACAAGATAGCAATAATTATTACAATGATCAGGTAATATTATTAATATGAGCTAGTGAATAGAAGAAAAGAAAGAAAAGTGGCTTGATCCAGGTTATACTTTGGCAGAAGAGTACTCAAGATTTGCTTAATTGAGGGCTGGGATTGTGGCTCAGCAGTAGAGCGCTCGGTCTAGCTTGTGCAAGGTACTGGGTTTGATCCTTAGCACCACATAAAAATAAATAAAATAAAGGTATTATGTCCAACTACAACTAAAAAATATTTTTAAAAAAAGACTTGCTTAATTGAATGTGGAGTGAAGAAAGAGAAGGAATCAAAGATGTCCCCTAGGTTTCTTGTCCTAAGCAGTAGGGCATTTAGGGGACATGGAGAAGACTAGAGAATAAGCCAAGTCATCTCTCATATGCTAAGATTGAGATGAGTGGTATGTCTAGGCAGAGACAGAAGAAATCTGGAGTCTAAGGAAGGAGTCAGGGCTAAAATTTTGGGATATATCAGTATATAGATGGTGCTTAGACTCATGGAACTCTATGGGGTGATCCAAGGGGAGAATGTTGAAAGGAAAGAGAAGATAATTCTAGACACTCAAACCTTCAGTAATAACCAGAGCATGAGACAACATAAAACGATAGTGAAAAAGTGTCCAAGGAGGAAAATCAAGTGCTGGTCGTCACTAAGAGTGATCAAGAAGAGTTGGGATTCAAAGTTTACAGAGTTTCCTTCCCTCTGTTTCAGAATAAAAATCTTGGGAAAAGTGAAGGACAATTAACAAAAATTTGTAATAATTGAGGGTTTTGGTCTTCTCAAATTTATTTCCTATTGTATATTCCAACAGTGAAACTTAACGATGGTTTGTAATCTCTTGAAAATGGTTTCGATGTAGAAAGCACTGAAAATATGTCAATACTTAAAAGGTTTGGAAACTACTCTTCACATAAATGTGATAATGATACTTAATTTCAGGTTACCGTATCACCTACCAATTTCATCTACATTTATGATGAAATAATTATCTCAATGACCCTACAAAGAATTTTCCTTTATTTCTTTCAAATTCAATAAAACATATCAAGTGAGCAGCAAAACAAGCATTCTGTGAATTACAGGTCCTTGGGTTTGTAATTTTCAACATGAGGATTTTTAAACTTGTAATTATTGAGTTACTCTGGTAGCAGCTGTCTGATGTAAGAGCATACGTGTTTGAACAGAGTTATATATTGCACGTGCACACAATCATGGTATTTAACAGGAAAGCAAGATGGTGGTAAGTGTACTTTTTTTCAGTTTTCTGTGTAAAATGGGACACTGAAAGTTCTAAATACTTGCATTCCATTTTAAAATTACATAAATGTGTTCCTAATCTTATTCCCTATTACACATGCTTGTCCTGTTTGCTCAATTCTACATAAACTACGTGGAAGGACTCAGTGTGGTAGAGACTTCTTTCAGTTATTCACAGCCTGTTCTCTCTGATGCACCAAGGAACATCCAGTTTTTCAGTCCTTTTGAGTTATATGGGTCCTGGGATGCTTTTAATCACTGGGGTTGGGATGGGAGTTATGTGTCAATTCAGGGTTGGGCACTTAAGAGCAGATATACATCCTTTATGATCTCTTTTTCCTTTGTCCAAGATCGCAAGAGTAGAAAAGCCTGGATCTCTGAGCTACTGAATTGAAAATAGTTGCCTTGCATGGCTTCCCAAGATTAATCAGAATTTTCCCAAGAAAAAACATGAATATTTATTGTATTAAGTCAGTGATATCATGGGGTCATTAGTTAAGTTTATGGATTTCTCTGTAATTCAGTTTTATGGTTTGCTTTTTCTAGAGATCAATAAACTATCTTACTTAATTGAAATCTGATCAGTAGATACAGAAAAGCAGAAAAATCAAATTATTTGAGCAATATAATCACACAAATTTAGAACTAAAATACATGTGCATCTACTTTTTAAAAAAAATACCTTTATTTAATTATTTTATTTTTTATGTGGTGCTGAGGTTTGAACCCAGGGCCTCACATGTGTGAGACAAAAATTCTACCACTGAGCCACAATCCCAGCCCCTGTATATCTACTTTTAATGAAGTATCTCCAATAACAGATCGATAAATATTCTAGTAATGATAATACAACTTGACAACTTTTTCAGAGATTTATATAATATTAGGAGGTCAAGAAAGTACATCATCACTACAAATTATCTCCATATGCCTACTCTATGCAATAAATAGAGGCAAACTGTGAAATGGTATCAGTGATGGCTTATAATTATTCTATTAATGAGGTTGATTCCTGGCTGTATTCTTTCATATCGTATCATTGACCACCCTCACCACAAAACATGGCTCCATCCAAATCCCATCTTTTTATGGACTGAACTGTGACCCCATCCTCAAACTTGACAAAATCCATTGTTGAAGCTCTAGTTCTCCATGTGATTATATTTGAGCTGGGCATGGTGGTGCATGCTTATAATTCTAGTGACTCAGTCGATGGAGGCAGGAGAATGACAAGTTTGAGGCCAACCTTGGCAATGAGACCCTGTCTCAATGTAAAAAACAAAAATGGCTGGGATGTAGTCCAGTGGTAGAATGCTATTGAGTTCAATCCCTAGTACTTCAAAAATAAGGTTTAAAAAAGTGATTGTGTATGGATACAGGACATTTATGGAAGTAATTAGGATTTAGTGAGGTCATAGGATGAATTCCTAATCCAATAGGACGAATATTCCTATAAGAATGGGAAAAGAGGGCTGGGTTGTAGCTCAGTGACAGAGCGCATGCCTAATACTATAGTGTAAGGCACTGGGTTTGATCCTCAGCACCGCATAAAAAATAAACAAAATAAAGGCATTCCGTCCATACACAACTACAAAAAAAAAAAAAAAAGAATGGGAAGGGACATGGAGAATCTGGGCACATAGAGGAAAGGCCATATGAGGATGTGGATGGCTGTCTCCAAGTCAAGGACAGAAGCCTCTGGAGAAACCAAACATGCCAACACCCTGGAGTCTCAGACTGTCAGTCTTCAGAATTGTGAGAAATACATTCCTGGGGTTTAAGCTACCCAGTCTGTTCTCTTCCTTTATGGCAGCTTAACAAACTAATATACCATCTTTCACAAGGGAAAATCACCTCTTTGATCACCTCCCTGACTTGTCGTTCATTGATACCCTCCTCCGGAATTTCTATAGCGAATATAATTTGAAACTTAGCAATACTTTCAAATAAAATACCTTAAATTTTCTTCAGCAATTGAATATTTTTTTGTTCCATTAACTGGACTGTAAACCCCTTGGAGGAAGAGCCCATGTTCTATATCCTTTTTAATCAACATAATTATATAGAGTAAATATTCAGTAAATATTTGGTCAATTGAGAGGATTATATTAATGATCTAATATTTTCTTATAGATTTTTGTAATTACCAAAGTATGAACCAGCCCAGAATCCTACAAGAAAATTCTTGTGAGGATTAGGGAGATAAAATTTATATTATTTGTTACTATTTTTTTTCAGTTACAATATTAAATTTCTCTAAAAGATGTGATTATTACACTAATAATTATTTCCTATTGTTTTTTGAAGATAATTGTGCTTCTGTGATCTTGCTCAGTGTTTGAAGGGATACTAAAAAGGAATCAGGGCAATTTATCTCTTTTAATTGACTCTCAATTTATCAGATGAGTTCCCAATTCCATGTAGTTTACAAAGTGATATACACAGTGGAAGTTTTAATTAGAGGAGTAGAACATCTGTTTTAAGTGTGACAATTTTGCAATGAACCAAGTGACCTGAGATGGATTGCTACAGGTTTTCTTTGTAATGAGAAAATTTGGACTTGCCCATTTTCAATCATGCGATATACTGAGTTATAAAGAAACAGCACTATCATCCACGGGTTCATTAAAACAGCAAGTCCAGCATCCTATGTATCTCTTTCTCTCTTGGTTCTACCCCTGCGTGCTGCCAGTTTGTGTGTGTCTCTGAAAACACAAATTATTTTGTCGTGAATTTGTAGGTAAAACAATTCCTGAAGGTTCTCCATGTTCTCTAGTTTGTTCTTAGGTTGCATTATTAAGAGCTTATGCAGCATCAACATTGATCAAATGGAAAAAAAAAAAAGACTCCCCATCAATGTACAGCTCTAAGCAAAACCACTTACAGATTATATAAATGTATGTTGGGGGGGTGGGGCGGGGTGCATGTTAATGGCACCAGTGCCCAGGTGGCCAAATTTATGTCCATCCTCTTGATCTGATAGTACAGAGAGCTTGGGGAAGAACTGGTAATGAACCAGGCTGAAAACAGATGGCAACTCCATGTGTGTATGCTGCTGAAAACCTACAAAGGGGAAACATTAAATACATGTCTTTAAATTTAAATTAGTGCATTTCCAAAACACAGGCTGCTGAGCTTTTGAAAATTGGCTAGCCGAATGTGTTTCATCTTATAGTTTTGAACTCTGATGTGCTTTGTGGAGTAGCAACAGACAAAATGGATGGTATGTTAGTTACCCTTTCTTTAAGCTCCTCAATATCAGTGGTGCTCCACTGTAATTAGGTGTTTGTGTGGAGTCCTTTGTCATTAAATTTGCTACACCCTAATTAGGAAATTTGGAAAATTCAAAAGACCACCATCTAAAAATTGGCATCAATTATTAAATATGTTTTCTTAGACTTTTTATATATATATTTTTTTCCTCTGCAATACTGATTTGAGTTTAGTGGTGAAATGATTTATTTTAAAACATTTTTTTTTGATATTTAAACAAACAGTATTTTATCAAAATGAACTAAAACATATGACATTCTACTGGTTGCATCTCTACTCAGGATGTTTTGGAGGTAGTTGGGTCTGAATCTCTCCAGAAATGATTATTTCTTTGATTTATACTCAGAGACAAATAAAACTGGTACTTAAATGCCAATCCAAACACATTCCAGAATAATTTTGGGGAAAAGCTACCAAAAATTTTCCTATGATTCTCTTAGGGTTTTGGATTATTTAATATAAAAGTATATTAAAAATAAGTCTAGCTGAAGGTTGATTAAAATTTAAGGCATATCCAGAGCTTGTTCTGGGCTCCCCAGGCAATGGAGTTATAGGAAATCAGGGCCTAGGCCAAGATGAGCAGGAGTGATTCCCTCTGCCTCATTCCTCACCTTGCCCTCCATAAATTTTTGTTCTGATATTTCCTGAGCAAGTCCCTCTACATTCTTCCAGGTGAGCTCAAACTGCCCAAGTTCAAAGTGTATTCAATTTAAATCTGACATTCCTGAGTTTACCCAAAGTGGCAGGACTTCTGAGTGGGGCCGGTTTCATACTTCTGTATGGACTTACTTCAGTAGGTCCTGGTTCTATTCTTTCTCCTTCCTAGATTCTCATTTATTCTCATTCTTTCTCTCCCTCCCTCTCTCTTCTCTCTCTCCTTCACTGTCTCTGGTAACCAAACGTGTATGAACATGTCTGACAAAGGCAGTTTCTTCCAGGATCAAGTGTCTACTGAAACTAAATCAAACTCATCTTTCTATTGTCTTGTTTGATATTTGACATAAAAATGTGTGTCTGCTTAATTTCTTTAAAAGCATTTATAAAGCATAAATTAACATTAAATACCAAGCAATATAACTTACATTAAGATATATAAGACCTGACTGTGCATAATCTTTATTTGCTTTAAAAACACTCCTAAAGTCTTACAAGATACCAGGTCTCATACTATTCATTGGGAGGGAGGACATAGGAAAAATACATGGTCTATGACTTCAAGCAGCATGAAATAATATAATATAAACAGAAGTGCAAAGAAGCATGGGATAATTGGAATACAAAGTGTTAAAGTTACAGCTAACACATGGAAAGGTTCTACTACCATTTTCAATGAGATTGGATTTTATCAATTTAATAGCAATTAATTTACCAATTAATGAATGAGTAAAGAAAATATGGTACAGATATGCAATGGAATACTATCCAACTGTAAACAAGATAAAATACTGTTACTTACGACAACATGAATGGGACTTTGAAATAAGCCAGGCACAGAAAGACAAATACACACTCTCATGTGGAAGCCAACAAAGTTGATTTCATACAAGTAGAGAGTAGAAAGGTGGCCATTAGAGGCTGGGGAGATAGAGACATGTTGGTTAATAGATACAAAACTACAATTAGAAGAATTAAGTTATAGTTTTCTAGAACACAGTTGGGTGGTTATATTTAACAATAATTTATATTCCTGGAAGACAGGAATTTGAATATTCCCTACACAGAGAAATGATAAGCATTTAAGGGAATAGTTATAAATTTTGCAGAATTGATTACTGCACATGGTATACATCTATCAAAATATCACACTATTCCATGAATAAGTACAATTATTATATGTCAAAATAAAAAATAGTTCTATCATCTTAAAATATAAAAATGCAAAAAAGAATATTAAAACTATCTATGATCTCTTCTCTCAAAAAAAGCATTACTTTGAACATTTTAGGGCCTGGGATATGGCTCAGTGTTTATGTACCCCTGGGTTCAATCCCTGGAACCAAAAAAAAGAGTAAACTTTGAACATTTTGGTGTGTTCCCACTTTTTAATGTATTTGTATACTAAAAATAATTAGAAGGATACTGATTTAAATATAACTCTATAATTCTTTTATAAAAATTTGCCTTATCTCAAAATGATGTAGATAAATACTTAATGTGTTATGTGAAAATAAATCATTTATTTATTAAATGCTTAAACTGATTCCAATGTTTGCTATTACACTTCTGTGAAATTCAATCCATACATTGAACTGGACCTGAAAATGCAATCCCTTCCCTCAAATAACTCATTTCCAGTAGAGAAGATTGACTTGTAAGCAGGATCAGTTCCATAATTAGTGAACTGTAGGATAACTGGAAATGCAGAGCATGCCCCTTCTTAAAAAATAGGAATTTCAAGGGAGGCAGAACAAAGCATTAAAACCAAGAGCCAGTCCCTGCTAGGTACATACCCTGTGCCACTGCACAGTCACATGCCCACAAAGTCAGTCTTAAGATGTAAGCATAAATGTGATTTGGTACAGAATGATACCCTAATGGAAGTGAGTCTTATAGCATAAAAGGAACACAGTGGAATATGGACTTTCATCTGGATAGTTCTTGTGTCTCTCCCAATTAGCATGTAGTAATCAAAATAAATCTGGCTGCTTTTAACAACAACAACAACAACAACAACAATCAAAAAAACAAAAGGCAATGAATCATACCTGCAAAGAAAGCAATAGGCTTATGTAGGCCGACTACATCCACTAACTAGACATTTGATAGCATGTGTCATTTTAAACACTGACTTCAACATTTGGAGAAGAAAATCATTTTCATATATGAAGACTAGTGAGGCGGACACATGGGATGAACATCAATATGTTTGTGATTTGTTCCCTGATCTATGGGAGCCAAGGAAACTTACATTGTATTCCTTTTTTCCTAACCCAGTCAAGACAATATAATTCTAAGAAAGCAAATGAAAAATATTCCAGCACAGGACATCAATAGTTTTTTACAATAAGAGTGAACAGACCAACAGACCTTTTGGCTTTTCTTATTTGGATTAACTTCAATGTCTAAAAGTTGCTAAGTAACACTTTTAATAATAAGAGATTTCAAGGCCAGGAAATTAATGATCCGTGACCCTATTTAAGAGAAATATTAGTGCATCGTAAGGCGAGATGGCTGAATACAGTAATGGGAACTGTGGGTAATACACTTAACCACTTTCATGTGCTACTTTTTCATTGCTGCTCACAGTCAATTTGGCATGACACTATTTTTTTATTAGATCATTTATGGAGATTATTTCATCATTATCTCAAGTTAGCTAATAATTACATGGGAAAATAATGATACAGAGAGGAGAACTATTGTGTAGTCATTATCACTTTGAAACAAAGTTATTTCTAGATCTGATAAATGTAATTTTTACAACATACTCAGTGCAACTGAACTTTTGCAGTATACATCTTGTGGGCTCATTTCAATGAAACTAAACCAATACACACACATACCTGCACATGTGCACGCACGCACGCACACACACATGCACAAGAACCTTTTGCAACCTTCTTCCTGGGCTGGAAACATTTATTCACTCCGCCTTGGACCTCAGCAACTTGGTCCTCCCCAGGAAATTTCAGCCAAGGCCTCAACCACCACACAAAGAGGTCACAACCTGGGCAGAGAACAATTTGAAGGTCTCCTGAAGCCAAACTTGGCTAAAACTCTGTAAGTTTGAAGCAAAAAGAAACTTCAAAGAAGCAAACAGCTTCTGTGGATTAGTGGCCATGGGAGCTTCAAGGGTGAGTAAAACTCTCAACTGGAGTTAAAAAAAAAATACAAAATCTTGGCTTGAACTCATTCTGCTGAAAGCACAAAGAGTTTCAGAGGATGCATGTCACCTTTTAAAACAAATGATTAATAACTTTATAAAAGACATTGAATTTTTCATATGAGAAACTGATTCCAGGGGCAATTTACCATCTAGCATTGGCAGTTAGACCACTAGACTTCATGTCAGCCTGTTTTTTATGGCCTCTGAGAGTGGAGACCTTAGAGAGAGCTGGGAATATTTTAGGGAGCTCAAAAAGAAAGTCCTTGGGGTGTTTCATTTTGGCTGAGAAGCTAGGATCATAGACCTATGTTTTAAAATTATTTTTCCTGTAGAAACAAAAATTACTCACAAGTTACCTATATCTCAGCTTTATTTTATTTTGTTTTTATGTGGTAAACCGGAGGTTTAGTACCAAAAAGTAACTTATTCTCCCTTCTGATAGCCAGAGGAAGATGGTTGAAGATGACCGCATGGAGAATTATGACTATTCCCACTATGAACCTCAGGTTCCTCATCTGTGAAACGATTTAACAATCTATTGGGAGTGTCTAGAAACCCAATGAACTAATGTATAAAGTATTCCATACATGACAACAATTTTATAAATACAAACAGTTAATAAATACAGTATATTAATTATGTCAGTGAACCTTAATGCAATATCTAGCCTTATGCTTAACTGACCAGGCTTCATAAGAAACATTTGGTGAATAGGTGCTGATTCCCTTTTCTCTATATACTTCAAATATTTATTACCTACATAAAGACAGATGTTCACCCCATATGCTAATGGCTCTTGGGACAATTGTTCTTGAAAACCATCCTAGTCTGAGCCACCCTATGGTAAGACACTTTCTATTATTAATTTTCTCTATGATATGCAAGCATCCATTATTATTATCTCTCTGTTCAAGAGTAATAAAAGCTCCTAGATTGGTTTCAATTTCTATTTTCCTTCAAAAATTTGCCTTATGACCCCAAATTTTATACAAGCTACTATACCCTTATTTTAAATGCTCATACAGAATTAAGGAAACAAAACTGTGCATTGCTTACAGTTTTCAAGTGTGAAGAAGAGTTTATTGAATATAGGAAAACTGGTCAGTTGGGGACAGAAGTGTTAAGGAGAATTTTACATATGTATTTGGAGACTTCAAAAGCTTCAAGTGTATACTATCAAAATTTTAATGAATTTAAAATTGGAGACGATCAAAAAGTGAATTATTCTGATTGAAGCCACTTTGAAGAAATGGGCAAAAATTATTCATAGAAGAGAAAACCAAATGACCAATAGACACAAAAAGATGTTCAACTCTACTGGTAACAGGGAAGTAAATTCAAACCACAGTGAAGTACCATTTTACACTCTTTGTATTGAAAACATTTTTAGATATAGATTAGTGAGAATGTGGGAAATAGGAATTCATACACTGCTAATGGTAATGTACAAGGCTACAGTCACTTGGGCAGAATATTTGGTTAATGTCTGCAAAATGGAAGTTTTGCATGTTTGATGATCCAGCAATTCCATTTCCAAGTATACCTATATACTAACCATATTTATACTAGCCATAGTAGAAATAAATTATGGAATATTCACATGCTGATGGAAGAATATAAGCAAAGAAGTGGCCAAACTAGCTTTATATATACCAACAGAAAGGGATCTTTCACATTTGTAGGAAAATCTGGTTTCCAGAATACCTAGTCTAATGTCTTTTACACGGAGTTTAAAAACACACAAGCAACACTGTACACACTTTTTCTATGTATGTATGCATATGTAGTAAAAGTGTAAAGGGGTGTCTGAGGTTGGCAGACATCAGATGCGGAATGGAAGTCACTTCTTTTCAAAGAGGATATAGTTAGGAGAGAGATGAGAGGGTCAGGTACATAGATGTCAATTTATTGATAATGTTTCACTTCAGAAGCTGGGTTTATATTTTATTACGTAAACGTTACTGTATTTGAAACATCTCACAATATTTTTTCAGGAATTTGAAGTATGGGATAGAACAAGGATTTGACCAAGTTCAGTTAACTCCAAAGGACTAGATTCAGGACATTGGGGGACGGAGGGTAGAGAAGTGCCTGCAGGCAGAAAGGTCACTGAGGACACTCCGTAATAGGAGGGTATCTTCAACTTCACTTTGAAATCAAGACCTCATATGATTCCCCTTCTTATTGGTTAGTGGTAGAAAAATTCAGGTTCAAGGTTTATCTGGTTCATTGACATAGCCCCATGCGGCACATAGTCCGTGCTCAGCACACAGTGGGTATTTCACATGCTGGATGGGTGAACAAATAGATAACAACACAAATGGGCCAATATGATAATATAGAGATGTCATCATTGTTCATTGTTATGAAAGCATTGATTTCAACATGTAAAAAATCAGCACAGACCAAAAAAGGTAAATAAAAACAGAATACTTAGGTTCAGCTGCAAAATGAAAGGGAGCTAAGCTACATGCTCTAGTCTGTGGGGTAGGATAATTCCCTTCAGAGTGGTGATTATGAGAGATGACTCTAATTTGAAACTGGTTTTCTAATTGGTGTTTGGCTTTTAGAAATCTCACAGGCCTTTAATTTATATATATTTTCCTTAGCTCTCCAGTGGTCACTTCTACCACCAACAAACTCCCAAATTCTTAAATTCTTTAAGATCTAGGAGATGAATCACATAAAAGGTCAAAGAATTAACAGTTACTGTTCATAGCATTACTTTGCTATACAAATTCTTTAAAAAGTGGAATTATAAAGATATGAAATGAAGGCATAATATTATGAAAAAGGTTTTCTGCTCAAATGTCACCTGAGATTTTTCCTGACCATCAAAACTAAAGTAGCAACCCCTCCTCCATCTGCTTCACAGTTCCTGGCAATGACACAGATTCAATTGTCTCTGTGGTGAGTGTGTCTTCTCTGCTCCCTGTGGGATTTAATTTCTGAGGTGGTGAGAGCCTCACCTGATCTTCCTGGATACATTCCTGGTAACTCCAATAGTGCCTATAAGTTAATAAGTCCTAAATAGATGTATATTAAATGAGTGCATGAATAATTGAGTCTTTCACTTGCAGCAATAATCCATATTTTTATTTTTTAAAAAAGGCAAGTCATTCTGTTTCCTCTTCTCCCCTTTGACAGCTCTATTTACATATAACTGGCATATAAAGAACTGCATAGATTTAAAATATAAAATTTGATAAGGTTGACATATATAAACACCATGAAATTATCACTACAATCAAGATTTTAAACATATCCATTGCCTCCAGAAGTTTCCCTGTGGCCCCTTGTGATCTTTCTTTGTATACATCTGTACTTTGTCACTATAGATTAGTATATATTTTCAAGAATTTTATATAAATAGAAGTATATAGTAGGAACTCTTTATGTCTGTCTTCTTTCACTCAACATACTTACTACATCCCTTTTTATTACTGAGTAACTGTCCAGATATGAATATAACACAATTTATCTATTTCCAGGTTGAAGAACATTTTGGTCTTTTCCACTATTGGGCTATTATAAAAAAGCTCATGTGAACATATGCTTTCCTTTCCCTTACGTAGATTCCTAGGAATGGAAAGGCTGAATCATACATAGATGCATGTTTCAGATTTAAAAAAAATGAATAAACAACTTTGTAAAATGATTGTACCATTTGACACTCCAGAAGAGTTCCAGTTAATCTATTTTTTCGCCAACACACAAACATGGTGGGGTGCATATTAGACATTCCCATAGGTGTGCAGGACAAATCATAATGTTTTACTTTGTCTGCTGTTAGTATATTTTGATGTGCTTACTTGCTATCATTATCTTTTTGGGTGAAGTATCTGTTTCAAATATTTTGCCTATTTTTAAGAATTGGATTGTTTGTTTTTGTATTATTAAGCCATAAGAATTCTTCGTATATTCTGGATACAGTTACTTAATGAGATATGTCATTTGCCAATATTTACTCTCATTATGCAGCTTTTCTTTTCAATGTTTTGATAATAGAACAAAACACCAAGTTTTCTTTGTTTGACAAACTTACTTAATGCAACACCTTTGCTAGGATCTAAGAATTGAGATGTCTATTTGAAAACAATGTCCCTCCCTTAAAGTGTAGTAAAATACGGAGCTACCACTGATCAGTGCAAGGAAATGGATTATTATGAAACATATGTCAGTGCACTATAAATCCTGGAGGTGAGGATTTCCATTCAGATAAGGCTGTGATTCATGCTTTGAAGAGCCAGAACTCCTAAAGGAATCCCACAGCTGGAACAATATTGTAGACAGTGAGTGATCAAATTTGGTTTGTCATGTGTAAAAATAAGAAAAAAATAATCTGTCAGGAGATTTTCTGAATTATAAATGATTTACAAATTTTAGAGATGCACTTGCATTTTTTTCACTCTATAAACTATCTACTGAATATTTTGTGCTACCTGAAATAGAAAGAAATGAATGCATTTCATTCATAGTAGTTGTAGATAAATATTTTAGAAACCATTTATATCTCCATGAAGACTAGAACTAATGCAAAGCAAAACCTTAAAAAGAGCCCATGTGTTTATATGGATAAATGAAAAAAAAATCCTAAAACTACAGACACTTGGGGATACTGTATCCTACTCCTTAACCCAGTCTAAGGAACAGGCATGAACCACCAAGGATGGTAGAACATATTTTTAATAAGTAGATAAGAGAGTGTTGAGCCAAGATGATTTGATGATCAACCAATTTGAACATTTGACATAGTACATTAATGATAAATACAAGGTTTTATATTGAAATTACTAAAAGAATAAAGTGATGCTACTGGTTGAATTATAGGTTTCAGGAAGGAAAGGTACCTAATTTTGAGTTCAGGAAAAGTTTAATTCATCTTAGGCTTACAGCAGAACATACAAATGGAAATATCCAGTGGGCATGGTTTAGAGGAGTCCTCAGGATCAGAGGAAACTTTATGAGCCATCATCAAGAAAGGAAATCTGGGAGTAGACACATTTTTAAAGGAATGTGAACAGAGTACTGGGTAGAAAATGAAATACTGGAAAAAGGATCTATTGTCATTCCATAGAAACTCTGAGTTTAAACTAAGTCAATTATTTCAATCTCTTACACAATGGGAAACAGATATAAGTTTTTACAATTGCTGATGTGGTCATTAAGTACTTGGTTAACAAATGGAGTATTTATAGGCTTTCATGAGCCTATTCCATTGACCGAGAATTCAAACAACTGGAAAAAGCCTTTCTTGTACTGAAACGGACTAAACTATTATCTTCACCCTTGTTTTCAGTTCCTGGCACAGAGTAGGCACTCAAGATAATGTTTGTTAGATGACCAGATGGTTCTTCTTGTGTTCTCAGCCAATTCAGTTAGTTTTCTCTATTCCATGTGTAAGCCAGATGGCTGAAGTTACATGAATTTCTAGCTATATAAGCCAAAGTTACTGCCCACTTTTTTTTTTAATTTTCTGAGGTAAATATTTTAGATTGAAAAAGCAAATTCTTTGATGATATGATATTTTGAAGAACATAGATGAAGAAATATATCACATGACTTCTCAATTTCTTCTGAATGGAAAAAATCGAGGAGATAAGTTTTGGTGTAATGTCTGTGGAGGAAGATACTTAAGAACCAGTAAAAGATGTATAAAAAGACCAAAATATCAACTAATTATACATCTGGTGGGTTTTCAGTGTACCAAGATAGTTCTATAATTTTCTCTGAAAATAAAAATGTTCTATCCTTATGGGGATTAGGGAGAAGGGATAATGAGAATATTATCCAGTTAAGCAAACTACATAGAGACAACCACCCTGAGGTCTTGGATTCTAAGTGTACTCCCTCCTCAGGTTTCTCCAAACTAGAATCCCACTTATCATTCCTTCACACTGTCAGTATACCAATAGGTTGTTTTAGCCTTCTATGGATCACTGGGTAAAGTCAGAGACTGAATCTCTGTTGAGGAATCATGACTAAAGATACACTCAAGTTTAAGTTTCTGTAAGTGGAAGATGGTTGATCGCTGGACTTCTCAGTCTTTATTTAGGAATAGACATAATTAAACAACCTCTCTTTCTTAGGTAGTTGACGCTAGTTAGAATTATCTCCTGTCATGGGAGAGGACGTAGACAAGTGATCTTTGTTTTCATTTCCTCTCTGCAGATGGATAACAGCATAGTGATTAAGAGCATAGACATAGGAGTCAAAGAGATCTGTGTTTAAATTCTGGTTTAGCAGCTTACTCATTTACTTGAACAATAGTAAATTACTTAATGTCTCTTATTACTCATTTTTCATCTAAACTAAGAATATAGTATTTAATTTGTAAGGTATCAAATATAAAAAATGTTTAGTTTAGTGGATAGAACGATAAATAAATAAAATACAAAAAACGGTTGTTGAGTTCCTGGATTATAGAATTCCAGATCTTCCTAATGGAATGTTTAATTTCTCCTATCCTTGCTCAAACAGATGTTCATGATCTTGTGATTCAGGAATAATAAAAACATCTATGATTCAGAACAGCAAGACATTCAGGTATTATAGGAAACTATCATTTGAGAAGAAATCTTATATATTTTTTTTCCCCTTGGGTGGCCTAGAAGGTACCAGAGGTTTAATACAGGGAAATCAGGGAATGAAGCATTGATGCTTATGCATGGATTGATGATATTACTTAGAGCTTACTTAGAGCTGCAGACTAAAATAGTTGCAAAACTGCAAATCTACTCACTGGCACAGCTAGTTGTCCTTGTAAGTTTGGTTCCTTTCTCAAAAAATATGCACAGACGAGATCAGAGGGAAAAAAGAGTATATATATGGAAGAATATTCACTCTAGAAGAGAGAAAGAGTACAGAAGGGGTTGACGCATTCATGTTTAGTGCTTACTCTCTGCTCAAGGTTCAAGGAGAAAGATAAATAAGAAAAATGGGCAAAGAATGACAGAAAATTTCTTCCCAATACTTCTCAGGGATAAGAATTCTTGTCTTATTGGTCCATGCAGAAACACGGAGAACTTAAAAAAATATATCTGCTACTATACAAATATAATCAAATTAAGGCAACTCGGGAAGAGGAAGAAACTTTCATTTTCCAATTTGTGCCCTGATCTTATCTGATAAAGTTATGGACACTGTCATTCATTTTAGCTTAACTGTGGCTACTTTCACACAACTGCATCCATTATGACAGAGAACATATAGCCTACAAAGACAAAAATACTTCAGTATCTATATCTTAACAGAAAAGGTTTGTAGACTCTGAATTCGAATCTATCACCTAGGCACTACTGGTATATTGTTTTCTCTATGTCCATTAAGAGGCCTCAAAAGGAAAGGGGCCAGTCTCAGCTGCCAATTTACTGCAACAGTGCAGTGTCCCATTGTGCAGATATTTATTCTTGGGTGCTAAATTCTCTAATCAATAAAACCCACAGTTTTAGAGATAGAAAAGTTTTTTTGCAAGTGGGTGATAAGGCATAATAAGAGATGTTCTGCTTACATCCATCACTTGTTTTCCATAGTCAAGTGTTCTAACTGTGGGAGAAACAGCATCTCATATCTGTCACTGGCTCAGCTTATTTCCTGCTTCCCAACCTGGTAAGGTCTTAACTGCCACTTGGTGCTGTAATTGGCTCTTCTATAAACCTTGTTTTCTATAGGTAATGAGTACATGGTAAAAGAGAGAGCTCTGGGAGGATCAGCCCACTGGCTTACTTCTTTTTCAGAAAGATGTATTTCTTCCTCAGGGTGTGTTGATAGAAAACTCTAACAGAGGAGAAATCGTGGATGTTATTTTTTAGCAGAAGCATAGTGTGAGGGGAGACAAAACTAAATCCAAAAGTATCTATTTCATAAAGAATATTGCATACCAAGAACTGGTAACAATCCTACCTTCTCACCTACTTTGGGAAGAATAGTCCATGCTGTTGATTTTGATGAAAGACATCTCTGTCATTATATCCACATTGTTCATGAGTTGACTAATTGAGCATTAGGGGGGACTGGTGTGTTAGTAGCTTTTCATCACTGTGACCAAAATTCCTGTGAAGAACAACTTAGGAGGAAAATTTATTTTGGCTCATAGTTACAGTTCATGGTCAACTGGCTCCAGGTCAGAAACATCATGGCAGAATAAAACTGCTCACCTCATGGTAGCCAGGGAGGCACCACCTCCCAATAATGCTATTGAATTATTAATCCATCAATGGAATCATCCCTTGATGATGTCAGATCTCCCATGAGTCAATCACTTACCACAAGTCTTACCTCTGACCACTAATGCCCTGGGGACCAAGCTTTTAACACAGGAACCTTAGAAGGACACTCCAAATAACAACTGGAATGGGGCTGACTTGATACCTAGTGTGTGGTATCTTATTCATGTTATTATTGAGAGACCCTTCCACAGAAAGAAACTTTGGTGAAATTCCCATGGAATTATTCTTACACTCTGGGCCTATTCTGAGGTGAACATTCATATGACCCTTCCCCAAACCTCATTCTCATTAATCTGCCCAAAATTTTCCTTCCACATCTCTGGCTATATGTCTAAACCATGTAAATATCAGTATGCATCTGTACCTTACACGATTGATCCTCCTGGGCAAAGTGAACAACCCATGTATCAGCAATACTCACTTTGCCTGATATAAATATGCATGGATTTCAATCCCTCAACAATGTAGTTCAAGTTTTGGGTTTCATGACATATTAACTGTGAGAAATTACAAAAAGTAAACTTCACTATAAGTCCTTCAGTCTATACGCACTACCTAACAACCAATGCACATTATGATCTGTGACAGTCACGTCACTTCTTTCAAACCTTAACAGTGATTGGCCATCACTTATTGGTTATTTAGTTTACACATCAACAGCAGAAGAGTCATCTTGTGGTACTTCTCTGAGAAAAACCCACATGAGTTTTGTAAAATCGAATAATAATAAAAGGGAATTGGTTGACAAAGATTGAAGTGCAGCAAAGAAATAAAAATGATAATGCTGGGAGTGAAACTCAAATGAAATGTAAATGGAGTTAGAGAAGAAAAAGCCCACTTTAGGACTGTTGATGCTTTGGGGTCTAGGTGGGTAGCCAGGGAACTTAATTAAGGCAAACTCATTCACATAAGTGAGGAAAGTGGTTGTGACAAGAGGTGAAGATATTCCAGAGGAAATGATATTGACAAAAGAAAAATCACATTGAAGGAACTCTCAACGATATTTCATGATATCGAAAGTACAAAGGATAAAAACACTGGAAGCTGATCTAAACCTAGGAAGGTGACAGTTCACCAAGGCATAAAAAAGATGTTGTCTCCATATTGTAAGTAATATAACAAGAACGAAGTGACTGATGTTCAAACTACTCTTTTTAAGTTTATCTTTTCAAAAACAAAAACAAAAAACCTTTTATTCTCCATGTTTCTAATGTTTTAAATTACAGTGTACTAAGGAAATATTCATTTTATTATTTTATTTCCCTATATGCTTGTAGTTGATGGTCATATTAATTATAGTCTTTCCCACTGATTGTTAAAATTGCTTTTAAAAATTATAGCTTGCACAATCATTTTTACAGTTCAAAACTGCTGTGCAAGTGTGACACAGTAGAAAGCTTCTGTCTACTAGGAGGACATATATTCCCAAGTCTCATCACAGTTATTCCGTTTGTTGTAAGCAGATGCTGGAACATAAAGTACACTCTTTTAACACAGGCTCATTTTTTTTCCTTCTTAATCATCTGTCATAAAGAATTCCCCCTGAGGCCATGTATAGATAGTAATGCTGTGGGGACAGATTTAGTGGGAATGCAAACCATCTGTTGAAATTATTTACACTTTTCAAGTCTCTTCTTGGTTACACGTCTACTTAAGGATGAAGTGGTGTAATGAAGACCAATTTTATCTGCTGGTGTAACTGTAACTTACAGTCCTTGCTGGCTATCAGTTTGCAGACACCTCTTTTCCCAAAGTTGAACTCTAGCAGGGACCAACTGGGATCCAAGACTATTTCCACTAAAAGGAAATAGTTTTGTGGAGGAGTTTTCTTTAAAATCCCTATTGTGATCTCTTATTAGGACTTATCAGAGACTTCATAGACTTCTTGATATATAGCGCTTTAATCACATTTGCTTCCACAGGGTTCTCTTAATCTATAACCTGGATAAGCTAGAGAACCTTCTCTGGATTTGGTTTCTACTTAAAACTAGCACAGTGCACACAATTGGTGCTCAGTGTACAGTGGGTATTTCACAAGCTGGATAGGTGAACAATAGATAACAACACAATGGGCCAATATGATAATATAGAGATGTCATCATTGTTCATTGTTTGAGTCACATAATAAATTGGTCAGAATAGTAAACCTGAATAAGTTATAAGCTGCCTTGAATCCACAGAGGTCAAACAAATGGTGTCATTATATTTCAACATACAGGTGCAAGGTATAGCACCTTCCCTTTCTCTTTGCAAAGAGGTCCCAGACTACTGGATCCCCAGAAACTTAAGAATATAGAAAATCCTACATTTTTTTGTGGCAGTTTCTTCACATTTTGTGTTAAGAAGACATTGATAATACATAATACTTCTTGCTCTCCAGATCCCATCCAAATGGCATTATAGATTCTTTAAGATTCTGTATTAGGTCTTCAGAGAAACAGAGCCAGTGAGGGATGATAAAAATGAGATAGAAATAGTTCTGTTTATCTATCTCAACCTAACAGGAAGAAATTTATGATAAGGTGTGGCCTTTCATGCTTATGGAGGCTAAAAGTCCCACAATTCACTGTCTACCAGCTGCTCACCAGGAATGCTGGATGTAGTTCAAATGCCTATGAGTCAGAGTTGATGGTCTAGCTTCCCCTCCAGATCCAGAGGCCTGAGAACCAAGAGTGCTGAAGGCAGAAGATCAAGTTCCTAAATGAGACAGGGTTGATTCAACTTTCCTCTATCCTTTTCTTCTATTCAGATACTCAACAACTTGGATAATGCCCACCCACGTTGGAGAGGATCATCTATCTGCTTTACTTAGTCCCCCAACTCCAGTGCTACTCTCCTTCAGAAACACCCTCACAGACACTCCCAGAAATAATGTTTAACAAGCTATCTGAGCATACTGTAGTACAGTTAAGTTGACACATAAAATTAACCATCACAGATGCTAGGGCAATCAGGTTACCTAAGGACTCAATTATGGACCAGTTGGGGAGCTGACATAATTTTAGACAAAACAGAAAAATTACTTCTGTTCCTGCCAAGTGAAAGCAAATTGGTTTTGGTATTTCCTGTTTGTGCAACTAGAAAGAAAGCTTTGGCTACACTTTATACCAGATATCTGCTGTGATGTTGATTTGTGCCAACAGAAACACCTGAACCAGCAGCTGCAATTGGAATTGTCCACTTTAATCCTGTCTTTCCAATATTCATGCATTTTCTTTCTCCATTTTGACATGAGCTCAATGTACACTACAATGTTGAATAGAAGAGGTGAAAGTGAATATTCTTGCCTTGTTCCTAATTTTGAGGAGAAATATTTAGTCTTTTACTGTAAGTACAATATTATCCTGAGTAGGGTTTTTATAGATACCCTGATAAGTTTGAGGAAACTTTATTCTATTTCTAGTTTACTATTTTCTTCTGAAGTGATGTCGGATTTTATCAAATTGTATTTTTGTATCTTTTGAGATGATCACAGGATTTTCTTTTTTTCTGATAAGATTGTAAATTACTTTCATTTATTTTTGTTTGTTCTTAAAATAAACCCAACCCTGTACACCTGGGATAAAACCCTTTTGGTTATAATTCATTATCGCTCTATAATTTGCTGAATTTGAGTTGCTAATAAGTTGCTAAATATTTTCTGCGTTCATGAGGAATATTGTTCTATAATTCTCATTATATGCATTGCCCTTGCTGGTTAACACTTTGTATTTGTTAAACCAATGAATTCAGTACAAAATATGGAACACCAAACATGATATACTACCACAGTAACATGTTAAACACACACAAGATAAATAGGTTTAAGGAGAAAGGTAAAATCTCCCCTCCCAGATGTACCCAGTTACAATCCATTTCCCATAGTGAGAACAACATAATCGTTCTAAGTTTTATCTCATTAATTCCATCTTAAATCTATCAATGGCTCCCTATCACCCTCCAAAGTTTAAGTACTTTAACTTTTTAACTTCCCTATCTTTCACACCTCCAAAGTACTAGAAGACAGAGCTAGTAATTAGTGATGTGTCTTGTTTCTGGGCTCTCATATTTGCTTATCTGTCAATAGTACTTTCTCTCTTCCATCCACCCATTCTCTTTTCTCTAGCAACTGCCAACACACACATGCAGTCATTTTGCTTGGCTAACTCCAAAATATTCTTTTGATCTCCTCTTGAACATAATTTTCATCAGGAAGATCACTCTATCCCTTAATTAGATATTCCTTATCATGCACTTCTCATGGGATAGGGGATAACATGAAGCAAACTGTCTGTAGATCTGGACTCAAATTCCAACTCTATCAATTATTATCCAGGGTCAGCATACAAGTTTTTTAGGACAAG
Source organism: Ictidomys tridecemlineatus (assembly GCF_052094955.1). Lineage (NCBI taxonomy): Eukaryota > Metazoa > Chordata > Mammalia > Rodentia > Sciuridae > Ictidomys > Ictidomys tridecemlineatus. The sequence goes on from NC_135483.1 coordinate 29,455,806, forward strand.
CATACAAGGTGTCTCACACACCTCAAAACATACTTAAAATGGTTTATGAGGAGGAAAAAATGAAAAAAAGTCTACATTACATATAATATGTCTGGCACAGTTCATAGAACATAATACATTCTTGTGGATTTCCCACAGGTTTTTGTGCAGGGCTTGAATAGATTGAAATTGGTTTGGAACAATAAAGACATTATCAGCATAATTCATTGAAAACTCTAATAACACATGCTAGTGGGCTTGACAATTCACAGGGGTGTATATCCTGGGGTGGGGAGCCAGAAAGTAAGGAGTGAGGTGGAAACATAGGGTATGGAGACAGGCTGCTGATGGGCAGACTCCATGCGGTGGCCTGCTGGTGACCAGTCTTTGGTCAGGTTGTGCTGGGCAGGAAGTTCTCTTGTGGCCCGCCCCCTCAAGTTCCTTGCCATCCCTTCAGCTTCCTCATTTGTGGTCCCGTGGGGCGAGGGAACTGCACGGAGGTAAGAAGTTCTCCAGCTACCATTCCTTTACTTTGAATAACATGGAGAAATTTCATACTGACTCATTAGTGTATATTTCAGTGTTTTACATATTGTTAATAGCTCCCTCAGAAGAACACTCCCCCTCTCCCAGTTATGCAGGGAGGAGACAAAGAAAAGGATTCACAAAGAAAATCTCCTGAGCTTCTTCTGACTATCCACACTGCTACCTGTATCTGCAATTGGTTTGCCTCGGCTACTACCCCCACCAACACTCTGGAGCCACAGGTCCACTCAAAGTTATAGTGTCCACAATCAGATGAAGCTGGCGTTAGCCTTACCAACAAAGCTAACATCACCAATTTAAGAAGATCAACATAAAAGACCCAAAGCCCTTCTTTTAAAGCAAGGACAATCTCTTTCCCTCATTTTGGTAACACTTTTGGTTTCTTTGGTTCCAGAGCATCTTTCTGTTCCTAATGAATCTTTCGGTTTCATAATTTGGTACTCATTAGTTATTTGCCTCTGGAGGAAAGCAGGAATGACACAAAGGGATCTTAGGGGACTTAAGGTGGATACCAATACTGTTCACTACAATCCTATCGTCTCTGTGCTAACTAGATGTATAAGATGCAACAATGACTTTCCTATGCATTTCATTTAGCATTCACAACTATCTCCATTGTTCAGATAAGGAAAGTCAGGACTTTACAGATTAGGAAAATTGCCCAGGGCCACTCAGAAACTAGTATATATCCTAAGCATCCTGGTGGCAAAAATGCTGCTGCAGACACAGTGAAGAAGTGGCAGTTAACGGTAGATGTTCCTGAGGCTTGGGTCAGTACTGAGGTTGTGGGCCCCTTTCTGTCTGGCTACTTGCAGTAAATTCCTTTTAAGAGTGGGGGAAAAATAGACAAATGAAAGGTCTTCCATTTGACCTCTTGGTAGTCCTACATGTCTAGATCCTGTCTGTGGATATTTAACTGTGAGCCAGACTGTGAGTATAATTAACTCAGAGGGTCAGGGAGGAGATGAACTGTAAGAAACTAAGGAGTGCTGATGGTCAGTGGCTGCAGATATTTAGCAAGATAGTCTGACACAGCTTCTTGTCATTAAAGAGATTTGGAAACCATAGTTTTTGTAAAACATATTCAACAGTATTTCAACAGAAGAGCTCATTGGATGAGGAAGTAAATAATTAAATAAGAAAATACTTCTGTACCTAGGATTTTGTTCTGAAAACAGACAGGAAGGGATTTCACAGCTATTCCGAAACTATGTAGCCCACCCAGGGATGCCATTTAGTCAGACATTAATGGGCAGTTGGAAGCTGAGACCTAGGGGTCATGATAGGATTAATCCTCTTTCCCCTAGAGCCAAGGAACACACACCCGCTCCCCTCCTCCCACAAAGCATGAAGTTTTGCTGCAGAAGCCAGTAGACAATTGGGCATCTGTCTGGTGGTCTAGTTTGTAATTAGAGCCTTTAAGACCAAGGCTTGTTGACCCTTGAAATTGTACCCACTGACCTGGCATGATGGGCTATTATATATGCCTCTTGGAGTTTGAGTAGCCCTGTCAATAAGAATGGTGGAATGGCCCAGTGTGCAGGAAGAGTGTATTTGAGAGTTACTTTTCTTTTTAATTACCTCTCACATATTCTGCTGGTCCCCAATTTTTCTCCCAGTAGAGCTGAATGCTTTTGTTTCTGGACTAGTCTAGGTAGTTTTCAGTGTGTTTCATGATCTTCTGATTTGCTGAGGGAAGAAGACCCAATTGTGCCACATCAGTTACAGAGCTGCCCAAGTCCACTGTGCTTCTCCCTATGGGATCTTGCCTGAACTTGGGGTGAGGGCCATTGGGCTGCTCCAACCTAAGGGCTCACTGATTCCAACCTAAGGGCTCACAGGAAGTTCTGGTTCATCTCCCTGGAGTCTGACAGATTATTGCAGGAACTATTTCCTCATATGAAAGCCAGGATATTAGAAAACATCTTGTACCTCTAAGGTTATTATAGACTTGTGATTCTACAAAATTCAGCATGTATCATAATCACCTGGGTGGGCTTATATAGGCATAGACTGCTGGGCCTATCCTTAGAGTTTTAGGTAGGTATGGAATGAGCCCCAAGGATTTGCATGTCTAAAAGTTCTCTTTTCATGCTGATGTTGTTCACTTAAGGACTGTACTTTAAGCCTGCCCAGGAGAAATGTGTAGACACAAAGAGACAGGAGATAGTGCATTAGGCTGAAAGTTGCATGTTGATCAGACAGATTTCAGGGCAAGGAATAATTAGTTGTTGGCCAAGCGCTGAGTAGAACAGGTAAGGAAAATGAGAATGGGGAAACTGTGATATTAGTTCTAACTCCTGGATTTCAGCTCCTGGAGAATGACATCAATATTAAACATTCCTAAACTACTATCATCCCAGACTCCGAGCTCAAGCATGGACTACAAGCAGTTCTACTCTAAATGACTCCGAAATCTATTTCATTTTCTTTCTCCAGAGGCTACTTCTTAGCTCACCCTCATATCACCTCCAACAGTAACAATCTCTCAACCTCTGCTGCCTCTACATTTTCCAATTAATTCTCCACACAGCTGTGGACACTATGTTAAATATAATCTTGATCACCTGTTTACATTATTTCCAAATGAAGTATTTACATTTTACCAAATTAAGTTTTAGGAACAGTGCTTCTTATACTGTTCTGTGCATCCTTGATCTCAGTAAACTGCATATTGTCTTTGCCAACTAGATGTTGAGGGTCTCGAGAACAGAGCAACTTCTCTTTGTCATAATAGCAAATAGATAAAGACAAAGGAACAATGTCCCAAGAACTTATACTCATCATCTTTCAACTTTAAATTACTTGTAAAATTGATACCATTAACCCCTCTTTTCAGACAAGGAGATAGAGGCTTTGAGAGGTTCAGTAAGTAGCACTACACAGCTAATAACAGGCAAAGTTGAGATTTAAATCTAGGTTCATCAGGTTCAAGGTAGTATCATCCAATATATTTCTTTCACATGGTCCCTGGAGGAGACAAAACCCATTCTTTGTTTCCTCGACGGACCTGATGATCTATGCTACTTAGCCTGGCACATCAGTCTAGCTTCTTGCAAAGTGCTGTGTCTCCTGCTCTCTCATATATCGGGCCCTTTGCATGAGCTGAATCAATATAAAGTTTAATCACAATAACTGAACTTAGGTTACTTGCAGAAGGCCTGTAAGTCACTAAGCTGTAAACAGCTAGTTCCTTAGTCTGGAACGCCCTGCTCACCCATCTTTTTGCTCTTATTCAACCATTACTTCATGTTCTCCATTCCTGAAGCCTTGCCGGGCCTCTCTGGTGTTTCCATAGCATCTCAAATACATCTTTGTTTTGAAACTTATCACAGCTTTCCTTGTCTGACATCCTTTCTCCCTACCATGAGTCACTAAGCTTTTTGGGCAAACTCGGTTTTAATCTACAGTGCCTGGCACAGAAGATATGATGTAGTTAGGCTATTTTTGGCTGCAAGGAACTGAAACCCCAGCTCAATATGGCTTAAATAAAAAAGAAATTAATAGGTTCACATATCTTGAAGCTCAAAAACATCTGCAGGGATTTTGTAAGACTAGATACTTTATACACATACATATAAAATAGCTAATATTTACTGCAAGTGTAGCATAGAGCATTAATAGGAACTGTCATTATCCTTGGATATTATCTTTCACTTAGAAATATGTGGATCACATATACAAGGATTATTTGTAAAAAGCTGCCAAACTCTAGACTGGCTTTTATCCATTAGCTAGGACAGTGTTCATCAAAGTGTGGGGACCACAAACATTAAAATCATATGAAGTATTAAAATGCACATCTGTATGTCCATTAGTCCTTCTAAATTGATAGGGGAACCTAGGAATTGGGGGAGTAGCGTTCATCAACCTTATGAGTAAGCTCTGTAAGCAATTCCTATTGAAGTCTGTTAAATAATATTTTGTAGGAGGCCATGGATTTGGATCAGGCATCTACACTGAGCCCACAGACCAAATCAATATAAAATTTAATAACAATAACTGAGCTTTGGTTGCAGAAGGCCCTTAACTAACGAAGCTGTAAATAACTAGTTAGAAACTGCAACCAACCAGTTGACTGTCTGATTCATTAAACTGTGGCCACTCGGTTGTTTCCATGTCTCATGGACATTTTTCTATAATGCTGTCTGATTATGTTGTTGCTTGGAGTTCCCAGAACATCTCTGGTTCTGGGGGATGCCCAAGTTTTTGTTTGTTTGTTTGTTTGTTCTTGTATTGCTTTGCTCAAATCAAGTATACTAAATTTAGTTGGCTTAAGAAATTTTCCTTTTAACATGTCACAAGTCCTGCCTTCCTTTCCCACTCCAATATAGGTTCTTACTCTCTGAGAGGATATTGAAAATTATCTAGTTTGCTCAATACTCCATGTCCTGGGCATGAGAACTGACTGCACAAGTTTATCAACTCTCTGTCACTGATTCTCAGTAGTCCCAATAGCATATTCTCCATTGTCCCTTTAAGTCCCTGATACTCAAGAGTTATTGGAAAGTCACGTGTATGAAAATTACCTTGGGGCCTGTTAGAAATGCAGAATCTCATACTCATTCACAAACCCTGGAACTAGAATCTTTCATTTAACCAGGTTCCCAGTATTTCCTATTTACATTGATATCTGGGAAACACCAAATGAAATTCCCTACAACTGAGATTCCCTACAACTTTCCAGGTTTGAATCCTGTCTTCAACCTGCAAGGTACTTAACTTCTCCTTCAGTTCCCTCACCTGCAAAGTGAGGATGATTTAGATCATCTATAATTCATGCAAGCATTAAATCAGAGTATAGTGAATACCTGGCCCATGGTTACTAGTTTAAAAAAAAATGTTGACTATTATTCTTCATCTACTATTGGTGATTATGATTTTTCCCTCTTTGGAATATGGTATTTTGGTTTTCCAGGGCTTATCTCCAGTTCCAGGCTCTGCAGTGTATATTATTCAAGTGATAGCTGTCCCAATGCATTTTCTAAGTTGTTACACACACATACAATTTATTTATTGAATTTGGTACTTTCCAAGGGATTCATATTATTTTCTATGTGCTCAACAGATTTATGTCAGAGATCCAGATTAATTTTTTGTATTTGAATAAAGTTCCTACCTTGGGCAGACTCTTCAAAAAGAGCATAACATATGGGCAAAGGCCCTAATTAAACACTTGTTGAAAGTAAATTAGTTAATTAGAGTTGACTGCTACTTCCCACAGAGGGTAATCAACACAAGGTCTGTGGAGAGCACCAACATCCTGTGGGGGCAGAAACAGAGCTTGCTTTCAGGCAAAATTATGTCCTTTAATAAATGCTTTTATGTGCCTCATCCTGTCCACATGAGAAATAAAAGTCACTAAGTCCACAAAAAATAAAATAAAATGGCAATTCTCATGAAGAATTTCTGACTCCACATCTTCTGAGATTAAGGTACCACTCACAAAAGGTGTTGCCATGTTTTTCTCCAAGCACGAGTGATTGTGAGAGTTAAAGACTTGAGGTTTGCTTTTGCTCTATTTTATAAAGACTCTCAAATCTTCATTGGACCCCTTACCAGGAACAACTAAGGAAATAACTGCAGTATGTCATCAATCACTGGAATTTGCCTAGCATTTAATGGAGTAGACTGTATTTTTGGACATTTCTTGTGTGTGTGGTGGTGGTGGTGGTAGGGGGGGTGGCTTTCATTTTACCAGTCCAATAACAGTTTTATTTGTATAAAAATCGAGGGTCTAGTTCAGATAAATACATGCTAACCTAAGCCATCATTCATTCACTCTTCACACTAAGCTCAGACCATTTCTGAGGTTTTTTGATTTATGTTTATTTTCATCTGGGTATGTAGTTTGGGTTTTGGCTAGCACCACTAGTGGAAATACCATGAGAAAAAATTCTCAAAGCATTTTGGCCTCAACCAAACCTGTTGTTTTATGAAATCGAAGTTTTGACATTAAATTTTTTTTTTGAGAGAAAGTGCCAAATAATGCTGGTTTCAGTCATAATAAAGCAATAAATAAACACTTTCCCTCTTCTGTTTTTCTTTTTCTTTTTCTTCTTCTTCTTCTCCTTCTCTTTGTGGCACTGAGGATCAATCCTTGCCTCAGTGAATGCTAAACAAGTGCTCTGCCACTGAGCTGTATCTCAGCCACTGCCTTCCCTCTTCTATGTGACCTAGTAGGAGATGGTGGGAGCAAGAGCCCAAAGTGAAGACTGGAGAATCTGTTCTGGTTTTGTCCTCGTCACACTGTCTACCTTTACTACAGAGCCCTGTAGAGGGCCTTCCTTAGGAACATCTAGTATTTGTTTTACTATCCCATTAAGGATCCTATTTTTTCTTCTTTTTCCTTCCTTTCATCCTTCTCCTTTTCTCCCTCCCTTCTTTCCTCCCTTCCATTCTTGTTTTCTTTGTTTTGTGCTTTCTTTCCTTCTTTTTAAAAAAGAGCTCTCAATGATCCCATAGCCCAAAGGCCAAACAATAGTCCAAATTAAGGATGAGCCTGCGCAAATGTTTGTGTGTGACTTATTATAATTTGCAGAAAGTGTCCAATTAAGCCTGTTTTAGATGAATGATGATTACATTCCAAGCTGAAGACACCGACCAGGTGAGCAGAGAATGGAGATGGGGACACTCTGGCACAGCAGAAACATGGCAGTCTCTTACCTGACAGGCCTGAGTGATTTTGAAATGGTCCTCCTTATTGGAACAACTACGTGAAGTTTAGTTTGAATTGCTGCTCACTTTCCCCAGCCATGGAGACTCCCAGTTTGAAACCACAAATACTATTTGTACAGAGAAAGCAGTCCCGTGGCTTCTGAAACCCAGCTATTTCATTGGCACCATTTCAGCTACATGTCCTTCCATTAGAAACTGGTTCTTCAATTAGGGGTGGAAAATGCAAATGTGCCCATTATTTTTTTGAACTCGAATGTAGATAAATTTCAGGATTGAAGAAAGCTCACTGTGTGCCTCATGATTTCCATCCACTTCCTCTTCCCTCTGAATACCAAAAGCCATCACAGTCAATTAAAGTAAAAAAAACACTATATTTTAATATAAAAAGAAAATATCTTCTTCTTATGAGAGGTAGGAGAAGGAGTGAAATAGAGACTATTTGCTGTGAGTAAAACTTCAGTATTTGTTTTATAAAAATCTTTGTTATCTCATTCAGTTTAAATGTTATGTTTGCCTAGGGCAATTCAGCATGGAAAATTATTGTTTCTTTATCCTTTTAGTTATAGTCGTCTTTCTTGTCTCCTCTTGCACACTATTTTTGGCTTCTGATAGACTGACTCAGGGCTTTGTTGAGCTTTGGGAGAGATCAGTTGGTTGGGAACCAAGAGGCATGTGGCCTCCAGCTCCCAGGTTCCAGAGAAATGTTCATCTTATGAACTTGTAAGAGAAGTATTTCCTTTAGGACTGCGTTTCCTCCAACTCACTGTTGGATGCTAGCTGTGATCTTAATATAAGACATTGTAGGAATCTCTGAATAATATTAGGCATGCAGACATCCCAGCTCCCATCCAGGAACACCCCACCTGCAGAAAAACTAATTGCCTCCACTCAGATACAGTTTCCTTCAAAGCTATGTGCTTGGTGTCTGGCAGGTCATGCTCCTGATACATCATAGCCACGACTTGTATGGCATGGGTGGCTCAGAGATATTTTCTCTTCTTGCTTTGAAGTTTATCAATAAAGTCTGTTTATTTAAGTCTATTATTTTGCAGTTTACCAATAGACTACAATCCATCTGCCAAACATATAGACATTTGTGATTTAACTGAGGACTTTTCTTCTTTTGCCTATTATTTATTGAAGAATTCCATTTCTACATAATGTGATCCTTAGAGCTGACCCATGCTAGCACAATAGAGACCTCAGTATGTGAATGGGTTTTTAAGGAATATTTTAAGGAAATGCAATCTCAGACTAGACTACACCAACTGTGCTGGAGAGTAAACTCCTCCTGGCTGACACTGCATTTTTCTGTTTTAACTACCTCAGTAAGGTATTAAGACATTTTTGTAAACAAGTCATCATGATACAAAAGTAGTAAATTCACTCTTTTATGCCTATTTCAAATTTTAGCAAGCATAGAGCTTGCTTAATAAATTTGATTAAAATGTATATTACCGGACTCTACACCTTCAGATTCAGTAGGACTGAATGGGGCCCAGGTGTCTTCATCTGTAAATGAATAGAAGGTATTTTGATGCTGGTGGTTAGTGCACTATACTCGGAAAAAATCTAACTTATACTCAGGACTCTGTGCAACAATGAGATTTTCTTTTTAAAGACTCAGTTTTCACAGATCCTCAATTACATTGGAAGTTTGAAAATACATGTTAAATATGCACTCTGAGCATAATTAATTACATGATAATATTTTCAGAGAAAGTGACCATGAGCAGTAACTGCTGTTCATGTTCTTAGATGGCTTCTTGTGTGTGTGGGGGGGGGGTGAGAGAAAGAGAGAGCATGAACAGTCATCTACTCAGCACTATTAAAGTAGCCAATTTTTATTAAATTCTAATGAGGTGCTAGGCACTTCCAATGTGCTTCATTCACATCAATTGACTTATTTAATGCTCAAAACAACCCTAAATGATAAGTCCTCTTATTATTCCCATGTAACAGTTAAGGAAACTAAGGTACAACACGGTTAAGTAATTTCCTTAAAGTCATAAACTTTATAAGTTGTTAACAGTTCCAAACATTGTTGATTTTGGATAACGGCAAGACTTGCATTTAAAAAGTAGGTACAAAGTGCTCCTCAAAATAAAGCAAGGAGGTGAAACAAAATTGGTGAGTTCCTGAGTGTGATATTAGGTAAAATTTCCTGAATTAATTACTTAAATAGTATACCAATATATTCTTTTTCACTGTACTTTCTAGAATAATTTCAAAAAATGTAACAGGGGCACGATTAGGGGCAATAGAAGTCTCAGATTATCTGATATTGTTATAGAGGGAATATTAATTCAAATTACCCCAAACCTCTGATGTGATTCCAGAAACCACAGGTAGAATAAAAGTTACTGCTGTACCAGCTGTGGCTCAGGAGCCCCATGGAGCCTTGTGGCGGTGAATGACTCTTAGCTTGCTCCACCTAGATTCAGCCTGTTTGACCTTGAAAGCCTTCTGTCCAATGTTGTCATTTTTTTTCTTTTTCAAAATCAGATTCAACAAGAATTAGCTGAGGATCTACCCTTGACTAGTAACTCTGTTAGGTTTTAAATTACACATTATCTGATTCCATCTTAACAAACTTGGTCTGTGGTATGTTCTTCATCATTGCTTTTACTATTGGACATTTTATGGATGTGAAAATTGAGGCTTTGGGTGATTAGGTAAATCATTAGCAAGTGGCAGACCCTGGATTGGAGTCCAAGTTTAAGGTTTTGCTTCATCTAGAACCATCTTAAAAGTGGTTTCTGATTTTGTAATAATTTGAGTAGTTTACGGGTTATATAAAGCAGAATTAAAAGATGTCACAAGGATTTTAAATTGATTATATTCTCCACTTCTTTTTTGGCCAATATTTATTATCACTAAAACAACATGTACTGGGGCAGGAGTGGTGACAAGAGGCATATTTCATTCATTCAGCAAAATCTATCGAACAAGATTATATGCCAGGCACTGTGTTAGGTATTATGGGCCTGGAGACAGAACAAGACATGGCGCTTACACTGTAGCAGGGAAAATATATGAAGCAAATAGAGTTATGGTGGTCCTATGTAGGAGAATAGACTTCTTTTAAACACATAACACAGAGATTCTAAGTAGTCTGCACAGAGATATTCAAAGTGAGACTGACTGAGAAATTTGAGGTATCCAGGCTAAATAAGAAATGAAGAGCACAATTCTTCAGAGAATTTTTTCTTTTTCATTATCTTCTGGTCTAGGAGATTACACTAACAGTTGTGCTTTGTGATGGGATCAAATTCCTCCCACTCATTATTGTATGTCTAGGACCTTCCCAACTAGATGAGAGTCAGTTCTACACAGGGAAGGTGTAGGAACCAGTATTTTGAATATAAACTAAATAAAGGAAGCCTTGGACAGTTTAAATGCTTTTACCCTAAACCAAACATTGGCAAGGACATCATATGTACCACCTCTACCTTTAAGAAAACTTCTACATTTAGCTTAATTTTTGTTGTTTTTGAGTTCTATAAATCTCCATTGTACATTTTCCACAGAATGTATTTTAATTCCATTGATATTAAAGAAAGCACATGAATTACCCTGGCCCACTAAATGGGGAAATCAGAACATGACGGAAGAGTGGCCAAGGCTCAGAATTTCCATTCTCTTCCAAGGGAAACCAAATGAGAAAAATAATACATCCTAAGAGCCAGAGTTCTGATTACAATTCTGGAAAGAGGGATGAAATAAGATATTTCATATTTTTTTTTTGTGTGTGTGTGTGTGTGCCTTGAATTCCAAGCTGAATCTAAAAGGTTATGCAGAGTACACTCTATCACCCTTTCATTCAGGGTTATCCGTGATCCTCCTTGGGAGTTCTCCAAACACCCACATATACATTTAGAGAAATGAAGTCAGGTACCTTTGTATAGATTATGCACTAGGTTTATTGGAAATCTGTTTAATTTATACTTCCTTTTATCTTAAACTTAATGTTCACAAAATTCATTTATCTACATTCTCCAAAGACATATCTTATCCCTGCAGTGTGGCCTCCACAACCGTGATGCAGCATTTGTGGATATTAGAAGAAAGAGTCCTGCCTCCCCCAGCATTAAGTTCTATCAGAAAATCAAGCAAACCCTGCACATGAGAATCATATGCAATGCTTTTTAAAAATCTGTATGCTCATGTCTCTGCCTCGGAGACTCTGATTTAACTGGTTTAGAGCAATACCTGGGCAGCCATCATTTCTAAAACTCCCCCCACTTGATTCTAATGTGCAGCCAGTTTTGAAGACCACTGAGTTGTATGAATATTAGCAAGTCTTTGAAGAGTCTGAGTCTCAGTTTTCTCACTTATAAAGTAAAACGGTTCCTAAATCATCTTTTATTTTTTTTAAGATAAAGATTATACATGTGGTAGTGGTTTGGAAGTTTTATGTCTATTCCATCTTAAATGAACACATTATTCTTTAATTGATTAACTTTTGTCTGTGTGCTCTTTCAACTTAGATCAAATAAAGATAATGATAGCAAACATTTATGGAGTGTTTGTTTGTGCTAGGGATGATATAAAGTTATGTTACTTAAAGTGTGTCCAGAAGATCAGAGCATAAAAATTGTTACTGATGACAGTGAGGTATATACAAAAATTCATGTGATTAGAATTTTTTATGATAATCTGGGCTTCCATTGTATGTATTTGCTTTTTTCTTATTTAATTTATAATAATTCATTTTATTGCATTTTTACAACAGTATCTGTCAGCAGCCATTGGTAATTATAAAGTCCTCCCAAATTAGCCCTTCACCACAGATAGTTTGAAAGGCACTGGCATTAAAATCTCTTATCCATGTGTTCTAATTTAATGTTTTCCACTAATTCCAATGAAGCATTTGCTCATTTCACAACCAAGGAGACTGAGGATTAGGATGGTTTGCTTAACATTGTACCACTAATAAGATTTGTAAGTCGGAAGGACTTGAACCCAGTGTGTTAGTCAACCTTTTGCCACTGTGACCAAAATACCTGACATGAACAATTTCAAGGGGGAAAGATTTATTGGCTTATAATTTTAGAGGATTCGGTCTCTTGTTGGGTAGTTCCATGGCTTTGGCCTTGAGGTGAGGCAGAATGTTACAGAGGAAGGATGTAGCAGAGCAAAGTCTCTCACCTGGGAAACAAAGACAGAGGAATGGGCTGGGGATAAGATAAACCCTTCCAGGGCATGCCCACAGGGAATTACTTCCTCCAATGAGATTCCACGTCCAGTAGTCCATTCAGCTATTAATGGATTAATCCATCAATTGGATTATTATTGAGAAAAATTAATATTAAGCAATTTGCTGCATTGGGGACATGCTTTCCACAGGTAAAGTTTTGGGGGAGATTCTAGATCTAAGCCATAATACTCAGGAAGCCTGAATTCGGAGCCCAGAGCCACAGAAGTGGAAGAATTTGGCAGTTGCTTCCCTTTGCTGGGGTCACAGAAGCATACCTGTGCCAGAAACTTCCAGGCATAGCGAGGGCTGCCTTCACACTGGGTGACCCCCAGTGTTCTCTGTGTTGTTTTTATCCTTTATGCATAATTATAATTGGCTCCAGCCTTGTGAACATTAGTTAAGTTCCTCTAAAGAGTTTGAAATCTGAGTTGTCTAGATATTTATAAAAAGAAACCAGAGCAAAATGAAAAGGGACCGTTTAAACCTACAAGTGGCAAGAAAATTTTTTTTCTGCTGTCATTATGATGAAATTAATAAAAGACAATAAAGTAGTTACTTTCATACACACCCTGATCATCTAAATGTTAATTATAAGGCTGTTAAAGATTTTTGGCAAGCTTTTTAATCCTCATTTGAAGTCTGGAAGTTTCTTAGAAAAGTTGCTAAGACTCTCACCCCAGGAAAAAAAAAAAACCAACAAAAAATAGAAATTTTACCCCAAGATATTTTCCTGTTTTCTCTCCAGAATTTTACTTTTTATCCAAAAGATAAAAAGATAAAAACTGCTGGATTTCTCCTTTTTCAATTTGCTTTAAGATATTTAATTTAATATTAGATATATTTAGTTTATTTAATTTAGTATGTTTAATATTTAAAGAACATGTTTACTTTCAGAGCTGGTAATTCATGAGTAAGAAAAAAAATTAAATCCAACAAGTTTTATCTTCCATCTTTTGGATCATTTCTGAAAATCAAACATTCTCCTCTAGAGAATAAAATATTTTAGATTTGGCTTGTAGACACATTTTCAGAAATGTCTTGTGATGTAGAGAAAGATATATTATCAAAAGCAGTACAAGAGGACAGAAGATATATATTAAGTGCCATATTTGAGAATTTGGCAATTATGATGAGAATGGGATCCATGTGGAATTTAAGAACCAGGAGAATCAACTCTGCATTTCTCCTTGCTGAGGAATAGAAATGGGTGAAACTCACCTTGTCTGGGGTCTAGGATCGCAGAGACATTCTACAGGTAGTGGTGTGATCAAAGCACACTGGTAACATCTCTTCAGTCCATATAAGTGGCTGTCTTGGGTTCTTATCTCTAACTCATGATGAAAAAACAAATATAATTGTATATTGAACACTTGCTAGTTCCTTGCTGTGATAAGCATTAAAAAATAAACGCAAAAATTTCCCCTTGTTCATGAGGGATGTGCTCCAAATCTCCAAAGGATGCCTGAAACTTGTGAAACCTGTAGATACTATGTTTTTTTCCCCTCCTATATGTACTTACTCATGATAAAGTTTAATCTATAAATTAGGCACATTAAAAAATTAACACCAATAACCAAAACAATGGAATGATTGTAACAGTATACTGTAATAAAAGTTATGTGAATATGTTCTCACTCTCAAAATATTTTACTGTAGCACATTATATTTTTAGACCATGGTTGACTGTGGGAATTGAAATGGAGGAACTCAAAACCTTCAGAGAAGAAGGGACTTGGGTAAAGTGCTGATGGGAAACAGTGTGTAGATGGTTGCCTGGGAAGGAATAGGTGCAAAGATCATAAAGTGGCCAAGCCAAGTGACTGGCCTCTATTTAGAGTAGGATGTTATGCTGGAAAATCAGCAGTGAAAATATGAGAGGAAGCAACTTTGTCACCTCTTCCCAGTAATTTACTGAGGATCTCCTTAGGTGCCTGCTACTGAATTCAGTTCTGGCAATGAAAGGGGCATCAGAAGTAGTTCTTGCTTTCAGGTGAGAAAGAATCTTTTTTAAGTGAAGAAAGAATTTCCAGGCAACGTGGAAAACAGGAAGCAGAATTCCCTATTTGTAAAGTAGGGATAATGCTATTGACCACACAGGGTTGCCGCACATGGTCTATGTGTAGGAAACTGCCTTAAAAGTGAAAAGTAAATTTTTATTTTTTTTCAATTGCCTGAAAATACCTGAAGGATACAATAATACTTCCATTAAGTATTCTCAATTCCCTATGAGTGGGGGAGGCACAAGGTAGTGTTATCCCTGGGATGGTTCGTGTCAAATTTAGAGATGTGGATGATGTAGCCCTTGCCAATCCCCACTCCCCTATGATACTGTGGCATAAATGACTTGCTTGGTATGGCCAACCATTGCTCATCTCCACACCTTTTAGTGCTGCCCTCTGCCCTCTGTGGGGTGTGCCATGCTCATTACCTTCTGTCTCCATCTAGGAAGTTGAAGGTTCCAAGATAGCTAGCTGCTCATCAGGTTTCTGGTGAGAGTTCTCTTCCTGATTTGCAGATATGTGCTCACATTGGGGAAAAAGGGGGTTGGGGGAGGGGGTAAGGGAGAGAGAGGGAGAGGGAGAAGGAAAGGGAGAGGGAGAGGGAAGAAGTTTGTATCTTCTCTCTGCTTCTTCTTATAAGGACAGTGATATCATGGAAGCCTCTGCTTTATGACTACATCTAAACCTAAGTATATCTCAAAGGCCTCCATGTTCAGGTACCAAGTTATTGGGAGTTAGAGCTTCAACATATGAATTTGGGGAGGACATACTTCAGTCCAGAGCATCTTTCCAGAATGCCTGTCCAACACACACATTCTTTCAAACTCTCTAAAACATCTTGTCTTTAAAAAAACTTCTTTTATGAGCTGATCATTTCTCATGTTGCCCCACCAGTGAAATCACTGCATTCAATATAATTATTGTTTCAAGATAACTATATGTTTCAAGAAACATTAATTGTGATTCTCTTGTATAAAATGTTCTAGCCTTTTTCACCTTGGTCTCTGCTGCATTAAGTTTCAGGATGACACAAGCATGCAAAGCAGTCAGTACATTTGTACTGAAATAAAGTTTAAATTCATGACTGCTGCAAGAAAATGGCCTCCTAACAGTAACCAAAAGAAGCAAAGAGGCAGCTTATTGAGCAGGCTAGGGGTCCATCATCTGTTTATCAACCATAAAAATTTATGTGGACAAGATTTGGAAAAAAAATCCTAGGATTTTTTTTTAAGATCTATAGCTTTAGAAATATACCCTATATAGAATATAATACATCGATATAATTTAGAAAGTCCTGAGAGGTGATATCAGAGTAGTATTTGGACCAACCATGCCTTAGGAATGAGAAATCTAAACATATTTATCCAGGTTTTGAAAAGGAATGCAGATTGCCTTCCAGTACTGGGACCACTTACCAAATAAGTGTAGTTTTATTTCAAGTTACAAAATGGACTATATTTGGAGGCATTTTGATTCAAATACCTCAATAAGTGACTTGCTGCACTCGCCCAAAACTCCCTTTTGTGTTTCTTCACCTGCAATTTGTATTACTGAAATAAATATTACCAACAGTTTGAGCTCCATTTGGTGTGGTCCCAACTGTAGCTGTGCTAACAGGGCCCTGCTGGGTTGTCCACAGCTCAACACTTTTTATTGGCAGCTAAAGGAAAGAAGGTAATGGTCTAACTGCCTCTTGCCTACACTTTACTCTTTTCACCCTTTCCAACAACCAGCCTGCTATAATAGTTCAGTTCTGGAAGAGGAAAATATTGTAACATATCCAGGCTGTCTACAAAGTGAGTAACGTTGTGTGAGACATGGAATGGACAATGCCTCAAAACCCGAGACCAGAAGAATCAGGCCAAAAAAGAGATTTTGGCATTGGGGAAGTTGGTCTCTTGGAACATATTAGAATTTCCAAGAAACAAATTAAATGCGATTTAAAGAAAATGGGTGTGTTCTTCTAATCCAGACAGAAAGAGAAAATTGCAACCAGGGTTAAATGCTGGGCATGAGCCTCATTGTGGGTGCCTTAAAAGTCATCACTTTTTTAAATCAGAGGTTACAGAATTGTTCCCTGCTGTGCTTTTTGGGTTTTTTGTTTGTTTGTTTGTTCAGTTGGTTATCTTTTGTTTGTTGTTTGTTTTGCTTCACAGTTTTAGAGTTTCAGGCAGGTACTGGATTCT
This sequence comes from Ictidomys tridecemlineatus, assembly GCF_052094955.1. Taxonomy (NCBI): domain Eukaryota; kingdom Metazoa; phylum Chordata; class Mammalia; order Rodentia; family Sciuridae; genus Ictidomys; species Ictidomys tridecemlineatus. The sequence goes on from NC_135483.1 coordinate 29,472,395, forward strand.
AAGCTTCTAATGTCCAACAAGGGTTCAAGAGTCAGGAGAAATGAATCGATTTTTTTTTTTTCTAAACTTTTAAATCAATGGAAGCATCTGGCTGGTGTGAGCTCACTGTGGCTTGTGTTCAATGACCCTGAAATTTTTCACTCTGATCAATATAATGTAATAAATCACCTGTCTTCCAAACTCTGCTCTCCAGCAATTTGGACCATTTGGCATATGTACTCTAGGCAGTGGAACCCATCCTTCCTTGTTAGGACAGATTAAATAGTGCCTGAGTCTGACCAATAGGCAGTTCTATTGTTTTGCTTTGTGTGTTCTCTCTCTCTCTCTCTCTCTCTCTCTCTCTCTCTCTCTCTCTCTCTCTCTCTCTCTCTCTTTCTTTCGTCTTTCTTCTATTTTTCCTGATGGTACTGAGGATTAAACCCAGGGCTTTGTGTATGCAAATACATGCTCTTCCACTGAGCTACATGCACTATTGTCAGTGCCTGTGTGAGTTTGTGCTGTACTTTTGATAGCTGAGCCCTCATCGACATCTTTTTCTTGATAACCAGCCAAGATGGTACTCTCTATGGTCCCAAGGTCCTGTTTTCTGTCTCTGCATTCCTGGCTGTGAGCACAACATCTACTGCAAATCTTCTACGATCCTGACTTTCCGGCACTGTGTACCCTGTTTTGGTCAATCTCTACCCAGATTGTCCATTGTCACCAGCACCTTTGGACAACTTGCTGTGATTGTTTATGCCTTCTGGCTTCCTGCTCACCTCCACCTGGAATCAGTCCATGAGCTGCAGCTTCTCCCCTGATGGCTAAGACCCTCTGGGGGCTGGCCTTCAGATGATCTTGCTTATCAACCCCTCAGTGCTCTTTCTGATGCTTTAGAAAAGGTAAAAAGAAGAAAAGGTCCAGGTTTTCTTATCCTCTGCATGGGCTCTTGGCTCAATAGCAGGGTGTTAATAAGAGACTGACTTGCAAGGTTCACCTTTATGTTACAGGGTAAAGAAAATAGCTGCATGAACTAGTCAGAGACAAAGTGACAAGGCAGCACCTTCTGTGCAGAATGAATATGGCTTTCCAGAATTTTCAGAGGAAAAGAAGTTTCATGGTTTATCTAAATGCACAGTAGATCAGAGAGACATATAAGTTGGCATTTATCTACCATAGGCTACTTGAGAACAGAGGCACACAGTGGTCTAGGAAAAAACAAAGCTAAACTTTTAGAAGTCTATATGTAAACTCCCTATGGCATCTGACTAGTCTCCTACCAATTTGATAATAATTATTACTTCCAAGTTTTTAAGAAAATGCACACTCATACTACAGATTCAGAGAATGAAGAACAGAATACAGTGGAAAGTAAAAATTCCCTCCCACATGTGGTCTTCCAAAAAGTATGCTTTTAGGGAGTTTTTTTCCCCCATGAGTTATATATAATACTTATATAGGTAAATATGTATACAGATTTTTCTAACTTAAATACGAATTAGATAAAAATACATGAATCATTGTCTAATTTCCTTTTATGTTTAACTGAGTATATTGTAGGTACCAATCTACATGAGCAACATGCCATGGACCAAACATTTTTTTTTTTTAACAACAGCATCCTGTTTCAAGAGTTGGATCAGCCAGTCTGCCAACCTACTTTTAGATTCTAAATTCAGAAAATCACTGAAGAAAACAGAAAATGCAATTTGCTGGGTGATGAGCTGCGGCAAAGGTCAAAATGCCTGAGTCAGCCTGCAGCCTTAGCCTGCCCAGGAGAAGAGGGAGTGTTTGAGACCATAAGAAAGGCCTGAAACTTCTTGTTAAAAGAAGAAGGACTTGAAGGAGAGTGCATTAGCCATATGGCTAATTCAAATGGGTGTGTTTATGAAGAAAGCCTCCAGGTTCTTTTCGAGTGGTTCAAAGTTGGGGATGGGCTTTGGTTTTCCAGAACTAGAGGGAAGATTTCAGTTTATAACCAAGACTGGATAAAAAGGAAGAGGTCAAATACCGTGGGATTTTCATTGCAACTGCGATCAAAATGATGTCGCGTGAAAAAAAAAAAACCAACCATGAAGACTAAATTTTATAGATACACAAGCAAAAAGCATCATCATTTTTTGAGAGACCTGAACCCTGTGAGTTTCCATTGGGCAAGACCTTTCACAAGCTTGGCTTGAAATGTTTTGTATTTGGACCTCCAAAGAAGAGTCTTGCATTGAAAGGAATCAAGAGCACAGGGTATCTTTTGGTTTTGCAGGAATTCTGCATTAAAAGATGTGCGTGTGCATTGGCTGCTGCATGATACTAGAGAGTCCTAAAGCTTGGCCAAGGCAGGGTGCCCTGGAGGGCCCTCTGTGGCCATCAGCAGACATGTGGATCATAGGGAGGGAACAGGGGCTCTGGCAGGGAAGCAGTCAATAACGTCGTGTTTCATCAGTCCTCCCTGCCTTCAAATCTGAGTTTGGTTTGCTGCTTTTTTGTCCAAGCTCATCTTCTGGCTGGAACAGAGTATATAAATGTGTCTCCAAGAGTGAGAAAGAAAGGCTGCCAGGACAGCACTTCCAAGGAAGAAGTTTCATTTGGAAATTGGAGATAAAAGGGAAAGAATTTCAAAAGAGGGTAAATCCAGGTGAGCATCTTGCCAAGAGATAGACACTGTGGGTGAAGTCAGAACTCTGAACAGTGACCCTTTATCAGGCAATGCGACCTTGCCAACCAGGAAGCAAGCTGTGGCCTGCAGGCCAATGCCTTTTATATGGCCTTGTTTCTAAGGATGACAGTTTGAAGAAGAGCATTGAAGTAACTTGCATCCTGCTACTTACTGTCTGTGAACCCCCGGCTCCCTGGGATGCTGGCACGTTGCCCAGGGCAACTTCACACATTTCCATCTAAAATCAGGGAAACCTTCATTAAGGATCCTGAGGAACCAGGAAAAGGATATTTATATAGGTAGAATTTTCCTCCACACCAATTTCAAGTTTTGATGGTTCTCAGATGGTCACTTTGACACCTGCAGTTCATAGTCTATGAAAATAGGTGGAGCTGCAAATCTGTAGGAGAAGAGGCAAATCTGGGTTTTAATTAAAAGCAACTTGGCTGATGTGGAATCAGATGTTGATCAAATTGCCATAAGGTCTGCTTTGATCCATTTCATAAAAGAGAAGACAGCCATGTTTTCTATCACCTTAGGTAAAAATAAATTATTTAATTGCTTGGGAGACTCAAAATTGCATCCGTGGTGGAGCACTGTCCAGCCTTTTGGCTTGCTTCTGGCGAGTCTGTCTTAGGTCATGTGGTTTTTATTTAATTTGGCACAACTTTCTATTATAACTGAGGTGGGAAGTCAGGCTTTTTGATTTAAAAAATATCACATTGTATTCTGGAAATATTCAAATGTCAGTGAAAAAGAAGAAATGTAGGTGGGGTTCACAGTAAAAGTCTTCACATGCTACTCTGAAGAACAGTTAAGGCTCATTAATGCAGTGATGGTGTGGGCATTCTTTTTTTTTTTGTAATTTGTTCTTTATAGATATACCTGACAGTAGAATATATTTTAATTGATACAATTGTGTATTTTATTTCCTGGAATTCAAATAAAAAGGGTTGATTTGTTCTTTCAATAAAAGCAGCGTTTTGCTGTAAATAACATGGTTAATTTTTTTATTGTTGTTCTTTTTAGTTATACATGACAGTAGGTTGTATTTTGATGTATCATATATACATAGAATATAACTTCCATCTTTGTGGTTGTACATGATGTGGAGTTACATTTGTTGTGTATTCACATATGAACATAGGAAAGTTATGTCAGATTCATTCTACTGATTTTCCAATTTCACTGCCCACCCCCACCTATGTGAGTCAGCATCCTCATATCAGACAGAATATTCAGCCTTTGATTTTTTGGGAATTGGCTTATTTCACTTAGCATGATAATCTCCAGTTCCATCTATTTACTGGCAAATGATATAATTTCATTCTTCTTTATGGCTGAATAATATTCCATTGTGTATATGTAACACATTTTCTTTATCCATTCATCTGTTGAAGGGCACCTTGTTTGGTTCCATAACTTAGCTGTTGTGAATTGAGCTGCTATAAACAATGATATTGCCGTGTCACTATAATATGCTGATTTTAAATCCTTTGAGGATATGTAGAAGAGTGGGAAAACTGGGTCAAATGGTAATTGCTTTTCAAGTGTTCTGAGGACTCTCCATACGTTTTCCAGAGTGGCTAGGTCAATATGCTGTCCCAACAGCAGTATATGAGCAAACCTTTTCCCCCCATCCTTGTCAACATTCATTGTTACTTGTATTCTTGACAATTGCCACTCTGACTGGAGTGAGATGGAATTTCAGTGTAGTTTCAATTTGCATTTCTCTAATTGCTAGAGGATGTTGAATATTTTTTCATATATTTGTTGATCAATAGTATTTCTTCTTCTATGAAGTGTCTGTTCAATTCCCTATCCCATTTGTTGATTGGGCTTTTTTTTTTTTTTTTGGTGTTAAGTTTTTTGAGTTCTTTATATATCCTGGGGATTATTGCTCTATTTGAGATGCAAGTGGCAAAAATTTGCTCCCATTCTGTAGGCTCTCTCTCCATGTTCTTGACAGTTTCCTTTGTTGTAAAGAAACTTTCTATTTTGATATCATCCTATCTATTTATTCTTGATTTTACTTCTTCTACTTTAGGAGTCTTGTTGAGAAATTAAGTGCCCAAACTGACCTTATGGAGAGTTGGGCCTAGTAGGTGCAAGGTCTCTGATCTAATGCCTAGGTCCTTGAGTTGAGTTTTGTGCAGGATGAGAGATAAGCATCATTCTCAGCACCATTTGTTGAAGAGATTATATGTATGTTTATGGTATCTTTGTCTAGTATGAGATAATTGTATTTAAGTGAGGTTGTCTCTGTGACTTCTATTCTGTACCATTGGTCTTCATGCCTATTTTGGTGCCAATACCATGCTGTTTTTTTTTTTTGTTTGTTTGTTTGTTTTTTACTATAGCTCTGTAGTATAATTTAAGTCTGGTATTGTGATGTCTCTTGCTTCACTTTTCTGGCTGAGTATTGCTTTGGCTATTCTGGGTCTCTTATTTTTCTATATGAATTTTATGACTGCTTTTTAAAATTTCTATGAAGAGCATCATTGGAACTTTAATAAGAATTGCATTAAATCTGCATTGTGCTTTTGGTAGTATGGCCATTTTTGACAATATTAATTATGCCTATCTAAAAACATGGAAGATCTTTCCACCTTCTATGGCCTTCTTCAATTTCTTTCTTTAGTGTTCTGTAGTTTTCATTATAGAGGTCTTTCAGCTCTTTTTTATTGCATTGATTCTAAATATTTTATTTTTTTGAAGGCTGTTGGAAATGGGATAATTTTCCTAATTTCTCTTTCAGTTGATTCATTACTGATGTATGAATGCAATTAATTTGTGGTTGTTAACTTCATATCCTGCTACTTTGTTGAAGTCATATATGAGTTCCAGAAGTTTTATGGAGGAGTTTTTTGGGTTTAATACATAAAAATCATGTCAGTAAACAGGGATTGTTTGAGTTATTCTTTTACTATTAGTATCCCTTTAATTTCTTTTTCTAATTCCTCTGGCTAGAATTTCCAAGGATGATGTTGAATAGAAATGATAAAAGAGGGCATTATTGTCTTGTTCCAATTTTTAGGGGAAATACTTTCAATCTTTCTCCATTTTTAATGATTTTGGTTTTGGGTTTAGCATATATAACTTTGCAATGTTGAGGTATGTTCCTACTATCCCTAGTTTTTCTAGTATTTGGAACATGAAGGGGTGCTATATTTGGTCAAATTCTTTCTCTGAATCTATTGAGATAACCATTTAATTCTTGTCCTTAAGTCTATTGATGTGATGAATTATGTTTATTGATTTCTGTATGTTGAACCAATGTTGCATCCCTGGAATGAACCCCACTTGATCATGGTGAACTATTTTTTTCAATATTTTTTTTTGCGTGCAATTTGCCAATATCTTATTAAGAATTTTTGCATCTATGTTCATGGATATTGCTCTGAAGTTTTCTTTCCTTGATGTGTGTTTGTCTGGTTTGGGTATCAGAGTGATACTAACTTCATTGAATGAGTTTGGAAGGATTCACTCCTTTTCTATTTCATGGAATGATTTTTTGAAATTTATTTATTTAATTAGGTATATATGACAGCAGAATGCATTTTGACTCATTGTACACAATTGCAGCAACTTTACATTTCTATGGTTGTACATGGTGTAGCATTATACCATATGTGCAGTAAGACATGGGTAAGAATGTCCATCTCATTCTACCAAATTCCTGACCCCTTTATATGCATATAAAGTAAAAAATTTAAAAAATTAAAAATTAAAAGAATACCAAAAAAACTGAATTATACTTATCAAACATCCTAGTCCTCAAAATACTGATCCATGAAAAATAACTGGTTTCAAAAATGCTAGAAATGAGAAAAAAACAACAAAAAAATGAATGTTTATAAATGTCCATGAACCATTAAGATCACAACAAAACAAAAGATCTTGATGAAAAGTAAAAGAATTGTTTCCCCTGGAGTTTAAAAGAGTCTCGCTTCTTTTTCGCAGCAGTGTTAGGTGGGGTCATCTGGAGTGTGAAACTTGCTCCACCCTCATGGTGGGGTTGTTGGAATGAGAGGTAATCTCATAGGCGAACTCTTGGAAGTGGGGTTTAGGCTTAGGTATGCTCCAGATTCTTTGCTCAATGCCAATTGGTCTGGAGATTTTAAATCAGTTCATTTTCAGGGCCCAGCAATTGCTGGTTCATGCTGGAAGCTCCACCCCAGGGATCTACCCAGAGTTCCACTCATGTAGTGGAGGAGCCAATTTTTAGTCCACTATGTGAACTGTAGACTCCATGTTTCTTTTATCTCAGGTTCAAAATCCAAACTCAATCTCTTCCACCCCCACCCTTTCAAATTCCTGGCCAGGCACATGTCTCCAAGCTAGTCCTGCAAGCAGCTGGATGGGAGGGGGAGGGGGAGATCTGAGTAGGTTTCCAAAACCAGCAGTCCCCTGTGTAAACCTCTCTGCATGTTTGATTTTCCTCTGCCCACTTAAGCACACTTGTCACTGTGTGTTTACTGGACCTATATTTGAGGCCAAACTTGAGTTTGCCAGGAATTGGCTCCCCCAGCTGCCAGCCCACACATTCTGTTGCTGCAAAATGGTTCCTTCTTCTGTCCACCGGATATTGTGCAGCACACCTTTCAGTTTAGTGGGCCAGTGTCTTTGATCTCTGAACTCTCCATACCCAGACATGCCTCAGGCCTCCTAAAAATATAGATACCTTTAATTCCTTTATCCCTCCACCTTGCTCCTGGCAGAACGACACTGACTAGTGTCTCTGGCTGCAATAGTGGCTGTGGTGCTGGGAGTTTCTTCCTTAGTTTATTATATCCAATCTCCCGAGTCCCTGATCTGCTTTGAATGTCCCATATTAAACTCCAGCAAAGCTCCCCCCCCACCCTTTTTTTGTTCACCTACCTTGCTGAGAAGATGCCTATCTGATTTCTTGGTTTCATGTCATGGAGCAGCCAGGAAAGTGACCTTCTCTATTCAGCCATCTTGAAAAATTCATTAATTCTTTATTTAACTATATAATGGTTAATTCCATAGGGAGGGTTTGATCATTTTGGCCTACTTTCTTTTGCTATCTTTGTGAAGTTTAGAAGTTTGATTATATTATATTCAAGAAATACACCTGAATCAGTTGCACACATTTGCATTTGTTTTCACATCTCTGGTGCATAGAAATGACACATGGGCAACATCTCTGATGAAATGAAGCCTCATATGTGCCTCTTATTGGTTAAGTTCTTTTAAGATTTTTTTTTCTGTGTGGATATACTAGAGCAGTTATGTATCAAACATTTGCTGAAAGTCTTAGATTCTTGCAGAAGCAGGCATATCTTTGTTTTGTGTCTGTCTTGATTCCTGTAGAAGCTGTTGTAACTTGCTTTCCATTCTCAAAGATGAAGTTTTCTTTTGCTTCACCAAACAATGCTTCCGATGATGAATGATAATGAATGATTCTGATTTAATCACATTATTTGTGCCCCAGTCTTCCAGAGGTAGGCCATTTCTAACAGCTTGGGTCAAATGCATAATCCTTATATCCTAAGGCCCTCCCATCCTCATTCCACTTCTTAGTGCTAAGGAAAGAGGAGAAAGGAAAGAGAAGTGAGGAGGGGAAAGGAAGAGAGCAAAGGAAAGAACAGGAGAGGAAGGGGATTGTGTTAACACAAGGAAGGGCTGGAAAGGAAGAACTTTCTCATGATCCTATGTACCAGGGGCTTACCATATCCTATAGTACATTTTTGGAGACTCATAACACTGTCTCTCAGTTGGCATCAGACTTTCTCTTAAAAGAGCTACTTGACATTGGCTCAGCAATCCATTTCTTGACTTGTGGAAGATTTAACATCTGCTCCAAGTGTTTGGTGACCTCACAGGTGATATATTCTCATGGCCACTCTTAGCTAGAGATGCTCTTTCTGTTGAGTTGGTTCATCTTTCTGAGTCTGCTATTCTTATTCTGCAGCGCATTAAACATAGCTCCTTTATGTGGTTTCCATAATGAAATTACTCGAGATCCAATAAATTGTACAAATGGCCTTAACTAGTGCCCTGTGTATCCATACCACTTTGGCAATGTGACATTGCAGCTATTCCCATTAAAAGTGGAGACGATTTCCCCATTTCCTAAATTTGGGCCATGCTTGTGATTTGCTTTAGCTAAGAGAAAGCAGGGAAATAACTGTATGCTGGTTGAAGCTTAGGCTTCAAGAGACCCTGAGTGTTTCTATTCTGTCTCTTGGAGACTGGCCGATCTTGTGGATTGTTCATCATGTGAAACAACATGCCTGATCTGGGCAGCAGAACAAGAGACTGGATATGGAACAGAATTGAACCATCCCGGTTAAAGTTGTCCGAAACCAGCCAGCCCCTACCTGAGCTGGTAGCTGATTGATCCATAAGCTAACTGAGAAACCTGGCTGAAATGTAAGGCCTTTGTGTATAACAGATTTTACTCAGGTTTTGGGGAGATGAATTTTACACATCCACTTAAATGGAGTAACTTAGGAAGAAGCACTGGATTTTCCTATTCTGAGAGCTTCATTATGTTGCTTTCTGATCATTCCCACATCCACATCATCTCCTTATGCTTAGGTGATCCCTCAGCGCCTCAGGTCCTCACATCTTTGAGTGCAGTATAATCCAGAATTCTCCAACCCCTGCTGCCAAATTCAAATCAGGACTTCATTCTACACAGCGATTTCTGCTCTCCAACTGAACTTGGGTTCATCTATTTTGAATCTCACCCTTCCTCCCTCTTAACAGTTCCTACAAGGGGAAGACAGAAGCATGGAAGCTTGTATTCCAAAACCGATGGGTATCATGGCACTTAGAAGACAACTAGATGCCTTATAATTAAAAATACTACAGTGACTTACAATTCTATTATGGCAGTCTCTCCTGATATGCCTTTTTGCTTTCACTGTGGTCCTGTGAACAGTAGCCTAATGCTAGACCACGATGCCCACATCCTTCACTTCACTTCCCCCTCATTACAAAGGCACTACATCATCTCACATCAACACAAGGAGGCTAAATATAGGACAATAAGCTACTTTGAGAGAAAAGGGGAGAGACTGTATTCATGAAACTTTTATTATAATATATTGTTCAAATTGTTCTATTTTATTATTGTCATTAATCTCTTATTGTGTTAAATATATTAATTAAACTTTATCATAGGTATGTAAAGGAAAAATAATTGGATATACAGTGGAGGATCTAGCAAGATCGTCCTTTCTTAGCCAGCAAAGCTCTGCTCTGGTAAGCTGTTTATTCCTCAGACCAGTCAAGTTCATTTCTATCCCTCTCAGTCACTCCTTGTTTGAAAAATCCACTTTTTGAGATCCAACCTAATTCTTCCATTTTCCAGGCAGTTTCTCCAGGGTTTGGACCCACACTGGTCTCTGCTTTCTCTGATCCCTCCTGGCTCTTCTTCCCGGCCTCCGACTCACTTAGACATTTTCACACCCAGGAACACATTGCTTTTTCCCCCTATGGTTTTTCTCTCCATGATTAAAACTAACAACTGGATTATAATCTTCTTGAAGATAGGGACATGATTTCATACTGTTTTTTTTTTCTGTCCCACAGAGCTGGACACAGAACAGACCATAAAATCCATTTACTGAATTGAACTGTTTAAAATGGTAAGAGCAATTACTTTATTAAGCACCTTGGACATGCTTGGCTCTCTGTTAAACACTTAGTATATTTAGTGTATTTTATTTTTAAAGGAACCTTATGAAATATTAGTGTTCTTATTTTACAAATGAGAAAATTAAAATTCAAAGACATTTAGTCATTTTCTGTTATAAATGGCCAAGTCATAATTCAGACCCAGGTCTGACTGTACGGCCAGTGCTTGCCTCCTAATTACATTTAAACCTGTATTCACCTAATTGTAAGGCATTGCACATAGCCACAGAAGTCTGCACTTACCTTAATCAGCATGACGAGTGTATGTACTATTTATTAAATTATCAGAAATTCAAAGCTTGAGGTTATGCTTACTTTCCTCCTGCAATCAAAATGACAACACTCTGTCACAGCGGGCTTGCACAGCATCAAGGTCGTTGTGAGATAACAAGAGGAAAAAAAAATACCAGAACAGAATTAGAGTAATCATTAAAATCATTAAAAGAAGCATTAGGAGTTTATTCTGAGCCATATCAAGGAGATTCACAGCCCACAAGCTTAGCAGACTGAGCTATATTTGCTATAATTATATTAGGGATGGTGATGGTTTGCACATTTATTGTATTATAGGTTGAGATCATGTACATCATTTAAGCTTTTTAGGAATGATATTAGTTTCAGTCTAAATTTAATTTTTGGAAAAGTAAACAATGCTCAGTATATCTAAACCACAGTTAAAGTGAAAGTCTCAGCTTTGTACCTTAACAACACATCTTCCTTGGAAACTTAAAAAAAATCCAGTCTCCCACTACCCCCACCTCAAAAACTGATCTTGATTTGACTGTGCCTCTGATTCTCAGCTCTTTAATTTGGTCTTTGCTGACAGCTGACTTCAATTTTTGCCTGTTTATGGAAGTAAATTAAAAGAACACACTGTCTGTGATCCAGTGGCTCTCCGTGGCAGAGTTCTATTCCATCCCTAAATCAAAACCCAGATAGTTGTCAGGAGAACTAATCCTTATGTAAACACGATTACATTTGTAGAAAGACTCAGGGAGACCAGAAGGAAGTATGCCCTTCCCTCAGGTACTTTATGGGTCAATGTCTTTGTTATTTCAGTTTCTAGTAATAAGTTTGGAACAATTCACATCACTCAGATGCTTGGTGTTTAGGCAGTGGGTTTATGTAAGAGTCCCCACTATTTAATGATTGCAAGAGCATCCCCTGGTATCAGTACTTACACAACAAGAGGGGAAGATGCTAAAAATGCTCCCAACAGCTTTTGTTGTTGTTGTTGTTGTTGTTGTTGTTGTTCTACGGATTGGACCCAGGAGCACTTTATGAGCAAATTAGACCCCGCCAGCCCTTTTGATTTTTATTTTGAGACAGGATCTCACTAAGGCCTTCACTAACTTGCCCAGGCTGGCCTCGAACTTGAGATCCTTCTGCCTCAGCTTCTCAAGTAGTAGGTTTACAGGCATGGACCACCATGCCTGGCTACATTAGCTTTTAACTCACATAGCTTCCCTTAAATTCAGCAATGCTTTGGTAAAGATAGAATTAAATCTCATGACAAGATACTAAGTTTAAGAATAAATAAACTGACAAGATTGCACATGCTATTTCTAGGTATTCTAAGCAAATGAACAAAACTAAAATTGGGAGTTTACTGGCAGTGGAGAGGCCCCTGTTAAGGCAGTATGACTTCTTATGTTCTCGAAACCTTCAAATATAGGAAGTATTAGGTTATAAGGATAGTTTCTTCTTTTGAGTTGTTACCTTCTTGGAAATATTTGCAATAACCACTGGGAAATACCCGCATGGATGCTGTGCTGTTTCATCGGGTGTGATCTCACTACCTTTGAGTACCAAGGGATTATTTTGCTATGCAGTCTGTTGTTTAAGCATAATATGATCATGTGACCTGACTATAAGGCATGATGGATATTCTATGACTTCTTCAAATAATAGTACTAACTTAAGTGACCATCTTTGGGTAATCTTCCTGGGTAATTGTAATTCCAGTGCATAGATAATAAAATGTGTAAGCACTATGGTATTTTCCCCCAGAAGTGGTTGCATTATGGCAGATAGTGATAATAATTTTGATTTGGACTTGAGAGATTTTTGATATTCCACTTAACTAACTTGAAGACAAATATACTTCTAAAGTGAAAAATACTAACTTCTGGGCTGGGATTGTGGCTCAGTGGTAGAGTGCTTGCCTAGCATGTGTGAGGCACTGGGTTCGAGTCTCAGCACCACATATAAATAAATTTTAAAAAATAAAGGTCCACTGACAACTAAAAAATATTTTTAAAAATACTAACTTCTTGGGGCTGGGGATGTGGCTCAAGCGGTAGGGCGCTCTCCTGACATGCATGGGGTGCTCGGTTGGATCCTCAGCACCACATAAAAATAAAATAAAGATGTTGTGCCCACCAAAAACTAAAAAAAATTCCCCCTCTCTCTCTCTCACTCTCTTAAAAAAAATACTAACTTCTTACCTATTTTTTTCTTTAGAAAAGTAACCCCAGCTAGAAAGGATTAATGTGCTATTTCTAAGAACATTTTCATACAATAATACCTGAAATACATTGTAAGCCTTTTTCTGGGAGTGAATTCCATGGATTAAGGGCAGGGAGGACGTCATGATCACAGGTCCTGACACAGGGAGGAGGGTCTGAAGAGAGACTGATGTGTCTGGAGCAGAGTGAGCGTGAGAACGGAGAAGATGTTAATGGTAGGCAGAATCAGGTGTGAAGCTGCAGAAGGACCTGGGAGCTGGTTTTAAGGGCAAGGGAAGAATTTTAGCAAGATCTGACTGCTTTGTGGGATAGGAAGAAGCTCTAGGATTTAGGTAGACAACTAAAGAGGGTATTTTAATCATCCTGGGTAGGAAAGAGGGTGATTTAAACAAGGGTAGCTAGTGCGAATGTGGAGAGTAAAACGAAATCAGAATCATTTGGATGGCTTCACCTGATGGGTATTATGCCAGAAGTAGACAGTAAAACAGTATGCAAGAGTTTCCTTTTCTCCATATCCTCACCAGTACTTGTTATGGTTAGTTTTCTGATATTAGGCATTCTTACTATGAAGTAATACCACATTGTGGTTTTGATTTGCATTTCTCTAATGATTAGTACCATTGAGGAGTTTTTCATGTACCTCTTGGCCATATGTATATGTTTTTTGGGGAACATCTATTTAGACTTTTTGCCCATTTTTAAATCAGTTTATCTGCTATTTTGCTGTTGAGGTTTTGGACTTCCTGAAATATTCTGAATATCACCCCCTTCCCAGATATATAGTTTGCAAATATTTTCTCCCATTCTGTGGGGTGTCTCTGAACTCTGTTAATTGTGTCTTTTGCTGTGCAGAAGCTTTTTAGTTTTATGGGATCCTGTTTATTTTTGCTTTTGCTTCCTATGCTTTTGAGCTTGTGTCAAAAATTCCTGAAATAATTCTCCCTATGTTTTCTTCTAGTAATTTCATAGTCTCACATCTTACTTTTGAGTCTAAATCCATTTTGAGTTTACTTTTGGATGGGGATTTAGTTTTGTTCTTTTAAATGTGGATATCCAATTTTCCCAGCATCATTTATTGAAAAGACAGTTCTTTCTCCAATTGTGTTTTTAAGCACCTTTGTCAAAAATCAATTGACTGTCAATTCATGGGTTTACTTCTCCATTGTCTATTCTGTTCCATTGATCCAAGCATCTGTTTTGGTGATAATACCATGCTGTTTTGATTACCACAGATTTGTAATGCATTTTGAAGTCAGGTAGTTTAATGCCTTCTGCTTTGTTCTTTTTATTCAAGATTGTTTTGGCTCTTCGAGGCTTATTGTGTTTCCATATAAATGTTAAAACTGCATTTTCTAGTTTTATGAAGAATGTCATTAGTATTTTGATAGGGACTGAGATGAATCTGCAAATCATTTGGGTAGGAAGGACCTTTTAACAATGTTGATTCTTCCAACTCATGAACACAGAATGTCTTTCCACGTTTTAGTGTGTATTCTTAGATTTAATTTTTCAGAGTTTTGGAATTTTCACTGTAGAGAACTTCGACCTCTTTGGTAAAGTTTATTCTTAGGTATTTTATTTTTCTCGGTAACTATTATAAATGGGATTGCTCTCTTGATTTCTATTTCAGATAATTCACTATTGGTGAATAGCAGCACTACTGACTTTGTATGTTGATTTTTTATCCTGCAACTTTGCTGAATTTATTTATTAGTTCTAATAGTTTTTTGGTGGAATTTGGGGTTTTTAAAAATAAGATCACATCTTCTGTAAACAGTAACAATTTTATCATCACTTATTTTATTGTCATTCTTATTTTGCAATTAGGGTGCCCTTCATTTCTTTCTCTTGTCTGATTGCTCTGCCTAGGACTTCTAGAACTATGTTAGATAAAAGTGATAAAGGAGGGCATCCCTGTCTTCCTTCAGATCTTTCTTTTTATATTTTAAATTAATTCTAATTAATTATACATGACAGTAAAATGCAATTTGATACTTAATACATAAATGGAGTATAAGTTCGCATTTTTTTTTCTCATGGTTGTACATGATGGAGAATCTCAGTGGTTGTATAGTCATATATGTACATAGGGTAAAAATGTCTGATTCGTTCTACTTTCCTTACTATCCGTGAATCCCCTCCCCTCCCTGCAGTTTCCTCTACATAATCTAAAGTAACTGTATTCCTCCCTAGCTTTTCCACCCTTAGTGTGCGTTAGCATCTGCATATCAGAGAAAATAGTCGGCCTTTGGATTTTGGGGATGTTTATTTTGCTTAGCATGATATCTCTAGTTCCATTAATCTATCAGCAAATGCCATAATTTCAATCTTTTTTAAGGCTGAGTAACATTCTATTGTGTATATATACCACATTTTCTTTATCCATTCATACTCTTCAGTGGAATGTTAGCTGTTGCTTATTTTAAGCCAGCATGATTATGTCAAGATATGTTCCTTATAAACCTAAATTGTGCAGTGCTTTTATCATAAAGAGATGCCAGGTTTTATTAAAAGACTTTTCTGCATCTACTGAGATGACCAGATGTTGCTTTTCCTTCAATCTATTCATGTTTATTGGTCTTCTTATATAGATTTCCATATACCGTTCTTGCATCCCTGGGATAATTTCCACTTCATCATGATGAATAGTCTTTTTAATGTGCTGTTGGATTTGGTTTGCTAGGTTTTTCTTAAGAATTTCGGTTTCTATGTTCATCAAAGTATTGGTCTGTAGTTTCCTTTTTTTGTTGCATTCTTATCTGATTTTGGTACCTGGGTAATACTGGCCTTGCAGAATATGTTTGAAAGAATTCCTTCCTGGACTCTCTTTTAGAATAACTTAATGAGAATTGGTATTCATTCTCCTTTAAATGTTTGGTAGAACTCAACAGCGAAGCCATCTGGTCCTGGGTTTTTCTTTAACGGGAGACTGTATATTACTGATTAAATTTCATTACTGTTCAAGTTTCCAATTTATTCCTGATTCAGTCATGGTGAGGTACATGTACCTAGGAATTTGTCCATTTCTTCTGGGCTATCCAATTTAATGGCTGCTATTATTCACTAATAACCTTTCATGATCTTTTGTATTTCTGTTTTCTGCTGTCATGTTTCCGCTTTCTTCTCTGAGTTTACTTATTGGATTCTTCTCTTTTTTTCTTAGTCTAGCTAAGGATTTGTCTATTTTTTAAATATTTTCAAGGAAACAACAGTTGGTTTTATTGATTTTTTGTACTGTATTTTTAGTCCTCATTTCATTTATATGCCCTCTGATCATTACCATTTCTTTCTTTCTACTAATTAGGGGTTTGGTTTATTCTTATTTTTCCAGTTCTTTGATATGCAATGACATGATATTTACTTGAGAACTTTTTACCATTTTATTAGTGTTTGTTAACTATATAGAATAATGGGTTTCATTGTGGCATACTTATACATGCATATAACATGCTTTGCTCATTTTCACTATCCCATTACCCCCTTACCCTCCCCTTGACTCCCCTCTCTTCTAATAATCTCCCTTCTACTTTCAGATCATCTTTTTTTCTATATTCCACATATGAGAGAAAATATTTAGTACTCATCTTTCTGAGTCTGTCTTAGTTCACTCAGTATGATGATCTCCACACTCTGTGTACACATATGCACATGCATATATACATACACATACATGTGTATATATGAGAGAGTGTGCAAATGAGATGATTTCATTTTTCTTTATGGTTGAATAATACTCCATTGTGTATATAGACCACATTTTCTTTCTCCATTCATCTGTCGATGGGTACCTAGCCTGATTATATAACTTGGTGATTGTGAATTGTGCTGTGATAAACATAGGTATGCAGGTATCTCTGTAGTACTATAACTTTAATTCTTTCAGGTATATACTGAAGAATGGTTTACCTTGATATAGGTTAGTTCTACACTTGGATTTTGAGGAAGCTCCTTACTGATTTCTGTAATGACTGTAATAATTTACATTCCCCCTAATAGTGTATAAGGGTTCCTTTTCCCCAGCATCCTCATCAACATTGTTGTTATTGGTATTCTTGATGATTTGCTGTTACTAGTATTCTTCATTCAGTCATACTCCATCATGGAGTAAGATGTAATCTTCATATAGTTTTGATTTGTATTTCCCTAATGCAAAAGATGTTGAAAAATTTTTTTCCAATTATTGGCCACTTGTATTTTCTCTCTGGAGAAGTGTCTATTAAGTTCATTTGTCCATTTATTGATTGGGTTTTATTTTTGGTGTTGTTTGTTGAATTCTTTATATATTCTGGATATTCATATGGAATCACAAAAGACCCAGAATAACAAAAGCAATCTTGAGCAGAAAGAGTAATGCTGAAAGCATCACATTTCCAGATTTCAAAATATACACAGAGCCACAGGAACAAAATCACCATGGTACTGGTGTAGACCTATGGAACACAACAGAGAACACAGAAATAAACCCACAGAACTACAGTCATCTGATTGTTGACAAGGGTACCTTAAATTTGTTGGTGAATAGGCAGCTTCTTTAACAAAAATAGTTCTGGGAAAACTGGATATTCATACATTAAAGATTATAACTAGATCCCCATCTCTCACCTTAAAACAAAAATAAATAAATTCAAAGGGGATCAGATATAAGACCTGAAACTTTGAAACTGTTAGAAGAAAACATAGGGAAAACACTTCAAGATATAGGCACAGGCAACAACTTTGTGACTAGGACTCTGATAGCTTAGAAAATAATGGGAATCCACCAGTTGGGATTGCATCAAATTGAAAAGCTTCTTCACAGCAAAGGAAATGATTAATAGAGTCAATAAACAGTCTAGAGAACAGTAGAAAATCATTGCCAGCTACTCTTCTGACAGAAGATTAATGTCTCCCTACTTTTTTGATGTGGCAGTGATTGCTATGCACTGCCCTCTTAGCACCTCTTTGGCTGGTTTTGGTATGTGGTGTCTCCATTTTCATTTGCTTCAAGAAATTTTTAAAAATTCCTTTTTGATTTCTTACTTGATCCATTGGTTGTAGTTGTTTAATTTCCATGTACTTCTATAATTCCAAGTTTTATCTTATTATTGATTTCTAGGTTTTTTTTTGTATTGTTGTAAGAAGAGATACTCAATATATTTTCAATTTTTAAAAAATTTATTGAGACTTGTCAGGCATGGTGGAGCACACCTGTAATCCCTGTGACTGAGGCAGGAGGATTGGAAGTTCAAGGCCAGCCTCAGCAACTTTGTGAGGCCCTAAACAACTTAGTGAGACGCTTTCTCAAAATAAAAAACAAATAAGGGCTGTGGATGTAGCTCAGTAGTAAAGTACCCCAGGATTCAATACTCAGTACTAAAAAAAAAAAAAAAAGTTATCAGTGCTTGTTTGAGGGGCCTATTATATGCTCTATCCTGAATAATGTTCTACATCCAAAGAGAAAAATGTGTACTTGGCAACTGTTGGAAGCAATGTTCTGTTAGTCTCATTTGTTCTAGGGTGAAATTGAATGCTGCTGTTTCTTGATTTTCTGTCTGGATAATCTGTCCACTGCTGAAAGGAGGGTGTTAAAGTTCCAAACTGTTATTGTGTTGGAGACTCTCTCTCTCTCTTGAGCTACTAACCAAAGGTTGAATCTTTTTGCTATGTGGAGGCTAACCCACAACAAGGGAGGTGGAAAAAAGTTCAGTGGATTAGAAGAAAGGGAATGAAGGGAAGGGAGAAGGGATAGGAAGGGGAAAGACAATGGAATGAATCTGACATAACTTTTCTATGTACATACATACAATACAGCGAATCTCACCATCATGTACATCCACAAGACTTGGATTCTAATAAGATATATTCCATGTTTGTATAAAGGTATCAAAATAGATTCTACTGCCATGTGTAACTAAAAAGAACAAATAAAATAAAATTGGCTTTCTATCTTTGGTGCATATATATTTAGAATTGTTATTTCCTTTTGTCAAATTGACTCATTTTTCAATATATAATGACCTTCCTTATCTCTTTTTTGCTGCTTTTTATTTAAAATTTATTTATTTTTTGATAGAAGTATGGTCATTCCTTTTGGATTTCATTTATAGGGTGTATCTTACTCTATTCCTTAACTCTCAGTTCATGTGTGTTCTTAGAGGTGAATTAAGTCTGTAAGCAGCGTATAGTCAGGTGTTGCATTTTTTATTCATTCAGACACTCTATGTCTTTTAATTAGAGAATTTAAGTGGAGAATTGAGTTTCCACTCAAGGTAATTACTGATAGGTAGGGACTTATTATAGACGTTATGTAATTTTTTTTCTGGTTTTGTTGTATTTTCTTTCTCCTTCTCTTACAGTTTTCCTTTGTAGCTACTGATTTACTCTTGTAGTATGCTTTGATTCTTTATTATTTTGAATTTGCATATTAGAGATTTTTGCTTCATGGTCACCATGAAGCTTATAAAACATCTTCTGACTATAAAAAGTTATTTTGAAATAATAACATAATCATAAAGATAAGAACAGAGACAAATAAAACCACAAGAGAAAATGTACTAATAAGAAACTCTTCACTTGCGTTGTACTCCTCTCCATGTTTTAAATTCTCAATGTCCCAGTTTACATCTTGGTATATTGTCTATATCTTAACATATTAATATAGTTATTATATTTTTGAAAGTTTTCATGCTAAAGATACAAATGGTTTATCTTCTATGCTTAAAATATTAAAACATTATAATATATTTGTTTATATAATTACTCTTTTTGGGGGTGGGGTACTGAGAATTGAACTCAGTGACACTTGACCACTGAGCCACATTCCCAGCCCCTATTTTGTATTTTAATTTGAGACAGGGTCTCACTCAGTTGCTTAGCACCTTCCTTTTTCTGAGGCTAGTTTTGAACACATGATCCTTCTGCCTTGGCCTCCAGAGCCGCTGGGATTACATGAGTGTGTCACTGCACCCTGCTATATAATTACTCTTACCAGTGAGTTTTATATCTTCCCATATTTTCTTCTTACTTATTATTGAATCTTTCAGTTTGAAGAATATCTTTTAGTATTTCTTATAGAACAGATCTGATGAAGATCTACTCTTTCAGCTTTTATTAGAAAATGGTTTTATCTCTTTCTCAAGTCTTTACTCCACAGTATTATGGTTGACAGTTTTTTGTTTGTTTGTTTGTTTATTTTGTGCTTGTTTTGTGCAGTACTTTGAAAATCTCATGTCATTCTCTCTTGGTCATAAGATTTCTGCTGAGAAGTCTGCTTGTCAGGCAAATTAGAATATCCCTGTACATCACTGGGTTCTTTTTCCTTGCAGCCTCAGGAATCTCCTCCTAATCTTTCACCTTTGCAAGCTTGATTTGAAGATGTCATGGCAAGGGCACTCAGAGTGTCAGGGGTACCTCAGGGTCCATGCCACAGCTGGCAGTGATGCAGACTGACTCACAAGTCTGTCCCTCTGTGGCCCACATCTCTGTGTGGGGTCAGAGCAGTTTTACAGCCTCATGTGTGATCACCTGCCTGGTAATAGCTGTGTTGCCCAAAGCTGGGGGGTTGGGGAGGGGTGGAGACAGTCCCTTGGCTGGCAAGGATGACACTTGGCTGGATTTTGTCTGAATCTCACTGCTATAGGGTACTGCACAATCTTGAGTGGAGTGTGAGTGTATCACAGGTACAATCCAAGGCTAGAAATGATTCAGGTTGAAGTTCAAGTCTTTCCCACTAGTGCAGAGGTCTTTGCCTGATGCCAGGTGGTCTAGAAGCTCCGTGAACACTGCCTGCCTAGGAGGCTTTCGGTTTCTACTGGTGCTGGGTCTTACCATGGAGGCCTTGGCACTGGGCTCTGAGAGGAGACCTGTGCTAGCTTTCCTGCCCAGTTCCCAGCAGGTGGAGTTCCACTCCTTGCTCTGCTGTCCAGGATTGGAGGAGAGGTTGTGGGAGGAGTCAGCTCCAGCCTCCTGCAGTTCCAGCAGCTCATTCTATGCATAATATTGGCCTGGTGGTGTGAATTGTGGGGCTTAATTCTTACACCCTGTCCCAAGCAGGCAGCCTCTCTTTCTGTGAGGGTTGCTTGGAGTAGAGGGAAGGACGGGGTGTCATGGACAGGCAACCCTTTCCCTTCCTGCTTTCTTCCTAATGTCTTTTCACTTTGTACTAAAATCAGAAACTTTGGTCTGTCACCTGATTTCCTTAGTTCTTGTGCAGGTGCTCTGGTGTGTGAATAGCTGTTCAACTTGATATCTGGGGAGAAGATCACCAGATCTTACTCAGCCCCTATCTTCCCCTGTTTCCCTGTTTGCATGTTTTAATTATATTAATCTTATGGGTATGAGTAGCAGACACTGTATATTGTTTTAATCACTTATGAAGAAACATAAATAGAATTCATTCAGAAGAAAAGAATCTTTCATTATTTCTTCTTCCAGGATTGTTCTAGGTGTTGGAATTGTTTAAACAGACAAACGGTGGATTGCCCAGTGGTCCCTCGGTGTAACTCATCCAACATGCATGGACTATGTGGAACGTTCCTGGACAAGAATGATGCTGGTGAGAAAGCATGATAGATAAATCATAGCCCAGGAAACTCATCTGTTTAGAACTCTGATTAGTTCCTTATGTTTGATTAAAATTTTTTATAAATCTGAAATGCATAATCAGAATTTCAGAATTCTAAGACTGGGGCAAATCACAAGGGAAAAAATGCATAGCAGGAATTTTTCAAGTGAATCAATTCAGTCACCATTATCATGACAATAGGTTTCCTGCTGTTCTGAAGGTAGCATAATTCAAATGTTCCTTGCTTTAAAACATTAGGTTTTTAAATATCACTGGTAAATAAATATAGGGAGAGTAGATCCTTGGAGAGGGTGGAATTTCACAGGATGGCTGTGCCCTATTCTGATTAGAAGAAACCCTTGATTTCAAGGTCAAGAAGGGCACAGGTTCCACCTGCAAAAGCAGCAACAAGGCCCTGCATGAACAAACCTTCTATGTTCTTTTGGCCCAGTGAAGAGAATCAGATAAAAATCTGTCTTCCCTCTTGTGGTGTTTGGAGAGAAAAAACGACTTTTGAAGGCATTTCTTTAGCGTATGTTTCTTGAGCTTCAGTGGAGAGCTATAGATGCCCCCAAATGAGAACTCAAATGGAGAGGAGTTGGGCTAGGGAGTGGGGGGAGGGCTGGAAGTCAACCGATTTCATTATCTTCTGTGACAATTAGAGTAAATATTTCAACCATATCTCAGAAGGGTTTATGTCGACACTCTGAAGCACATCTGGCTATGATTCCCAAGGGAGATTAGTCTGTGCTGTGTCATTATCCTGTCAAGAAATCAAAGGCCTCTTCCTGCCTCGGAGGCTGCTGTGTTTTCCTTTATTTGTCCATTTTTTGTGTGTGTGTGTGACCCTCATTTGTGATTGGCTCACAGTTGCCAAAATGTACTGCTGTCATTACCTAGCCCCTCTTTGCCTGCTGGCTGTATTGACTTCGTTTTGAAGGGTATCCCCTACATTCATTTTGAATTAACCTAGAATTTAATGATGATTATAACATTGCAGGGGAAAGTATGTTCTAGTTTCCAAGTAATGAACTTGAAATGATTTTCTAGCACCTGACCTATTTGTGAATTGGTGACATTTTTATGTATTTAGCTCAGCCTCTTGTACCTTCTTCACCAATGGTATATGTTTTTTTTTTAAATGAGTGAAGTAGCATGGATATTAAATAAAATAATACAAATTCACATTGAGATTCCTTCTATGGAGTTTTAGTGCTGGAAGTTATCATCAAATCATAAAGCAAATCCTCTCATATTATATATGCTCAGTTGTGACCCAGGGACTCATAATTAGAATGATTATGTAATTTATTGTTTAGTGTGAATATTTTTGGAGTGCTAGAGCTGCAGTTACAAAGGGGACAATGTTGGGGACACTGGTATACAAAACCAAATTTGCCCAATGTGGTGACTTAATATAAAAAAGAGATAACATCACAAACCCAGAAAGCCTGAAGCGTTTGTCCTTTTATTACTGAATTAAAATAATATGATTTATGCTCTCTAGATTTTTCATCAATAGATTTCATTTGTTATTCTACATTCACACAAAAAAATATTTCCATGTTAATTTAGTTTTATTCCAAATTTAATTTTCAAAACATCCTTGTTAATATTTTACTAATGATAAAATTCATACCAAATAGTTTAGCATCTATTGTTTTATTCAAATTAAAATATTTCAAATACATCCTCATCCTTTTGAATAGTCAATAGAATCAAATGGGTCTGAAAGTTCTTGGTAAAGTATCTATTTGTACTCAAACCAAATACTAATAGAATTTTATAAAATATAAAATGAAAATCAGTAAATCAAGAAGAAGTATTATAGAGGAGCATATACTAAGTCATAGCCATAACACTTTCAAAATATATTTATTTTATGTGAAAATAAATTTATTTAAGTGTGGTTAAGTAAAAGAAATTAGTAAATATAGTTTTATATTTTAACTTTATTGATGAATTCTAGCATAAAAATGAGCATTTTAAATTGTCACATTATGAGGTCATATAAATTTTAAGCTATTATGTCATTGTAATAGGGTACCCTTCAATCAAATGAACTGGTAGAAACCAGAATTAGAGAAGCAGGGTCAAAGTATCACTTCCTTCGATCCCATTTCTCAGACTCAAAGCAACAGACTTTTAGCAGTTCTGGCTCAGTATTATTTCCCCCTCTTCTCAACCACCTGACAATTGACTGAGTGGCCAACCAAAAAGAAACATTTCCGCATCCTTATTCAAAAGACAATGTCTCCCATTAGAACTCACTACAAAGAAGGAATCAAACTTGTTTCAAAATGAAGTACAAATGTAATCCTTGGTCAGATAAGTGAATTATATAATAGGTTATATATAGGTTTTAGCTTACATCAGCTTTCAAAAATGTAGTTAAGCTTGAAGATCAAAACACCTTACAGATTTGTAGAAACACAAATTCTGTCTCCACAATGATGGGGCTGCTAACCAGATGCAGTGAACTTGATTTTTAGATGGAGAGGGTATTTTTGCCATTTCTATCATCACCATTTAAATACTAACCATAAAAAAGTCTCTATTCTTCTAGGGGCAAAAAATAAAAAAACAAAAAAAGTGCTGTTCTGCCAAGTTAAAAGGTCAAAACAGACATGAACATCCCTGGAAACTGAAATATACATAAGAACTATCTGAGGAGTTTCCAGCTTTCTGGACTCACCCACCAGGAATTCTAGTTTTGCAGGTCTGGAAAGGATGCCAGGAATTGGCACTTCTGAGGTGCTGTGAGGCCCGCTGTGCCAGGGGATCCTGCCAGAGGTGGTTCACAGACACCAATTTGACTTAGAAACAGGAAAGTGCTTAAACTAGAAAGCCTACCTAAGTGCTCCAAGCAGTACTTGCCAATAGATTTGAGGTTTTTTTTTTTTTAAATACATTATTACAGATTTTTTTTGGTACATTTTGTGAATTTAAGGTAAAAAATCATTTAAAGTATATATGTCATAAAGTATATTCATGGAAAATATAAATAGCATTTGAAATTTTTTTCATAGTGTAGAAGGTTGTATGTAGGGTGGAAGAGAAAGAGAAAGAGAGTTGTTGGGAAATTTAAAAGTTTGGATGTAGTAATTAATCTGTTTTCTACTTTTTAAAAAACAATGTATCTGATAAAATTGGTTTTTATGCTAAAAAGTAGTTTTGATATGCTAGCCTTAGATATACCCCTTTTCCATGGGTTAAAAATATGCTTTAATGATTTAAAAATTTCAAAAATATATTTTCTGTTTTAACTACATAGTATCTACTCAAAAGAGGAAAATATTGAAAAGGATAGTGAAAACAATGAGGTGTAATATCAAAAACTTGTGACTTTTATAAAAGAAATAAAAATTGGTATCAATAAAAACAAATATATTTTTGAAGGCTCTCAGGAAGTTTTGGGAGTTGGGATTGTGGATTCTAGAGAAGAGATTACTAGGGCAGAGTTTTTGTAATGGCCCAGTTTAAAACAGGTTATCCTGAGAAGAGAGTTGACATTTTCACTGAAGTGGACAAATAAAGCATGCTTCGGGGTGGTTTTACAAGCATTTGTTAGTATCTTGTAAAAAAAAGACTTCCTCTATTATTTCCTTCCTCCTCTTCCCTATTCCTTCACTTCCTCCCACCTCAACTCCCTTCCTCTGTCTTTTGCTTTCTTCTGTAAATACTGAGCATCCATTATTGGCCAGGCACAAAGGAAATAAAGTTGGTAAAAGTTAGGTACATTTGGTTTGGTTCTCCATATTCATGGAGAACATCGCTAGGCTATTTCAACATTGTACAAGGTATCTGTGTATGAAATGACATGGCACACACAGTTATGGTTTGGATGTGAGGTGTCCCCAAAAAGCTCACGTGGGAGACAACACGAAATGATTCACAGGTGAAATGATTGGGTTGTGAGAGCCTTAACCCAATCAGTGAATTAGTCACTTGATAAGATTAATTGAGTGGTAATTAGAGACAGCTGAGATGTGGCTGGAGTAGGTGGGACATTGGGTGTGTGGCTTTGGGGTATATATTCTGCACCTGATGCACAGACTCTCTCTGTGTTTTCTGATCCTTACATGAGCCATTTCTCTCTGCCACACTCTTCTGTCGTGATGTTCAGCCTTACTTCGAGCCCCAAGGAGTGGACCCAGCTATTTCTGGACTGAGACTTCTGAAACCGTAAGCCCCCAGAAAGACTTTTCTTCCTCTACAATTGTGCTGGTCAGGTCTTTTAGTTACAGCAGCAAAAAAGCTGACTAAAACATACATACACCCCCGCCCTCCACACACACACCACATTTTGTGGAAGTTTTCTCACAAAGACCACTTTGGGAAACTTCAGTCTAACCTTCACTTTGCTAATCTCTAACAGGAGATTCAATTTCAGGGTATGGAGTCTTACAGAAATTATTAAGTCCAGAACATTGGAAAGACTATGTGAAAAAAAATTTTTTTTTTCCTTGTTTCACTGATAGCACTTGGGAAAGAATATTAAGTCCACTTGGCAAGCTCTCCCTCCCAAATTGCTACTCTGTTCTTTCATTTCATGATCAAAGAAAGATACTATTGACTAAGTGGAGTGCCAAATCAGGTGTCAGGACTATCTGGTTCTATTTTTAGCAATTATTGATGACTAACTGGTCTGCATTTCATCCCAGTCTTCTCCATCCTTCCTACAATACTTATGTGGCCTGTTGTATTTAATAAGGGTTCTCTAGAGAAGTGCACCAACAAGATGCACATGTAAATAGAGAATTACGGGAGGAGATGTGGTATGAGAATTAGCTCATGTGATTATGGAGGCTGAATGTCTCCCCTGCCCCTCCATATGGTGTCTGCAGACTGGAAAACCAGGAAAACTGGTGGTATAAATATTCCAAGTTCAAAGGCTTGAAAACCTGGGGTAGCCAGTGGTGTAAGTTTCAGTCCAAGGCTGAAGGCCTGACAACCAGAAGCTCCAATGTTTGAAAGCGGTGGAAAAAGCTGAGTGTCATAGGAAAGGATGAGAGAGCAAATTTACCCTTCCTCATCTTTTTGTTTTGTGCCCCTAATCTGTTGGTCGTCCACATTGGTGAAGGTAGGTCTTCTCTGCTCAGTCTACTGATTCAAATATATTCTCTTCTGGAAATACTCCTGTGGACACCCCCAGAAAAATTGTTATGCCAGCTATATAGGTATTCCTTATGCCAAATTCAACACATAAAATTAGCCATCAAACCCATTCTTTTTTTTAAGTATTTATTTTTTAGTTTTCAGGTTGACACAATATCTTTATTTTTATGTGGTGCTGAGGATCGAACCCAGCGCCCCGCGCATGCCAGCGAGCACGCTACTGCTTGAGCCATATCCCCAGCCCAAACTCATTCTTTAAGAAACTTTCTTCTCTATCTTGTGGCTCATTTTGACTCGGGTTAGACCTGAAAATAGAGCATCCCACTAGATGTGCCACTGAGAAATGAATTTATTGGGCCAGCAAAGCACTCTGTTTACAGAGTGGCTGTAGCAGGGCTCAGTCCAAGCAAATACACATCAATTGCTACCCAAGGATGATTTAGAGAATGACATGGCACACACAGTTACGGTTTGGATATGAGGTGTCCCCAAAAAGCTCACGTGGGACACAATGCAAAATGGTTCAGAGGTGAAATGATTGGGTTGTGAGAGCCTTAACCCAATCAGTGAATTTGATGAGATTAATTGAGTGGTAATTAGAGACAGCTGAGGTGAAGCCAAGATGGATGATGGAGAAGGTGACAGGAGATACTAATAATTAGGGCCCAGGCAAACTAGTGGTTGATATTGAGAAATAATGCTAAGCAATGGACTTCATTGAGCCCCTGGGAAGGAGACTGGTAAAAACTATAAAGGGAGGTTGTTGGAACTCAGGAGCTAATCCTCCCAGTTGACTGGGTCTTAGCCTTAGGACTTCTGGACATGAATTCGAGTGAACTGGTAAAAGTTTTTTAGAAGTAATGAACACACCTTAAGAATGACTATATTACTTCTATTATTGTATGTAGTACATTTAATAGATTCTTACACACTCAATCTGCCTGGGCTTCCAAGTCACTACTTCTGCAGCCTCCATTCCATGTCATATTTCGCCATCTAGTGGCAAGTTGTGGTATATGGCAAAACAACCCCAGATAGATTTTCTATTTGTTGAAAACATGAGGTGTTCAACTTCGTAAAACATTGGAGATTCTTTTTGTTTCCTTTATATCCTGTTTTGCTCTAAGGAGATAAATGATGGCTGAAATTTGGTGTTGAAAATTCAGATCATGACAGAGTTAGGTAAATTTCAGAGAGTAAAACTAAACCAAATTATAAACAAAATTTTTACTATTTTTTCTCAACATTAAAATATATCACTTTTTCTTGTCATTTGTCCCCATTTGAAGTTTATGTAAACTGAAATCCAATAGGTTTCACTATTCTTTTTATTCTGGTTGATTCATTTTATTATTGTGTGTTCAAAGCACTCTCTCAATCACATCACATGGTAATAGGTTCTTTTCCCCATACTTTATTTGGCTTTTCCTTTTCTTCTGCATCCCATGTGTGTGAAGGAGAGAGCACTTGACATTTTTGCATTAAAAACAATCTGTGGTTCAACTTCTTGTTGCCTCCCGTGGTAGATGTGACTCTGATCATTATTGAATCAACTTACATTTTCAATATGATATTCTGGAAACTTTCATTCTTTGTTCTACTCAGAATCAAGTCCCTTCAGAACTCTTTAGTACAATGTTTGTACTGTGGGAAATGTGTGAATGGCAATCTACACTTACTATTCAGCAGATGCCAACGGTCAAATGAAAGGGGAAGCCCTTGTGATAAACAGTGTAATTGACAATCTGAGTAGAGCAAAGCATATTTCAAAACCACATTTGGACAAAGTGTTGAACATGGAGGAATGTAGTTTAGCTTAGTGGTTAAGAGCATGCTTTACATTCTAGTTCTGCTACTTAGTAGCTGTGTTGCCTTGTTTAAGTTATTTAACCTCTTTAAGCCTCAGGTCTTTTATCTGTCAAATAAGAACAAAAACTGTGCTTGCCTCATAAGGAAATTATGATTACATATAAGCTTAGTCTAGGCATAGCATCTGGTGCTTGGTGAACAGTGACTAGAACTATTACGATATTGATGATAACTGGCAGGAAATCTGTCATTAATTTCTAATTCTACCTAAATAATCTCTAACAGAATAAATACTTGCCTTACTATCATGCAACTTTGATCTTCCTTGGGGCAGCCTCTGCAATAAGCACTGTAGCTTGAAGAATGATTAGAAATTAATGGCCAGAAACATTTCGCTCCACACAAGAGAGGAAGGAGTCTCAAAAGAGAAGAAGCTAAAGTCCCAGGTCCATGGGTCCCAGTTGTGCCAATGGGGATGCTCCATGGCCAGCGTAGTGCATGGGGGAAGAAGGGAAGATTTAGTTACTTGAAAAATATTCTCAGTGCTGGTGGAACTTGGAGCTGGAACAGAGACTCGTATGGAAACATGACCCACCTGGTTTATAATGACAAGGAAATACCTCTCCAGATTAAACAGGAGATGAGGGGGAGGGGTAGGATTTACAAGTAAATGAGACAGAAAAACGGATTGGAGCTCTTTTTCCATTTCCCATTTCTATTTGTCAGTTAGCTTAACTTGGGGCAAATGACTGAGCACTATGGAATCTAATCCTTCGACATCTACATGGAATAATGTGGCCAAGGGGGACAAATCACAAGACACTGTGGAGTCTATATCTTTGACATTTATGAAGACAAATGCATCCAGGAGAAATGCTCATTGGATTGTATGTCCTTCAAAAGCAGAAGGTCCATGACGGAAGGTACCAAGCTGTCTGCCTGTCACACCATTCTCTGCCTGCACAGGTCCATATGTCATAGGTGCTTGTGTGTTATTTATTGAAAGTTGTGAGCCAATGCACTTGTTGCATTTCTCCATGGTGACTCCTAGACCACTGCCCAAAGGAGATTCTTAATTGGATGGGCAGATGTTGCACACAATCAGTAAGACCAGTTTTGATTTCCACTCACATAGCCTCGTTCTTCTGTGAATGGTATTACTAACTACACTGATATTCATCTCAGAAACCTTATTTCCTTCCTCGTTTCTTCTCTTTTCCTCTAATTTCTAACTATATTTGGAACTCGTGCAGCTCTGGCTACACTTCTCCCACAGGACTCACTTGAATCTCTATGACCTTTAAGATTGCTTTTCCCACATCCACTCTTGTTCTCTAATTCATTCATGATGAAGGACGGACCTCTGGGAAATGAAAACATCCATGTACACAGTCTAAGGCTGGGGAATAAAAAAGGCACAAGTTATAGTGAACAGTGGGCTGGGATGGACGAGGTGGTTCTATTACTGCCTGAAAAAGCAAAATTGGGAATTTCTCTGACTATTGACTATAAAAACCTTGGATCAAGTGACTTTTAAAGATACTTCAACTTTTAAAATTTAATTAATTTTTAATAGGTGCTTCAAATTCTGGAGCAAAGTGGTAATGGGTGAATCAGAAGGCATTAGATTGTAGACTCTGAAAGTAAGGATTATATCTATTTCTGTTTACCATTGTAATTCCAGGGCACAAAAGTGTTGTGCCAAAGATTTGTTGACTCAATCAAGGCAAACAAATATTGCCTATTATTTTACCTAGCCAAATGTCTAGCCAAGTAAGATTTTGTGGTCAGGGTGACTGTGTACCTTTGCACAAGTGCCTCATTAAAGAGGTCTAAGTAAATTAACTACAAACTGTCCTCTTCACATCCAAGTCCCCTGTAACCTGACTCTGCAACTACTCCCACCAAGTTATTGTATCTTTCCACTCGTGAATATGGAATGGTTTTGCAAGTTGCTTTGGCCAATGGAGTGTGGCAGAAGTGATGGGGTGCCATTTTCAAGCATAGTCCTTAAACAACAACAACAACAACAACAAACTGGCAGCTTCTCCTGTTCCTGCTGGATACTTGCTTCTGCCATAAGAATGAGCCTGGGCTGGTCTACTGGAGGTTGAGGGAGCCTGCTTCAGGGAGAAGCTGGAAACCTAAGGTTATGCTACACCAGCCAGACCTCAGACCACATGGAGCTGCCTGTAGATGAATGCATGGGCCCACTGAGATGTGGCAAGACTGGCCCACATCAGCAGAACTGGCTGGCCAGTGTGTAGATTCATGAGAAATAACAAATTGTTGTGATTTTATACTTTAGAGTTTTGGGATAATCTGTAACATGGTTTTATTCTGGCAACAGGTAACTAACTGATAAAAGGTGAAAAGGGACTCATATCCAGACTATGGTCCTCTTGTTAAGCCAGGAAGCCTGGTGTGGATTTGTATCTTCTAAGGGGAAAAGCTATATATATATAAAATTTTTTTCCCTAACTTGCAATATCTCTAACTGTAACTTCTGAAACAGAAAATATAATTCCCCTGAAGTGAAGCTTTTAAAAACTTGGTCAGAATAATTAATTACCACTTTTATAAAAATAACTTGATTTTTACCAATTGGGTATGAAATTTAATATTGCAATATGAAACTACCAGGAACTTTATAAGTGCAAGCACCTTCTACCAAGAGGCCTGTGCTGTCTTGGTGGATAGAACACCTGGCCTCCCACAGAGAAATTAGCATATGTGTCCACTTATCAATAATTCTAAAAATCCTAAAATGCTTTTAAATGAAAAAGCTGAGCATGAACATTGAGTAATGAAGTATATAGTTTTGATGATCTTATTATTATTGGACACAAGTGCCTTGGGACAGTTTGGTAACTTTCCAAATAAATCTTTAACTGTTATTGATTTGCTTAAATGAACCATGTTTTCTGCCCAATTGTGAGTAAAAAGGCACTTAAATAAATCAGATTTTTTTAAAACCAAGAATTTAAAAAAAAAAAATCTTACTTTTCCTAGTGCTTAGAGAAACGTCTTGTTTAAATGGGTACATATAAATGATTTATAGGCTTCTTTGCATGGATACTATGGATTACCTAAATCCCCATTAGATTCATAATGCCAGATACAATCTAACCCCCTATCTTATCTCTTTTTGAATGTACAAAAGTTGGTTGCAGTCTGTTTTTATGTGCCTCTTATCTGAAGTATAAAGATTTTCCAAGGTGTCTTTAGTCTATTAAGTAAAAAAGTGTCTATATAGTACTCCTATAAGAAAATACTTAGATAAGAATTCACTTTGTTAAAAAAAAAAAGAAAAAGAAAAACACATCCTCAGCTAGCACATATGCATTGCTTGAATTCATTAAGAGTTAATAGGATGAAGCCAGCCATAGCCTAAATTGGGACTGTAGGTTTAAATTGCACAAAGAGGGTTAAAGGAACAGAATAAAGAAGACAATCATTATTAGTCATTGATTGGGCAATACTGGAGTTCCTGTCTTCAGTCCAAGTAGTGTATTTTAGGAGACATGTTTACAAATTGGAATGAGCCCAGAGAAGGTAAATGCATTGTTACAGAGTCTGGGAACCCTATAACATGAAATGCAATTGAAGAAGCTAGGCATATTTACGATAGAGAAGAGGAAAACTGTGGAGAATCCCAGATCCTCCAACTTTCTGAAGCAACATAGGGTGTCATAGAAATTTGGCTTTCTTATTTATTCAATATATAGAATTTAGAATCCTTGAAACGCTGTAATTCAAATCACATTATTTATCTCTGTTAGATAAATATCTCTATGAGATATTATTCTTACGACGAAATCTAGTTTTCTTGCTTTGGCCTTTACCCATCTGACATCATGTGGGCCTTTCCTCACTATTGTCCAGATCTGGTAGATGTTCTGCTTTTTGTTCTATTTTCTATTAATGTACAAAATTCAAACCCACCTCAAGACTCTAATATTTGTTGTTTTCTAACTAAATACAGAACTAAATGAACAAATGAAGCATTAATAGTGGGTGAAGTTTAAAATAGCAGAAGAACAGGGGGCATCAGAATTCAAAACTCAGAGTTGTGGCAGAAAGCAGAGGTTTGTCTGTCTGGAATAATTAGAGAGGGCCAGCAAATTTCTAGTGAAGTTACAGAAAATGAACTGGTTGTTTTGGCTTTTACTGAACAGAAATTTATCATAAATTTCCCTAGACCCATAGAGGACTATCCTGGTTAATTTAAATGAAAGTCCCAGCATGACCAAATCCAGGTAATAAAATAATGTCTATAAGAACAGTTTTTGCTCCAACCACAGCCCCCATAAGTTTTGGGATTATATGATGCCTGCTTAGCAACCCATTCAAAAAAAAAGTTATTTTCTAAAAATTCTAGTAGTAGTCCCAGGGTTAACTGTGTTTGATTGGCTTGAGCCACAGGATCACCCTGAGCCAATCATTGTTGCCTGGAGATGAGACGCTTCCATTGCTACTTCTGGGACTCGCATATATCACACCTATCACTAAAGCCAGAAGAAGAATCAACATTGATGGAAGGACATAAAATGAAATTGTAGGTGGGATAGTTCCCAAAATGAAATAAGGGAGTAGTTAGCTAGCAAACAAAAACCCAAGAGGAAGGGATACTAGAAAGACAAAAAAAAAAAAAGGAGATTCTTGTGAGGTCCTATACATGATATTTAAGTTTTTTCTAACTGATAAAAAGTTTGGATTGCCTGACTTCTCAGAGCATGTCTGACACTTGGCATCATCTCATAGAGTGAGAATCCTGTCTTTAACTTCACCTGCTCTGGTCTGTGTTTAGGATGATCCTGTATATGTGATGTCTTGAGATGAAGGCAAAATAATCTGCTCCTAGTAAATGCAGAACAGGTGTGGGGTTGGAGAAGGGAGGCATGGGTCCTGAGCTGAGTTGGGGGCTTAGCCCAGTGACAGAGCCTACTCTGGGGGGTGCCACTGTGAGGGCTACTGAGAAAACATGGATCTCTTCCATGAAATTCCAGAAATAATTGGAATCAATCACCTGGAGTCCTCATGCTGCTCCTTGGTGCTCAGAATCTCAATCTGAAGCTATGTCTGTCAGTTTCTTCTGAGAACACTGCTACCTGATTGTGGGTATATGGATTCTCTACTCCTATAAAATTTATCCAAATCCTAGTCTGTAAGGACCTTACTTTCTTCCATTTATCCTCAGTGCTTAAATGGATGATAGTGTTTTGATATGTGACCCTTCTCAGATAAATACCTTTGCATTTTAAGCTGTGGGGGTGTTCCAGCAGAATCTAAGCTGGAATCTACAGCATAGTTGCAAATAATGAGTGAATGACCCTTCCCTCGCCCTACCACCAGCTACCTCTCTGCATTAAGTAATTGTATAGCTCCCTATAAAAAGGAAGTTTTGGACTGGTTTCAGGAGAGAATGACCAGAGAAGAGGAAGATGGAGAGGGCCAGAGTCCATGAGGATTCTAGCTCCAGGGACTAGATCTGACCTGGCGGAGATCAGAGCAGCAGACAATTTTCATGAAGAACTTTATAAGGTTATGAGGACATTTATACATGGTGTTGCTGAGTCCAGGTGACCATGTGTGATGAGCTGCTGGAGCTAGTGGCACTTCACATTTTTAAAGCAGGTTAAGTTCAAACTTTGTGGCTTTGTAAGAAATTGTGACATATTTTCTATTCTCGTAATTGAAAAGGCATTACCCTCCTCCCCACCAAGGTTCTAGAAATGAAACACAGAACATGTGCATTCTAGGTAAAAGCTCTACCACTGAGATACACCCTAGCATATAAACATATTCTCTCTTTTTACCTTTTGTAGTGCTGGGGATTGAACCTAGGGCCTTGGGCATACTAGGCAAAGGATCTACCAGTGGCTATATCCTCAGTCCTGTTTCAGCTTTTATGAAAGATTCAATTTTGTAGCAGTAGTACATATGAATTGAATTTCTATTTGTTTCTTTATGATAAGCAACTGAGACTTGATAGAGAAAAAGGACAGATAAGGTGCACTTTTAGGCGTGATAGTAGTTATAGTAGTTAGTCATTTTTTTTAATTGTAGGAAATGTAATCCCAGTTCCCTTGTGCAGACTAATTCAAATCTGGGTTCATTTCTAAATGCCAAAATTAACTTCAGTATCTCACCCCAATGTTGAATATTGATGAGGGATTAAATTAAGGCTGATATATTTGGGGTAGAAAGAAGCATCCAAGTGAGGAAGAGAGAAGGTGGGGTGTTTTGGGTTCCAGTGTCTAGAGAGATGGAAATGACAGATGCCATTTACCAAGTTGGGGACTTTGGGAGTAGTTTTAGGTAAAATCTTACTAATTGAAAGTGTTTATTAATAATACTATTATGAAATTCCAGTTAGTTTTAAACTGTAACTAATACCTCTATCCAAGAATCATGTCTGAGTCTAGTATTTGAGCCTGAGTGTGTGTCTGGGGTGGTCTGTATGTGCAGGGCTGGTGGGATCTACAAGGATGGAAGCGTGGGAAGACTGGAACCGCATGAGTCCAATGATAGAGCAACATTAGCCAAAGAATCCTACTTGGTTCCTCTATGGGCAGGAAATACTCTCCTTTGGGCAGTAAGATATTTATGAGATTAGGATATGAGGTTCACTGAGAGAGAGAGAGAGAGAGAGAGAGAGAGAGAGAGAGAGAGAGAGAGAGAGAGAGTCATAAAGTGCTCCACCTCTTCAGATTGGGCTTTAGTTGTTTGCAATTCTATGTAGAGAAAACTGTTCCACAGTAACATAGGTGAGATTTTCCACTTTCCCAGAGAATGGTGGTAGCTTGTTTCCTTTGTTTATTTGTTTATTTTTGGGTTTTTTGGTACAGGAATTGAACCCAGGGGTGCTTTACTGCTGAGCTACATGCCCAACACTTTTTATCTGGAGACAGGGTCTCACCAAGTTGCTTAGGGCCTCACTAAGTTGCTGAGGCTGGCCTCAAATTTGGTATTCTCCTGCTTCAACCTCCCAAGTTGCTGGAATTACAGGCATATGCCACCATGCCCAGTGATTTGTTTTCTTTGTAAACATTTATTTTTTGTTGTATGATTTTTACCAGACAAAAATAAAAGTTGCATCTTTTGAGAGTACATTATTATCTGGAAAAATACTCATAATTATTAAAATAATGCCAGCTAACATTCTTTGAATGCCTACCATGTGCTAAGCACTGTTCTAGGCTTTTTAGTGTCTATTACTCAATCCAGGTTAACTCCTTGAGACCAATAAAACCATTAATAGTTGTGCTTTGCATATAGAAGAACTGAGAAAAGAAGTTAAGTAGCTTGCTGAAGATCTCTTAGCTGGCAAATAGTGACAGTAAGATTGGAATTCAAGCAATCTGACTGCTCAGCCTAGCAGCCAATGACAACACCATAAACACAAGTGATAGGCAGTCTTTGAGATGCCCCCTCCCTATGGGATGCTCCCAGGGGTCCCTTCTTTCTGGACTTCAAACCCTGTGTGATCCCTTCAGCTGGTCTGTGGGTTGGGCCTAGTCTTGCTTCTAAGGAACAAGAGAAAGCAAAAAGAATGGGGTGTTACTTCCAAGATTCCAAGATAATGTTATAAAAAGACTAACTTCCATCCAGTTCTTTCTCATCTTTCTTTCATTTAAAAAAGAGCCATATACCTGGCTGTGAGGTGTTTAATGGAGATGCCTACAAGGCAGGGTCAGAGGGAGTCCTCATTCTAGCAACCCATGTCCTCATTCAGACCAACCAGTCTGGCCAGGGACCAGGTGGGTGAACTGAGGAGTGGAGTCCCCAGGCCATCAAAGCCCAGGCTGGCAACTTGACTGCAACCGCAAGAGAGATGTTGAGCAAGAGGTGCCCAGCTAATCCAACAGATTGCTGACCCATAGAAACTGTGAGGTCTTAATATTTCTTGTGAAACTACTGTGTTACCTAAGAACAAACAAATTATAAAACACATATTTGTAAGTAGAAATTCTAGTCCCTTTCTCCCTTGATTTAAAGTGCTCTATATCTTACTTTGGAGAATGGAGAATGACAACAAAAACTCTATAGCCAGTTTACCTTTTATCATCATGAGCATCTACCTGTTAATATGTCACTCTGCTGAAGTGTTGGGTTTATTCTTTTATTAAATAATCATTTCCTTTCTGCAAGCCATCCTCTGAAATGTTGACTATTTTTAGCCTCTGACAAAAGCACTTTTAGAAGCATGGACTTTGGATTCGGGCTGACCTGTGTCCCCATGCCGTCACCTGTCACACACCAGGATCATCTGGGAAAGCTACTAAACATTATGAACCTTAGATTTTTTTTATTAAGTGCAATAATAATACTAATATTAGCATTTAAAAAAACCTGAAATGGGAAAAAGACTTCTTTTATTCCTGCCTCTGGTTCTGTTTGGGAACGATTAATAAGAACCCTGTGTTCCTTGTGTTTTGGGAGCCCAGACCTGAGTTTCTAGAATCCAGTCTTTAAGTCTTTCCCAGAAGCCTAGTTTATTGAGATATGACTCAAAACTGTGAAAAGAGAGCAGATCAGAGAGCAGGGAAAAACCCAGACTGAGAAAGGTTTGGGAATGGGGTATGCACCCCTGGAGGAAACCATCTGGGGAGATGCTTTGAGTGTCCCTGGCAAACTGGTCTAGAGGAGCTCCCCACCCCTGCAGAGACTTCTGAGCCCGAAGTAGCAGAATTGCTTCTTTTCTGTCACTTTAAGGCAGGTAAACCTGTGAGCGTAAATAAGAATGAAGAATTAATTCCCTGCTAGTTTGGCCACTTGGAATTTCAGAACTGGATGTTTGAAAAAGACTTAAAGGTAGTAATGAGATATTTTCTCCCTGTTGGCCCTGAGGACTTCACAAGCAGTCCACAAAGCTGTACTGAGGAGGCATCCTTGGTGCTTAGGATGCAGGTCTTTATGGTTAAGATGCCCCTATCCACCGTGTGAAAAAAACTGATTACTTCCTCTCCAGAGCCTCAGCATTCTCTCAACTTTATGTATTTCTAGCCTGATAGTTGAGCAAGCTATTCTTGATTTTCATTACTTTTGGGGTTAACAAATTTTAGAGTGAAGATTTTCCAGAAGGCCAAGTTCTCATTCTCTCCAGTCTTATGATGATTCCCCAGAGAGTGATCACTGGTTCCAATAGAGTTGTTTGTTCTACTTTGGGAGCTGTTGGCAAAGCAGCTTTAATTAGGTGCTGAGCTCTTTATCAGTCCTTGGGCAACCCAAATTCGACATTGGATCCCCCTGAGAGCTCCTTTGTACTGAATTCTCAGCTGCTTCCCTCTTCCCACCCCTAAAGTCAGTAGGAGATTGTCCTCTTGGAGGACCAATAGCCCTGCTTCAAAACTTGCCTTTTAGTTCTCCATGGTTTTAATCATGTTGCAATCTGCAAGTGGAAGTACTGTTAATGGTCTGATTTTTTTTTTTTTTGTAAAATTTAACAGGCTTTAAGGGAGTTTAGCTATTCAGAGTTGATTCTGGAAGCACTTCAATTTAGCTATTTTCCAAAGATGTTTATTTTCTGTATTTCTGGCAGTGTTTTGCTAAGAAATGCTGCTGAAACGCTCTCTCAGTAGTGGCATTCCACACTCCTGCAGGAACCCCTTAGATGAGAGAAATAAGGGCCACATAGAACAGAGGTCAGACTTGCACAGAATGCTGGGAATTTAAATCAGCATAAGCACACCGCACTATAACAAACCGAGTCTTCCTTCTTTGCAGTGCAGGAAAATAATGCTTTGTACTTCTAGGAACAAATTATCAACATATCTTTATTTTCTCAACAGGAATAACAAAAGATTGTAGGCTAAAGCTTACACATGTTGGGCTGGAACATACTTGCCTTAAGAAAAGCAATTGCTATATGATGCCTAAAAGGACTGTCAAAAGGAAATGAATGATTTTAACATATATGCCTGAAGCAGAAATTAAGGGGAAAGAATGTTGGTGTTACAGTCAGCTTTCAATATTCTGTAATAAATCTTCATGATTTCTTTTCTTGGTTTTCACCTTTTCCTTTGCAAGGAGACGGCAATATTTATACATACACACACACACATACACACACACACACACCTATACACACATATATATTACACATATATACACATATACACACATATATGTATACGTGTATATGTGTGTGCGCATATATATATACCTATATATATATATATATATATAAAACTTTATGTGTATATATACATAGCTGGTATCTTCATAAGTACTGTATTTTTGCATGAAGACTACTTTATATCTTATTAGCCAAAAATAAATAGGCCCATGTTCATTCCAATTTCAGCACTCATCTTATTTCTTCTAGCTGTTCGAACATGACACATAAATAAGTTCATATAAGCTCTTTGAGGATTTTAATCAGGGTTTCTACTGATTATTTTTGAACTGTTTTCTCTTAAAATGTCCATTTTCAGATGTAACCGTGATCTCCAGTTGCACATATCTTAGTACCCTTGAATGTGTTGGTGTAAGGGACAATTTGTGTTCACCACATTTTTCTCTTAAATATTTGCCCTTCTAAACTAACTTGAGGGATTTTCAAGAAAAAGAGCCAGAGGCCAAAACAGTTTTATATTCTTTGTTTCATCATGGGTTATTTATTTACTGGAATCATATTGCATAGGATGCATTTTTTTGAAATGAATAACTACATTTAATAATTGCTTTATAGTTTAAGATATTTTATATTATTTTATATTCTCACAATTCCACAAGTAAAAAAGCTAAACATAGAATTAACTGACTCTCCAAAGGCCCCTCAAAACTTTTACAGTGGAGCGAAAATTTGAGACAAATATCTTACTCCTTAAATCTGATTCTGTTGCCAGGATCCCCATATTGGCAGATGGCCTCACCACTCTTCCAGTTATCCAAGAAGAGACCTGGAATAAACTCTGGATGTCTCCTTTTTCCATTTTCCTTCTTGCTAGAGGCCTCTTCTCCTCTAGCTGGACCACCTCTGAACTTAATTTATCTTGGCTAGTGCATGGGTCTACTCCGGTTTTTCTGCCTAGAGGCACTCTTCACCATACCACAGCCAGAGTAATCTCTCAAAATTACAAGTTCAATAAAGTTATTTTTCGGTTTAATTTCCTTTAATAATTTTCTAATACCTAATTCCTGAACATCATTGTGTTATGGGATAATATTTTGATATTAACTGATTTTTTTTCTTTTATTTCAAGAAAAACATTGCAATATAAATATGTCAAAGAAAAACGTAGAGAAAATAGTAAACTAGTGGAAAGGCTAGTGTGACGAGCCTTGTGGGCCATCATCTGCCCTCAACAATTACCAATATACTGTAGCTAATCTCTTTTCATCTGTACTTCTCCACTCTCCCAGCCTGGCGCCCTTTGCTGGATTCATTTAAAGCCAATCTCAGATTGTGTTTCTCTTCCCCAGCACAGCACTCTCCTTTCTGTCCTTGATTTCAGGCAAGTATTGAGGGAGCCTCACTGCCTTGGGAGAAGGAGCATTCAGAGTCCAAAGGAGCAAATTATTTAGGTTTCAAACTTCCAAGTGGTGGCTTTTAACACTGCCCCACATCTCCCTGAAATGATTTAGTTTCTAAAGACAAAGTTTATGTCAAGGAATAGAATTGATACAAATAGATCATGATGTAAAAATTAGTTATCTTATCTCAGGCTTCAGAAAGAGGTAGTTAGGACACAAGAGAGCAGAGCTGTTCACGAAATCCTAATCCACACTGCAGCCTGGTCTGGGAGGGGTCCTAGGATGGGTAGATGTTTGGAAACTCACTTTGGGGGTGCAGGGTCTCGAGATGAAAGGATACCTGTGACATTATGTCCACTAAATCCTAGGGACCATTCTGTCACACCACCATGTGTAAATAATGGAGTGGGAGTGATTGCTTGGCATGTTGGGTCAGAAATACAGAATTTTTCTGGAGGACTTAGGGGTTATCAAGAGAGAACTCAAGAATCTGAAGTGACCACATGGTGGAGACAAGGGGGCCAAAGAGACACCTGTGGACAGAGCAGGGACCTAATGGAAAAGTAGATTGCTGTGGGGTGACAGAAGGATATTCAGTAGCACATGTCCCCTCACATTTGATGCTGTGGCACTTTGTATCCACCTGAAGGGAAGAGGAGAGGGGACTTGTCCTGTGTTGACTGATACACTGAGTTGTCGTATATTAATTGTTTTACTGCCAGGTGAAAAGAGACACTAGAGTAGAAATTGCATTTACCTATGAAAAATAGAGCACATTTTTGCTCTCTGGGGTTTGTACCCACTCCAGAGGGAAGAATCATTGGCTCTCAGACTTTCTCTTTTCCTCTCCTTTTCTTTGCAATCAAGCTCCACCTCTATTCAAGTTGGCTTTGTGGTCAGGTGGGATCTGGGTGAAGGGGTGGCTTCTGGGAGCTTTAAACACAAAAGTAACCATTGGCAACTCCAGGAGAAAAAGAGCACTTCTTCACTTATAGCTGTACCAAAAGCACCAGGGCTGACTCTCATGGAATTATTTTGCATTATGTCCCTGAGTTGATGACTGTGGCCATTAAAATGAAATAGTCTGAAATTTCTTGGCCTGAGTTATATCACTATATTGAAGCCAGGGTTTGGGGTCAGTCAATCTCCCTTACCTAACGGAAAATGAAGATTAAAAATGAACTGAACAGATTGAAGTAACAGAGATCTACCACATAAGCATTTATAAATATTTGCTTAAATGAGTGAAAGAAAGTCATCAAAAATCTAAGATCAAGACTGTCTGGATGATCATGCATAATCTGTATCTTTATTCCATTATTTGTTCACTAATGCATTCTATTGAACAAGAAGTTGGAACTTCACTAACCAAAAGTGAGGTTGGTTCTGTAAGATGGTGGTATGGTTTGAATAAGTATCCCTCAAAGTTCTGTGGGCTCAAAGCTTTGGTCTCCAGGATGACACTGTTGGGATGTGACATGGAACTTTGGGAGGTGTGGCTTTGTGGACCATAGGTCTTTAGATCATTGGGGGTGTGCCCCAAAGTGGATTGTGGGACCCTATGCCCCTCCTCTTTCTGCCCCATGAGATAAGACAGATTTGCTCCATCATACTGCTTCCGGTCATTACCATCTGGCATCCCCACCAAAGGCCTGAAGAAATAAAGTTCACTAGATCTTGGACTGGAATCTCCAAAACCATGAGCCAAAATAAATCTTTTCTCTTTGGGTTAATTTTCTCAGGTATTTCATGATAGTAACAGGAAGCTGATTAACAGGTGGCAAATAAGCAAATTATGACATATTATGCAAGATTTATGAATTTTTAATGGTACTTATATGGTACCTAGTTTTCAAGATTTAAAATATTTATGAAAATTTGATAGTGAGTTCATAAGTAGCGAAAGAATGGGAGAAATAAGGCAAAAGGTTGCATTCCAAAATAAGCCATCTGGCAAGTTTAAGTGGCATATGAATTTCAGGGGATGCATACATTCTGAAAAATTTTATTTTGCATGTAGTTTCTGAGTTTTCTTCAGGTATGCCATTAATAGTCAAGTGCCCACTGGGTTTGCAGGACAGAGTGTCACTTCTGCTTATTCCCCCAAATATAAGCCTGAGAAATGCAGAGGCCATCCTAACTGTCACACCTCTACATATTACAGACATTAACCTGAGAAAACCACAATAAATACTTGCTGAGTGAATGAATAAAGTATAAGTAGTTGTTTTGCTAAATAAAAGTAGCAGAGACTCAGCCAATTCTGAGTATAGAATGTTATTTTGGAAGTTAGTGCTAGACTTTGACCCTGGCAATTGGATTTTTTTTTTTTTAGCTGCCAATCTCGTAGAGCCTTATACAGATTCTTGTTTGATATCT
This sequence comes from Ictidomys tridecemlineatus, assembly GCF_052094955.1. NCBI lineage: Eukaryota > Metazoa > Chordata > Mammalia > Rodentia > Sciuridae > Ictidomys > Ictidomys tridecemlineatus. The sequence goes on from NC_135483.1 coordinate 29,514,495, forward strand.
ATTTTCTCTTACAACGTAAGCTCCATGATACTGTCTTATCCACAACCTAACACAGGGCTTTTAACATGTTAGTGTTGAATGATAGGATTGATCAGCTAGTTTCTTTAGCAAGCACCAATCAATAGAAAAAGAGAGTTTTAAAAGTTTAAGTATCAAAGAGTTTATAGATTTCCTAGGAAATGTGGAGAGTACAAAACACATTATAAAAATAAGAATAGCTAACACTTTAATGGAAATATATAATTAGGTGAATGGAGATATTCAGCACTTACAGTCTGCTTTGGTCAAACCCATATCTTAGTCCTAGATTTGAATGAAATCATCATTTAGGGCTGGGTTGGTTGATTATATCAAAATTAATCAACATTTTGACACTTTTCTACAACAGAAAATTATTTTTGTTAGTGGATTCTTGAATGTTTTCTCACATTTGTAGACTCAGTGGGACAGAAGTAGTACTAGTGTGGAACACTGTAGTCTGCAAATGCTCAGGTATATAAGTGGCATCTTATACTGAACCTCCAGCTCTCTGCACATTAAAAGAATGAGGTAATAAGTTGTGAGTAAAATGGGTATCAGACTCTTTTAAATATTTATATTCATAACCACTAAGTACAATGGTCTTTTGCATTTCCTTAATATGTCCACTGTAAGTGAGAAATACAAAGATAAATCATAGTAAGGATGGCACTAATGGTGTCTTTCATATCTGCCTTAAGATTTCAGTTGTTCTTTAGAGTTTAAGTCTGTCCAACAGGTGATTTTAGCTATCATATGTCCCTGTATGCATCTGTTTTATTTAATCTGTGTGTGTGTGTGTGTGTGTGTGTGTGTGTGTGTGTGTGTGTATTAAGTGTATTGTCTTCCAAAGTCCAGAATAAAGTCTTCATTGAATTTGGATAAATTACCCAAAAATGATGTTGACTGCATAAAACTAGGTACTTAAGTTTGTAGAATCTGCAGTATTAAGGTTTCTCCTACAAGACTACAGCTGTTAGAATTGAGGTACAATTATGTGATTTATTTTTCAGTAACGGCTAGCATTTTGAGGAACCCCATTCTCCCCTAAGATGGCAATCTCTTTTAACTTGGACCTAGTTATATTGCACAACCAGTCAGTCAGTCACTTTGTTTCAGTTTAGATCTGTAGACCCAGGGCTGACAGGGAGCATGTAAGGGTGTGCTCTATTTTTTTCCACTCTCCATTCTCCTTTCTTCTTGTTACCCCTCTGGTCATGCACTTGGGAGGAGGGAAAGGACAAATGATACTTTCTTATGTGACTGCTCTGGGAAGGGTGGGTGGAGACTTCCTTCATTTGTTGGTCAAAAAAATCACATTAGGGCAGTGTGATTTGGGGGGATTTGGGTGTGTGTGTGACTTCTATTTAATAAAAAATGACTTAAAATACACTATAAAAGTCACGTACCCTCATATGAGACGGTGACGTACTAATGGTGGCTTTAGGCTTTAGAATAATAGAGAAGAGGTACTCATGTATTTGTTTATTGTCTAATCAGTGCAACTGAAGATTCCTCAGTTTCCATGCCCATTCCTTTCTGTATTGTCCAGGATTAATCTTTGTTTTCTCGGTTGTCAAACGTAATGTTCCCTGCTAACTTCATATCTCCCAGTATGAGATAAAGGTAGCGACACTGTAATTATTTATAATACCAAAGCTCTTCTGAACCTCTTTTTCTTGGAACACTGTTGTCTCTTACCTGTGAAGTTCCCTAACACCATTCACCTAAAGCTGGTTTTGTCAATTACTGACGAGACTGCCTTCACCTGTGAATAATGGCTGCCTATGACTCTTTTAAAGGTTACTAATTTGCTTTGTTGATATGAGCACATATGCAAGTTTTTCCTACAGTAAATAGGACAACGTGAGCAATAATTTGTTGCCCATATCAAACTTATTATTTGAAAATTTACAATGTAAACAGAGGATAATGCATTGTCCCTCCTTTTCTTTCTTGAATTTGTCAGGACTGCAGTCCCTGCACTTCCTCATGATAGCATCTATTCAGGTGCTGATTTACTCATGTGAACATATTTATTGGTTCTTCGAAAGGCCTTAAAGGCCCCACTAAATTTCTCTGTATAGATAATCCAGGTGAGAATTTCTCTATGCCCCATCAATGACTAGAAGTGGAAAACAAGTAGTTCTATAGTTCAGACCCTTCACCAAGCAAGGAGCCCTCTAGAAACCACCTCCATACATCGGACACATTATCATTCCAAATCTCAATTTTTTAACTCATGGGGACCTCTCATTGACCCATTTGGGAAAGCCAAATAGTGGGAACTGGGTAACTTCTCCAACTCTCCCTTTCTCAGCCCTGACATCTCTCTCCTGCATCAGACTTATTCATAGATCAGCAAACTTCAGAGGAAGAAAGCCCACCAGTTCCCAATTTAGGGGAAGAAAGAGGCCCTTGAGTATTCCATTCTTTTGGGAAGATGGGAATAAATTGGAGTGAGGAAGAGGAGCAGAAGAATGATGGCTTTCCAAAATCTCTTTCTTCGGAACAGAACTTATCACCCTTATCTCCACTTATTGCCCCATAATAGACAGGAGGACATAGGATGCATACCCCCGATCCAGAACTTTCTATTCCAGCTGTCAGCTCCTCAGGGACAGACTTAGCTTCATAGAGCTGCCACACCTCAATTCACGTCTTTCTTGGGACAACTTATATCTTCTCTAAGGGATGGAAGAATAGGCCTGGCCATTTCTGCCCTGCATAGTACACTCTGGTGAGTGCTGCTTACTCTGGTGCTCCTGCTTATGTAGGCCCCAGCTTTGCCTGTCTCTTGGTAGCGTTCATCTCCCTCTGTCTGATCCTTCTTCTTCCCTATCCCTTCACAGGTGCTTTTTCCTAAGGAACATGCTTACCACATTCCACTTTAGCAGCTGCTTCCATAGAACCCAGCTGATAACATCTTTTAACCCACTTTTATACAAACTGGTGGCCATAGAAGGAAGGGGAAGGAGAGGTTTTGGAGACGGTTTCCTCTGGGGAAGTGTCAGGGTCTGTTTTCAAAGCTGGACAGTATGGAATATTTTGATTCTCTCCCTACCTCCTTCCTTTCTTCTTCTTACTTTTCACCCTTCTTCCCTCCTTTCCTTCTGGCTCTGGTTACTGATTTCTAGAAAAAAATAAATATGACCTCGCCATGATGTATCTCATTAGTCTCTTAGACTTTAGTTTGTATCCCAGACTACAAAACTTAGCAGGAAGTTACAATTCTGGCATATAATAAGGGCTTAATACATGTTTTCTCAGATATACATTTTAAAGAATTGTATATTTTATCTTCATTGCTCTGAGGCTGTGCATATCTTTTTCTCCATGTCCACTAATAGAGCCCTGGAATAGCTACTACCCTCTCCTGTAAGGACTATTACCCCCAAGTCCTAAAAGGCCTTCTTACTTCCTCTATGGGCCTCTCAGGCTAACCTCCCGAGGACAACCCAGAGAATTTCTAGAGAGTATGTCAAGTCATACGATTTCGATTCCAGTGGCTTTCCACTGGTGACACCTGAATGCAGAAGTGAAATGCCCCTAGAAAGCAGTTGGTGAAGCAGTGGGTCACACACTGGTTGGGAGAATCTCCTGATCTGTCCTCTCAGTCAATTCTTTTACCAATGAAGGGCTTAGCTTTCTAATTCATAGCTTTTAGACTACTCCACTGGGTAATAAGTCCCAGTACTAGACAAAACTGCTTGGCTGTTGGTCTAACAAAGTTTTAGAAATAATTATTTTTTATCAAATATTTGGACTCCACCCTCATTATGAATGAGAGCAGAGCTGCATTCCAACCTCTTCCACATCCATCCAGCCTCCATCTTGGTACCTGTCTTAGTTGGCTTTTCATAACTGTGACCAAAACTCTACACAAACAACTTGAGGAGGAAAGGCTTTCATGGTTCCAAATGTCAAGCCCATGGCTGGCTGACTCCAAAGTTCTGGGCCTAAGGTGAGGCAGAATATCATGGTGGAAGGGCATGGTAGAGGAAAGCTGCTTGTCTCATGGCAACCTACAAAAAGAGAGAGGGTGGGGGGAGAGAAAGGAAGAAGAGGAGGAGGAGGAGAAGGGGAGGGAAGGGAGAAGCCAAAGACAAGTAAACTTCTCCAGGGTATGCTATTAGTGGCCTACTTCCTCCAACTAGGTCCCACGTCCCAACAATCCATTCAGATTTTTAAATCATCAAATGGATTCATCTATTTATGAAGTCAGAGCCTTCATAATTCAATCACTTCCCCAAACTCGCCTCTGGATATTGCTGTATTGGGGAGCAGGTTTTCAACACATGAACTTTTGGAAGACATTCCAGATCCAAACCATAATAGCATTGCTTTTGTTTGATTCTGATGACCAAACAGGAATGATCATCAAGTTTCTACTTTTTGGGTTCCCTTCATCTTTGGCTGTCTTTGAGACCTAAAACAGGGAAGTGGAATAAGATACTGTAAGAATATGTTGATGTTCACTCTATGATGATATGATCTTCTATTTTGTTCCCTAAGGATAGAGGCTAAATTAAAAATTTAGGGTAAAGTTAGGCCATGAAGTATTTATCTGGGGACAGCTGAAGATTTTTGGAATAGGAGAAGCCTGCTATGTCATCTCAGGGTAGGTTCCACTAACGTACTATTTTCCTTAACACTCAAAAAGTGAAGTGTGCGTTTACTGAAGACATTTGAATTATTTTTTCAAACATAAACTCGGTGATAAATTTAGAAAACACATCTTTTCATATATGCTCTCTGTGCTGAAATTAATTCCTAGCTTAACATCTGGTTTTCTAAACTTTCCTTATTGGACACAAAGGTAATTAAATCCATTTCCTGACAGCAGATACCAATATAGAAGCTAAAGATAATAAAGACTTAATGAGGAAGGCATATACTTCTCTATTCCAAAAAGCTGGTTGAAGAAAGAAAAAGTAAGACTCATTGTTTTATTTTCATCTTAAAACTATAAAGAGATACACATATGGACTGCAGGCCATTTGTTTTTTTAGTTTTTGGTTTTCTTCAACTGGCAAAATGATTCAGACAATGAGAATTATAATTATCCTTTATATATATATATATATACACACACACACACACACACATACACATACATATATATTCACAAATATGGATATGTACACATATATCCATAAATATCATATACATATATAATGTGTATTTTATATATATGTATAATGTATATAATGTATATAACTTGATATATATATCAAGTTATGTGATACTTAACAAGTCATCAGATGGCAGTAACGTCATTGAAAGCAGACTTTCCCATATGTTTTGGTTTTTCAGAAAGTGGGAAATCAATCTTTGGAATAGAATTTTATCATGCAATTTCTATGTAGCTATAGCTTACAGCTTATTTCACAGATGAAAGGAACAAATACAATTATTAATTCCAACCATGAGTTTATCTTATGGGAAACAGAAATATGTTACCATGAGCTTTCCAAAGCTTTAGTTAATTTATGTGTATCATATTTGGTCTGTTCATGGCAATGGATGCTCTCTAGATACTTTTCCATGTAATTTTTTTCCTTTTGGTCACTACTTATGAAGACACCTCAAATTTGATTGGGCTCATCAGAGTAGGTTGCCTTCAATGCAGGTAATTAATGGAAGAAAATTGAGATCAGGTACTCTATCTATCCATCTATTCATCCATCTATCTATCATCTATTGAGAGCTTTTCTCTTCTGCCCCATGCAGTTCCTGGGATATTCATGTTTCTGGTAAATGTTAACTTTAGTCAACAGAAACAGGCAAGAGAGGAATTAGGTGGGTGTGAAAGAGGAAAGGCTATTTTGGCCTGAGAGTGGAGTGGAGAATGAAGAGAGGAGAATTGGAGAAGACTAAGATTGAGGCTCAAAAGATCAAGTGCATCCAACAAATAGATCAGAATTCCAATGTGAGGATTGTACAATTTATCAATCAAATAGAGTAGATTATCATTATTCATGGATTCTATAGTTGAGAATTTGCCTATTAGCTAATTTTTTTTTCTATTTTACTGTTTAAAATGACCCCTGACAGTAGGTCTAAATTGCTGTCTAGTATTCCTATGCACAAGAAAGTTGTGATGTGCTTTGCAGAAAAACTGCATGTGTTGGAGTTCTGTTCAGGTGGAAATTATGGTGCCATTGACTCTTAGTTCAATACTAATGAATCAACAATATAATTAAACAACATGTCTTTTAAAAAACAGGGCTATGTATCGATCAATTGAGAAAAATAGTGTGACTAGAGGCTCCCAGGAATGGCTCCATATTCCCTAATTCAGTATTCCTATCATCATTATAGAAAATAACTGCCATGATTAATGAGAAATGTCTGTAGCACTTTTTTTCTAAATGTAATCTTCCTGAAAGTTTTAACACAGAAGATATGCTATACAGTATATATGTGCAAGTCAGTGCACACTTTGATGGTATAAGGCAAGAGGTATCTGCCTGCAGGTTTTGACCTGAATTACAGTATAAGCTGCTCCTTAAAGTTCTGCTATGTAGAGTATTGCAATCTAGAGTGGAGCTAGCATTTTTCTGAATAGTAACATGTATGTGCACATAGAATAATGCTCTCCCCTTGGCATATTTTAGAGTGCTCTACTTTGACCTTCCTCCAGCCCTGCTGAGCTCTAAAAGCTTGGAAGCCTCTGGTAACCAGCCTCTACCACCTTCTGGTGACCACCATTCTACTCTCAATTTGTATTAAATCAACTTTTTGGGATTCCATATATGAATGAGATCATGTGGTATTTGTCTTTCTGTGTCTAGCTTACTTCACTGAACATAATGCTCTCAAATTCTATCTGTGTTGTCACAGATCACAGGGTTTCTGTTCATACTGGCTGAACAGTATTCCATTGTGTTATGTACACCACATCATCTTTATTCATTCTTCAGTTGATGGACATTTAGTTTGTCTCCATTTCTTAAAGAATGTGAATAGTGTTGTAGTAAACATAAGAGTGCAGGTGTTGTCTTAACATTGATTTTGTTTCTTTTGAATATATACCCACTAATGAGATTGTTGGATCACATGGTCCATTTTTAAATTTTTGAGAAATGTTCTTAATGTTTTCTACAATGGATGCCTTAATTAACTGTCCCATCAACAGCATATAAAGATTTGCTTTTCTCCACATCATTACCAGCATTTGCTATCATTCGTCTTTTTTGATAATAGCCATTCTTTAAAATTCTTTTAAATATTTATTTTGTTTAAGTTTATTAATTAGTACATATTAATCATACAGGATAGTGGATTCTATGTGTCATATCCATATATGCATATAACAAATTTTGTCAATATTATCCCAATGCTTCCTTCTCTCCTCTCTCCCTTCCTCTCTAGTCCCATCCATTTTCCTGTAAATGACATTATTTCATTCTTCTTAGGACTGGATAGAACTACATTGTGTGATTACCATTTTCTTGATCCATTCATCTGTTGAGGAGCATCTGGTAGATTCCATAACTTGGCTGTTGTGAATTGTGCTGTGATAAACATGGGTATGCATGCATCTCTAAAGTATGCTGACGTTAATTCTCTTGGATAAATATCAAAGAGTTGTATAGCCGGATCTCATGTAATTCAATTTTCAGTTTTATGAGAAACCGCCATCCTGACATCCATAGTGACTGTACTAATTTACATCCTCACCAGCAGTGTACAAGGGTTCCTTTCCCCCCATATTCTTGCCAGTATTTAATGTTATTTGCATTCTTAATGACTGCTATTCTGGCTGGAGCGAGAGGATGTCTCATTGTGGTTTCAATTCATGTTCCTCTGATGATAGTGAGATTGAGTATTTGTTCCTATACTTGTTGGCCATTGTACTCATCTTGCATAACTCAAATGTCACACGGACATTTCCCCCTCCCACCATTTCCTTGGAAACCACTGTTCCACTTTCTGCTTGATGAATGTGACTATTTTAGATAGCTCATGTAAGTGCAGTCATACTGTATTTGTCAGTCTGTGGCTGGCCTGTTTATTCAGCCTAAAATCCCCTAGTTTCATCTTGTCACAAATGGTAGAATTGCTTTCTTTTATAGGGACGAATAATATTCCATCATGTGTATTTACCATATTTCCATTCTCCATTCACCTGTGGATGGACATTTGACACAGTTTCAATCATCTTACTTTTCTAACTCCCACAAAATTTTGAAGGTCTTATTATTTCCCTACTTAATAGATGAGGAGCTGATACACCCCTGAAGAAGCTGTGATTCAGAATTCCTGCTCTTAACTATGTCTTCATGCTACTTCTGGCCTCAATTTCTTGGTCCAGGTGTGGACCTTTGACTCAAGCCAATCAGTATTTTCTCCTTTTAAGTGGCAGGAGTTGTTGGGGTGGGAAGCTAGGATACTGGTGGAGGGCATAATGCCTCCTCGTAGAACAGCCTTGTTGGGGACTGAAACTGTTATAGATTGAGATGTATTGCTGATGAACAGCGGAAGCCCTTAGAGCTTTATTTTAGCTGCTTCTAGAGACCAGCCAGATTCCCCATCTTCCTGTGGTGTGCCTATCAAATTTCCATTTTGTCTAAGCTCACTCAAGTTGCGAGTCATTTGTGAATAAATGTGTGGCTAATATGTAGTCCCCTGCTATATTCTCTAATGTCACACTTAGTTCACCCAAATAGCAATATTGAATATGTTACCATGAGCTTTATTACATCCACAATTGAATGATAACCTTGGAAATCTGTCCTTCTGTTTTTGGAAAAGGCAGTTGCCTAAATCCACAACATAAGCAACAGTGTCTTCAGCCAGAGCTGATTCCTTTTGTGGAACTAAAATCCCTCAAAAGTGACTGGTAATGCTCATGGGAAATCAGCCTTCCATAATGCCAGCCTTGGCAATAAATATTACAGCCTTACTGAGTCCAGGATCCTGAGAAATCTTTTTATAGCCTAAGTTTTGACTCTATATATGGTCAAGAACATATACAAATCTGCATAGGGCTCTTTGTTTCATTCATTTTGATTCTGGATGAAAACCTCTCAGCATATTATTCCAGAATAGACATTGATTGACATCTAGTTAATGCTTGTGCATTGATGCTATCAGGCGTAATGTGTATTCTGCTCAATTTTCAGAAGGTAGAATGTATTAATTTGTTCCCTGATGACATTTACAAGTGATTTATATTGCAGATGGTTGTTCAGTTTCTTTTTTTGAAACAGCAAGAGTCCATCAATTCTTGATGGTACTGTTTTAGATAAGGAGGGAAATGTAGAAGAAACGAGCAAGGTTTCACCAGAACATGCATTTTGTAGTTCACATAGACTCTGTAAGTACTTGATCTTCCAACACTGCATAAATATTTCCATGATCCCAGAAGAATCTAATACAAATATTGGAATACTGAATTCTCAGGCATTTCGAAAACATACTGTTAACATTCTTCTGGCTCCAAACTACTGCCTCTGGCTGTGTGTTACTTTCACTTCATCTCTTTTTCTCTTTCTATGGAACTTTCTCCCAGTACACTAAAATTCAATTTGTATTTAAAGCATTGTCAATATTCTGTTGTGAACCTTTAAGACTATGTGTCCCTGAAGAGGGACACAGAGTCGTGAAGGGGCACTGAATTAAAGCATGAGTTTTCCCTCGCTGGCTTATCACTCTAGAAATTCCTGTATGCCAGCAGGTGGCAGCAGAAATAAATGAACTCAACAACAGAATCTAAAGACCCAGAGAAATGGTTCCTTTTATCTAAATCTTCCAGTGTTTCAACCTCATAGTTCTCATTTCAGTCCATCTCCCTGATTTTGAAAATGTGGCTGATGTAGCAATACGGGCTTTAATTTCACTACTGTGGAAGAATCAAAAAGGTTGGAAACTCAGTTATTTATTCTTTGATGCGTTTTTCCTGCCTTGGTGCTTGTCTGCCTCCAGGATCTTTGGCTCGTCTTCTAGCAGCAGTTGTTGGAAGTTAATCCCTCATCTTTGGCAGAAATGAAAGCTTGAAATCATGAAGCAGATTATGGTGGGTGACCTAAAAGAGCCAGGAGAGAGTGATACTTGTGAGAATTGATTCTTCAGGTATAGAGGGAAGAATATTGTAGGTTCTGGGCGCAGAGGGAACCTGCTGGTAGTATTGCTTTTTAAGAGTCGCATATTTCCTGTTGGTAGTATTGCGTGGATGAAGGCAGAACATGTGAAATTGGGTGCTAGATAGATGTCAAGGCAATTATAGATAACTGGAGGGGCCATTCCAAATATTTTCTCCTGCACAAGGGAACATCATCCAAAAAACTAGTGTTGGAGAAGCCCCCAGAATAATCACTGAAACTGAATGTCTTAATAACTCTGTGTGTTATAGACTCAGTCTCAGATTTAGTTAGAATCAGAGAAAGTTAAATGACATTTTAGACTCTCAAGTGTCTGGTGCAAGTTCTATTTTTGGCACAATCTTGGAGTTGTATTCTGCAGAAACAACTTGTCCCATAAAGGGCAGGGTGGCACCTCTGTCCTAGCAAACTCCTTTTCAATCCTCAATTAGGTACCAGGATCTCACTTCCTTATGTTGGTTAGTGAGGGAAAAGAAATAGGTGCTTGTAACCACCCACTGAGTACCTGGGGAGCACCAGTCCTTCTGTTATAGTCCATTTCACAAGTGAACAAAGGAGAAAAATGGACTTGGCTTATAAGACATTATTTATCTCTGAACTATCCACATCCACAGTCTCAGTTCATGGGCCACAAATATATTCAGTATATAAGGATTATAGTTTTTTTTTAATTTAAGACCTTTAAAAATTAAACCCATATTAACTACCTAAACTTTACAACAACTGCTTCCCCCTGATTTTTAAGACTTATAATATTACTAATGTTCCTTAAAACTTGACAAAATAACTTACCATTTCTCAATTAAAAACTTTCCAGAAGTCTGTGTTTGGATGCAATCCATGTAAATAAATGGAGGTAGAACATGATACAATGACATGGAAAGCAGTTACAAAATTCAGCGCTATAGCTCTTGTGACAAGTCCATGTTCAGCAAATCACCACATTATAAGGAGAGAAATTCCCTCACTGAGGATACAATGTGGTGAATTCCTTGTTTGTGGTAATCCCCAAGAGCAATGCTTTTATAATCATTACTGGAAACTTCTTGGACAAAGTGATTAGAACAAATTAAAAATAAATATATGTATCAGGAATGTTTCAAGATAAATTAAAAAGTTTTGATTGTAGAGAGATACAGGAAAGAAGGATCACACAGGCCTTCTACAAACCCCGAAAACTTACATAAATCTCAATACATTTTCTGTACTTTATGCTGATCAGCACTCTGAAGTTTGGCCAGTAGAGGGCAGTCAAAGAGTAGCTCACAAAATCTGATGCATTTAACTTCTCAACACAGTTCTGAAAGATGCCTTCAAGGATCCTTCTATAACTATAAAATCTTGTGCATTTAATATGCCATTTCCGGGCTCTGGATTCACATTACTATGATAACATTTTTCCTGCTACAAAGTGTTGATTTCCTTTAAATTATTCAGGATCTCAAATTTGTGAAGTGTTATTTTTAGCAGAATCATCTGAAATTTAACGTAGCCCAACTTGCTTTTGAAGAGTCACCGAAAAACTGAGAATGAAAATGCACTCTGTATCTGTGAAAAGTCTGAATATAATTTAGAATGTTGAATGAAGAATTTATCCATGAAGAGAGTATAAATAGGAGATGCCCAATAAAAGAAAGATAAGTAAACCTAATGTTTAGAGTTGTGTCAGAAAAGTCAAACTCATGGTTTTAATTTCCCAGTTACTCAAACTGCTAAATCCCCTTGGGAAACAGTGGGATGAAATGCCCTTTGGGGGAGAATTTCTGGTTCTTTTAGAGGGAAATTATACAGAAATAGGCATGTTTGTAGCATTGTGGCCTCAAGTCATTCCTAATTCACATCCATTCTGCCCCCAGGAAGCAGTGAATCATTTAAGTATCAGAATCAAGAACTTCAAATGAAGAGATATGAAATTCAGTTTTAAAAATGGGGGAAAGTTCAAGAATGACGTCTTCAAGTATTTTTCACATTGTTTTCACATGCTAGTTGGTATGGAAATCAAGCAACACATTAATATTTAAACCAGCAAACAACTTGGCTGCCACTGTGCCTGTCATGGGTGGGAGAAGGGAGCAGAGCATGATCAGCCGCCGCCATAGAAGTTGTGGGAGACATTTCTTGCTCCATGGAATACAATGTCGGTGGTTTTCAAGGTGCGGCTCCTCTCAGACCTGCAGAACCAGGATTACCTGGATGTTGGTCAGAAATGCAGAAAGAGATATTGAACATTTTTTTCATATGTTTGTTGATTATATATCCTCTCTCCCCAGAGTGTCTGCTCAGTTCCTTGGCCCATTTATTGATTGGGTTATTATTATTATTATTTTTTTTTTGGTGCTTAGTTTTTTGTTCTTTATATATCCTAGAGATCAGTGCTCTATCTGATGTGCTTGTGGTAAAGATTTGCTCCCATTCTGTAGGTGCTCTATTCACCTCAGTGATTATTTCTTTTGTTGAGAAAAAGCTTTTTAGTTTGATTCCATCCCATTTATTGATTCTCGGTTTTAATTACTGTGCTACAGGAGTTTAATTTAAAAAGTTGGGGCCTAAATTTGACATGATGGAGATTTGGGCCTACTTTTTCTTCCACTAGGTACAATGTCTCTGGTTTAATTCCTAGGTCCTTGATCCACTTTGAGTTGAGTTTTGTGCATGGTGAGAGAGAGGGGTTCAATTTCATTTTGTTACATCTGGGAAATGGAACCACCATTTGACCCAGCTATCCCAATCTTTGGTTTACACCCAGAGGACTTAAAAACAGCATACTACAGGGACATAGCCACATCAATGTTTGTAGTAGCACAATTCACAATAGCTGAATTATGGAACCAACTAGATGCTCTTCAGTAGATGAGTGGATAGGGATACTTTGGTACATAAACACATTGGAACATTACTCAGCATTAAAAGAAAATAAAATCATGGCATTTGCAGGTAGATGAATGAAGTTGGAGAACATAATGCTAAGTGAAGCAAACCAATCCCAAAAAACCAAAGGCCAAATGTTTTCTTTCATATGAGGATGCAGAAACATAATGGTGATTGGAGGCGGGGGAGCATGGGAGGAATGGAGGAACTTTAGATATGGCAAAGGGGAGTGAGGGGAAAGGATGGGGCAAGAGGGTAGGAATGATGGTGGAATGAGTTAGGCAGCATTACCCTAAGTGAGTGTATGAAGACACGAATGGTGTGAAAATACTTTGTATACAACCAGTGTCTTGAAAAATTGTGCTCTATATGTGTAATATGAAATCAATTGCATTCTGCCATCATGTATAACAAATCAGAATAAATAAAAAAATTTAAAAATTAAAAAAGAAAAGAAAGATCACAGGAATTAGTCATATGTCCCATAATTTGGAATATTGCAGAGCCATTTAAAAATATCCAAGCTTCATGGAAAAAAAAAAAGAAATGTGAAAAAGAGATTCTGGCTGAAGGTAAAGCCCAGCAGAGTATTTTAACAAGCCCTCCAGGAGATTCTATTGGGCACTCAAGTTTGACAACCAAGTCAGTGTCCACTAGGTGGGTAGATTCATTTATATGACACATTTGAAGAAAGAATTGGGCATGCTTAGCTCAGCAGATGTCTTCCTCTTGCCTGAGCTGCAGGAAGGGAACTTAGCTCCTCACTTACTTCTCTAAGGACAGACTTTTTTAACACCTTGGGAATTTTAATTTTAGAGATCAGTACCACAGTTTCCTGTAGGTGTAAACTACCTCTTACAACCTAGATTTTGAGTAATAAAGCTCATATTTTGGCTTCTATCAGTCTTATTCCTTGCCTTATTTTTCAGTTGATCCAGAGTCTAGGGAGAAAAGAGGGATTGTGTTCAATAGACCCCATTGAAGACTTTGATGAAGTTTGTGATCTAACCAAGGAGGTAGACTTATGGAGAAGTAGGTTGAAGTAGGTGAATCTAGGCTTAACACAACTTCTTTAATGAGACTGTTTGCTTTTGTAAGATAAAAGTTACCTTATTTTTATTTTCCTAAAGTTTTCCCCTATTGCCTTTTCTTTTTTTTAAAAAAATTCTAATTTGTTATACATGATGGCAGAATGCAATTCATTTCATATTACACATATAGAGCACAATTTTTCAAGATACTGGTTGTATACAAAGTATTTTCACACCATTCGTGTCTTCATACACGTACTTAGGGTAATGATGTCTAACTCATTCTACCATCATTCCTACCCTCTTGCCCCCTCCTTTCCCCTCCTTCCCCTTTGCTGTATCTAAAGTTCCTCCATTCCTCCCATGCTCCTGGCCACCCCCGCCAATTGCCATTATGTTTCTGCATCCTCATATCAAAGAAAACATTTGGCCTTTGGTTTTTTGGGATTGGCTTGCTTCACTTAGCATTATTTCTCCAACTCCATCCATCCATTCCTATTGCCTTTTTTTAATTTGAGAAGTAAAAGCCCTATCCATATAACAAAATTACACATTTCATAATGAGAAAGAAACAGCTATTCACATATCTCTTGTTTTCAAAAATGTACTTCACAGAACATTTTTTTTTTAAACTTAGAAAATGGATCCACTTACTGCTCATGTGTGGGTACTATCACTTGATAACTCAGTGTTTTGAGGATCTTCATCTGCAGTTGGGAATTACAATTCCTACCTTACTATTCTTTAACTTCATTTTGCCCATTCCTTACTGCCTGATTTGAATTTCTTTTCCTTGTCAGCCTAGTTGCCAGACACCTCATCTTTCTTTCAGTGCCCTTAGAACTTATGTAGGTCTTCTGGCCTGACATTTCACCTGTGCGTCTTAATTATCCATGTCCTGTTTCAAATTCATCACAAATAGACAGCATCTCACTCTCCTTTTTCTCAGCATCACAGCATATAATACATACATGTGTCAAACATTTACTTCTTATATATCTAGTATTTTTATTTTTGCATATTTAATTTTTATGATAAAATGTTTACATACTCTAGTTATAGAATTCTAAATCATTTATTAATTTAACTTCTTAATCTATGATTTTAAAAAGTCTCAATAGACGTAGAAACTACATTGGTGGTTGCCCAAAGCTGGGAAAGTTGAGGAAAAAGTTATTTTTTGAGGGTGGTGATGAAAATATTTAAAACTATTTTTGGTGATGATATATAACTTTGTGACTATGCTAAAGACTATGTAATTCTACATTTTAAATGAGAAAATTATAGTATATGTAAAATATCCCTCAACAAAGCTATTATTAAAAATACCTCTATAACAAAGGCTAAGCAATATATAGATACATTCACTTTAATATTTTGTTTTTGATGTTGATAGGTCTATCTACAAAACCTATGAAAACTTGCATAACAGAAAAGAAAGTTTGAACTCAGGAAAATCTTTATGAAAAAATTCTTTTCTCCCTTGATTTCTCTCTTTCATATGTGTGTATACACATACATACCCATATATACCTACATACATACATGTGTATATGAAGAATATACACACACATCTAATGAAGAATGCCATATTTTGTTCTATTTTCGGGCAGACTTTTTAATCTCAATTCCAATTCATTTTCCAATTCAGGAAAGGGAATTTCTGAAAAATTGGTGTCTCACGGGAGATGGAAGAAATAGTTGAATTGATTTAAAACCTGCTTTAGAAATGAGGTGGCCTGTGTGTTCTTAATAACCACAATGGCCTTCTCTGTTGTTAAGCATGTTTCTAGTTTGTCATCCTGAGAACTTAGTCTCCAGCTGGATGAATAGCGAAGATTAATAGTCTTTGGTGTGAAAGTGTCTGTTACCCTCTGGAGACCCAGTAAATAAGTTGTTGGAAAAAAAAAATCTGAGATGCATATTTTGCCAATGGTATGTGTCCTTTTTTATTTACATATAATGCTTTCTGGCAGAAAAGTCAGGTTGCTCTGTGAATGTTTTCTTATTACTCGTAGCCCAGCTGCAAACTCTCGATTAATAAATATCTGTAAAGTTTATAAGGTTGGAGGAAACAACATTGAGAAAGGACAAACCATAAGGACAAACGAGAAATCATCTTGACTTCAGTGTTTTCATGTGGATGGATGCTATCACTAGTGTTAGGACGAAGGTTTCCATTGATCGGTTAACTAATTCAGACTGATATCACGGAGGCACCAGAGATAGAGCCAGCCATGAATGAGGCAGACCAGCTCTCTGCTAGAGTTTGCCTTTTAGGAGACATGAAGAGAGAAGGACAATAAACAAGTAAAATAAACAAATGGACTAGTGAAGCCTGGTAGTGAGGAGTGCTAATGGATTAGTTGAAAGGATTTGGTTTAGATCAGGATTAAAACCAACTCTCAGGATTCATTTTGTGGCTCACAAAGGCAATTTGACACTGAAGAACTATTGATCTTGTTACAAAAATGTCAGTGAGTTTGCTGGAGAGTCTTGGATAGAGGAAGTTCCTGATGAGCAGAGGACTCTACACAAATGATAACACCTTTTGCATAGTGCTGTACAGTTTAGGTGCAGGCATTAATAGAATGATTCAACTTTGTTTCTATCAGAGGGGAAGGTGCTGAACTCAGTAGTGCTGTCACCATGGGGCCTGCTGCACAACCACTCCTGCTTCCCAGCCAAGTCCACTCAGTTAGGAAGCTTGTTTCAACATACTCATCTCTGGTCTTGCTAGGTAAAATATTGCCATATTTTCCTGTAATCTGGAGGCTTTTTGTGTTTTGTTACTGTTTTTAGTAAACATCTATTTATCTGTTAATCTTCACACTGCAGGTGCAGCCAGGGTGGCTGTAATGTGATCTTTTAGTCCATTGCACTACTGGGACACAGAAGGAGAATAATGGCTTGTGAACTTTAATGGTGAATGTATTTTTGTACCTGAGTAGTTTTGAGGTTAACTTCAAGTGACTATTTTTGGTGACTTCATGTCGCACTTTTCAGTAGTGATTGAGTGGGGAAGGAATGAATCTATGGGCTCAGTTAAAATTTGGTCCAGAGGTAAGAGATCGGCCTACAATAGTTTATGTATCCAGCGAAGCCCCTCCTACCAACCCTCCCACAAGGAAGGAAAAGGAAACTTCTGAAAGGAGGGTGTCAAATACATGTCTAGAAGCATCAGTTTGTAGGTTAGAAACAGGATGTTTTCTTGAATTTATTACCTGGTTTACTTTCACTTAGGAGGAAGTATGACGTCTTCACTTTTTTTGCTGTGATTTTCCACTTTTTTTTTTTCTGAATCTTGCTATTTTTTAAATGAAATGTCACTTGAAAGTGAGCAAATCCATTGCACACATAGTCAGATCCCACTCAGTCAATTAAGTTTTCAGATTACTGATTGTATGGAGTACTATGTTCAAGTTACAAAGCAGTTTTATGGGCTGAACTACAAAATGTAGAATATTAATGATTTTATATGGTGTAAGTTAGTTGTTAATCAGTTGAATCAATGTAGATTAAGACAGATCCTTTTGAAAATTGACCACATAGAGAGACGTAAGTTGAAAGCTCTGTAAGTTGTGTTTAGAGTAAAAATAAGTAAATTTCTTTTTCTGTGGCAGTTTAGAAAACAAGAAAAGCATATTCCTAGGGAATCCAAGGGGTGAAAATTAGAGAATAGGTGAATATGAATCATTTCATAATTAATTGTTTTGGGGTGGGAGTACTAAGGATTGAACTCGGGGGCAGTCAGCCACTGAGTCACATCCGCAGCCTATTTTGTATTTTATTTAGAGACAGGATCTCACTGAGTTGCTTAGTGCCCGGCTTTTGCTGAGGCTGGCTTTGAACCTGTAATCCTCCTGCCTCAGCCTCCCAAGCTGCTGAGATTACAAGAGTATATGCCGTTGTGCACGACTTGATTTTTTATTTCTGATGAGCTCAGTTTTTGCTTGTAAGGAGGTTGTACCACACTTTGCGAAGGAGAGATGCCTGGGTATTCATTTGTTTGATCTGAAGGTGTTTTTTGTTTGTTTTTATTTTTTAAATTTATGCATGTGTTGTCTGACTTGAGAAAACGTTACTAGATACTGAGTAAGATAGAGGTTGTGGTAACTAAGGTAACTTACTGTGAAGGACTCAATCTGAAATATGCTTAGATTGTATAACCAGAGAAGTTGGTAAGTTAGATAATGAATTTGGTCTTGAAGCTTTGAGAGACTTTGAGTAAAGACAGATCTCTGAGCAGCCAACTCCAGCTGGTTCATCCCTGTCTCCCTCAGGTTAGGCCTTTGAACAAACTGATACTCGATGCTCATTGAGTTGAACTAAATATTAAAGAGAGATTTTATAGAGCACACAAGAGACAAGACATTGCTCAATAAAAGAGGGTGTTGTGATATACTCAAAAGGTAAAATGAGCACAATAATCATTTGAAATGTAAAAATTGTCTTCTCCAGCAAATTGAAGAGAAACCATTTGATCTGAGTTTTATCAGGGTTTTGTACTCTGAAAGTGTTAATTGGCATCTTGGGTTGTCTGAAGGTTTCTGGAATAACTAATGCCTGTGTTGAAACCTCACTAAAGGCATGCAGTGTGAAAAACTTGAACAGAGTTGGTATTTTATAGTTCTTGGTGCTGTCACAAGGCAATGAGCAAGTAATTCTTAGTTTGGTTACAGATGCTTTTTAGTTCTGCCTATTCCTGGCATAACATATGTGAACCTCATCTTTCTTGGCACTTCCCCTTGCAGTTAAGTACTCCTGGATTTTGCTCATTCTCCTTTTTCTCTAACATAGTTTTAACTAGGTACTGAAATGTACTCAAATGATATGTAAGCACTGTCTTTAATTAATCATGCTTACAGCTAGCATCTGGAAAGTATAACAGAACATCTGCTTTGCATAGAGCCACCTAAGGATTATTAAAATCTGGTATTTTAAGTCTTTTTATAGTGTAAGTATCATGTGTTAGCCACACTCAAATCAAAAGATTTGAAAGGAAATTAAGCAAAATGGCAACAGTTCAGTACTTTTAAAGAAACAACCAAGACATAAGGTTAAGTTTTATTTTTTTCCAATTAAAGAAACTTTTTTTTTTTTTTTGGTTTGCCTTGGTTGGGTGGGAAGAGTGCAAAAGTAGCAGTTGAGAGAGTTATAAATTGATGTTGATCATCTGCAGAGTAAATGCGATACACTATACACTTCAAAAAAAAATAGAGGCACTAAACGAAGATGGAGGAAGCATTAACTTCTAGTTGGAAACATCTTTCAATCTTTGAATTACATTTTAGATCATCTAGGACCCCAGATTCAATTTAAGGGTGTACAATTTTTAAATGTGTTGGTGACAATGTCCACTTTACAAATGTGTATTTCTGCTTTGTGCTGCTTTATTCTGGTTTAATATAGTCCTTTAAAAAGCGCAGTTTTAGTAAATGTTACCATTACAATTTTTTTTCTTAATTTTATTTTGGGCCTACAATGGTCAGTGACACAAAGGATGAATATTCTTGATCCATCCCCCTTCCTGCCTCATCCCTGGTCCCAACTACCTCCACATCATTGTATTTATTAGTAACTTCTTTTTTTCAACTAGTTATATACACATATTTGCACACTTATGTCTTTGTTATGAAAACCACAAGGACTTAAAATATTCCCGATGTGGTCTTTTAGAATTGTATAGTGTAAATGGAATAATATTTATATTTTATCAATAATGAAAGGAACTTTGCTAATGATCAAAACACATTAATCACATGAGTATTGATATGGCTATTATTGGTCCAAAAGATCCACATGGGTTTGGTGTCATTTTCAAGAAGCTAACCTTAAAGAACTAATGGATACATTTGCTTTGTATCATTAGTTCATTCTATTTCATAGATGGGGATTAAAATTCCCTGTCTTTGCTCAAACACTTTGAAGATATATGCATTGCTCACAATAAACTCATCTGTATTAAATAACTAGAGAAGACTGTGTGCAGATAATGGCTGAGGAAAAGAGATCAATTTCAGAATAAAGGAATTACAAATGCCTTTTTCAAATAGCAATCACAATCACAGAATGAATAGCAGCTAATGCTTAGCTCCTGCAATGTGCCATGTACTCATCCAAGTGCATGTTTCATGTCATGATCCTGAGTCAAGTGCAACTACTATCCTTGCTTTGTAGGTGATAAACTAAGGCTTAGTGAGGTTAAGTGACTTGTTCAAGGTCACATAGCTAGCAGGTTGCAGTATGTAAGCTGCTCCAATATTGTAAGTAAGAGACATCACAGGGATTTATTTTTATTGGATTTTAAAAAATACATACTTACTTAAATAGCAGGAAAAAAACCCCTCAACAATCAGAAATTTCGGCATGCAATTTATTTAGGCTTACAGCAGAAGCCAGACTAGAATTCAAAGAATATGTAGACAATCCTGCCTGATCTGGGACTCTGGATGTGAATCCTATTCTCAAGTCATTTGAAAAATCTGAGTTGTTTAAAACTCATTTTTCATGCTTAAAATTTGTTTTGACACCACCCTACTTAGTTCAAAAAGCCATAAGTCTTCTATACATTTAAAATCAGGAGGAGAAAGAAAAATAGAGGGGTATAGAGATATCAATATGCCTTTTGATCTTACTCTTTTCAAAGTAAGAACTTGATGTGTTGGATATTTTGACATATTTTGTTTTTGTCACACTGAGAAGAGAGAAGCTGGTTGGCTAAAATTATGTCACAGTTTTTTGAAGGAAAATATTTCAAAGGACTTAGAATTGCTTCCAACAGTCATTTCGCCCACTTAGAGACATAGCTGATTTCTGATTCCCAGTGAATGCTTTTATGGTTTCCATTTTATTATGCAAAAGAAAATCCTGAGATTTGAAGAGAGACTGAGCTTGTTCACAAGTAACCTGTTGTGGTGAGCTCCCCCAGTGTCATTGAGCATCTGGGGTCAGTGGCACATAATGAAGAGCCCAAATGACAGTGGCTTAGGCAAGTTAGAAGTGTATCTTCTCTCACTTGATAGCATAAAGGCAAATGGTAGGGCTGGCATGGCTACTCAAAGCCAGAACAAGACTCAGGTGGCTTCTTTATGACTTCATAGTTATAGTGTGGGAGCTCTGGCCCTTTTGGTTCAAGATGGCACCATCACATCTATCTTCCAGGAAGCAGGATGGAGAAAGAAGAAGGGTCACAATTCTTCCATTTAAGACATGTTGTGGAAGCTGCACATATTAACTTTCTTCACATTTCATTGGCCAGAATTTCGTCCTATGGCTCTACCTAGATAAAAGAAAAATAGGGAATCGTGATTGCTATTCCAAGTAGTAATATAGTTAGCTAAAATTGGAAAGTTCTATTGTAGTAGGAAAAAAAAATATGGGAAAACAGATGTTAAGGGACAATGAGATGGGGGGTACTATCTTTGTAAACATTGCTTTCCTTTTATTTTTTGATAACCCTGAAAGTGTAAGGTTGGTTTTCATTGTTCATTTGAATTACTTTCCTTTTTCTGGATCATTTTGTTAAACAATCATTGCTCCTTAAAGCTATCTCCAGGACATATCTAAAAATGAACTCCTAATTATGTGTGGAATTTATAACGTAGTTCTACTGAGCTTTTCTAAAAATGAACTCAAGGTTGCTATCTTACAAAGTTTTCTTCCCTCTTTCTCTTCTTCAGTTTCTCTTCTAAAGCATTTGGTTTGCTAAATGGGGGAGAGAAAATCATGACTAAGATATAATCTCTCCCTGGTCTTGACAGAGGAAATAATAAGATTGAAACCTGGGCGAGTCTGAGTCCAAAAATCTAAATACTTTTACTCCACCTGCTTCCAGAGGGAAATGCATCCTACAGTTAGTTTTCTCTTGGACATAAATAGGAATGCTGTTAAAGTAAAGTGAGAACATTAAATCTTTATTACAGGGTCTGGCACAGTGCATGTATTTACTTCACCTCTCGCCCCAGCTTCTTTTAGTTGGGTCTAAAAGTAAATGTTTTTCACAGAGAAATTCAGGTTAGAGGGCTGGGATTGTGGCTCAGTGGTAGAGCGCTCGCCCAGCACAGGCAGGACCTGGGTTCGATCCTCAGCATGACATAAAAATAAAAAAAAAAATGCGGGGTGTGTGTGTGTGTGTGTGTGTGTGTGTGTGTGTGTAAATTCAGGTTAGAGAAGGCCACAGTTTGAAGTTTATCCCAAAAATGATATTGAAATACTATTTTGAGGTCTGCATTTGGGTCTTGATAAATTGGCAATAAGTCTAAAGGGAAGAAGTGGTTAATGGTGACTGGGCCTGTTATAAACACACAAATAATCAGTGCATGATTGCTTGTAAATTTCAACTTAAAAATAAAGTGTTTTCTCCCTGAATTTATTGTTTTGACCTCTCATGGTGTTGGGTGTCTCCAAATAGAGAAAACAAATAATATCAGAGTTTGGTAACATGGTTGGCAATGGATCTTATCAAAGGAAATAATATTTATTGAGCATTTATTATATTTTAGGCATGTTCTGAATGCTTTTCTATATGTTAACTCATAAGATTCATTGTTGTGCAATACAGAATCTATGTTGATTAACTATCAAAATTTTATAATAAATAAAATACAGTTGATATCAAAATGACACAACATACAATTTTTATCATTTTGGTACTCATGCTTCATTTGGCCAATAGTAACACTATTTTATGAGTTTACTATTGTATCAATTAACAGAGACTTTTAAATGTTAATATGTGGAACATTCCGGTTTTATTTTTCTGGTTCTTTTCTAGTTCAGGGGGTCATTTTTCTTGGCTTCTAGATCTCTCACAAAGAGCTTCCTACAATGCAGATCTCCACTTGAAACTTTAGTATAGTTTTCCATTGCCTAAAAAATAAAGCTGTTAATAGGTTGTAGGTTCTCCTGCAATTTGGTTCCTAATTCTCTGTTTTATACATAAGCTTTTCATTACTATAATGAAATACTTGAGGTGGCTAACTTTATGAAAAAAAGAAGTCTCTTTAGTTCACAATTTTGAAGGGTCAAACTTTCAAATTGGGTGATCCCATTGGTTTGGCCTCTACTGAGGATGGCTGATTGTCTCTTAGTCACAATGGGAGCAAGCATTCACATCTCCAACTAGGAAGGAGAGGGAAAGGGAGAAAGAGAGAAAGGCTTGCTCCTTTAATACCATACCTCTCAGGAGAGCTATTTCAAGCCCTCTCAGACATATCCTAAGTGACTGAAGGTTCTTCCATTAGGCCCAATTCTTAAAGGTCTACAACCTCCCAATGGCTACCATCATTCTATGGACCAAACTGTACCTTGAGCACAAGAATCAAAGCACTACACTACATCTGCCTTCTTCCCATACCTCCCTGTATACCTCTCAGCTAAATCCACGTTCTCTGCCGTTTGACAAACAAGCCAAGATGATTTATGTTTTGATATTTGCCTACTCTGATCCCTTTCCTTGGAAGCCTTTCTTAACCACAAGCCCAGAATTGAAAACCTATGGATTGCTGGGATAAAATCTGGTGCAAGATAACTTTTGTGTGGAAATATATTTGAAAACTATCAATTTTGGCCCCAGGGTTTTTATTATATCAACCTTGGAAACTTGCAAAGCAGTTTCTCAATCCTCTATGTCTTTCAGCATGTTTTCATTGTATTTTTAAAATGTTCACCTTTTTTTCCTTTGCTTAAAATATTCAAATTGAATATTCAGTTGAAAGGTTTATTATATTTTTTGAAATACAGAATATAAAATATATTATGACTATAAGACAAAGTTTAGAAGAAAACGCTCAATCAAATAACTTTGTTAAAAATTTATTTTAATATCATAACTTTGGGACATTCTCTTTATTCTTCTATAAATACCATCCCCAACAACATCTTCTCCCTACCTCTAGCTGTTATTTTTCTTTATACCCTCTATCACAATTCACAATTATTAAGTATTTGAGAGGTATGTGCAGGGTAGTAGTTAAGGATACAAACTCTGAAGCCCGGGGAGGTACCTTTAGATTCTAGCTCTGCAACTATATAGGCTGTACGACCTTGATCTCTTCATTAATTTCTTAGTTCCTCTGTTCCTTAATGAGAAAAATAAGACTCAAAATAATAATGATCTCATGGTATTATAAGGATTAAGAAAATATATTTAAGCAGTTTGAAGAATGCCCTGGCACATCATAAATAATCTGATTTTTAACCTATTTTTTATTTGTGCTTAATTATTGAACATTTATCTTTCTCATTGAACTATAAACTCCATGTAGGTAGGGACCATGTCTGTGTCCCCCAGAACTTGGCAGATAATCATTTGTTGAATTAATGAGCTAATAGTTGGATATATTTGAAGAGTTTAATACATTCAACTACATAAACATTTTTGTTATTTCAAATAGGCCCTACAATAAATACTTTTAATTGTTGGCTTATATGTTTAAAGAAACCTTAGGAAAATATCAAAATAAAGTTTCTTGGAAATTATACATTGATTAAAAATAGCCAAAATGTGAATGCTAGCTTTCTGATGCAATTAGAAAGGTAGCTAATTTGTGCTGAATTTCGGTCTAGATTTTTCTTTATACTGTTTGAGTTGAGAGGTTTATGACAAAAAATATCTTAATCAATTGACCCTTTATACTACATATTTCAAAATTTTTCCATAGATCATTTTGAATTTTGTTTTTTGTTTTTTGACAAAAAAGTACATTGACAATAATCTTCATTCATTGAAATGCTCACTGTGACACAGAATTGTTATTCAAATTCTTATATTGAATTTGTCACAAAAGAAATATATATTTTAACAATGTTAATTGAGCTTATTTTGTCATTTTCACTGTTGTGGCAATGTGTCAATCAGATTTTGTATATTTTTATTAGAAAAATGTGATGTAGACTTTACACTTAAGAGAGTACAAGGTGCCTATTCCTAAAGTGATATATGTATCACTATATATGTATCACTATTTATATCAATAGATCTATATGCATATGTATAATTCCAACATAAAAGTGAAAGTAGCATTTTATTGAGCCTTCTCTCATTTTCTGACAATCCAAATGGAAACAATGAAGTACTGAATTATTATGTAGACCATATGCCACTTCTTAATGAATACTCAGCTTACATTCTCATTCTATTGTTCTTCTAAGTAGTTATTTTCACATTAAGTTAAGCTTTATTTTTCTGTATGATGTATATCATTTTAAAAATAAACCACACAGAATTTGAAGCAGTATCACATTGACAATTTATATTACATCACAAACTGAATTTTATGCCAAATCTGATCTATACAAGCTGCAACTATGTTCAGCCAGTATTTGGTCTAGTTTGAATTTAATACCCAGCTGGCCTAAATCTGACAGACTTAATTTTATTAATTCAAGAAAGCTTGTTCTGTTTTCCATATGTGCCAGAAATTATCATGGTTCATTGAGAAGACTGAAGGAAAGATTGCTGAATAAACCTTTATTAAGCAAAGAAATGAACGGCCACAATGATAGGAACTGATACATTAAATGTCACTGATTTTGTACTGATAAAAGCATCTAGTGAAAACATTTTTACACTCCTTGCAATTTATTATTGTTTAAACAGCAGGACATAATTAGAGGAAAGTGTGCTGTGCTCATTTGTATTTAATAGTGTAAAAAAAAAAATCCGTGGATTGGTTTGAATTATCTGAATAGCTCACATGTGGCAATGCCCACGTTAATTACATAATGGCTGGGTTATCAAATTGGTTTTTACTTACAGGTCTTGACTTGTCTTCAGATAGGTGCAGCCTGAGCTCAGACTTTCATTACAAAATACCATGGATTGAGTGTCTTGAACAACACAAATTAGTTTTATTACAGTTCTGGAGACTGGAAGTCCAAGATCAAGGTGCTGTTTGGATTAGTTTCCCCTGGGCCCTCTCTCTATGGAGTCCACGGGGGAATTTCTGTGTATGTGAGTCTCTGGTGCTTATTTGTGGGTCCAAATTTCCTTTTCTTACAATGAACTCGAGGTAGATTAGACTAGGGCTCACCTCAAAGTTTCATTTTAACCTAATCACCTTTTTAAAGACCTTATCTTCAGATACAGTCACATTCCGAGGTACTGAGTATTAGAATGAATAATGGAGGAAGGAAAAGAAATTTAGTCATTAACACTCAAAGATGTTTGTTTCCCAATAGTGACACTTTGAGTGTCTAGTAATAAAAAAAAACTGTAATTGAACAGCTTTTCCCAGCTATGACCAGCATCCTCTCAGCATCTTAAACTTAAGAGCAGTTTCCTTTCCAACAGCTATTTCTTGTGTGTTTGAAGTTAGATTAAATATGCCAGGAGTGGGTATGTATGATTTCTTGCCAAGGTAACAGGTGAAATAAAGGCAAGGCCAAGTACCTCCTTAAAACCTTTAAATCCTTTTCTCCTTAGCTATTACTGCAGAGTTTCTAGAGTCTAAATTTCCTCATCTGGTCATATACCCAGAACCTAACCCAGTGTCAGACATGGTATAAATATTAATAAATAGTATTTATTTACCAAAGAAATAAATTAATGATTTTCCTAATGTATAATTATAAATCATAAAATAAGGACAGAATCTTTTTCAAAAGTGGCCAAAAACTATTATAGATATTGTTGATTGGAGTTTTTTTTATCTATGTAGGTCTGAATTTATTTTTTATTGATACATAGAAATTGTATATATGTGTACTATGTGACAGTTCTATGCATGTATACCACGTGTAATGATCAAATTGTGGTAATATGCAATTCTATTGCCTTAAATATTCTTGTGCTTGTATTCAAATTTCTGTTTTATAGTTCTTTACAACAATTTATTATATATTCTGTAAACTATCGTCATTCTACTATAGAGTAAAATGATAGAATTTGTTCCAAGTAACTATATTTTGGTACCCATTATTCAACCTATCTCATTCTCATTATTTTCTACCATTCCTAGTTTCTAGTAATCATTATTTTACTCCATTCAATGATATTAATATTTTTAGGTTCAATATATGTTGAGAACATGTAGAATTTTCTGACACAATATTAATTCACTTTTTTAAAGCTTATACATATATTCATGTGTGAAAGAGCCCCTTGTGTCAACCCTAATCAAGGCTGGGGATGTGGCTCAAGCGGTAGCACACTCGCCTGGCATGCGTGCAGCCCAGGGTCGATCCTCAGCACCACATACAAAGATGTTGTGTCCACCAAGAACTAAAATAAATAAATAAATATTAAAATTCTCTCTCTCAAAAAAAAGAAGTAAATATAGCCAGGAGATTATGAAGGAGGGGTTCTTCTTAGGCCCCATTGCCTGGTGGTAACTATCACAAGAGGCTCTGCAGAGTCATGCTTATTATAGAGGCCACCACAACCTTACCCAAAAAATAATTGTCCATGGACATCTCTGCCCAGCAACTCTGTTCAAACTGGGACTGATGCCACTGTTATTATTAATCATTGGGGCCAAAGATTATACTTTCAAACTGTCTGATGTGATCCTCCTCATTTTTGTCTTTAAAAACTTTTTTTTTGCTTTATTCCTTTTGAATATGCCCGTAGTTTATGGTATTCCCAATATTGTTCCCAAATAAAGGTTATTCTTTGAAGAATCTCTGATTTTTTAAAATTTAGGTTGACATATGTCTAAATGATATCAGCTGAGGAGAGCTTTGAATCTATAGGACTTATATCTTTCGAATCTAGGACTATATTTTGGATATATTTGTTTCAATACGGTAAATTATATCTATAAAATTCTCACTTATGACTTGAACAACTCCATTTTTTCTTTTTGTGGGGGGCGGAGAGGGAGAACTGGGTATTGAACTTAGGGGGCACTCGACCACTGAGCCCCATCCCCAGCCCCATTTTGTATTTTATTTAGAGATAGGGGCTCACTGAGTTGCTTAGTTGCATCACCGTTGCTGAGGCTGGCTTTGAACTCCTGCTGCAGCCTCCCCAGCAGCTGGGATTGCAGGTATGCGCCACCATGCCTGGCCTCTGTGGTTTTTCCGAGTCAATATTCCAGCTTGCTGTAGAGTTATAGATGCAAATGTGCTTAGTAATATAGGAAAGTTATGGCTTTCTGGGAAGATATGGTTACCTACTGAAAAGGATGTTGTGAAATAGCAATGGGATTAGTGAGGAGTAGGAACAACTCATGTTCAGAGAGAGCATAAACAGGAGTCTCAGCCACTTTATGAACACTCAAGTTCAACAAAATGTCTTAGGTAGTTCATAGGAAGAAATTTAGAATGTGAATAAATGCTAATTCAGTTGATGTTTTTTGTATAAATCATAGGGTGGACAGAAAAGGAGTTAGGAAAAATAAAACCCAAAGAATGAGATGTTGACGAGTGTTTTCAGTGTACTCCTTGGAAAAGTGTTAATTTTCCACCCAAATATATTCATATGATTGATGTGGTGCAAATGGCTAGAAAAACATTAGCATTTGTTTTTCTGGG
This sequence comes from Ictidomys tridecemlineatus, assembly GCF_052094955.1. NCBI lineage: Eukaryota > Metazoa > Chordata > Mammalia > Rodentia > Sciuridae > Ictidomys > Ictidomys tridecemlineatus. Next base: position 29,542,999 of record NC_135483.1, read on the forward strand.
GCTCCCTAACTAAATGCCACTTAACATTATATAGTTCTTGAGCCTCAAAGCCCAAGATGAAGGTGTCAGCAGGTTTGGGTCCTCCTGAGGCCTCTGTTGTTGATGGGCAGATGCTGATTTCTCACTGTCCTCACATAATCTTTCCTTTGTATACAACCCTGGTGTTTCTCTGTGTCTCCAAATTTCCTTGTATTATAAATGACATTAGGGCCTATCCTAATGTCCTAATTTTAATGTAGTCACCTATTCAAAGGCTCTATCTTCCAAGACAGTCACAAGCTGAGGCCATGAGAGTTAGGATTTCAGCATATGAATTGTGGGGACACAATTCAGTCCATAATAAAGACATAATTAAAGATATAATAGTGTCTTAAAAATAACAGACCTGCTTGATTTCATGCGAACAAATGACCTTGTCTTTGTAAACAAATGTGTATTTTTTTTCTGAGAGGTCTTACTAAGATAGGTTGATCAAATGTCCTTAAATCATGCTCTGAATATTTACTTTCTTACTGACACTAAGATATTCCAACTTGACATGTACTCACCTAGAGTCATTAATGACTCCCTAAAACTTGTCTTTCTCCTGTGTTTTCTTTCTTTTTTTTTTTTTTTGGATGCTATCCATCTATCTGCTGAGGCCTGCATCTTGATTGATTTTCTTTTTATAATTGATTTTCTTTTCTTTCTTTCTTTTCCTTTTTTTTTTTTTTTTTTTTTTTTTTGTGGTTCTGGGGCAAGCCCTCTACCAACCAAGTTATATCCCCAGCCCCGATTTTCTTTTCTTTATCACCTCCTTCTCTATCATAAATTTTGTTGACTCTGCTTACAAATTCCTTGAAAATCTTTCCCCTGTCCATTTTCATTTTATTGCTTTGGTTAGGACTTTTATTTTATCTTGCCTTGATTGCTGCAATAACCTCTATTTGATTTCCAACCAATTTATTCCATCCTCAATATGCAACTGGTAGAAATTTTCGTTAAAATGTAAGTCTGGTCATTTTTATTCTTTTCTTTAACTTCTTTCATGTCTCCAGTTGACAAATGTCAGCTCTACTAGGGAGAGCTGTTCACAGGGTCTCTGTTTACCCTCCTGATCCTTTTTCTATCCTGATCCCCAAATACAACATCTGCTCCAGACAGAACATGTTACTTGAATCTGCCACTCAGGTTTCCTTCTTTATAACTGAGGCTATAATTTTTATCTCTTGCTAAAGTGGCCTTCTCTCCTCTAGCTCTTCCCCTTCCTATGTGCTGACTCAGTGGACTTTTATCCATGTGACTGTTGACATTTCATGGTACTAAAGATGCTTTTTCCTGTTTTCCCTGGAGACTTCTAGCACCTCCTTGTACCATTTACAAGGTTGCTGCAATTTACTTTTTTGTCTCTCTTTCTCCTCTGAAAGCCCCTCAAGGAAGACAGTTTCCTGGTAATCTGTTAATCTTATGTAATGAATTCAAAGGAATTAAGAGTATTGTCCCTGGAGTCTGACTGCCTGGGCTTTACTTTACAAACATATTGTCTTGGGAAGTTTAGACTTGACCCAAAGTAAACTATAAATACTAGTGTACTAATTTTTTATTGACTAAATAGGAAATTAGTTAATTAATTTATGGTTCTGGGGATTAAACCCAGGGGCTCTTAACATACTAAGAAGGCACACTACCTCTGAACTCCCATTTCCAACCCAGAAATTAATGCATCTTAAAGAGAAAAAAAATGGTTTTTAACTTTCTGAATAGTGTAAATATATTATCAAGAGGTAACAAAATAAAAAACTCTTTAGTTTTCTTTCTTAAAAATTATAGAAAATTGGGAAAAGTGTCTGAGGTCATTAAAATTAAGTGTTAGGATAATGTATACTTCATACTTCCATCTTGTCATGTTAATTTTGCATTGATTTTGCCTTAGATCTCTTTTTAAAGAGAATCGTATTAACATATTGGCTAGGGCAAAGAAGCAAACTACAAGCCCCATTTCTTGCTTAAACATGATTTAGTGAGGATAAGAGAACTTGTGGTCTTAGAGAAAAGCCCCAAAGCACTATCACTTAAGTGCCTCCTATCTACTAGCATTTACAATATATTCTTGGAATTATTCCCAAACATCATTTTATTATCATTATAAACATATCAATTAAAAAGATATATAATCTTTGCTATCAATTTTTTTGGCATCAGATTTCAATATTTATTTTGAAGAAAATATTCAATGTACTCATCCATTCTTTTTTTTTTCCTTCAAAAGAAAAAATATGTTTTTAAGTCTTTGGATCTTTATTAATTTTTTTAATGTTAGAAATTCTACCCTTTTATTTTCATAAGCCAGAATGAAACTAATAATGTAAACATCATGAAAATAGGACATAATAGGCATTTGATACATTTTTTCAGAAGATATCACATATTATTTATCTTTTAAATATTGATGTCATAATCTATAAATCACACAAATAGAAATCATTTCAGATTGTTTTTGATGAGGAGGAATTTCAAATCACCAAAGCAAATCAGCTGAATTTTTATATCGGTAGTTGAATTTAGATCTCAGAATATTGTTCATTTCTGTACTTTGGATTCATGTTACAGATCATAAATCAAATTTTCTCTAATCCTGTAAGTGTCAAACAATTCTGTGAAAATAAGCCAAATACTTCCCTCTTTTACATAATGGGATGTGACTTCAGATAAACATTGCAGAACATAGATAGGAAAGAATGTTTCATTAAAGGAATACAAAAGAGTTGAACATGTAATATTTTCATAAATTTACTTAAGCTCAGAAAGTAGAATAGAGCCAAAGAGCAAGGCATAAAACCCTCTTTGCAAATAATAACAAACATTTTTCAAAAACTAGCCCCAAGGCATGCCCTTTTCTTACCATAATAAAAATGCAGCATTAAAAATAGTACAACAAAAATAAGGAATCACTTACAAACATGAATGTGAATAAAAAAAAATGGAATCTCTCAATTTGTATATATACACTCTAGTTCTCAGGCAACCTTACGTGAAAAGACACACCATTGACATGCAGATAATAATGTAACTACATATCTAAATTAATTTTATTTTTAAAATTGTATTTTTAAATGACTTAGCCATACTCATGAACTTGAATTAAAACCTAGGGTTAAACATTACTTTAAATTAAATACATAAGCATACTCTCAGATAATCTGCACGTTTATTTGCATATGCAAAGGTCTACACACACATTCCTAATTCTGCTCTCAGATATGGCATTTTCATATAGTTGGATTAACATACTTTGGAAGAAAGATACTAATTTCAGACCATTTTCAAAATTCTATTACATGCTTCCTTGGAAGAAATTGAAATGTTCAAAATATTTATGCTTTTGATTTTATCTCATTAAAATAATATACCATTAAGAAAGATAACAAATAGACCAAGAAAACTTTGCGACTTGCTCCTCCCAGTCTAAAAATAGAAAAGAGACAGGCTAGTGATGGAATGTACAATGAACTCCTGCCAATATTTTCCAACAAAATTTCTTTTGGGAGGTAAATATGAATTGGGACTAAAGAAATCAATATTCGTACTTTATTTAGACCCTCAGTAGGTTTTTGATAAGAGTTTTCACTTCAAAATTTCTGGAAAACATAACTAAAATGCTATTGGATTAAAGAAAATGTTTGCTTTAAATGTAGAACTGACTAAAAGAAAGCATCGGAAAATTATAACAATAGTAAAGTATAACTATATATTGCTAGACCCATATTCTACATGTTTATTGCTTAAAAATTGGCATGCTGACTTGTCACTCATTTCTCAGTGGGTTACCAGCTAATTTTCTTCTTTCTTTCTGCCTGTAACAAGTCAGAAGCCCTTAGGACATTTCTTCTATTTTTCCATTTTTGTTTGTTTCCCACTAGGAATGAACTCTCAGAAGAAAGGGAGAGTGTGTGATTGACATCTGTGGTACCTTGAGCAGTGCACAGGGAGTAAAGTGCGTGCGCGCGCGCACACACACACACACACACACACACACACACACGTCATTGAAAAAGAAAACCAAACTTTTCCATAGTTTGCTTCTCATTGCACCACATGGTGTTATTTCCTCATGATGGAAAACTGCTTTTCCCATAGCTCATTGTATAAGATGGACTGGTTATTTCCATTTGTTTTAAAGAAATTTTTATATTTCAGGAGTAACATGTCTTCTGCTAATTTCAAAAGTTTTGGGATGTCTAGGCTTTGATAAAGTCATCTGTGCTATCTTGAAAGGCACAGCCTGAGAAAGAGCCCTCTCAGCGTAGGTTACTCTCATATTGGTCAGAAGCAGGAGGTGAAAAGACAAGTCAAAGCCTTTGGAGGTAGAAGAGAGGACCTTTGGGATCTTATCTTCACCTCCCCAAGGTCAACTGCAAAAGTATTAAGGATGAAAAGAAAGTAGTAAGATATCAGAAGAATGATGTTGTGAGAACTGTGACAATTCAGGTTTGATTTTTTTTTTCAGCTAGTCATGAACTAAACTTGAAAAATAACCTAAAATTAAGCTTGAAATAGAGGAAGTAAGTAAATACCATAAGGCACAATAATATTAAATGATTGCTTTAGACAATTTTTAGATCTTTGCTTACTATAAACTCACCGAGTGCTGAAATGTAATATACAATATATGGTACTTTGGTTTTGTCTCCTGAATCCTAGCATTATGCTCAGCACATAGAAGGTATCACTATATACTCATTAAATTATTGAATAAATTAATTTTTTAAAATATTAAAACTAAGAAAATGTATTATATAGGCAATCTTTAACATGTGCCCACATTGAACTACCTGATAAATGATTAGAGGATTGCAGAAAAAAAAGACAAAAAGAATCAGTAAATAATTTTCAATGTCATCTTAAAATTTTTTCTAATTAGTTGTACATGACGGTAAAATGCACCTTGACACATCATACATAAATGAAGTATAACTTCTCATTCTTCTGGTTGTACATGATGTAGGGTCACACCTGTTATAGTCATATACATGCATAGGGTAATGATATCCATTGATTCTACTGTCTTTCCTACCCCCGTACCCCCTCTCCTCTCTTCACTCCCCTCTGCCTAAAGTTACTCTATTCTACCATAGTGCACCCTCTCAATTATGAATTAGCATCCACTTATTAGAGAAAACATTTGGCCTTTGGTTTTCGAGGGATTGGCTTATTTCATTTAGCATGATATTCTTTCCCTCCATCCATTTACTGACAAATGCCATCATTTCATTCTTCTTTAAGGCTGAGTAATAGTCCATTGTGCATATATACTACATTTCCTTTACCCATTCATCTATGGAAGGACCCCTAGGTTGGTTCCATAGTTTAGCTATTGTTAGCTGAGCAGCTATACACATTGATGTGGCTGCATAAGTGTAGTATGCTCTCATTTATGAGATGGTTATTTGGAACTCAGTATTTTCCATAGAAACATGTTATAAACAGTGACTAGCGAGTACCCCAAGTACTAATTTACCAATAATGTACTAAGCATAGAACCTGTTAACTATGGCTTACAACATTTCTTTAGGACAGTGCAAATTAAGCTTCTATTGCAATGGTGCTGACCATGACTTAAATCAAAATTCTCCTTTAAGAGGAATTTATCTATATATGTATAAACATGTATGAAAAAATGTTCTGCATCATTAAGCATTAGTGAAATGTACATTGAAACTAAAACACACCCATCAGAATGGCTGAAGTTACAAAGTAAAAGCATTAATACCACATGCAAATGATGATGTGGACTGAGCATATCCTCATGTGTTCTTGTGGCAGTTTCTCATGTAGATACAATAAATTTCTGTTAGTCACTTATTATGGGATGGAAGAAAGTAATTAAAAAGACTCAGTTAAATCGTATGGAGCCATCAAAAAAGGATATCAAAATGTTATTTACAATAATAATGTACCTTAAAATTTGTACCGCTAATTTGCTTTACTTCAAGAGACAATCAACAATTTACTTTATTAAACTCTTCAGAATGATAAATAATAGAAACCCTAAATAATCTTGAAACCCAAACCAACCGTAGATGGTAATTGTACAAAATTACTCATGCAACCGAGAGAAAAGAGTTTGTGGAAGTTGTATCTGGAGTTTTCTCTATGGGCCACTGGTGAGAAATAATTTTGGAAGGAAGTAATTTAAAGAGCAAAGAAGGAATTCCTTTAACAGAGTTAGGTCCTAACCAGATGGAATGGCTACCTCATATAACTTATGTTGTGGGGGGATGTTCCACTAGTATTTTACATTCCTTTGCTCACTGTGACATTTGTTAGGTGCTGACCAGATGAAATAATATGGAGCTAGATCAACTGTTGAAAGCAAGTTTTTGTGTGTACATTTTATAGTGAGAGATAGGGTTATGGTGGAAAAAAAAAGAATGATACTTAGATGCAGCAGAGTGGAATACTTAAAGAAGTGAGTAATTTAGATATTCCCACATATGATGGAGATGAATGTAAACAGTGTGATTCTGAGTATTTGGAAGTACAATTACCAAGCTGATTTTATCTAGATAAGTATTGGTGAGGCTATCTAGCCATACATAGTGTATGCAGCGGTCCATATCCAACCCCATAGCTTACTAAAAGGAGCTTTTTGTACCTGAATCTTCAATCTATACCATAGTATGCATTTTAACAGAGCCCTCTGGAAACACAATGTGATTAATCTACCCACAGGCTTGAAACAGGAGGGAGAGTCCCGGCCCAGGGAAAGATGGTATTGGGAAACACTTGGGCCAGACGACATCCAAGAGGCCATGCTCTGCTTTCTATCTTCAGAAGAGACTCTATTAAACAATTACTTTTTATTGAGTATTATATTTAATTATAATTTCATTAACTACTAGAATTTCTGTAAGGCAGAAACGTGGTCTCCACTAAGAACATGTTCTGAATCCCTATCTCCATTCTTCCACATGTGCTCAATCATAATGCTAAAACAGTATGAAAATCAAACTCCACTCATAAGGATTTCAGCACCATAAATGGTTTGTTCAGCCCTGTGGGTCATTGACTCTCTTAATTTACTGAAAGCCGGAGTGCATTTAATAATTGCTGGACATTCGAAGCCAAGGCTAGTCATCGTTGGTTATTTACTTCTCTCTCCCTCCACAGCCAGAGAGAAAGCCAGATTCCCATAGCTGCTCCCTGCTCCCCTCCCCCTCCAAATGGGGAGAGGGAGAAAGTGTCTGCCAGAGCAGATTTTGTGCAGCCCTCCCTGCTTTGGAACTGCCAGTTTTCCTAAGTACAGAATCAGAACTAATACATCATCCTTGAACTTTAAATTTCTGATGTGCCTTGACATTTAGAGTAGCCTAGGAACCAGAGGGATAAGGAAGCAGTGGATTCTGCTTCTTTAATGATTTATGCTTTTATTTTCCAAACCCCTTTGCAGTTCCAGAGCAGCTTGCTGGCATCGGTCCATCTGAGGCACAAAAGGGAGAAATCTAGGGTGGTCTTCCAGCGTTTTAGAGGAAGGGCAGGCAGATGTATATTGAGACCATCCTGCAATGGTCTATATTTATCTAGGAAGGGAAGAATAGTGATACATTTCCAAATGCTAAATTGGTGATGTGGGGAATTGGGTGAAATTTTGAGTGATCAAAAGGAATGAAATGCTTAAGTTCTGAGAACTGTGGAGGAGGGCACTTTGTTCACTATTGTTCAGTTCTCATTTCTAGCAGAAATTGTCGTCTTCTCAACGAGCTTTTGCTCAATTCTTGAACTTAAATCTTTAGCTTATGTAACAAGGGCTGAGGGCCCTAGGTTCTAATCAGAGCATCAGAAATCACTGAGAATCAATAGTATGGTATCTATGTCTAGATGGTGCCAAAATATCAGTGTATATCTTAAGGAAAAGGGGGAAAGAATATGCAAAGAATAATAGAAACATTGTTCTTTGAAACTCTCAAGTAGCTATGCTGGATAGATATGTGAGAAGCAAATGTCTTAGTAAACTAATCAGTTACCTCCATGCTAAGGATGAGTTGTTAGACACTTGCTCTGTGTGTTAAAAATACACCTACAGATCCAGGAACAAGGCTTATCTTTCTGTTTTATTAAAGAAGCTGCTATCATTTTGTTAACACCACTCTGGATTGCTTGGACCACCCAGAAGTAAGACCCTCCAATCTCTTCTTGTCTGCAGGGAACTCCCCTCGGATAAGAATAGACCTGTTCCATCCATTATCTTTCTGAGAACTGACAACCAAAGACTTAACTTACCACATTAAGGTGCTTTTGGAAGAATTATTTTACAATAATAAATACCTATTAAAATATTAAAATTTAAATGATTAAATAGTTAAAATAGTACATAATTATGAAACATATATTTCTTTTCTGATGTTGGCAATAACTTTTGATGTAAATGTACTTTGATTTGAGTTTGTTTCCGAATTCTATTCCTGCAGGTAATATGGAAGTTAAGTTATCTCACAAGTCTGCCCATATTTCTCTACTTTCCACTTTTACCTACTAGCACATCCCAACCAAAGAGAATTCAGATGTTTGCTTGTGGGTATAACCAATCACAATTCTAATCTTGCAATTTTATAGCCAGAGATGTCTTTATCACAACTGTTGGAGCCAAAACACCAGATTTGAATCCTGCTTTAGGCACTAAACCATGGATAGACCCTCAGGCCAATTATCTAACTTCTGATTCTCATCTGTAGAATAGGGATAATAACAGTACCCATCTCAGAGTTGGTTTGGAGGAATAAATGAGTTAATTCACAGAGAGTACTTAGAATATGTTAAAGCTCCACAAAAGTAAACATGAAAATGTTAGCCCTTAATTTTAGCTGAGGGTGTCACTGCAGTTGAGAAAAGCAAAAAGTGAAGTTAATACTACTGAAATTTATCTTGGAATATGCCTTATTTCACCCCTTTACCTTGTAGATGATTTATGACCAGTAAATTTTCTTGTAGCTATCTCTATGTCAATTCTTGCCAGTGTTTCCTTGAGAGGTACATATGCCCAGAACCCTGAAATATCATATTTTGATAGTTTAATCTCAATCCTGTAACAGTATGCAATTTGGTTATTACAAGAAACCTAAACACCTTGGAAAAGTCCATCATTTGGCATTGACTAATTTAGGATTTCATGTCCATTTGATTATCATACAAACAACACTATACAAAGTAGAAATTTATCTCCTTTTTGTTGCAGTATATATCTTGCCATCCTTTTAGGGGAATCTAATCCTGCTAAGATGCCCTGGAAAGATTCTATATTACTTTGCAAATGTTTATTTTTATAAAGCACAAATTTCATAATGTTAGAAATACTAGCATTAGCAATGTCTGCCATTGATTTTTTTCAATGTACTCTTAATTATTATCAGTTCCCCCCCAAAAAAAGGTAGGTTAAAAACTTGAAAATATGATGCTTTTTTATCCCTTGTTTCTCTCACTCACACCACTGAACCATTGACTAATAAACCTTTCAAGTGGCTGGTTTTGTAAGGAAGTAAAAGTGCTTATTATAATTGTTGGAATGAGCAGTCGGCACTTTTAATCTGAGAGTACGGTTCCAAGAACCACACAGAAGCTCCCAAGAACCCTGGCTGCACTGTCAGACACCTATCTTTAAATTGTCTCCTGCCAGATGATGACCATGGCCCTGTCACCCTGGCCAGCCCCATAAGTCTCATTCACACTCCTTCTAATTGGCAGGCTCCCACTCTGGGCACCTCCGTGGCCCTTGTAACATTTTTTAGGCAGATAACTTGACACCGTAAATTTGGCTGGGAGCCTGCTACTGTGGGATTTCTTAACATCCGTCCTCTGTGATCATGTCAGTTCCAGCTTCAACATTTTTTTTTTTTTTTTTGAGCAGAGAGATGTTGTTGCTTCAGAGGGTAGGACAGCCTTTCACCTGTTGAAAGGAGGAGGATTTGGTGACCGGAGAGAGGAAGGGTAAAAAGGTGTTTTGCATGGGCAGGAAGAAGAGGGGAAAGACAGTTCCTATTAGCTTTTGAGGCCTGTGGAAACCTAGAGTGTGTGGCATTTGGTTTCCAACATGAAGGTGGCAGCCCACTTGGGAAACCTGATAACAGCTTTTGTGACCTTCAGGTCTGGAAACGGTTTCACTGATTGAAGTCATATAAGTTCAGCTAAATCTGAATGTGTTGTAAATATTTATCTGGCAGCCTGACATACAGTTGTTCCTGAAAATTATGGGGTAGAGTCTTATCTTTCCTAGTATATAATTTTTTGTAATGCTTTTCTGCATGGTGTTTAAGATTATAAATATAACTTAGTTATTGTTTTATGCTAAGGTTTTTTCAGGCTTCAAGCCTATTTAAAAGAATAGAGGGTGTTCTCTCGCAATTTTCCTAAATATGTTGGAGACTGCAATGAAAATCTGCTTAGAGACTGAGCCTCAGTAAAACATAAACAGTCTGCTCCAGCCAGAGCTATATATTTTCCTTCACAATTCCAGAGACACTGGTATATAAGAGCTTAAATCCAATGGGTATTTTATGTGAGAAAACTGTTAGCATGCAACATTCCTTTCCAGTGAATTATTGAGTTGGGTAGCAACAGAATCGGCAGGAGACGACCAGTCTTCAATGAGATCATCCTTGGATGCTTCAAAGACTGCCTTGCCCTGGGCTGGCCTTGCCCTCAGACACTGCTGCATCTAAGAGAGCAGGAGCACAAACTGACCAGGGCAAGTTCCTTGATAGGCTCTCCATCACATATGCCACTCCCGTCCCATTAACTCACATAAGGTCTTCACCAGCAGCCTGCTGCCCTTTGGGGAGAACACAGGGAGAGTCAGTGGCAGGCAGCATAAAAGAGTAGTGACAGGAATGAAAATGTCCAGGGTTGAGTCTGAGACAAGAGCTGATGAGATGCAGCCACTATTGACAGCGTAGGCCTTGTCCCCAGCGTTGCAGTTGATTACAATAGCCCCTGAGTTCCAGTGGTTCTCTCTTATCTGCAGGGATGCATTCCAAGACACCAGGTATATACCTGAAACTGCAGATCATACCAAATCCTGTATGTACTGTTTTTCTCCTAAATATTCATACCTATGATCAATTTCAATCTGTAAATTAGGTGCAGTAAGAAATTAACAATAATGGTAATGTAGAATAATTATAATGATCTGCTGCAACAGAACTTATTTAAAACATATTGTTTATTTCAGGGATTTTCCATTTAATATTTTTGGTTCACAGTTGACTGAGGGTAACTGAAAAGACAAAAAGCAAAACTGTAGTTAAGGGAAGAACTATTAAATTTAATTTTATTTTCATAATCCCAAGCTGTTTACCAGCTGACACTACACCTAAGTTGATTAGAAATTGTAAATTGAATTTAGAGTTGTCAGTGGAGAATTTTATCATGTGCTCTAAAATGACAGACGGCCACGAGGTCAGCTACTCTCCTGGAAGTGATCCTGAAGCTCCTCTGCATAAAAGGCAAAGTCTTTGCCATGCTGATCATTCTATTTCAGTGTTTATAAATCAACAATTGTTCATTAATGGTGTATCTATCAAAATCTGAACTAAGGAATATAAAGGTGAATTGCCCATGGACCAAATTTCATAAACAATATTATAGAGGAGGAAGGTTTAGGAAGATCTCCAATTGAACCCATTAGGATATAATTTCAAAAGTAATATGCTAGGGGGCTGGGGTTGTGGCTCAGTGGTAGAGCACTCGCCTTTCATGTGTGAGACCCTGGGTTTGATCCTCAGCACCACATAAAAATATAAATAAACAAAATAAAGATATTGTTCCCATGTATAACTAAAACAAATATTTAAAAGTAATATACTAATGAAATTTATTTGACATATGAGCCAATAGTAATCCCACCAATGTCATTGTTAAAGTAGGAGTAACCAGAAATTTTAATTGTATCATGGATCTACTTTTTGGCAAGATGGAGTGTCTTATGCAATTAACTGTCTAAAATAGCACCTTTCCATTTAGGTCCCTTCTCCTATTGAATAAAAGTGTTAGTGTTTCAAAAGCAGACATTACAGCATGAGGCATGGAAGGCTGATATTTGGCATTCATATTGATTTAATCCCTTCCATGCCCATTGCAAATAACCATGACTCTTTCTGAATTACCTGAATTTAGCCTCTCCTTAGTTCACATGGTCTTCCAAGGAGTCACTACCAATTGATTATGTGAAGTGTATTTTACCATTCTAGGTACAAGTATTCTCAGAGTCTAATGTGGAAAGCATTTTATTTACTGACTAGTCATTCTTGAGAGTGGATTTTAGTTCCTTTTCTTTACCAACTTAACTTTTTAAGTATTTCAATTTTATCATAAAAATACATTGAACAACACCAAAACAAGTAACAAGTGTGTAGGTTTTCTGTGAAACAATGCTATATTACAAAATAATTCTAAATGACTAAGCTTCTTGGGATTAATTCTACTGTATATCTCACTGGAGGAGCTCAAAAAGTCCACATGGAAAACCATAATATTCACATGTGTAAATTAAAATACACTAATAAGTCAAAAATAAATATCATGGGATTTAAATATTTCCTTTATAGAATGGGTTTAGGTGTCATGAAAGCTCTAATTTTTTGGTTTAAGTAATGATTTTAATTTATTTAAATAATATATGATCATGTATAACTTTTCCATAGATCTAAATTTTGTTGCAGTAATGAACAGCCCAAAATTGGGTAGCTTACATGATGACAGTTCACTTCTTTTACACTATCTTCTGCATATCTTCCCCACTCTTTAGGGGCAGTTATTCTGGTAGAAGCTCAGCACAGACTTCATACTAATCCATCAAAAGAAGAGAGGCAGAGTAAACAACTGAAAAATAAATGACTTTACCTGGAAAAGACACAAATCTCTGTGCTTACTCATTGGTCACAAGCTTCAACTATGATCAGGAAGGCAGGCAAATACAATCTTTGTTTGGTGACCCTGACTGGGGTTTGAGAGGAGAATATTACTAATGTCTGAAACAGCATTCTTATGGCTTTCCTGTCTCTCAAGATTTTATCTTAAGAGATATGTCTTGTAAGAAACCTTAAGTTTGAAACTCGGGCAATGAAGCAAAGTCTATATGCTTTAAATACTCAGATTTCATTAGTTGACATTAGGAAGCTCAAAGACTCTATGGGAAGGCCAGCAAATCAGACTTGGGAGATCTTAAGACAGGAACAATATCCAACCATGGCACAAGGCTGCTCAAGTAGAGACCTGAGCTGTTAGTCCTAGAGGGCAGGAAACGGATGTGCATCTTCTCCTACTTATGCTTGGTCTAGACAGTGGCATCTCCTTCACTGTTTACTCAGCTGTACCACTGACCAGAAGGTAAGTTCTAAGTAGAAGTGTTGTGTACATTAAATCTATGGGTAGAGAAAGGCATTTCCAATGGGTAAAATTGTATGGGAAAGGGAGCCCAGACTTGTCTATTAAAGGACAGATATTCAAAAAATTCTGATTGTCCACTAACATGACAACTGTCCATCACAACACCCTGTCATCATTTTGCGTTTTTGATATTGAAGTTATTTTTGCTGCATAAATAAACTGACCTTTAGCATTACATTTACGACAAATTTATATTTTCTTCAATCTCTTTATAGATAGCTGTCTTCCCTTTTTCACTTGATTTTTAATGTCTTTGAATAAGAACAAAATTTCCTTTTTGTTATCTCACTGAGTACACGAACTAGAATTTTATGGGGAATACCTGGTCCAGGAACAGATTAGACATTTCAAAAGTCATTGGTGATTAGATATTTGAAAATCACGGTGAGCTGGCTGACCCTTCTGCAAGTTCATGGCTTTCGTTCTAACAATAGTGATATTTATTGAGCTTTATTCCAGGTATTATACTTAACATTTGTTAATACTCTATGAAATATGTAAAATTGGAATAATAGATATGCATATGAGGAAATTGGGAATTAGAGGGGTTCAGCAGTTTTCACAGGATTGCACATTTGGATAGGAGATAAATTAGGATTTAAACCTAAACAAAGTGAACTTTAGATTTGAACTGCTACTCCACACTGCTCCCAAGTCCACATACACAATAACTTGAGTAGACTATGGAAGAGAAAGGCCCTAAGATCTAAGAAGATAAGTTGATAAAACCGGAATAATTTACCTTAGAAAAGGCAAGCTGACTCCTGGGTTAATGGAGGTGTATTGATTATATTCACTGTTGTTGCTCATCTCTTCTAAGCCAACATCAAAAGGACCATCATAACATATTAAAAGACAGTGAAGATGAAGACCTATTATTTTCACATCACTTCATATTTCAAGATCAAATTTCCCAGGAAAAAACTTCACAAGGTATGCATGTTAAAAATTTATTTTTACTATATCCATGCTGAAACAAAAGTTCAGTAATGAAAGAATTTCTTCATATTTGTTAAAAACAAACACTAAAAAAATATTAAATTTAACCAAACTATTAGAAGCAAGAATGAATTTACTATGCAATCCTAGGATGAGAAAAAACAACAAAAAAAAAAGATGTCTGACTTAAGCAAAGACGAAAGAAAGGAGTTAGATTTTACAAAACACACATAAAATGAGATTCCTAGCTTTAAACTCCTAATTGAAAAAGCGTATGCCAGAGATTTAAAATTTAGATATGGACTGTACAGGCATTCTTGAATCCACTGATGATGGTTCTTGCCTGAATTTGAACTACCACTGTTAGTAGGAGGTAAAGAACCCAACTACAATATACCTCATTTTACTAATTGCTCTATCGTGAGGATGACATTTAAAACAATATTTGGCAAAGGTACTGAAAATGACCTCTTTCAGTTTTAATGTTCTAGAAAATATATGAGAACTTCAAAAATTTTCATTGAGTTAATCATAGTGGAAAATTCATCACCTTATATTTAATACTGATTTATTTAAAATTTATTATTATTATTAAGATATACATACAGAAACCTGATCATTCACATTTGTCACTAGGATATACAGAGAGAAACCTGATCAGTGTATAAATTACTTCAGAGTTGTTGATTAAGAAGAGAATTCCACATTCAGCAGAACCTCATCCATCTCTAATATATATCCTTGGATGTGTAGTTATCTGATGAGAAATCCTGGTGACTTTTTTGGGTGTGAAATAAGAAACCTAACTTTTAGAAGTTAACTCACACCTCTAATAGCTATAAAAATGTTCATAAGTGGTGACTGATAAATTATAGTGAGCCAGAATATTTCTGAGGGACACCGGATAAAACACTTAAGCATTCCGTGGTGATTGTGCCCCCGGAGTTCAAACCCTAATGTGGATGCTGTTGAACCATGAGTGCCTGGGCACATCACTTGACCTTTCTGTGTTTCCATTTTCTTATCTATGCAATGAGGCTAATAATACTGATTGACCTCATAACGTTTAATTAGACCATTGGGGAGCTCTTTGAAAATGCTAAGTATCATTTGTTGGTACTTAGCTTCATGAAAGGTTTGTGTTTGACACACTGTGGTTTGAGGATGTGTTGGTACAACTCCTGCCAACTTCTTGCTTCTCTGCTGTATCTTTTCTGAGCCCCCTTTGAAGTCGATGGGAATTTGGGTGATTGAAGGCACTCGATGGAGCTCTGGGTGTGAGAACCCATTCTCCAGCGTGTTTATGGTTGGACTTTCCTCAGGAAGAAAATGTCATGCATTTCCCTGGAAAAGATGCTTGCTGGCTTCTCAGTGATTTGGAGTGGGTAAATTAGTGATTGCTCCTGGAGCTGAAGACCTAGAGGAGAAATTTTTGGGCAAAGATACTGAAAATGTTTAAATTATTTGAAAAAAAAAATAATGCACACTTCTAGGCATTGTAAAGGATAAATTAGGCCCCTATAGGGGAGGATTAGGCTTTTTGCCTTCTGTGCAGAGTTGCTTGATACATGCTTGCTAAATCAATGTATGATGAATGGGCACAAATGTCTATGCTAGTAGCATATTACATAACTATCATCTAACACTTAATGAGGATTTAAAATACATTTTATTACCCATTATGCATTTTTATTCTATTATAGCATTAACTAGTTCTTGTGATGCGTTTCCAGAAATGTTTGTTATATAACATACTTTTACTCAAATCTTAAAAAAAAAAAAAATGGAGCTTTCAAAGTTGCATATCTTTGGAAACATCACCATACTCCTATGACACCCTGCCACACTAACTCAACAGTCTTCTAGTTGGTCTCTTTATGTCTAATCTTTCTGCCAGATCTGTTTTGAATTCAATGCGATGCTAATCTTTCTCAAACATTCCTTACATTACAACATCAGGTTTCAAAAGTTTTTGGTTGCTTCCTATTTCCTATGGGGTCATGCTTATCTCTAAAACTATGATTTTTAAATCTATCTTGTTATGGGCTGAATTTTGTCCCCCCTCCCTGAAAATTTATATGTTGAAGTCCTAACCCCCAGTATTCCAGAAGGAAGGTGACTACCTTTGAGATTAAATCTTTAAACAGGTAATTAAAGAAAAATGAGGTGGTTAGTATGGGCATGAATCAAGATGACTAGAGTCTTTAGAAAAAGAGAGAATTTGTACACAGACAAGCCCAAAACTTTGAATACAAAGGAAAAAGACAAGCATTTAAAAGCCAAAGAGAAACACCTCAGAAGAAACCAACCCTACTAACACTTCAATCTTTCAGTTTTAGCTTCCAGAACTGAGAAAATAAACATCTGATGTTTAAGAAGACCAAAATGTGATATTTTTAAATGGTAGTCTTAGCAGATTAATACAATATCTACAACAGAGAAACTCCGCATGGCTTTACAAATTATTTCTCTATTGATAACTTGAGTCTTGGTCATCTGGCTAAATCAAAACTATTAATTTTATAATTTGTCTTTTTATCAGTGTTATTATCTTGTTATAGAAGGCCCTTCCCCTGGATCAAAGAAAATAATATTGAGAAGGAAATTAACACTTTTTCTTTACTCATCAGAAGACCTGGGCATGTCATGGTCCCCTCAAAAATGAATATACCTCTAAAAATATACCTAGTTTTCATACTTCAGAAGTTTGTAAGATGATGCATATGAATGCATTGGAAAATTGGAAAATATCAGCTTTTGGCTTTCCAAAATCTTTAAGTAACAAAAATCCACATGCTCAGCACTACCCTAGTCTGGAGCCCAAATCTGACTGTATTTTAGAAGGCCCATCTATATCACCAGGTAGAATGTGGAGTCAGCTTTGCTGAACACAGCTCTCCATCCTAAGGGTTTGAGGTAAGTTCCTTGAACACCTGCATCTCTTCTTACAGTTCCTAGCCATAGCTCAATCCATAGGGTTTGGTTCCAGGCTCATTTCTTGTTTTGCATTCAGAGTCGGGGCTAGACGTCAGAAACTGATCCAAACAATAAAGTGCTTGGCATAGAGCATTTCCTGGCACCTTACTCAGGACTTGCCAGCCCCTCTAATAGAGTGCTACATCTCATCCTTGGACATTTACCAATTACTGCATCTCTGCTCTGAACTACAGCATATGTTCCCAAGATCATGGCATCCCTCTGATGTGCCTTTGGGTGGTATTTACCATCCATAATAGCACATATTCTTTGTTGAGTACCAGCCTGAATGAAACCCAGGCTTCCCAACTTCCTAGACATTAGGATTTTAACCTTGACTCTGCCCCTTCCGAGCTAGCTAACACCCTTTTGTGCCTGATCTTCCCTGGGTACTCACTGTTCTTCCTCTAATAGTGTGCTGCATCACAACAGATTCTAAGATTGATGAAAACAGTCCTCTGCAACGATAAGAGAATTTCTATTTTATTATAGAAAAAATCAAAGCTATGCTCTGTTCTTGTAATAATTGTTCTCTGATCATTCTCTTATAAATATTTTCGTTCTTTGAATTCTTATTTTCAGTCTGCATTAAAAAACTTAGCCCTTAATTATATGATAGATCTTATATTCTCCCTGTAAATTATTTCATGTGAATCAATTTTAACATCCAGATTTTGAAACCTCAATAATATAATTCTTTTGAGTATATCTTTTGAGCATAATTAAAAAAACATGAAACCTTAAAATGTTTTCAAAAAGTGAAAATACCCAGGGCTGGGTTTGTGGCTCAGTGGTAGAGCGCTTGCCTAGCATGTGTGAGGCACTGGGTTCAATCCTCAGCACCACATAAATTTTTTTTTTTTAAAAGTAACTAATAAAATAAAGTTTAAAAAAAAGTTCAGTAAAAAAGTAAAAATACTCATTTATTTTCTTGCGTGATGTTATGTATACCTTTTATGAACACAAATTTTAACTTTGGACCTCACAGGTATACTTTGTCATATTCTTAGGATGCTTTTGACATTCATGAGTTTAAAGTTTAATGTAATTAATTTTGTCAGTGGTTTTCACTTTATATTTATGCTAAGAAAAGTCTTCATTTTCATAAACTCAGTTGAATACTTAAATGCATTTCTTTTTGGCTTTTATGTTTGATTATCTTAATTCTTTAATTTGCACAGCACAATATTAAATTTGTAAATGCATGCACACACTGAATATACATAGGTAAAGATTGACGAGAAATGTCAAAAATATTAATCTGATTATGTAATCACTTCTGGGAAGTAATTATTTTGCTTTCATTATACATTTCTAAATATATTCTTAATTGCTTTAATGTTCATATTTTTTTTTCATAATTTAAAAAGACAAGGCTAAAGAGGTAACCAAGGAAAGAAATTTTGAAACCTACCAATTTGTGTTGGCTTGTATATTTAAACATATTTTTCCTGAACTTTTGGTTCACTGATTTCTCTGTGTCTATATATATTTTTTGATTTTATCTTTTCTATTCTTAGAGTGGACCAAACATGATTAAGTAAATGTGTTTAGAGCTTAAAAATAGGATCCTTCAACTCTTGAATTTTTACTATTTTACAGAATAGATCTGCTATGGTAAAAGAAAGAAGAATCTCCTCTCATTAACTGTATGGTTTACAACAATAAAAAATATTTGTGGTTTATGGTACGTGTCATCTTAAGTCAGTCAGGGACTCAGCATATCACAGTCACTGAGATGCCCGGTTGACACAGAGGCCACCATTTTAAACTTCATTAGTCACCTTGCCAAAAGGAAAGGGCTCAGGGTGGTCTCCCTCATCTGCTCTTAAATACTGAGCCTGGAAGTGACTTCCATTTGCAGCTTGTTGGTCAGAACTAGTCACATAGGCCCAAAATAAGAGGAAGAAGTCAGAGTCCTATTATGAGCCATAAGCAGAGAAGTAAAAATATGGGGTGAGCAGGGTGACATGGGGCACTCCTATAATCCCAGCACCTTGGAAGGCTGAGGCAGGAAGATCCTGAGTTCAAAGCCAGCCTCAGCAACTTAGAGACCCTGTCTTAAAATATAAAAAGGTTGGGAATGGGGTTCAGTGGTTAAGCACCACTAAGTCTAATCCCTGGTAGCAAAACAAATAACAACAAAAACCCAGAACAATACAAGATACTACTTGTCTAAAATAATTTTAAGATTTAATTTAGAATAATTCTAGTGCAAATTCTCAAATACTATGAATTGTATCTTGACTTAGAAGAAATAATAGGTAATTTTTAATTTAAAATATTGCATTTTTTTGTTTTATAAAATATATGGGTATATTGAATTTCTTTACATTGAAACAATAGTAGAATAAAACCACAGATCTTCTTGGTTATGGAAATAATAGCTGGTAAGTCAAATTGTTAATATATAATTCTGTGTGCTTAAAATTTTTTATTTTGTTCACTAACTTAACTAGGTAGGAGAAAACATGGATCTAAAGAAAATGTTACTACCTTTTATGTAAGACATTAATGAACCAAAGAGAGGATATCATAAAACACACAACTTTTGGAAAGAAATTGTGATAGAATATCTTTATATTTATCATAGAAATGCCTGGTAATTTAAAAAATTGTGTGAAGAAAAAAAGTAAGAAAAAATAAAACTGTTGGATGAAATGAGAAAAGCATTGAAAATCAACAAACACATGCTAAGATTAAAAATAGACCTAGTTTCTGGGTCAGCTCAATTATATCCTTGGCTCTGAGAGTCAACTTTTGAGGGATCGATCCTTAAAAGATTCTCTAAACTGACTCTTGATATTTTCCCACAACATAAATGGAACTTCTTAGATATAATGTTTAAAGGAAAGAACCCAATAACTTCTTTCCAGTCTTTTTCTGTTGAAGTATTTTGGGTGACCTTGTCAAAATAAAAAAATTCTGCACCAATAGGTTTAATAAAAAATAATAAATGACTCTATCATTTGGTTCTTTTCCTTATAAGTAGATATCTTCATCCAATCTGCAGTCTTTGAAAGTGTGTGGTTTTTTTATTTTTTTTATTTTTAGGAAGGAGAACTGTATGAAATCATTTATCAGCTTTAGACTGTCAAAAGTGTTGTCATTAACCACTAATGTATGTCTATAGGGAAAACATTCTCTTGAGAACAACTGCTGTTCATAAACCACTTGTCTGTGATGTCATATTTTACATTTTCAGCAGAGCATCTCTTGTATATTACAGTTCCTTATTTACTTGGAGGTGCTCCATTGTTTTCTATTTCATGTATAGTCGATGCCAACTTTATGATATAGTTTTTCTTCTCTCTGTAACAACAGCAAAGTATGTAGGTATCAGTGTATCCTGCTTTGTGAACCGGAACCATCAAGAAAAGTCCAAAAATCTTGATCTTTTCTCCCCCAAACCCTTCAATTCATTGAGAAATATTTGGATTCAGGTTTAAGTACTTGCTAGATGACAAATTAAAACGGCTGAACAATAGAAGTTTTGTATTGCATATTATTTCCCAGAGTTAGATAAGAAAACATTTCAAGCACAAGGGGAGAGAAATTGTAGCCATTAGGCAGGCAAGAATTCTTTTTTCATATTATGGGATTGGAAGATTGATGGTGTGTCCAGGAGTTAGTTCCAGATGTCAAGAGCTGTGGCAAAGAGGACTTTGACAAGGCCAGTGGTAAGAGCATGCGACTCCCAGGGAGGAGTCCAAGCCTAGAGTGCCCTGAGAATGGAGAAGCATGTTATGGCTCTGAAAGAATAGATAGATGAGACCAGTGCAGAGACCATTGAAAAGAAGGGAAATCGTCTTAAAATGACGTTTCGGATCATTGGGAAACCAGGTCAATATACATTTGAGAACTGCAGAGTTGCATTTGTCATTAAGGATTCGGAGGCACCTGATTTGGGGAGCCTCTAAAGATCACTGGAGTAATAAAAGGAGTCTTTCTAGAAATTTGGCAGAGGTGAGGATGATGAAAAGGTTAATGCGAATCATCTAAAACTGCTACAGTGGATGGTTTTGTCTACAGGATACAATACAGAAGAATAATGTGAAGGAAAGCGGCAGGACAATTGTGTATAATATTGAGTAAAAAAAAAAAAAAAAAGGAAACAAAATGTTATATTCCTGTCTACCAGGACAAAGAGGCAAGACCAAGAAACGAAGAAATCGGACTTGCCCAGGCAGGAATATCCAGATTTTAATATATTACCAAAAGAGAAAGAAAACAAAGAGTGAGAATAGTGGTGGATATAATGATGCACTCACTTGTTTGAACATTTTTTAAACTTGTAGCTGTGATAATGAGTCAAGTCTAAGGGACAAAGCATTGTGGAAAAGGAACTACTGCATATTTCCCCCATGGAGGCTGCTGTGTGGTGAAATCAGTGCTGAATTTGGATCAAGAAGAAAGGGACTCATATCCTGGCTCTGAGACAAACCAGATGTGTTATCAAGGACAAGTCAGCCTCTAAGTGTTTGTTTCCTCATCTGTAAAAATGAGTTATAATTGTGGCAGAGACTGCTGTTATCCATCAACATCCATTCCCTCTTCCTTCCATAGGAGTCAAGCTCATGATTTTTAGCGAGCAAATTTGTTGATACAAATAAAGATTGTGCTTTCTATTCTCCCTTGGTAGATGGGTGTGACCATATGATTCAGTTCTGAACATAATTAGAAGTGTCATGTAGCAGTTTTAAGAAACCTCCCTTAAATGATTACATTTTAGAAATATTTAAAAAAGAGGCTATATGAGCATATAGCCTCTTTTATTTTTTAAATATTTTCCCATGTTCCTTCTGGAATGAAGATATAATGGCTGGATCACAAGCTGCTCTTTTGGATGAAGAGCACGGGGTCACACCTTAAGGATGGCAAAATAGGAAGGATCCTGGTTTCTTGAGGACTTAGTGAAGCAGAGTTACTATATGAGCCTTCAAACTTCTATGTGATTAAAAACTAGATTTCTATCTTTGCAATTGTTATTTATAATCCTGATAATAGTATACTTTACACTTTATTAGGATTGCTGAATCCTAACAGTACAAAACTTATCAAAGTTCTGGCACATAATTGAGCATAGTATATTAGAGCTGATTGGATACATATTAAGCAAAACATTTTAACATGAATTTAGTTTATTACCAATATGTGCCTGTTCAAATATAAATTTTAAAAAGTACTCTATTTTTAGACTGCTCTAAATACTTAAGGAAGTGGAAGAAATGGAGCAGAGAAAAATTGGTGAAGGCAAGAGATGAGCTAAGTCAAAAAGAGGTCAACTGTCACCTCCTTTATAAAGTTTTCTTTGTTCTCCTTAAAATAACTATCTTCTTTGTGGCACCAAAATATTTGAACCCCAAAGCATGCACCTGTGTTCGAACTCAGTGAACACATCCACACCTATTGTGTGCTTCTTCAGCCCCTCTGGACAGTGAGCTCCCAGAAATCAGGGCCGGTTCCGTATGCAGTTATTTCTGTTCTCCATGAGGGGCTGGTAGAACTCTGTAAAGTACCCAGAGAACTCCTACTTAATTCTTTTAGTTTTTTTTTTTTTTTGGCATACAGTAAGCACTTAAGTAAAAGCATTGATTAATTGATTGATCATACATTAAGAATGTGGTGTGTTCAAATTTGTGTTACTTTTCTGTGATTGCAATCTCGTTATCTTCTTGTCTTCTACCTCTCTCTCCAACCCTTTGCCATCCAATCAGTAGCTCCTGGCTGGCCCTGCCTCTCCACGCCCATAGACATCACCCCAGGCTATTATCACAATTCCTGGTCTTAACTTCTTAGATCTGTCCCCGTGAGTGTCTTTGTTCTATACACTCTGAGGCACAATCTTGCAGACCTACAAATGTAGCAGTAGTTCCTCTTTCCTCCAGGTTATTGGATGATTTCCTTTAGAAGCCCCTGTTAGAGGCATTCTATACAGCTGCTACTTGCTGAAATAATCACCCTTTTGTTTGCAGGATTATTATAACAGGCCCATTTAAAAAGACACCCTCAGTTTTATGTTTTTTTTTTTTTCTCAGTTCTCAGCCATTTTCATCTAACCTGTTAAGATGCTTTCACCACCCCAGCTTCTCATGCTGAGAATGGAAACTAACTGCCCAGGAAGCCCTGGGCCTGGCACCAGCAAAACTCCAAGAGCCAGAATTATAATATATCTCTGGCTTGTTCCACATGGCTGAATCTACATATGCATATTTTCTGTCTTTGTTTCTATGAAGTATAACATTTCTGTAGGATGGGTAAGAGCAGATTAACTATCTTCCTAGTTTAGGTCAAACTGTGACTAAATTCACTTTTTTAATATCGTTTTTTTTTTTTCTTATTTCGGATGTGGACAGTTTATCAGATCCAGTTAATTGGGACCCCAATGGCCTTTGGTAATATTATGTGCCAGTAATATGCTTAGAGAAAGGGATCCCACTTCTGATGGGGGCGGGGGAGGGATATGGGACATGAACAGCTTTAGTCATTGGTTAGTATTAGACTTGGCTGCAAATAAAAAGTAACCAAAATAATAGAAACTTTAATGCAGTAGAATGTTATTTCTCTTTCATGGTAATATTGAAACATTGGCAACGGGAAGCTGGCATGGCAGGTTGTTGTTTACAAAGTTCTCAGGAACTGAAGCTCCTTCTAGCTTACAGCTCTGGCCTGAGTAGCTTCCATCCTTAAAGTCATTTTATGGTCACAACTATCTGCTCGAGCTGTAGCTATCACGCTTGCCTTTCAGCCAGCAGGAAAACGGAAAGGATAAAGAAGAGAGATGAGGAAACATTCCTCTTATTTTTAAAGAAAGCTTTCCAGAAACTTCTATGCCATTTTTCTTTCACAACCCATTGGCTAGAATTTAGTGACAGGGTCAAAATTTGCAGCAAAGGGAATCTAGGAAACGTACTCTTTTTTTTTTCTAGGCTACCATGGACTAGGTTCTCTAAGTGGGAAGAAAGGTGAGAAAAGACTTTGAGAAACACTGACATCCTCTGCTACTCATTTGTCAAGATTAGTTCAAGAGCATGTAGCCCAGTTCTGCCGGTAGGATTTGTGGGGAAGTAAGAGAAGGCTTCCAAGAAAGATCTTTCTCCTTGAAAAAAACAAAAAACAAAGAGAACAGAGATGCTTAGTTAACAGTATCCTTTTCTTGCTTTTGGATGCTAGGTCTAGTAAATGAACACCAAAATGCTTCCAGTAATGGAAAGTTTAAAATGTCACAGAGAAGCCAACCATGGATGACCCTGAGCAGATTATACTAGGGAGTCTCTGAAAATGCCTTGTAAACTCCTATATATGGACCTCTTAAAAAACATGTAAAAATGGA
The DNA here is from genome assembly GCF_052094955.1 of Ictidomys tridecemlineatus. NCBI lineage: Eukaryota > Metazoa > Chordata > Mammalia > Rodentia > Sciuridae > Ictidomys > Ictidomys tridecemlineatus. Next base: position 29,567,663 of record NC_135483.1, read on the forward strand.
TGTTGGTATTGACACAGGGTACAGGGGAGGTATATGTGGACAGTCTTGCTTAGAAGGTAGTGAGAGCTCGTCTTACTTGACAGTAGCAGGGATATGGCTGGCATCAGGCCTCCAGCTCAACAACAAATATCCTGCTAGCCTCTAATGGGACAAAACAATATTTAATGGAACCACAGAGGGACCACACCCTCCAGCTAGCTCAAACTGTTTTCCAAGAAGCAACCTGACCTCGATTTTTACCCTCTTGTTTATTAAGACTGATTTGCATATGTACTGCCACACCCCTTCGCTGCATAATTACATGCTAATAAAGCTGAATGGCTATTCTATGAAGGGTCTTCCCAATTCCAGGGAACCTCATCCATAGTCAATCCCTGCTTATGAATATTAATTTCTCTAACCAATATGAACCATAAACCATCTTTCTGGATTGTGCTGCTCAGCTTTCAAGTCTGCCTGAACTCAGGTCTCAAGTGCATACTTTCACTTTGTAATGAAGGGCTTCCTCTTTTGCTATAACCTGAACTGTCCTCAAATTCTTTTCTGCAACATGGTCAAGAACCTGGAAAGTTTTCAGTGAATGTGTCCTCTGTCTCTGAAGTCCTCCTCAATCACCTGACTGGTGACAGTATTGCTTAAATCAACTGTTAGGAATTCTCTGGATGGTATACTGAAAGTGCTAACATTAAAATATTTCTTTTTACTGGCAGAATAAAATGTAAACTCCTTTGACCCAGGACGGGGGATGCTTTAAGATCTTGTTGCTGTCTATCTTCCAACTTCATTTATTCTTCCAACCTCCTTCTTTTTGATCCATATATCCATGTTGAGGCCCAGCCACTGCCACCCAGAACTCTTTACCTGGTACCCAGTGCTTGGTCATGTCTTCACACATGGACTCCTCACTGAGTCTGCATGGTGACCTCCTGCAGCTGCCTTACTTATATCAGCAGATTTTTAAAATCACCTTCATGAATTAGGAACCAGACTACAGCAAGTTAAACAAATGGGGTTAGTTTTCCTAGCTAATAAGTTGAGATGTGAGCAGTTAATAGCTGAACGTCTGTTCATGGAAGTTACCAAGGACCAAAGCTCCTTCTAGCTTCCTGTTCCATTCTATTATAGCTTGGAAGGACTTTAGTTTACATTGTTTTAGGACAACTCCTGTTTTCATAGACATTGAATTGGCATGCCAGGCAGTAAGAGATGAAATAATAAAGAGATGTTTGTATACTATTGGTCTTTTTTTCCCCAGGAAAAACAACCTTTTTTCCCAAAGCTTCACCTGTTAGCCTTCTGACTACATCCCCATGAGCTAGAAAGAGCAGTGGTAGACACTGGGAAATTACTCGACACAGTACAAGTCTAGCAAATTTAGAGTTCTATAATTAAGAAAGAAAAGGAAAATGGATTTTGAATACATGACTAGAAATATCATGTATGTATCCATTGTACTCTTGGTTTATCTAGCATTAAGCATTAAATACTCAATACAGCAGGAAGCATAAAATACTCATATCTTATACTCTTATATCTGGCTTGGTATGAAACTATTCTCAAAGGCAGTATATTAGGGAAGGCTTCAGCAGAAAAGAAATTTCATACTAAAGGATTTGAAGGGAGTGCAAAGAGGGAACTACTTGAAAATGTATATACAGGATTATGGTAATTAACTAGAGATGGGGAATCATACAGATTACCAACCAAAGGTAGCAATTATTACCCATCTTATTGTAAGCTGTTGGCAACACCAGTGAGCCCTGAAGCAGCAGAAGCTGTGGCTCTGGGTAGAGGTTCAACCTCAGCCAATTTGCAACCTGAGACGTGGGGAGAATAAACATGCCTGGCTCTCCACTCATTTCTGGCAGCACTTTTCCCTGGTCAAGCCCAGTAGGAAACCAGAGGGAATATACAGCCCTGTTGACATGACTGTTAGTGGTCAGTGTGTTCCTATTCAAGAGAGGGGGAGACGTGAATTTCAATGTTCAGAGAATAACAACAGCAGATCATTGTACTAGGTCATTTCTATGATCTAGAACAGGCCTGGAACATTATAGGTGTGCCAAGTATTTTTAAAATAAGCAATGTTCAATTAATTGAGAGGAGGAAAGTATTCTGCCATTGAAATGTGACAGGCATAAAAACTTTTAGAACTTTATGGGTTGAAAATTGTGATTTGGCCCTTGGAAACAAATGGCTTGGGGAGCATTTCAAATCACCAAGTATATTTGAAGCTGGATATGTCTAGGGGAGTCTACATTCAAGGAATGTACTAAAAAGAATCTGAGATGCTCCTTCTCCCTTCAGAAACACAAAAACTTTGAAAGGACCCTTTTAAAGAAAATAATAAAAAACACTTTTAGTGTATGGATTGACAACCTACATGAGTTCATAGCTGAGTGATGCTAAACATCATCTTCCTCCTCGTCCCTCTTTGCTAGATACACTGGGACAATCTTATATTTCATGTTGGTTGCTTCAATATGAAAGGCAAGTAAATGAGTGTCCCTTTCATTTCTGTGGAGTTTAGTAATCACAGGTATCAATAAGGAGCATATGAAATTTTCTATGAGTGGCTGTAGTTCTCGGTGAACGGAGAACTATGGATGGATAATGGGATGGATAATAGGATGATTCCTCTTCAATATCAAACCAATGACTCCCTTAAATTGCTGCAGATTTTGCAAAGAATTTGTTTTTTTTGTTTTTGTTTTTGTTTCTGTTCTTGCAGTTGGTAAGACATTTCATTTTCAGGAGAAACCAATTTGTTTAAAATGAGGTTTTGTTGAACTTCCTATACTGCAGCACCAAAATCTAGTGACATTTCTGGTAGTAAGAGGAAAAGGGAAAGGTAAAACCGAGTTAGTGGTCAGTGGAGCTGCCAAGGACTGGAAGAAGACACAAGTTGGATGGGTATTTGTGGAGTTGTATGCTATTGGGGACATGATAGAAGTTGGTGTGAAATCCTTCCCTCAGCCTTATAAAATCTTTGTAGCAAATTAGATGGAACTGAAGGATATTATGTTAAGTAAAATGTCAGACACAGAAAGACAAATTCTACATGTTCTTTCTTACAGGCTGATGTTTTGAAAAGCTACTTGGAACATATAATAGAGATTAGAAAAGTCTAAGAAGGGTAGGAGAGAGGGAGTATGGAAGGAGGTTGGATAGTGGTACCAAAACAATAAGATAAAGTGATGAGTTTTATCATTCTGTAGCACAGTGGAATGTGCATAGTTCACAATAATCTGGTATATATTTTATGAATAACTAGAAGAGAGGAGCTTGAAGTCTCCAAACACAAAGTGATGAGAAGGAGGTGGAAACATCAACTAACCTGACTCCATGGGTACATATTGTATGCATGTACTGAAATCTCACAAAGCACCTCATGAGCATATATGGTAGTGTTAATCAAAAATTTTCAAAGTGTTCAGGGAGATGGAAATGTTAACTACCTTGATTTGAACATCACACACTTGTATATAAGTGTTCAAATTATCACTCTTTATCTTATGAAGTATAATTAAAACAAAAATAATAAAAAATAAGGAATAATAATAAAGAAATCTTCTTCTCTCCCTAAGTGTGTTTGGAGCAAGTAGATTGTCCCAGGGGAATGTAAAGGGGTGTTGAATAATGGGGACTGCTGATCTGAGCCATTGTAAAAATGGAGGATATGAATATCTTCTCTGCTAGGATATAAGGCTTTGCTGTCCATTGCCTTGTAGACTAGGGAGAAAAGAGATATATAACTGGGCTAGTTTTCTAGAATTGTAGACCAAGTGTAGTAGCCTGAATTCTGACTTAGAATTAGCCCCTAAATATACTTTTCCTCCTCTACAATTGTCCTAGTCAGGTGTTTTATTCAGTGGTGGAAAAGTAGACTAAAAGAGTTCCCAACTGCATATTTAAGTTGACTTAGAGGTCTAAACAGGCCACAAAAGAAGGTTATGGAAAGTTATCTGGTATTTAGATGATCTATCTTTCAACCTAGGAGTGGGGAAATTGAGGGACACTTCAGCCTTCATGGTTAGTAGATGGCAAAATTAGATCCTGTTATGGTTCAGGCATGAGATGTACCCACAAAACTCATGGGTGAGACAATGCAAGAAGGTTTAGAGGAGAAATGATTGGGTTATGAGAGCTTTAACTCATCGAGTTAATTCCCTGATAAGGATTAACTGAGTGGTAACTAAAGGTGGGTAAGGTGTGGCTGGAAGACATTGGTCACTGGGGGAGGGACCTTGGGGTATATATTTGGTGAGCCGAGCTTAGTGTCTCTCTGCTGCTTGATCATCATGTGAGTTGCTCCCCTCTACCACATTCTTCCTCCACGTTGTTACTGTGAGCCCCTAAATATACTTTTCCTCCTCTATAATTGTCCTAGTCAGGTGTTTTACTCAGTGGTGGAAAAGTAGACTAAAAGAGTTCCCAACTGCATATTTAAGGAATTTCTGTATCTCAAACAAAACAAAACAAAAATACTCACGGTTTTGAAACTACTTTATTATGGAACCTACTGTTATAATATGTAAAACTTCAAACACATGGTAGTAAGCATGAACACAGACTTTTCTACATATGCATTTTGATTTCTCTTATGAATATATATTTTATGTATGTTATTGCCAACCTATTGCTATAAAAATGGCACTCAGAAATGTTTATTTTTAAACTAATGTGGTATGATGTTGTGACCATAAATAACTGTTTGTGAAACAGTAGATTGGTTCTAAATCTTTGTAACAATGATTTCAAATTCCTTGAATTTCAAAATAACAAAATGCCTCAGAGGTTTTAACTTTAAAATGTAACACATCATGAGTAACAAAAACATCCATTAGATTTTACCAATGACCATTAATTGTTCCCCTGCATTAGTCTATAAAATATGTGAGCCCCAGAACTAGAATCAGGTTTGCAAAGCAAAAATATATCCTCTTCTTAAATGTTGGGGGGTATATGATGAGTTACATACTAGTTCCTAAGAGGATTAATCAGGGTTTATAACAAAAATAAAATGTCTTTGACCAAGGTCTAGGACAAAAGAAGTTCTTCAATTTGTATACTACAGTGCTGGTTTGTATCTTCCTTTAAAATTTATATGTAGAAAACTGATACACTTTGGTGCCCTGACAAATATCAGGCATAATTCAAGATAGAAATGTCTCTGCAAGGAAAGGCTAAACTTTCAGCTCAGACATGTGTATGCAATTGGTTTTGTTTAATGTAGCTTTAATGTGACTGATGGGAATAGTTGTGACTAAAATAGTACAAGAGGAGGACTATCTTAGCCACTTAAAATTTAACTTTCGACAAAAGGCATTTACTATAATTCCTTTGGAGTAGGTATGTTTGGATAAACTTTTCCACCATGATTAACCTACTATTATTTAGAAAATTGTGTTTTTTTTCCAGCTAGTATTGTTTAATTTCCTAAGGTTTAAATATCTCAATATAGTAAATATATGATACACTGTGACTCCTTTTTTTCTTTTCTTCTTCTTTTTTTTTTTTTTTTTTTTTTTTTTTTTTTTTAACAGAGTCTGGTCCTCTTTGGATTGCTTCCCAGGATCTTCTGGAAAACAGATTTTTTACATCTATGAATTTCTACTCATTAAGCCATTGTAAATATAGAAAAAGTACCACGGAATATCTCATTGTCTTAATGTCAGGATGTCAGGAAAGTGATTTACCAGAAGGTTCCACTGATTATTTAGCTCATGGTTTTGTATCAACATGTATTCTCAACATCTATTAATGAGAATTGGGTTCAGTTGGATGACCTTTTAATATTTGTAACTCAAATCTAGTTCAAAGCCAAAAACTGCTAGTTGCAACATGCCAGCTCATGTTTCCCTTTCGATTGAACCTATTGGCAGAAGTCAATAACTCACTTTCCGTCTGAAAATCAATCAACAAACAGAAACCTTACCTTCTTTCTGAGCCAGTGTTCTGTCTTCCAACTTTTCTCTTCCCTAATTAGCAGAGGAAGTAAAAGTCTTCATATAAGTATATAAATCCCTGTGACTCCCATAGAGGTAAGAGAACTGAAGTCAGACTAATTTAGATTGAGATGGGACACTTAGGACACTAGAACAGAGAATACTTTGCCTTTAGGCCTCTAATTGTGTATGGATTTCTTCCTACCAACAACCAGTTCTCCAGTAGACACCAATTAATTTCTCTATAATAAAATTAGATTCTGACACCTTGATAACATCAAATCTCACAGGTTAATTGCTAGAACAGCTCAAAGAACTCAGGGAAGCACATTTACCAATATAGTATATTAATAAAGGATACAAATCAACAACCAGATGGAAGAGATAGAGTCAATGAGTTAAGGAGAAGGGGGCATGGAGCATTCACACCCTCTCTGGACTTGTCAAGCTACCCTCCAGGGACCTACTTGTGTTTAGCACCCTAGATGCTCTCCAATCCCTTTTGAGTTTTTATAGAGTCTTTGTTATACAGGCATGACTGATCACATTATTGGCCATTGATGATCAACTTAGCCTTCAGTCCCCTATCTATTGTCCAGGTGAAGGGTGGGGTTGAATATTTCAACTCCCTGATCACAAGGTTGGTTCCTCTGGCAACCAGCCCCCATCCTGAGGCTCCCCAGGAGCCCATCCATCTGGAGTCACCTTACTGGAATAAACAAAATTTCTATTGCACAGGAAATTCTAAGGAATTTGGGAGCTTTGTGTCAGATACTCCCACTACTCAGGAAATGACAAAGGCATTAGGAGCTTTGGGTCAGGAACTGGGGCCAAAGACCAGTTAGAAGATGATATTTTCCTAGAACCCCAATCAACAAGTCTATTGAGAGCTCTCCCAGGAGCCAAAGGCAGAAACCAAAAAATTATTTCTTATTACACGACAGTAGCACAACTAGGGTCTTCAAAAGGACTTCACAATCAGAGTTTAAGTAGCCAAAGAAAGGAGAAACTTTTTATTCTAAAGCACGCCCTTGTCACTAAATCTGAGCCTTGGTCAATGTTGGACTCGAAGGGATCACTCTGAGACAGGTGGCATAGTAATTTGGTTTCCTTTTGCCAGAAGTTGGCCAATAAGTACCTAGGAATAGCAGCATATTCTGACAGTGACTCCTAGATGAACACCTATTTTATCTTCTTCCTTCTATTTTGGAAAACTGCCACTCTGGTGGGTGCTGACAACTGATGACCTCGCCTCTCTAGATATGGGCACAGAACTCCTCATGTGCCCATCAAAATCATCCTTGAGATCTCTTCTAAAGTCTTCCTCTGATGTAGAAATTTTGAGCTATGAGGCAAGAGCTTCTACAAATTATAATTTTCTATCTTTTATAAAGGAAATTATTTAGAAAAAAATTGTAGGAGAGAGGAGGAAAGAAAAATGTAAGATAGTGAAGAAAGAGTAGAGGTTCCAGTTATTACAGATCTCAAGACTTTCAGTATCATAAACTTTTCTACATGGCCCTATCACATCTTAAGCTCTTTCATCTTTTGTCTACTGGTATGAATTATTTACAGTCAACATTTCTCGTACAACTCTCAACTGATTTAACCCTCGGCCATCCTATGGAACAGAGCTAAGTAGAGACTAAACTAATACTGAAAAAAAAAACTTTAAAAATCTATCTTCAAATATCCAGGGAAACTCATTCTATGCACTGATGAGACCAGAACCCTCATGTCCAATCATTGTCTAAAAGTCCCAACTCTGAACCTTGCTGCATTGGACATCGTGCTTTCAATGAAGAGCTTTTGGGGGAACATTCCAGATCAAAACCACAGCACCTGGTTATTAATAACTCATATGAAATAATTGAACCTATGTATGTCAAAACTGAAAAAAAATTAAGATTTGTAACTGTTTTCTTTACTTGTTTACTCATTTATTCATTCACTGTTTATTCTATACATACCTGCAAGTACAGAAAGTAAAGTTAAAATGTCTTCTAACTATAACATGATCTAAATAACTAGGGACAGGCAAGTAAATAAATGATAACAGCACAGTGTAGTAATTGTGACAGACATAGTAAGTTATAAAGTTTGTAAGGGTATTTTAAAAAGAGACATTGTGCTATTGTGATATAGTAGGAAATATATATTTGGCCTCTGGCCTCTATTTCTAAGACAAATCACCTAAAACCTTTGTAGATAGATGCACTAACACAATCTTTTGTTCTAATATTTGGTTCTTGACACTGGTTCTTGACACGGGGCTCCTAAATCCCTTGGAATTTCCTGGGTTGTAGGAACATCTTTTGTTCCAGTAAGGTGACTCCTGGTGGGCTCCTGGATAGCCTCAGGATGGAGGCTGGTTGCCAGGGGAACCAACATAAGAGTAGTAGGCAATCAGCCTACCCTTTAACTTCTGGGAAGGTTGAGTTAATTGCCAATGGCCAATAATGTAATCAATCATGCCTATATAATGAAGCCTCCATAGCAACTCAAAAGCACAGGATTGGAGTGTCTGGATTGTTGCACACAATTCTCTATTTCTTGCCCTATATATCTCTTCCCATCTGATTATTCATCTATATCTTTTATCATATCTTTTATTAATATAATAAACTTACTGTATCCATGAGTTCTATGAGCTAACCTAACCAATTAATCAAACTCAAAGAGGGAGTGGTAGAAACCCCTAATTTGTAGCTGGTAGGCAGAGATTAATATTTACAACCTGGGACTTGCTACTGACATGTGAAATGGTGGCAGTTTTGGGGGACTGAATCATTGACTTGTGAGATTTGATGCTAACTCCAGATTAGATTTGAATTAAATTATAGGGCATACAGTATTTCTGGAGAATTGGTTAGTGTGTGCAGAAAAAAAAATCTCATACCTCTAGTGTCAGAAGTGAAATATTGTGGAGTGTGAGAGTAGCAAAGACATTTTTTTTCCTATTGTACAGACATCTAACACAAGCTGGAGACCCAAGAAAGCCTTCTTAGAGGAGAATATTAAGGTATATCTCATTAGATAAATAGGACTAAATAAAATCCCCTTTTCCAAGAAAGAAAAAGTAAAAGAAGAAAAGGGGGAGCAGTATATTCTAGGCATTCAAAACAATAATGTTAAAATACTAGGGATATAAAAGAAATGTCATTTTTATGGATCTGAGAATTTTCTTTAAGGCAGGTTTTCCTCTTAGATGACTCGGGCAGCCATGTGGAAAATGCCTAAGAATGGAGTAAGAGGTAAAGCACAAATGGTTCCCTGGTGACTTTGGTAGTGTGGGCAAGAGAGGTGGTGCTGAACACTGGCATTCAGGATTAGGAGGAGATGAGCAGACATGGAGTTAGAACTATTCAGGAAAAAGCAGGATGCTTTGGACCTTTCCATTATTTTGAATTTTTAAAAATGAATCTACTTCCTGAGTGCCATAGTGTTTTACTTAAAAACATATTTGGGCTTCTTGGTGTTGGAACTTAATTTATTCCATTATGGTTAACATAAGGGTAACATCCTAAGCATGGAAGAATAATAATAAATACTATAATTTAATCAGGACCAGTGTTAGTCACTATGCTGAAGGCTCCAGCTACATTATAATATTTAGTCCGCACCATAGCCCTTTAGAGAAAGTGTTCATGTTATTTTCACTTTATAGTTGAGGCAGTGGAAGTAAAATTTTAGACTCAAGCCATTGTGGGAAAATGAAACAAAACAAAATTGTACTTTTAACCACTTTGATGACTCCTTCTCCTTCTACGTTTCTGGGTTTGGTACTTAGCCATCCAATGGCATGCCATCTATCATATAATGCGAGACTTTGATTTAGAACATCATCAACTTTATTTTTCAAGGAAAAACTTTTTAAAAATACATGCAACAGAAGACTCATTTCCATAGATAAGGTCATGACTTGAAGCACTCATATAGTTTCAGATAAGATAATGAAAAAGATTTAAAATAGGATGATTCGTATATTGTGTGAAAGTTTATGTTTTGGAGATGTGCACATGCAGTGGTTAAATGAGGTACATTCCAAAGTTGGCACATCTGGAAGAGACTATCATATGTGATCACAGCATTCTTTGGTCCTCACGGAGTTTTTTTTCCATTTCAACCTTGCTAAATGAGAAATGGAAGAAACCTAAAAGAGTGTGACATCATTCTGTAAACTCATTAGATTTCAGGTTGATCTTATGTGTGGTTCTTTGGGGGCTCTTAAATGTGCAGGCACAAATCAAGACAGCGAGTTCACAGAGGAAGGCAAAATACACAGGGAAAACCTTCAGAGTGGCAACATTAATCTGAGTTTCATGCTTCTGGGAATTGTCATTTTCAGCATAGCCCAGTTCTTAGACTACTGCAAGCTTGGAATTTTAAATATAATTTCAAAACTACTTTCTTTTTCTCAGATATTTTAAAGTATAAAAGCAACGTAAGCCTTTAGTTTGAACATGGTAAATTAAAATCAGACTTTTTCCTTATTGTTATGGAAATAATAAAAGAAAGTAATAAGAAGAATGAGATACCTAGACACAAGCTGTATTTGGCAAATCTAGGGAACAGTGAAATCTAAGAACCCAGAGAAGAACTTGTGCAATGACAGAGTTAAGGCTCCCCTAAAATTTACTGCATAAGATCCATGAGGACACAGCCCCAAATTGTCATAATCAAATTTAAATAACTCTAGAAATTAATCAAAACCTTATAACAATATGAGAAGTGTTTATGCAGGAACAATTGTTGAATCTTAGTAAGACTACGAAGTTTTCTACAATTTTAAATTTTCCTCTTCCCACTCTCATCACCCTGGTTCCTTAGTAACTTTACAAACCAGCATCCTGGGAATCATAGAAGCCTCACTGACACTGAAGTGGGACAGAACAGTTTGAAGCTCCCATAAAGCTCTAACCCCAGAGAATTGACACTATTAACCTGTCTGGTAGCACACTGGAAGCCTCCTTCACAGAGATTTGTTTTCGTTTGATTTGATTCAGAGTTTCCTCAATGAGAAAAGTGCCATCCCCAGGGCAGTTTGTCAAAAACAATCAGTGGCAATTGTTTACATCTGTGCTACTTGAGGTGGAACTACTAGTTAGAGAAAACAAGAGGCTGACCAAAAATTTAAAAAGAAAATCTGGAGAATGTGAATCATACAGGGTGCTTCAAAATACTATTAACATATTTCTGGGGATCTACCGGGCATTGCACATTGTATTTAGCTATAAGCATGCCAGTGATTCCTGAGTACGTCTAACATCTAAGTCGAACTATCTCATTGGTCAATGATGAAAGATAAAAATATGCTAACCAGCTAATTCAATTTTGTTCTGCTTATCCAAATGAAAGATTAAAGTAGGATACACAAAGAGAAAAGGAAAAACAAGAAAAAAGAGAAAGACACAGGGAGAAAATAAAGAGCAAAATTAGATCTTTTACCAGGAAAAATATGTGCAAAGTGTATTAAAAATAATTCATGAAAAAATTATTTCTATGAAATAAGAACACTAATCGAAAATGCAAGAGCTCAGGAAGGAGATGAAATATGAGACAAAAGGAAGAGATGAAATATCACCTGGCAAAGCTCAGGAACTCTGAGGAAAAAAGTAAAAATATCAGAGGAATGAGAGTAACAATAGAAAAACAAGGCAGAATAGACATCCGAGATTGTATATGGTGGAGAACAGAGTAAAGTATAAAATATAACAATAAAGAAAACAATTAAAAAGGGTCAGAGAGCAGAGGGTAGGTAGAGAAAAAAAGAGGAATTGTAATCTTGAAAAAATAAAAATAATGGATCAAAACAAATATTTAGAGATCATTCTCTTGAAAGTTTGAGTGAATTATATCTTCTCATTTTGAATAACTAGTTGGGGGAGTAAAGCTGACAAATCAATTAGTACAGGATGAAATATATTTAACATCACAAACTTAAATACTAAGAAAGATATATAATTGATTAAAATAAGATGGTTGAAGAGAGAAGGGAAAAAGAAATGAACTTCATATAATAAGGATGTAGTAGAAACTATATTAAATAAATGAATCAATAATGGCAGACTAAGAATAAGTATATTGTCCTATTAATAAAGGTATAAATTTGCATACTTAAAAGATCTGGGGTTGTAACTTATTGGTAAAACTGGTGTTCAATATACTCAAATCACAGTGCACGCATACTTACACACAAATAAATTTGAAAAGAACAGAAAGTAAAAGATTTTCAAACAAGATCATGGTAAAAATTTTATGCTATACACAAAAGCCACACTGATAAGTCATAAAAAATAAAAGAACGGGTAAATATATATTAAGCAAGTGAAAACAAAAGAAATCAGATATGATAATCATACTATTTGACAAATTAAATTCAGATCCTAGGGCATTAAATAAAAGAAATATTTTAATGCAAATTTTACCATTCATAGTACCTATGAATATATGGACATCAAATAATATAGCATCAATATTCACAGAATAAAAAGATAACATGGAGGCAAAAAGATATATGTGTTTTCTAATACTATGAAACATAAAAGTAGTGGAAGAAATTTGTAGTGGGAGATTTTAGTCCATATTTTATACTTCAAGACAACTGACTAAGTAGAAAAGATTTAAAACACCTAAATACCACATACTCACAGGCTCACACATATAGACATGTGTGACAGCTACCCCAAAGAGAACACTTCTGTAATAGTAATTAGACTCGACTGTATACCAAGCCATAAGGAGAATGTATATAAATTCTAAAACATGCAACTAGCACATACAACATTCTGTGATCCCAATGCAATAAAACTACAAATTATAACAAATGTAGGAAAAAGAGAGTGAGAAAGGGCAATAAGAAAGAAAAGTAAAATGCAAAATCTTTCTTAACAATCCTTGTGTCAGAAGAATAGTTCAAAAGAAATTGTAGAAACCACGAAAATAACAATAATGAAAATACTATATCTTCATTTACTAATTACTGCTATAATTCATTTTTATGAATTTTATGCTCAGGTGAAAGTTCATGACTTTAAATATAATACTAGTGAAGAAGGAAATAATTGAAATATGCATCTCTTTCAAGATATTATAATAATAATAAAATATACTGAAAGAAATCAGAGGAAAATTATGGGAAAAGAAATTATTTGAAATAAAAAATATTACATATACATAAAATCTGTTTTTTTGGGGAGAATGTGAAGTAGATGCAAAAATACCATATAAACTAGGCGTGGTGGCACACGTCTAATCCCAGTGGATCAGGAGGCTCACACAGGAGGATTGCGGGTTCAAAGCCAGCCTGAGCAACCACAAAGTGCTAAGCAACTCAGTGAGACCCTATCTCTAAATAAAATACAAAGTAGGGCTGGGTGTGTCGCTCAGTGATTTAGTGTCTCTGAGTTCAATTCATATATATATGAAATTTTAAGGGGAAATTGACTAGAGAAGAAATAAAAAATGTTAAAAGAATTTTCAGATCTATATATCTCAAGTATTGTTCCAAATAATTTATTGAACTAACTTTAAAAGAAAAGTTTCTAAAATATCCTATGTTTAGAAACTTACCAAAGAGCTTCCAAACAATAAACACTAGGTCATTTTAACAGAAAAATTGATCTCACCTTCAATGAATAGATAAATCTGGTGCTAATTTCAAAAATTCTAGAGCATATGGAATGAAAAAAAGCTTCCAACTCTGTTTTATAATTTAGGCATCTTATTAATACCAATAAAAATAAAGATAGAATAAACAAAAACCTATAAACTATATTATGAATACTGATGCACAATATTGGCAAAGAGAACGTGGAAATGTATTAACATGAAAAAATCTCTAGAAGGATATATTTTCCATTGGGAGAATGGGGACACTGATGATTTTATATATTATAAATTTTGAATCAAGTGAATGGATTGTGTATTCACCAATTAAATTTTTAAAATTCTCATTCTCAAAAAAGAGGGAATTAAAATCAACCTTATTTTAAACAAGAATCTTTTTATACAGCATTAAAAAAAAAACCTTTTCCATTAACATTTCGACTGATCATGATTGATGAAGGATGAGCCTTGGGTATATGTAGATATTGATTAGTTCAGTTGCTTTTGGTTGTGTTTCATTTTAGATTCCTAATTACTGCCCTCAATTTGCCACCTCCATCACCCTCTGAGAGGATGTGTAAAGGACACTGGTCCAGACCTCTGTGGCTCCACCGCTGACCTTCAGGCAGGGAGTGTCATTTGTCACAGTGCCTTTCTGTAGTAGCTGACACTCTTGATTCTAATTCTGATGCAATTTTAACTTCTTAGGGTGTACTTCAAGAACAAAAGTGTCTCTAACAGAAAATGAATCTCATTTTGAAGTATAACAAGGGGGAAATAGAAATGAAACATACTCTCTAGCCAGCCATTCGGTATTTGTAATACTGGATAGATGTTATAAAAGAAGCTATTTAAAGAAACTAGGGAACTATTAGACTAATGAGTTGTTGAATGCAAAATACCTTCTGAAGTCCAGAAAAGTATTCTTATACCTTTCCTAGCATTCTTACACCTTTTCTGTTCTAGAAGTTCAATTATTCTTACTCTTAACCAAAGACAACAAATAATTCTTTCTTGAGACTCCTTGACATTTCATTTGTTTTATTTAATTGAAAAGGACAAACTGAGTGGGAAAGGAGTTTATTTCCCGATTTAGGGAGTATCTGGTTATGTAGATCTGTAGTAAATAAAGTACCCATGGGCTGGGACTGGGGCTCAGGGGTAGTGTACTTGCCTGGCATTTGTGAGGCACTGGGTTTGATTCTCAGTATCACATATAAATAAATTAAATAAAGGTCTATCAATAACTAAAAAAAGAAAAAGAAATAAAAGAAACTACCCAGCCGTGTAATAAGTGTACATTTTTATCTGTAAAGGAAGAATTCCTGAAACATGATATTAACATTGTCTGAGGCTATTATACATAAACTCAGCTCATGTCCCATTTATTATATGACTTCAGTGATTATCAGATAAAGAGGTGCTTAGATTTTTCAGGGCACTCTGCAGAAATCACACACAGGAGCAAAGGAGACAAGTATGATGGGAAAATGTACTCCATACTCCAACCCCAAGCCCTGAATCTAACAATCCTAAACTCAACACTTACCAAAGAGCGCTTTCATTTTTTGGTAAACAAGAGATTCTGGCATAGACATTA
This sequence comes from Ictidomys tridecemlineatus, assembly GCF_052094955.1. NCBI lineage: Eukaryota > Metazoa > Chordata > Mammalia > Rodentia > Sciuridae > Ictidomys > Ictidomys tridecemlineatus. The sequence goes on from NC_135483.1 coordinate 29,582,819, forward strand.
TTAGTCATGGCCATTTCCAAAGGTTGTACTGCCAGCCCTTTCTCCTTAAGTAAATTACTGAGTGAGTTCTCTGTAAACAGTTACAAAGACACTTATCTTTGGTCAGAGTTTCCTTTCACTGATTCAGATTTTGTCATTGTAATGACCTGGTCCACCCAGACAGCAGCCATCTCCCTTTGAGGGTGAGACATCTTGTAGACTGGTGTTGATCACTCCCAAGGGGAAACCTTTCCTGAGGACTTTGGATACTTGTGCAGGTAGCATTTAAATGAGGGAAAGCTCCCCCCGCCCCTCCTGTTCAAGTTTTCATCATATAATTGAGTAACAAAATTAGATTGGTTTAATAAAATATAAACTGCCACTGGCCAACTAAGTGATCTAGAAAATTCTAATGGACACTAAGAAGAACTTCACTCTTATTGAAGGCATCATAGAACTTAATATCTGAAGGTTGTGAAAAAACATTAAGCATGCTGTAGATTAAGCCAGAAAACCTTGAATTTAAGGCAAACAGGGAGTAAATGAGGACTTGGGTAACATTTTTGGTAAAACAAGAGATGTTTATGTCAGTAATTATAAAATCTTTGATCAAGTATTGATTCTTCATTCTAATGACTGTAGGCTTGATTTGGGTGCCTGCAAATTACATTTTAAAAAGCCAAACTGAATTTGTTTAGTTAGAATGAGAGTAATTCCTCTGTTTGTCATAAAATATCATCAATCAAAAGGTTAAGCAATAGCGAATCTCCAGTGACAGGAGTGTTAGCCTTTCCACTGAAGTTTTCACTTCTGCAGAAGCAGTTGTAATTCTTTTGATTACACCCCTTACAGCATGTTATTTCACTGAGTAACTAGATCATTCTGCCTTTGCTTGCAATGGAAATTAGATCCTAGTAACAAAAGATATTTGTATACTTGTTACCAGTTTCAAAAATAAGTATAGGAGAGAGATTCTATCAAATAGACTTAACGTTTATTTGTCTAAATAATAGTATTTACTTTTTAGAGCTCTCTTATATCAGCACAAGAATGGCTTGTACAAATCATGTTATATTTTAATAATACTTTTAGTATCTTAATACAAACAATTTTAAAAAATGAAAGTCCTACACATTTAGCAGTGTACAAAGGCCTTATTTTGTAAGATTAGAAAGTAACTTAATCTAAATAGTCTTTATAATAATCAGGGGCATTTGTCTTGAGTATAAATAGCTTTAAAAGAGGGTATAAAAATTTCCAGACTAATCACATTCATTTTCCTTACAACACAAAAGCATCTCACAGAGAAGTACTGACTAAGTTCTTTGTAATTATAGGAAATGTGCAAGTGGCTATTAAATACAAAATCATATTTATAGACTTGATGATAGAATGTGTTGATCTGTAATTGCTAATCAAATTTACCCCTAAGAAATTAAATTTGTACCTCTTATAGCATTTAAAAATCTTTTAATTCAAGAGTAAGTAGGCAGATATTTTTTATCTCAATATAGGCATTCTTGAGGGATGCCAATTTAAAATACCCCCATTATGGTAGTGTCATTTAATACATCAGTAAAATGTTTCAGCATAACTGTCAATGCCCTTTCTTAAATCTAGTCTTGGAGCATCGTGATACCAATACCTTATCTTTTTGCTGAATGGCTTTGCAAATCTGGGCTTGATCAAATTACAGTGACTTGGAGTCTGGTATATATAATCTTAGGACATGGAGACAGCCCAGTTCATCAGGTCAGTGACCTTTTGTGGTACACAGGGTCAACCTGTACTTTGCAGGCATGTATTTCATTGCTTTGTTCCTTTCAATACTGTGCTATCAGTGCTTTTCCATTACATAAAAATCATCAGAAAAACCATTTCTATAACACTATCTTTATGAAATAGGCACCAAGGCCTATTCTTGGGGAGAATCTTGAAAGTTGTAAAGGTAGATGTTATTTGTCATATTATATAGAAAATATTTAAAGAATTTTAATATTTAAGGTGAATAATCAGTTTTTAAAAGCTTAATCATTTTCCTTTATATCAGCTAATAAGAGGTAAGTAGAGGAAAGGGACCAAGGGTGGGAAGAGGTGAAGAGGGAGTAAGTTCTGAGGAGAAACATTAACCAAATTATATTGTTATATTGTGTGCATGCATGAATGTATGCACATGCATGAATGTATGCACAAAGCCCATTACTAGGTAAAACTATAATATACCAAGAAAATTATGATTTTTGGATTATGGGATGAAGGGTGATTTTTATTTTTTTCATTTATACTATACCTCATTACTAATATTGTTTTTACTTAGGATATATAAGCTTAGAGTTATACCTTAGTTCTACCACTTACTTGGATTAGTTATCCTTTCTCAAGCATTTTTTGCTTGCATGTGAACTGGGGAAAAAATCTACCTTTATATGGTTCTTGTGATGCTTCAATGATACATATATAAGAATGCTTAGTATTCTGCCTTGCATGTAAAGTTCATTTATGTATCTTATTAAAACAGATTATTACATTTGCAAACTGAGTTTACCATTTTAGAGGATACTCAAATATACAGGATAGCTAAAGAATAAAATTTAAAACTTGAATTCAATATATGGCATATATTTCAAAATTACATATTCTAGACTAATTTATAAATATACTGTATTAATATTTGGACTATTTTAGAAGCAGGTGTGTTTTTGTACTCCTGTGTTCCTTGTTAGTAGATTTTGTATAAATTACTATTTAAAATTTCTAATTTTTCTTATGGTATTAAAAACTATCTCTGCAAAATTTAAAAAGTAGTTATAGTTGCATATGGGTCTACAAATCTTTTCCTATTCCCAGAACTTTAGAAACTATTTTCATATTAAAAACAGTCATCTCTTTGCAACATAAATCGTAAATTTATGAAACTCACCATCAATTATCTTGATCTCCTTGAATACTTCTCAGGGTAGTATAATAAAGGATGTGTTCTAGTAATCTAGCTTGAATGACCAGAATTTTAGTTTTTATTTGAGTGGATAATTTAGAAAAGAGAAATTTAAGGGGCTGAACTATAGCTTTCAAACTCCGCAACTAGAATATTTAGAAAAGCTACTAATTTTATAGTAGATTTAGTTAGTTGGCTATACAAAGTAGATTGGTCCATGTGTAGCTGAGGAATAAGAAACGAAATTTAAGTTCTGTGTTTTTTAAAATACTCCTTTTCTTTTTTGATAGTAAAATAGTCTCACAGAATTGAACAAAAAATAATCTTCCACTGAACAACTTTCCATCTACCCATTTATTCATTTCCCATAAATATCAGTGAGTCCCTTCAATGTGATATGCACATTGCTTATGTGACAAACTTTTTTAAAATAAAAAGGTGAATTACAAAGTCCTTGACCTCAGAGGATTGGATAGTTTGCTGGAAGAATCACACAATAGACAAAATGAAAAACCAAAGTATGTAAGAGCTTCAAAGGATGTTGTAAAAGAAAGAAAAAAGTAGCCATAAGGATGGAGGATATTTCTCTACATAGGGTAGGTAGTCTAGTCAGCTTCTCTGAGTTGTGACCTGAAGGAGAAGAGGGCCTGACAGAAAGAGCTGGGGATAAGCCTTCCAGACAGGGAGAACCACAGGACTTGGAGATTACCATGATATAATATTAAGTGAACTGAAATGCTAAACTGATTTATCCATACATGGGATACTGTCAAGGAAATGCATTGGATTGATATGCATCAACATGGATAAAAATCAAAAGTCGTGAGTAGAGAAAGCAGAACAATATGGTGCTCCTCATGATATAGTTTATGGAACTTTTGAAAACACAAAACTTTGCACAAAACTTATGTGCAAAATATTATATGCACATAGATATATAGTGAAGTAACATAAATGATTATAATATATGCCAATTTCAGGATTTTGCTTATTGTCTGTAAAGGTGAAATAGGGAAGTAATGGAGAGTAAGACTTCATCTAACATCTTTGCTCTTTAAAAGAAATTTGAAGCCAAGAACTAGTCAATGGATGAAGGTAGAAATGCCTAACTTTTTACAATTTTCTGGTTATTTGGAAAGTTTAGAGATTAGAATGTCTAATAAAAACAGAATACAAATGGTATGCTTAAATTTTATTAGTCATTATCTCTGTGCATTGGGATTATTGATTTTTGTTTATCTTTTTTACTCTAAATGCTAATATACCCCATGGATTAAGGATGTAGGGAAAGTGGACAACCAAAAGAGAAGTGGAAAGCTAGGTATTCCACTATAGAACAATGGACAGGATGTCATCAATTTGTCTTGGTGGTTGTTGGGACAGTGCCTTGCAACCTCCAGGATGTTTCACTGTCCGTCATTTTAAATATGTTTGCTCATCTGTTGTTTTTCAAGCAACTTTGCTAAGGTATAGTTTACAATAAAATAAGCTGTGTATATTTAAAGTGTGCAATTTGATAAAATTTTGGCATATGTATACTCCCATGAAATCACAACCATAATTCATCATGATTATATACAACAGCCTTCCAAATTTCCTTAGGTGCCTTTGTAATTCTCATCCATCACTTCACTCTCTCCCACACTCCATCGATCACTTTTTAGACTTTGACATAAATGGAATCAGGTATGCATTCTCTTTTATTTATTCTTGCTTTTTTCACCCAAAATAATTATTTAGAGATTTATACATGTTATTGTATGTACTAACAATCCATTCCTTTTTATTGATGAATAACATAATTGTATAAATATACCACAATTTGTTTATTAATTTATCTGTTGATGGCCATTAGAATTATTTTCAGTTTGGGGTTATTGCATAAAAAAGCTGCTAAAAGTGTTTATGTGCAATATGTTCTTTGCATGGACATATTTTTTCTTTTATCTTGGGTAAATACAGTCTATTTTAAATATCCAAAATAAAAGATTCTCTATTTCTTTTGAGATTATTCTGTAATATGAGAGTTCCACACTTCCATATCTTCAAATTGATTCACTTAATTAAATTCAAGCTCTTACCGTTCATGTTTATAATTGACAAATCTGCTGGCTATCATTATCCTGTAGTACTTTGTTAAACAAATATTATGTTCAGGATTCCTAATTTTTTGATTATGGTTATTTGACTATGGTTACTATGATTCTGTAATTATTTATTTTAGTTATAGGTGAGCTCATTCATTAAAATAATAGAAAGTCACCAAATAAATATCCTAACATTGCATCTCAAGGCCCTGTAAAAAGAAGAACAATCAACACTAAAAGCAATAGAAGACAGGAAATAATTAAAAATAAAAGCCAAAATCAATGAAATTAAAACAAAAAAGTTCAAAAAATCAACTAAACAAAAATTTGTTCTTTGAAAAAAGCAATAAAATTGATAAACCCTTAGCCATTCTAACCAAGAGAAGGACAGAAAAGACTCAAATTTTTAAAATTTGTGTTGAAAAAAGAAGTATTACCATGGACACCACTGAACTACAGAGGATAATCAAACTATTTTGGAAAATTGTACTCCAATAAAATAGAAAATCTTGAAAACATTAACTTTCTAGAGAAATTAAAGCAGGAGGTCATAGAAAATTTGAACATCAGTTTCAAGCAATGAAACTGAGGATGACGTCAAAAGCTTCCCACCACCACCACCAACAAAAAGCCTAGGACTAGATGGACTCTCAAGCAAGTTCTACCAGACCTTCAAAGAAGAACTAACAGCAATCCTACTCAAACTATTCCCTGAAATAGAAAAGGAGAGAACCCTTCCAAATTCATTCTATGAAGTTAATATTACCCTGACACCAAAACCAGACAAGACCTCAAGAAAACGTCAGACCTATATTCCTGATGAAAATAGATGCAAAAATTCTTAACAAAATACTAGGAAATTGCATTAAAAAACATTAAAAAGACAGTGCTTTTCACGATCATGAACAAGTGGGTTTCATTACAGGGTGGATTCAACTTAAAGAAATCAGTAAATGTAAGTCATCACATTAATAGACAACAATCACATGATTATTTCATTAGATGCAGAAAAAGTATTTGACAAAATACAGCATCCATTCATGTTCAAGACACTAGAAAAACTAGGTGTAGCAGTAATAAACCTCAACATTGCAAAAACTGTATACACTAAGCCAAGGCCAACATTGCTCTAAATGAAGAAAAATTTAAAGCATTCCCTCTAAAAACTGGAATAAGACAGGAATGTACTTTTACCACTTCTATTAAATATAGACCTTGAAACTCTAGCCAGAGCAATTGGGAAAAGAAAGGGATACAAATAAGAAAAAGAAAAAAAAAGAGCTCAAACATCCCTATTTGCTGATGATATGATCCTATATTTAGAAGCCCCAAAAAACTCCACCAGAAAATGAGTAGAACTCATAAACAAATTTAGCAAAGTAGCATAATATAAAACTAATATCCATAAATCAATTGTGTTCCTATACACCAATGATGAATCAGCTGAAAGGGAAATTAATAAAGCTATCCCATTCATAATAGCCTAAAAAATAGAATACCTAGGAATCAATCTAACAAAAGAGGTGAAATACCTCTACAATGAAAAGTAGAGAACATTAAATTGAAAAAAAGTTTAAAAAGACCTTAAAGATGAAAATTCTCCCAAGTTCTTGGATAGACAGAATTAATATTACCAAAATGGCCATATTACCAAAAGTGCTATACAGATTTAATGCAATTTCTATTAAAATCCCAATGGTGTTCTTAATAGAAATAGAAAAATAATCATGAAATTCATCTGGAAAAATAAGAGGCCCAGAATAGCCAAAGCAATTCTTAGTGAGAATAGTAAAGCAGGAGGCATTACAATACCAGATCTTAAATTATACTACAGAGCTATAGAAACAAAAATAGCATGGTGTTGACACAAAAATAACCAAGAAGACCAATGGTACAGAATAGAAGACATAGAGGTAAATCCACATAAATACAGTTACCTCATACTAGACAAAATTGCCATAAACATACATTGAAGAAAAGATAGCTTCTTCAACAAATGGTGCTGGGAAAACTGAAAATACATATGTAGCAGAATAAAATTTAACCCCTATCTCTCACCCTGCACTAAATTCAACTCAAGTGAATCAAAGACCTAGACGCTAGACAAGAAACCTACATTTACTAGAAGAAAAGATAGGCCCACACTCTATCATGTCAGCTTAGGAAATGACTTCCTCAACAAAACTCCTAAAGCACAAAAAGTAAAATCAAGAATCAATAAATGGGATGGTAACAAACTAAAAACTTCCTTACAGCAAAGGAAACAGGAGCATGAAGAGAGAACCTACAGAATGGGAGAAAGTCTTTGCTACCTAAACCTCAGATAGATAGAGCATTAATCTCCAGGATATATAAAGAATTCAAAAAGGTAAATGTCAGAAAAACAAATAACCCAGTTAATAAATAAGCAAAGGAAATACTTTACAGAAGAAATATGGTCAACAAATATTTGAAAAAAATGTTCAACATCTCTAGCAATTAGACAAATGCAAATTGAAACTACACAGAGATTTCATCTTACTCCAGTAAGAGTGGCAATTTTCAAGAATACAAGTACCAATAAATGTTTGCAAGGATGTCGGGGGGAAAGTACATTCTGAAAAATTTGTGCAACCACTCTGGAAAGCAGTATGGAGATTCCTCATAAAACAGAAAAATCACTATTTGACCCATTATCCCACTCTTGGGGGGGGTGGTGTGTAGGTGTGTGGGTGTGTGTGTGTATATATATATATATATATATATACACACACAAACACACCACACACACACACACACAAAGGACTTACAAACATCATACTACAGCAATACAGCCACATCAATGTTTATAGCAGCTCCATTTTCAATAGCTAAGCAATGGAACCAACCTAGGTGCTCTTCAGCAGATGAATGAATGAAGAAAATGTGGAAAATGGAATGGTACTCAGCCACGAAGAAGAACGACTTTATGACTTTTTTCCGGAATGTGGATGGAGCTGGAGACTATTATGCTTAGCGAAATAAGTCAATCCCCCAAATACAAAGGTCAAATATTCTTCTGATATGGATGCTAGCACACAACAAGGTGGGCAGGGAGAATAGAAGTTCAGTAGATTAGACAAAGAGGAATGAAAGGAAAGAAAGGATGAAAGGAAAAGGAATGAATTTGACATGGACAAATGTGAATACCCCCCCCCCCTGTGAATCTCTACATCACATACAGCCACAAGACTGGGATCCCAATTAGAATAAGATGTACTCCATGTTTGTATGAAGAAGTCAATTATATTCTAGTGTCATGTATAACTAAAGAGAACAAAAATTAAAAACAAAATATTATGTTCAGGATTCTTGAATTTTTTTTGAGGAGTCAGTTTTTTAATCCTATGTTTATTCTCATTCTGTAGTTAGTTTTAGTTATAGGTGACCTGTAAATTCCAAAGTCCATAAAACTACACATCTTCTTTTTACTCCCACTTAATTCATTCAGTTCAACCAAATTTTACTGGTTGGTTTAGAGACAGTTGACACTGGCAGTACCAAGATGAATAAAGCAGGTTGAAGACATGGTTAAAGAAGAGTTCTGATGAACTGTGGTTGTGGCGCAGTGGTAGAGCGCTTGCCTGGCATGTTTGAGGTCCTGGGTTTGATCCTGAGCACCACATATAAGTAAATAAAACAAAAGATTCATTGACAACCATATATCTATGGTTGTCAATGAAAAGAAAGAAAGAACTTTGACAGAAATGGAAAACAATCATCTTTGCAATACAGTCATTTTGGAGAAACATTAGTATGTGTACATGTTTGGAAACTATTGGGATTTTAGGGGATCATGAACAAACCCCCTCTCTACCAACTAAATGTGTGGAACACATTTAGAACTAAGTGCAAGAATCAGAAGAATGAAGCTCAAAATATTTCTTGTTTTGTGAAGTTGAAAAAACGGACTCCAGGATGTGCTTTTAAGCCCACAAGGCAATCGTTTTCTCAATCCTTTATCCTATTATTAAACTCACTCCTCACCACCAACATTAGTGAGATGGACAATCACAAGCTTGCCCCACCCAAGCAGACTTCTGTGTGCTCAGATGAAAGCATCAGAGAAAACAATCAGCCTCCTGGCACATGCTTAAAATGTAGCATGCAAGCTGGGCACAGTGGCGCATACCTAAAATCCCTGTGGCTCAGGAGGCTGAGGCAGGAGGATCACAATTCAAAGTTAAAAAGCAAGGCACTAAAAGCAAGGCACCAAGCAACTCACTGAGACCCTGTCTCTAAATAAAACACAAAATAGGGCTAGGGGTGTGGCTCAGTTGGTTAAGTGCCCCTGAGTTCAATCCCTGGTACAAAAAAAAAAAAAAAAAATGTAGCATGCAGAGATCCGAGATATGTTTCTGAAACGCCTCACTCAAATACTTCATTTTCTCCTTCCTTCAGGGGAAGCAGGGAGGTAGAGTTGAAGGAAAAGAAATGTTAGTCTACTGTGTACTTTTTCTACATTAAAAAGTATACCTACCCACCCAACTCCCCACAAGAATTTCCTACAGTGCAGTCCAAGCAGCACATCCTCTTTTGAAATCAGGGAATGATGAGTTTTTATCATATTTGGTGGTCATATGCATCTGTGTCCCTCCATCCCATGTCCCATGAAATCAGGGTCATGGTTCCCACTCCTATTCCCTCAGCCCTGGTCAGAGAACTCAACACCACAAAGTGCAGAGTGACTTTAAAGTGAGTTTATTCCTGAATAAAGAGGATATGGCGAAGAACAGAGATAGAAAAATTTGCCCTTGGTTGTCCTGCCAGGAGGGAAAGGACTAATCTTAGCAAAACATTCCTCTGCTTTCAAGACTTTCCCTTGGCATTGGAGGAGACCTCTCGTTTCCTTTTACATTCATTGAGATCTTGCAAGAAGAAGCATGTTTTTTTTCTCCCTGTACATGAAGACAGCATTTCAATTTCACATAACTCTCTTAAAAGGGAAGCAAGCAGATAGGAAAGTCTATAACCTGCCAATTCCAGTGTTTTGAGGCTTTCCTGCCATTGCTGTGCTGAACTAGTTCATTCCAACGGATTGCGAGCTGGCTCCATTCTGGAGAAAGATGCTTGTCTGCTAAGATGCTGTTTCTATGTTCTAAGCCACCTGATTTCAGCTCTATCCTAATCATGCTCCTTCCCTGATATTCGGTACGGAAGATTATAATCCTAAAACGTGCTTCAACAGAAAACAGAAAAAGAATTCAGTGTTCTAATCAGTGGTTATTTGGAATTTTCTCATGAAGCTCTGATCTTTACATGTGGATATTTGGGTACTAACTATCATGCAAAAATAAACATATGGATTATCTTTCCCCTGAGGATCAAGTGAGAAAGATATAATTATTACTATAATATGCCAGTTTTTGTAATAGTGAAGAATGATAGTGTGGAAAAGCTAAATCCCAGTCCTAGCATTACCATTATTACTCATATCCATACCATATAGTCACAGAGAGCAAACCTCATTGTATTCACCTAAAGAGCAATTTTTGTTGCTTTCTTTGTTTTCTTTCAATTTTCTTGTTCAATAATTGAACTGATGGAGAGATCAATACATTTCTGCTAATTTCCTGAATCTTATTCAATAAAGAAATATGATTTTCATGTTGATGATTACCATTTTTAGGTACTAAAATAGTGCCAACACATTTTCCAAAATAAGTATCCATTATCCTGCTTGATTTCTGTCTCTGTCATTCACACATACGGGCGCGCGCGCGCACACACACACACACACACACACACACACACACACACACACACGCATACACACAGGTAAATTATTTCATGAGTTTAAAATGGCTTTCATTTCATCCATATCCACTAGAGTAGTTTCCATCTTGTTTCCCTGGTATAGAGCCTCACTCTGGCTCAAGACGTACAAAGAAGTTCTGCACTATGTCCAAATGTCACATTATGTTTTTGCTAAGGAAGAAAAATCACAACTTGATATATAGTGTTAGTTCATTCATCAATTAAATAAGCTTCATCTAAAATGCCTTAGTAAGTTCTAATTGCTCATTTATAAACAGTCTTTGGCAAAGGTGACATTGCAGATGACAGGCATTAATGACTTACTAGATGTCAGAAAAAAAAATTCTGATCTTTTTCATGATTCAAAAGCAAACAAATCTTAGGTTTTCCCCCAGAAAGAGAAATATGATCTGTTTTAGTGTTTTCTGTACTCACTAATTGTTTTAACTATAAGAAAACATTGATTTGGAGAATTCAGAGTCCCTGATGTCATGGGTACTTCCCAAGGCCAATTAAGCCTGGGAATTTAGTTGGGATACAAAATAATAAGAAGTCTGTTTTTCTGTGATACAGCCCCATCTTCTCCAGGGTCTTATTTTCTTCTAACTACCATATGATCCTAATTAATCTTGGTTCCCAACTTGTGCCCAATGAGACCACATGCCACAATCTGAACAGCTTCCTAAACCATATGGCCATTAAAGACATTTCCCCTGCACAGCTGGGCAGCTTCCTTCTCTTTATTTCTACCACTGAAGCTCCTACTCTTGCTAGCAGTGAAGACTCTGTGGCCACAATAGTGCCTTTTTTCCTTGGGGACAATAATAAGCTCAAGGGTCGACTAGAGATGGCCGGCTGGTCTCTGTTTCTCCTGGACAAGTGCAGGTTTCTTCTCTATCTGCAGCTGAAGATGGAGGAAATCTCTAGAACCATTAAACTGCTTGGCTCAGATAAGACCAAGTAGTGGGTCCCTTAGCAATCTATCCACTCTCCCTTATTAACAGTGATGGGAGCCATAAACCCCCTGAAAACTGCAATTTTTCCACCCTCTTCTATCTGGATATTTCCCCAGGGTTCAGGCAGTTGTTTTGATATAAGGCTGCTATCTCTCTTAGATGCAGCCAAAGTATTTACTCCAGCTAAAGAGAAAACAAATTCTCTAACAGAGATGTCATGGACTCTGAAGAAGAGCCATGGCTTCCTAAAGTAAAAGGAAGATGAGATTTATTCTACTTTACTAGCAGAGAGGATTGTTTGAAGATTGGAAATGTTTTTACATACTTAACAGAAGACATTCCAGTAGTAGCTATTTATGACTCACAGAACTTAGTGGAGAAACAGAGAGATGGTAGCTGAGATGTGGTAATATATTAGTCATTTTTAGACATGTTCACTGTATTGCAAAGAAATTTAATTTGGAGGTGAGTGATTAAAAATCTCCAATTTGAATAGACACTGGAGACAGTGAAAACAAATCCAGATAGTATCATATGTTATTTGAGTTACAACTACGAAATATTTGGATGGCTTCATTACTTAGTTATCATTATAATATTTTGTGTTTATCATTGTTTGTATTTTAACATCATTAACTTTTTCTAATCCTATTTTTCTTCAGAGTTTGAAGTTTATAAACACTACTCATTATTATCTTTGTTAATAATAGGAGTATTACTACTATTTATTAATAGCATTTTTTGGTCACACTTGCTAGTATTTTCAAGCAAAATATTTATTACATCCTTATTAGGCACTGAGCTAAACACTTAATATGCATCCACCACTTAGTTCTCACAATAACATATTTGTGTTATTTTACAGGTGTGGAATTTCCAGCTTAGAGAAGTTAAGTAATTATGGTTATACAGCCATAATGAGAGAGAACAAAAAGATCAGATCCAAGTGTTTCTAATAGACTCTATATTCCTAAACAATTATATGGCACCTGTATTTTAATGTACATGCTATGTATGTTAATGACCAGATTTAATTAAATGTATCTATGAACATGTACATATATGAATAATAGTTCTTTGTACCTTGGTTCCAAGATCTGCTTAATTGACTTATAAATAGTTGCTATGTTTGCCATTCATAAAATTAGAAAAACAATCTTTGCTTTTTTTTCCCTTAGAGGTACATTTAAACACTAATTTTATGTATAAAAATCAAGATTTGTAGGCTAAAAAATATTGATTTTCACTCAACTCGTAGTCACTTTTCCCTGCTATTCATAATGTATAAAACATTAAGTACACCATTGAAGTCACACACTAAATTGTTCTTTGAAGATTTCCTTCCTATCTTCTCACTTTCCCTTCTCCCCCCCACATTCCTTTGGTTATCTTATCTAAATATTCTTAATTGCACATATTTAAAAAGAATTAACATATGTCAACAGTGCCCTTAAGTATGTCCTAGCTCTTAGTTCTTAGCACTCTGCCTGGCATATAGTGAACCATAAATATCTTGTACATGTTATTAAAGCATAATCTAAGCATGAAATTTAAATCTTTCTGGAAAAGTCATAAGTAGACCAAAGTCAATCTCATTTTTTTTTTAGGAAAACACCAAAATATTTAAATAATATGCTTTTATATTCATAGCACATTTCTGGAAGTATTTTAATAAGTATTCCTAAATAAAATTGAGAGAATAACCAACTTTAATTGTTTTTTTCTGCCACTCTTGTCTTCTATCACTGTATACGCAATATACTTTTAGAGTATTTAATGGGTAATAAATCTGGCTCACTTACAGGCAGAAATATGTTTCATTGACATCCATGAGAATATTTGCAAAGTTATTTTATTTGAAACTCAGGGGTAAATTCTATTTAGTGTAAAGATCAAATATTCGAACACTGTTTTTTTTTTGTCATATACACATGCCATTTTTGATCTACACATACTATTTTTTTTTTCCTCAGCGAAAACCAGAAATGGAAAAGGCAAAAAAATACCGTGAGAACCGTGGTTTTCTTGTGGTATTTCCAGCTTGTTGGAAGTAGAGTATACTGGAAATCACAGGAGACAGGCCTTTCCCAGGGGGCTTGGAGTCCAGCAATGCTAATCCAAGAGGTTTGGTTTATTTAAAGCAGTCCTTTTAGGCTCATCTATCACTAGTCTCAAGATCCTGAACAAAACCCTTAGCAATCCAAGCAATTATACATGCCTTCTGGCAGTGTTCTTTCCCTGCGTGGAGTTATTGTCCAAATGCACAAACATTTTCCTTTCAACAAATGTGTAATGGGTTTTTATAACTCTGAAAGATGGGTCTCCAAGTATAGGTTCTCTTTTCATGTTCTGTGCCGAGATCTGGAGCACTTCCTGATAGGAAAATGGAAAACTGACTCCCTTCCCAACCATCAGCATTTTAATTTCTTCCTCTTCCATTTTAATTATTGTGAACTGGCACTATCACAGCCAGCACTAGGGTGGAGCACAGTGTGATCATCTGAAACCTGAGGATGTGGGCAGGGCCTTGGGGGTTTCTCAGTCACCTATTTTTCTTTCAGTTCTTTTTAAAAGTATCTTTTCATTCTGGTCAAAGGGAAGCTATTAAAGGCCCCAAACATGTAGATGGTAAGAAGGAAATTAAATTTATTTCGATAAATATTTCCCAAGCACCCACACCATGGAAGGTTCTAAGGATTCTAAAATGAGTAAGACCAAAGTAGCTGGTGTTTGTGAATGCATACTATTTTATACAGGAAAAATATCCCTGCACATATATTATCCCATAAAGTCTAAAAAGTATTCTTCAAGGTAAGCCCTCATGTTGACCCTGTTTTACTGAGAATTATCGGGTACAGAGAAGTTAGTTAATCTGTTTAAAGCCATACAAGCAGAAAATGGGAGTCCTGGGACTCAAGCCCATGTCATCCATCTTTAGTCACTATACGTTTAGTCATATCCTCCCTCAAAATATTGGCATTCTTAGATGTGCAAACTAACAGCATGATATAATATGAGCACTAAAGTTTAATTGAGGTGTGAAGTAACAATACTTTATTGTAACAATACTTTATTGGAGGGTGGAGGAGAGAGTTAGGGAGACTTCATAGAAGACATGGTATTTGTGTAGAGACAGAAAGACCAGAATGGAATTTGCCACACAGAGTAGCTTGGCTAGAGGGATAGAAAATGGAAAGTCCGGCATTTGCAGGTAAATGGATGGAGTTGGAGAAGATAATGCTAAGTGAAATTAGTCAATCCCCAAAACACAAATGCTGAATGTTTTCTCTGATATAAGGGGAGTGACTCATAGTGGGGTAGGGAGAGAGAGCATGGGAGGATCAGATTAATTCTAGACAGGGACGAGGGGTGAGAGGGAAAGGGAGGGGGAAGGGGTTTGCAAGGATGGTGGAATGTGATGGTCATCATTATACAAAATACATGTATGAAGATTTGAATTTGGGGCCAACATACCTTATATACAAACAGATTTATATATATATATATATATATATATATATATATATATATAAGAGTTGTAATGCAAAAAAAAAGAGTACATGTATAATGGCTTAAGTTGGCATGAACATACTTTATATACGAGATACGAAAAATTGTGCTCCATATGTGTAATAAAGATTGTAATGCATTCTGCTGTTATTGTGTATTTAAACAATAAATAAATAAATAAAAAGAAAGTGGAAAGTCCTTCCATAAGAGAGAGAGCATGGGAACCAGATGGAGACAGGGAACAGTAGGACAATGTTCTAGAAGCCATAAATGAGGTGGTATTTCTGAGTCATAAGGGAATGATGCAGAGGAAGATGGCAGAAAGAGAGTTTACAGATGTATCAGCAAGTGTCAGTTCACAAGGGACCTCACAGGACATGCTAAGGAGACTACATTTTGTCACATAAATCAGTGTTTCTCAGAGTTTCCCTTAAATGCACTCTCCTAGACAGAGAAAAAAATCCCTGAGGTTTGCACTATACTCTTGTAGTCTTCAGTCCTCATGTGGGAAAAAGTTTTAAGGCCTATGTTTTTGTATAAATTTATGTACGTTTGCTTTCAACTACATAATACAGTTGTGCCTATATAATATGCCAATTTTAAATGATTTATCACATGAGAAAAATCGATCCTTTAGTTTGACTTGCATCCTTCACTTGTGAATTTGTGACCAAGTACTTTTTGGCATACCTTGTGAGAAGCTCAGCTGGAGATGTTGATGGGGCAAGGGAAATGCAACGACAGAATCACATTTGCCTATTTAATGATCACTTCGTAGGGACAGAGAGAAGAGGAAAATATGCAGTGATGATGAAGAGGAAGAATCACGTTTAGAAATGTGTATTAGGATAATTCGCATGGGCTGATTATCAGATGAAGGTAGGCACAATGGAAGGTGAAGGAGGGGCTTCACATCAATTAAATGTGGGACAATTTTATTAGCTGAGATAGAGACCATAGGAAAGAGAAAGAATTTTCTACAGCCTTAAAGAACTCCAGTATAGGAAGTCTTGAGGCTTTCGTAACAATTGGGAATATGAAATTCTCGATATTTTCTCGTAGAATAAAATCTTTCTCTATTTTTCTTAACTCTATGTTGTCGTTTTTAAATACTTTCCTTCTTACAAACTGAAAATGCTGTTTATTTTTTAAAATTAGAAAATGCAATCATGTTAATTATTTGGAAAGATACCTCCAAATCCGTAAAGGTTGGTGAGGATGTGGAGAATTTGAAAATCTTGTGCATTGCTGGGAATGTAAAGTGATATAGTTGCTATGGAAAATAGTACAAATGGTAGTTCCTCAAAAATTTTAAATAGCATTACTCCATGATCTAGCAATTCCACTTCTGGAAATATATCCCAAAGCATTGAAAGCAGGAACTTGAGAAGTTATTTCTAAATCCATGTTCACAGCAGAATTATTCACAGTAGTCAGAAGATGAAAGAAAACAACCCAAGTGTCCATCAACAGATGGATGAATAAATGAAAAGTGTGCAATGCATACAATGAAATTTTATTCAGCCTCAAAGTGGCTTAAGACTTAAAGAGGTTTAAGGAGGCTTGTTTAAGAAACTTTATTTATTTTTTATTTTATTTTTATTTTTTAAAAATATTTAGTTCTTAGTTGTATTTGGACACAATACCTTTATTTTATTTACGTATTTTAATGTGGAGCTGAGGATTGAACCCAGGGCCTCACACATGCTAGACGAGCACTCTGCCACTGAGCCACAATCCTAGCCCTATTTAGTTTTTAATTGGTGAATTATTGTAATGGTTTGGATGTGAGGTGTCCCCCAAAAAGCTCATGTGTGAGACAATGCAAGAAGGTTTGGAGGAGAAATGATTCCCTGGTGGGATTAACTGAGTGGTAACTGGAGGCACTTGGGGTGTGGCTGGAGGAAGTCTTTCATTGGGGGTCATGGCTATGGGGTATGTATATTGTATCTGGAGGGTGGAGCCTTGTCTCTTCTTTCTGATCATCATGTGAGCTGCTTCCCTCTGCCTCACACTTCCACCATAATGTCCTACCTCATCCTTGAGCCCCTAGGAATGTAGCCAGCCACTTATGAACTGAGACCTCTGAAACCTTGAGCACTCAAATAAACTTTTCTTCCTCTACAATTGTTTTGATTGGGGCTTTTTAGTCACAGCAGAAAAAAAAAACTGACTAAAACAATTATATGTAAAGGAGGAACTTTTCATTATATGTTTGTACATGCACATGACGTAGGTAGGCTAATTTCATTCTGCTATGCCTTCCCTCCAGTTCCCCTCTTTCCCTTACTTCTACTCCATGGTTTTCCTTTCTATTTTTATGAGATACATCCCTCTATTTAAGTTCTTTATTTCTGTCTACATTCTGTATACAAGAGAAAACATTTCACCCTTGACTTTCGGACTGTATCTTATTTCATTCAGTGTGATGTTCCTAATTCCATTCACTTGCCAACAAGTTACATAATTTTATTCTTCTTTATGGCTAAATAAAACTCCCTTTTGTATATAAATATATGACACACTTTCTTTATCTAATTGTCTATTTAAGGGCATCTAGGCTGGTTCCGTAACTTAGTTTTTGTAAATTGTGCTGCTATAACATTGGTAGGTATCACCATGTGTGTTGATTTTAGTTATATGAATAAATATAAATAGCTTAGTCATATGGTGGTTCCATTCCTGGTCTTCGGAGGATTCTTCATACTGCTTCCCAGAGTGGTCAGACTAATTTTCTATCAACAATGCCTAAGTGTACGTTCTCCACTACATCCTTCCCAGCATTTATTATTTGCATTTTTGATGACTGACATTCTAACTGCAGTAAGATGAAAGTATAGTTTGATTTGCATTTTTTCTGATTGCTAAGGATATTGACCTTTTTTTCATATATTTTTTGGCCACTTGAATTTCTTCCCTTGAAAAATATCTGTTTAGTTTACTTGCCCAATTATTGATTATTTTTGTATTAAGTTTTTTTTTAATTCTCTATTTTTTCTTGTAGCTTATTTTTATTTTTTAATGTTCTGGAGTGCGATATCATGATTTTAAAAAGCTAATTTTTCTGAAATTTTATTAAATGATCAATCACTTCCCCAATTAACTATCAAGGCTTTCTTTCTTCATCAATGAATTTCATATTCTACAAGGCAGTGTTTCAGGACCATGTCTTTTATTATATGGACATACATGGATAGAGAAGCTCTGTGGAGCATAATAGCTAAGAATATTGATTCTGAGTGAGGACACGTGGCCTGTGTTCCATTTTCACACTGTCTAGTTGTGTATACATAAGGAAGTTAATTTATCTTTATTGACCTTGGTTTTTCAATATACAAAATAAGGAATGATATTAGTCACCTCATAGGATCGTTGTCTTATACAACAAAACTTGCCAAATACCTTGTGTCTAGTTAGTGTTTAATCAATGCCAGCTATTATTATTATACTACAACTTGGCAGAAGATAGATGGATAGATTGATATCACAAAATTGTCTGACAACAGCATGATGTATTTTGTTGCAATCATTTTTAAGAACTTTTTTATATGGAAATATCAAGCCAGAGCCTTATGGCTTTGAAGCTGCAGAGCTCTCTTTCACATATAGTATTAATTTCTTTTTGATCCACATAATAGTTCTACGATGGAATATATTGCTTCCCTAAAGAGAGGAAGAAAATCTTAAGGTCACAAAAGTTATTTAAAAAAAAAAAAGTCTTGGGAGCTAAAGCATCTGATTTCCAAATTCAATGTTTTTTTCTCATTTATTATGTTGTGTTTGGAAACAGATTCATGGCCCTGAATCTCTGGTTATAAAATAGCTTTGTAAACTCTGAATACTGCCTTTTTATTTAGGGAAGTGTTCAGTAGGCAGGAAAGTGTTCCTTTTAAGCATATATTTTAAAAAAATCCGTTATCTGATTCTTCTAGAGCAGTCCACATGTCCCAAACTGAAATATCTCTGTGTTCTAAAGTAAGAATCACAGAAATTAAAGAGACCACTAAAATAATATATAATGTAGCAGGTGCTTGATTTATTTCTCTATAAAGTTTCAGAGGATTAAGAAGTCTTACTCTGAAAGTGGTGTCAAAAATAATTATAACACCTGACTCAAGAGAGACATGTTTCAGGCTTCTCTCTCTCTCTGGTGGGACTTTTCTTGGCAGCTTGCTCTCATCACAAAAAGGTGTTGCAAGCGGGAGATTTTTCTCCGAGCAGCCAAGTTGTACAGAAATTCCCAGAGGGGGGTTAAGTATGTTCAAAGTTTTTCTTGGTTAAGGAGTAACTGGAACTTTCTTACTTAATATAAATTGGCTCCTTTCACTTTTTCTGCCCTGGTTTGTCTATCTAAATTTTTACTACAAATTGAGTCTTTGAATGAAATCACACATGATAAATTATTGTATAGTTTAAATCATTAACAATCATCCAACATTTCAATTACATAAAAAGAACTATTTATTCCCTTTATTAACCAGAATTAGCTGTTCCTCCCTTAAATGTTTCCACGTTTCCAACTTATTGAAAAAACTTAATCACCAAGTTTAAAATATATTCAAATCAAAAATTAAGTCAAAGTCTATATAATAATAATTTTTTGAAAACTGTAGCACAAATTTGAAAATATTTTCATTTATTATACAGATTTCTAAAAACCTAAACAAATTTCAATTTAGCTTACAAAGAAACCTAATTTTCGGGAAAATATTATTAAAGCATTAAATAAGTGAGATTGAAATTGTCTGTGACCAGCTTAAACTCAAAGCTTGAATATCTATTAACCTCAGAGAATGTATTAATTTACATAACTATGTCATTTATTTACTATAGTGGACAGTCATTTTACTTCTATTTCGATTTTGCCTCCTACTTTGCATTTATTCTTCTTTTGGTACCAGTAACTCTATCACCTTCCAAAAAACTATCCTCTATTCTCCATAGAGATCTGTTAGCATAAATTCTTTCTCTGGCTGTAAGGCTGAACCCAGTAAGTCAGCCCAGTTAGTCAGAGCAGCTCATTCTTTTGGCCCAGAGAGATAACTGTAAGAATGGGCATTTGGCTCAATTAAAGCAAATGATAAATAATAATAATTAGTAGTAGTAGTAGTATTTAGATTTTGACTTAATTTTTGATTTGAATATATTTTAAACTTGGCCATGTTGTCACTAAGACCAGTCCAAAGCCAACATTCAATAGAGCAGAGCTGAGGCCTTGAAGGAATATGGGTCTTGGTGCTCTTGTTTAAACCCTTGGATCAAGTTGGAATGGACATTAAACTCTTACCTTAATTCCTTACTAAGAATTCTTTCCAAGACCTTATAGCACAAAAGGTGGTACAAATTGGCAAGGACAGTGTATTGTGATGAATATTAGGTTAGAATCTAGAACACGGTTCTATAGAGGAAATTAAGAAAGGAAGGGTCAGGCAATAAATGGAGAAGGATGTGATGCATCCTAGTTGAGTTCTAAGTGGAGAGAATGCAGTAGTGAATAGTTGGAAGGAGGAGAAAAATTGAGGGTGGGTTGCCTGTGAATGGTCCTGACCAATGGAATAGCCTGTGGAAAATTTCAGACACCAGAGTAAGAATGCTCAAGTAGCATGAAGTAATTCAATATAGCAAGACCATAAATTTAGGAAGTTGGGAAAACATTTTGGAGTCATTGAAAATCAAGTTGGTGGAATGATGGGAAACCAGGTTGAAAAGGTCCTTGCACACCATATTTTTTAAACAGAGCTCTGGTATTTTAGAAATAGGACTCATAGCTATGTGGAGAAATGGTGTCAGAGGCAGCAAAATCAAAGCAAATGAAACTTGTTAGGGAAGATATAATGGCTGCATGTTTTAAGGTAGTGTCTGGGTGAATAGAGAAAAGCAGAAATTGGAAAAGATTTTGTAGGGGTAGTCAGGTCTATTGATTGATTGAATGTGAGAAAGAGGAAGAAACCTAGGGTGTTAGAAAAGACTAAAATATGATATGGAAGTTTGTAGTTAATCCTTCTCCACTACTATATTTCTGTTCTCTGTGAAAGGACTGACTACTCCTTTTTTTGTGATGGTTAACAATAATACCAGCTGCCCCTACTGTCCAAATCATCCTGCTAAGTGAATTGTCTTTTTGCCTTATGGGTACATGCATTACTGTTTCTAGTTGTCACTGTTATAGAAAAATAAAACAATCCTGCTAACAAAAGCTCCTTACATACCAAATATGGAAGAGAGAACAGAATTTTTTATTGGTCTACTTGCATTTAAGGTGACATGAAAGTAACTACAAAGCCTTGACAGAATTTTATGCTAATTATACATTAAAGTAGAAGAAAAAACAATTAGCTTCTTTTATTTCCTCGAGAAACAAGTGGATGTACCATGTGATTGTTCCCTGTATGTATCCTAAATGATTCCTGAGTTTATTTTGGACATATATGTTTACAGTTCAAGTGTCAGAAATTCTGTGACTTTGCTTTGTAAAATCAAAAGATCAGGTCCCTTCTTAGACTTACTATGTTCTTAAGGGAGGCCATAATTCCCTGGGCAGAGGAGATTGAGGATCCAGCTCTCTCACTTCCCTTTATTAAAACAAAGAAAATTTTATCATTTTAATCTTGTTTACTGGAGCCCTCTGACTTTTACATTCCAGCTGGTTTATCCTGCACATTTTTCCTGAATTCAGTATCTGAAATGGTTAATCTTGATATTATACAGCCCAAATTTGAATTCCAAGCTTCCATTCAAGTTGTTAGCTGATTAAATATGATTGTACTTCTAAACTGGGTATCTGAGCAAATGCAAAAGAACACCACTCAACTCACGGGGACATTTGTTTTTCTTTCCTCTGTCTCTTGGTATCTTCGTTTTGCTAAAAGAAAAACTTTATACAAAATAAATAGAATAAAGTTTATTTGAGCATTAAAGGGATTCATGAACCGGACACTCAAAACCATCAAAGGTTCAGAATATTTTAGTCCAGCAGTGTAGACAATGAGCTATCATAGTGTTAACATGAATGTGACGTGAAAAATTACTTGATTGACCGTAGTTAGCCATTTGCCTGATTATGATCTGGTGGAAAGTCCCTAGTTAGAAGTAGTTGGTGGTTTCTGACTGGTTTTGCTTGTGTTTCTCTTTTACTGTTTACATTGTACTTCAGTTTACTTTTTTTGTAGGAACCAAAGGTTCTGGAACCCTCTTAGGTCAATGACCTCCCAATTAAATTTTTTTAAACAGCTTTTAAATAAACTTTTGTAAGGGACATATCCCAGGAAGAAGAAAGTAGAGTGAGACCAAGGAAGGCTTATTTGCTTCTCTTCTAGTCCATTTTACATGTACCTTTTATGAGTGTGTATCAGAAAGAAAAGTTTACTCAGGGACATGAAAATTCTTCCTCAAGTCAATAAACCTTCTCATGCTACACTTAAATACAGCAGCATCAGGTAAGTTGATGTCTTAGCATTTCCCCTCATTCCTCCCTACTTAAGAATCCAAATGGGATTTTGCCTGTGGGTGAGATGTTAAGTAGTGACTACTGAGAGTTTAGGCATGACCCAGTCACCCCTGGTGGCTTCTTGTGAGAAATGCACCTGGCACTTGGACACTGGCAGAGTTCTCTAGTAATGTATTTACAAGTGAGAACTTTTATTGATGATAGCACAGAGAGACTGAGGAAAGGATTTTATTGGATATCACATAAAAATTTTTCCTGAGGGGCTGTGGCTCAGCGGTAGAGCGCTTGCCTAGCACATGCAAGGCACTGGGTTCGATCCTAAGCACCACATAAAAAATAAATAAATAAAATAAAGATATTGTGTTCAACTACAACTAAAATAAATAAATAAATAAATAAATAAATAAATAAAAATTCTTCCTAAAATATCTCTTGAAGCCTCCTTGCTCTTTCTCTAACGTCCTTTGCCATGTATTATCTTACAGCTCTCCTTCCTCCCTTGCTTTTTCATTCATCTCTTTCATCTTTTCAACCTCCCTTTGGACACCCACATTAAATGCCTCTCCTTTTCATTTCCTCTCAATTTTTTTATGCTGCTTCTCTGTTCTCCAAAAAGTGTTTCTGAGTAATCATGTAATCCAGCAATGTAAATGTCCCCCTTTCTTAGATGACTGCAAAGAAGGAGTTGTATAAATCCGTAACGCAAGATTCAATTTTTTCTGCCCATTTGAAATCACTTGTTCTTGAATCTTTTTTTGAGAACTTGTATAAAACATCACCTGTATTATGTTGCAGATCTGAAAAACACCCCTTGAAAATTCCATTGCCTCTCATTGGCTTTTTCAGAGGTAGAATTAACCATGAAATGGTATACCGACCATCTTCAATCTGCAACCTTCTCAAAGACTAGTGCCGCCCTAGATATTTTATCAATCTTTCAGGTAACTGTAACTCTTTATTATTGCAGTTTTCACTTCTCAAATTCTAAAGATACTCAGTCTTTTTTTTTTCTGGTAATCAGCTAAACCATTGTTCACTTCAGAAATTTCCTGAAGGACCCATCAACTTTTCAACAGAGAGCAAAAGTCATTTCATAAGACTTGCTGATGCTCTGCATCATTATCCTCCTTTGGTCATGCCCACCCATCCTAAACTCTATCATGATCTTTACAATTCTAACCAAGCCTTCACACTGAGAGGCCCACTTAGACCAAACTTCATAATATCAATTAACATACCATTTTTGGCCTCTGTGGACTCTTAAGTCTGCTGAGGAGGGCTCTCCCTCACTGCAGCAGCAATAAACTCAGCTTTGTCTTATCAATAGATTGATGGAGAGAAATTTTGAGGAGTCAGCATTGGACATTTGCAAAATTAAGCCTCAGAGGAAGTGCAACCACATGAACTCCTGGGACAATGACTAGAAATCTGAATTTGTAAACTACTCAGGATTATTCTGAAAGCTCCATGCACTATGCCTGGGAAACATGGTCTAAGCAGACATGAAAATACAAAAGTACCAACTGTTTCTTTTGTAAGGTGCATATATTTTAATATACATATAAAATTTAAAACCTCTCACTCAAACCTATAATATTAACTCTTGCATATTTGTGCAATTTTTGAATTTTCTTTGAGAGCCTCAAAAGATCAACTGTGATCCTTCAGAACACAACACATTGTTAAAATTGAGAAAAAAAATAAAGCACTTATTATCATTACTTTAATTATATTAAACAATATGTATGTGTTAGTTTGAACTTTACTCTTGATGAGAATCATAGTAATGGAAAATAAACTTTTTTTAAAAAAACACTAATACTTGTCAATCCAGTCCTTTAAGGAAATACAGTGAAAGTTTTATCAACTTTTTTGCTATTCATCATGTGTTAATCAGGTCATGGAAGGTTCCCATCAATCATAGTCTGCCCTGGGGTTGACTCTCAACTTGGCTTTATTTTATCTCCCAGGCTCAGTTTTCTTATCTTTAAAGTGGGAGAAACAGGACTGTTTACAGGATTGAATTTGCGATATACTAAATACATAGTGGATACTCAGCAGTGTTCATTTCATTTCTCTTTCTTACTTTGATTTCCCTTGTCTGAAAAAGGAAAAGTAAGGTTTTGGTGTTCTTTCCCCCAAAATTGATATAAATGTGATATGATGGTAAACATGATTGATTGGTTGTTGAAACATCTACACTAACTTCAGATGTTGAGGGGTTTTATTGTTGTTGGAAGGGTGCTATTTTTTTTCTTTATGGTTTTACTTCTCATGAAATCTTTCTTGGTCCTTTAAACTTTGTTTTTTTCCATGCATCCTGCCCAAAATAATACTATATGTTAATCTCATTAATCCAAATTTATTTTCAGAGTGGGTTTTGTTTCTCAACTGCCAAAATGTCAAAGAAATATGGTAAGTTTGACCATATTCTGGATTTGTGTAAGTTTGACTCTCTTTTATGCTAAATACATCTGTTCACTTCATTTAGTCTCCACTGCACCTGTAAAAGGAAAGCCTGTGATGATAGACTATTTATCATTTCAATTTGGATTATGGATTGTTTTGGTAATTAAAAGCAGATGACAGAGGCTGGAGGAAAACATGCAACAGCTGATTAGTGGAAACAAATGAATTTGGAGATACTTGCAGATAATGGATGGGTCAAATGCAGTTCCTACTTCACTGTGTGTACTTTTAGAATACTTCCAAACATGATATTTGATAATACATCAAGAAGTAGGTGTTTGTTCTTCATCTTCTTTTGCTCTCTGTCCCATGACAGAATGCTTCTTCTCTTGCATGGGGCAAGTGCCAATATGAGTTCCAGCTTGACTTAGCTCAGCAGTGGCCTCTTGATAAGGGTTTGCTTCGCCTGTGGGATATCTTGAGGCTCAGCATTATGTGTTGCTTGGATTTTTCTTTATGAGACTTGATACTGGCTCTCAAAACCAGCATTGAACCGAGATCAGCCACCCAAGAGAGTTCATTTGTCAGCCTAACAATTTTCATTCCACGGCTGGAAACCAAAGCCTTCATTAGAACATTAAGCTGTGCAGCAAGTTAGATGTGTTGTAAACATGTTTATGGGCTGATGTCCGTTTCCTCTCTGACCTCACAATTAAGATTCTAAACCCTGCTCTCCTTGAATTGTGAAATGAATCTGAAGGTCAGAGATGCCTCTCTAATTTCAAAAAAACTTGTGTTAGACATGTGGTAGTAAAGGTGAAAGAGTCTAATCCTAAAATAAAACCACAAATGTATTGAAAATTTTGTTTCATTAATGAAACTCAAAAAGTAACTAAAGTCTTTTTTTAAATTTTTTTATTAGTTGCTCAAAACATTACAATGATCTTGACATATCATACATTTGATTCAAATGGGGTACGTAATCTTAATCTTATTTTTCCACGTGTACAGATTGCAATACAATAGGCACTAGTATGGCCCTATGTATAAACTTAAGTCTTTTTTTGCAGAGTTTTTAGTCATTCTAGGGGAAATGTGTATCAGAGAAGTAAAAGTGAGAGAATGACAAAAAAATAAATAAATAAATAGAAAGAAACATAGATTCTCCTTAGGACAGTTAACCTTTATTCAAGAATTTTATTAACATTTCTGGAACACCTCTATTTTATTCTGCATAAGTTTTTTTTCATAAAGATTTGGTACATGACACAAATTTTATTTATTATTAATGATTTTATGAGAACCAATCTATTGTGAGTTGAAGTATATCTCCCACAAAAAGATAAAATGAATCCCTAACCTCCAATAGCTCAGCATATGACCTTGTTTAGAAATAGGGTCTTTGTTTAGAAATAGAGTGCTGTACTTTTAGAATACTTCCAATACTTTTGAGGAGGAAGAGAAGGAGTTAAGAAATATTCAAGTTAAGATAAAATAATTTATATGACCTCTAATGCAATGACTGCTGTCTTTGTAAAAGGGAAAATAATGTCTGAAGAGTTTTTTTTTTTAAATGACAGTGACTAGTTCCCAACTAAGACCAATTAAATAAGAATTCAGGGTTGAGGATCAAGCAGTGGTAATTTTAGTGAGCAGTCAGAATTTAGAACAACCACTTATGGAAGTTGAAAACTCATTTCAGTTTGAAATTTTTCTATATCTTTAAGACAGAGCAGTATAAATGAGATGTAAATTGATAACACAGAGGCCAAGTGTGGAAATGAAAATCATCAGAAAGATTGGAGGGAAGAAAAAAAAAGAATCAGCTTTTGTAGTACTGTAGGTGAATAAATTATAGGAATCTAAATTTACTACATTGGCCATGGGAGGAGAAAGATATTAGATTACACAGATACTAGACAGGATGTACCCATTATCTACTGCTGCATAATAATCCACCTCAAACTCTAGTGACTTAAAAATAATAATAATAATGTTTATCCTGGTATAGCAGCATAAGCCTGTAATTCCAGTGGCTCTGGAGGGTGAAGCAGGAAGAATCATGAGTTCAAATACAGCATCAGAAATTTAGTGAGGCCCTAAGCACCTTTGGGAGATCCTGTCTCAAAATGATGAAATTAAATAAAAAGGGCTAGAGATGTGGCTCAGTGGTTAAGCGCCCTTGGGTTCCATTCCTGGTACAACAACAACAAGAACAACAACACACGTTCCCTTATTTCACTTATAAATTTGCAGTCTCCATGGAGAATCACCTGGTGTGGCTCAAAGGGGCCTCAAGCTTCTACATTCAAGGTGGTTCTCTTACATGGCAGTCATGTTGTACTGGTTGTCTGGTAGTCACTTTCAAGCTTAGTGAGGCTTCAGAGTCTAAGAGAGCTTTGATTCCACTTAGAGTAGGCCTCTCTGCAGGCTGCTTGAGCATTTGCAGGTGGCCTAAGTGCCAAGAACTGAGAACAAACACTCTAGGAAAAGAAGAAGGAGAAAACAAAGGAAGAACGTGAACAGCGATTTCATAACCTCACCAAAAGATATGTAGCACTGTTTCTTTTATATTAGTGGAGGTGGTACAAAGCCCAAATTAGATTCAAAAGAAGGGACATAGACTCTGTAACTCAATAGAATAAGCAACAAGGTTAGAGAAGAAACACGGTGCAGGAGATATGGTAGTGGCCACCTTAAGAAATTACAATCTGCTACAGTTTTGGAGACTTATTGAGAGAGGCCAATGAAAAATGAAGGAGAAAGAGAAATATTCACGTAAGCAAAAATAGCCTCAAAATTATCCAGAAGAAGTAATATTGTTATTAGCTAGGGCAGTGAGGAAATGTCATTTGTATTGGATGTTCCTGAGCCTAGGGAGCAGTTCATTTACTTTATTCAGCACCTAGATTAGACATAGACCCTGGATAATGTTTTGGAAAGGTGATGATAGTTTTCTGACAGCTCTTGGAGTCCTTTGATACTTAGTTTGTTCTTAAACATCTAACTCGCTAAATTTGCCTGAATGCAGGCTTCAACTCAAAAACTTGGTAAAATTAGTAAAAAAAAAAAAAAAAAAAAAAAAAAGAAGAAAGAAAGAAAGAAAGAAAAAGAAAAAAATTAAATAAAACCAAAAGAAAAATTTAAAACCAGTTATGGAAACTCAGATGTGTTTATTTTTGAAAAGAAAAGCCCATGATTTTCTTTTCAAAAATATAAGAATCCTGTCCTTCCAATTCTGTTCACTATTATTATTTTAAGGAATTAATACACAGAATTTTCTGAATTAATTCTTATCCATCTTTCAGTTTTGCACTTCCAAGTTTAGTAAAAAATGGGCCTCTTCATCTTAGGTAAATGTATTAATTGTTAGGAAAGGAAAGGACAGCTAAATCATTATGAACAATGACCTTCCTGTGGCAGTCCCGGGGCCAGCTGCAGTAAACATTACATGATGACAGTGACTATGATGAGTGGTAACTAAGAGAATGCAGGTGGAACAGCGTTCTGGGTTCCTTTCAGCTCATTTGGCAAGCATTCCAAAAATGGGCTCACACCCAGTTGTTCCTTGTCCATGTGAATTCTTGGTTCACAAAATCTCAGAATGGTAGAAAGGGGAATTGAAAAACCTTTTTCACAGATTCATTGTAAGACTAAGTTTACCTACCACATACTCTGTTTGCATTTTGTTTTTAACCTAGAATGAATAACTCATGAGGTTACCTAGATTTGTTGTTTTTGTCCAAGTTTGAAGTGTATGAATTATATAAAAATATAAAAAGGATATTATTAAATGTATCATACATTTTTATATTGGGAAAACAGGTGTGTGGCAAAGCACTATCAACACATTCATGCATTTAGTCATAGACATTTAATAAATAATCACTTAACAAAGCACAGGACTAAGTGAGATAAGAAGCTTGCTCTGACTTGGATCAAATTCAGATGCAAGAGTCGATTGTGTAACCATCCTTTTTTGTTAGTTTAGCACTTACTTTCACTTGGCCAAATTTACAAAGCTGCACATTGCTTACAATTTGACTCATCACATGGCAGGCTTTTATTGCTGCTTTCTCTTCTCAGTCTTTTCATTGACTGAATACACATCATAAAATCAGCACTGTTGGCTTTGAAGACATTTATTAAAACAATGCCTTTGTGAGAGGAAACTTTATGAGACCTGTGACTTACAACGCCCTTGATCTATTACTCCAGATAATTAGATCCTAATCCTTGCAGGGAAGACAGTCCCTGATGCTTACAGGGTGGGATGAGAGAAGTTGTAAACTGATCAATTACAACAGGGTCTGCATCGCTCCATCTTGATGACTACAATACTCACATTTATTACTTTTTTCCCCTTGAGCTGGGTCCACCCAGCATAAAGTTAAAAGTGTGCCTGTGTGATAGATAGCCCTTTTGGAAGAGTAACCAACAACAAATACAACTTCAAAGGTCTATTTTCTGTGTAGCTGAACTTGAATGAATGTGTGTGTGTGTGTGTACTGTCAAGATCATTTTACTCAGAAAAAAACCCTACCATTCATATTTGCAAAGAAAGAGTTGAAAACCACATCTCACAAAGAAGCATGGGGCCAAAGTTTTTTAGTTAGGAATCTTATGCTTGAAGGAAGTCAACATTGGAAAATAGTTTTGTTAGGAACAAACATATTTATTGAAGACCTTTTCCATACGTGTTGGGCACTGAGTAGTTATTGGAGAACCAAAAATTTGACTTATATCTTCAGAGAAGTTACTCATGGTTTCGGAGGAGTGAGTACAATGAAGAGCTTGACTTAGATGTAAAGATAAATAATATATAAAATAATTCATGTGCACAGAAATCACCTGCTATAGGGATTTGAGGCGGGGCAGGTACTTGAACTGGCCCTTAAAGCATGACCAAAGCTTTAAGATAGGAAGAAGAAGACATCTGTGACCCAGGCAGGGAACTAAAGGGACAAGATGCTTTGCAACTAAAGGATCAAACCCTGGGAACAGGACGAGACAGCAGCAAAGGACAGCTGAACAGCGCACAGAGCATTTAAACAGCATGAAACACTGGGTGGAGACTGAAAAATCTCCAGGGTTAAGAGCTCTAATTAACAAAGAGGGAGAAAGTATTAGTGGTCATTTAGCAATAATAACAATAGTAGCACTTCCAAATAAGCCTAGTCAGAGAGAGCTCAGCAAAGAAGTTAGAAGGAGAGTCTGTGGGACCAGACTGACTGGTTTGCAACATGGATATGTAACTTGCTGCAGGATCTTGGGCAAGCTACTTAACTTTCTAAGTTGTTAAAAGAAAAACTTTAGGCAAATTATATCTAGCATAATCGATATGATCAAAAAATAAATTCATGAATCAAGGCAACATCCTGAAGGACAGGTTCTGAGATCTCTGCTCTGCAACATGGGCAGGGAGTATTTAGAGACAGGAAAAAAAAAAGTGTTGTACAGAACCAACTTGTTATAGCTTGGCCCTTGCTTTTTAGGGACATAATCTGGTCTGTTGGTAGCCTGTGATTGGCTGAAGCTCAAGTGCTATGATTGACAGACTCAGCTACTTGTTCCAAGAATATACTCTGCGATGGCAATTTATCTACATACTACATTAGGCTATAGTTTGCTATGTAGGGATTTAAAACACAAAGATAGCTTTAGGGAAAATTTAATTTAACAGGAACTTAGTTTATCCATCAGCAAATGAACGTGGTAATAGAAAGTGTGAGATTGGCCCTATAAGGATTATGTGAAATAATGTACATGAAACAATACTGACACATGGTGTGTTCTATTTAATGGATTAATGATGGGGGTTTACATTATTCACGTGTGCACAAAAGGTGACTAGAGAGGTGACCTGACTCTTACTATGCCTGTTTGTTATTGGGGAAGCAGAACCACTCTAGGTAATAGAGATTAAGGGATTTATTACAGCAGTGGTGTTAAGGTTCTTATATGGGTGCTCATTAAGCAGTTTACACAGCTCTGCTACCTCCATATTTGGGGCAATACAAAGGCATGATCAACATACAAGTGAAGAGAAGATAGACTTGAAGTTGTATAGACAAAGGAAAACCAGGATGTTGCATTGGTCTCTCATGCCTTAGAGCCTCCTTCTTCATGACCTGCAGGAGAAGCCAGTGACCTACCCAACAAAACTTCACTTGCTCTGACCTACCGAGGATGCAGAGTAGATAAAAGAGGAGATCAGATGGAACCATGTACATACACAATAGGGTGGGGACCTTACCAACAGGGCAGCCATCAGTTCAGACATCAGTGTGTCACAATACCTGCCCCATATTAAAGCTGCAGCGCCTAAAAATGGCTACCATCCCTTTTCTGCCTGTGAATTCCTCTTGTGTCTGACTCTATGCTAGAACTATCCACGGAAGGGAAATCTAGAACCATGACTCCAGTTTAGGTCAGGTGACACCATATAGTTTCTGTGGACCTACACATTCAAAATGAGGTAGCACCACCCAGCTAGGACCCAGGCTCTCAGCTTTCCTAACACACTCAGTTTCAATAATCAAAGAAAGAACAAATAATTCCATTTCCCAATTGAGAAAGAATGTTAATAATTATTATTATTTATTCACATCACTGTGTTCTGAGTGCAGTGGGTACTCAATAAATTTTTTACGAAGAACTCCATTTGCAAATGATGAAGTGAAGGCTCGGAGAAGTTAAGTGGAAGGAAACTCTACATGAGGAAATCCTCTGTAATTAAACTACCAAAGTGCTGGGAGGAGACACGATTGTCTTTCCAGGGACTCAGGGCTCCACAATGGAGCACCCAGGGATGCAGAACGGCTGGGAGTCTGGATTTCTCTCCCTGCCTTCAACACCTGCTTCTCCTGCCAGTTTTTCATCCTAATAAATGTCACCACCACCCACGTAGGCACTCCAGCCACAAGCTAGAACTCATCTCAGAGTCCCCTCTTTCCCCATCTCCTGTACATAATCTATAAGCAAATCCCGGCAATTTTGTTCCAGTGTGTGTTCTGACTCTGCTTCTTGCCCTCTTTCTCCATCACTGTCAATTTCTCGTAAGCCACAGTCCTTTCTTGCCTGGGCTCCCGCAGTAGCTCCCTAACTGAACTCACCCTTTCTGCTCTCTGCTCTCCTCCCCAGTGCATTCTCCACACAGAAGTCATGAGGTCCCATCATGTTATGTCTGGCCCCCCAAGAATCTTAGGAAAAAAATCAAGTCTTTCCCTTGGCCTACAAGTCCTTGAAGGGTGAGGCCTTCACCTGCATTTATGGCCTTATCTTCTGCCTTTCTCCTGTGTTCAGTACGAATTTATTTTGTTTTCACATATATCAGACCTGTTCCCACCAGAAGAACTTTGTTCTGGGGGTGATTTTGGCACCCTCTTCCCAGGGGACACTTAGGAATGGCTGGAGACACCTAGATTGCAGTGATTTACAGAGAGCTACTCGCATCTAGTAGGTAAATGATGATACTAAACATCCCACATGTTCAGGGTGATTTCCCACAGCAAAGATCTCTCTCTCTCTCTCTTTTTTTTTAATCTCTCCAAAAGTATAGGTCGTGTCAGGGATGAGAAACTTCTAGATATTCTCTCAGTCTGGGTGTTCTCACAGGTCTAGTCATTGCTACCTCCCTCTGTTTTATTGTCTTATTGTTGGTGTCTGGATTATTGTGCAGATCCTCTATCACAATAAAAGCTCCACGAAGACAGAGACCTACCCTCTATCCCTGGTTTCTAGAGCAGTGACTAGTACACTGAGGGTTCTCAATAACTATTTGTTGAGAAAATGAGTAAGTGAGTAGCAATCTGCCTTCTAGCCCTTATTAGCTTTGTGACGTTAGCAAATTACTGAATTTTTTTGATCTTCTAGTTTCCCATATACAAAATAGATTTTTATGTATTAACCAGAGTGAGAAGATGACATATAGTAAAGTACCTGGCATAGAACAGGTTCTTGGTCAATAGTAATTCTCTACAGTAATTGAGAGTATATCAGTTATATAACATTATAACAATATAACAAATCATGGTTAATTAATTATATGGACAAGTATTTGATATGTTTAACAAGCAATGTTCACTCTCTGTAAAGAAAAAAAGATAAAGTGGTTAAAGGTATATACTCTGGCATTGGATTTCCTGAGTTCGAATCCCAGCTTCACCACTTACTGGCTGAGGCACCTTGAACACAGAACTTAGTCTCTGTGCTTCAGTTTCTTCATCTGAATCCTTGGCCATAGATAGTTCAACTATCTCATCAAGATCTTAGCTTGGGTTCTCTAAAAATGCTGAGTCTCCAAAAGAGGGATTATATTTAAATGGTTGGTCTTGGAAAGGAGAAAATATATGCAGGACTGAGCCAGAACCTAAGTGGAAGTGGAAAATGGGTAGAGAGTCTTCAGGGCCCTTCCTGAGAAACTGTAGAAGGCATCATGTGTCATAAGAGAAAAAGGGGAAATTCGTTAAATTCTGGCCTGATTGGTCAAGTGTTGTCCCAGGGGATGCAATTTCCTTGTATTTGAAGTTTATAAGTGTGAGTGAGTAGGAACCCCAGACATCCCCCAGAGCAGGGACTCAAAGTTCTGGCCAAGTGCAGTGAAGGGCAATGTGACTGACGGGGAGGTCAAAGGGCTCCACCAGCAGATAATGGCCAAAGAAGGTGGGCTGAGAGGATGGAAGTAATAACAGATATCAGGTCATCTAGCAGTTGTGGTCATTAATATTAAGTGTAGCACTAAAGAGTACCTAGAATATTGAGATTATATATATATATATAATGTTGTAGAAGAACAAAATACGTTTATTTATCTTCATGTGGTGCTGAAGATTGAACCCAGGGCCTCCCACGTACTAGGCAAGTGCTCTACCACAGATCTACAACCACAGCCCCTTGTGATTAGTTTTCTATATTAAGGTTTTTACAGACATCCTTTTCATAAAAATGATTTATTATTTGTAGATCAAGATTCAGGAAACTTGCTCCTATCAGGTTCACGTGAAAAACCTGTTCTTTCATTTTCTCAAATATGTTTGATTGTCCACAAAGTGAAAGGTGCTGAACTTTTGCTGACAATACAGAATGAATGCATCTGGTCTGTCCTTGAAGACTTGACATCTATTGAGGAGAAAAGACAAATGTGTACACAGCTCAAACACAGAAAGCAACATCACATTTCATGCATTCTAAAATGCATGTCCCCATCCCACCTTAACCCCTGCTCCATGATTTTAGTATCTTTGAAATCAGAATTGTTTTAATAGATGACGTCTCAGGTTTACCAGAATAGGATAATTTCACCAAAGAGGTACCAACACAGTTCCATGGGAATCTAAAGGAGAGAGTGATTATTTCTAGTGGAGGACCGCCAGGGAATGAGGAAACAAAAAGTAACAAAAGTGGTAGACATGTTAGTTTTAAGTCTTCTTTGGCAGATTTGGAAGCTTGTTGCAGCTACCAGAGTCCTGTGCTACCTGTTCCTCAAGGAGAGGCTTATCTGATCTGCCAGTAAGCAGGAGGGTCATTTGGGATCCATATGGTGCTTCTAGGTACTTCCAGACCTGATAAATTCCTGCCATAACTGCTAAGCTATATCAGGCTTGTTCCAGGGTCTATCATCACCATAGACTGCCAACTCCCTACCATAGGGTCTGTGTCTGTTGGTTATGGAGTTATACTCACATAAAAATAACAGTGCAGGGCTGAGGGTTCAGCTCAGTGGTAGAGAAACTGCTTAGAATGTTCAAGGAACCTGGGTTTGATCCCCAGTGTGGCCAAAAAGAAACAAAGAAAAATAAGAACAGTAGACTATTCTAGGTCCTAGTTCAGTGGATATTTAAAGATAAATTCTTTATCAGAACCTACGAGGGCCTTCCTTGGATGCCGAGGTAAATTTAAGCATTGTACAAATGGAAACGTGGGTAAGTATTTTAACAACTTCAGGTCCTTCAAAACTAGATGACATGATACATTTTTTTTCTGCTCTAATATACTTTGAATTTTGTTGTTGGCTGTTTATTTATGACTGAAAATTCTAACCTGAACATTTTTCCTGTAGAAAGCAAGAACTTTTTGAACTTTTTAGATTAGCTAAACTATATACTTAGATCAATTCAATGAGGTTATAATTACTATTAAGGAGAAGGCACTGCCTAGGGCCAGCCATCTTGCTAAAAAAAATAAATAAATAAGAAGTAACTCTCATGGCTGATTTTTCAAATAATTGGTTCCACAGCTTCCATTTTTGGAAAAAGCATTAGGGATATCACTGGTTCAGAAACAAGATGATGAAACAGCATTAGAGGAGAAAGAAAATGTCACATTTAACTTGTGCAAAATGTTCAGAGATAAACCAGCAATCCTTCCCCATTGGTAAAACAAACAAGCAAGTACTGGTGAACTAGACCCCAGGAACCCTGCCAAAGTCAAATCGCCCACGGACACTTGCAGTCTCCTGTGCTATTTCATTTGGTTTTCCCTGTCTTTCCAATACCTCTATCATCTTTAATCAAGCATAAAGTTAAACTGAGAAGCAATATTTTTGGGGGTTTATATTCTATTTTTTTTCATCCTCATCTATAATTATACAATATCTAAAATTATACAATACTAAGAAAGCAAGTAGTCATATGGAGAAGACGATGTTCTGAACTTTTCTAACCAGGCCTAGGGTTGTATGCTTTTAGGAAAAACACTTACAATGAACCAATGTTATTACTATCCTTTTTTATGAAGTATCCTCCCTTGAATAAAGAAAATCGTTTGAAAATGTTTGGAGCACTTTGGAAAAAACTCTCTGGTAACTGTTACACAGAGATTGAAAATTAGTTGTCCATGATACAAATTTGGCACAAAAGTGTCTTGTTTACCTAACAGTGTTTTTCTGAAAATTTTTTAATATAAAACTTAAATTCAGTTGATCTTACATATAAATTTAAATTTATGACCTCTTGGGAAATAAAAAATCAGATTTTCTAATCCAGGATTCCTACTGGCCTATGGATTGCCAGGCACTATAGGGAAGCAGTCATCTGGAACCTCAAAGAGGCCATCTCTTCTAAGGGGCAGGGTGGCAGCTCTCCATGTTCTTCAGGTGCCATGATCTCAGCCACTTTACAGAGGCCTCATCTCAGCAGCAGCTAGTTGATCTGCTCATGAAGAAGAAGAAGAAAAAAAAAATCTTTGGGTCAACATGCAGCAGAGACAGGTATCTGTCCAATAGTTATTTGTGTTCTTTCTCTCATAGAGTTGAATTGGATTGAACAGTGGCTTCTTAAACAGGTCTGACCTTTAATAGCTTCCCTTTTTTTGAGCACTGGGGATTGAAACCAGGGCTATTTTCACACTGAGCTACATCCACAGGCCGTTTTTAAATTTTTGATTTTGAAACAGAGTCTTACTAAATTGCTTAGGCTGGCATCAACTTGTGATCCTCTGCATCAGCCTCCCAAGTAGCTGGAATTACAGGTGTGCGCTACTGGGCCAGACTTCATAGGTCCCTTTTAACCAGGTGAAGTGACAAATTTTCATTCATGGGTTTTATTCTTTAAGAGGTCTTTAAAAAATAAAAAAGAATCTCTTTGCTCTCTTTGTTTTCTTTTTGAAAACTGAACTGGAATATCTAAGCCCTCCATTGCCACAGAATGGAAGAAACTGGGTCCCTGAATTTCATGGGGAAGAATGGCATTTCTCAGCCCAGCCTACACAGAGGACTATTACCTCAAGAGTTAGTATTAACTTAGGGAAGACATCATGTATTTGGCCCAAATTTAGAACATAAATGAATTACTTTCCTATACTAATAATTTGCAATTACTATGCAATCTTTGCAGGTCTTGGACTTTAAGACCCTTCCTTAACCAACAGGTCAAATCTTAGGTTTCCTGTCATTGCATCCTTGCCAACTCCTCCATTACAAGAGTAAA
This sequence comes from Ictidomys tridecemlineatus, assembly GCF_052094955.1. Lineage (NCBI taxonomy): Eukaryota > Metazoa > Chordata > Mammalia > Rodentia > Sciuridae > Ictidomys > Ictidomys tridecemlineatus. Next base: position 29,619,844 of record NC_135483.1, read on the forward strand.
TTTAGTCATATAACTTAGTTATATAATTCAGAAAATTAAAAACAAAGTTTTAACATTTTAGACAAAAGAAAATGAGAAGTAATGTTTTTCAAACTTTCCATATTCTTAATCTTTGGAAGGCTAATAATAAAGTATAATAAAATCAAAGACAACTCAAGGAGGTATAGGGGCATCAAAAAATACTTTCTATCAAATGTACAAATTGTCTCAATTGTTACCTTTGGGTCCCACTTTTTTGTAAGTATATTCAGTGATGGGGAACTTCTTATCATACAAGGCAGCTTTATTTAGCAGACTTTGTGGTTATAACGTTCTCATTTTTAGACAATAATTGGCCACTAAGACCTACACTGACTATAATGAGTTGTGTTCTCAAATGCATATGCCTATAAAGTCATGTAGGATAAGCCTGGTTTCTCTTTCTTATGTCCAAGCAACACCCCTTTGGTTATTAGAAGATAATGTCTAATGTCACGTGCACTACTAAATCTTAACTTTCCTAGACCTAAGGCTCTTGGTTCTTTCACTTATAACACATATTTTTTTGTGCCATCATAACCCTGATTGACTCTTCTAGAGGCATCCAAGATTCATTCTTCTTGGATGTGTGGTTCTAGATACATTCTTATTTATCACCTATTTTTCATACCATTTTGTATTTACTTTGGGCCATCCTCATCAGACTCTTGGAAGACATTTATCAACCATATATCTACTTATTTCTGGTAGGGACAGCCCAATATTTTCTATTTGTTGTTTTAAGTTTAACTTTCATCTGTCAGTTTGAAATATTTCTGAAGCTTTCCTCTATCTCAATAATTAACAACTTACTATATGTGTAGTTTTGGTTGGGGAAAATTGATTAATTTGGTTTTCATGGAAACCTAGCTGCTTATTCTTTATTGATGCTATAAAAATTATTCTAAAAGAGATTCAAAGTAAATTTCAAACTTGTTTTTTTTATTTCGCTGCCATTTTTATAATTTTATAATTATTTTTAAATTTCTTTTTCACATTTCTTAATTGCCTTTGAATTTCTGTATTTTTAAATGTCAGTAATTTCTTATGGATTTCTGAAAACTGTTTGTATTCTAATTTTGTGTAACTTAAGGGAAATACTGTTAAATAAAATTCTCTAAATACTTGATAAAATGCTTTATGACTTTGAAAATGTATAAAAGCTAGTAAAGCAAAAATATAAACTCCTCATTTTATCACTGCATAAATTTGCCTGAAAGAGAAGTGTCTCATCTTATCTAGCTCAGACAACTTATTCTAGATCAGTTTAGACTGATACTAAAGTTTCTTTAAACAAATTTAACTGTTATAGATCATTTGCAAACCCTACATACCAAGCTTCGCTTTTGTCTAAGACCTTCCCACTCTACCTTCCTGTTCTCGTTTCTTAGGAGGCAGGAACCTTTGTAAGGTGCTGGTGAGGAGGAAGAAGAGGGTATAGGTGGTTGTCTTGTGTCAGCACTGGCAGGCAAAGCAATAGTCTAGCAGGGTTTTCAATGCTGGCTCCAGCTGCTAGTGGTCTTAATGATTTTGTGACAGTGCTAATGCCCTCATAGCAGCAGTGATTGACATGCTGACACTATGGCTCACACTAGGTAGTTGAGTGCACAGTTGGACCTCCATGAAATTTCATGGTATGTGGTCCTTTGTCCTTCACCTGAGAGTCCTCTATATAATTCATGCCAAGATACTCTTGGGGGCTTGGATTGACTAGTATATACTATATATAATGTTATATATAGTATAATATTTATAGCCTCTAATAAGCCTACAGAAAACCTAGGGTTCTTTTTTATACCAAATTTAATTTTAAAGAAAAAGTTGCATAGTGTTTGGCTTTTCCAGCCTAGCTATGTCTTTGCCTATGTTGTTGATAACCTACCCCACACAAGTCTATAGGTTTGGGTGTTAAGCAGCTTCTGCTTGGTCCTCTAGATTCTGAGAACTTTCCTCAATTTCTTGGGAGAGCTGTTTTTATACTTTTGTGGTACCATCTCTTTCCCCTCTAAAAACCCCTCTAATCATCTAATCTCTACTAACCCAGGGCACATACAGGGCAATAGAAACTGCTTTATAATTTCACTCACTTTCAGTTCATGCAGTTGGAGAAAGATACCTCCTTTCAGGTTTGAATATTTTCCCAAATCTTATGGCTGACAATGTTTTTCAAGATAGATAGTTTAATTCTTGTTTATTGGTGGTATACCGTAGAAGAATGGAGGTAAATGCAAAGACATACTCTTATCACTCAGTGACATGCACTTATCAGAGGTAGCTTTAGTATTGTGATTTTATTAGCTCTCCCTCAAAGCACAAAACTGTGATTAGTAGTCAGAGTAATAAACCAAGATTTGTGTTTGATAAAATACTTCTCTGGCAAAAATGTAGAATTGAGAAATCAGCTCACATAATTGTGCATACTTGGAAGACAATTCTGGAAACTGTGTTTCTCTTTTTCATCTTTTGAAAAGTTACTTTTGAATTTGACAGTTTCATAACTGAGCTAAGTGGAAAATTAAGCCCATCTCTCAGTTCATCTGTCTATATTTAGTAAGCCACTAACTAGGTGGGGCTATAAAAATCAGATCTGGTACTTGTCTTGAACCAAGAATGATTGTCTTTACCTAAAAGTTTGGCAGACACCTGCCTTAACAGAGTTCAATATAAACTCACTTGTGACACTGTTATCTGTATATGAAAATTTCATTGAATTTTTACTAGTTTATATTTTATTTTTTATTATTTTATTATTTTGTTATTGTATATTTTAGTCTTGACAATTTTGATATGTTTTAACTAAATAACAATAATTTTTCTGTGATTCCTATAATATGCTCATTAACTTTTATCCTCACTTCCTTACTATATAAATCTAGGCAGTTCTTGTACTTAATTTACATGCCCATTTTGGCAAAATAAAAAAAAATGTGTACAACAAAAACAAAAACTGCAGACCAATATTTTTGATGATCATAGACACAAAAGCTTTCAACAAAGTACTTGTATATCAAATTCAACAACATGTTAAAAAGATCATACACCATGATCAGGTTAGTGTCATTCGAAGACTACAAGGATGTTTCAACATTTGCAAATAAATAAACATATCACATCACATGAATAGAATCAGGGATAAAAAATAATACTCATCCTAATAGATACATAAAAAGCCTTTGACAAAACTCAATATCACTGCATGATAAAATCCCTAAAGATACTACATATAAAAAGATGTTACTTCAGGGCTGCGGTTGTAGCTCAATGGTAGAACATCTGCCTCACATGTGTGAGGCACTGGTTTGATCCTCAGCACCACATAAAAATAAATAAATAAAGATATTTTGTCTATCTACAACTGAAAAGAAAAAATATTTAAAAAACAGATGTTATTTCAACATAATATCATACTGAATGAGGAAAAAATGAAAACATTTTATCTAAAATAAAGAACAAGATAAGGATATTTACTCTCACCACTCTTATTCAAAATGGTACTTGAAATTTTATTCAGGGCAACTAGGCAAGTAAAATAAATAAAAGGGGTACAAATAAGAAACAAAGAAGTCATATTATCCTTATGTGCAGATGTGATCTTATACATAGAAGACCCTAAATGTTACACCAAAGACTTCTAGAACTAATAAAATAAATTCAGCAAAGTAGCATTATACAAAATCAGTATTAAAAAATCAACAACTTTTCTACACACCAATAATTAATGTACTGAGAAATAAATAAGGAAAATAATTCCATTCATGATAGCTTTAAAAAATAAAATACCTAGGAATAAAATTAATCAAGGAAGTAAAAGATGTCAACATGAAAATTATAGAACAGTGAGGAAAGAAATAATGAAGATACTAAAAGTTGGGAAGATCTTCTATGTTCATGGATAGGCATAATTAATATTAAAATGGCCATATCACAGCCTGGCATGGTGGCACACACCTGTAATCCAGCAACTTGGGAGGCTGAGGCAGGAGGATCATGAATTCAAAGATAGCCTCTGCAATAGTGAGAGTCTAAGCAACTCAGTGAGACCCTGTCTCTAAATAAAATACAAAACAGGGATGCGGATGTGGCTCAGTGGTCAAGTGCCCCAAATTCAATCCCCGGTACCAGAAAAAAAAAAGTTATATCACCAAAAGCAATATACAGATTCAAGACAAACCCCATCAAAATACCAATGACATTCTTTACAAAACTAGGAAAAACAATCCTATAATTCATATGGAAATATGGAAGAACAAAAGACCCAGAATAACACAAACAATCCTGAGCAAAAAGACTAAAGCTGAAGATATTATAATACCTGATTTCAAATTTAACTAAAGAGTTATAGCAACAAATAAGTATGATGCTAGTATAAAAATAGAGACATAGACAAATGAAATGGAATAGAGGGCACAGAAATAACCCCATACAATCAACTGATTCTTGATAAAGGTGCCCCAAAATCATAAATTGCAGAAAAGATAGCCTTTAAAAATGTTGTTGGCAAGAGATTGAAAGTAGATTCCTATATCTTTCCCTGAGCATAAGTCAACTCAAAATTGATCCAAGACCTAAGTATAATACCTAAAACTTTGCAACTGTTAGAAGAAAATGTAGGAGAAACACTTCAAGATACAAGCATAATCAACTTACTGCATTGCATGGGGATCTTATAGCTCTGGAAATAATAGCAAGGCTTCAGGAGAAAAAAAAAGATTGTATCAAATTTAATAGATTGTGTACAACAAAGGGAGCAATTAACAGAGTGAAGAGACAACTGACAAAATTGGAGAAAACCTTTGCGAGTCACTCTCTGTCAGATAATTAATATTCAGAATATAGAATTAAAAATTCAATATTAAAAAAGCAAATAACCTAGTAAAAGGGCAAAAGAAAATATTCAATAATTATATGAAAAAAAATTCAACATCTTTAGCCATCAGAGAAGAGCAAATCAAAATCACACTGAGATTCCATCTCATTCACATCAGAATGGCAAATATCAAGAATACAAATAACAATAAATACTGGTGAGAATACAGAAAAAAGGAAACCCTTATAGACTGGTGTTGGCAATGTAATTAGTATAGTTACTGTGGAAATCAGTATGGAGGCCCCTCAAAAATCTAAACTAGAACAACCATATGAGCCAGATATACCTACTCCTCATAGTATATTCAAAGGGATTAAAATCAGCAGACTTTAGAGAAAACTGTATACCTGCTGTTTATCACAGCCTAATTCAAAATAGCCAAGTTATGGAATCAGTCTTGATGCTTATCAACAGATGAATAGATAAACAAAACATCATAAACACACACACACGATGAAGTATATTATTCAGCCATAAGGAAGAATGAAATCATGTCATGTTGGAGAAAAATATAAGGAACTGGAGGTCATCATGTTAAGTGAAATAAACCAGACTCAATAAGATAAGTATCACATGTTTTTTGTCATATGTGAAATCTAGGAGAAAAAGAAAAAGATGTTACAAGAAGAAGACTATTAGAGAAAAGAAAGGAGATCAGGGAGAGGGGTCAGGGAGGGCAAAGGTGGTAAAGTGTGGATGGAAACTATCAAAATATTTTATTTGCATGTACAAATATGCCACAACAAAGCCCATTATTCTGTATAACTAACATGCGTGAATAAAAAGAAAGTTTATTTAGCACATGCAATTACGTAAAGAACATAATACTTGATAATGACAAAAAAAATGTAGTTACTGGTTTTAAAAACATGTGATACAGGTCAGAGCAAAATTAAATATTATATTTTAAAGTTTAAAAAAACCTCTAAACTATGTGACTTGTCCCTTAACTTACTAAATTGATTTGTTTCTGTTCTCAGAAAATGACTGTCCCAGTCATTCTCTGTCAGAGGATTAATAGAATATAATTAATATTCAAAGTATGTGCATTTTTTTAAAAAAATCTGTTTACTTGAAGGATTGTTATGCCATTTGCTTTAAGTTGATTTTTCATTTCTATCAAATTTATCAAAGTTTATATACATGTACATAGATTCAGATAGATAAATATAACATCTTCTATTTTTCTCAAGAAAAGTATAATATCAAACACTGGATTGGATTGTCCTGATGTTGTCTTACTGCTAAATCAGCACCATCACCTTAAATTCAGTGTATTTCACTATATATTTTTGGAAAGAGTTGAGTCACAGCTGTTTAATCTAAATGTTTTCTCAGGATATTAAAGAAAAATGTTATTTTAAAATTAAAATGAGTTTTAAATACTTCCATTAAAACCACTGCTATATCAGAGTTTCCTGAATTTGAAGGGTCATGATAGATTATGCCCTCTTTACTATGGAAGGAGTAAAAACTTAAGATGTTTTGGCATGTCAACTCTGTGTACATAACAGTTCAAGCATTCCTAACGCTGATCTAGCACAACCCATTTGCTTTTCTTTATTACTTATTACTAGTTGGATTTTTATAATCTCTGTCATTTATCTATCAATTATACTTTTATTTTATGACCTTCATTGTGTCAAATAGAAGCAGGAACGATATTATAATTAAAGCATGCCAAAGTATGTTAAATGGTTTCTGTGAAGAACATTCCTACCAAACCCAAAGAAGACTAACACTGTGTTAGAATTCTCTCAGTTCTGCAAACATGTCCCTTCCCTTCCATGGGAACCTGTGCTGCCCTTCTCCTGGCATCGTTTTTTTTTTTTTTTTTTTAACTTTATACTTTTTTCATTTGTTTAAATTAGATATACATGACAGTAGAATGCATTTGTGTACTTTGATATATCACACATTTATAAATGGGGTATAATTTCTCATTTTTCTGATCGTACATATTGCATAATCACATTGGTCATGCAGTCATATATGTACATAAGGTAATGATGTCTGTATCATTCTATTATCCTTCCTATTCCCCTATTTCCTCTTCTCCCTTCACTCCCCTCTACCTAATCTAAAGTAATTCTATTCTTCCCTAGCACCCCCCACCACACCCTTATTGTGAATTAGCATCTACATATTAGAGAAAAACTTGGCCTTTGATTTTTTTTTTTTTTTACCAACACTTTGTTCAGCTGTTTCTCTTTGTTTTCACCTGAGGCGTGAGGTCAATCCAAGGTGTACACAATTACTGGAATTAGATTCATTCCAATCCATAACCAAAGCTTTTGAAATGCCAGAATATGAGCAATTGGTGTACCCTTCCTTATTAGATCAATTTCACATAGAGATTTTTTTTAGGTTATCTGCTGTTTGCTTCTTATTCTTATTTTATGAAGCAAGCAATATGTGAAATACTCTTCTAGAAGATGAGGCTAATGTGGCCCGTGGGAATATAGACAGCTGACGGAACAACTGTTCTTCCACATGTTCCATGCCAGGAAAAGCTTAAAACCACCAGTCATAAGCTTATACCATATATTATAGTTCAGGGAGCAACATCCTTTTGCAATCGTAAGGATTAAGAAAACAGTGCAGCCGTGATTCCTTTATAAATATTGACATAAGAATTTGGCATGGAACATTTAAATTATATCTACAACAAAACATTTGGTATGCATACCTAGAGTCTGAATGTAAATTGTAAATATAGTACAATTAAGTAATGTTTACAGACTTTACTGTGTAATTTAATAGGTCATAAATAAACTAAGGATTTAGTTAGAATCAGAATCGGTTCTTTGGACCAGGATATTGCTCATCTACAATAACAAAATAAAATGGTCTTTTTAGGTAAAGTTGAATGTGTTAATCTCTTTTTATCTTACTGGGTTTGTTTATTTATATTTAATATCATTTTAGAAATAGCTTTTGAATTAGTTGTGTTCCTATGGCAGCTGCCAGGCTTTCACTAAAATACCAATATAATTATCTACACTTGTAAGAAAATGTCAGTAATAGGAAAAATAAAGCCATCACAAATTCCTAGTGGTCTGCACATTGCATATTTAAATTGAATTTTGCATTTCTAATATCTCTTCAGCTATTACAAATGCTGAAGAAACCAAGAAATGCTGAAGAAACCAATATTCATTTGGTCAGTTTCCTATCATTTAACATAATTCTCTATAGTACATTTTCTGTTGCTTCATCTTACTATAGTTGCATAATTTAGAAGTGGGATTTTCTACCTTTTTCCCGGAAGAAAATATTGTTTGATGTAAAGTGCTGAGTAGAAAGAACGTAGGATTTGCACGGGAATATCTGGGCCTTGTTTGGACTGAATTACTTGCTAGCAGAGCAGTCATTTAATTATCTGTGAGAATGAGGATGATAAAAGTACTTCACACATTGATGAAACAGGCCAAGTGGGATGTTGTATAACAAAGTATTTGGCAGAATGCTAACTACAAATGAACATCATTAATTATTTGCTTTATTTCTTTTCTCTTGCCCATTAAGGGGGATTTTATAGTTTGCATTTGTGATTAACGAATGTGATATCTCTCCTGAGGGATCAAAAATTGGTTCTTATAGGAGGCAAAAAAAAAAAGAAACCTTCTTCTTTATAAATATACAACACAGATATAAATGCAGCACATGAAGATACAAGTGGTACAACTTTGATGTGAAAATTTTAGGAAAAGAGGCAATTAGGGAAGGAAAAACATCTCCCAGGGCTTCTTAGGGAGAATGCAAAAAAGTGTGTGTGTGGGGGGGGGGGGTTGATAAATACTGCCTGCCAAAGTTTGGATCTGAAATGTTCCTTAAAGGCCCATTTGTTAAAGACTGGATCCCCAGCCAGTGGGAGGTCCCCACTGGGAGGTGGTAGAACCTTTAAGAGGTGGGGCCTAGTTGGAGGAAGTGAGATCACTGCAGGTGTGCACTTGAAGGTAATTCTGGGACCCTGCCCCTTTTTCTTTCTCTCTCTCTTTGCTTCCTGGCCCCCCTGATCTGAGTGACTTTGTTGGATTACCCACTTCCTGCCTCACAACAGGCCCAAAACAATGGAGCCAAATGACCATGAACCGACACCTCTGAAACCAAGAATAAAAATAAACCTTTGCTTCTTATAAGTTGATCTCCTCAGAGATGCAAGATTCTTGGCAGAGCTTTCTGAGTTCTTCTATCCTGATCCTCCCTCCAGATCATTCTCTTTGTTTGTCTTCTGAAGACTAGGAATTCAGGATTTTGCCCATGCTGTGAACTTCATCCAAATACAGGAATCAAGAATTCCTGCACATTTAACTTTACTGGTTTCTTTATGTTACCATTTACCCCACCCTGTGCTTCAGCCTGGGGATAGAGGGTGGGATGGGTTTTGTGGAGTGTAATTCTCTTTTGGGAGAACATTCGGAAAGCTATTAGCCTTTCCAGGTGTTTCAGAAGTGTATTTTGAAGCTTAAAGAACAAGAACTTATTTCTGTATGTCAACGCTTTGTTGCAATAACACTGCCCTGAGGAAATACCTGCCTCATGATGTACTTTAATGGGGAAAGAGCCATCTATGAAATCAAAGTGTATGGGTATGCGGGACGTGGGCCATGTGGGTGGACACGATAGATTTCATTGAAAAATTATTTCCGATTTCTCTCTCATCATATCAACTCATCATGTCATCTTATTAACAACTTTATTGGGATATAATTTACTTACATAAAATTTACCCATTCTAAGTATACAATTAAAAAATTCTGGCACATTTATAGAGTTGTGCAAACTTAGCCACAATCCAGTTTTAGAACATTTCTATCACACTCCAAATAGTCTCAAAAGACTCTAATTAATCCTGCTTCCACCCCAGCCTGAGGCAAAGGCTGATCTGCTTTGTCTCTATGAACTTGCCTTTTCTCTCAGTTTTCCATATGAATGAAATCATATAATGCATAGTCTTTTGAATCTAACTATTTTGGCTCATGTTTTTCAGGTTCATTCATGTTGTTGACAGTACTTTATTCCCTTTTTTTTTCTTGCTTAACAGTATTTGTTCTGTGTACGTACCAACTTTGTTTGGTATATGAACTGGATATATCAATTTGATGAGTTGATGTATCTTTATTTCCAATTTTGGCTATGATGAATAAGATCCTATGAACCTTTATATACGAGTCTTTTCATGAATGTTTTTTTTTCCTTTCTTTTGGGAAGATTCCTAGTGAGGGATTTGCTGGTTCATATGGTAAATTTATTATGATCATTTTAAGAAAGTTCCAAAATGTTTTGCAAAGAAGCTGTACTATTTACATTCCTACTAGCATGCACTAGGGAGCCAATTTCTTCACATTCTTGTCAACACTTGATATTGTATGTCTTAATCGTTATTGTAGTGTGGATGTTGTCATATACAGTTGAGGTTTTGACTTGCATTTCCCTAATAAATAATGATATTGAACATCATTTATGTGTTTATTAGTAATTCATATGTCTTCTTTGCTGACCGAGTTATTCCATTTTTGTATTTGCACATTTTTTAGTTGATTTTTGTTTTATGATTTTTTTATATATTTGTGTACAAATCTTATTAGATATGTGGTTTTCAGGCATTTTCTCCCAGTCTGTAGCTTACCTTTTCAATTTCTTAGTGGTATCTTTGGAAGAAGAAAAGTTTTAAATTTCAGTGAAGTCCAGATTTCCAGGTTTTTTTTTTTTTAATGGCTTATGAATTTGTTTTCACCTCTAAGAACACTTTGCCTACCTTGATGCCTAACCCAAGGTCACAAAAAGTTTTCTCACACATTTTCTTTAAAAAGTATTTAGTTCTTATATTTAAGTTTATGATCAATTTTCTTTTACTGCACATCACTCCTTTATTATAATGATCTGGAAAAAGATTTAGAACATTTATACTCAAAATGAATGCTGGGTCCATTGATGTGGCCAAACAACTAGAACATGATTCAGAAATCAGACACAGTGAAAGACATACTTGGAAGTGACTAAGAGGCATTTTACCTGACACAGAAGAAGGCAGGGAAGGAATTCTAAAGTACATATCAAGATGAACTCCAACCCCAAGTTAGTGCTCTCAACTTGGAGTTCATCTTGCTATGTATACCATATTGGTGTGAGGAATGGCTTATTTTATGATGAACACACGTGGGACTATTTTAGCTGCCACTAGAAACCACAGGAGGACTTTTGTTCATATATATATGCAAATGCATATATGAACAAAATGCAACACATAAACTTAATTTCAAGATTAAATTTAATTCAGGATTGATCCCCACCTTTAGGGGCCAGTTCCTCCAAGGTCAGGAGAAAATAGGTTTTGTTTGTTTGTTTGTAAGTCAGCATGCAGGTTACTTTTTTCCTTTCACTGCAAAAATGAAATCCTGATTGACTTAGAAAAAGTAGAGGACTGACCCCTAGGAACACAATGAAGCCAGATTTAAAGTTAGGTAGTTAGTGTAGTTAGGTAAATTGGGTCTAATACCGAGTGAAATCTAAAATGGAGGCCATGCTGAGAATGACTCAGGGGAAAACAGGACAACTCATGGAATGTTTATGAAGTCCTGAAAAGGCCCTAGGCCAAAGTCCACCTCAAAGAAGTGTTAACCAACAGCCCCAACAGATTTGGAAATAGCCCATCCCAGAGAAGTGATAATCCCATCCCAAAAGGTGATAATTAGGCCCACCTGTGTCCTACCCCTTGGGCCTTCCAACCTACATTCCATCACCAAAACTATAAAAAGGGGAAACAACCGCACTTCCACGGATTCCACCTTCTGGGTCCCCTTCTTCCTCCGGGAGAAGTCTTTTCTTCTGTCCTTTAATAAATTTCTAATTTCTACTCTGACCTTGCCTCGGCGTGCTTCTTTGGTGTTATTCTTCAACATCGGGGAGCAAGAACTCGTCACTGGTCAACAGCGGTAACAACAAGTAGTCTCTCCCGCCCACTGGTCCAGCTTTACCATGGTTTCTCCCTGTTACCGACAAAGGAAGGTCATTAGAAAACTGAGGTGAGGATGTGGGGAAAAGGGCAAACTCTTACATTGCTGGTGGGACTGCAAATTTGTGCAACCAATATGAAAAGCAGTGTGAAGATTCCTTGGAAAACTGGGAATGGAACCACCATTTGACCCAGCTATCCCACTCCTTGGATTATACCCAAAGGACTTTAAAACAGCATAGTACAGGAACACAGCCCCATAAAGGTTTATAGCAGCACAATTCACAATAGCTAAATTGTGGAACCAACCTAGATGCCCTTCAATAGATGAAGGGATAAAGAAACTGTGGTTTATGTACACAATGGAATAGTACTCAGCATTAAAGGAGAATAAAATCATGGTGTTTGCAGGTAAATTTGCAGGAGTTGGAGAATATTGTGCTAAGTAAAGTAAGCCAGTCCCAAAAAACCAAAGGCCAAATGTTTTCTCTGATATGTGGATGCTGATCCATAATGGGCATGTGGGGGGAGCATGGGAGGAATGAAGGAACTTTAGATAGGGCAAAGGGGAGGGGGAGAGGGAGGAGGTATGGGGTTAGGAAAGATGATGGAAGGAGATAGACATCATTACCCTCAGTACATGTATGAAGATATTAATGGTGTGACTCTATGTTTTTTTAATTGGTTGTTCAAAACATTACAAAGCTCTCGACATATCATATTTCATATATTAGATTCAAGTGGACTCTACTTTATGAACAACCAGAGACATGAAAAACTCTACTTTATGAACAACCAGAGACATGAAAAATTGTGCTCTATATGTATACTGTGAAATGAAATACATTCTGCTGTCCTGTATAACAAATTAGTGTAAATAAATAAAAAGTGTAAAAAAAAAAAAAGAAAAAAATCACTAGCAAAACCTAAGTCAGTACTCTGAACTCTCTGAACTGTCCCTCACTTTGCCTGAGAACTCCTGCCTCAGAGGAGTTACTCTGAGTAGATTGTATGAAAAGAGTGGGTGCATGAGAAAAGAGCTAAAATGAACATGGGAGCCACTGGAGCCCATCTGCAGCTACAGCTCAAGATGCCTGCAGATGTAGTCAGTGTGGTGAATGGATGAGCTAAGAGTATGCATTCCTTGGAACAGTAGTCAGCCTGCTCACATCCACTGATTTGCCTTGCACTGGGCAGGCACAGCTTCCATGGCTTTATGTGCATCATTCCCTAGGAAGTGATAGGGCTAGCTTTTCTTCAGGTTCTCATTCAGTGCATAGACAATGGGAATACTAGTTGGTAGGTTCTGCTCTAAGGTAGCCTCTTCGTAGATCCTCCGGGTGCTCAGATCCTCCGGGTGCTCGAGGATCCCTCCAAAGGGTGTTGCCAGAACTACCTTTGATCTGCAGAACTATTTCTTTATTTCAGAAGGGCAGTGCTCTGGCCATAGTGTCCTTCAGACTCTCACAGGAGAGTAGTCAAGAGCTGTGAGGTCTGCATACCTGAGTACCTGTGATCTTGTTGTGGGAAACAGAGTGGCTGAGATGCAGGAAGCAGCACTTGGAGAGGAGAACTCCAAACTTTATTTTATGGCAGCGGGCCTAAAGGGAATCAGATTCCAAATTCTGTCTGAGTGCCCATCACCAGTTTTTCACAACATTTATAGGCTATCTAGTGTCATAAATGTTCTAACCTAAATCATACATAGTTGTGCACAGGGTTTTAAGCAAGGAAGCTAAGAAAGAGTGTGAGAAAGGGAAGAACTGGCTTTTGCAAACCCTTCAGTGGATCTCTAGCCTTGGACCTAGAGCTTCCACAGGGGCATTTACACTTCAAAGGAAAGTAGTTAAATCATAAAGCAATCATTTACAATCCAAAAGGTAGGAGAGGGATTTGCTAATCAAGTTCCCTAGAAGACCCCATTTACAATCCAAAAGGTAGGAGTGGGATTTGCTAATCAAGTTCCCTGGAAGACAACAGACTAGAAAGGAGAGGAGAACTCTCCCTTTTACAGGCACTGTGTTTCTTACTTTGTTTTGCCTCCAAGTATGGGTTAGTGACCCATTATAATCTTACTGATGTTGCTATAGAAAGGATGGACAGGCTCTGTTTTATCAGCTATTTCGCTGCTGTGGCTAAAGGATATGACCAGAACAATTTTAGGAGAGAAAAAGTTTATTTGAGGGCTCGCGGTTTCAGAGGTCTTAGTCCATAGAATGTCAGCTCCATTCCTCAGGGCTTGAAGTGAGGCTGGACATCATGGTGGAAGAGTTTGGGGGCAGAAACAGCTTACATTGGGTTCAAGAAGCAAAGAGAGAGAGATTCGAGACTCCACTCTCCAGATACAAATATACTTACCCAAAAGCCACACCCCAATTCCCACTGCCTCCAGCCACACCCTATCCCTTCAATTAATCCCATCATGGATTAATTAACTGATGGGGTTAAGACTCTTACAACCCAAACATTTCTCCTGTGAACCTTCTTGCCTTGTCTCACACGTGAGTTTTGGGGGATACCTCACATCTAAACCATAACAGGCTCCTTCCTATAAGGGGTTATCACTAAATCGCCTTCAAACCTTCAGCTGGGCCTCATCATGTGTGGCAGTATTCTTTGCCTTGAGGCTAGTCAGACACTCAGAGTCACTCAGTGAGTCCCGAGGTGTCAAATTTTCACTATGGTTACCCATATCTGGTCAGTGACATCCAGCATTGTCCAGAAGGTATTGACTGCTCTCTTGAGCTCTGAGGTGCAGCATATATCAAAGTCACAGCTAGCTTCCCCAGTGCCTGACCTCTGTGCTTGGCCTCCTCATGCCCCACCTGACTCAGGAAAATGTCCTCCAGCTGCCAATGAGGTAGTTCTCCAGGTTCTAGGTGTATGTACCAGTTACTCATAGTCTGCTGCTATTATACCAGCTGGGACTCTGAGGTTATGGAAATGTCCACCCCAGCCTTGCCTGTGGGCTTTCTCCCCACAACCCCTGTATTCATTTTAATTTAATTTTTGCTTATTATATAAGTTCTATTTATGGTTTTGTTTTTTGTTTATTTTGTAGGAAAATATGTTTTTTTTAAATTTTTAATTTTTTTCCCATTTAAGTGACATGACTCCCTTGTGGAAAGCCAATTGACCAAAATTATAATGATGAATTCCATTAGTCTATCTACCTCTAACTAGGTCAATATTACTATCTCTTATTATTATAGTGTGTTAATATTTGAAATCATGTCATTTAAGTTCTCTAACTTCATTCTTCTTTTACAAAATTGTCTTGATTCTTTGTGTTTATTGCATTTTGAAATCAGCTTGTTAACTACTACAAAAAAAAAGTACTGGGATTTTGATAGGGGTTGTCTGAATCTGTAGGACAATTTAGGGGGAAGTGCAAATTGAAATCTTATTGAGTCTATTGACTCAACCAATCCATGAACATTGAATTACTTTCTAATTATTTCAACTCCCCCCCACTTTGGGATTAAACCCAGGACCTCACATATGCTAGGCAAGGGCTCTACCACCGAGCTATACCTGCAGCCCTATTTCTACTTTTCCCCCCTCCCTCCCTCCCTTCCTTCCTCCTTCCCTTCCTTCCTTCCTTCCTTTCTTCCTTCTATTCTTTCTTTCTGTTTTGGCTGTACTAGGAATTGAACCCAGGGGTACCTTTACCATTTAGCTACACCCTGAGCTCTTTTTCTATTTTATTTTGAGATAGGGTATCACTAAATTGCTGGCCTCTAACTTGCCATCTTCTTGCCTCAGCCTTCCGAGTTGCTAAAATTATAGGTGTGCCTCACTGCATCCAAGGCCCAGTTCAACCTTTTAAAATTTCTTTCAATAATGTCTTATGGTTCTCAGTTTACAAATCTTGAAGTTTTTGTTAAATTTGTTAGTAGATATTTTATTCTTTCTTTTTGATATTTTGTACAGTTATTTTCTTATTCTCATTTTTATATTAGTCATTGATGATATTAATTTGGATAACTCAAGCCTCCTTTGACTAACTCTCCAGAACTTCCTATTAAAACTCTGCCCATACAGAAGGATAGGCTCAGACTAGTGGGGGTGCTGGCCCTCACTCTTTCCTCTCCATCAAGATCATTACTCTGTCAACACCTGGTATCAAGGGAGCCTATGCTGGTGGCATCAGAAAAGCTACATACTTGTTCTTGACAGTTTGGGTCAACTTTGTAGTTGGTTTGCTGTCTGAAAATTATAGACAATGTATTTTTGAATTTTTTATGTTAGAAAGTTATTTTACATTATTTCATTTTATTTTTAATATTATATTTTCTCTAAATTATGTTTGATTTTTAAAGTGTTGGCTATGTTATTGACAACTTTTTTCACATTCTTTATTTGTTGGGAACTCTGTATCTGAACTACATGGTCACGCATTTTATTATTATATTAAATAAAATCATTGCAAATATATATTTTTTTCACAGCTGTATTCACAGATGTATTTACCATAGTTGAAGTAGAAAAGTAACTGATGAATAATCAAAAGTAACCACATGCTAGAGTCATTCATTGCAAATTAGGTGAGGTCATTATTAATATGACTTGGATAATGCTGCCATTCTTAAATGGTTTATTTCTCTTTCTAAAGTTTCAAATTTGTTATTGCACTTAAATGTTTAAAAAACTGTCATAACTTCAATATTTATTCTAAAACTGAGGATTTCCAGGTTCTTAACTGTGTAATTGATTCATTATTATGACTGTCCTCCAAAATCCATGTACATGGATACAGATACTAAGCCAGAACTATTTATACAAGTTTTATTTTACTTCACTATTTTTATTCATTAAGATTAATTAATTGTATATAATCTTTGGGCCAAATTTTAAATTCTGAAGATCATAATAAATAAAATAATCTACTTTATTCTTGACTAAATTGCAAGCCCTTTGCAGATACCACATTCTTTTAATAATAATACAATTATTAATACCCTTCACAGTATATTATATATAGTACATTGAATGTAAAATATGTATATTCCCTCAACCTTGGAATGGGTTAAGCCACTTTCCCAACAAGAGAGATTAGAAAAAAAGGTGAGAGTGCCTAGATATATTCCACATCTAATCAACATATATTTATTCAAAGCTTACATTGTGCCATGAACTATGGTAGATTCCGGGACAGGTGAATATCACAGCCATTATTCATTTACTCAGAGAAAATTTCATAGGGAAATAATCAGCAAATAATTAATAAGTGATCACAAGCCACTTAAAAACAGTGATTAGCAGGGTGAAGCAACCAAAAAATACACAAAAATTTAATTTGATAGGATGATCTAGAGAAAATATTTTTACTTTTTCTTTGCAGTTTTAGTATTTTACTGCTTTATTATTTAAAACTTTTATTTGTGAGAAAAAATAGCAAAAATAAGAGTACACAAAGAACACCTGTACACATTTTCTCAGATATGCAAAATGCAAATATTTTACATAATTTCCATGGTCATTTGGTCCCTTAATTTGTTTATTTCTACCTAGCTATCTATCTTGTATATAATTTTTTTAAAAAGTATTTAAGAATGCATTCACTATGGACCATTAGCCTTGAATAGTTTAGTATGGATTTCCCAAGAAAACAATAAGTTTTTATATAGCCACAGGACAATTATCAACTTGAATAACATTCATATTGATGGAATCTTTTTATCTAAACTATCACTCATTTCTTGTTGTTAATTTAACTAATAATGTCTTATACCGCAACTCCCCCCGCCCCATTTTTCAGTACAGGATTCAACCTATGCTCAGGTATTACATTTAGTTGTCATGTCTCTTAGACTTGCTTTAAACTGGAACATTTCCATGGAAGGCGGTCCCATCCCTCTCGTTTCTTCTTTCTTCTTATAGAACATCTCTTTGAGCTTGACATGCTCTTCATGATTAGGTTCAGGTTATGCATTCTCTATGTTTTTTATGGCTCTCTCCTCTGGCAGCACATAACACATTCCTGTCCCTCATTGGTGATTTCATTTGCATCACTTGGTGGAGATGTTGAACGATTTCTGTACTTTGTAGTTAGTGCTTTTCCTCCTTGGAACTGCTAAGCAATCCACAGGGAGACAATTTAAGACCAGGCAACTATTCTTCTCCTTAGCAAAATATTCCTCTGGATTTAGCATCCACTGACATTTCTGTCTTGGTTCATTCTATACTGAGATAGTTGCAAAATAAAGATTTCCCCTCCAGTGCTCTCTCCTTT
Source organism: Ictidomys tridecemlineatus (assembly GCF_052094955.1). Taxonomy (NCBI): domain Eukaryota; kingdom Metazoa; phylum Chordata; class Mammalia; order Rodentia; family Sciuridae; genus Ictidomys; species Ictidomys tridecemlineatus. Next base: position 29,637,922 of record NC_135483.1, read on the forward strand.
TGTCAATACCCTGCCTCAGCGGGAAGTCAGCCATTTGTTTCTCCAAAAACACTGGTTAGTAGCTTTTATGTACACTAGAAACTACTAGTTATAGGAAACATGGGCAGTTTGATTCTAAAATCAACATTTAAAATAAAAAAAAATAAATGTAAGAAAATATGTGCCCTGAAAATCTCTTGGGAATACCAATATATCTTCCAAGATTAACAAAATATAGGAGAGTAGAGAGAAAAGGACCAAGTGAAAACTTTGTTTAAAAATTGAACCATTTGCAGCAGCATGGAAAGGCACTAGACTCAAAAAGCATAGTTCATTAGCAGGAAAGGCCTAAGCAACAGCAGAATAAAACAGACATTATTATGGCTGTATGTACATAGGTGACTGTATGACCAATGTGATTCTGCAACCTGTACAATCAGAAAAATGAGAAATTATACCCCATTTGATTCAAATGTATGAATTGTCAAGATCATTGTACTGTCATGTGTAACTAATAAAAAAACTAAAAAAAGTGCAATGATCAAGATTCATTTATCAATTCATAGATAATTTCTATGGTGGCACAATATTGGACTTTTCCCTCCACTAAGCAAAATTCACTTACAGAATTAATGGCAAAAATTAAATGTTAAAAAGAAGAAATAGCAGATGAGTAACAGATGAAGAAGGATTTATAAAGCATAAAAGCAAAAGAAAAGCACTCAAATAATACTTATAGCTATTAATTTCTGTACATACATGTGTCTTTAAGTCATTTTCCAAAAGCATATCATTTCATAAAATTTGGAATGAAGGATTCCAGTAAAAAGGGAGAAAAGAATTCATGAATGTCACAAATCTGTCCTCAGGCTTGCACTTTCTGCACATTCATCTTGCCCACTGTCCCTTTTGCTCATTTTATCCTTAATACCTATATAAAACAATGCCCAGCATATGGTAAGACTGGGCTAAGTGAGATGGAATAAATGATTCGTGAACATCGTTCTAAGCCCCTCCGACTTCAGGCCCAGCATGTTTTCCACTCTCTGATGCCTGACATCTGAAGCCAACCTCATTTGCATCCATGCCCTGATGCTGGCTGGTATGAATACCGGTAACGGTAAATATACATCATTCCTTTGAGCCTCCTTTGCTTGCCTGATTCACATCCTCTAATGGATTGAAGGCTGAGGTAGCTGGAGAACCTTCTCAGTATTTCAAGGAAAATGTGATTTTAAGCCTTTTCAATATTCTGAACATCTTGTGTTGTCACACCTTTGAGTGACTGTAGATTGGAGGAAGAAAAAAAAATTGAAAATTACTTTGGAATCTTGGGAGCATGAGTGGTAATGATTTCCATTTTTTAATAGCCACAAGTAATGATAATAAAGAAAAAATATATATAAGGCTGTCAGCTTGGACCCTCTGAAATACATTGAACAATTCCATATTAGTAATGGCTCTTAGAAAAAAATGTTCATTTGAAGACAATCTGATAAAACATTTCATGATTTTTTCTATGTTTGAGTAGAAGAATTAGTCATATCGATCACCATTTATTTAAACAATATTTTGTCAGACTTAGCCTGAGAAATTTTACCTAATCTTATTTTGTTTTTTACACATTGCAATATCTGGTTGTATTACTCACTTTTGGGGGAAACTATGGCACTGTGGGACATGTACATGGGTAGAATTCAGCTTCCCCATTATAGAAGCTGAATGTCAATAATGTAAAAATATTATCACCAGTATTATATTGTTTAATTTTCGCAATAAAACCATCAGAGAGGCACTGTTGTGCCCCTTTAACAGATGAGAAACAGGACCACCAAAAGCTCAGGTTTCTTTTCTAGGGAACACACTTGTTAAATGGCCAGAACTCATTTTAGATGTGGCCTACTCTTGATTTCTCACGACCAGAAAAAATGTCCCATGTGGTTATTAATTTAGGCTAAGAGTCTAAAAACATATTTATTAAATATACATAATTCTTTTAGATGTATAGAAATCCACACCCACAGTATTCTGTGCGATTTTTATTGACTCTGTAAATTACACACACACCCCCCAGCTCTGACTAGGGAAGAGAGAAGAAAAGAGATGTACTGTGTATAAAACAACCAGGTTTCTAAGTAGATATTTTATAACATGGTTACATGATATTGCTAAAATACAGACTCATGAATTATAAAATGTTGACTTTATGATAACTTTATGCTAACTCAGATCTTTTTGCTCCCTGTTTCAAACCTGAAATGGCCTCTGTGATAGGCAGAATAATCTCTCCCTGCCCCCACCCATAAAATCCTAAGTCCTTTGTCTTACCTCCAAGGCCCTTCAAGACTTGCCCTTGCCCAACTCAAATCTGAAATTTTAAGTAAAACACCTAAGGAAAGATAACTCCATACTTTATCTAATCCACTCCCCAGGAACACTAAACTGCTTAGAACTGTCACATTAGTTTTGCCTTTCTCTGCCCCGGCTGCACCTTCTTTCCTGTGTGATGGTTTTCTCTCCCATTTCACCTCTTACCTCAACCCCATGCCCTCACAGCACAGCCACGCTAATCACTGCTCAAACTCAGCTCAGCTTTCATTCCTGCAGAAATCCTCCCAATATCATCCCTATTTCCACTTGCAGCATCTCTCCCTCCTGTCCTATTAATTCCACCTTGACCTCAATTTATCTCTGTGGTAATGGCTATCACACTACATGGGACTATTTATACTTTCTTGGCTCCTGGATGAACAGTGAGCTCCACAAAAGCAGGGACTGAGTGAGTTTATGGGTTTTCCCCCTAGGTGCTAACACGATGCTACCTGCACATAGTCAATGCTCATGAAAAATTTGCTAAATGTGTGTGCTCAAGAAGTTTGCTTTCAAAAGGTAACTGGTTTGTATATAAAAGAAGGAAGGCCTTTTTGAAACTGGTTCTGAGAAAAGCAGCCAATAGTAAATGATTTGACTGATGGCCTCTAGAGATACTTCTTCTTTCCTAGCACAATGTTTATTCTCTGGATAGATAAAGATTTGAACTTTTATAATAAAGGTATAAAATACCAAATCATAAAGTGATCCACATCCTGTAGCTCTTTATATCTGAAATATGAATAGATTACTACTAATATATTCATACATTTACAATATATACAAGAAACTACAGGGCACATCTCACACAGCACTTTAAGTTATATTGTGTACATATATAAATATGTAACCACAAATCCCATCAATATGCATAACTATAATGCACCCATAAGAAATGTGTGTGTGTGTGTGGGGGGGATTTATTTTTATTTTAAGTGTCTGGGTAAAGCATGGACCATTCCAAGATAGAGCCCTTGTGCTATCACAGTCTTTGAGATGACATCTTAAATAGGCTGAGAAGTTAAGGAACAGCTAAGCAAGCTAAAATCAAGGAAAGGGGATTCCATGTGCGAGAAGAACCAGGACCTGCTAGTGAAGACTTATCATTCTCATGCTTGTTTCTCCAGAAAAGCCAGGAGTAGAAGAAACCACATAGACATTTTTAAAATAGTTTTCTGTTTGGATGATTTAAATTAAATTATATTACACCCACAGTGTCAGCTGGTAAGAGCAATTATATTAAACAGATGGACCTTGGAATGGGGGACAATGTATTTATCAGCTTTGCTTATCTGTGTCTGAACTGGGTCCTCCAATGTTTGAAAAGCTTTGATGCCTCCACATGATGTTTGCCAAAGTGGGGTCTATAATGAGCAGCCAAATTCTCCGTATTTCAGGCACTTTCTTTTAAACTCCTTTTGAAGGAGACTGTCAAGTGCTGCATGTTGTTTGTCAGTTAACACTTGGGGAGTGAAATTCACAAAGGGCACTTTATGTACCTTCACAACAAGGATATCTTTGCCAACACTTCAGAGCTATTTTAAGTTTTGGAGTTGTAAGTATCTCACTCTTCTTGGAGATGATAGTAGCTGACCCAGGACGCTTGGGTTGTAAGTGACTTTGCACTTTCAAGACTTATTGGCACTCTCAGGGAATTCAGTTACATTCTATGTCCAAAGAATGGGTCTTTTATTCATGTGTCGTCCTTCATCTAAAAAGCTTCACTATAATGATGACAATAATGAAATAAACGGTGATAAATATCACTCATTGCTTGCTTACCAATTACGCAACATTTTAATAATTTAGCCACATAGCCTTGTTGAATACAGGCTAGAACCTAGAGAGAGATAATATGATTTGTTCTGTTTACAGATGAGAAAATTGAGACTCAGAAAGTTTAAGTAAAATGCCAAAGCAAACAACTCCAATAGTGAAATTGAATTTGCATCATGATTGCATGACTTCAGAGCCCTTAATTTATCTTTCCTTATTCTTTAAAGATCAATGCCATCAAAGGAGGGAGAAAGTGTGTGGGGGGCAAGGAGGGGGCAGAGGTGGGAGAGATCATAGGAAAAGTATTTAGGTGCCAATTAAGTCCTTTCTATTTCACTATTGCCTGGGGGGTGTATTGTGTGTGTTTTGTGTATGTGCACATGGGTGCGTTATGTGTATGTATGTGTGTTTTCCCATTTTCCAATTTTCTTGTGTGCTCCAAAAGTTTGTTGTGAGTACTGGTAATCTTCTGTGATTTATTCCAGGATCTTGAGAGGCTTACATTTCTCTGCCACTTTTGTAATTTTGATGGTGATATTTGAAAGTCTCAGTTCCCGCAGATCAGAGCTGGGAACGCAATAGTTCTTTACCCCTCTCATTACAAGCTGACCACAGACTCACTTTGTACATTGGTGCTTTTGAGAATAATGGAAAAAAAAATAAAGAAAAACCAAGAATAAAGGCAGGGATCTGAAGACTGGGAAAATAAGCATCAAGCTCATTTTGGAGACAATGGTGGATCAGCCCAACTCGACAATGCCTACACATTTCACTCTGCCTTTCATTCATCATAGTGGTTAATTTCTCTCTTCATTTGCTAAACAGATGAGTAGCAAGGAAGACAATAGAATTAAAGCCCAACAAAGATGCCTCTTTGTCCCAAATCCTCAATGTCCCTTTCAGAATAAAGACATTTAATGATGGGAGGTCCATTCTGATTATCTGGAGCCAAAGCATTTCTACCTCAGTGGGCATTGCTTTCAGCAAGAGAAGGAAATGCTTGTAAAAAGGGGTAAAGACTCAGTTAACTGACAGCTTTGAAGAGAATTAACCTGCCAGAGGAAAAGGTGGACACTTTGCAGACTTCATCTTTTCTGGGCAGAGCTGCGTTATGAAGTGCTAGCCTGGCACTTTCTTGCCTTCTTTGAAAGACAAATGTTTTGTGTCTTTAGAGCTTAACTTCATATCTACAGACACACGCGTTCTCTCCCACACCTGACCCCGTCTCTCCCTGGATCTGTGCATCCTTGTGATTTCGCTGCAGAACTGTTATTCTTCTCTCTTGGCTTTAGCTTTCACATTAGCTACCTAATTTATCTTCCTTCTACAGATATTTTTCCTTCCTTCTATAGATTCTATTTTAGGATATTTTGATTCTCAAAAGCTTTAATAGTATATCTAAGTCTAAATCATAATGTGCTTTCTAGCTTAACCTTCCAAATGTTCTATGATTTGACCCTATTGGACCTATGCAAGTATTTCCTGTCTGCTCCCCTACCATAAATCCTCCCCCTACTTTTTTTTTTTCAGTTCCCTTCACTAATACCAAGTTAAAACTTTAGTTCCCTGAAATAGAGTGTAAGTTCCTTAAGGTCAGGATTATTGTTCCATTTTATTTCCATATTTTCAGCACCTACATCCCAGGAATGGCCAGCATCCTCCTAGGAGGGGCCAGATAAATACATAATAAATTAATTGAATGCACAAATGGCCCTTTCCCACATTTCTTTGACTCTGTACCTTTACTTATTTCTTTTCTCTCTATAAATAAATCTTTAGCTTTTATTTAGAACCTATTAACAAACCAACTATCTCATTAAGCAATATCAGATAAACTGGGATAAATTCCATCTGTGAGGTCAACTGATCTTCATATTCTAACAATTCTTCATTACAACTTCTTTTATCACTCATATTTCACTTATAACTTTAGATGTAATAATTTATTTTGACAGAACCTTGGGCAGAGTGCACATTCAAATACTTTTTCTCTCCTCCTCATGGCCTCAGACTCATGACCCTAAGATATTGCTCTGCCGAGAGAAGACTCAAAAAAATCAGTTGCTTAAGAATTTTTTATTTTAATGTCACTATTCCATTAAAAGTCTTTGCAGTCAAAGATGTGTTTTTTACTGCTCTTATATCTCAGCTTTGTTTCACTGATAGTTGCCAAATTATTGAATATATTGGCAATGGACTGGTCTTCAGAATTTTTTTGCTAAGTAAAAAAATTATTTATACCTCAACCCACAGAATACACAAAGCCAGGAGTCCTCTAATGGTAAACCATGGACTTTGGGAGATAATGCTGTGTCAATGCAGGTCCATAGCAACCTATGTACCAATCTGGTGAGAGATTTTGATAACAAGAAGGTTATGCATGTATGTGACCAAGAGTAGGGGAAGTCTCTGAATCTTGTGGCCAATTTATCTGTAAACTTAAAAGTGCTCTAAAATTCAGTGTATTTAAAACAAAAACAGAATTTATATACTTTTATACTTTTCTGCCAAGTAATTTTGACACACACACACACACACACACACACACACACACACACACACACTTATCCTTGTCACAAAGGCTAACATTTTTAATGCTTATGTACATGCCAGCCATTATCCTGACCATGTATATTGTATGACAACTAGATCCCCACTTTAAGAGAAAGCTTGGGGACGTTTCATAACTTGCATGTGTCAGCAGTTATTAATGGATGGGTCTGGACTCTGGTGGTCTGAAGGAGCTCAGCATCTTCAGTGCAAGCCTGATTTCAGCTAGCTGTGGAAGAAGTTGTCTGGGATTCTGTGCCTCTGCAGTGACCTCTAATAACAAAAATCTTCCTTCCAACATCAAGCAGACAGGAGTGGAGGATGAGCAGGTGGTAAAATGTATTTTTGCTTTTGTTTTAAATTTCCTAGATACATATTTCAAGCAATATAACAAAACATCATTAATATTTACCTGGCTGAGCTTAATCTCATATTATTATATATTTCCAAAGTATTAACAAATTGATGTGGCAGCACCATACCAATCTTTATCAGTCATGTTCTTTTTTCTGGGTTTCTGTTTCTTTCATATTTATAACTTTAATTTTAATTTTTTTTTACCAGTTATAAGTATGACATCTTAGGAGCACTTAAAAAAAGAGAGAGAAACCAAGAATAAATGAGTTGGAGATCAGTTTCCAGCATTGAAGAAAAGCAGGCACATTTGTCTAATCAAGTAGATGCCTTCTAAGTCATAGCTATGACTCCTCACTTGGTTCTTGTCCTCCAGGGCATACTTCTCTGGGGAAGAATATGTTTTCTGCAGATTCCTCACCCTTTGTTCCTACCACACAAGGTAATAATCTGTGCAGAAGAATCTTGGCATTTGCCATGAACTCTTTTCAAGATGCATTGATTATAATCAATTGAAGATTTCTGAAAATAGGATACAGCCTTTAATGAATAGAGGTCTAGTTTTATGGTCTGGAAAGTAAATTATAGCAAGAACTTTAGCATTACATTGCCAAAAAGAAACTGTAGAGAAGTCTGACCTTGCATGAGTTCTCCTTTCTTCTCTATTTTTCATAACTGCTCCACAGGGGGCCATAATTATGTTTATTCATGCCAATGATATTTAATTACCCCTGAATTTGAAGATGGAAGTCTTTCCATACAATCTTTCATAGTAGATTTCTCCAACAGTACAGATTGCTATCAAGTGGGAAAGGATTTAGTAGGTCTCTGCAAGCTCAGAGAAACTTATGTACAGGAACCTGCTTGTTCTGTTTGTCATTAATGAATAAGTAACATGCTTCCTAAAACACCATAAAAGAGGTTTTATTTAGATTTTTTTCCAAGATAAAGAACTTAGAGATTAAACATACTGAGATGTTTCTAGCTCGAGGGTTGAAAAAAAAAATCTATCAATCAATCCATTGATCTCTATCTATTATCTATCTATTATCTATTGTCTAAGTTGAGTCATTGTGTTACCCAAGTGCTATTCAGTCTTCAAATCTAAATGTTAACAGAAATGATAAATAGATTCAAACATCTTCTTGAAGTACAGGGACTTGACAACCAGTTGGAATAAAGACTGAACTTATTGTTTAATTTAAAATTAATCTAAATTCTCCATCTTTTAAATGTTTAGTATTTTTAGTAGTTTCCATACATTCCAGAAGTTAAAAAACAAAAACTCAAAAATCAAAACAGAGCTCAAATTCTATTTATGGTTCTTCTCACTCATCCAGAGCCAGAAAAGATTGAAAGCATCACTAAGTCCTATTTTCTTAAGAAAATTCCTAGAGAATTATAAATATTTAGCTAAACATAGAAATGCTCATTTGGATGTTTGAAATATACTCTTATTTGTCGACATAGAAACCAAATATAGTTTTGGGTGGTCTTATTTTAGAAGTCAGCCACACACTAATAAGCATCTGTGCAAAATTTGCCATTTCTGTACTAATTTATTCTTTAGTTTATTATTATACATATTCAACACCTGCTACATGGTAAGCATTGTGATTCTTTCTGGGTATTGAATATTGAAAAAACAAACACACACATGTGATTCCTCTTGGACTTATAGCCCATTGAAGAAAACAGACATTAAACAAAAGCAAAAAAAAAAAAAAAAAAAAGAAGGAAAAAGAAAGAAAGAAAGAAAAAGAAATGCAACTATAAAAGGATAGAAAATAAAAGAGCAAGATAAATATAAACACTTTCCATCAAATACAGGTAGATTTAGAAAGATTTTTTTCCTTCTATTCCTTCTATGAGAAAACAAAGATATTTGTTACCTTGTATGAACATTTTGTTATCTGGCCCCACAGCATTACAAATCATAACCCACTATTTTCCTGGCACCTTTATTCTCTCCATAAGCTTCCCAGAATGTTTTTGGCATTGACCTTTGCCACTTTCTCACATGATCAAGGGAATTTCCACTCGATGATAAGATGTACAAAGTCAAATCAATGTGAGCTTTTGACCAGTTAAGACAATGTCTCTCTGACCAGCTGCCCAATTTTCCCAGGGAGTGGTGCAGGCATCTCTGCAAGTTGTCCTCCTCTATTTACTTCTTTGTGATTCACTTTGTCACCTGCCACCATCTGCTTATTTCCCAGAGATTTTGCTTCCACCAGCTTTTCCCATTGGTCAGTTTTCCCCCCTCCTGTTTCTAAACATATATCTCAATGTCTGCCATGATCTTCACACTTTCCCCAGTCACCTTCCTCAGCTAAACCTGTCTACTTGGCAGACAAGTACTTTGGAACCCCGTATCTACTCTTTCTCATGCCGCTGACATTCTTTTTTTGGCATACAGATGTCAACAGGTAGGATCAAATGGAAAGAAGCATGAAAGGTTAATTCCCCAATATCAACATCAAGTATAGGAAATGTACTTGCAGAGTAAGAGCTAAGTAGAACTCCTCAAATAAACAATGATTTGTGACAACTAGTAAATGAGAGGATTTCTGTCATAAGGAAGACAAAGTTAGGTTGTTTGATGTCATGGGTCCCTGCATAGAGAGCACAGAAAGTTCTTATATAAGAACATGGAAGGCCAGTGTTACAGACTGTAAAGCTTTAGCCAAAGAATGAAGAGCTAGTGCCAGCATTCAAAGGGTTTTTTTTTTCCCAAACACAAATTATCATTCTTAATCAAATCCCTATTAAAACATGGCCAATATCAGTCTGTCGTTACCACACAAAAAAGAAAAATAAGAATTATATATGTATGCATATAGAAAACAGAATAGAATTGTAAATGACACTTTTAAGAAATCATATATTGAATCTTTGCTTCCAGAATGGAGGCTATGTAATGGATTTTACATCAGTGTATCTTTTTTAAAAGGTTGTAAAGTTGTAGGGGAGAAGGAGTTTCTTTTCTCACTTGTTGCTGGAAACCTCTACAATAAAAGATTAGATTAACAAAAGAAAAAACCGCAGGGATTTATGTAATAAAAGTTTTACTTTACACAAGAGCCTTCAGAAGTGGGGACCCCAAGAAACAGGTAAAATGGTATATTTTTATAGACAGTTGTGCAGAAGTATGACTAAAGGTCAAGAGAAAATGATCCCATGGTAATAAACTGGAAGGACTTAGCAAGACATTCTCAGAATTTTCTGTATTTTTTATCCCCATTCCTTTCCTCTGGGTACAGGGAGAACTCTCATGAAATGAGGATCTGGTAACATACTTTAGAGGAAGGTCAGCCCATGTCAGGAGAGAATAGCAGAAGAAAATCAGAGAGAACTTCTTGCCTCTGCTTTTCTCAGATTTCAAGGTATATTTTGGGGTATTATGTACCAAATTCTATCAAAGTGGTACATATGAGTTGTTAGCCAAAGTCAAAAACAAATGAAACTCTAGGTTCTTTTTTGATTTTTCCCCAAAATGGCTCCATTTAACATTGGCTATCTTTGTAGGCCACATTTTCAAAGAGCTTAATCTGCAGCAGAAAGGACTTCAATTAAATATGAAGATCTTTTCTTAATAAATGATTTATAAGAATGTATATACCTGTTTATACTCATCTTCAAAAAATTGAAGTGGGGCCGGGGCTGTAGCTCAGTGGTGGAGTGCTTGCCTCACATATAGGAAGCACTAGGTTTGATCCTCAGTACCACATAAATATAAATAAATAAAATAAAGGTATTGTGTCCATCTACAACTAAAAATATATTTTTAAAAATTGAAGTTGCTTATAAAAATACATGTAAGCCAAGAAGAAAAAACAAATAATTAATTAAAATATTAAAACAAAAACAAATATAAAGCTGAACCAGAGGTAAAACTAGTGCTTATAAAAATTATTGGATTGGAATTTTCTAGTAGCAAAGAACTCATGAAAATGAATCATCAGCAACCTACTCCATAGGTTTTAGTAGCTTAGGGAAACACAATTTCTGATACATTGACGCTGAAAGAATGTTTCCATAAACAACTCTAGAAGACATCATGTGGTAGAGTACATATTCAACAATATTAGCTGAGTTAAGAACCATGAACACTGTGGATGTGGTGGTTCATACCTGTAATCCCAGCTACTCAGGAGGCTGAGGAAGGAGTATCCAAGTTCAAAGCCAGTGTCAACAATTTACAAGACCTTGTCTCAAAATAAAAGTAAGGAGCTGGGATTGTGGCTCAGCAGTAGAACACTCGCCTAGCATATGGGAGGCGCTGGGTTTGATCCTCAGCATCACATAAAAATAAATAAATAAATAAAATAAAGGTATTGTGTCCAAGTACTATATATATATATATATATATATAATACATATATATATCTATATCTACTATATATATAAATACCTACTACATCCATTTTATATATAAAAAGTAAACTGGACTGAGGATGTGGCTCAATGGTAAAGCAGCCTTGGGATCAATTCCCAGTACCACCACCACCAAAAACAACAACAAAGAAAAACAAAACAAAGTTGTAGGAAACTTTACATCTTTTTGTTAGCATGCTATATTAGTTTCTTATATAGCAACATTGCTGTTGTAACAAATTACTGCAAACAATGTGTTTTTAGGAAAACACATTATCTAACAAATCTGGAGGTCAAAAGTCTGAAAAAGATCATAGGGTGATAAAATCAGGTGTCACCCGAGTTGTGATCCTTCTGGAGGCTCTAGGAAATAATCTATTTCTTGTGTTTGCCAGCTTCTAGAGTTGGCCTGCATTTCTTGATTACTGGTCTATCACTCTGACCTCTGCTTTGGCCTTCAGATCTCCTCTGACTAACCCTCCTGTTGGTATTTTATAAGGACTATTGTAGTTACATGGGGTCCACTGGGTGAGTAGGATAATTTCCCATTTCAGGTTCCCTTCTGTCACATATAAAGTAATGCATTCTGGGAATCAGGGTGTGGCCATCCTGTTCATCCTACCACACTTGCCTTATAATAGGACAGTTGGATGATGAAATGTCTGTAATATGCAGCTCTCTGAGTCTTTTGTCTAATATGAAAAAAAAAGTCAAAAGAATAAGATAAATTGTATGGGCCCTAGGCCAGTTTTAATTAATATATCTCAATATTAGTAGTGAGGAGCAAAGAACTTTAGGTTTTGCTTTCTAATAATACATGGAATATAGATATTCTGTGCTTCTGGTAAAGGGCAGATCCAACAATTTTGACTTGCACAGGAAATAGGTGCCATCTCCAATGCAAGTAAGCACTTTTAATTATGTCTTTAGTATAAGCTGATGATCATCCTTAAGGCAGAGCCTAGTCAGAGCTATTAATTTGGTTCTGCCTTGCTGGACACAGAAAAAAAAATGGGCAATGGAGACCCCAAATTTCTATATGAAAGAACATAGCAGATAACAGATATTGAAAAATACCTACTACATCCATTTAAGTTCTCAGAAAAATAATTTAATGATGCAACAATTTAATTGAGGACATTCTATGACTTTCTTTTTCTTTTTTCAAAATATGCTCCTTCGGTATGAAAATGAATTCATTTAAAGGTTTTTTTAAAAATCAAAATTTAGGAATGGTTGACCACAATGATGACTTGGGTAATTTCACCTAGATATGAAGCATTCATTTAGAAAATACCCAGATTGACTAAATTGAAGAAATGCCCATCTACCCTGTCAACGTTGATTAAAACACAATAAAAATCCTTTTCATTACCATGTAGGAAAATGTTAACATATTTTCTTTATGGTAAAGCACAACATGGTGAGTCCAACTAAATGATCTTGAATCTTTAATAAACAAGTAAAAATTCAGACCACTGGAGTTCTGTTGGCTTTAGATTTTATAAGAAATTAGGTGAATAATTTTAAAGAAAGTGCTTAATCTGAAATTAGCTTATTTTTTGCTGACTACACAAATACCTGACAAGTTGAATTCTAGTGTCCCCTTCTTATAGGTTCCATCCATCTTCAGAAGTAATTCATTTAAAGAACTGACAACCTTGACACCCAAGAAGGGTATCATTTGTTATAAGGAATAAATAAGTTGTCATTTATTAATAGGTAAGTTATCATAATAACTTTATTGTACTTCTAATTCCATGTTCCTTTTGAACACAGGGCAAACACAGTTGGTACATCATTAACTTAGTTTTAGAATGTTCAAAACTTGGTGTACTCCCCTCAACATTGAATCCTTTCTTAAATTTTCCTTTATTTAAATTATATGTAACTTTAAATTTTTTTTCTATGCAGAAAAGGGGAAATATATCTTGAGTTTTCTTATTTGGTTTTATAATCATTCCTTTGTTTTTATTCCCACAGTCCCTACATGAGTTCAGGTATCTATAGTCTCATAAACAGATTAAAGTAAAAATTTTATAATGGTTTTCTTGACTCATTTTCTTGAGATAGAATTCACAGACCATCATCAGATGTATCGTCATAAATCACCAGGGTCACCTTTTGCTCAGATACTTTCATTGACTTTACAGGGAATAAGACCTAATGCCTGTTTTGTGCTTAGTTTGATGATCTGACCCCAGCACACTCAACCCAGGATGCCTCTCAGAATTCCATGACCTTAATTTTCTGTACTTAGCTTGATCTCATTTTTTCTTTCATCATACAAGCCATTATTGGGAACCCACTCTATGTTAAACATTATGGAAGATTATTGGAGATAGTGATGAAAAATACAAACTTGGCCCTCACAGAGCCTATGATCTTTTAGGGAAGATACACCATTAGTTAATACAAAAGAACTGTTACCATGGGCAGTACAGAGAACTGTGTGTTCATGTAACAGGAAACCTAATAGGCTTTTGGGTTAAGAGCAGTATTCCCTTGGAAGTCACATCTAAGCTGAAATGGGAAGGGTCAGTAGGTATATAGATTTGGAAGGAGTGAGAGTGTGGAAGCAAATGGGAAATTCTGCATGAAACTCCTGGAAGCAAATAGAAAATGGAGTTAGAGCAAATGGAATTTGGGTTTATGGCCACAGTAGAAGTATAGGGAGAGAAGAGGCTTGGACTGGACAGGGGAGAAGGTAAAAGGTCTTACTTACCATAAAGTGAACCATGGGAATTTTCAATGGATAGATTCTCTTATTTTTGAATGATTACTCATGGACAACAATGGAGAGAAGATAGAAAACATGAACCCTTACGGCCAGATCAATGAGTCACATTAAAGAAGTTGATAGCTGGGATTAGGGTGATAGCGGGTGTGGAGACAGTGGGAACAGATGTTTTTATGGCATAGCTCAGCTGGACTTTATGATTGACTAGACATGGGGATATGAGGAGAAAGGAGGAGCCAGTGAGCATCCCTCACTCAGCCAATCAACATTACTTCTCCTCTTTTGGAGGCCTTCCTGTGAAAGGTTTACCCTCATGCCAGTACAAATTCAAATCCTGCTCATTCTTGAATAAGAGCAAGCTCACATCTTAATTATCTCAGATGCCTTCTTCTACTTCTCAAGTTCACAGTGATGCCTTTTCTCTGAACTCCCAGAGCATCTATTGTTTGTTTTCATCTTTTGGCATTTATACAAATACTATCTTAAGCCATTATTTATGTCATATATGTGCCAGATGATTGTAGGGTATTGTAGGATATGTTGATGATGTCTTTCTTTTATTTCTTTCAGTTCTTATGAAGTTTCTGGCACAATTCCATGTACCCAGTAGATGTACATTAAATACTTATGCAGAAATGGCTCCATGAGCAATGAGCGAATCACATTCAGATTTAACAACGAGCATAGGAAACTTCAGAAGTGGATAATGTCTTTCCACAATCCATTGCTATCGTTCTTCTCAAACTTATCATTCATCTTCTCAACTTTGTAAATTAACACCTAATGCTTATTACACTATCTACATTTTGCTTTTTCAACTTATTCCATTTATTATCATTCCTCAACTTTGTCTCTCATGTTTCATTGTAATTTCATATTCATTTTGAATCTCTTTTATTTAGCATATGTAGCTATCTCTTTGACCTTCTATTCACCCAATTTTTCTTTAACTCTGCCAAAGATCTACTTTGAATTGATGTCTTTTCCCGGTGAGATTTGAGCCCTGGAATCTATGTCTGCAGACAAGACTCAATTCTGTAATAGTTTCACAGAATCTGGGCAATCCAGGCTTGTTCCCATTGCCTCACTAAGCAATGTCAGAGGTGAGAGTTGAAAGTTGTGAACAGATGGTAATGAGGTAATGCTGCAGGGTGTAAGAATCACTGTAAACCAGAGCATGTCAGAGCACAAATGATTTCTTTTCCCAGGGGCTGGTTCTCAGCTCTGTGTCACAGAATTTAAATGTGTTTAGTCCCATTTCCCAACACAATTGGAGTATTTTCTGTACATGTGTGCTTTTATGTGTATGTAAGTGTTTTCCACACGTGGTCATAACCATTGATTCTGAGGAGTCATTTAAGAAAGTCACAGTATAGTTAAAACTAAGTTATCAAATTATAGTCACTGTCATTTCTGGACTAGTAGATCTAACGTAGTACTAGAATTAAGTCTGATAATGCAACTCTGAAAATACTGTATGAGTCACTTATATATTCCTACATATATAATATATTTCATATCATAATATTAAAACTGTACAAAGCCCAGTGCAGTGGCACAGTCCTATAATCCCAGCAGCTTGGGAGGCTGAGGCAAGATAGTTGTGAGTTCAAAGCCAGCCTCAGCCACTTAGCAAGGCCCTAAGCAATTTGGTGAGACACTGTCTGTAAATAAGATACAAAAAAGGGCTGGGGATGTGGCTCAGTGGTTAAGTGCCCCTGAGTTCAATAGTTGATATACATATATATTTGAAACCATGCAGATGTATTTAAATAGCATTTAACAATTGTCTCATTGCTGCTTTCCATCAATTTCTTCATATTGGAATTATTATGGAGTGATTCCTTACTATTTGCATGGATGTATCTTATTCATTGATGCTTTGGTGACATGAGTGTTATAAATACTGTGTGCTGCATACAGCCATGCACTCTATAACTATGTTCTGGTTAATATGATAAGGGGTTCCAAAACGTTATATCGCTTACTGACATTGTCGCCCTTTTGGTTTATGTGAGCACACCCTGTGATAGATGCAGAACTACAAAACCTCCTAAGGATGCATTCTCTGCTGTTAAGTGGTACATAATTGTATTAATTGTATTTTGAAGGGAGAGTAGGGAATCTCAGAATTTCCTGAAGAAATATATTTCATAATTGTTGGAATTTCCCATGATATTTTCTTCTGATAGAATAAATAGAATTTTATGATCATGATATTTGTTTGATTCAAAGATGAGTATTTTGGCCGTTGTTCAGGAATTTTTAACATCTTAAAACTATTTCAGTCTGCTCTTGGTTTGATAAAACAAGTAGCCTGAAGGGATTTTCCTTTAACTTATAAGCCTTATGATTTTGGAAGGAAACTTAATCCATATATTTCTGACTCATTTATACTTAAATCATTAACATGTTGTAGTGTAAGAATACTCTTTCTTTGAAATAAGCCCTTTCTCATCAAAACAGAAAGCTTTGTTTTGCCTAGAGTAAAGAAACTTGGAGACCAATGATGTAAATCCTGTTTGAAAATTGAATTCCAGGGAATTAGGGTATGTTTTATTCTCTGTTCATATTTTAATGTCAATCTACTTTCTAATTTTATTAATGTTTCACTTTTGGGTGGATATTCTCTATCCACATTCATTTGGTTAAGGATTATTATATTAATATCTCATCAGAGCCTTTGTTAAGATGTGCTACTTTACTTAAATCACTATCAAGTTTCATTTACTTTTTAATTCTTGGATACCTTGTCACTGCAGAAAGGGTATTTTTAAATTAAAACTATGTTTAAAATATTAAATTTATTGATTAATTATAGCATTTAAATAACACTTTCTGAATTTATCCAGAAAACTTTATCCAGTTTTCTCACTGACACATTTTTATGAATTTTTTTCATACCATTATATTTTATATGAGCTCAATAAAAATTTAAAAAGGATCTAATGTCACCATTCCCAAAGCTTTTCCCTATCAAAATCCTGAGTTTAAGATTATACTATTTTTATTTTTTAAAGTATATTTTTTCCTCTATAGAGAATGATTTCTTTTTTTAATAACTTTATTTTATTTATTCATTTTTATGTGGTGCTGAGGATTGAACCCAGGGCCCCGCTTGTGCTAGATGAGCGCTCTACCACTGAGCCACAATCCCAGTCCATAAGATTATACTGTTTTTAAATACTGTTCTCTTCAAACAAACAGACTAAATAATAAATAAATAAATAAATAAATAAATAAATAAATAAATAAATAAAACAAATGCTCCAATGCTCTCAGGATAAAAATTAGAAACATATTACCATAAAACAACATATCCAATATGTGTTTAAGCATCTTTATTTATTCTTCTTTGATACACACATGTATACATGTATGTTTATATACACAGATATACATATACAATGAAAGTACATGTATATACATTTATGTATGTTTATGTATGCATATATGTAGACACATATTGATACATATATTCTGCTTAGTTTTTATATATGTATATATTAATATTACATGTTTTATTTTTATATGTATATCTATTACTGTATATGTTCTGCATTTATGTGTAAATTCTCTAGATATTACAAGCATGTTATTTTTGACCATTAGTATACATATTCAACAAAGTATTTAAAACAGTAAAAAGTGATATTAAACTTGTCTTTTCTCTACGTATTTGAAGTAGCTCTTTTATCTTATAATACCTTTCTGTATGCATATTTGTGGATTCCAATCTGTTCTACTGATTAATTTATTTTTGTTAAATACCAAGCTACCTAAAATATAAAATCCACTTAAGAATTATTTGACAAAATTGTTTCACCTCTTACTATTATTTTCATAAATCCTCACCTATTCTTAGGTATTAAATTATTTTTAATATTCACCTTAGAAAAGCTTATGTTGGAAAATTTTACAGTTCATAATTTTATTAACATTGAGTAGAGATTAATTTAGAAAAAAATTAACATGTTTACAATATTGAGTCTTCTAATATTTTAAAGTTATATTTATATATCCCTTAACATTTATTGTTTGGTTTATTCATAGTTGTTTTATCATCTTGTTTATATTAAACCATTTTTCTTCCACTTTATTTTTATCTTTTTGGATATATATTATACAGTATCTTTCAATAGGCTGCTTATAATGGGTATTCCTAATATGTATGGTTACTATGCAAAGAAATGAATTAAATAAAATGTTGACTTTGGTGGCTTTCATACATATCTTTATTACCATGAACTTAAAAATGTATGCATGTTGCAAATTTTCTGAGTATTAAATATTGTATAGATACCTACATATTGAATAAATGCCTTATTTTTCAGTTGCTGTATAGGAAATGTAGCAAAATCTTTTAAAAATAAAAGTGAACAAAGTTGTATTCAGTTTAACTAATTGTGGCTGCCTTTAAAGACTCAGCCTTTAAATATATATATATACACGCACAAGATATATATATATATATATATACATATATATATATATACACACGTGTATATATATGTATAAATATTTCTTGAACTATATATATATGGTTCAAGAGAACTGAAAAGAAGGTGAGATGTGATAACAACCTGAATGCAAGAAGCCTGCATGACAGACTATTAAAAGAGAATGAACATCCTTCATAAAATCCTGGATTGAGCTCACAACCTATATGGAATCTGCTGCAACATGTATACCTGCTGGGTATATTTATAGATAAATACTGTCTAAAACTCTTTGCTCTTTACTCACTGGTTTGTGTGTTATTTTATGTTTTGATTCAATAAAAAGGCATTGCAAAAGGCCTTTCAAATCATTTGGATGGGAGACAGACATGCAGACAGGACAAATTAGCGGGTATACATTTATAGCCACAATAAAATAATTTTACTCACAAATTTGACATTATCAAACACTAGTGAAAAATGTACTGTGAAGATGAAATATAAATCTGTTTCAAGATTTTCCATGTGCTGTCCATATGTACTTATGATACAGGATTATAGAAGTTTAAAACTGTAATAGAATAACTGTTCATTTTATGGATGACATTTAGGAACTATTAACAACACAGTATATGTGTCTGTGAGATGATGTGAGGGTGAGGGAGAGAAAAGTAGGTAGGAATCCTGTAATAGGCAGCATATTTGCTAAGCTGAAGTTTTTCTTTATCCTGTGACACTTTAAAAGGCACAGTGAGAACAGGTTACAAAGAAAAAAGGGTTGTATGCTGTGTTCTGAGCTCTAACAGCTCTCTTGTTTGGAGAAGGGTTTGTTGTAGGCATAAGCACAGATTTTGTCTGTTGGATCCATTCAGTCTATATCTGTCTTTACAAATATCTGATAATGTTCTTAAGTTTCATACTTTATAAAGAAAAAAAACACGCTTGAAAGTCACAAAGCACACTAGAGAATGAGAAATATAAAGAGGTTTGGGTATCAATTATACTATTAAAACTGTTTACAGGGAGGATCAGATAGTAAATGAAGTATAGGCTGCCTGTTGTCTCTTCAGTGTCTTATCTTGGAGATGCAAAAAGAGTTGGGCAGCAGTAGAATTCTAAGCAATATAGACCCTGAAACAAATTCGAGGATTAAAGGAGTAAATCAATACCATATAAGTAAATCCAATGGAAGAGGTAGAGCAAGGTAGAGTCTTAATTTTTCTAATTATCCTAAATATTTCCTTAATTTAGTCTTCCATAAATTTTAAGAATTAGTCACTAAGTTACTTGCAATGCTTTACTTGGATTTTAATTGAAATTTATTTAAATATGTAGTTTAATTTGGAGAGCATTGGCAGCACTGTAATGATAAGATCCGTGCACATGGTATATCTTTCCATTTAACCAAGTAGTCACTTTTGTACTTTTATGGAATTGGCTATCTCTGAGTCATCTTTTTGTCATTACAAACAGAATTGATATATTCTATTTTTAGTTTATTGTAGAGGCAGAGAAAACCATAGATATTTGTGTGCTGAACTTGTATCAGTCAGTTAACTGACCTTATACAATTGTTGGAATACTTTGTTGAATTTCCATGATTTTCTATGTAAATGGCAGCATCTGCAAATGTCAATATTGTTTTTTTCTGAATTCTTTTCCTTTCCTAATTGTTTCAGCCATGGGCCTTAGAGTTATGCTGTTTAGCAGTGGCAATAATAATAGTCCTTGTTTCCAATGTTAAAAAAGGGTATTTCTAAAATTTCCCCATTAAGAACATTGTTTGCTATGGTATTTGGTAATTATCTTTTATTAGTTTAGGGAAAGTGTCTTTTAAATAATTTTTCTAGGAACTTTTAATATAATTGGTTGTTCTTTCAATGACAGTTATTTTTTTAATCTATATTATATTTTATTTTTAATTCATGAATGAAGTGAATTATCTCATTGAAAAATATGCTGCTATTGAAGAAGTAAGGCATTTCTTGTTTAAATCCTATCTGACCACAACATAAGAGGCTTTAATTGCTTGATATTTTATTTATTCAGAATTTGTATTTTTTCATATGATTTTTATTTTTCTACTGCCTTCAACTGATTTAAATGTGAAATTAAGTTATTCTAATAACATACACCTGAAAAATTTTCCCTTTTTGTTTTTACTTCCTGAAATATAGAATATAAGAATGATTTTTTTTTTCCTTGAGAAATTGGTAGGACTCACCAGTGAAACTATCTTAA
This sequence comes from Ictidomys tridecemlineatus, assembly GCF_052094955.1. Classification (NCBI taxonomy): domain Eukaryota; kingdom Metazoa; phylum Chordata; class Mammalia; order Rodentia; family Sciuridae; genus Ictidomys; species Ictidomys tridecemlineatus. The sequence continues at coordinate 29,658,748 of NC_135483.1, forward strand.
TGACCCTGTGTTTTAAAGTGGGGGATGAAACACATTTTTGTTTACCATTTTCAATTTCTTTGTAATTATTGGTATTTTCAAGTTTGCTGCTGCTTCTTATGGCAAATTCTCTGAAGCTGTGTTCACTTAATCATATTTATAAATGTTACATTATTTTTACAATAGTATCACATTATCTTTTGAGCCATTTTTTTCCATAATTATTTCCCCTTCTTATTGTATATTTTGTTATTCTCCCTTATTCTCACCAATACCAGTTATTCATCTAATTTATCAATACTTAATAACTATCTTAAGTTTTAATCAACTACTTATACACTATTGCGGTTTTTCCTCTGGTTATTTTATTTCCTTCTTTTTTTCTATCATTTTGTCCCTTCTTATTTCCTTGCAGTAACAATTAGCTTTTTACCCTAGTATATTTATTTGAATATTTTCCCATTTCAATATTCCTTATTTTTCAACAATATGTGCAAAGCTCTTATCCTACTGATACTAATTTACTCTATTTTATATTCTTACATGTATTACTTTAAGCTCTAAGTATTTGGTAATAATTTTACTAGTAACCCATAGATTATTTTTTTAATATACTTCTATGTTTCCAGATATATCATATGTTATTTTACTGTCACTTTATAATTCTTACTAATTTTCAATATGGACCAAAAATTCTCCCGAATTTTTAATATGGACAAATATGTATGACGGTACACAGAATTTATCATGGATTTCTTCATCAGTTTTTCTTTATAAATTCTGTAAATCAACTTAAAATTGTTTATGTTCTATTATTCACTGAGTTTTACAATGTTCTCTCTTTTTCCATGAATATATAGATCAATTAATGAATTAGTCAAAGCTTCAATGTTATTGTTTGTTTACTCATATATTAGCTTTAAAGAGGAATGTGCTACTATCTCCCACTGAAAGTACTAATTTCCGTTTATTTTAGTATCTCATTCCACTGTCAGTTTATATACTTTAGTGCATATATTCAGAATATATGTATTTACTTTTTATATATTAGTGATGTGTGATTTACCATAGCTATCATTTCTTCTGTCAGTTTATAACTCTTTATTTTATTCCTTATGATTTTTTTGCCTTAAATATTTCTATTAAAATTGCCTTCAAGGATTTCTTTTGTTTTATATTGCTATATCCCCTTCATTAGTGCACTCAACAACTATTACATGTCCAGTGTCAGGCCTTTTCAAGGTCCTAGATCTGAAGCTCCTTCCTGTCAGGAGGTTATATTTTAGTAGAAAAAAACATGAAATAATAGATCAAGAAAAACTAAGCAATTGAATATTATATATCAGAAGGGGGGTGATAAGTGCTATGGAAAATAAAGCAGTTGAGGAGAAGCAGGTTGCCGGGAGGGGCTGCAATTGCAGATGATGTGGTCCAGAAGGCCTCTGTGTTGTTCAGGGGCACCAAGAATCCCAAGCTGGAGCCAGAGCAGCCACCGTCCACCTCTCCTCCCCACATGGAGTTACAGCTTATGTGAGGAACAGCAGAGAAAGTACCTGTGAGCAGGAGGTAAAGCATAAGACTTCCATGATAAGTAATGGAAGGATTCCCAAAAAGATCTCAGAGTCAGTTGGGAATTAAACAACGAAGGGACACAGGCCACTTTGAGACTCTTAATTTGATCATTTTTGTCTTTAATATTACTAAAATTACAGGGTTTTTCAAAATTTGATCTGGATATCCATCTCTTGGCCAATAAATTTATCCCATCCCTCAAAATTATTATTTATGTTAGGCCTTCTTTACATATATTGTGGATCTATTTTCCATACTTAGTTTTTATTTCTTTTCTCACCCTTATTAGGTAAAATTAGATGTTTTCTCCATTTTTTTCTCTTCTGAAGTTTATCTCCATAAAAATCTTTCATTGGGATATATTTACCTATTTGAAATTTATCAATTACTGTTTGTTCCCCCCAAACAAAATGTGCACCACTGCATGCTTTTAAATTCTAGTTGTTCCTTCCCTGAACACACAACAAACCCACATCTTTCTCCTATATTGATATTTCTGGTATCATATAATATTTTAGAGAAAATTTATTGAGAATATTAATTTGTAAAGGACATCACCTAACTGGAAAAAAGATCTTACTAAATTCTGTTTTCACTTCATTTCCCAAATATCTTTTTCCTGGATTAGTCTGTTACTCATGTAATGAATCCTCTAAAAGTTCTTTCAAACAGTGTTCTTGCATGATAAAATTGCTAGACAGTGTCTTTATTTTACCTTGAATATGAAATTATAGATTTCATGTATTCTTCCTGGTACACAGTGATAAGCAAATATGTGTTGACAGTTGAGTGAATAAGCATGAAAATGTGTTTTCACACAAAACCACTGAAACCACAGAGTTTAAATGAACCAGAATCACATATAAAACCAACATAGCCCAATGTTCACTCTTAATTCCATTAAAATCCTTTAACAGAAAACAAAATAATTGATTGTTCTTCATCTACTACAAGTTTCACAGGAAAATGAAGAGTTGTATTTATATTTAGATAAGCATGTTTATATATACTCTTCAATAATCATAAATTTTGACTTGTACAGCTGTGGTTTTTAAAATTTATTAATTTTTTTATTAAAATAGGTAAGGAATGAGTTGAAAGAGAAAGACCATGTAACTGGCCTTCCTGGAGTGTCAGTTAGGATCTGGAAATATTTTAGGATTGTAAATTCAATTTACTCAATATCAATTTTATGCTACATGTTATGGTTTAGATGTGAGATGTCCCCCAAAAGCTCATGTACAAGAAAGTTTAGACATGAAATGATTGGGTTATGAGAGTTTTAGCCCAATCAGTGCACAATCCCCTGATAGGGATTAATTGGTTGATAACTTTAGGGAGATAAAGCGCCCTTGGAAGAGATATGTCATTGGGGATGCGCCTTCAGGGTATAATGTTTTTTCCCTGTGAAACAGTGTCTCTCTGCTTTCTGATCTTCATGAGCTGAGTTTCTTTCCTCTGCCACACCCTTCCATCATGATGTTCTGCCTTACCGTGGGCCCACAGTAATGGAATTGGAGAGACCTCTGAAACCATGAGCATCAAATAAACTTTTTCTCCTGGAAAAATGTTCTTGTCAGGTCTTTTGATTGCAGCACTGAAAATGTTGACTAAAACACTGCATTTTACTGCAGTCAGATGGCTGGCAGACTTATCAGCTCCCTCCAGTGTCTTCCCATTGGTCTTTTTATATTGCCTTTTGATAACCTGCTTTTGTGTCTCCCTATTAGACCACAACTTTTTGAAACAAGTCTCTTTTTTTCTCAGTGAACAAACACTTATTGAGTTTTGTCTATGTGCCAAGCACCATCTCATTAATTTTTAAAGATCCCAGTTAGCAATGGCATGGGTATGCAATAACAATATCAAATGAAATGATGAATCTTCTCTCTCTCTACTTTAGAACATGTCATAGCACTTGGGTAATAGTATATTCACATTTTGCTTACAATATTTTCAGCAGATTTATACTAAAAATTCAAATGCTGATTTATTACTCTACTTATAATGTCATCAACAATTTTGTCTTATCAGTATTTTTTCTTAATACTTAAGAATTCATATGTAAATCAGCATACAGAATTAAACTGATAAATTGATTCCAAATTTCTATGGATTAAAAGACCTAAGTAACATGAAAAAAAAAACAAAATTGGAGGACTCATACAACCTTGATTTATAAACTTACTATAAAATTACAATAATCTCAATAGCATGACAACAGACAAACAGGTTAATGGTATCACAGACCCACAATTATACTGTCAATGGAGATATATTTGATAAACCAAACCAAAATAGTTGAAATTCAGATAAGCATGTTAACTAGATACCCAACATAAGTCTGAGACATGCCCATAGTTATTTTGAAAAATTAAGAATGCTTTCTTAGAAGTGAATATTTTTCATACTCTAAAATGTGAAAATACTGTTTTGTTATTTGGTGAAATCACAATTTATATTACTGAATGTAGTTAGCCAAAGGTAAGTTTTCATTGAAGTCTAGTGTTTATTTCCATACTAGAGTATTTCCTTGTTTATACAGTGAGGAGTCCAGATATTAACCTTCCCTATCAAAATGACTAAGTATTTCTTCTGGTCTGTCTAATCCCAAGCTTTTGAGTATTTTGAAACTATTCATGAAGCAGAACTGAGAAACATTAGTTCAACATTTGAAGCAGAGTGAACTGTAACGCAGTCCTTCCTCCTTTCTCAGAAGTGTTTGCACACTTGATGTTTTCCCCTTGGTCCATTACAGAACTCCCTATAACGAAATGGCCAAGGAGCTATTAAAACACTAACACTGAAGATGCATTCATTCCTTCAACAAATGTGAAATGATACAATAATAAAGCCACAGTCCCTATTTCTTTGGGGGAACCTCGCAATACACAGCTAAATTAGTAAGTATGTTTTACAGATCCAGGTAGTAAAGTTAGTATAAGTGCTATGATTAGAGAAAGGCACAGTGAGAAGATCAAGTGGGAGGAAATGGCTACTTTGTCTCCGGTGATTAGAGAAGACTTCTCTTAAGAGAGTACTTGGGAATGGAAAAGTCATTGAAATACTCCATCTGACCATCTGGAGGAAAACTTTTCAGGAGATAGAATAGGCAGGGACTCCTAGAAAGAAATGATTTTGCATTGTCAAGTACAATGTAGTTAGAGCAGAGGGGAGAAAGGAAAGATATGAGATTTGAGTGGCATGGAAAAGTACTTTTATAAGAGACGAAAAACAAAATTCCAAAAAAATTAAAATTTTTTTTCTCTACTTTTTTTATCTATTTAAGGTCTTAGCCACTTTCACTGTTCCAATTTTATTTTCTCTGTGCAATACTAGACTCCTTTTTAATTAAGACGGACAATTTAGTTAAAAGTGACCTAGGATAATAATAACTGGTAAACTGATCTAAGTACATTTTTATATTAAGACTGACATAGGGATTATACACTAATCACTAAATAGGCCTCTATTTCAAAGATCACTTTTAAACTTCTATATCAATTCACTTAGACAAAAACTTTATCCCCAAATGTAAAGGTTGAAATATTCCTACAATTGGAGTGTATTTTAGTTTGATTATTGCTTTCCACAGAAGACTCCAATGTATAATTAAAATAATTATCTGAATAATTAAGGGCAAATAATAACTTTGTCTTAAGTACACAAATAGTTATCCATGTAGGGAATCTCAAAATTAAATATCCAAATGGTATTCTTATGGTGGTATCTTGATGATTTAAGTATATATGAATCATAAACATTAGGATTAAATTTTCCCTGAAAGAATCTTATGTTTAGAATCTATGGAGAAATCTACTTGGCAGAGTATATTTTGAGTTAACTAAATACTCATGAAAATGGCTTGAGGTAGTTTTCTTGAAATAAAGACTATTGCTACATAGAACACACCTGCAACCCAAACAAGGAGAGTTCAAGTCACAAATATATTTGCCAGAAATTTCTCCATGATTGCTCAGTCATTTATTCATGCTTTCAATGGAATTGCCTAACCTCCTAATATGTGCTAGTCATTGTGCTGGGTTCTAAGTTTCCAAAGGAGAACAAGATAATCTTGCCCTACACTTCTTAGGGTTCCCAGGCTCCTGAAGAAATTGAGAAGTAATAATAAATGCCACTCCTCAACTCTCCAAAGAGGAGAGGGGACTTCTCCTCCACTCCAAGGATACACAGTATAAAGGATCCCAAAGCAGAAGTAGATGGAAGTAAGGGAAGAAAAAGATAATGAGTTAAGTTTATTGTGTTCAGGGTTGAATCAGGACATAAATGATTTGAACAGGTGCCAAAGGTTATATTGAATCAGGCAATGTGACCTGGAGAATTGACAAGAACTTCAAGGAGACAGATGGTTTACTTATGTATTAATTTATGTGAAGATGCACGTGGGGTGGGCTGTCATGAGTTGAATGTGGTTTGGAAACTGAAATATGTGGTGCATGTGTGGAAAGAACATCTATATTTGAGGGAACACTGGGGATTTAGAGAAAGAGCCAGTGTCCAGTTAAGTCAGCCTAAAAGGAATAAAAGGTAGAAAGGCACTTGACACAGGAATTGACAACAGGCAAAGCAGCTCATACACTGGGCATGGTGAATAACTAGGGCCTGTGCATTGAGCCTTAAATTAGATTGTCTCAAATTGACTTTTATTTTTTTTTAATCAGGAGAATAAGGGCAGCAGAGCTCCTTAGCCTTCAATACTCAACAAATTGCCTCAATTTGCTTCATTCCATAGGTACAGATCTTGCTATACATATCCTGTTCTCAGCATATCATCTGATTTTCAAATGTCTTGGGCTTAATAAAATCCGAAGTATGTATTGCCAAGAAAATATCATCTGTGATTCTAAGCCTGTTTGTTTTAGAAGAAATATAATCCTCATGTTTATGATTCATTTACACTTAAATCCAAACACCACGGAGAAAAACCTTTAGTACATCCAAGATAGTTTTTGTCATTCATGTATCACTCTTGGAGAAGTTTTTCTTAAGTAACTATGAAGATTAAGCCCTATCTAATTTTGGAAAGTTAAGAGATACAGCTTCTCAACTTAGGGAGTGACATAACCACATTGAATCATGGATGTGAAGAAATAGAAGGGACTTTGGGGCTCATCTAATTCCCTCATTATAGAAGAAGGAATTGAGGAGTACAAAGTTCACTTGACACATTTGCAGATACATTCAACTTAGGGAAGAACCAGGGCAAATAAATTCTGTGCTGTTTAATGAATGCTTCACTTTGAACACATAAGCACTTAGGACAAGATCTTCAACATCCAAATAATGCCAAATAATGTTTGTTTAATGACTAGATCAATGTCATTGGAACTCCACCTATCAGATAAATGTGCTACAGTCTGCTATTTGGCATACTCATTAATCTTCTACATATAAGGGGACACTTTGATGGGCTTTGTACCAAACTGTCTTATCAGGCACAATTATTGGCCTCAAGAAGCTTTTAACTAAAAAATAACAAACTGAATAAATAATATTCCAGCATTAGAGAGACTTATTAGATTAACATATGAAGACATAACTGTCATTGTATATAGCTATTTGTGTGAGAATATAAATTAAGATATACACATTATATTAAATAAGTGAAATGCCACTTTTCATTTTATGTTCATGGAGAATAGTTAGGGAACAGAAGGATTTAAGGGGCTTTTCAATTTGACTCTACTGCCGAGGGAATGTCCTGTAGAATAATTGAGGTCTCAGAGCAGGAGGGAGGATTTAAGTAAATGGATTTGGTGTGAAGATTTGTAGCCTTGAAGCACAGTGGGGTGAGGGATAAGCTGATGGAAAGAAGAAATGTTTCAGGATCTCTGGGAAAAGGATGAGAGCTTGAACAGGAGCACAATGCTCTGATTCACAGTATGTGAAGTTTAGCTGTGTGACTTGGATAATGTGCTTACTTTAAATCTAGATTTCATTGAGATAATCTTACAAATGCAGAAAATCAGAAGACTTGACTTCATGTCTTTTATAAGAATGGATTAAATTAATAATGTCTATTCCCTCTGCAGCATGCAGCTCAGGTGGAATCTGGAGACTAGATGTTTAGTGAGATACTGACCTCTTTTGAGTCATAGCCTTAGCTAAGTGGTCCTACTACAGTTCATTCTGAAACAAAGATCCTAATCAGAGGATTTCAATACATGATCATTCTCTGTGTGCCTTCTCTTTTCTTCAATTTTCCCATGTGGACCTCTTTTAGTCTACTCACCTGGAATGCTCTCAAGGACATATAAGAGTTATATTTGATGACTGTATTAGACTGGGAAGAAACCACTGTTTGCTTGGTGGCTCATGCTAGATTACCAGAATATAGGTCAGAATGAATTTATTCTGATGACCTGTTTTTGCACATATGACATTTGTGAGAAAGGCAAAAGTTTTGGAGTGAAAAGACCCACTTTGAAGGGGAAGTCTGCTTCTGTCACCTGCTAACAGTCTGACTTGGACAAATTGCTCAATATTTCTGAGATGTCATTTCTTGATCTATAAAAATAGGTCTAATAATTTAAACATTCAAAGCAGTTGTGGAAACTGATGGTATTAATCACAGAGCATCAAGCACAAATGCCTGATATTATGTATATGTGTGTGTATGTGTGTGCATGCATGTATATAAGTACATGTGTGTGCATGTGTGTGTTCTCCTTCCTTCCTTCCATTATTTAAGTCTTCCTTCCATTATTTAAGTCTTCTTTCCATTATTTAACTTGGAGCAATCTTCAAGTTCTTCCGAGAAGAAACAATAAAACCAAAATAAAGTCTGGGAAGTGGGGAATCTTTGCTCTTAATGCTCTAAGAAACATAGGGGAAAAAGTTCATCATAAAGTGATTTACAAAGGATTATCAATCATTCTTCTTTCATGTTAAAGAATGACAAACACCGTCCATTTTGTAAACAGTAGATATCTAGAACTGTCGGATGGTGGGCATATCACTTTGGAATGATTCTCCAACTCACATTATAATTGGGAATGCTAACTGAGTTAAGCTAAATGGTAAAAAAAATCAGCCCTTTGCCAGTGCCATGGTTTATGCAATGAGAGAAATGGAGTGAAGTGAAACTAATATATGGCACAAAACAGGAGTCATCACATTTCATAATGTCATAGAATAATAGGAAGACACCGCTGAGATCACCCATGTTGATCTCTTCAGGGCCCTCTTACCTCTAAGCTGAGGACATCTGTCGTGTTGCTAGATGACTTCATTCAAATGTGGGGCTCTTGGCATATAGTCCTTTCAGATGGCATTGCCATCCTTAACTTTGCTTCTGCCTTGTTTCCACTGCACTGGGTTTCACCTCTACACCTCTGCACCATAGCATGCTGCTCCCTTTATTGGCCGATTTAATGATGGGAAGCAGGTGACACACTTTTTAAACTAAACACAGAGGTTTCTTCAGCATGCGTATGACAAAACCATAGCTCATTTCTGACAATTGTTAAGCTGTTATGTACCTGAATTCCAGATATTTAGAGTAACGTCTTATATAAAAAATTAGATTTGTTTTGACAATCCTGTTTTCACATCAAATTTCAAGACAATGTACAGTTTGAGATAGTGAATTCTACATTTTGCACCCCAACATCTCAGTGTTGTGTTTTACTCTGGTACTCAATGATATGATTCTATTAATAGGGGTAAAATTCAAACAGGAGGTAGACACACACGCACGCACACACACACACGCACGCACACACGCACACATGCACACTCCTACACACAATATTATGTTCCAATAAATGTGCAACCACATGGAAACTAGCAAATTCTTACCAAAAAGAACCTATGTAACATAGATTGTCTATAATATAACTTCAAACTGAACATTACTCTAGGTGTAATGTTCTTACATTGGCATTTGCAGTGTAGTAACTAGATTTTGCATTCCTCATAGACACTAGCTCCTTGAGGAAAAAGGTTTCTGGCCTACTTCTGTACACACAAGATTCCCACTCCCCCTAGCATCAGAGTCTGCACCAATGTAGTATAAATTTCTTTTAAATAATTATTTTTAGTTGAATGTCAAGTGACATCTCATTTAATCCTCTCTGCTCTAACTCTAGGCTAAAAGCAGTATTTAGATGTGGTAGGTGTAATGTTCTTACATTGGCATTTGCAGTGTAGACTTTCTCAGTTGTGAGGTTCACCTTTGTTTTCTGGACATAGTCCAAATTTGAAGGTCCATTTTCATGTTTTGTTTTCTCCATTGGTCAAGTAAATGTATCCATTATTTTACTCAGGTCACAATTTTTTTTTTTTTTAGAAAAGATGAATTATATATAAGATATTTTGCTGAAAATTTGCAATTCACTGGATACCTAGAAAAGGTCTCTTGCCTTGCAGAACTTATGAGTCATGGACTACTAGAAAATATAGTAGACTTGGAACTGTCCTAAAGAAAGCATAAAAAACACTAGATGATGTTTGCTTTACCACGCACCAGGAACTATATGTATTTAACAATTACCAATTTAAATTGTAGCACAGACTTTAACTCAGTGTAATGATTAACTTCATTTTACCTATGAACATACTGAGGCTCAGAGAAGTTAGAAAATCCCACAGCTATTTTGAAGCTGGTTGAGTCACAGCTCCAGGATTCGAATGCAGGCAGCCTGCTTGGCTCCAGAGCATGTCATTCTTAACCACTTCAGGAGACAGCCTAGGAAAGTGCAAATGATTTTAGGCAGTTTATTTTTCTTGTAGCTAAGGCAAAAAGAAAACAGTCAGAGATATGGTTTTGTGTTTTTAACGAGAGAATTAATATGCTAGGGCATTTTTTTCCTGGAACAATCTCAAGTCTGAATAGTACAGAATTTGCATAAAAGCATATTGTGCACTCTGGACAATGGCTTTAATTGGAAAAATGACTTTTTATACCTCAGTAAATGCAGAAATGCTATTCAAACAAACATTTCTTATATTAACACTTCAAATAAGCAGAGATCATCCTATTTGTGCACTTCATGCCTTGAGCTGATATAATAGAAGCACAGTACTGAGACCAGCTGGATGGTGAGATAGCACATATGTCCTTTAGACTGTCTTTCCTAAATATCAGATGTCTAAAGATTGCACAGGTGCTGGATTTTATTCAATTTGCAAGCAAATCCTCTCATAAATACCTTAATTACAGTTATTCTATAGTGCTGACTACCGTGAGAACCAGGTATGGGAGAGGGAAAAAGAGACCTTCTCAAGGGGAAAGTTGAGTATCCACACTATTACCTGCAACAGAAAAAAATCCAGCTTTTTTTCAGCATGGAAATCAGTATTCTGCTCCTTCTTTCAAACAGTTATTCTGGGTCAAATCTTATGCTAGATACACGGTGTACATATAAAAATATGACATGATTGCAAAGAACTTCCAATTTTACCCAAACCTAACAATTATTTTTCCCAAAATATTTAAATTGTTTCAAACTCTTATACTAGTTGTTGGCCAAGCACTGAGAATTTTCCATCACAGAATGTGGCTTAAACCCAGAGTTTCTCAATTGCAGTATTAATAACATTTTGGGCCCCATCATTTCTTGTAGCAGGGTACTACTACCCTATGCACTATGAGATGGTGAACAGCACCCTTGGCCTCTGTCCACTATGTGCCAGTACCACTACCAGTTCCAATTGTGAGATCCAGAAGTGTCTCCAAACAGCATTTAGGATTGAGAAACACTGCTCTACCTTGCAAATGTTTTAGAACAAGTGTTAGTGCATTTATTTCAAAACAAACCAAAACCAATAATGAAAATTCTCAGGACAGTTTGAACCAAGTTCTTATTTTAAAATAAGTTATAAGAAATTAGTTTCTCTAAAAGGAGAGAGTTACAATGTGCACGTCTAGGAAACTAAAACGTACAATTCACTAGGGTCATTTTAGATTGACCATTGAAAATACTGCAAACGTTTAAGTCAAATACAGAGGCCAGAGCCTTTATTTGGGGTGAAAATTTCTCCTAGGAATATGATTCCCTTCACCCCTACTTTGGTTGCCATGCATACCTGAAAATTTCTGTATGCCAAATCTTATGAACTATTTTCCCAGCCCTTCAATTCAAATAGATTCAAAGAGTTGTAGATCAGGTCTTACACACCCAAGATCTGGTTAAGGTGAGCTGAGATCATCCATTAAATCGGTTTTCCTATTTTCCACAGTTGAAAAAATGCATCCAAAAGCCTAGTAAGATAATTATTCACTTGACTGAATATCCCCTGGGCTTTTGTTTTCTGAAATTTATTTTTTATATAATTACTTACTGCTTATTTTTTTTCCCAAAAAGTATTTAAGGGCAGCTTAAAATAAAACACATAGTGTAAACATATGAAGAAAAGGGATAAATCATTAAAGGAGAAAGGGAAAGCAGGGTTATGAAAAATAAGCATAAGGTTTGTACTCAAGTTCAGATACTCTCAGTTGCCAGGGTTAGACAACAAATGTGACTTTTGGCAGACAAGGCAAAGAGGTATCAAAACCAGTTATACGATTGAGGGTCTCAAAAATAAATAAGTTGCTCAAGAGAAATTCAGCTATTTCTTATACTCAATCAGAAAGAAATTTCACCTACAGATTATCCTAAAAGAGACAAAGATGGTGTCATGGGCTAGAGTTTCAACTACATTAATAATATTGAATACAATGATGAGATTTGTACAAAAGTATCTTATTATGGATATCAATGTGAAGCCATGGCATAAAGTCAAAGTTCAATTTAGCAAAATGTCATTAACAGGGCATTAAAGCAATTAGGTGTTGCACACTCTGCTGGCCTGAAAGAATCCAGTTTAAATAAGGACTACGAGAATGCAAACACTATATTATTTTAGGAAGTTATTATTGCTGATACTATTTCTATCGATATTTCTGAAGTCTTGGGTGTCTGTGAAGTGGCAGTTATATTCTCTAAGAAGCACCTGGAATGTGGCTACTTTATGTCACTAATGATTTTCTTAATAGTTGGCTGTATTGGCAAAAGGATTATGATGGTTCAAAAGTTTAATGGCCTACCAAGGCAATGTGCCTGAATAGATGCTATCTCAGATCTGAATGGTACTTGGCTAAAGTAAACCCCTTGGAGAAGGAAATAAAATCTCTTTTAAAATAAACAAAACAACCAAAAAGGAGCTAAGGGAATAAGTATTTCCATATACTAAAAATTGGTTGCAGTGATCTAAACTAGAACAGTTTTAAGAAAGATATAACTAGGGAAAAAAAATAAAACATATCCTACCCCCTTTACCTCTGCCACCAGAATTGGTAAGGCATCTATAAAGTATCTATCTTTGAGCTATGGAACTTTCTGATATACTTTTCAATGGGAACTTATGTGGATGATTTAAAAATGCTAGAAATTCTTTGCTTATTCCCTCAAGAGGAATTCCAAGTCTCTTTCCCTTGTGTCCGGACTGGCCTTATATCCAGCATGAGTGTTATGGTTTGGATATGAGATATCTTTCAAAAGCTCACATGTTAATGCAGAAATATTTGGAGGGAAATGATTGGATTGTGAGAGCTATAACTTGATCAGTCCATCTAGTTTGAATGAAGTAACTGGGTGGTAACTATAGGTGGGGCATGGCTGAACGAGGTAAGTCACTAGGGATGTTTCCTGGAAGGCTTCATTTTCCTGCTCCAACCCGGCCCCACTTCCCAGTCACCATGAGCTGAGTAGCTTTCCTCTACCATGTCATTCACCATGATGCTCTGCCTTACCTGGACTCCAGAGGAATGGAGTTGGAAGACCATGGACTAAAACTCTGAAACTGCAAGCCAAAACCAAACATTTCCTTTCTATCAGGTGTTTTGGTCATAACAATGCAAAGTTGACAAACACAATGACTGATATAATATTAAAAAATGATGTCCTAGGGTTAGATCTTAAGAACAGCTTTTATCTGAGCTCCCTTGGTAGCTAAGAGCCCATATATAAAAAGTCTGACTACCTTCAGACTCTATGCTTAAGAGACAAGTGTAGGTGCTTCAGCTTGGCTGACCTACTCTCCCAAGGCTACAGATCTACAGGTGTAGCTGGTTAGGCCCTTCAGACTAATAACAAGTTGTCAATTAACAATATGGAAAGAAGAATTACTCAGCTGAACCCTGAGTAACCCTGACTCAATTCTTCCTGCAAATATGATGCATGAAAAAATGGTTATAGTTAAGTCCCTAAGTTTTAGTTAGAGGAAGTTAACAACAAACATCAGGAACAAGTTGTCAATATGCTTACATAAAGGAGTTGGTTAACTGGTTATGCACTGTTAAGTCATTTCCATTCAAAGAGTGGCATTATCTACTAAAATCACTTGTTTGGGTTTTGAAGCATTGATGTTCTTTTTCTACTAGTCTCTTGTATATCACATCCAGGCTTTGATAAAAAGTCTCTAAGTTCTTCCCTGCATGCATCTATTCCTTCTTTCCTCTCCTTTCTTTCTCTCCCTCCCTGATTCTCCCAAGTTTATCCTTTTTTATTGGGCTGTGTTTACAAAATGTAAGTTATTGCATGTCTGATTTTTCATCATTTTGGAGCTTTATAATGAAGACATGCATATATATGATGGGCATTTTCACATAAGCGAGTCTCATGATAGTCTTATAAACATAATGAAGAGCCCAAACCATTTGCTGTTTTCCATCCATTTTTAAAATTTATGATAGAGTTATTTTAATCCCATACAACTAGTGGACTGCATTTGGTTTCATGATAAATTCTATCTGAAGGTGATAGTGAGACTAAGAGATAGCAATTATCTGGCTTAGTCTTTCATGCATCTTAATTTTATATGTTTGCTTATGTTTACTTTGTCCAATGCTCCAGCTTGTTTTGATACAGGACTTCTCCAAAAATAATAGAATTTCAAACTGTCTTCATGTGAACACCTCAAATGAAAAAACTAAACATGATTCTCCTGATTCCCATCTTAGAATGCTTACATTGAAAATTAAATTTAGTTTTGATAGCTCGAGTCACACAAAACTATTGTAAGTCTGCTTTTAATGTTTTCTTGGATTATTCATATTTTTTAACTTTCTCTGAAACATTTTATATTTGAGAATTTAGACTCAAGAATTTGTTGTTCTTTCCTCTGTCAGTCATAATTATTACCCTTTAAGCACACATGCCACTTAGACTGCTTAAGCACAAGGTGGCCATTTGAAATTAATATAATTTTAGCATAGATCCTACATGAGTCATGTTATAACATTACAACTGGCATTGAATTACAAGTCTATTATAAAGATTTGAGAATTGTAACTCATTCTTTACCACAGTTCATCAAATTTAATTATACCTTTATTGTGAAATAAGCTTACAAAAATTAAGTTATAAATGTTTTGGACATATGGACAAATACAACCAAACTATCTTTATAAAAGCACATTCAATTGCACAAATGACTTCCTTCTTTTTGTATTAATGACTTCTTTTGAAAGGAAAAATTTAGGGCAGATGAATATTGAAAAAAAATTAAAACAAATTAAGTAATATTAGAGATGCAATTCAGTGATTCCAGTAGTTTATTTACAAATTATATGTATGTAAATGCATATATATATATATATATATATGCATTTGCACAGATGTTCACCTAATGGAATTGCATTGAAAGTTTTATCTAAATTTTTCTTAGAATAATTTAGTCATCTGCAAAGAGAGCTCATTTGAATAATGACTTAAAATGGCTTACTAAGATTAAATACAGTGTCAAAAAAAAGAAAAAGAAAGCCCACATCATCAGAGCTTTTTAAAAAACAACTATTTTTATGATCTTGACTTTTTTCTAATAAAGTGCAGCTTCTCAAAAACATGTGTTTTGATACTCGAGTTTCTAAACACTTAAAATTTAAAACTTTCACTCTCATGAAAATATGTGTTCTCTTTTTCAGATGTTTTAACTTGTAGAATAATATACTGAATTTTGGCAAAACTCAAGAATCATGGGCTTTTATGTGTATTTTATTATTTGGTATGTGTAATAATAAAAAAAAAGTGTTAAAGAGAATGAAGAGAAAAAAATCCCAAACTCTTATATCCAAAATTATATGGCCATAGTTAAAACCAACCTTGAATGACATAGATTGTGTTCCTTAAGTGAATTAAGTTTATTAATGCTTATTTATTCATTTTTCAATCTGAAACATTTACAAGTGCCTAAGATGCACAGTTATAGTGTTTGACACCTAGGATACATCTAAATGAACAAACATTTTATGAACATCCATTACAAGATGCAAGGAATCTTGCTAAGCATTTAGGATTCCAAGATACACAGATTTTTTTTTAAGACTATGCTGAAGCCCTGTCCATGCCTATATTTACTAAGTGTCAGAAAATCCCAGTTTACCTAGAAGCATGACAAAGGAACACCCACTCTGACCTCATTGCTTGATTGAAAGTTTGTAATAGTTTCTTATAATGGCTAGATTTATCTGGTCATTCACACTTGATAATGGTCAGATTAATCATAATCTCATAGAAAAATTTGGGACCCTTCCATTTTAGTTATTATTTCAAGTTGAAACAGATTATGGTAGACAATCATATTTGATCTCTTAGAAGCTGAATTACAAGTCCTTTTTATTGTTGTTGTTGTTGTTGTTTAGACATGGTATTTTTGTAGTGAGCATTAAAAATAATATTTTTTCATTATTAGTTTATAGAAACCATCTTGGTGAAATGGCACATTTTTTGTGAATAGAGGTATTTTACCAAGATACCCTAGTGTGGCAGAGTATAGGGACGCAGAGAATGAGCCAGAGGTTTAGGCTGTGGGAGCACAGAGCACAAAATTTAATTCAGTCATATAATCTGGAGATATTAATTGGAAATTACTTTTTTTTTAAAATATCAAAACAAAACATAGACAATTCAATATATATTTTATGCGTATATATACACACACACACACACAATCTTAGTGTGTGTATGTGTGTGTATATGTGTTGCTGGAGATTGAATCCAGGGCTTTGTACATGTAAGGCAAGCACTCTACCTACTGAGTTATATCCCCAGATTGACAATTTTATATTTTGTCTGGTCAAGAGTCATGTTCTATAGAGTTCCCTCCCTGATGAAAAAAATTACGTCATTGCAATTATAATGAGTTAATTTATAAGAAAAATGATTTGAGCTTAATTAGCTAAGACTATGCTCATTTGATAAGAGTCACACAATAAATTTCTGTCTTGCCTAGCTTGAGGAACTCTGGGGATTAGCTTTTGTGGTTTTCAAATCCAGCATGTCTAACTGAGAATACAATCCTTGCCTTCCTTGCGATTAGCTGGGTAAGACAGTAACCTTCCAGAGGTTTACACTGTCGCCAGTAAATCTTTTCCAGTAACCAGACACCATGCTTTGGACTCAAAAGGAGATTTACTCTTAACATGTGGGAATTGATGTTCAAATCTATCATCACTTCTCTTATTGGTACTACATTTGCATTCTGTGTCCTCTGGTGAACTGAAATAACTTTTCGCGTTCCATGTGAAATGAGCAAAGGCACAGTGCTAAAGCATGTCTGTTTTGTCAGAAAACAGATACAGGGGCACGAAAGGATGAACAAACCTCTTTATCCAGCTATACAATCCCAGTTCTCCTCCTACTGCTGCAAGAACTGCTTTTCTCTTTATTTCATTTCCTTGTTCTAAGTTCCATATTGGTTTCTGCTTTTCTAATTCCAAAGTTGTTTTTTACTGTCAGGGCTCCGACCTTGCCACTGTCCGGGTACACTTCTGATCTTTCTCTAGGTCCACCCTCTCTCATCTCTCTGCTCACCCTGTGTCTGTGCTATGCGTAATATATATCTACCATAAATCTCCCAACTGCTTCAGTCTATAAAGCCATCTTACCCGTATTCAGAAAATTGACTTTGCCTTCTGCTCTCATGTCCCCTGTCAGTAATTCTGTCAGCATTTTGACAGCACATAGATTCTGGAAAATTCAAGTGGCTCTCTTTTATTCTTTCCCTTCCCCCACTCTCCCAAGGGTGTTATAAAATCCTGCCACTTTTTCATGCAAATTATTCCTCTTTTTTTCTCTATCCCTAGTGCAGCATTCCCAGTTGTGACCCTTAAATACTCTTCTAATTTTAACAACAAAAATTCGAATTTTCACTTCAGTGTGCTTTCTACTCTGCCAATCTGTCTTTCTATAAAATACATCTCTCTGAAAATTATAACATTGAAATAAATGTTTATTCTCAGTAACTTCATGTCTTCAGTCTCTGACTTCCAGGAGTCAAAGCAGTGTCTCTGAAAGCACTTTTGAGGGCACATTATCATTATTATTCCAGGTATCCCAAGTGTCCTACATAAAAAGTTGGCATTACCTTATTCAAGAAAGTTTAAAAGGTCATTTGGTCAAGGGAAGAATATGATAGAAAGATGGAAGGAGGAAAAAAGAGATGAACAGAGTTTCACAGAAATTCATTGCAGGTCTGATTTCAAAATCCAAATGGTCCAAACTAAAGAAGTGAGTTTTTAAAATACGATAAAAAATTTTGATGAAAATTAAAATAATTTCTAATAAGATAAGTTTTGATTGGTTTCCTGAGACAGCCCACAGTATAGGTCTCACTTACTAAGTGACTGGAATGTTCTCTTTGCAATTAAGTTTCTAACATATGATATTGGGCCAATTTGTTTACACTACTGCAATTTAGCTACATTATAAATGAAATAGATTTCTGTGGGATAGACTGGAAGTCTTAAAAAGTAACCATAATATTGCATACCTCCACCTGAAATTTGGTTCTCCATGGTGTTCATTCATTAGTTTATTCTTTCAATAAACCTTTCTTAAAGCCATTCTGTGCCATCCAGAGAATTACTAATACATTGTTGTCATAGCCCTTTAGAGGATGGCAGTACTAGAATGAGAGTCATCTATGTAATCTAATAATTGTTTTGAATTATGTTAATAAAATTAAAATGTTTCTAGAAGGAATTCAGTGATATTAACGCAGGAGAATGACTGGATTTGATTGCTTTCTAGAAATTCTAGGGACAGGATGATCCATTAGAAAGCTCATGAAAGTGCCCTACTAAGTGACTATGGTGGTCTTATTTATGGCCATAGCAGAAGTTACAAAGGAGAATGTTCCCTCCAAACCTCCTTGCAGTAGAAGTTTCATGATCCAACAGCCAGTTGTATAGGCAGTGGCAGAGGGTGCTGGGAGAATTGGGAAGAGTAGAAGATTCTGCAGATTTGCACTTGAAGAGCTTGGAAATTGTTGCTCATGAAATATGAGATAATGAGCTGAGGTGGAGTAATGGATAAGGAATAGGTGATATTTGAAGTGCAGTTAGTTTTAAAATGCAGAAGCCCACATTATTTCCTGAAAATCCCTTCCAACAACTAACCAGTCTTTCCTTTTACTTGTCCAATATCTTGTTTCTCTCCTCCTTTTTGAATGTACCTCCTAGACAATAGACTCCAATCTCAAGTCAGAACCCCTTTGAAATCCAAGCCAGGCATAACAGCAATCCATGCCTCGAGCCTGTCTCTACTTCACACAGCCAATTTTCTGTCACTTTCTTGTTCTAATGAAAACTTCTGAAGACTCGCTATCTTTTACCATGTATGAGTTTGGCCTTTATAATAAATACATAAATGAAATTTCTCCTCCCTGAACTCCAGGATTTGCCTCCTTTTTCTCTGTGCTTTTAATTTTGTATCAGTAAGTGCTCAATCAGAGAAGCAGAAATGATAGGAGATATTTAATATAGTATGAGCATGCATATTAAAGGATTCATTACAGGGAGTTGGCTCATACCACTGTGGAACTGGCTGAAGCGTCCCTGTAAGGCTGTGTCCATGTGTGATGCTGTTGTAAAGTTCAGAGTGGGCAGCTGGGAAGGGTGATCCCTTCTGATGCTGGTGCAGCAGCTGGAACCCCACAAGGGTAAATTTATTTCTGCTCCCTCTGACCCCATCCCATTCTTATGACTTTATTTAACCTTAGTAACTTCCTTAAAGGTCCTATCTCCATGGGGGTGGGGGTAGGGGTGACATTAGAACTTCAACATATAAATAGGGGTTGCAAATATTCAGTGGACAACATTTTACAATTTTATTTATATTCACACAAGCAATCAAATAGCCTTCTTACCCTTTAATCACTCTTACCTTGTCAATTTCTCCTCTTGGGTAAGCCTCAGGAAGCTGACCTCTGCTGGAGAAGAAATATCATGTCAACAGCTGCTCCTGAATATCCACACTGTCCAAACCTCACTGGACCCCATGGTCAGTCCCACCCCATCTTCTTCCACAGGGTTGACATGCTCCTGTGGTTCTCCCAAGCCTCTCTCACACATCCCTAACTCCCACATTCAGCCTCAACCTTTTAACTCTTAAACTAACACTGTATGTCTTCCATACTCAGAGAATATAGGAAACAAAATTGTGTGAAATTGCTGAAGTCCTTTTCCTTCCTGGTATCCTCAGAGGAAAGTTGTTAAGGTTTGGATGTGAGGTGTCCCGCAAAAGCTCATGTGTGAGACAATGCAAGAAGGTCTGGAGGAGAAATGATTAGTTACAGCATTAACCTGGAGGCAGGTGGGGTGTGGCTGGAGGAAGGTGTTCATTGAGAGCATCATTATGGGGTATATATTTTGTAATTGGAGAGTGGAATCTCTCTCTCGGCTTCCTGATCATCACATAAGCTGCTTCCTTCTGCCACACTCTTCCGCCATAATGTTCTGCCTCACCTCAAGCCCTGAGGATTGGAGCCAGCCTTCTATAGACTAAGACCTCCGAAACCATGGGCCCTCAAATAAACTTTTCCTTCTCTAAATTGTTCTTGTTGGGTCCTGTTAGTCACAGCAGCAAAAAAAGCTGACTAAAACAAAAGGTATCCTGAATCTCCTCCCAGATGAGTCATTTTCCAAGATCAGCTGATGGGACCACTCTATGCCAATGATCTCATCTTCCTTTCACATTTTTAATCTTTTCTCCTGCACCAGTTTCTTCCCCCAAACCTGCATACATGTTCACATTTTTTATTTCCTTCAAAACATATCTTGAGCCCTGCTCCTACCCCTCTTTTAAAATCAGCTTCCACCACAACCACTCTGTGAAAAGTTCCAACGGCAAATTACCTTCAATTTAGCGAATCCTGCAGCCCCCACCTGTCCTGATCCTCCCTGGCTTTCTGCAATACATGACCTCCTTTACTCCTTGACACTGTGATCCTGGATTACTCCCCAGTCTCCTTCTTGTCTCTTTCATCTTTATCCAAACTCTAGTTAGATATAGGCTCCTGAATGTTTTCCGTATAGCCTTCTCATTCTAAGCAGTTCCTTCTGTGATACACCTAAGATTCAAAGATCTCCTTTATAAGAATTATTGTAATAGCATTGTCCAACTGTGATATAAATGCAAGCCACCTATGGGATTTTAAAGTTCCTAGTAACTACCTTAAAAAAAGTAAAAGAAACAGATGATATTGATTTTAATACACTTTATTTAACTCAATATATCTACAATGTTGTCATTGTGACATGTAATTGATCCTTTAGTTTTGTTTTTTTTTGCACAATGTCTTCAAAATTCAACATATACTTTTGCTTAGTTTGTGTCTTCCTTTGAACTAGTTCCATTTCAAGTGCTCAATAGATTCATAAAGCAGTTAACTATTGTTTTGGATAACACAGCTTTGGAATATATATCCCTGACCTCAGTTCTGAATTCCAGAGCTGATATTCTATCTCCTACCAGCATCTTACACTCAACCTCTCCCTTGTACAATCTTTAGTCATACTGCTAGTTGTTATCTATAAAATCTAAGGCAACAATTTTATCCCACTGATCACACACAGTCATGGCTCTCTACTGCCTATAGAAAGGTAGAGTAGTTGACATAGAAATTAGG
Organism: Ictidomys tridecemlineatus; assembly: GCF_052094955.1. Classification (NCBI taxonomy): domain Eukaryota; kingdom Metazoa; phylum Chordata; class Mammalia; order Rodentia; family Sciuridae; genus Ictidomys; species Ictidomys tridecemlineatus. Next base: position 29,680,213 of record NC_135483.1, read on the forward strand.
TCTCAGAGGGGTTTGAATTCCAGCTTATTATGGATTGATGTCTGTGTCATTCCTTTTCCCACTCTGTCCCTACTTCATATGTTGAAATCCTAACCTCTAGTGTGATGATATACTATGGGATATGATTGGTCTTAAGAGTAGAGTTCATGAATAGCATTAGTGTCCTTCTAAAAAGGATCCTAGAGAGCCCTGCCACCCTCTTTCTCTCAAGTGAGGGCACAGTGAGAAGTCAGTAGCCTGCCATCTAGAACAGAGCCTTCTCTAAAACACATCCATGCTGGCACTCTGGTTCTCAGAATTCTAGCCCCTTAAAATGTGAGAATTTAATTTCAGTTGTTTACAGGCTACTTCATCTGTGATTCTTTAGCACAGCAGCCTGAATTGAGGAAGACACAGTCCCTGCTAACTTCCACTTGATTCAGGACAAATTACTTAACCTTCAAGGCATTCTGTGTTTTCACAGAAAAGAGATGACAAAGAAGACTTACCTTTGGGGTTTGTTGTAAGGAAGATGTTATCAGTCCTCACATAGTGCGTGGTCCATAGAAATTGCACAATAATGACTACTGGGCTATTAATGTGACACTCAATGTTCTCCAGGACCTTTTCCTACCATGTCTTCCCAGTCTAATGTCCTGCTCTAAGGGTCAGCCACATGCCCATGCTCTCAAACATCTATTCCTTCATTTCCCCAAAAGTCATGCCACTCTGAGCTAAGCTCCCTAAAACTGCCTTTGGTGAATTCATTTCTGCATTTATCCAAAAAAAATGGATTAAGAATATACTATGTATGTGCTATTTTTTAGATGCTTGAAATAAATCACTGAATGAAACAGATAAAACATATTTGCTAGAGGAGTTTACATATTAATTGGGAAGACAAAATTAAAAGTAAATACAATCAATCAGAAAATCATAGAGCATGGGAGAAGCCTACTTTAAGTGCTATGGAGGAAAAACAGAACAGATTAAGAGAGATGAAGAGTGAAGGTGAAGGAGTCTCTTACCCATTCTAAGTCCCAGTATTTGGTAACTTTCTTCATGCATTTTAAAGTAGTACTTTGAACATAATAAGCACTTAATGAAGAACAACAGAATTCCATGGGAATGAGTAGGGAAAAGAGATCTAATTTCAGACAAAGCAATTTAGCTTTATGAACACTTTTCATTTTAAATTGGAGTGTCCTTGATTTTCTCTAGCAGAGTTCTTGCAGTTATATTCTATTGAGTACCTTTATCTCCTCAAAATGTTAGTTCTTTAGGTGGGGTACAGTGAAATAAGTATAGGAATGAGATATAGATCCTATCTATCCTATCTATGCTAATTGGAATTGAGAGCTCATATAACTAGGGACGGATTTTTTCATGTTGTATTATATTAATGAGTATTGTGAAAAATAGGGTCCTAGGAATGGAGAAATATTGGAATTTTTGGATCAAGCAAAGTCAAGCACCCTTAAAAATGTAAATGTATGTTTAACATACCCCCAAACTTATTATGTACAATATGCAGCATTTCTCAAATTTAATCAACCTCAGAACCCCCTTAATAATATGTGGAGAGTTTGGAGTTCAGGTAAATGTACGTTTAGAAATTATATACTAGAAGAGGAAAGGTAATGCAGTCAGAAGTGGTTGGATTGGAAAAAAGAGGACTCTACAAATTATCTCTCAAAGGTGACAGTTTTTAGAATGAAGTAGGACTTGTTAGTAACTGCCAGGAAAATAGGCATAAACAGAGCTCGTCCCTAGGAAACTGGAACACTGGCACCCATCCCTAAGGTACACCACCTGATCATCATTGTATGTTCACACCTTTCCCAATAGGTTTTCTTCTTAGATCCTTCAGCTTCCTTGGGATGTGGGCACCAGGTAATCCCTATATGAAAAGAAGTCATAACTATTCATTCCTTTTGAATGAAGATCTCTTGATATTTTCAGTAACATTTTGTATTATAAGAAAGAAAATTTCAAAATGATAAATTTAAGGAAAAATGTGCTTTACCTTTTAAAGAAAAATAAGGAATTATCATCTCTGAACCTACTTAGTGAGGTATTTCACCTTTCTAGAGATATTATGGAACACGTTAATTTTAGATATCTGGGTATATTTATGAAAATGTTTAATATAGGATTATTAGCAATATTTACTAAGCTAATATTTATAAAATTAAGCAAATTTAATTTTATGGGATTGGAAATTTTGTGATAAAGTTAAAGAATAGAGTAAAATTCATGAGAGTCAACTAATTAAATTGTTTTTTCATAACTGATGAGCTTTCCCTGGTATATTTAATTTTATACATCTCACTGTGGAAAGCTTCACTAAGCTAAAAAATAAATCATATTTAAATCTATGAGTTCTACTTATGTTCTTCATATAAATGAGCAAAGCCAACCGATACTTTGCTATTCTAAAAATGGAACTTATTATTCCTGATATTAATTGCAGTCTTCCTTCAACAAATAATTTTGAAACAAAGAATCTGAATTCAGGATCCTTGGGCCTTTTTCTTTTTAAGAAAAATCTTATTTTAAAAATGTTCCATAAGGTAAAGGGGTACTATTTTTGTAAAGCTTTGGATTAATATTTTATGACTCTCGGAAGAGAAAAGTTCTAGTACTCACCATAACTTAATTATTTTAAGGAGATAGAAAAACTAAAAGAAATTCATTGTTAACTTGAAAACTTTCCTGAGTTGCTCTGCAGGATAATCACATTACAGTGTTTCTGAAGCAACACAAATATCATAATTTGCATTTTCTCTGTTTCCTTCGACCTGATGGTCTCATTGTCTCCAAAGGAAGCAACTGACCTTGACATGTACAGACAGAAGACATGGTTACCCTGGCAACAGGCACCATGGACCACATTTGATCCCTTCCAAAGAGTGCCTGTGCCTCCTTTTTAAAACATAAACTAACAACAGCAATCAAAAAAACCAAACAAACAAACAAACAAAAAAAAAAACCCAAAAAACTGTAATGCTGTCTCCTACTTAAACACTTTTTTTTTTAATGCTGGAAGAAAAATGTAATCCCAATCACCCAATCATTCAGCTTTTTTATTTGGCAAACTGTTTTAATTGTGGAATTGAGCTTCCCACCATCACTGCTTTGTGTTAATTTCATCACCATGAGTAATACATTCAACTAGGTAACTGTAAGGTACTAACCTTTCTCCAACATCCACAGTCCTAAGATCCAGCAGAGGGAGCCCACACATTATTGTTCTTTAACTGTCATTTAATGATCGAATTTCATTTTACATTTTCTGATAATACAACTCTTGAAATTTTTGTATTCCAGAGATTACACAAAAAATGTAAATGCTTAATGTCAATTTATTTTTGTTCTTTTAATCTAAGTGCCAGCATTTTTTAAACTTACATTTATGCTGGTAAACTATTTTTTGGTCTATTTCGTGCAACTAATACGAATATACAAAGAAACTGACGTATCCTTTATTTCAGATTTCCCAAAGTTTTTAGCCATATCTATTCTATCACCACCACCACCACCCACCCCACCACTGCAAATAAGTTGACTGCATACAACCAGGGCATACCCACGGTGAGTCATAGAACTGATTTTGAAACGGAGCACAAAACCCATGAGGAATCCCTAGCTGGTTCTATAAAAAGAACACAAGAGGTTTACAGGGCATTGTTTTCATGTCAAGAAAGACGTCTTTGAAAATGACATGCCTCCCATAGGAAACTGTGGGACTCAAGGACCTGCCCTGCTCCCAGAAGATAGAGATTCTGGGTGCTGTTCATCAACCATGTAACAGTCATTTGCTCATTAATTTATTCAGAAATATTCATCGATATCTTATTCTATTCCAGTGACTTTTCTAAGTTTAAAGGACATATAAATAATAAAAGTAGCTATCATTGATATCATTGACTGAATTCTCACATTGTTGATACTGTGCTACACTCCCTCTTCCTGAGTCTTATAACAAGCAGTAACAGGGTGGAAAATTGCATCTCAGAGGACTTAAATAAATTGCCAATAAATCCCAAAGGTAATAAGAGCTTGAATTTGCTTGGGAGTGTATAAGACCCTAAAGTGCACACCGATAATCATGGTGAAATATTGCCTTCCTAGATGCAAGGGGTTCACTAAGTGTTGATTTGACTCTTGCTTCTTTTGAAACCAGGATTTCTTGCCCTTAGCACAAAGATTTCAAAAGAAGAAAAAACAAGTAGACCGTATATGAGTATCTATCATGTACCAATCATCATGCTAGATGGTCTTTTCAACAGTCTTAGGAGATATGTTCTAGCCCTTTGCAGAGGAAAAAACTAAGGCCCAGAGATTACATAATTTACTCAAGATGATAACAGGAACCTAGGCCTTTGAATCTAGGATTTGAATCTAGATTGTTCCGATCCTAAAATGTTCACTGTCATGCTATTTACACAAATATTTCTTCTAACCAGTTTCAAAATAAATTTTGCTGGGACTGAGGATTTAGCTCAGTGATAGAGCACTCAGTTAGCATACATAACACTCTGGATTTGATCACAAGCTCTGAAAAAAAAAGCTTCAAATAAAGTTTCTTATGTAATTATTTGGGCTTTCATGGACTCATTCTAAATCTCAACTCAAAATCTTTATTCATGGTAAAGTTTCCTGAAATACAATATGCTTATATTAATTTTCAAGTAAAAACATGGTTTGTTTTTCCTCAATCTAGACATTATTAATTTTAAAAAATACTAGAATAGAAAAACTGGAATGGGTGTTAGTACCCAATTTAGTCTGATTCCTTTATTTTATAAATGAGGAAAATGAAATCCAGAGAACTTGTGACTTGCTCGGGTTCTCATTATTAGTTAAGGGCAACACAGAACACCACTGAAAACCCAGCAAGCAGAATTCCCGATTTTATTTCAGAAAGAATTTTAAATGAATTGCGCTATAAATATCTGATCCTTAAGTCACGTTGGGCCATGACCTGAGATTGAGATTAGCAAGCCAAAATCATTTTCATGAAGTCAATGCTGGATTTTATCCATGACAAGAAATTTAAAATAAAGATAAGTTTTACCAAAAAATTAAAAAAAAAAAAAAACGACTCACAACTCAAAATTGAATAAAATATGTTTCAAAATTCTTTGGAGATCAAACTAATGAGTCAAAGACAACAAAATTTCGAAAGCTTTTGTTTGGGTAAAACAGCAAGTTGAACCATGCAATGCATGTTAAAATACCAAGTGCAGAAGACAATGTGATGATGTCATTGGTTCACCAGAGTACACTGCTAACTTCAGCTGTATGTGTGTAAACGTATATTGTACACTCCAATTCTCTGCATGACTTTAGTGAATCGTTCTGTTATGCGCAGATGGATTGTTTCTAGATGGAAATTGCAAAGTACACATTTTTCCACAGGGGCGACAAGCTATTGTGTGCACACACGTACAATGCACAGCAGTTTTGCCTGTGTTGTCAGAGGGAAAGTTCCTAAGTGAGGTCAGCTGGCAGCAAAGTCCTATCCAGATCCTGATCCTCAACATCAAGAGCAGTTCTGGAAAATTCCAGTGTCTGCTGGAGTAAAGGCATCTCAGTGTACAGACCGGTTCCTTTTAAAAGTTTTGCTTTCATAAAAGTTTCTAATCCTTTTTAACTCTTCAGATGTCCATGACTTGATCTCAGCAGTCAAAAGACCCATGTGTAAGAAAGTTTGACTTACAAGCCTGAAGGTTGTTGTTGTGAATATACTTCATAAATTTTCAGAACTGACCTATGACAAAAAAATTAGTCAACCACAAAGTAATCATTGTATCCCAGAAGCCATTCAAAAAAAATTGTAGATATGACATTTAGTCTTAGAGGAAGCTGTTGGAGGAGCCAGGGCCTATGGAAAAATACCCAAGAACATAGAATGTAAAAATACAAAACTTTGAAACAATCTAACATATTGTTATCTTGTTATTGTTTGTTTGTTTCCCACAGCTTAGTCCCTTATTATTGTAAACTTCCAATAATCTTGTTGAATTAATAAAACCTGGCAGTTAATACCTAGTGTTTTCTGTATGCCTAGCAGTACAATAAGAACTTGTAAATACATTATCACATTGAAACTACATTATTATTCTATAAGGTCCGATTGTGGAAACTGAGACTTCTGTAACATACCCAAAGTCACACAGTGAGTGACAGAGGCAGGATTGGAAGTGAGATCTGTTTCTAGAGGACGGTGCTTTTAATCACCAGGCAGATTTTAGTTGGGACGTTTCCATCAGAAGAATCAACAGTTGGTGTACTCTCTGCTTCTATTCACACAAACTTTATTTTTCTTAAATGGCAATAATTATAGCATAACCATATTGTTGCTACAAGTTTTCCTGGCTTATGTAAGTATTTTATTTGGTTTGCCGTAAGTGCCTCCTTAAAGAACACAGGGACTCTGGATTTAAATATAATTTCAGGTCACTGGTTGACTCAGCTTCCAAATTCCTGTGAAAATGTTGTTTCCCACAGGGGAAAAGATACATTAGAGACATAGGAATTGGTGCACAACATGTCAATTCTTGCCATGAAACCCAGAGCTAGCTTTTTGTATGTATAAATGACTTTGGATCATGTTATGTTATAGCAGCCTATCACCTTGGCTCCTGGTTATCGCCTTACCGACATTCAGATTCCAGGATAGCTGGAAGAATGACTCTTTCCCACTGAACAGTACTTTAAACAAAATTTAAACCCAAAGTGGGATTTGGAGTTTGCCTCTGAGTTTGTGGAAATGTGAATTAGGTCTAAGACCAGGTCAACGTGGTCAAATAGCTTGGAATTTTGTCTGATATTTTTTTCCCTTGTTAATTGAAAAGGAGATTATTCTCTCTTGTCAGTGAGTGGCCTTTGGGTTGGGAATATTGTATAACCCAGGCAATCATCTTAATAAATTAGCCAGGAAATACACTGTTCAAGCAATCTTGCTTTTTGGCCTATGGGGAGACTGTATGGCTCAGTAGGCCAGAGCAGGAGATAGGGGTTAAAGTAGGGCAGGAAATTTACATGATGAACGTCCATGGATTGCATTTTTTATACATTCAAAATCTACCACAATTTATTGCACTGATAAAATTCCTATAAATCCATTGTACTGATTAAGTTCTTAGAAAGCAACTTACAGTATGCTGGGTCTATGAAAACTCGTGTAGTATCATTTCAGAATGATATGGAATTATCATAGCTTACTTGTCTGGAAAAGTTATGTGTTAAACAACCAAATAAATTAATGCTTCTTCCTCACTATCCTTCGAAGAAGCCAGACAACACATTCACTGTAGTTTTATGTTGAGTTTCTTACTGTCACAGGATACAAGTTGAGACAAAGCATGTGCATAACTGCCCACTCTTCTTCAGGTAATGTCTGGCTTTGATATAAATATAAATAAATGTCTTGTTTAGTCCAGTTTTTTTTTCCTTTGAAAATAGCCTGAGTTAAATGTGATTTTCAAGAGACAGTCTGGAGATGGAATCTAGAAACAACTAGATTCAGCCACCTCCTTAATCACAGAATCTCCTGGTTTAAAGATACCTCAAAGGTCATACAGTACAACCACATTAACTACAGTTTACCATTAACTACAAGCAGTTAATATTCATCGAACACTCACTAGCACAATATGCTCCAGAGTTGTTTGATAAAAAATAATTATTTAAATTTGATTTCTTAAGCTGTTGTCACTTCAAAAACCCTCTGAAATAATTCTTGCTCATTGCTGCTTATGATGCAGCATGATAGGGTTTGGGCAAAAAATATGTTTGTGGAAAGTCTTATGGTACAGTGGTATTGTGTGACCACTGGCAGGCTGTTTTGCCTGCTAACCGAGCACAGGGGCTTCCCTGGAGACAGACTGCCTGAATACAAACTGTGGTTTTGCCCTTTACTAGCTCTGACCTTGCATGCTGTACCTACCTTGCTAAGTCTTGGTCCCATGATATCAAAAAGGACAGCAACATACACATCTCAGTAGCTTGTTATAAAGATCAAATGGCATATACACTTAGGTTACAACATGTCATTTTACATACTGTATGTGCCCAAAGCAATGCTATTATTGGTAGCATTACGATTATTATTATCTCACTGTGGCCTTTGTGACAGCAGAGGACTGGCATATAGTGGGTACTCAGCATATATTTGCTGAATGAATAAATAAGGATAATTTCTTTAATATGAAGTAAGCCAATTAGGATGGGTGAATATTTAGCTCAAAATTTTATATATTATACCTATGGGCATAATCTATATCCATAAATAATTTGATAAGAATGTCGTGCTTGGTTTATAACTGCTTGCTCTTACAGACATAGATCTTAAATATAAGGGAGTTGAAGTTTCTGGGGACACATGGCATGAGGTAGTTTTACCCAGAACAAAAGCTCTCATCTTTTTATACACAGCTAAACATAGTAGGCTTGGCTCAGACCTGCTTTCTGGCCCTAACAGGTTTGGTAGGTTTGAAGCAAATTAAATGAAGAACAGCTGTGATTTAAATAAAGTCGGGTAAAGACATGGATTTAGTGTCCTTACATTAATTTTAGGTAGTGTTTAAATTTCAGGATTCAAAGTGATATTACCCATTTCCACAGTATAAAGTTTCCCTAATGAATATTTTCAGCAGTTTCATTTTTTCCTTCATTCTTAGCAAAGAATAAATGTTTATCTGATATGAATGATTAAAATATGGAAATGCAAATGAGAAAGAAAAAGTGTATGGAATATCACTAGCAAAGTTAGTAAGTGGAATGGCATTAATTAAATATGATAATACTATAAATTAATCTTAAAAAAAGTTTTCCGAATGTAGTTTTGAAACATTGAGGAATATTTTATGCATTCTTACATCCTTTACTATTTTTCCTACATCACCTTCAGTCTGTTGCTGGTTTTCAGTTCAACAGCTATTTCTTGAGCACTTACTGTGTATTAATGATGGGGACCCTGAGGAGACTGCACAAATAAGGGGTGTAAGTTCGTTTTTTAGTTAAAAGATGGTAAGTGCGACAATGACTATAAAGACTAATGAAAAAGCAAAGCCAGATAAGACAGATCAGAGTTTCCTAGAGGAGATGGAACTTGAGATGTGTTTTGAAAGATGAGGAAGAGTTAGGCAGAAGGGGAATTGGAATGGGGTGAGTTTAGAATAGGGCATTTCAGGTAAAAGGAGCAACATGCCAAAGATATGTGGGGAAGGTCATGCTTCTCTGAGCAACTGCAAATCATACAGGATTCCCAGAAGACAAACTGTGGGGTGAGGAGGGCAGGAAATGCTCCAGGAGCAGAGGAATGAGTCAGACTTCATTTCACTTTCCTACCATGATCACGTCACTCTATACCAGCATAGTCAAAGTGTGTTCTGCTGACTGTTAATAATTGTCACTTGAGAAGGAAGAAATCATTAAATTATTCATTAATCTAGCATATAGAATATGCTAGGTTAGACAATTAGCTGGATTGGGTTGCTATACAAAAGTATCACAGACTGGGTAGCTCATAAAGAATAGAATTTGTCATAATTCTGGAGCTGGAAGTCTGATTTTAGAGGCTTGCTTGGCTGGGTTCAATATGATGTTGACTTTAATTTTGTCATATGTAGCCTTTATTGTATTGAAGGAAGTTCCTTCTGTTCCTAGTTTCTTCTGTGTTTTTATCATGAAGGGATATTGAATTTTGTTGAAGACTCCTTATGCATCTATTTAGACAATCATGGGATTTTTATCCTTGGTTTACTTACATGGTGTACTGTTTGTTGATTTGTGTGTTTTTCACCATCTTTTCATTCCTGTAATAAAACCAACTTGATCCTGGTGTGTATGATCTTTTTAATGTGTTGTTGACATCTATGTACATCAAGGATCTTGGTGTTTATTTTCTTTCCTTGATGAATCATTATTGATTTTGGTATCAGGATAATACTGGATTTATGGAATGAGTTTTGAAGCATAACCCCACCTTTCTATTTCTCAAAATTATTTGAGAAGCATTGGCATTGCTATTCTTTAAGGATGGGTCAAATTCAGCTGTGAAACCACCTGGGTTTGGGCTTTTGTTTTTGCTGGGAGGTTTATATTATTGCTTCAATCTCATTGCTTGTTATTGGTGTGCTTAGGTTTTCTCTAACCTCTTGGTTCTGTTTTAGTAGGTCATATGTGTCCAGAAATTCATTCATTTTTTTTCTAGATTTTTAATTTATTGGAATATGAGTTTTAAAAATATTCCCTAGTGAGCCTCTGGATCTCAGTTGTGTCTATTGTGATATCCCCTTTTTCACCTCTAATTTTATTAATTTGGGTTTTCTCTCTCTTTTCCTTTTTGTTAATTTGGCTAAGGGCTTATCATTCTTGTTTATATTTTCAAAGAACCAGCTTCTTATTTCATTGATCCCTTGTGTTGTTCTTTAAATGAAAAAGTGAAATAATTAATGAAATCAAGATTTCATTAATTCTGCTATGAACTCTATTATTATTTTTTCCTTCTACTGGATTTGGGATTGGTTTGCTCTTGTTTTTCTAAGAACTTGAAATGTATTAAGTTACTTATTTGAGATCTCTCAATTTTTTTTATATAGGCATTCAGAATTCTAAACTTCCCTCTTAGAATTGCATTTATAACATCTCACTGACTCTGGTATGTTGTGTTTCCATTTTAGTTTGATTCTATGAATTTTTAAATTTTCTACTTGATTTCTTCAAATAACTCACTCATCATTCAAAAGTGTACTATTCAATCTCTATGTAGTTGTGTAGTTTTTTCTTGCTATTCATTTCTTATTCCATCCCACTTTGATCTGCAAAAAATGCAAGCGATTATTTCAATTTTTTAAAATTTGCTAAAACTTACTTTATGGCCTAATATGCAATCAATTTTGAAGAAAATTCCATGAGTAAATGAAAAGAAAGTATGTTCCACTGTAGGTGATGAAATATTTTGTAGCTATTTATTAAGTAGATTTGTTCTATATTGCAGTTTAAATCTATATTACAGTTACTGACTTTGGATGACATATCTATTATTGAGACTGGTATATTGAAGTCTCCAACTGTTATTGAGGTATATCTATCCTTTTATGTCAAGCAATATTTGTTCTACAAAATTGGGTGCACTGACATTTGGTGTATAAATGTTTATAATCACTATAATTTTCTTCTATGATTGTTCCCTTTACCATTTTATAACTTCCTTCTTTGTATCTTGTAATGAACTTTGATTTGAAGTCTTCGTTGTCTGATATAAGAGTAGTTCCTCTTGCCTTCTTTTTGATTCTGTTTTCATGGCGTATCATTTTCCACACTTTCATTTTCAGTCTGTGAATGTCTTTGTCTATGAAGTGTGTTTTTTGGAGACAACATATAGTTGGGGGTCTTATTTTTTTTTAATGTAATCTGCCAGTCTGTGTCTCTCAATTGGAGAATTAAGATCATTTACTGTTGGCGTTATGATAGAAGGGTATGTGTTACTTCTTAATTTTGAAGTATTCCTCATTTTCTTATCTCTTCTTCTGGTGAGATTTATTCTTTCCCAAGAAGTTTTTGGTTATTTTTATCCTTTTTTTCCCTCTGTGAAGGATTCCTTTAAATATCTTCTGCAATGCTAGCTTATGAGCCCCTTTAGTATATGCATATCTCTGAAGGTTTTCGTGGTCCAGACTGGTTATTTTTTAATTTTTTATTTTTTTAGGGCTTAAAAACCATCATTCCATGTCTTTGGAATTTCTTCTAAGAAACCTGGTATCATTCTGATATCCTCATTTTTATAAATGATGTGACTCTTCTTGTAGCTTTTAAAATTCTTTTTGGGGGGCTGGAGTTGTGGCTCAGTGTAGAGCACTTGCCTAGCATGTGTGAGGCCCTGGGTTCGATACTCAGCACCACATAAAAATAACATAAAGATACTGTGTCCAACAACAACTAAAAAGCAAAATATTTAAAAAAAAATAAAATTCTTTTTTTTTGTTCTGAATTTTTGACATTTGAACTCTAAATGTCACATAAAAGTTCTTTTCTGGTCTTATTTATAATTCTAAATGCCTACAGGAACTTGCATGTCCATATCATTGCCATAATTAGGGAAATTTTCTACTATTATTTCACTGAATACGTTTTCTATCTGATTAGTCTCTGCCTCCTCTTCTTTCTCAAAACCTATGAGTATTAAATTTGCTTTTGAAATGTTGTCCCAGAACTTTTGTTAGGTTCTTTTTTATTTATTTAAAATAAATAAATAAGGTTCTTAGGTTCTTTTTTTTACTTATTTAGCATCTTAATATTTGAATTCATCTATCTTGTCTGCAAGTCCTGATATTCTTTTCTTCTGCATTTAATCTGTACATGAGACTCTTCACTGTATTTATTTAATTTATTGAATATTTCATTTCCAAGATTTCTGTTTGGTTCTTTTTCAGAACCTCTACCTCTTTACTGAAATGCTCTTATATATATTTGTATTTTCTCCCTTAGTTCCTCAGTTCCTCTTTAATTCATTGATCATATAACAATCCACTTTTTGAATTCTTTGGCATTTCATCCACTTCAATATCTTTGGATTCAGTTATTGGGGAGTTATGAACTTTGGAGGTGTCTTGTAGACTCATTTCCTCAAGTTTCCTGTGTTGTATGTTGTTGCTTGCACATCTGCTGTGACAGAATTCTCTTCCTCTATTATGTGAGGGTCTTTTTAGTAAGAAGTTATCACTTGGCGATGTCCATGGGCTGGAGGTATACTGCAGCATCAAAGTTCCCAATTAGCAAGATCACAGTGCAGGCTCAGCTATCGGCAATGCTTTGAGAGAATAGAATAACCACATTGAGTGGCAACTTGAAAACAATTGTATATCACTATATAATAAAAAACCTATCTTATTAATGATCTTTACAAATCTACTTAAACAATGAGAGAAGTGGATGAGAAATATTGTAGAACAGGTTGAAAGCTCAAGCATTCATAATAGTATCCTTAATATTAAATTATACAGAAGGAAGAGGAAACTAGGTAGGGGAGGGAAGAGATAGAAGAAAAACTGAGGAGAGAAAGAAAAAAAGAAGGGAACAGAGATGAGAAAGAAAAAAGAAGTACTGAGAAAAAAAACCCAATTAATTGACAAAGTATAAAATTGATATAAAAAACAACAAAAGACACAACAACTTACAAAAAAGTGAATGCAAGAACAATTAAAAAGATTAAAATGTCTCCTTTTTGAGTCATTTAAAAAAGAGTCACTTTTTTGAAAACTTCAACTTTAGTATCCACCAGCTGGGAGGTTTGTGGGACACAATTGTTGTATAATTTGTTCCTCCTCAGTTTTGACCCAGACTGGCCAAACCTGTTAGGAGGGTTTGTATGCTGAGCTCTACACCTCTGCCCACCAGTAAATATTGAGAAAATGTTGCCCAAAGAGCAAAATTCACCCCCAATAGTCCGTGTGTGTGTGTGTGTGTGTGTGTGTGTGTGTGTGTGTGTGTGTATTGAATATAGGGGTGTGGCTATATTAGGAGCCACTAACCAGTTCCCTCACTTGTGTAACCAAGCAGATTTCTTCTCAGTACCTTTATCATGTCAGTGGCCTTTGTGGTTTTACATAATTTTTAAATATATTTGAACATAGACCATCTTATGGATATGTGCTTCAAGCAACACTTTCGGAAACCACGGGTACAGCCAAGAGAAAACCTCAGAATAAGAGTATTTCATTTCAGTAGCAGAGTAGAGGAAGAATGTGTGTGTGTGCGTGTGTGTATGTGTGTGTGTGTGTGTGTGTGTGAGAGAGAGAGAGAGAGAGAGAGAGAGAGAGAGAGAGGATGGAATTAGATGAAAGTAGATTAAGTTTGATCTCATTGCAAAAATTCTGGAGTAGCCTAGAGAGAAGATAGGTTGGATCTGACCTTCATTAATAGATGGCAGTAATGAAGAGAAGGCAATTGACTGAGAAGCACTTAGGAAAGGAGGAAAAAATGATGGATTTCATTCTTTTAGTTAATTAGGAGGTTAAAATTAGCAGGACTAGATGATTGATTGCATGTGGAGGGTGAGAAGATGAATGAATCTGACTCAGGCTTCACATTTGAGAAAGTAAGTGGCAAGTGATTTTTTTTTTAAGACTTAAAAACACTGGAGGACATTTGGAACAAAGAACTGTGATTTTTAGATATTAATATTAGATATTTATTCATTTTTAGATAATAATTTTAAAGTGTCTATGGAACATGAAAACTGAATATTTTGGTGACACATATGTAAGGGACATGGGTATACAATTCAATCACTCTGAGTGAATAAAGGCACTCTTCTAGGGAAGAATATGGGCAGTTTTACCAAAAGGCCATTTTTACAAAGCCATTCCTTTTAAGGAATTGCTTTCAGAGAATTAGCCATTTACCAAATTGCTTTTTGTCTAATTGTTCATTGGCAAATTGTTATAGCCAAACTGATCTAGAGCTACCAGGAAAACTGTACAACGTAAGAAGAATTTAGGGCAAAGATGAATCTTTGTATTAGGAGACGGCAGGAAAAAGAGAAACCCATAAAAGAAAAAAGAAGGGCTATGGAATGCCAACATATTTTTGCCAGTATGATAATTTGTACTGCCAAATTAATATTTATTTATGTAAGAATGACTACCTCAACAGAAAATTAATACCAAACTATTTGAGCTGCTATCTTGCAGGTATGTTTGTTCTTAAATGGTCCAAGTTCAGGATTAACTGATCCTCTTGATTTCTATCAATAGTTGACTGTTACCCATGTTACCCATTGCTGTTATGAACGTTTAACATAGCTCAAACTAAACCTAGACCTTATTGCTTATAATAGTGATGAGTGCACATAGCTAGACACATTACACATGTATAACTAATAGCAGTTTCAAAATGGAAATGATATGAGTACTTTATTTGTGAAATCTCTTGCTTAAATAAGGAATGACTATGATTCTTGAATTCTAATTTTAGTTTTTTAATAACTGCATGGATTTTCTTAGCAATGATCAACTCCCTTGGGAATTAAATCTCTCTGACATGCCTTCTGCTGGGCCAAGACCTGTGTCTAGGATCTTGTGTCTCTAACATAGAATGGGTGTGTGATCTCAAGTGTGTGCAAGGACTTATGAGCAGCAGAACAGGCAGAAGATAAGGTTTGTTTGCCGATTTTTAACCAAATGAACATAAGATTGGTTTTCGTGTAAGAGAGGAAAAGGTGGGCATATGGAGTATTATTCCAAGTGAGCCATAAAGCAAGAAGTACAAAAGAGATCAGAGACAAAATTGGAAATCAAAGGAAAATGTAGGCATCTACAATATCTATTCTTCTTCAAAACTTCCTAAAGACTGAGTTTCAATTATCCTCATAAACTATGAGAATTTATTCCTGGATCAAAGACCCTGGGTTTCAGGATTAAAAAAAAAAAAAAGATAAGAGAAATACTAGAAGACCATGTTTGAATGACAACAACATCTGTGAATTGAGGAAATCATTATTTTTCAAAAACCTAAATTCAAGAAGCCATACACTAGTGTCCTACATATTCTTTTTTTAAAGAGGGTGGGAATATTTTTCTCACATTTCTTAGGTTATTCTCTTTCAGCCCTGGTATCTTGGGGCATCCTATAGCCATACCTGAAATGCTTTCTTCCTCTTATCCATTTAAATTTTGTCTGTCCTTTGTGGTTTAGCTGAAGATAACTTCACTCCATGAAGCTCTTCCTGACTTTTCTTTATCATCTATTGTTGTTCTATATCATAATTTCATTGAAATAAATTTATCGAATGTCAACTATGAGGCAGACTCAATTGTTGACCAGGGATATAGCAGTGAATAAAACCAAGCTTTCTTTATCATGCTAAAAAAAGAAATTTTTTTTCTCATGGATAGATATACATAGACAGAGTGGTATAGATACAAATAGAAAGAAAGGTAGATGAATGTATGAAAGGATAAACAGAAACACAGATCATCAATCAGGGTTATAAAAACTAATAGGAGAGTGATAAGCTGATGTGTGGTGGTGGGCTGATACTTTTGCTGGGATATTATTAATCTCTCCTGCCATATTGAAGAGAAAGACCCCATTCTATTTATCTTATCCGCTCATTAGTGCCAGGGCATAGGGCTGGACTTGGGTAATAGGCTTAACAGTTACTTGTTTATTGACACAGTTTTTCACTTTTTATCCAGATATTTTGGCATCCCAGAGGCACAGATTTAGTTAGTTTCCATTGAAATGTCAAATTGGTCTAAACAGGCCAGCTTAGAGATTTGTTTGGTTTCACATTTATATGAAAAGTTAATATCTTTTAAATAAATCCAAAAAGGGATTCAATAACAATTTTTGGCAGTAGTTTTTTTTTTTTTTTTTTCCGTGTCTCTATTTTTTTCTTTCCTGGTTTTCCCCAAAGTCCTTGCATTACTGGGAGATTTCTTAGAGCAATTAGAATGGCTCCACCCAGTGACCTTTCACCCTCTCCCTAAACATGTGAACAAATCCAGAGAGAAAGAAAAGGGGGCTCAAGATGAAAGATACAGAATGGCCCTCCTTGGGGAAGAGAGTGGAAGAGTGGATGTGGAAGAGGATGTCTCCACCTAGGCCTCACCCTGTCCCAGTTCTCACTCTTCCTGTTTCAGGAGGGCAATGCTGCCATTAAAAAGGGAAATAGGATTTTTGCCCAGGAAGTTATCTGGGCAGTGCATAAAGAAGGAAAAAAAAAATGAGTGGGAAGAAGGACAAGGAAAAAAAATATAAATCTCAGGGGGATAAAAATGAACCAGGCCAAAAAGTGTTTTGCAAGGCTCTTGTATCAAACATGGCGTCCCTGGATAGCGTTTTTCAAACCCAGTGAACTCTCAAATGGCAGTAGGAGGAATTCCACTGTGCTTGGAGTTGGGAGAATTCATAGTATTCTTGGAAAGGAGTTTTAAACATTGCTAGACTGCAAGGAAACAAAACTAACAATCTGATTTTCTCTGTACTGTTTGCAGTTCCCTTCCTACTTATTAATGCAGTCTTAATTTATAAAAATAAATGAAAACTGCACTAATTGACTCTCTATGAATACCAGGCATACTGACTGTGCTATCTTATTTCAACCTCATTATAATCTTTTGGAGGAAAACATAGTTACTTCCCTGTCACAAAGGAAGAAACTCAAGTTGAGAACAATTAAGAGCATTCCTCATAGTTTACAGCAGCTAAGGGTCAGGGCAGGGTTTGAACCAAGATCTCTATGAGTACAAGAAGAGCTCATGAATTCTCTATGTTCTTTAATAGGTATCAAATCATATTCAGGTGAGAAATTCCAAATATAACACTGATGTCTGAAAATATAGCCAAAATCCAAAAGGTTAGCAGGTACAGGTTAGCATGTTTTATGCCAGGAATGGGGATTTAAATTGTATCCTCATTTTCCTATAAGGTTAGCAGAATATACAGGGCCACCATTCTCACCACAGACTCTTCCCCACACCTCACACATATACACAAATATATATGTGTTAAAAGGATGTGAACAGAGTAGCAGGTCATGCTGTCTTTTTGCTTTTACCTAACACCAATTGTATCTTCTACCTAATTTCTTTTGACTGGTCTGATTCCTCTTGGACCTGGGCAAATAGCCTGGCTTTTATGGCTATGATTATTTATAGCCATGTTCTATCTGGTTTGCTATTTAAGAATTTCTCTTTAACTCTTTCAATTCCCTTATAGATGTCACACAACTCTATCATGGGATTGGAAGGTATTGATAAAAAATAAAGAAAGAATATGAGGAAAGGGAAGGGAGGAATTTTTCTACTAAATAGATTTTAGTGGTGAAGAGTCAGTGAGAAATCAAATTTGCTTTTGGCAGCTGGATGTTGAAATCCTAATTTTGATCCTGTCTTTCAGGATACAAATTACAAAAAGTATGCTGAAAATATTATAATTGTGAGTCATCCAGCTTACAGCTGAATGTCATTGTAACCTGGGGCAAATCCTTGAGCTACAATTTTCTTATCTACATAAAAAAAATGGGTTATTGAGATCATACAACTCCAGAATTTTAGGACCTTTTCAAATATTTACATTTGATAATTGATCATATGTGGGGTTTTATTAGCTCCCAAAATGACTCCAATAAATAGAAAATTTTCTTGATTTTAGAGTCTTTCTTTCTTTCTCTTTCTTTCTTTCTTTCTTTCTTTCTTTCTTTCTTTCTTTCTTTCTTTCTTTCTCTCTTTCTTTCTTTCTTTCTTTCTTTCTTTTAAAATAACTATTCAAATCCTAGACCAGTTGTACAAACATCATGAAGTCTTAATCTATATCTGGGGTTCATAATTTACCTATAATGGCATGGATTTAATTATCCTCACTGTACTGTGGCTCTTTGTGGGAAGAGGACTCATTTAGGGGTCATGAGCAAGAGGTTTGGAGGCCAAAGCAGTAATATGTGCTCTCTTGCTGAGGAGATATCAGTAGCATTAAGCAGTCCATCTATGTAGAAGGAGCCTCATTCAGGACCTTTTACCTAATAAACTTGACAGAGCAACCTGTCAGGAAGCCTGCAGCCAGGAGGAGTAGGCATACAGTAAGTGAGGGGAGCCAAAAGGCTGCTTCTTTTGGTAGGTAAATACAGCTGCCTCAGCCAAAACCACGGGAGCAGCTGTCATGCAGAGGTCAAAGCACAAGGTTATGAGACATGGCATCCAGGAAGCAATGCAAGGACAGATAGGTTAGTACTTCAGCCATGGCTAGAGATCAGAAATAAAAGTGATCTCTCTAGACTGTGGAAGACAGAGCATAAGGAAGTGTGTTAACAAACCATTTCCACTGGAATCTAGAAATACCTATGGAAGTCACCAAAGCTTGTAATGAAACCACAGTAATTCTATAGATTCAATTCCATAGTAATTCTATGGCTTTAGTTCTTTGTAGGTGCTTTGAATATACATGAGAAACAGATAACATTTCCTCCAAATTGAGCTCCAGGTGAGAAAACATAATTCAACATATAGCTGTTCATTTATGAATTCTCCACTACTGCTGAACATGGAATCCTTACATTGATACACATTCCCTTGGTATTAGAGATGAATGGTTTCTCTTTCCATAGCCTGTGGCAGTCAAGTATGATGTATGTCTATGCTTTTCTTCCTGTTAATATATAATTCACCAGAGCAATGCATTCATTTTATGAATCCTGATTAGAAATATGTTTATCTTAAATTTTCAAAATATATTTCCTATTGGAAATTGACCAGAATTATTTCCTTCTTTTTAATATAGATTTACCAAAATGATGTACTTATTTTTAAAATTCTGATGCTTAGAAATAAGTTTAGTTTAAACATTTAATGATATTTGCCTCTGGAGATTGACTCAAATAGTTGTTTTTAATATTTATTTTTTTAGTTGTAGGTATACACAGTACCTTTATTTAATTTTTATTTGGTGATGAGGATCGAATCCAGGGCCCCACACATGCTAGGTGAGCATCCACCCCTGAGTCACAACCCCAGTCCTGACCCAAATAGTTTTGATATAAAAACCTTAATTCTGGGTTTGATTTTTAAAACAAAATTAATATTCTTGCTCCCTTTTTTACTGACATTATGAATGAGCAGATTAGGCAGTAGCATATGTGCTAGGATTTGAGGAACATTGTCGCTTTGCTTGTAGGGTAGACATAGTTAGGATAAATTCACTTTAAAGAATATTTTTAGAGGAAATTTTGGTAAATTTGGAGTTATTGTCTGTTGGAAAATCTGGCACTCAACACCTCAGGCTGGGATGTTCTGGAATTGTAATTTTGCTTAGTAGTGGTCTCAGGGAGGACCTATAGTATTTATACCTGCCCAGGGTCATTGTTTCAAAGAAGGTTTGACCAAAACTGACATGGACATCTGTAGAGAAAACTCCATGTGCCAGTGACACTTTAGGGATGAGAATAGGAAGTCATGGGTCCATTGAAGGTAAATCAGACTGTTCACTAGTGGTTGGAAGAAGAAAAATTGGGGTCAGTAGAGAGATGGGATGCTATGCCAATCCCCTTTCACTGCTCACTAAAGATAAGGAGGGAGGAAGGATATAAATTGCAGTCTGATGGGAGAAGGTGCAGGAAGCTTGAAGAAAGCCATACTATTCAGCCTATAGTAATATATAGTCACAGGAGTACCTGGACTTACCATGCTGGCTTCCACAAATGGCAGCAGAATAGCTCTGGGCTGTATAAGGGAAGGTGTGTGCAAAGTGAATCCAAGAAATTTTCATGGCTGTTCCTGGCCTTGGTACCCATGCTGCCTTCCTTAGAGATGGGGGACCAAAGTGGTAACTTTGGTGGTCTAGGAAACAGCAGAGATGACAAAAGTTGTGGACAGAATTAAGAATGGGTTGCTATAGTGTGTGTGTGTGGGGGGGGGCACTAAGACATGAGGCCAGAGGCATCCACTTAGCCACCAGGCGGGAAGATCCACGCACTTGAGGGACGGATTTGGAGGGGCTGTTGTCCCACCGATTCAATTGCTTCATCCCTGTTCTCTATTCTATTCCATTTCTAGGACTGAAGAAGTCCTTTGTGGGCAAAGAGAATTTATGAAGAATAAATGAATTAAGAAAAATGAAAAAAAAAGGTTGAATGAACTTATACTAATGTTTCTGGGTCCATATACTTATTCAATTAGGTCATGGTCTACTTTGTGTATGCATTTGGCAGTAAGTCATTTTAAGGAAAGTAAATATAAGGGAATATATATTCCTTTCCTGCTATTTCATGGTTTCAAAGTATTTTCACATTTACTATGTTGTTTACTAAAGAAACCTGAGAAAAGTAAGATTTGTATTTGACATTTTATAGACTGAGAAATCAAGCTTAGGATGCCTCAGTTACTGTTCAACTTTACATGGTCTATAAAAGAAGCAGGATTTGATGACTTTTCTTTTTTCTCTTTTAATTCAATTTTTTATTTCAATGTTTGATACATTCATATGATTAAGTCCCTTTCCAATGCCTGTCCCTATCCACTCTAGTCACCCCCATTTTGTAAACAAGAGATATCATTCTGTATGTCCTATTTTATGGTTTTGTATTTTGTTTCAACTCAGGTAGTAATATATTCTGGAGATCTTTCCACAGCCACACTTGGAAGCTTCCTCTTTTCTTTTTATAGCTACATAATCCTCTTGTGGGTATGCTATACATTACAACATAGCATTTGTTGACAATTGAGTTGTTTTTCTATTACAAACATGGCTTTAGTAAATAGCTTTCAACATGCATTGTTTCATCTGTTTGCTCATCTGGGATAATTCTTCAAAGCAAAATCCTGGGTCAAAGGAAAATGTGTTCATAATTAAATAAATATTTTAATTTCTCTTTATAGGATTTATATTATATTCATTTTCACCTGTTATGTATAGAACTATCAGTTTCCCCTTAAATTTGCTAACAAATTGATATTGTCTAACTTGAATTTTTGCCAAGATTATTGTTTAAGTTGATTGCTTGATATACTTTTAATTTGTACTTTTCTTACATATTATGAATAGGACTTACTTTTTTTCCTTGCAATTTGTCTTTTGATTTTGTTTATAAGTGTTTTCTAGTTTGTTATTCTGACTTTTTTACATTTCATGGTAATCAAAAATTATTACGTGGATTATAGATGTTAAATTAGAAAGGTCTTCCTCAATCTAAGGATTCAAAGGAATTTATTTGTATTTGCTTCTGGTGATTTATTTTTCAAGATGTAAAACTTAACCTGATATGGAGTTTTTCTTGTTATACAGTATAAAGAATGAAGCCAACTTTCTCTTTTCCCAGATGTCTCAGGATAATCCAGTTGTCCTAACATCATTTATTTTAAAAAACATTTTGCCCACTGATTTGAGATATCATTCTGTTCATCTACTGAATGTGTCTAAGTATTTGGGAATATTTGTTTGAAACCAGGTTTATGAAAACACCAAGCCTAGTTGTATGTCTTTTTTACCATGCCTCTCCAGGTAAAATGGCATTTGCCACATTCATCAGTAGCTTTTTATGCCACATTTGAATGAATTAATTGGGAAGGAGATGTGATTATCTCATACATAAAGGAAATAACATTAAGAAAAGACATTTATCAGCCTAGGAATAAAAACATAATTTTACAGAAATTGTTCCTACATGTTCCTAATCAATGTTTTTCTTCACTTCTAAATATGTTGCCAAGTCATTTCATACTATTTAGGTGAAAAACCCATAATAATTAAGGGGAGAAGGGAATGGAACCAAGAACACATATACCCCTGCAAGCATAATTTTTCTGCTGCTAATCACTACCCCCTCTAACAGGAAACCACAACAAAGCTTTTATCATAAAGGAGGTTACTATGGAAAAAAAATAATTCATTTAAAAAATGTTTATCAAGCTAAGTAATAGAGTTATATTACATTCATGTATCTTCAGTTATACTTATTTTCTAGCACAATACTTCCTAGAATAAAATTTTCTTATTTGTGCAAGGGAGTGTAGCATAGTTTATTGGCAAGTTCAAGGATATGATTTAATTATACTGTCATAACAAGATATTTAAAAATACCAAAAAACAAAACAAAAACAAAAACAAAAAACCTCCAACCCAATCTCCACGAGGCCAATGTGTCCAGGTTAGCATATTTCACACAACGACTTGAGGTTTGAATCTTTTGTCCTCATTCCCCCATAAGGTTAGCAGAAAATGAAGTGTGAAACCTTTTCAAGTGTTTTTTATGGATGCCTCCTTCTCTGTGGTCAGTGTTGCTGTTTACGGCAAATCCTTGCAGAAGATCACTGTTAGTTGATGCCAATTCCTTGCCTTCCAGTCTTCCCTAAACCAATCTAATCAGGATCAACACTCTATACCTCCACTATTCTGAAACTTATATCAAAGACATAAACCACCTGCATGTTGCCAAAAAAACACTGCTCAATATTCAGCCCTCATATTCCTTGATTCAAAAGCTCCATTCATTGTAGTTGGTCACCATCCTTGAAACACCTACTGTTCTTATTTTCCAGGTATGTTAGGCAGCTCTTCATTGCTGTGACAAAATACCTGAGATATACAACTTATAATAAGTAAAGATTTATTTGACTCATAGGATCAGAGGTTTATTCCATGGTTGGTTTGGCTTTTTTGCTTGGGGGCCTGTGATGGGGCAGCAAATCATGGCAGGGAGCATGTAGTTGAGAAAATCTGCTTACCTTATGGCAACCTGGGGGGTGGTGGTATTAAGTGGAGGAAGAAAGTGAGAGTGAGAGCACAAGAGGAAAAGGTCAGATCCCAATGTCTCTTCCAAGGGCTGACCCATGGCTCCATGAAGATAACTTCCTTGATAATCACAGCCAGGTGCATGGCTTCCAGTTCCATCTACCCACTTCCTGACAATGCCCAGATTGATGTCTTCCTTAGGCAATACTCCCCTGAATTCTAAAGTCATATATCTAATTGTTCACTAGTAAGCTCTTCAGTAAAACTCTCAAAATCAACATCTCTGAAACCAAGATTCTGATCTTACGCTTTCCCCTCTCTATTCGTCTTACAGTCTTCTCTGACTCAGTTAACAAAATCCAACCTTCCATGTGCTTCGGTCAAACTGGGAGAGCTCTCACACCTGACAGCTACCTAAAAGTCTGCTTAGCCCTGACTTCAAAATATTTACCTACTGACTTCTTGTCTCTGAAGCCACCATCACCTTTGTTACAGCCACCACAACTTTAATCCAGGTCATTGAAATACCCTCCTCACTCACTTCTTAGGCCTTTGTCTTTTTTCCTTTTAAGATAGAGGTATTCCTTTAAGATATGAGACAGATAATGCCAATTCTGCTCAAAACTCCATAATGGTGTACTATCTTACAGGAAAAACCAGTGTCCTTATACAGCTAGCCAGGCCTTCCACCCTCTTTCACCTGTTCCTTCCCACTCCGATCTTATCTTCTGTTACTGCTTTTCTCCAAATGGAATGGCTTCCACACTGCTCTTTGAACAAAGAAGATACTTCCTCACTGCATTAGCTTTTTACTGCTGCTACTACAAATTACCACAACATTAGTGGTTAAGGAAACAAAAAAATTTATTATCTTACAGTTTTATAGTTCAGAAGTCAATTATAGTTCTCCTATGACTAAATTCAAGGCTTTGGGGGGCTTTTTCTGGAGACTCTAGGGGAAGAATCCATTTTCTTGCTTTTCCAATTTCTGAAGGCCACCCATATGTACTGGTTTGTGGGATCCTTCCTCCACCTTCAAAATGAAAAATTGCATCTGTCTGACCCTTCTTCCTCACAATCTCTCTCTCTGACCCTAGCTAAGAAAGGTGTATTGATTTTCATGACCCATGTGATTAGATGGTTTCCACCTGAGTAATTGCCCCCATGTTAAGGTTGGTACCCTTAATAATATCCACAATATCCCTTTTGCCATGTAAGGCAATATTTTCACAGATTCAAGGAATTAGAATGTGGACTATTTTTAGGAGAAAAAGTGGAGTTATTATTTTGCCTAGTAGACTCACCTCCTTAAATACTTGCTCAAATATTACCTTTCTAGTGAGAGCATTCCTAATAATCCTACTTAAATTCACCACCACCACTGCCACAATATTCTTTATATTGCTTTCCTGCTTAATTTTTAAAATATCACTAATAACTATATACAGTGTGTTATAAATTAATAATTTATTTTTTAATCTTCCCTCATTGGAATGTGAGCTGTGTGGTGTCAGGAAAGTCTAGGTACTTCCCTACTCAATCTTCTGTTTCTAGAGCAGTGTCTCTTATACAATGTAGCTCAACAGATATTTGTTGAATGAAGGGATGAATAAATAGGGATAAAAACACAAGGAATCACCCCTTGAACTGAGATAGACGTTTCAAATCAAAGGATAAAACACATTTTGATTGAATATCTCCAAGAATTAATCGTAGAGTTTGTAAAACTGCTTTTATTTCCTGGTGGACCTTACTCACTATACATTAAGAAATAGAACTTAGTGAATATTAAGTATGTGGGGTAACATGGTGGATCCCAGCACTCCTAATAGTGTTAATGTGAATCATAGTTTATTGCTTTCATAACTCTTTCCCACATTATATCACATCTTATTCATATTATAACCTGTGAGTATGAAGAACGAGGGTGTAGGTTGACTATGAGGAAACTAATGCTCAAAAAACTAGAGCAAGATCCCTCAGAAAGGGGGTGACAGAACTGTAAGGTTATGGTAGTAGCTATGTGGATCTGGTTGTGATAAAACTACATAAAACAATTCACACACATTGTTCTAATATCTAAGATCTGGTTATGATGTTACGTAAAATGTAGGGAAAATGGGTGAAGAGTACATGGATTCTCCCTATAACATCTTTGTAGCTTCTTCTTAGCCTATTATTAAAAAATAAATATTTTTAAAAATATATGTTTTATTTCAGTTTGTCCCATAACTCGAGAATTCTCAACACAGAAGCCAAATGTGGTATATGGGGATTATTTTAAAAAGCATTTTATAGAAGTGAAGCAAGATATAAAACTAACCATTTTAAATCACAAAATTCATTGTCATTTCACGCATTTATAATGCTATATAATCACAACCTCTATCTAATTCTAAAAAATCTTCAACACATCAAAAGAAGATCCTGCAGTCACTAGATCGTCACTCACCAATCCTTCCCCCGACATACTCCTTGGTACTCACTAACCTACATTCTATCCTTATAGATTTTCCTTTTAAGCATGTCTCTTTCAAATGGAGTCTTGCAATGTATGACTTTGCAAGAGTTTCTTTCTCTCAGCATAAGCTTTACTAGGTTTGTCAGTGTGGTCATATGTGTCCGTACTTTATTCTTTTTGTGATTAAATCATATTCCTTCACGTGTCTATAGCACCTTTTCCTTATCTGTTCATCTGTTGATGGACATCTGGGTTGTTTCTGCCTTTTGGCTGTTATGAATAGTCCTGCTTTGAATATGGGGTGCCATTATGATACCAGAAAATGCTCATCCCCAAATCTCATTTTTTTTTATCATGGCAAATGTAGGATCCGCATATGTTATATAATTAAGAGAGCACAGTTAGTAATGCCACGCCTTCTGCAGTTTATATGGGAAAAGCAAATTGTTGACGCTGTTTTCCCAATCGCATCCTTCATCCCAAAGTGTGAAACCAGGACCCTGGAGGGGTTGGTGGGAAGAACATGGTCACTGATGGCTTATTTTTGGGAAAAAACAAACAAACAGTAATTCTTCACGAGAACAGAGAAAAACATCATCATAACAGCAATGGTAATTAATGGATGAGTTATCACTGCGTTCATGAGTGACTGAGACACACTAATTTACTCTTTAAAGGCTTTAAGAATATAAATTGAAGTGGTAAAAAACTTCAACAACAACAAAACAACGTGACCAGTGAGGCTTAATCTCTTGGCTCCAGTTTATTTAATTTGTAGTAATCTTTGTGTTCTAAAATGCTGCTGAAATTAAATATACAACACTTTCAAGGAACTGAGGTCATTGTTTTATGCTCCTAGAATCAAAGAATCCCCCAGAATTATGTCAGGCTTATCCAAGTAACTTCATTCTTTACTTCTCTGTATTCAGCCAACTCAGATGTTTTCAAAGCTTTTCTTCTCAGTCAGTACTTTCAGTTAAAGTCACTGATGCTTAACTGAGGCTACACATTAGAACCTGATGCCCTTTAAGGAATACCAGTGTTGAGGCTATATCCCAGATCAAATGAATCAGAATGTCCAGGAGCAAGCCCATATATCTTGATTTACATAAAATTCTTAAGTGATCATGAGATTGCTAGGTTTAGGAAGTAAAGAATTAAAACTAGTTTCTCTATCTTAAGCACACATCAGAATTACCTGCAAGGCTTGTTAAAAGAAACTCAGGTTTCTGAGTCAATAATTCTGGGTAAAGCTCAGGATTTTACATTATGAACAAGTTTCCAGGTGAAGTTGATACTGTCCACCCAGGGTCAAACTTAGAGAACAATGAGTTAACTTTTTCCTTTGCTAATTCTATAAAGGTGAGGGTGGAACTGGCTATAGACCTTCATATAAATAATCTGTAGATAGTTTCTTTTCATGCATTTGTGAGAATTTTTCTTAGCACATTAATTAAGATGATTGGGCCCTTGAGTCATATAGCTTGTTAAAAATGCCGCTTGTGGCACACCTATAATCCCAGAGTCTCGAAAGGCTGAAACAAGAGGATTTCGAGTTCAAAGCCAGCCTCAGCAATTTAGGAGGTCTTAAGCAACTAAATAAATATAGTAAATATATATATATATATTTAAAGGGCTGGGGATGTGGCTCAGTGGGTTTGATCCCTGGTACCAACAAAATTTTAAAAAATTTAAAAATGCCACTTCTATATAATGTTAGGCAAATTCCTTATTTATAAAGCTTTGGTTTCTTCATCTGTCAATAGGTAAGATGTTTGGTTTTAAGAGTTAAATTCAATAATGTATGTGAATTGGTTGACATACTGTAAGTATAATCTATTAACTTTTTGGAGTAGCTTTCATTTTGAACTCCTACAACTTTCTTTTTGTCTCATTGGCTATCAAGTTTTGTGTTTTGTATTGGATGAACAAATGAAGGGGTGTACACTAAATCAGGAAGATAATTAACTGGAAATCCAAATGAGCAGATGTTTTAAAAGGACTGTGGGTTTGTCTAAATGTAATGGTTAAAAGCTTCAGGTCTAATGTTAGAAAACCACAATTTTCAGTACTGCCTGAAACTTCTCTAAACTTGTTTTTTTTTTTCCTCCATAAAATGATGGTAATTGAAGTTCCTACAAATTGGTTTTTGTGATGATCATAACAGATGAGAGGTTAATTACTTCAACAACAAAAGAGATAATGAAAATACAGTGATTAACAGAGTCCTGGATATAACATAGGTACTCAATAAATGTAGCTGTTATTAAACTGAGGGTAATTGATTCCTAACTGCTCCTTTAAATATTAACTCCCCTTCCCCTCTTTTGAACTGATGTGTTTTTATGGCTTTTTTAAAGGATGTGAGGAAGGAATGTAAATTCTCCAAAGGGAATGCAACTCTGGAGGAGAAACTTGTTTACTATTTCCACAACAGTCTTCCAGATGCAAGACTAAAAAGGAGCAAAGATTTACTCTTCGGACACTAAATCACTTCACTATTCTTTCCATTGCCAGAATAAAGAGAAAAGCTATTGAAATACCTGGTCAATCATTAGTTTCGGTTTCAGACCTTCAGAGGGCACTTCCGTTAGGGCACAACATTGCAAATAAAGCTGCTACCCTGCCATAATTTCCTGGGTGGGTGTAGGGAAGTTCCTCACACATCCTCTCTGAGACATGCAAAAATCTGTCTCAAAAGCACTGTTTGTACACCTAACTGTACTACAGAATGGAAACAACCCTCTAACCCTCTGGACATGATGCCAATTCATCTGGAGGAACTGCAACTGTGATATTCTTTCATACACATATGGATGGGAGGCATTATTTCATTCATTTTGCAAGAGGATGACTCCACTCTTGGCAGCACTAAGTGGCTCCTTAAAGTGTGGTCCACACTCCACTGGGACATGAAATATTTGATGGGTTGTGCTGAATATTCATTTTAATATTCTGTATTTATTTGAACGGATATTAGGAAATAAATGTGAGTGCTTGGTCTTCCAGATGATATTGTTTAGAATATGTCTCATATATAGAAAAGTTTTAAAACTTGAATTTAGGAAACTCGGGATATACTAGTACTGAAAGTTGCATGAAATGTCATGAAGGTGATACAAATGTACAAATTTAGGAAACATTTTGTAAAGTAGGCAGGCTTGGTGCCTCTGAAGCGCAAAATGATCCATCTATGTACATCAAAAGTGGAAAAACATGATGATGCTAATCTTTTCTAATTTTTCAGTCATTAAGGATTATCACTTATCCTAACCTTTTTTTTAATTGCTTCAATTATTTTACTAATTATAAAAGAAAGATCAAGAGGAAAAAAACAAATTATGTATTCCGTAAAAAAGGGTTAACTTTTCAGACTTAGTGAGTACTATATTAAGGTTGCCATTGAAAGGACTGGTCTTAGCTAGACAATATATGAATTAAGAACCTAATGAAAGTAATCATATTTTCAAATATTTTCTATACTGCTGGCATTTATTTCCTAATTTAATTTCCAAATTCTTAATCTGGTTAGACCCTGATAGGGAGCAATATGGACTTTGAGGGGGGGAAAAAAAAGTAGATAGAGTCCGTTTTCCTTTGCTTATGTACAAGTCATACTAAGCGCCATGCCTCTTATGAGATTAATGGTAGTGTTTTAGTCCATTTTCACTTTATCAAAGGCCAACACGTTATCTTTCAGGAAACAGAATGGAATACTACAAGCCACAAGTCCAACCATAAAGAAGTTCTTGAAAATAAAGCCATCTAGTTGAGCTGGCTGGAAATGAGCTGGATAACAAGTCATGGTGGTGAAACTATAAACCACATCCACAGTGCCCCTGTGCTCCCTGGGCATCAAATTCTCACTACCAAACCCTGCTGTTTACATTTCTATTTGCTCTGCTAGATATTTCTCTGGCCTGAGGGCCCAAAGTAGAATATTCTCACTACATTGTTCCCAATTTGTTTCATTCATTACTCAGATACTTATTCAGAGCCTCTTATTTACAGTCACTCACTGTTCCAGATGCAGGAAATGTAACAGTGAAGCAAAACAAGGAAGTCCCTGTCCTCTGAGGAGCCATTAATATTTCCACTTGAATGTGGCTATCTTCCCTACCCTTTTTCAGGGGATAGGGAGGTAACTGGCGATTTTACCCCTGAGCTGCATCCCCATTCCTTTTTTATTTTGAGACAGTGTCTCACTAAGTTGCCTAGAGCCACCCTAAGTTGCTGAGGCTGTTCTTAAACTTGTGATCCTCCTGCCTCAGTCTCCTGAGTTGCTGAGATTATACTCCCGTGCCACCATGCCCTGCCCACCCTCCCATTTTGAAAGTGCTTGTTACATTTCAGATTTGTATAAGTTTCAGAAATGATCTTAAACATTTAAGAGGGTAAAATGATAGGAAAGTAAGGCCATTTCTGAACATAAGAATGTACACACATCTAGGAACCACAACCAACATGTATAGCACATATATGCTCCACACCCTGGGCTCTGTGCCTTGTATCCAGCACTTCCTGTCATCTTCACAGCATGAAATTGGTATAAAGTTGTTACTGTTATTACTGTCCTCATTCTACAGATGTGGTAGCAAACCTCAGAATAACTGTCTTGTCTAGTGTTATCGGACATGTAATAGCACAGAAAAGAAATAACCAAACCAAAACAAAATGAAAACAAAGCAGTTGATGTCCCACCTTAAGCATCCAAAAAATAGTTGGTCAAATCTGGCAGGAGCCATGACAGAGTTTCATGTAAGAAGTAAGACTATATTAACCAAGTATCCAAGTGAGACCCAAAGAGGAGGAAAAAGTGATTTTAGAAAACTTCAGATCTTATTCCCATAATATTTTAATATTAATATGAACAAGCAACATTTTATTAATAATTAATATATTATTTTAATATTAATAGTGATATTAATGTAAAAATATAATATATAATTATGCACATTTTATATTATGTATAATATAGCAAATACTATATAATCATAATAATACAATATATTAAGTATATAGAATTAAAATGCATTATGATATATAATAATATATTTAATAATATTAATATTAAAATATTGTTAACATAATAATAATATCTGAGCTTACAATATTTGTGAGAGATCCTTTTTCCAAGAATGAGTAGAGGTTGTCACTTTTCTGATTTTAGCATGAAGAGCTTTTCCTCTGGACAGGAAGTCCTATGTCATTAGTCACTGATTAGTGGATGGCATTTATCAGCTTTGGCTTATAAGGAGTAGCTGCCACTGGGTATCATGACCCATCAAACGATAATTCCTGCCTTTCCTGGAAAATAGTTGTTCATTTTGAGAGTTTCTGAGAACATGTAAATACACGTCCTTTCTGAAGTGGGAAAAGTCAGTTGAGAGAAGCCTTCTTCTTTTTCTTTCTTTCTTTCTTTTTCTATTTTCCTATCTAGGAATCAAGACATCTGGAGGGAAAAAGAGAAGAAATGAGAGTTAATGAATGCAAAGTTGCTTATATGTTTTCTCCTTTCCTGGGATCTCATCTCAATGAATCTCCAGTGGCAGTATTTCTCCATCTGTGTTTAAGGGGAATGTTGGCATCTGCTGGATTCAGTCCCCAGCTGTTTGTTTTCCTTTCTGACTTGAATACTTGTAGACATTATCTCCATTGTGACATTGACAAGTAATGTAATCCCCAAAGGTAATTCTGGGATGTTTCTTGAATTTTTTTTTCAACTTTGTGCATCTTCCTAGGTGACTTGGATGTTAGGTATTATTCTTTTATCACTCTCAGGATTCCCTGGGAATTCTACGACATCTACGGGCTTTATGTGACTTTGTAGAAAGTAAGATTTGGGGACCTAAGTAGGTCCAGCACTTGGAAGCCTCTAAAGGAGTAAGTGATGCTTCCATGTCTTTAGGTCTCATCACAGAGAAGTAAGGAGAGTCAATTTGTTGTATGGTAAATGCTTACTTAATACCTCCTATGTGGCAGGATAGGAGGAGACAGTCGTTATAAAATAAACATGGTCCTAGCCTTCCAGACTCTGATTCAATGTAGAAAACCACCATGAAACAAATTAATAGTCTGCATGATCCACATATTAGCTGTTATCATGTACAGAGCAAGGAACAATGGCTGTTTTCATCTACTATAAAGAAATAACTTGCCCCTAAGCATGTATTTTGCCTAGAAAACTAGGAGGGGTTTTATCTCATAGGAAACACCATTTTACTCCAAACCTCCCCACTCTATATATCTTCCCCAGTCTCTCACCACCGCTTACCCACAAGTTTCCTCTCCGTTTTGATATTTTTCCCACAGAACCTCCAAATCTCTCCAACTTCAACCCCCCATTTCCATGTCTTTCCTTAAGTATCTTATTCCCTTCCTTTTTTTTTTTTTTAGGTAGAACAAATTAATTCTGTATCAACTGTTTCCAACTTGCTTTGCTATAGTTAAAAACTAAATTAGAGAGCAAGTCATCAATTATCAGCATTCTCTCTCATCAGAAGGTAGGGCCATATTTATACTTGCATATCTCTAGCCCCCACCCCACCTGCTGCAGTGTCCACTGCTCTTTGAAAAGGCCTCTCAACTTGCCTGAGAGTTTTCGAGGGATATATTACATGTACCCACACAGGGCTGTCAATCACTTGGTAGTATTGTCTACCTTCTTTTTCTGATGTAGCCCCTTGTGGTATTTCTGTCTTTGCTGCCTACATAGTTGAGTGTATTGGCTTCGCTTCCAGCACTCAAGAAATGTTCTCTTGTTAGAGCTGCTGCTTCCATAAGCCTGATGATAATCTTGATCCCTGAAAGCACCAGAGCAGAGTCATAGTATATGGACTCCTGGGGCGTGCTGAACCACCCTGTGCTCAGGCCAAAGGGAGGAGGCTGTCCCTGACCTGCCATCATAGAGTTTTGTATGAATACCAGAAGAATGTTTCCTTGACTTTAGTTCCTGATGAGGTTTTTCAAAAAGAAACTCTTTTTAAATTTTCATAGTTTAATTTTATTTTAAAGTTGCAATGTCAGTCAAGATCCCTAACAGGTGTTATGGCAAAGACTAATCATTCAGAGTGAACTCAAAATACAGGCAGATCAATCAGGTTGTCTATTGAAAAGCATGTGGGACAACCACATGGGTGCATTCTGACCTAATATTAACCCTGTTTTGAGGGTGTGGGTGAGAAGAGAGGACTAATGATAATTATAGGTGCCAGGCTGTTCCTGCTGCCTAAATTCCAAGAAATATTTTGCACCTATTTCCTAACACTGAAATATACCTGTAAGCAATATAGATCAGAGTTACATGAATTAAGGAACAAATTACCACTCTGCTATATAATAGATCATAGATCTTGGAAATTCCTCTCTATGTGCCCCAACGTTCTCATCTGCAAAATAGGAATCATAATAAGACCTAATTGTGGGAGTTCTGTAAACATTCAATGAAAAAACAATTTGTTAAGGGTAAAAAATACTATCATTTTTGTACATACTACTATTGTACTATGTACTATGTTTGTACTACTATTGCACTAAGTACATACTACTGTTGTACTATGTTCTTGTGTCTAATTCACTCTGTAGAATAATTATGGCTTCATCCCTTATCCCTTATGTGTATAGGCTCTAGGCAAATCTCCCCAATAAATGCAACAGATATGACCAGTCTGTAGTCATCAGATAATCAGAAAGCTGCACCGATTGAGAAATTAGTCCATTCACTTACTCACTCACTCATTCATTCATTCTTTCACTCCTTCAAAGGGAATGTGCAGTGAGTGCTGGGAATTAATGATAAAAGAGAGTTCACTTTAGAAGTTCACAGATAGAGGGGGAGACAGACTAACAACTAGAGCAACAACAACCCCCCCAAAAAAAACTGGAAAAAAAGAAGGTACCATCTAGGTACTATCACTCCCTAATTTAGAAACAGAAAGGTGAGTTGTGCTATCTTGGAGATAAGAAGAAAAAGTTGTTAAAAGTCAACAGAGAGAGTGGGCCTCATTGAAATCAGGAAAGTGTCTCACAGGAAGTACAAAAACTGATTCTTAAGACCGATTTAGAGCCACTAAATTCCCATATAAATAGTGTTCCTGGTCCCACTGGAAACTTCAGCATTGACCACGACTATTTGTAGATGTGAGTCTAGAACCTTAAAGCACTTTCTGATTCTAGAGTTCTCCTACTCTAACAACAATGTAAAGCATTAAAAACAAAAATCAAGCTACCTCAGAATTCAATTAAATAGAATCATTTGGTTCTTTAGAATTTTTAGTTTACCTTTTTCATAACCGTGGTTATAAAATTTTTTGAATTTTCCCATTCTTTCCATTTTTCCATAAATTTCAACATCCCCAACTCTTGCACCATTTCTGAATAAACGGTGTCAGCGTTGATCCCTGGCCCTGAAGTGTTTTATCCTCAGTGAGTGGAGACACTGGAATGTACCTACTGTGGCCCAGCTGGAATTCCAAAACACAGGAGTTGATCCAGGACATCCCTCCATATTCTGATTGTTTAAAATTGATCTTCAGACATTTTTCCAGGTTGACCCTAGGGCTTCCAGTATTATGAATTCCGTTTTTCTGGCAAAGAAATACACCAGTCTATCATTTTCTCTCAGTCTGCCCACCTCCACCCCCTTTTGTGAACTTGTATTTCAGGCTTTCCTTTCTTGGTTGTCTATGTTTCCCTCAGGAAATTGTGCATTCCTTCTTCGCATTTGTTCAGACAGGAGAAGCTCACATGGACAAGCACACAGAGGGACAGATTTTCAACAGTTGCAGCTGTTTGAAAAAAACAGGAGCACTTCCATAGAGACTTTGCCACTCATCCATTAGTTTTCTGCCAGTTTTCAGCTGTATTTAGTTCTTAACAAAACACTTATAGGTGTTGGTTTTGGACAGTCTTCTTTCCATGGATAATTTTCAAAGCAAGCAATGCAGGAAAGCATTCTCAGACAACCTTTGCTTTTCTGGACCACTTATCCTCATGGATGTGCATGCGATGGAAACTGTCACTTTTTTTGGTGGGATTGGCATGCAGAAAAACAATTCAATGACTTTGGAAGTAAACTGAATTTTCAGTTCTTTCTTTTCTAGGTACATATCACTCCCCTGATTTAGGCCTGCAAATCAGTTCAGCTGGAGCCCTTGGGGATTGCTTTCATTTCTCACAGAAGAATATAAAGGTTGATTGGCTTGTTCTTTAGAAACAGAGGCTCTGGATCCCTTTTTGCCTGAGTTCATATATAGGCAACATCACCTGCCAGCTATGTGAATTGTGACCTATTAGCCTTTCTGTGAGTCAGTTTTCCTATTGATAAAACAAGGTTAAACATAATGTCCATGCCTTAGGTTTGTTGGGATGATTAAATGAGATAGTGTGTGCTGTGTGCTTACCCTGCACTGACAAATAATAAACTCTTAATAAATGCCATTATTGTTGCATAGGAGTGATACCACACAACAGGGAGGCATGCCACCACACAAGAGGAGACTTGCAAAAGTGGCTGAAAGGTTTTTATTGCTGTGTTTGGCCTAACTTGCTTCCCTATCTGTCCGATCAGAAATTTGGTAATTGGTGTAGAAAGGACTGATGAATCTCAGCAAGTTCCCCTAACCCTGAAAGTAAATTACATTCTTTCTGGAATTTGTTTTGACTTCTCTAACTTCTCCCTAAAGGCCCATCTCCAGCCACTCCTGACCTTCACCCACTGCCCTGCTCCCATTCCAAGACATGGGAGGGTATGCCCTGACTTCTGTTTGCACACTGTGACTCCACTGAGGGGTCTTGTTGCTTGAGAGCCCGCCCAGTTCTGGATGAAGTCTCCTGATTTCTGCTCACATCCAGTAAAGTTCTCAGTGCCATACTCTAAATTCTATAATCATCACCTGTTCTGTGTATTTTACTGGTTCTTTTGCTCAAATATTTATGTTATACATTTGGGAAAACACCTTCTGATCATTTTTCTTTCTTCCTTAATAAAACCACAGAGACTTCTCCTGTTCAGACCACTGGCACACCTGATAGATACTTGTTCTCAGATGGTTTGTCTCTGCAGCCACAGAGGATTTATGTGGAATTTCCATACCAGTGTTAAAGACAGACACAGCAACACCAAGAAGGTTCTTGTGAAATATATGATTAGCACGTACCACAGGAATTAATAATTTCAGGCAACTGTCTTAAACTGTAACCACATTGTTTTTCTGGGGAAGTTGCTCAATTTATATACACAGAGCTTCCATGAAGGGCTGCATTTTGATCAGGCAACCAGCTTCATTTAAAATCCATATCCCCAAAGTACTTTGATACTTCTATTTAATATGCACATGCTATATTGCTTTGAGTGACAAATTAGGGTAATTTTCTTGATAATTTAATCCTTTTTTGATTCCTTTCTCTAACTCATAAAATTCTAAGTGAACACAATAAAACAATACTGTCACTAAAAATAGTTCTTAATACATTTTTCCCCCAGAGTCAAAAATAAAAGTTTATTTTTGAAAGAAATGTAATAATTATACAGATTTATCATTCACTGTTAAAAATAATTTCATTGGACATTGTGCCTACTTTCTTCCTTGGGGTTTTATATTAAATAGTAACTTTAAAAACATACAGCTGGTTCGTTGGATTTTAGTAGGTCAGCATACACACCAAAAGTGTATTAAGGTGGACTGCTCTATTTATTGATTTCCCGTGAATCTGCTACAGGCTGAGGGCAATTGTCTGCGGAAGGGGCGGGAGGCCCATACATGATCGAGGTCATGCGCATCTAGCCAATTTGTAAGACGATCCGCCGCCCAAAGCCATCAGCAATCCTTAGCATAGGGGCACACTCATGCATTCCTGTCAAGTCATCTTGTGAAAGGCTGCCTGCTTCCAGCTTGGCTTGGATGTGCAACCTTAATAAAACTCACTGAGGTCTGGGAGAAAATAGCAGATCTGCAGCAGATAGGGCAGAGGAAAGGGTCTAGAGTATGTACAGGCAGCTGACTCAGGCAGGCTCCACGCTGAACGGTTACACAGAGAGGAAACAATAAATCTCAGCTACTATGCAATAAATATCTCAAGTTTTAACGAAGGAAACTATCATTACAGTGAAATAAAAAAAAATAACATTTGAGAACAAAGCTAACAAATGGCTAGTTTTCTATGATTCTTCTGCAAACGCTTTCTTTGAGGGGGAAAAAGTCAAACAAACAAGCAGTTTTACCTGAAATAAAGAACTAGTTTAAAGGTCAGAAGAGAGGAGCAAGTTTTGCGAGAGACACGGAAGGAGAGTGCTGGCAGTACAATGACAGTTTTCCTTTCCTTTGCTTTCTTCGCTGCCATTCTGACTCACATAGGGTGCAGCAACCAGCGCCGGAGTCCAGAAAACGGTGGGAGAAGATATAACCGGATTCAACATGGGCAATGTGCCTACACTTTCATTCTTCCAGAACACGACGGGAACTGTCGTGAGAGTACGACAGACCAGTACAACACAAACGCTCTGCAGAGAGATGCTCCACACGTGGAACCGGATTTCTCTTCCCAGAAACTTCAACATCTGGAGCATGTGATGGAAAATTATACTCAGTGGCTACAAAAAGTAAGTGATTGCTTTCAGTTTCTTAATTGCATGGAGCCTTTTCTCTTCTTGCTCTGCAGCTAACTTAGCGTTCCTTAGGGGGACATTTGTGTGTTTACCTTTTGCTCCAGGGGGGCAGTGTTTGCAAATGCAAGCGGGCTCTCTGGTTTGACTTTCTGAGTAAGCCAAGGTTTCTGGGCTTATGTAAGCATTTGAATGCAGGGCGCTCCCCACTCCCCGGATTTGTGCATCTAATACTGGCACCTTATGACAGCTCTGCTTTTCTCTTTTTAAAAGTTTATCTTGAGTGTTCAGTCTGTCGAAACCCAAATTAAAAAAAAAAAAGAAAGAAAAAAAAAGAAAGCATGCAACTTTTAAGCCATTTGGTGGAAAAAAGAAAATCATAATGACAATATTTATTGAGGATCAAATCAATTTTACACCAGAAAATTTTGTGCAGCTAGGGTTTTGCAATTGCCACAAAATGTCCATTTTTTTCAATCTTTATGATATTTATTGGTTGAATAAATTGTATGAGTAGAGGGAACTGTTAATTTCAACAAGTGGCAGGGTATAGAGGACTTATTTCTGTCATCTAGTTCTTCTGTACTTGAGAAAAATCAAGAAGAAGGTTTAATGTGGACTCATCAGGAAGGGATTATTTGTCACAATGAGAGGAGAAATGCAGCCAGCAGTGGCTGTTCTCAGAGACATGCACCTGCAGATTTAGACTGAATGCATTAAGCAGGATCTGCATATTCCTGAAGTACCTCCTTTCCCAGGGATTATGTGTCAGAGACAGTGCCATTTGGGAGTCTCAATATCCACATGAATGTTGATGTTGGATATGCATTCAATCCCAATTTATAGGAATCAAACTGAACCACTGAAAAGTTTGCATTGAAACTGTGCCTA
Organism: Ictidomys tridecemlineatus; assembly: GCF_052094955.1. Taxonomy (NCBI): domain Eukaryota; kingdom Metazoa; phylum Chordata; class Mammalia; order Rodentia; family Sciuridae; genus Ictidomys; species Ictidomys tridecemlineatus. Next base: position 29,718,384 of record NC_135483.1, read on the forward strand.
TTAAACTATGAGGACACTTTCTGCAGCCCTTTCTCTCTTTACTGTCTAATTGTGTAACAGGTAAGCAGCAGTAAGTGAATTCAATTGACTGTTACTAGAATGGTGGTAATGTCCCTGTTTGTGAAAAGCTTCTCCCCCGGAACATTACTAACAGATTCACTTGGTGCATATAGACAGGACATGAACGGGCTTTTTTAAAGGTAGTCTGTTACCCTTTAAGAGGATAAAAGATAGGGATGGGACAAATGCTCTTTTTTGTTGCTGTCTGGTTACAATCATTTAGGTCAGCCCTGCTGAATCATGCCGAGTAATAGTTGTTCTACTTTTGTCCACTAGGGACTGAACTAAGATCACTGTTATTTCATTTGACATGTTAACTGGAACTTGGTTGTTCTAGAATTTCCAAATTCGGAATTGCAGTTAATCTTCTTATTACAGACTACAGGTGAAATATCAATAGGTGGGAAGAAGGAAAGAAGGAAAATAGAATTCTGCATTCTTTTAAAATCTGTAGCTTAATTTTCAGGTGATAGTAGTTACAAATAGAATGTCAGTTTTTTCCCTTTGGCAAACCTTGTTTCCATAGTAAAGAAATGAATAGCTTGGTTGAACAGCTTGTTATTATTCTTAATATACCATCCCATCTAGTTTTTTAATGAGAATCAATCATGATAAATTGGTCTAAATTCTTTCAGGGGGACCTAGAGGGAAATTTAGTCCCAAATTGTCATGAATGATCTATTCTACCAAAAATGTAATGTTTTGTTTGCTTAAAACATACAATGAAAATGGTGATTCAAACATAGAAATGCATATTTTGTGTTGCTATGCAATTATTCAGCAGTGACAGGGTAAACACATAATTCTACTGGGCTTAAGTCATGTACACATTTCGTATGTTAATTTATTTTGTGAAATAAATTTGATTCTTGTTTACATTGTTCTTGGTCAATGATTATGGCACAGCTCTCAGAATATAGCCAAACATAACTATTGAAATGTTCTTTGGTTATATGGACCCTTGCAAGAATGAATCAGGCTGAATACTTGCTGAAAATGTCTCTCAGTTGGTATGAGTCAGAGCAGTTTGGCTTGATTATTGTCTGTTTAAATTTGCATATCTTTTGTCATTGTTAATGTGATTGGTTGGAGGATCAAGAAACCAAATAAATGCATTCAGCAGAGAATTTGCTAAAGGCTCTCATAAATTTCCCTTAATTAGAGGTTTCCTTCAATCCAAATTCTAAATTTCTTGTAATATATATTTATTTTTATCTATCAGATGAACTTTTTTTTTAAACTGTAACCATTTGGTATATTCTAGATTGCCAATTGTACTACTTATATTTTTATTCAAATTAATTGGAATGGGTAAGAAGCCATGCACTGCAGAAACCCAGGCTATCAGTGTATGTAAGTGAAATTAATTCATCCATTTATTCGACAAAATAATTAATCAAAGCATGGTGATTATTATGCAGCGCATGGCATCACTGTCAGGGACGTTTCTGATGTAGAATAAATGAGTGTTACCAATGCTAGTTGATAATTTATGTTAATCTGTTCTCTTCCTTGAACGCTGGTGAAGTAGAGTTTTAAAAATTCTTTGCAAGACATGAGCCATCATTAGAAGTCACTTTAAGAGACTTACATTCTCAAATTTCATTCTGCCACTTCTCTGGTCTTACAACTGAACATGAAGAAAAGTATGCAAGGGGGCAAATGATTTACTGGTCACCATAAACACTGGAATTGTTATGGCACTGATCTCCTGACATGAGGGATTTAATTGAGAAAGACTAACTTTCCATGGGAACTTGTTTAGTTAACATGAGGTAGGCTGACAAAGTTATCTTGACTTGTCAGATAGCAAAGAGGAGCATGACATTTATGCCCAACATCACAGTTTTATTGGGTGAAATACCTGGATGTGTGTCTGAGTTTGACTTTCTTCTATCATATAGCTCATTTTCATATTATTAGCAAACGTATCACTTGTCTGACAGTGAATACATCTTGGATATGTAACAATAAATATAAATGATTATTGTGTGTTTGCCCCTTTGTCACGATCTCTTCCTACATTTCTATGACAGAAAGGTATTAACATCCATACCTGTTATGGATTGTTATTGTTATTTTTCTTTTATATGTCAAAGTTTTACTAAGATGCAAATTTTAAATATTTGTATTTAGAATATAAAATGTTCTAGAATGTTTAGAAGGTGTGTTTTGCTTTTACCAAATGTTTTGCTGGCTGTTGACTGTGCAATATTAAACCATAAAGGATGTGTTGTGTTTTATTTTCATGAGGGGGAACTTCCTAATTGTGTGAAATGAGTAGAGAGTAGATGAGTACGTTTTTAATAATTTGTCTCTAAACTTGAAGACATCTTTGATTTGTGCATAGAGACTGGAAAAAAGTGGCAATTGCCAAGAAAAGTCAACAGGAATGATTTCTTTTAAATCAGGTTTGTGGAAAAGTCCTTACCAAATTCCTTTTAAGAACAGACCTTTGATCTTTAAGCAAGGGAGGAGCCCTTCAGAATCTGAGTTAATTTTTCAACCAATAGTTAGGTATGTAATCAAAAGATCCAAGAAGGAATAGACACCATTTTGGTCCTGGAATCTGGGCAGTTGGAGCTATCATAGCTTATGAGTTCTCCCCAGCCTGTTTTCATTGATGGAGCTCAGGTTTTAGAGCTGAGGCTGGTGGGTCCTTTCCTGTGGGTATCTGCAGGCCTTCTTTACCCATGACTCTACCCTTCACATTGAGGCTTTTTTAAATAGTGCTCATCTCATATATAGTTATTGGTTTAATTTAAAATGAATAGGAATGTGTCCTTTGCTTTCTTAACCCCCCCTATAGTTTCCCATTATATAAGAACAAAATCCAGATTTCTTACCAAGAAGTCCTATGTGATTTGCCCAACCCCTTTAGTGGCCTCATCATTTATTACCTTCAAACGACATTCCAGACGCTCAAATGACATTGCCCTTCTTGTTATTTCTCCAACAGACAAGCTCATTCCTGCCTTGGGCACTTTACAAGTTATTTGTTCAGCTCAGAAAATTCTTCCCCCAGCTCTTACCATGGATGGCTCCTCCTCTTTATTCAGGTCTTCATGTAAAAGTCTTCTCTGAGCACCATTACTTCCTACCTTTCCCATTCTGCTGAATGACTTCCTATCATATTGTGCTATTTAATTTCTTCATGCCATTTACTCCTGTGTGATGTTATATTATTCATTTTCTGTCTATTCCATCTTCCTCTACTAAGAATGTGAATTTCACTAGAGCAGGTTCCTTGTCTATCCATAGCATTCCTTATACCTAGAAGAATGTGGAATGAGTGATGATATTCTCGCAGACTCTTAGCTCTATGAGGCAGGGACTATACCCATATTGTTTACCAGTTTTTATTTATGAATATTTATTCCTTTCGTAGAAGATTGACCTCTAGAATAATGCCTAGAACAGCATTAGCAGAGAATACCATTGACCCTTCATTTTGCAGATTTTGCATCATCTAACTTAACCCACCTGAAGTAAAAAAATATTTGTTTAAAATTTGTGTCTACACTGAAATACTGAAACATAAAAACTTTTTTGTTATTATTCCCTGAATAATAGAGTGCAATTATATTATGTGTGATAAATAATGCAGACATTTCAAATACATAGGAGGGTGTCATGAGTTAACATGCAGATCCTAGCTATTTTATGTAGAATCTTAAGCATCCACAGGTTTTGATATCTGTGGAGGGTCCTTGAACTAGTTCCCCATTGATACTAAGAGATGACTATGTCATTTTTTTTAATGAACAGAGAGAAATGAATTCCATGTGTAGATCTGAACTATCATTAAATATATATTTTAAAATAAGACCCAATTATATTCTACATATTACTCAGCTATGTAATGTGAGAAATTTTTATTAATATTCTGAGTTCCATCTTCAATATCAAGCAGCAAACTATAGCCCTAGAGCCAAATCTTGCCTGCTACCTGCACTTGTAAATAAAGTTTTATTGTAACGGAACCACATTTTTTGGTTGTTTTTGTGATGCTTGTTGATGCTTTTCTCCTACAAAAGCAAGTTGAGTTATTGCAATTGAAATCAAATAACCTAGAGAGTGTCAATTATTTAATATCTGGCCTTTAAAAGAAAGTTTGCTGACCCCTGCTCCCTGCCCAATATCACAAGAAGAATTAGTATTCATACTGGGACCATTGCAAGGTAAACTGTGGGGATTGTTGTGTGGGAAAAACATTGCCCTTCAGGAGGCCCAGTAAACTTCAGGTCCCTGCCAATTGGCGGAGAGCCTGACTAAGCCACTTCTTGGCTTGGTGTCTGGCATGCTGTGAAGTGACATTTCAGAAGAGTACAGACAAGGGAATTTCATGTCTTTTCTTTCCACTGCCCCTCATCCTTGAACAAAGAAATATTCCCAAAGCAGATCTATGTCAGAAAAGAAAAAGCACCTGAAGAAAAGCACAGGTCCCCAATCTCTGGATAAACAGGTCTGGGCTCCATGGTCCCCTGCTTCCTGTACCTGTTTCATCCTGTTAGTTGCAGCATTAACAAGAATGTTGACAAAACTCTGGGGACATTCTGTTTTCTTAGAAATGGGACTTCAGCTCAGCCTGTTGCATTCGGTATATTTAGAAACTTTTTTTGTCTCTGTCACTTGTTTTAGATAGAAAGATTAGAGACAAGTGTTCTCACCTGTGTAGATGATGGAACAAAGAAGCAATAAGAGAGGTGTTCAGCTACAGAATACAGAGCACTGGCAGCCCCCATGCGATAATTTGCTAATTTAGGGGGTTTTGCTTTCATTCTGCAATGGTCTCTATGCAGACACATTAGGGGTCTTTTCCTGCTTTGTGTTCCTCTTTTTCTTTTTTTAATACCATAAGCTATATTGTATCATTTGCTCTAATGCACAAGCCTAATTACATTCTGAGTCATCCTTGATTCTTGTTCCAATACAAGATCATTTCTTGCAGTGAAGTTGGGAAATTCCAAATCCCCTTTGGTTTTGGACCCATGGTCTGTGGGAGGGAGGGCCTCTTAGTGTTTAAATCTTTTTATAATGTGTACACAAGATGTACCCCCTCTGTTATCAAAGGAGTTTCTAAAGAATGAAGCACTCTGTGGAGTGCTTTTTATTTGGGGGCTATTGACACCTAGGGTCTGTACCTGAATACATTTCTCTAAGTCTCATATAGAAATACTAGAACTGAGAAGCTCTCAGGCTTATTTGGTCCTGAATAACCTGGATTTCTTTGTTGATGTAAATGATCTGAATTTCTTCCTTCAAGTGAGTGAGTGAGTAGAAGAGCAATTTTGAAAAGAGAAAGGGAAGTAAAACATACAACGCCAAATACAGACCTACTGGTAGCTAAGAATTTCATCAATATTACATCTGGGCTTATGTGGGTTTTTTTCTTTCATCACTAAGTATTAGAAAATGAATATTACTTATTTAGACTATACAGTCTGTATGGGAATGTGTTTCTTAAGTTTTCCTGAACTATTGAATGATCATGCATATTAGCACAGATATCAACATGTGTCTAAAGTAAACCCACAGCTGAATGTTAAGAAAATGTAAGCAGTGTGAATGTCTTGAATCCTTAGTGATAGAAACACATCAATCAATGCCAAATGGTCAACTTGTAAATTTCCAGGCAATGACTGGTGACAATTTTGAAAGATGATGTATTTTCAAGTTTAATTGATAAGTATATATTAACTCATTAGGGGAAAATTTATAGATAGGCTTGATTTTGTTTCTTTTTTTTTTTTTAAAGAGAGAGTGAGAGAGGAGAGAGAGAGAGAGAGAGAGAGAGAGAGAGAGAGAGAGAGAGAGAGAGAGAGTGTGTGTTTTTAATATTTTTTAGTTCTCGGCGGACACAACATCTTTGTTGGTATGTGGTGCTGAGGATCGAACCCGGGTCGCACACATGCCAGGCAAGCGCGCTACCGCTTGAGCCACATCCCCAGCCCAATTGATTTTGTTTCTTAAAGCTGAATGAGTTACATTACAGTAATACACAATGAAGGATTTTTGCTTCCCAAGAACCAATAAGTACTCTAAAATCCCAAGTTAGCTGGGTAAGGTGACGCACACCGGTAATCCCAGCTATTTGGGAGGCTGAAGCATAAGGATCATGAATTTGAGGTCAGCCTGGACAACTTAAAATAAATAGGGCTGTTGATGTTGCTTAGTGGTAGAATGCTTCTCTAGCATGTACAAGATTCTTGGTTTAATCTCCAGTATGCCTCACCCCCACCTCTACCTATACAAACAAACAGAGGAAAAAAAAAATCTGATTCAGGCCTGGGGATATAGCTTAGCTGTGGAGTGCATACTTGTTTCATGTTTGAGGACCTGGGTTCAATTCCCAGTACAATAAACAACAACCAACAACAAATAATCATCCAAATTTCATTTCCCCTATAAACCCTTAAAGATAGTCCTGGGATTTTGTAAAGCATTTTAACACTATTCTTATCTTCACTATTAATATATAGCAGACTTTCATAGTCCAGTGGGTATTTATTACAACTCAAGATTTGTTGTTCAAAGCAGGTCTTGGCATCACTTGTCTTAATTATGCAGATGTAAGGTGCAGAGAGTATAACCTCATCATCACCATTACCAGTGTTATCATCATTTTCCTATTTCACTCACTTTTTTAAAAAGAATAGAGCTATCCAATGTCAGTCATTTTAATATTTATTGAATGAATCAATAGGTTTGTTTAATAAACTGAATATTTAATGACTTAAAATGTAGAGTAAGATGACATATGCTGTGCCTACAACATTACTGTTGGTTTTAAATTCCTGGCAGTACCATTTACTTGCTGTGTGATCTTGGGCAAATTCCTTCACTTCTCTATGTCTCAGTTCATTATGAGTTAAATTGAGGTCATAACAGCACCAATCATTGTAGGTTATTCTTAAATGTAAACATAATTTACATAAATTACTTTGTGTAAGTTGTATCATACCATAAATGCTAAGTAAGCATTAGTTATCGCTAGGGACAGTTCTAGGTTTAGTGTTAGTTACCTGTTGGAAACTTTTCCTCAAACTATTAGAATATTCTAATATTAGAATACTTAGAAGAACTTTACATGTTTTAATTTACTGACTAGTTTTAAAAAGCCAGTATGAAGTAGAAAGTATTATAATTGAATGAATCACTTGCCAAATGAAGAAACTGAGGGATGGGGAGAGGACACCACTTTTCCACATGGCTAAATTGCAGGCCAGCAGCCAACCTGGGGCTGTCTGACTCCATGACCTATGCTATGAACCAACCATGAGATTAGCAACAGCAACTTTAACCATGTCTCCTCCTGTCAATCCTCAAACCATTAAGTCCATTTAAAAAAATTTTTTTTTTTCTGTAGTTGCCTTTGTGTATAAACCCTTAATTCTTTCATACTAAATGAGTTGCCCTTTTCTCAAATTGTGTTTCAGACAACCATTTGTCCCCAGCCCAGCTCTAAAGCTGCATGGTTAAATTGGTCATGGCACGCAGGTTTTGCTGCTAAGGGAAGCACAATAGCCAATTCTCTCTGCCCTCCCATGGTCTGTTGACAGACCAGGCAACCCCATCTGCATTCCCTCCCACCTCTCTCCATAGAAGCACCATCTTCTTGAATGTATAGAGCTTAATTGAGTCTGACTATTTATCTGAAAATTTCTAAAACACAGAGAAAGGCTTACAATTGCTTTACATGGTGCGAAGCTGCCTCTTCTGAATATCTTCCATTCAATTGAATGACCTCCCTCTTGGATTTATCTGCAGGCAACCCTGTTTGGAAAAGAAACAGCACATTCTGGAACTTAAAATATTATTTGCATGCACTTTATTTTAGCAGGTCAATCCGAGAGTTGTAAAAATGAGGAGAAAGGCCTTGTTTTCTCAGGCAATGACCTTTTATCTCACTTCCTATTTTATTTATCATTGTCCCTATTAATTAAAATATTTCTGGTATTTTGGACCAAGGCCAAGAATGTTGCTACTTGCAGGCAATTGTGACAGATCTTCTTCTCTTTTCTTCTGCTCACGGAGGCCTGAACACTCACAAGCCTGGGTTCCATAGCTGTCTCCATAGCTGATGAAGATCAACTACAGCAGATGGGAAGACTCTAGGCGACCCTAACTGCCCTCTGTCCATTTTTCTTCATAGAATCACCAAAGGAGGGAAGACAACACAGGTTGAAGACAAATTTGAATTCAGTTAGGATTTCCATGTACTTTTATATGGTGAGATAGATTAAAACACATTTTAAGAAACCAGACAACTCAATGTGTGTCTGTTTGTTTGACCTCCGCTTTCCATTAAATGATGAGAGCCAGCAGTGTGTGGCATGTGGACACCATAGGGGCCTGGAGGACACTGCCAGGCTGTACATACGCCTACATGCATGCTGTAGTGCTCAAGCTATCTGGGGGCAACTGCATGGTCAGTGAAGTGGTCTGAAGGATTCTAGTGCTGATGCTGAATGACGGGGTCTTTTCCTGTCATAGGAAACTGTAGATCAGGGAGGACCCATTTCTCAATTTTAATTTTCTTTCTTCTTCCTCCCTCCTCCCCATCCTTTTCATCTTCTATTATGTCTGCTGATTTTCCTCCCTTCTCAAGAGATAGCTGACAATATAGCAAGTACAAATTCATGGAGGCTGGGAAGTGATCGCTTATGTTTGGTTGTACAGTTTGTACTTTAGGAGACACATAATTATGGATTGATCTTATCCATATAACACAATCTGCAAAGAGGGGAATGTTTGCTGGATGTTCTGTCATCAAAGGAAGTAAGAAAAAGAATATTCCAATAATGATGTTTAGTAACAAATAGGGTATTCCAAGGTCTACTTTAGTCCCCAGTATCATCCTCCAAATAGATAAGTACATGTGTTTTTTTTTTATAAATAATAGGTATAGCAAAGCAATTTTATAGATAAAGAAACTGAGGGCCAGTGGAATCAAATGATGTTTAGAAGTTTGCCTGTCTACTTGGACACAGATGTAAAATTTGAACTCAGACTTTCTGAATGGGTAAATCTGAGAACTCTTTATTATTTTCCACTCTTTGGCATTTTCTTTCAAAAATTAAAACAAATTCTGAATGGTGGGGAGCAGAGAAAAGGTTAAAATGAAGGAAGCTTTTATTCAGTTTTTGGAGGATATGTCCATAATAAATAACCTTCATTTGGCAACCAGAATAATTTACCATATATGGATTTTAGGTTCTATAAGACGCTTACTTTTCTTAGAATACTTGCTTTCTAGTGTTCTTTCTGTCTTAGGACAGTTTTTTTTTTTTTTTTTTTTGTGTGTGTGTGTGTGTGTGTTTTAATTTAAAAAATCTTTCAGTGGCAAATAATTCCTTGATATTTTTCCCCCAAATGAGTTATTTAGGCATATAAATGATTAAAACTGAACTAGAAGTGTAAATTCCACAATCAGCTCTTCACTGAGAATTTGAAAATTAAATGTATATATCAGACTAAGAAGCCTTCATATCAGAGAGAGAAGGGATTATTAAAATTTTGTGACAATTAGGTTTCATATGGGACAAAAACTTATGTACTTTGAGTTCATAAATCAAACTTGATCAGTTTGCAATGAAAAAAGTTAGTTTGGAAATGAATTATCCCGAGCATAAGTTATCTCTATATATTATTAGCTATTATTTTGAAATAACTTCCTTTGGATCTAATTTTGGAGATCATGGCCTTAAAAGTATCAAAGACAATTAAAATATTTAAATAAAACCCTATAAGTTTACTAAACATGTTTTTATATTTCAGATAATTCACCAAATATTTTGAAAAATCTCTCTTCTGTTAAATACAAAATATCCCCTGAGGAAAATCAGGTTAGCATGTGTTTAATCCTTCTCTTTTAAAATCAATGGTAAGAAGGAGATTTTATGTCAGGGAGACACACAGTTCTATTTGTCCATGGATGGGAGCATATTAGAACCTTTGAGGAAGGTATAGTTTGAATTTAATAAGATTGAAAAGCTACAAGTAAAATATATAGAGTATAGAACTTGGAGAACAATCTTGCATTTTCCAAAGATGGTTATAACAGTATCTCTTGTCTTACATGCTATACTCCTATAAAGAATTCCCTTTGCCTTGAATCTTTCTGAATCATTAAAGGAAATTAAATTTTATCTTGTTTATCACAACACTCACATTCAGAGGCTTGAGCTGCCATGTTAGAAGTCCACCATGTTGTGAGGAAGTCAAGCCACCTAGAGGAGGACATATGAAGGAGCTCTGGTTAGTGAGTCCCCATATCTGAATCATCCTTGCCCAGTCTGTAGACATGTGAGTAAGAGAGCCTACACAGGATTATAGTTCCCACCCATTCAGTTTCTTCAAGCTTTGGAGCCAGGGTCCTTTTCATTATGGAAGAGAAACAATCCATTGCCATTTTACCCTGTCTAAAACATTGACCCATAGAGTCTGTGATCCAATGAGCATAATCAATTGATTGTTACAAGACACTAAACTTGTGGATAATATATTGAACCCACAGTTAGGACTGGAATGGTCACCAGATACCTAGACTTACATGCAGCGCTTACTGTGCTGCCTATCACTATACTTGTCACTGAAGAACAGTGCATCCGACATGGACTCTGCATTCCAGAAGTTTGCACTTAGGACACCATTAGAATGTCATAAGTCCTGTATTGGTTCTGAAACCAGTACTTTTTTCTCCCTTTTCTATTCTTTTAAGTTAGATATTTCAGTTTCACATAAATTTAGTAAGATTCAATAGATACAACTTTAAGACAGCTTATACCTTTGTGGTCCTTTGAATAAAATTGTTGTCAGTAAGAATTTTTCTACCTTCTCTTTGCAAGAAGCCTCAGGGACCAACAAAACTTGGAGCAGACCAGTGTTCCATAATGCCAAAATGATATATGAGTCTTATAGATAACATTGTTTGTAGTTTTTCTGATCATTTTAAAATTATGAAAATCTCAGAGAATTCACATTTTTGAGGACTCTAGGAATGAAGCTTTTTTATAATCCTACACTACTTAACCTGTCATGTTCAGGCTGTAAGTTTAAATCCAGATGTTTCTGAAAATTGTTACTGAGCATGGCTGACTGGTGGTCTCCCAAATGTAAAACAAGTTAGCTGCATCTGTTTGATTCCCAGTGGTCTGGAATTCCTGCAATAAAATCCATCCCAGATTCTTCTCTTTTCAACTGATGAGCAGGGGATTCAAACTTAAATGAAACAGGTATAGGAACATTCTTAAATGTATGATGTGCTTTGCTTATTACATTACATACTGATTGAAACTTACTGGAAAACAGCATAATAGTGAGTACAAAAAAACCCCCAAAACTAAGCACTTTTATATCCTTTGACTCAGTAATCCAACTTCTGGGAATCATTCCCAAGGAAAACAGTTTGACAGAGGGAAAAAGCAATATACATGAAGGTGTTCACTGCAGCCATCATAGCAGAAACAGCAGAAATCGTGGGTATTATTAGTCACTAGGTACTTACTATGACACCTCACACACATGATCTCTAATCCTTCAAAAGAATTTGAAAGATAAACAACATTATTTACAGGCTGAAAATGAGGAAACCGTGTACAAGTTCCCCCAGGCCATAAATGGCAGGATCAGTAGACCCTCAACCCAAGATCGTCTGGTGAAAGGCCTAGACTTCAGTGACTCATGACCGCAGCTGTTAAAAACAAAATGTCCACAAGATGTTGACTGAACCAGTAGGTGATATGCCTGAATAAATTACAGTAGTAAAATTAGAAGCCAATATTTCGACCATTTAGTTTACACAAAGTTCTGGGTTGGATAGTTTAAGTGTGTTATTTCATTCTCACAAATCTGTACCTAGATACTATTACTTTTCTCATTTTTTAAAGTGCCATGAGCATGTTATAGCTCTGATTGTGTGGGAGGGTAAAGTGGGAGGTGAGGTTGAGTTTGTAAGTATATTTATAAAACTGTCAACAGCGAATATATTGCAGTACTATTAATAACCGAAACAATATTCACAGTGATTAATTTAAGTGATAGAATTGAAGAATATTTTTTATTTTCTCTTACATGCTTGCTGTATATATCATGCATTATGAGCTTGCCATTTTTACAATCAAAGTAAGGGAAGCTTAAATTTTAATTTTTAATTAAAAATATGTCTTACAGACTGAGGTTAAATAAAAACAGCAGGAATGATTTGGGTAAAATGGGATCATGCAGACTTGACTGAATTGCCATTAGTTTTCAGAGTAACTGTTCTTAGGGCAAGAAAATATGAAGGGGTCTTTAGAAATAGTAGCATAATCCGTAGGAAATAAAATCTAGGGGAAATATTTTAGAGCGGAGAGTTTTCCCTTATTTCTCCAGTCTCATCTTTCATAATTTTCTCTATGTTCCAGCTCTTTCTAAATCCTGCAATTCTGTTACAATATTGTGATTTCTTTTCCTTCCTTAAATATGTGCCTGCTGTGCCACAGAGAGTTCCAGAATCCCTCCTGCCCCATCCTCCACACAGTTTTTAATAAGTGTAAGGATGGAAAGATGGATGGACATATGAGGTAAATGAATGGATAGATTGATACAAACCCTGCAGCTCACTCCTATGTAATGGAGTTTCCTGGAGAAGGTAACAAATAAGATGATGGAAACTTACTGTCAAGTTTTTCATGGACTTGGACATAAGCAATAATTGGATATAGAGAGAGCAGGTTTAGAATTTGCAATTGTATGAAAGGGTGAATGACCAGAAGCTGTGACAATTAGGGAGAGTGACCTTCACACCCCAGACTCTTCCCTAAGGCAATAAGATAACAAGACAAACAGATAAGGAAAACAGGTAGATCATCAGGTAGCAGGTACAGTTCTGAGCATAAAATCATAATAAAGGTAAAAAAAAGTAATTCAGAAGTGTTTGTCAAAAAGATAATACTAAGACTTAAAACTGGGGATATCCCAACAAGCATGCTTTGCTCAAGTAATAGATACTATGACAAATGCAAGTATTTCTGTATTCGTATCCTATAGAACTGTTAATTTCAGGCATCTTTAAGGATAGTTCCTTAACATTATGTAATGTGAGATTGAGTCCATCTGTCTTCCTGAGTGAGAAAGGGAAGGGCAATCATAAGGTCCTATAAATTTATGAATGCAAAGGTAAAGAGCCCTTTCTTTCTCCCATACCTTTGTGTATCTTGTGCATTTGCAATTTGTATAGCACAGAATATCCTAGGGAATTGAGTCAAATTACTCTCCTCAGGTCCATAAATCTTACATCGTAGTCTCTATCTATTTAAAATTACACACTTGTACTGTCAGGCAGGATATATGCACTATACTCTTCTATTTGTGTTATATATGAATGCCTTCATAAATGAATGCTTTTATTCTTTGAAGTTTGTTTGATCCTGGGAATTTAAATGAATCCTCCTGGAAAAAATTCTCAGTGGTTCCATTTTGAAAACAAGGGCATTAAATATTTCAGGAAGAATCATTTCAGTACCAAGAATCTGTTCAGAGAGGCAATAAGGTACACTAAATGATATTAGCTAACCAATGGGTCTCATGTGGCCCTTTTTTCTTGAATCTGATCATGTGTTTTCAATTGGGTCATTATACACTTCTAAGAATATGCATTTTATAATACAAACTGTAGGTAGAATTCTCTTCAGCATTTATCAAGTGGCTCATGCCTTACAATGCATTCTGTGCCTTTCTATAGCACAAAGAGATTCCTGATTAATATTAGGAGTGTGCATGCCCTGGTAGTCCTGCAAGTTTCAGATAAAATATGAGTAGAAATCTGGTTCTGTGAAAACATAGAAATTCCATGTTGCCGAGCAAGAATAACAGTCCTGTAACATGGGCCATGTGGATATTTAAGCAAACACATATTTATGCCTAGAAATAAAATATGCTCACTGGGAAACTCACATCATCTTAAAAATACACACTCCTCTTATATTCTCAAGACTTTACATCATGGAGTCCTATTCACTCTAATGACCCCAATCCCTGGAGACCCCAAACCAGGTGATATTGTGGTATTAGGAATGGGGAAGCCATTTACTTTCTTTATGATGGAAATTAGAACTCTCCAATGAGTCCATTCTCCTGTTCTTTAGCAAAAAGACAAATCACAGTATTTGTCATGGTTCTTGATTTTGCTATAGGGGAAGGTGTTATTGCATAACACATAATGCACGTGTGTATGTATTTTTGTGTTTATGTGCATGCATATAGTTTTGCTTTCAGCATGTGATGGATTATAGATGTGAACTAAACAGGATTTGACTTCAGATTTCTTCATTTATGAAATTTAAAAGTTTCTGTAGTTGCTCTGCCTCAAAGAAGGGAAGCATGATTCCCCATTCCTTAAGGCTGAACTGCACAGAGTCACACCTTCTAGAGAGTGCTGCCATGAAAGAGGGGAAAGGTAACTTTACACTAGAGAGACTTAACCACCACTTCCTCAAACTAGATGACTAAGGTCAATATCAACAGTGCTAAGTCATTTTGATAGTATTTCCGCTTATCAGAACAGCACAGAATGTCACTTTTCTTCTGTGATCTCTTTCTTAAAGCTCATAACCACAGTCTAATTATGACAAAAACATCCAAACAATCTCAAGTTAGAGATAGTCCATGAAATATCTAACAAGTACTCCTCAAAAATGTTCAGGTCATCAAAAAAGGGAGTAAGACCTAAGGGGACATAATGAGTAATATGGAATTTTGGATGGGATCCTGAACAAAAAGGACATTAGGTAAAACTAAAAGCAGAAAAGTGTGGACTTTGGTTAATAACACACAAATTCCAGTGAAGGATTTTCCTGCCCTGAATTCAGTAGAGAAGCATGGTTATATTGTGCAATGGATTTCTTACGAAGCTATATCTGCTAATTCCGTGTAATATGAATAACTCTTCTCTAAATGAGAATCTGAGAGCCACTTGGCTGGGCATTACCCATAATGCTCTTTATGGGTAGCTTTTTGAAGAAGAACAGACATGCAAAACAATGCATTCTGACTTCTCAAAACTGAAGAATCCTCTGAAATCTTCTAAAAACAAAAAGGGCTTTTCCTACCTGCCACAAAAACCTAGAATATTTTACAGGGGACATGATAGCTATATGCAAGAAAGTTTATAGCTTTGAAAAGCAAAGACCTTTGTGAATATAGAAAATTGAATTGGCCTGATCACTGAGGATGAATTAGGTGCAACTTGATGTATTTTATTAGCCTTCTGCAATAATGCAAATGTAAAAAAAAGTAAATTTGTTAATAGCACATACTTAAAATAATATTACAACCTCTCTAAATATCTTTCTTTCAAGTCCTTAGGTTTCAGGCTTATAAGTTGAGTAAGAATGCTCAGGCTATCATTTTCTTTCAAAAAGCATATTAATTTCTTTTGTCTATCACTGAAAGAACTACAAGTGGTAGCAGGACAAGAATTCAGAGCTTTATCATCATTTTATTGAATCATATACTGTAAAATAAAATATTCTCTAACTTTTTTTTATTATGTTCCATTACATAAGTACTTTGTTTTGTGAATCCAAATATGGTTTACATGCCTCTTTTTTTTTGTAACAGCTGCAACAAACATTGCACAGATTGTACACAACCAATTGTAGAATATTCTCTGCTCACTTGATCTTGTAGAGAGTGGTTAAAGGCATTATTTAAGCAAGCCAGAAAAATCTGCATCATGTTATCTATTTGTATTGCCTCACAAAGAGGTATTTTTAAGATGTGGTATGGTGGTATATTGCCTGATGTCAAATCTTATCACTTGGTAATTTGTGACAAAACTGTTGTGTGTTAGCTAAGAGTTTATGAAGTACAATTGGAAAGCCAGAAATCTGGTTTAGCTTGAGAGAGAGAGAGAGAGAGAGAGAAAGAGAGAGAGAAGAGGGGAGGGGAGGGGAGGGGAGGGGAGGGGAGGGGAGGGGAGGGGAGGGAGGGAGGGAGGGAGGGAGAGAGAGAGAGAGAGAAAGAGAGATCTGCAATAAAATTGCATCAATTAGGAATGGAAACACATTCTACACTTTGGCCAATTTAAGGCTAATTCATGAGCTGTGTTTATTGCCTTTCTTAGTTTTCAGAGATGACATAATTAATGATATTGTCCTCCTACAGCATGATGGTGGTTTTGCCTAAAATTTTTTTTTAAAAGACATTCTTTGTGGATCATAAAATCTGCCTAGATTTTGTGTGAATGGTTATAAAGTCTTAGTTAATGAAAATTTGCTCTCCAAGACTGCATTAATTTTTTCACTCACTGAATACTTATTTATTGGTATCATGTGTTCACTCCAGCATTTGTTGGAATACTGAAGACAAAGGTGAAACAAAAATATTTTGATTACTCAGTGTCCAGCAAGGAACTAGGTATTAACCAAGAAGTCACACAAATAATTTTAAGTTAGCATAAAATACACAGGATGATGAAACTATAAAATAAAGAATTGAACGTGGTCAAAATAAAAAAAAACTGTTTGGGTACTGAAAATATGCATTTATAATAATTGGTTCACATTTCCCTTAATTATGAGCCCTAGTATTAAGGAGTGGTTTTAGAAGCTGTCATGCCTGCTAATAGTAACTATGACACACCATAGACACTACAAAAATTTATTTTAAGAAAAGGAAAGGAAAAGAATGAAATGAATGAGCCTAATTGGTATGATTATACTCTATGTCTTTGTGTTTATATAAAGGAAACTCTATAGAGTTTTGTGGTTCAAGCCACCAAGTAGTAAGTACTTGCTAAATTCTACCAGCTTCATCAAAGTTGTATCATGTATGTAACCCATAACTATTATTCCCTTTTTTTGTAATCACTTGAATTTGACTCTCAAATGATTGACAAGTATTAGGGAGGAAAACTGGTCATCTAAACTGTCCTCCATGTGCCAGTTGGATAGGTAACATTCTCTTGTGAACACTTCACAACTTAATCTTAATTATAAGGATTCTTTTCACTTACAATAGGCCTCATGTAATATTCAGGAGTTTTGAACTCAAGAAGGATGCATGTGTAAGAAATGATAATATTAAATGGTAAATTAGTTTCCATTGCCACACTTTGGCAAAGTTATTTTTTGGTTTATGGTATAAATATGTTTTCAAAAATAACTTGTTAGAGGTCCACTCTGCTCAGCAGCAGTACCCTCTGCATATGCCCAGTGTAAGCAGCAAGAGATTTTGAAGTAAGTGTCCTGTCTCCTTTTGGTTCAAGACCCTGTTATTAATCTGACTCCTTGTTCAAAGCCCACGGCCCATCATCACACTTACCATACTGTTTGCTTTCCTGTCTTTCCTCCTGGAAATGTAATTATTGAGGATTTATATATTCCGGGTTCTGTCTCTGGGTTTTACATGTATTAATTCAGTTAATCCTTATAATAAATTTACAGGATTGTAACTATAATTCCCATTTTAAAGGACAGTAAACTGGGAAACTAAGCTAGGGAAATTGTCCCAAGTCATAACATCCTAAGATCCAGAGTTTGCTCCCAGAGTTTGGACTCTTAACCACTGCCCTTCTGCTTCTGCTGCTCTCTAGGTCAGCTCCTCCAAGTCAGGAGTGGGCTTTTATCTTAGTAGGCGTCAGTCAGCTATGTGTCCTAGAACATAGGATGGACTTGATAAATAGGTATCGAAAGAATGTGCTCTTTCTTCTCAACTGGAGCACTTTCAGTGATAGAAGAAAAAATGGGTAAAGATTTTAAGGCTTGAAAAGATTTTTAAAACTTCTCTTTCTTATACTCCTATGTGGCACCTGGGAAAACCATTATACACAGAGGTAAGTCATATTCATATGATCCCTTTTGTAGATTAGCCAGCAGTTGTGTTTACATTCTGTCATATGCCAGAAACTGTTCCCAATGCTGCATGTGTCCTACCTCATTTAATCCTCATCTGAGGTGGAGGTATTTTCATGTTAGAAGTGAGGAACCTGAAGCGTGGAGATTGTCCTTGTCTCATAGCTGTTAGGTGGCAGAGCAGGGAAAAGAACTAAAGTTGGCTGGCTTCTTTAGATTTCATGTTCACACTAAAACACACACAAAAACAATTATTTTAACTTTATCTCCATCTTTACCTGGTCTAAACTATATGATGCACTTAATAAATGTTTTATTTAACTTGAGATTTAGAATCCCTTGATCCTTATGTTCTGTATATTCACAAAAGTTACTGGAGGAAATCTTTATGCAGCTTTTAAAGGAATCCTTTAGTTTTTTCCTAGAAAACTTTCATTTTTAAAAAGGTTATTTATGAGTGCCTTAAAACTGTTAACAGCTATACATGAGTTGCTATATATATATACACATACACACACACATATATACATATACACAGATATATGTGTATATATATGATTTCTGTATTTATTACATATTTAATATATTACATAATATATAATATTGATTATACACACATATCTATAATATTTAATTATTTGTTTGTTCAAAATAAATTTAGGGCATTTGCTCTGGAGCCATAGATTTCTATTCAAAGAAACTATAAGGGCACAATGACAAACTCACTGCTTTTCCTTTATTTATACACAGCTACAGTTTTTTGGAAAAAATATTGTTAATGGAATTCCTATTAATTCTAGATGAACTGGAATATCTTATAAATATCAAGAGAACATATGAGAATTGCATTAATTTTCTATGCTACATAATAAATTATCCAGAATTAGTCAATTATAGCAATGCACTTTTATAATCTAAAAGTTTCTGTGGATGGGGATTTAGGTATTGCTTGAGTAGGTCTTCAGCTTCAGTCTCTCAGTAGGCCATAATCAAGATATTAGCCAAGGCTCAAATTTCCTCTGAATGTTCACCTAGAGAAAGATTGGCTTCTAAGCTCATGTGGATTCATTTCCTCATGGGCAGTTGGACTGAGGCTCACAGACCCTGCCACGTGGTCCTGTCCAGCATTCAGCTTACCTCATTCTAGCCAGCATGCTGAGAAGGCAGTAGAGTCTATTAGAAAGATAGAAGAATAATCATTTGCAGTCCTTATCGAAGGAGTGACAACTTTGCCATAGTTTATTAGAGAAAGCCATTCAATCCAGCCTGTGTTCCAGGACAGGGGGTACACTGTGCATGAGTTTTAGGATGCAGGGTAGATTGGGCGATCTTAAAAGACTATCTATCACTAAAACAGAAATGGAATATTTATTTTATGAGTGTGAGGGATTGAGAGGGAAACACAGCTTAACTTTTCAGGGTTCAGTTTATGACTCCTTCCTTCTTTATGAGCGTTTTGTATCTTGGGGGATGATTGGCTGGTTGATTAGTTGGTTCCCTTATGTTTGGTATAAGCCTACAGATCATAAAATCATGAAAGTTCCTTCAAAGCCTGTTATCTTATGGTGAAAGTTGTGTTGAACGTATAGTTGAACAGCAGCAAGAAATTTCTTTTCTATTCTGATTCATAATTTCTAAGTCCTTTTTAACTAAATGGCTCTCCAAACCCAAGAGTCATATTTTATTCTTTTTTCTGTGGAGTTCAAGCAGTGGCAATCCGATGATCCCCTGAGAGAGGGTCAAGTGTGCCAGCAATGTCACACTGTAAAGGTCTATTGCATTCCACCCTTCCATTTCTAATGCCCCTTCTGCTTGTGTGCTCTAAAAACCCCATGTCTGAATCTATAGCTTTCACACTACCATGATGATCCCAATGCATTTCATCAGGCTGAATGAAGGATCTAGTCTATGTTGGCTCCTCCCTATGTGGATTAAGTTATATTTGTTCTACCAAGAGCCAATGTATGTTGCCTAAGAGATGGTAATAAGAAGTCTAATAGAACCAATTTAGTTTTGGCCTTTAGCTTTTGTCTGTTTTCTTCTCCTTCTCCACATCCTCATTGCCAAGGTCATTCTCATGGGCATGGTTATCTGGAAGCATGTACTTGGTTTTTGTTTTGTTTTGTTTTTATTTCTTTTCCTTTTTTTCTTTTTTTTTGGATACTAGGGATTGAACTCAGGGGCACTGAGCCACATCCCCAGCCCTATTTTGTATTTTATTTAGAGACAGGGTCTCCCTAAGTTACTTAGCACCTCGCTTTTGCTGAGTCTGGCTTTGAGTTCTCAATCTTCCTGCCTTGGCCTCCTGAGCCACTGGGATTACAATTGTACACCACCACGCTAGGCCCATGTACTTGTTTTTCAATTAAATAAAGTGCTGATAATTTTATCTAATTCTCCAAAAATAGAACTAGAAAGTCTGTCCTCTTGAAGGTTTATAGTTAAAGGCAAAACATTTGTGGAGTTTTACATAGTTGTAATGAAAAAAAAAAGTCATTATATAATCATATAGAAAAAAAAAACTGACCACATAATTGTTCTTAGTCAGTGATTTGTTTATTAAATGGAGACTTCTGGCACTTGTTTTCTTTATTCTTTAATAAGAAATGATAATTCCTAGCCGAGCACTGTGGTGCATGCCTGTAATCCCAGCAACTTGGGAAGCTGAGGCAGGAGGATCGTGAATTCAAAGCCAGCCTCAGCAACAATGAGGTGCTGAAGCAACTCAGTGAGACCTTGTCTCTAAATAAAATACAAAATAGGGCTGGGGATGTGGCTTAGTGGTTAAGAGCCCCTGAGTTCAATCCCCAGTATCCCCCAAAATAAAAAGTTTTAAAAAAGAAATGATAATTCCTGGCTGACTTGAAAAACTGAATGGCATCTGACACATTTGTATGTTTTGGTATGTAGAGAGAGACATATATACTATCAGTATAAATTTATTTTTATATTCACTCACTCATTTATTTGTGAAATTTGAACCATCAACAAGAAAAGTACAGTTAGCCTCCAGAATTTATTATTTATGGTATACTTTGACTATAACATATATCCCATTTGAATACTGGCTAAAAGTGCGTGGACTTTAAAGGATAGGCTTGGTAGCATTAAATCCGTAATTAAGTAGAGTTATGCAATTATTTTTAACATCTTAATTGACTCTAAGATACCAGTGATTACAAGCAGTCTCATTATTTTAGTTGAAAAAAATAAAAGTACTAGGTTGGGGTTGTGGCTCAGAGGTAAAGCACTAGAGCACTTGCCTGGTATCTGTGAGGCACTGGGTTCTATCCTCAGCACCACATAAATATAAAATAAAGATATTGTGTCCACTTATAACTAAAAAAAATATTTTTTTTTTTTAAAAATCCAAGTACTGTCAAATAACTATGCCACCATTATTTCTTATCACTTTGACTGCAAAATATCCTTTGACTTGGGAGAGTTAAAATGTGATAGTGTTGAACTCTAGCTGAGTGATAGTAGTAACTTAGAGATGAACTAACTCTGAGCTGCTTTGCATATTGCTATGAACGCAGACAAGTAGGAGAGATCTGTTGCTTCCGGAGATTAACTAGTATGGGTGTCTTTCAGTACAATTTAGTTTATGTTAATCACTAGGATTTCTTTAACTTTCCCATTGAAATGCTCCCAAGGAGAGAGAGAGAGAGAGAAAGAGAGAGAATGAAGTCCCAAAAGTCCGAAGGTATATTCTGGAATGATTTGGCTCAGCTCCAAATTCAGAAATATAAAAATAGTGAGAAATATGATAAATTGTTTTTAAATATAAAATAATTATTTTGTTTATGATTTTAAAAATAAAATTAACTTTCCCTAAAGATGATCCATATTTTCCCTCTGACTTTGTGTAGCCCAGGCACACTGTAGTGTGCCTGAGGGTCATGCAGCCCTGGAGACTCAGGCAACCAAAGACAATATCTGGACTTAACAAAGGATCCTCATGATTTTTGATTGCCTAAAAAAATCTGACAAAAGGCCAAAAATAAATTGCCTCATTTCATTAAATATCATTAACACAAGTTTTCTGCCCTGGAATCTATCCAGAGTTATGAAGAGTTATGTCTATGAGGATTTAACTGAAAATTACATCGAAATGAGAGATATCTGGAATTGCCTTGTTTGATCATAAAAACTGCCTGTAATTGAATTGAATGCTGGTTTTCCTTCCTACCCCCCTGTGCATTAATCAGGCAGCAAACTGACTCGCACATTGTGTTCTGTTCATAACTATGTGTGTGCTGAAGAAATATGTACTTGGCTAGCCTTTCTCTTTCTATAGCAAGGATTCAAACTAACCAGAGATAAAAACAGTGGCAGAATTACATCATAATCTGTAGTTGTTCATTTTTTCCAACAGCAGAGAAGTACTCATCCCTGCATGTGCAAATGCACTAGCTCACTCTAGTTTGTGATGGATCAGCCTCATTGGATTTTAATTTTATTCATGACATCCAAATAGGCAGCCTTTTATATGCATCCAAAGATATGATCTATATCCACAGCTCCTGCTTAAATTTTTCCATCCCTTGTCCCATCGCTGTCTGAGCCCCATTCCTTTACCAATGTCTCCAGGCTATAGAATATACTTGTAAATACAAATTAGAAATAAGCACTTTACACTCCCCACATGTGGGAATTGTTGAACGGTTTTACCCTGAGGATGCCTGGAGTGTTTCACTAGATTTGGACTGCAGAAGTCTTAGAAGTGTCCTTGTCCCTGGAATGGAAGCATAACATGGAGACATAAATGTCTAAAAACAAGGCATGAAGTTATGGTGATGATTTTGGTGTGTTTTCTTGGGCAGGTCAGTTCTGCTGAAAATCACTTGGAGTCCATTAAGTTTACGACAAAATTTTTTTATCACGTATTCACCAAACAGCCCTTTGTTCTCTTTTTGATTTATTTCTAAAGCAAAGGGCAGAAAAATAGGTTTCAGAGAAAATTTATATTTTCATTTAAATCTGTGTACTGTTCATTTGATGTGTCTTTGGAGTCCACCATTTTTTTCCCTCTACTAAAATGACATTCTGGAAAGTCAGACATATTTTAAAAGATTTAGGACTACCTACAAAAAATTACCTTACTTAAGTGGTCTAAAACTTATGATGGTTAATATAAAATGAAAGTGGTGATTTTGAGATATGAACACCGAATTGCAAACATCGATTAGTAGGGCATAGTGAGTAGGTTTTCTTATTAATTCCCAGTTCTCTCCCATTATGGGTTGAATTCTAATCTGTTTTATACTTTATTGACTGGAAATTTCTTGATAGGTTGAAGTGTTTCATACTGTATGGCCATGTAGTTGCTGAGGATCTGGAGAAGTGTGCTCCTAAAATATAAGATAAACCCAAAACCAAAAATGAGAGGGAGAAAGGGAGAGGCGGGGAGGAGAAAGGGGGGAGAGAGAGAGAGAGAGAATATGAGTATGAATCAAGGGTGAAGTGCAGGGCTGCATGTGCCTGGACCCCTTAAAATGGACTGAGCATTCCAAAAACCTGGTATTTGTTGAACAGAGTTCAAAGTGTCTTCAGATGGAGTTACAAACATGGGCTTTAAAGTTCAACTATCCTGGGTTTGAATTTGGGCTCAGGCATTTGCTCACATTATAATTTTCTGCCAGTTACTTTACTTTTTTGGGGACCTTAGTTTCATCATATGTAAAGGAAAATAATATAATTTAGTGGATAGTGTTATTGGGAAGATTAAATGAGATAATAAATGAGAACAGTTGACTTAGCATAAAGGAATGCCTCAATTAATATTAAACATCTATACCTGTGTTCAATACCCTAAATATATATTTAGTAAGTAGGCAGAAAAATAATTAATAAACATTTTTGTTAAAATTTTCACTTTATAAATAAGAGATGTATTGCTCATTAAACATGAACATTTGATGTGTTTGGAATTTTCTTTTAATACTTTCTTACTCCTTACATACAATTAATTATTCATATTTATTAGAAAAAAATTATCTACTAGATGTTATTATAAGCCATGTTCAAAATATTTTAAATTATTTTGTTTGATTCAGCTTAAAATATTTTACTTTATGATACTTCTACATATTGATAGCAGTATTTCCAGCTTATAATTAGGTTAAAGAGTTCAGACTTTTTGACATGGGCAACCCTGAAAACTTTTAATGTGTATATCTATATTTATGTTACAAGCCAGGTTTTCCATTAGGAGTTTTTTTGTAGTATATTGCAATAAGAAACATAGCAATTATTGGAATTTCAAAAATGAATAAACTCATTGTTTATTCCTGTATACATCTTGCATGTTTACAATATCATAAAATACCAAATTAAATCCAAAAGGCCAGTTAGCAGACTATTCTAATTAATATCAACAGCATCAGTCAAATACTATTTATCAGTTCATATCAGAATTTCAACTACCATGCATAGTTACTGTCAAATAACTATCACAGTCCTAATTTGGCCTTTAGTTTCAGAAACTTGAAAGTATTTATTGGACATAACAGAAATCAGACAATCGGAACAGAAACCCTCAGTGTGAAGATTGTTTTTCTGTACAAAGCAGCTTTTGTAGAAAAAGCTGAGACAAATTTACTTACTAATTCACTTCCATCCCCAGAATCATTGTCCAAAGAAAAATTCCTCTTAGTTTTCCCCCATCTTGCTTGGTGTGTGTGTGTGTGTGTGTGTGTGTGTGTGTGTGTGTGTTCCCAAGTGAGAAATTTCTTGGGAGGCTTAGGGGTTCAAACTTCAGATAATGAAACACTACCTGAATCTGGTAAAGATTCATCCACATACTATTGCTAGTTGCAATTCAGCATAACTAGGAGATATACAAAACTCAACTGCCCGACTTCAGGGTTAGTGGTACAGTCAGCAGTTGTCATTTGTAACACACCTTTCAGAAAAGAGAAGTTAGCATTGGGAAAACTTTTTTATTTTAAATTTCTGTGTAATGGCACCAGTTTGGATGGACTAGAATCAATTTTTACCTCATCATCTACCAAGGAGTCTATGTGAAAACTGAGTTAACAGTTAATCAGATTAGAATATATTCCAGTAATGTTCAAATCCTTGTAAAAATGGAAACTTGGTGGGATGATTGACAACCTCATTCCTTAATATAACTTTGATGTCTATTATCGTATATCAGGAGTAAGGTGATTGTCATTATTTTCAAATCAGGGTAAGACATAAATGTGGTAATTATGTCTTTCGGCCATTTTTTACATAAGGTTATTGAAAACATCCCACACAGGAGGTCTAGATTTGTGTATATACCCAAGCACATATTAATGCAGAATGAGCTATCACAAAGTATATATGTGATAAATTTTATTGTGTAATTTTCCTCATATGGGTAGAGTTATGATACTAATGACACATTAAGAGAACACATGATACAACTGTACTGTGCTGAGGAGAAATTACAGTTTGTGGCACATCTCCCATTGGCTCAAACAGAAAGAAATAGTTTTCATCATAAAATATTGCTTTATTAAATGCTGTCTTGATCGAACTCCTGGGATGTAAGATGTTAGAAATAAATATAACTCAGAGATTTGAGTTTTATTTTTTACTTTGGGATTGGTAAGTTTTATGTTTCTGTTTTATAAAAATAAGTGTTATATCATATACACTTTGAGACTTGAGACTTATATTTTGGACAAACGCCATGAAAGTGGTAGGCCACATTTAACATTTTTATTTCAAGGCCTTGAGAAAAATTATGCAAGCAGATTTTATTGTGCATTTCACCTTCTCCTTTGTTCAGTATAATGATTTATATTGTTTATATAAACCTCAAACATTTGAGAAGATTTTGGAGAAGAAATGGGGCTAGATAACTAAAAGTTAAATTCTGAAATTTGAGCAAATTCTTTTCATCGATGTGACTTTAAGTGCATCAATGTGACCTCATCCATAAATTCTTTAAAAGAGAAATCAAAAAACTTATGACCTTCTCTACATCTCAATTTTTAGAATAGGACTTTTGACTTAAGATGCTTTTTATTCAGGCCTTGAACCCAGAATACCACTGAGCCTGGAGTTTCTTTTTAAAGAGAAATATGCATGTGGAATGTTGTTGCTACAGAAAAGATTATGCAAACATCTCAGCTTTGCTCAAGACATCCAAGTTCACAGGAAACTATTTGTGACTTCAACTGCTACCCAGCTTTCTGTTTTAATGTTGGTCAAATAATGTTTGGCTTATTTAATCATAACAGCACAGAGAACATTTTTGAACCTGTAATGAGAATTTAAAAAGGTTTTTTGTTCAAAAAGCAGAGTGGCAGAGTGAACCCTGTTGTTAATACAATGATGTCGTTCTGCCACCAGCCTATGTGCCCAGGATCTCTGGGTACATTCCACATGGTAGACAGAAAACCAATGAAGATCAGCTTTCTGACTCCTTGTCCTTAGAAAAACATGCTTTTTGTGGCTTTATTCCAATCCCAAAGTCATGTATTTTGTGTCTTTCTAAGTTGTTGCCATTCTTAATAATGTTGACAAAAGAAACTATGGGAGAGGGAGACTAGCAAACCATATTCTTTCTTGAAGATGAAGGATTGATTGTGGGTTTTGTTAGGCCCTACTGCCTCAACTTCTAGAAATATTCTAATTGCAAGATTTGCCACAGGTACAGGATATTTAACAAACACAAGAAATCACAAAGGTTACCCATAATGAATCATGAGGAGAAGGCAGGAATTACCAGAAATATCCATTTTCTTTCTTTGAATCCCTGGGACCAATTCAAAACATGAGTTGGTTACTCTTGCATTTACTTGATGTCCAATCCTGGGATGGAAGGCCAAGGTTAAACCACTTAACCACCACATTGCTAGAAAATTCAGTGATAGTTATTAATCATGGGATGTGGGAAAAAGGGAGACATTTGCTGGAAATGAAACACAGAATTCAATTAAGACATTTAACAAATGACTTGATGTGCATTTAAATCACTTGAAAGTTTGAATGTGTGAGACAGCTCCCATCTAAAATTAGACAGACATTGACATCTAATCTTAAACTTTAAGCCAAAGAGGTTGCTTGAGTTTTCAAACATTATTTATAAGTAAAGTTAAAAAAAAACCACAATTATGTACAGTTCTGAACTATGAACTTGGAGACAATGAAAGGACCTGCTACACAGTGAACTTGTTCTGAACCGAAAAAAAAAGTTTTGTCTTTAATTCTTTTGCTCTGTCTTTCCTAATCAGATGACCTCAGTGAGGTAAGAGAAACTGGATAGTAAGGTAGCAAAACATCTGGGAGCTATTTTTGGGTTGAGGAAAAGGCTTCTGAGGGATTATTTTGAGAAGGTGGCCAGAGAGGATGACATATGGGAGCCAAAGGTCAGTGGAAGAGGGTGAGACCTATTTCCAAACCACTTCATTTTACGAGCACATCCTAGACAGTTAAACCTCTTAGACAGTTCTACTATTGTATCTTCTTTGCCTTCTCAATAAGAACATACAAATATACTTAACAGATCTCTTCAACTCTGGAGTAATGTACGTAGATATGTATGTACTTAAAAGATGGCAAATGCTGCATAGAATTAAAGAGCTAGAAATAAAGTTAGGTGAGATTTGTCAGCAAAACCTAACTTTCTCATCCTAAATTCAAGTTACTCTGAAGAGAATACTGAGGATTGCATTACATCTCAATCCATTTGCATGTTGTTTAGGTTGGCTAGGAAAATGTGTGCTACTACTGCTAAGGAGAAAATGTACCTACTTCCTACTTAGAGTGCATGTCTATACATGTAGGAAGACATGTAGATATCAGCTTACTGTAATAATTTAAAAAATAAACAGTTAAAGGTTTGTATCAAGTTGCCTATATAACATTACCAGATAATCAAAAGTGAAGGAAAACTGGCTTAACTCTTGTTCTAAGTGACTTGTTTGAGAACTGATTTATATTATAACAAATAAACAGAGCAGATAGTCTTGCCCAATAGCAGCATGTACTGAGCCATTGAAAAAAGATAGAGCCTAAACATTGCTAATGGAACCATGAGCCTCCTGGCTCTCCCCAAAAAACTCCTTCTCACTTATTGTATGTATGTTTGCACCTTTAAGGCTATTCAGTTGTCTCTATTAGAGAGAGAGAGAGAGAGAGAGAGAGAGAGAGAGAGAGGAGTTGGGAATGTGAAACACACTATATGCTATGCTCAGTCCTTTTTAAAAACATTTTATCCTGAGATATACTATCAGTGAAGAGAAACCAGAAAGCAAGTGGAGAGGAGTTGGACTTTAGGCAGAGTTCTCTGCTTTTCAGTTAATGATTCTTATTACAAAAGTAGCATGTGATAAGCATTGAAAAATTAGAAAATCAGTGTTTCGTATATAAGCCAAAAGAAATCTAAATCACCTACCAGATTGGAGAGTCAACCATAGCCATTCTTAACATCTTTTAAATAAACTCTCCCATGTTTTTTTTTTCCTTCCACAGCTTTGTGAATTTATTTATTTATTTTTAAAAATAGGGTCATTCCATGTATGATGGACTCAAAATCTGTTTTTATCTAATAGTATACTATATAGATTCTTTCATGCTGAGTTGTACTTTGCCACCTTGTTTAATAGTCATTTCAAATTCAGTTGTTAAAATATATTCTACTTTAGTCAACCATCTACTGTTGGATATCTAGATTCCTAGCCAATTTTTAATATGATAAATAGTACTGACATGAAGATCTTATGCTATCCTTAATTATCTTTTAGTCAAAATTCTTGTGTATTGGCTTATAGGTCTTTCAGTTTTTTGTTTTTTATCACTATGACCAAAAGACCTGACAAGAACAATCAGAGGAGGAAAAGTTTATTTTGTCTCATAGTTTCAGAGGTCTTAGTCCATAGATGGTCATTTCTGTAGCTTTGGCCCAAGGTGAGGCAGAACATCATGGAAGAAGAGCATGGTGGAGGTCATGGCCACAAGGAAGCAGAGAGAAAGTTCTGTGCACCTGGGACAAAATATAAACCCCAAAGTCATAACCCCAGTGACATACCTCCTCCAGACACATCCTACCTGTCTACAGTTACCACCCAGTTATCCATATTAGTGGGTTAATCTAGTGCTTAGTTTCAGGCTTTCATAACCCAGTCATTTCACCCCTGAAACTTCTTGTGTGTTTCAGACATGAGCTTTTGGAGGACAACTCATATCTAAACATAACAATAGGCAATACACAGAAGTCCAGAGACAACTGGGGCTAAGTTAATGCTTATTCAATTGGCATTGTGTGAGAATTAGCACTCTTTAACACATAGAAATTCACACAAAATGCACCTTTCCAGCTATTGGATAGTATTTTAAAAAACATTAATCACCATCTTTTAAGAAATTGTCTTAAAGCATGAGTTTTCTATTTAAATCATCAAACATCTTAACATTTAGCATCATTTTAAAAATTTGCATGACAGCTTTTTATTTTTTTATTTTTTGAGCTTTTAGTTTCATTGTATTTATGAATTCTTTTTGCATTACAATTCTTATTACACATATATAGCCCAATTTTTCATCTCTCATTGTATATAAAGTATGTTCACACCAATTTATGTCTTCATACATGTCTTTGGATAATAATGTTTATCACATGCCACCATCCTTGCTAACCCCCTTCCCCTCCCACCCCTCTGCCCTGTCTAGAGTTTGTCTATTCCTCCCATGCTCCCCCTCTTTACCCCACAATGAATCAGTCTCCTTATATCGGAGAAAACATTCGGCATTTATTTTGGGGGGATTGGCTAACTTCACTTAGCATTATCTTCTCCAATGCCATCCATTTACCTGCAAATGCCATGATTTTATTCTCTTTTATTGCTGAGTAATATTCCAATGTGTATATGCCACTTTTTTTTTAATCTATTCATTTACTAAAGGGCATCTAGGTTGGTTCCACCGTTTAGCTATTGTGAATTTTGCTGCTACAAACATTGATGTGGTAGTGTCCCTGTAGTATGCTGTTTTTAAGTCCTTTAGGTATAGACCAAGGAGAGGGATAGCTGGGTCACATGGTGGTTCCTTTCCCAGAGTCTGCGTCTAATTGAAGAAAAAGTAGGCCCTAATCTTAATCATGTGGGATTAGGCTCCAACGTTCTTAATAAGACTCCTATAGCACAAGAATTAAAATCAAGAATCAATAAATAGGATAGACTCAAACTAAAAAGTTTCTTCTCAGCAAAAGAAACAATCTGTGAGGTGAATAGAAAGCCTACATCTTGGGAGCAAACCTTTACCCCTCACACATCATATAAAGCACTAATCTCTAGGGTATATAAAGAACTAAAAAAGCTAAACACCAAAAAAAGAAAAAAAAACCCAAATAACCCAATCAATAAATGGGCCAAGGACCTGAACAGACACTTCTCAGAAGAGGATATACAATCAATCAATAAATATATGAAAAAATGTTTATCATCTCTAGCAATTAGAGAAATGCAAATCAAAACTACTCAATTTCATCTCACTCCAGTCAGAATGACAGCTATTATGAAGACAAACAACAATAAGTGTTGGCAAGGATGTGGGGAAAAAGGTACCCTCATGCACTGCTGGTGGGACTGCAAATTGGTGTAGCTGACATGGAACGTAGTATGGAGATTCCTTGGAAAACATGATAGATTTTTAGATGCAAAGTTAGGGTGAATTTCTCCCTGCATGTCTGGTTCCAATTCAGAAAAAAATAAATAGGCTCACCTATATTCTTTATCAGCATTTGTTTATTAAACCTTTTCAGAGGGTGTGTGTTTAATGGAAATCTAGTGAATGGGGTTTTCTGTGAGTAAGACCATGAAGGGGACAAACATATATTGAGCCTGCACTGTGTGTCAAATTTATTTAATCCTTGCAAACATCTGGAAAATAAATTATTCTCTTTTCAGAGATGAGGAGGTTCTTGCAGGTTGGGCTATGTGTGCAGGTTGACACAGGCAGCCCAAGCTAAAATGGAATGGGGCAGATACACCTTTTCAGCTGGGTGGTTCACATGGTCTGTCCCACAGAGTCTTAATTATAAAACAGAGAAGGAAGTTCCACTGCTTACATTGTATTTAGTTTCATTTTTTTACTTAGGGGGAAGAAAACTTTGTACATGTCTCTGTATATGGAAACTTGTAGAATATATGCTACATAAAATATGATGTGTCAGGATAGGCCTGGTTTCAGGATACTTGTGGATTTTGTCCCTCTAAATGTTAATACCCTGCTTTTTCTATTCATTCTACAAAGAACTTGATGTCACTAAGACACACATACATATATGTTTATATTTAGATATACATTCACAAGACATTAGGAATTAGGTAAACAGGACACAAAAGTTAGGAAAATAATAAAGATCAGCCTGATGAAATTGCATATGAATAGTTCTTTAAAACTGTTAATGGCAAATCAAAACTAAGCTGTAAGTTTTCTGGCAGTCAGAGGAAAAGGTAAATCAAGTGTAAGAATTTAGGAAGTCAGCAAAAACAGTTTCCCCAAGATTCAGGTCAATGAAACACTGTGCTTTGTTTCTTGAGCTCCAGGGATAGGATGGCACGGGGTGACAGAAGCATCCCTGTAGTAGTCTAGTTTCCGTGTCTGTTTCCCCATTAAAAGCCACAGGAAGACCCCCACAAGTTGTGGGTCACATGATGGGTTGCATAACAAGTTCCATATTCAGAGGAGTCACTCATTTCAGTCACTTTGAGAAAGTGGGAAGTGAAGAGAAGTTGCCAAATAGATGTGTGACTGTTGCTGTCCTGGCAGGC
The DNA here is from genome assembly GCF_052094955.1 of Ictidomys tridecemlineatus. Taxonomy (NCBI): domain Eukaryota; kingdom Metazoa; phylum Chordata; class Mammalia; order Rodentia; family Sciuridae; genus Ictidomys; species Ictidomys tridecemlineatus. The sequence continues at coordinate 29,750,053 of NC_135483.1, forward strand.
ACTTACCGGTGCTAACAGTGAGCCAGTGTCTTCTATTGATCAAGTTCTTCCCTTATTATAAATAAGGCCCCTATATACCAGGTAAAGCTTAACTCTTAGGAACAAGGCATCCTTTGACATATGTGGAGCCTAGTGTTTTAAGGTCAAACAATGTGTGTATATGTGGGAGTGTGTGTATTTGTATAAGTTTGGGGAGAGCATTTTCTCTCCTCATTTTTAATCCTTTTCCTACACCTATACTTCACGAGTAGTCAGTGCTCAGTTAGTGTCTAATGTAACCATGATTCTGGAAACAGATGATAGGAAAGAGTTAATGAAAATCCTAGAGGGATTTGTCTTTTTCATTTAACAAACACACATATGAAGCCACTTTCATTGACCCTCATTAGAAGCAGAGCCATTGAAGTGGGCAGTGGGATTATATGTGCGAAGGAATTTTTATTTAAATGAAATGTAACTTGAATAAAGTATCACGGTGCATTTACAGAATAGTCCAGTAAATATGCAGAAGACAGTCGTAAATTTCCTCATCTGTAATATAATACTAATTGCATGGGGTTATTGCAGGAATTAAATAAGGTAGATGAAGTGAAAGCAATTAGCAGAATGCCAAGTACAGAGTAAGTGCTCAATAAATATGATTTATTCTACTATTACTGGTATTACTATCATTTTAATACCTTTCTGTCATTTCCTGCTTTAAAATAGGAATACATATGTACACCCTTATTCCCATTTTCATATTCTTGGCAACACCCTTGTAAATATTTCATGTAGGTCAAGCAATTTTTCAGTATATTTTTTCTTAAAATAATATTAGACTTTGTTTTCATTGGTTTTGCTTTCTTTTTGAATACTCTTGGCAATTTCATGTGTAGTTGTTATTCTGATCCAAACCTGGGAGGAAAATATCCCATAACACTGCACAATTTACAAGACCACACAGTGATTTATAAGTGTCCCCTCCCCCTGCAACAGAAATTTTAATGGGAGAAGCCCATCTATATTGCAGTGTCAAGAAATCAGCACCTTTATCACATACCACAGACATAAATGAACCATATGAAAGCAAATAATCCTTAACCCCACTACAGGAAGCTAAAGCAGAATTTGAGCTTTAGCAGATGCTCAGTATGTGTGATTAGCTGTACAAATCATGAAATGTGGATGACAATAGGAAGTAATACAGTGAGTTTTTCTAACGCAATGACTTTATGATGCTTTCAAAAAATGAAAACTTTTCCAACAATATCTACTAATCCATATGGTTCCACTAAACCCAAGTCATTTTTAGTTGTGCATCAACATTACTTGATTCAGTTGAACACTTCTGCCACACTGTGTTGTTGAATTTTGAGCCTTTAATCAAAACACTAATCTGATACATTTTTTTTCATATTTTAAAGATTCTAATAATTATTAATCATTTGTATTCACTCCTAAAGCCTGAATTCTAACATCAGATATAGAGGCTTCTAAACTTTTCACAAGTATCATATTATGATAAATTGAGATAAGATAAGCTCAACCTGTGCAAATTATTTGATCTAGAACTTTAATATATTTTCTTATCATTTAGGGTAAATATGCAGAAAAGTATGTGTAATGCCAGAAGACTTACATAAATTAATACACATAAAGAATGAAGAAGAGTGCTTTCACCAATAGAGAAATCAATAAATATTACTACTTGACCTAAATTCAAAATGCTCTTTATCTAATGCAAGGAAGGTATGTAAGAGTTGAAAGCATATCACTTTCAGGCTAATATATAACTGGCAACATGGTTTGATGCACAGGTAGAGAAATAGGTCTTGTTTATATTATGTAACAGAAAAATTACATTATCTTGTGAATAAATTTTGTTTATATTCTAGTCTCTAAATACTGATGTTTACCTGTTCCATTCTCTTTGGGCCTCAGAATCTCAAGTAACTTTGTTGAACTGGGATCTTATTCTTATTTTTCGTTAGGAACATCAAAACTGTTGTTTCCTTTTGCTATATTAATAAGTAATTAATGAAGCCAGGAAAAAGTTGCCTCTACTCTATGTTGAAACATATTATGCACTATAAAGTAAACTAAGTTATGTCATATATGCAAAAAATTCACCCACAGCATCACTGAGGAGCTTCTCTGTGTTATACTCTATGTTCTACTGACTGATTTTTCCAGTGTCGGAAACAGTATGGGTTTCCAGTACCTATTTAATGAAGGAAGGAAAGAATGAACAGATATTACTAGAATAATAGAATGTTTCTTGCTATTGGGAAAATGTCCTTTGATTTTAGCAGATTAGGGCTAAAGGAAATAATTTTCTTCCTTTTTTTTCCTATGGATCCCATCACTTCTGCCAGCTCCCAGGTCCTCCTCTGTCCTTCCAGGCCACACATGGACACACAAACACATGCATTCACAGCAGACACAGAGTAAGACAGACTTCACTTTTCGGCTCAGCAATTCTCTGAAGTCATGTTATTTTATTGCATGCTTATATCTCACCACATATTTAGATCTCTATACTCCAAGGAAGAAAAAGGAAACAGAAAAGAAAGAGGCAAGAGAAGAAGAAATTAAAGAATCTGTTCAACTGTTACACCCTCAATTTTAGGAACAATTTTCTTGAAAGATAGAAGAATATGTTACTAGTTTTAAGGAACATGGAGGAATTGATTTACCTATAGAATTCTGTGAACAATTAGCAAAGAATCACTAAAATGATGAGATTTGTTTAAGTCACTCCTATAAATGGAATTACCTTCTGATTGAAGTTTGACATCAATGACAGTTATGGATAACATACTGCCATTCATTCATTCAGAACTCACATCCACTGCCTTTCACGGAAATAGCCAAGAGCAAATGTCAGAGATTGAGCACTCACATAAACACCAAGTTCAACTCTGCCACGAACTAAGCCTGTCACTTAACAAGACATCAACTGTTTTATCCAAATCTAAAGAAAAAATAAAGATTCAAATTCGTGACTTTCAAAATTGTTTTAACCTTTAAAATCCTTTGTGCAAATAAACCTTGCCTAGGAGTTTATAAAGCAGGTAATCACTTGATCTCCTTTGGTGGAGTGTGTGTGTGTGTGTGTGTGTGTGTGTGTGTGTGTGTGTGTGAGAGAGAGAGAGAGAGAGAGAGAGAGAGAGAGAGAGAGACTGACTGGAATTTCACTGTAATATAACCCCATATTTCTGTCCCACTAACAAATCCCTGAATATCTTTATTTCTCAGAGTATCATATGAAGACCATTGAATTCCCTTCAAATTTGATTATTCCTGATTGTATAGGTGTTATAATTTCATATATATATATATATATATATACACACACACACACACACACACACACACACACACACATACACACACACACATTTTTCTCAACCTTTCAAAGTAAGTCGGAGACACCTTGCCCTTTAACACCTAAATATTTCAGTGTGCATTTCCTAATAATAAAAATATTTTAAAACATAATTTTTTTACAGTAATCAAAATCAGGATATTTAATGATTGAGGTTATATTCTTAATCTAACCCAGAATCCCTAATTTTATTAATCTTTCCAATAATGTCTTTTCTGCTTATTTTGCTTTCCTTGTCTAGCATTCAGTCAAGAATTACATATTGCTTTTTGTCACCAAGTTTTGCCAGTGACCTTTAAGCTGCAACCTTTTCTGTGCCTTTCTTTTGTTTCTTGATCTCCACTTTGAAGAGCTCAGGCCAGTGGTGTTAGATTTAGGTTTTCTTTCTTTCTTTTTGAATTAAATCAGATTATGAACTTATTTAAAGGAAAACTCTAAAATGAAATTCTGTCTTTCTTAGCATTTTATATTATGTGTTTTAACACCTGATAGGTCAGTTTTGTTGGTTGTGGTGGTATATGCTTATAACCCCAGCAAGTCAGAAGGCTGAGGCAGGAGTTATTGCAAGTTCAAGGCCAGTGTCAGCAATTTAACAAGGCGCCTAAGCAATTTGGTGAGACCTTGTCTCAATATAAAAATTTTAAAAAGGGCCGGGTAGTGGTGGTGGTGGTGGGGTGTAGCTTAGTAGTTATGTGCCACTAGGTTCAAGCCCTAGTACCAAAAGGGGAAAAATCTTTTTGTTTTTTCCCCCAGTGCTGGTGATGTTAACTTTGATCTCCTGATTAAGGCGGTGTCCACCAGGTTTCTCATTTAAGAAGGGGACATTTAACTTGGAGAAAACAAAGGATTTAGCCATGCCAATAACCAAAAAAAAAAAAAAAAAAAAAAAATGGAGTAGTCCAGGCAGATGGGGCATCCTGTGCAAAGACCCTGAGGCCAGATCTCTTCCACACATTCTACTGGTCAAAGACAGGAATTTGCCCAAGCCCAGAGTTAGTGTGGAAGGGATGTGTGTTCTGTTTACTTTTGTGGGAAATCCTAGGAATTCACATGACAAAAAGCACAAGTGTTTCATTCTGTTCTATAAATAGAATGATGGGTTAGGGATAGTCCCTTCTGCCATTTGGGCACATTGGTTCTGAGTGAAATGGGGAGCTCTTGAAAGGCTTCAGGTATTATTCTGACTTCAATTTCAAAAGTGCCAGCCTGGTTCCTGTTTTGAAAATATACTCCAGGGGTCCAGAGTAAATCCAAGGAGAACAGGCAGGAGGCCAGCATGCTGAGGGAGGATGGTGGCTCAGACCAGTGTAAGGACAGTAGAGTAGATTCCACATATGTCTTGAAGGTCTAGTCAGTAGGATTTCCTGAAGAGAAGAAAGAAGTTTCCAGTCTGAGCAATTAGACTAGAAGAAGAAAGACTGAATGTAAAGCAGTCTGAGTGGAGGCTTAGGAATTGTTTTGTTGTTGTTGTTTTTTGTTTGTTTGATAGAAGGGATTTAACTGTTTAGCCCAGAGGTGCTTTACTACTGAGCCACACCCCAGCCTTTTTTTCTTCTTCTTATTTTTTTTTATTTTGAGACTGGGTCTTACTAAGTTGCTAAGAACCTTGCTAAGGTGCAGAGGCTGACTTTAATTTATGATCCTCCTTTCTCAGCCCCAGAGGCTGCTGAAATTACAGGTGCACACCATTGCACTCTGATAGAAAATTTTTTTTTGTTGTTATTTTCTGTTAGAATTGCCTATCAGGCACCCGAATAGAGAGATCAAGTATGAAGTTGTCAATTCTAGAATTTAACAGAGATCTGGGTTGAAGTGTTAAATTTGGGAGTTTTAAGCACACAAATGCTATTAATCTCTCATAATATTTGCAATAGCCACATGATTCCTCTGTTTGGTTCTACGCTTTCCATTGTGTCTTTCATCTTGCCAATATTTATCTTTTGGAAAGCAAAACTCTCATCCTATTTATTCTCTATCTTTAAAACCCACCCATAGCTTAAAAGTTCACATTTGATATAGAGATTCCCAATCAGGTCAAAATCCACTGCCACTTTACCTAAAAAAAAAATAATGTTTATAGGCCAAAAAACATTAACTATTTGTTCATTTTTCTTGATGATCCAGCAAGAATTAATGTTTTCACCTTCTGTGTTTCTCAGAATTTGTTGTGTTATCCAGTATGGTGGCCACTGGCCTGTGTGACTACTGTGAACATGAAATATGACTAGTTCAAATTGAGATATGCTGCAAATGGAAAATCCACATGTTATTCAAAACTTAGTATAAAAATATATAAGATGAATCATTAAACATTTGCAAAATGGTAATACTTGGGATATATTGGTTAGGTAAAATATATTGTTGATTCTACTCATTTTATTTCTTAACTGTGAATCACTAGAAATTTTACAATTATACATGTGCCCTCTCATCTGTGGCTTGCAATTTACTTCCACTGAAGAGCCCAAAGTTTAGTGCATGCATCCTGCTGCATAATGATTAAAACTGCTAGTCATTTTGCATCTGTTTTTCTGATAGATTCTATGTTTTAAAAATAGAAGTTTTATATTTTTGATTCCTCTTTAAGGGATCTAGAAGGATTGTGACCAGGTGCTCATTAAAAATTAATTGATAATTTATGGACTTTTCTTTGGTTCTCATCCTTCAAACCCCAAAACATGGACCGATTGCCTATAACATAAACATACATAGAATTTGAAAATAGGTCAACTTTAAGAGGTCCATAGTATATATTTAAGAAACCCAACTAACTATTTTGCCAAAGCCAGCCAAAATTTTAGCTGACCACATATAATTTTTAAACTTAAAATTATAATTTTTGAAGGAATTCCAGGGACCCAGGAACCTTTCCAAAGGATAAAAATAAGGGTACTTTTGTCCTCCTTCCATCCCCATTGTTGCCAAATACCCCCTCTGATTTTGAAAATAAAATTTAAATTGAAAAAATGTCTCCTAAACAAAGAGATGAAACCAGGATTCATGAGAATGGATAATCCAGTATGTCATAATCTAATGGAGATAACAGTAAAATACTTCCTGAAGCTTTTCTCCTTTGAGAGAAAAGAGGGTGATATTATAGGAGAGGTGATGTAATTCACCACAGGGAGCATTTGCAGAGAGAACCAGTATTGTAGAAAAGGCAAAGGTAAAAGAGGCCAATTAGCATGTACTATCAGTCCTGCCCTGGCGGTTGGTTTTCTAATGACAGTCCTATGTGTCTAGACAGACATACCCCTGCAGGGAAGAAGAATGACATCTCAAGTTATGTTAATTTGATGTAAATCTTCTTTTGACCTGCTGAATTTTCCCTTTATGGTTCATTCATCAGGGTTTTGGTTTGATACTTGGTCTCTCAAGTGCAGTGCCCTTCAGAAAAGCAGCAGAAAGCACAGTTTACTCCCATGATAAATAGACATCATCTGACCTACATTGTCTCATGTGCTCCGTCAGGCTAAATCATTTTCACTCGCATAATTATAAAGTCATAAAACTGGAGCCTGAACTTGAGACGAAAGGGAGTTCCTGTTAAAACTCATCAATATTTAGGAAGACTCAGATACACAGAGTCTGTTGGCTTCTGTGGTTTTTTTTTTTTTCTATTCCTTATCAGCTTGGATAATAATCATTAGCCAATTTTTGAAGATTCTTCTGGATATTAATGATGACAACCTCATAATATTTTACCCTCACAGGCAAAATCTTCTTAAACCTTAACAGAGCTCTTTCCTGTCAGAACAAGGATGAGACCTAGTCAAGGTCATTTGCATACTCCATGGTTATTGTTCCACAAACACTTTGGCTGGCTGGCAGAAACAGAAGGATGTTGATCCATTACCTTGACAAATAAATGTGTCCTTGAAGAGTTAGTGGTTCCTTTTATCCTCCCTAACTGTGCCTGGCTGCTTTGGGAGAGAGAATAATGCTCAAGGTTCAATTTAATACAAAAAACCTGTCCTTTCCCCTAGGTATCTGAGCCAAAATAAAATATGCTTCCAGAACTTCCAGCATTGCTAAATATCTTGCTCAACACTTAATAGTTTGAGGTTTAGGGGTTTTGTTTGGTATTAGGTCCTGGTGCCAGTGATTCAGACGTGGTACATCCACATATAACCCATGGGCAATCGAGCCAGATTCTTCCCGCACAGAAGATATTCTGAGAGCAATTTAGACAATTTTGTAAGGACATGGACTATTCTTGGACACTCTTAATATCATTGCTATCAAGCATAGTAAATCATAACAAAATAGTCTGACGCTGTAGCTAGAGGCTGAGAAGATTTTAAGCAGAACTCATTTTGTGTTCATCTGTGTTGCAAATTCATTTTCAGCAATACCAACAACCCAGTCTCATTGCATCTTGTCCAGAATGGTATACTCTCAAAAGTCTTTTATTACTTCCACCACATTATCACGTAGCTTGTGAAACCTTGTCATGCTAGAATTTTAGATAAAAAAAAAATGTTAAAGGTGACATAGCTCAATCTCTTAATTTCGGATACCCTCGGAAGTTTTCTAACTTTCCCCAATACAATGCTTAATAAGAGCTAGGACCAGGTCTTCTAAATTCCAGTCTTTCCACTTTGTAATTTTGGCCTTAATAATCAAACCAATAAGATTGATTGGAAAGGGGAGAATCATTTTAAAGTAGGTACTATTCTAGACCTTTGGGATGATGAGGATATTTTCCTTGCCCTCAGAAAGTTTTATGATCTAAAGACGGAGTCAGCTAAGAACAGAGCCTTTAAGTTGTGTAGAACTTTGAACAGAAGTATGGTAATTAGAATCTGGGAACACAGGAAAGACATGATCAATTATATAGGTGGGCAACTGGAAGATACTTAATTTTCTTGTCTCTAATATGATCAGAAATGTGGGTGCAGCTGAAAGAATGCCTGTTTATTTGTTTTACACATAAAATATATGGTCCCTTCTTAGAGGCAGATGTTTAACAGATTGAGCCTAAGGCTAATGGGACTTAGTGAAATTTAAGGGCAGTTCCAAGAGCATTTCTACATTATAATACTGTGTGTGTGGGGGGGGGTGCGTGTATGTGTGTGTTCTGAAATGCAATCATTGCTATCTTTCAATGCAGTAGACTGAAGCCACTATACTTGAAGGATAGGAAATAAAAAAGGTAAAAGACGTGGTGTGAGGGTAATCATGAAATACATGAATTCAACCCAAGAACTTCCATTGTCTTACAGAAGGCAATCCTTTCAGAATAGAAGCCTCTCACTCTTAGACAAGATTTTAATGGCCTTGGCTTACTGATTCTTTGTCTCCTATGTAATATGTTCCCTAGTAATGAAATATAATATGGGAGATATGACAACTGTAAAACCTTTCAAATAAGAATAGATTAAAATAGAAAGAAAAGTACAATTTGAAACAAAGTTAGATGATAACATAATAAAATTTAAGAGTGAAGCATGATCTATACTAGTTTTGTATACTCTGGCTTAAGCTAGCTTTTGCCAAAATGCATTATTTTCCTTTTTTATATTTCCTCTAATTTATGTTGCCAAACCTGTTCTGTGGAAATACATTTGGTGACATCACACTGATGATCTTTTTATGGAGGAGAGGATTATGTGAGCACCTATACATCACGAAATATTTAAATAGACTTTCAGGTGTCCTTCCTTTCAACCTAATGCATGTTATCTGGATCTAAGAGGTGATGGGAATATCCTTTTCATCTACAGAAATCTGACTCTTCTCTTGATGGGGGTGTAGGTTGGATGGGAGCTGGACCAGGAACTAGACCATTTATGATCTCATTTAGCATCTACAACAGACCTCTGAGGAGATTATTATTTCCAAATTGACAGATAAGAATACTGAGGCTCAGGGTGGTTGAATAAATTATGTAATATCAAACAGACTGTAGAGATGAAGAAGTAGAGATTCAAATAAAAATCTATCCAATTCCTGAGCTACAATGCTATACCGCAGTATAGAAAGTCCTCAGTGTGGAGGGAGACAAACTGATGAAGCAAGGGGCTTAGGACAGTTTCTAGGAGGAATCTCCTGGGTACCAGGAAACTTAGGGGGAGCCTGGTAGCTCTCTTGAAATACCGAAAGGATTACTAGGCCAAAGGAGTTATCATGATTTCGTTACACAATTCCTAGGGGTAGAATATAAAACAATATCTATGTGGAAGTTTAATGGAAACATTGTTACATGGAAAAACTTTCCAGCAGAGATAACTGAAGATAGACAACTCACTTGAATGGGGGTCAGTTTTCTGCCATTAGACTTATTCAGTTATAGGCTGTGTAATCACTTAATGGTCTATTACCAAAGAAAAATCAAATATAAAACTCATAGCTTAATAAATTTACCCTTTCTTTACTCTGGCTACTGACAGTTGAATAAAGTGTGCCATTAGAGGAATTATCAAGAGAGTGATTTTCTAAGTAAACAACCCAAAGCTAACAGCTAATATTATTGCCATGCTGGGTATGTAACATTTATTTTGTTTTCTTTGGTTTTATCCAAGTGCATAAATGGTGATTTGGAAATTGTACCTCTTTTCTCTAGAGAGTCCACAGTATACATTTTGAGCTAAGCATATAATAGAGCTGGGGGCACCTATAAAAAGCCAGAATTTCAGCTGAGTGTGGTGGCATATGCCCATAATCCCAGCCACTCAGGAGGCTGAGGCAGGAGGATCGAAGCCCAGCCTCAGCAAAAGCAATGGGCTAAGCAACTCAGTGAGACCCTGTCTCTCTAAATGAAATACAAAAAAGGTTTGGGGATGTGGCTCAGTGGTTGAGTTCCCCTGAATTCAATCTCTGGTACCGTTCCCCCACAAAAAATAAAACAAAACAGGAATTTCAATTATTTTCAAATTAAGTTTAGAATAGAATCCTATATCATCTATAGTTATTCTAAGTTACTTCTGCTAAATTGAGGAAGGGTTTCTAATGTGAATATGTTCAGATACCATCAGCTTGGTGTTTTTAAAAGGACACACTGTTTATATAAAAACTTTGTTTTTCCAATTATGGCATTTTATATGACTTTGGGTCAGTCATTTAAAGTATGCATATTTTAACTTAGTGCAAGAATGGCCCTAAAATTACAGTCTTAAAAGATTTGATGATTTTACAATAGAAATACATGCCAATATATAATTTTGAATTATCCCTTATTTGCATTCATTGATATCTGCCTGTTTATAGACATTGAATGCATGAGCAAATGGAAACTTATTTGCTCAATAGCTGAACTGTGAATTCAATCCTCAAGACTTCTGCCTGTCTCTAAACTGAGGGAATTGGATCAGAAATTTCTCAAATTTCTTCCAGCTCTAAATAGCCATGCAAAATTTAGTACTATATTAATCTCCAGAGAGAGAGTTCAGGAGTACTTTAAAAATATGTGTAATTAAAATAGCGTTTTTAAATAATCTTCTGTGGTTTGCAAGTCATGTCCTCTGAGCAGTCAGGACGCTTGCACCCCTTTTATTTACCACCCACCTCTGTGCAGACAATTTCCAGATCTTCCTCTCTTGCCCTGACCTTTTATATTCTCCCCAGTTGCAGATTTCTTTCTGTTTATGGAACATCTTTACTTAGATGTTCTGCCATCACCTAAATCTAAACATGTGGGGAAAGAAAAGGAATTCATGGTCTCTGCTCAGTGTGTCTATTTTTCTACTCCTGAATCCAGGTTCCCGGCAGAGACCCTGGGCTTCAACTCCTATTCCCATTCATCCACCTTCTCCAGGCTGGGACTAGTTCTGCTGATCCATCTTAATGTGTTTTTATTATTTTACTTCTGAATTTTCAGCCTGGTGCAAGCCCTGGACACCCAGATCTCTTAAGAGTTTCCTGGTGAGCCTACCTTTATTCTTTCATTCTTGCATAGAGTGAAGAGCCACATAATATTATTCTCCAAATGCCTTTTGAACAGCAAGACAAACTCCTTTCTCGAGTCTAATTTAGCAGCTGGTATGTGCCTTTAGGATGGTATTTATTTTTACATGGAAAATTGAAACAAATATTTACTTATAAGTTCTCTTTTATTAGATGAGGTTTAACATTGGAAGCAGGTCCTTTTCTCCTTATTTTTACAGATTTTATTGAATACAGTGTACCTAGTTGTGAAAAACACTTGACCACTCTTTTCCAAGCTAAAAATCCAGGTTGAATATGACTCCTGGTCTTAGGGAAAGTATTCCTATTTAGTATTTAAGAAAGGAAGCTAAAAATTGTTGAGTACATTTAGGCTCTGAGTTTAGGCCAGGACATGAATTATCTCATTTAAACCTTGAAAGCTTTGTACAATCAAGTTGTTATCCTCATTTTTCAGATGAGGACAAAAAGGTAAGAAGAGGTCAGGTAGCTTATCCCCAGTTCTGATCTGAAGCTTTGGTTCTTAGTTCCCCTGGTTCATAGTGGAATCTGTGTCTAATAGCTCCTAAATTAATGGCATTTCCAGATTAATCTGGTATTAAAGCAAGTTAACAGTTTTCTAAATTGGCCTAAGTGACTATTTAATATACCTTAAGTTTTCTTTTTTGCACCCTCATAAATTAATGCTGCTGTGGTTACTGAATGAAATGTTTATTATTTATACCATAAACACTATCATAAACAGTATTCCATATTCCACATTACACAAGAGACTCCATATATATGAACAACCCTATAACATAATAAAATGTTGTATTTGGATCTCAAAAAATCAAGTCATTAAAGATGTACACTTGTTGCATATGTAACTTCCTCTTCTGTTCATTCTATTATTTATGAATTTCTTCCTTCTATAGGCCTTGGTAGAAACATTTTAGGATGTTAGTCTTCTTTTTTTTTTTCCCCCTCTAAGATCACATGCTGCATAAAATGGACTGTGTCTGGGGTAGTTTCTATCAACAAACTTCAAAAGAACATGTCAGATGATTTCTGTGATAACCACAGCCTAAAATCTCTATCAGGTTTTGATTTATGTAAATAGTAAAGATAAACATATGTGATTGTTTCCTTTTTTTCCTGCCTGCCAATTCCCTGCCTTCTAGGATGACTTTAATAAATAATTACATTGTTGGCAAAAATTCTTGTTTCCTTTTAGAATAAAACTCCTCCTTCTCTACTAGGAACTTATTAGGCAAAAAACTGATGGTTTTGAATTTCAAAACCAGAAAATTTTGAAATATAGATTCAATATGAGTTTAACTGTATTTACATATGACTGAATAATCTTTTTATTTTAATTTTTTTAAGAGAGAGAGAATTTTAATATTTATTTATTTTTTTTTAGTTTTCGGCAGACGCAACATCTTTGTTTGTATGTGGTGCTGAGGATCAAACCCAGTGCCGCACACGTGCCAGACGAGCACCCTACCGCTTGAGCCACATCTCCAGCCCTATGACTGAATAATCTTTACCAGGAAATAGCACTAAAATTATTTCAAACAAAAATAAGACTACCTTCCCCAAAGATGAATAAAGATGGAGACAACAAAAAAGATAATGACAAAGTGGAGGAAGAGCAGGAGGAAGAGCAGGAGGGAAGGAAGGAAGGAAGAAGGAAGGAAGGAAGGAAGGAAGGAAGGAAGGAAGGAAGGAAGGAAGGAAGGAAGGAAGGAAGGAAGGAGAGACGGAAGGAAGGAAGAAAGGAGAGACAGGAAGGAGGAAAGGAGACTAAGAATGTCAGCTAGCAGTAGGCATAGTGCATACCCCAGTAATCCCAGCACCTCAGGAGGCTGAGCCAGGAGGATGGTAAGTTCAAGACCAGCCTTAGAAATTTAACGAGGTCCTAAGCAACTTAGTGAAAGACCCTGTTTAAATAAATAGTGAAAGAAGGAAGGAAGGAAGGAAGGAAGGAAGGAAGGAAGGAAGGAAGGAAGGAAGGAAGGAAGGAAGGAAGGGAGAGCTGGGGCTACAGCTCAGTGGTAAAGTACCCATTGGTGCAATCTCCAGTATTTTAAAAAAAATAATGATGTCAAAGGTAAATTGGAATTCCACCTGGACCATTATTGACAGAATGTTCTATTTTTCTCAGTTCCTTGTCTTTGCATTGAGAAGCAAATCTGAGACCTTTCTTCTTTCCCAGGCTTGGGTAACACTGTGGAGAATTGCAGTGTTTGGTACTCTCAGAGCTAGATTCAGTATGGACTTAGAGGCTGCATTCTATACTTCTGTATGACAGATAGCAGAATGGGATTTTCCTCATGCCAGACTGTCATCTAGGTCCAGCAGGTCTGAGCATCCTAGAGGGAAATGCCCACCTGCAGTTCCTACTGCTGAGAACATGCACTTCGCTGTCTTCTATTGCTGTCCTGTTTCTGCTTTCAGAGATAACGCAACTGAAACACTTAGCTCAAGATGAAAAGGTACCTGCCTATCTCTTGATGCCTGCTCCAGTTTCTCTGCCATCATCTGTAATTCCTAATGATTTATCACTTCTGTAGCTTGTCAGTTAAAAGTGCTCACAAAGACAAAATCTGCAATGATGTTTTAGCATGTTTAATAGAGTCTGGTTAAGTAAACATCCTGAACAAAAGCAGCAAAAGAGCTTAAAATAAACAGAGCTACTGTGCCAAGTTCATAATGACTTACACATTTAGCACTCTGCCCCTCTTCTAAGCATGGTCATTAAAACCAGATTTGTGTACTTAATATAATTGTCCTGAAACCATAGCTATTCAAATACTATAGGGCATTTACATACTTGAGCCCATTTTCTTATTCTTATTTTTTTCTCCTCTGACTTTATAAAACCTGGAACTTGTTTCACAAACCTTATGTCAAGGTAGCCTATGGGAACATTATGACAACATGGTTCTTATAGAGATCACCTACATATTCCTTGGGAAGATATAGGCTTGTTCAAATTCTTCAAATCATGTATTCTTTGGAAGAGTATGAGAAGCTTCATATTCCAAATTAGGAGTGTAGCATGGTTAGTTTTTTCAAAAGTTCAGTTATAATGACAAAGAAAAACATGTATTTATTGAAGCAATATATAATTTTAGAAAAATATGAGCTTTGGACAAAGTCCTAGAAATGTCAGCCTACCTCAGTAGCCCTCAGTTTCTGTCCTTACAGTGTGTGGCAGTGGTGGTAAGAAATGTGACCACATTGGGAGATGATTTTTAAAATTAGAGATACTAAGGGAGGAAAGAAGACAGGGAAAGAGGAAGTACTATAGATTGAAGTAGAGCAGATTATATTCCATGCATGTACAAAATGAATTCCAGTAAAATTGTGGATGTATAACCGATGTGATTCTGCAATCTGCATTTGGGGTAAAATTGGGAGTTCATAACCCACTTCAATCTAATGTATGAAATATGATATGTCAAGAGCTTTGTAATGTTGTGAACAACCAATAAAAAATTTAAAAAAAAAAAAAAAAAAAAAAAATAACTATAATGCACTGATAAAAACAAAAAAGGGGTAAAAATTAGGTATGATAATAAAATTAAGTGATTGCCAGATTCATGTTCATTAAATGTTGTTATTTAAATATACTACCACATAATTTGTCCCTTTATATTTTTTTGTCATCGCTCATATTCCTGCAAATAATTTGTTGATTTTCAAGTATTTCTTCCATGTGCATCTAGGAATTTACATGCTTATGTAAACTTCAGTGGTTTGTTCTTGTCTCCATACAAGTATTTAAGCTAAGACATTCCGTTGGAGGAATGGATGATTGACATAAAATGAGCATAGCATCTGAAAGGCTGTCCTCATGGGTCAATCTTGGTTTTATTCTGTTTAACAACATCATTAGTGAGCTGAAAAAGGAAGTAAGTAGCATGAGAATTGTATCTGTAGACGATAAATGAAGATGAACTTCAAATTCCCAGGAGAGAAGAGCATAAATAGTTTCTCAGAAGGTTCCTGAAATTGGTAGCAAAGAAAAGAAAGAAATGCAGACCTAAATAAAACCTTCCATATAAGAACAAGAGTGCTTTAATACTGTGAGACCCAGAGAGAGGAGTGCCCCAAGCTAACAAATACTCAGTACAACTTGCCAAGTGCACCACAGCCCAAAAGAACACAGTATTCTGTGATGATAAGTGCAATATAAATTTCCCTCTTCTTAAATCTGACAATGAAATTGAAGAGGGTCTAGTGTAGCATAGTGCTGAGATGAAGTTCTAGGTTGCAGACCCAGGCCAGGAACTGTGTGGCCATGTGTGGCCATGGATAAGTTCCTTACCTTTTGGATTCTCATACTCTCTTTTAAAATGAAGAGATTTATATTACATACCTCATAGGATTATGTTGAGTGAACTGCATCTAGCACCACATTATAAACTCCATGAACGATATAATTCACAATTGTATCTCCAGTACCTATCAGAATGCTGGCACATGGTATGTGATCTTAAGAATAGTTTGTTTGTTTGTTTGTTTTTTTGTACTAGAGATTGCACCCAGAAGTGCTTAACCACTGAGCCATAACCCCTCAGTACTTTTTAAAACTTTTATTTTGAGACAGGGTCTCATTAAGTTGTGGAGGCTGGACTTAAACTTGCAAATCTCCTGTCTTAGCCTCCCGAGCCACCAGGATTACAAGTGTGCATCACTGCGCCCAGCGTAAGAAAAGATTTTAAAGAGATATTGAGTCTTAGGGTTTTGTGAAGGCTATTTAATATGTGTGAGAAATTATCTTGAGCTTTTATTTGTTCACATGTTTATTACTTGCCTCCTTATTCTTCTCTATGGGAGCAAGAAAATTACCTTGATCCCTGTGATCCTAGCACATGGGAGTATGTGGAAGTCTGTGAAAATGGCAGAATTATGGACTAGCCCCAGAACTACTGAGTTAGAATCTGCATTTGCTATCTTCTAGTCATTCTTAAATACATTAAATTTTGAGAAGCACAGCCTACGACATACCCCTCTAGTAATTATAGTCTGATATTAGATAACTGTGATTGCAAGTTTTACTGCCACATGTAGCGAGTTTAAAAATCCTTAATATGTGTACATTGAGATTTTTTAAAGAGCTTTATTGGAGTATGATTTACATACTCTATAATCCAACCATTTTAAGTGTATAAGCCAAAGACTTTTAGAAAATTTGCATAATTATACCACCTGCATCATAATCTAATTTCAGAACATTTCCATTGTTTCAAAAACGATTCTTTGTGCCACTTTTCAGTCATTTTCCTATGACAACCCCAATTGCAGATACTATAATAATGTTCTTTAAACACACACCTCTGCTATTCCCCCCTTTCAGACACATAATTGTGAAAAGGTGAACACATGTACCTCTTCCATTCACATTTCACTAAATAAGTGATTTTTGAATGAGATACTGTGGTTGAAATAGTCATTAACCATTCCTAAATGGAATTGGTAAACAATTGGGCTTACCAAATTTGACCCAAGGGAGATGTTTACCACTTTCAAAGAACATAGCATTTTCAAATAATTTATTTTCTGAACTTACTGGGCACACGCTTAAAAGCAAACACGGTCCATCTAACAAAAATAGAAGACACAGGAGTTTAGACTTTTCCTTTAATCCATTAATTACGGGTCATTGCTAATCAGGGTCATTGCTAATCATGACTAATCAGGGCCAGGCCATGGGCAGCATATATCCTTTGACTTAATTAAATTGCAATTGGAGTTTTTTAAAGTTTTTCTTTAAAAGTCTGAGCAACCAGAGACTGGCTATCTTTGGGAAAACTATCTTTTATGGTTTGTCTTCTCTGCTGAATTCAAGTCCTTAAAATGCTTCTCCTGGACTTTCTGAGAAGGCTAATAAGTGATTTCACTGATCCCAACACTCTGGCCTTACCCCAGCACTCCCATCTCCCAATCCCAAGATCTTAAAAGTCTTTCACAATTGTTCACATAACGGAGTCCAAAATCCCTAGCGTGCATTTGGTCCAGCTATTTTTTTTCCTCTGTCTTCGCTTGCCATTCCCACATCCCACCCAGTCTATTGGACATGCTGCACTTCTCCCTGTCCTCAGAACTTGCCAAGCACACCACACGTCATGTCTTTGCTAAGGCCATCCCCTCCCTGTGGAATGCTATCCCCTTTTCTCCCCACGTAGATACTTAAATCTCATTTGGACACTACTCAGATGCTTCCATGATCTCTTCTCCAGTATTCACCCCTTTCCTCCATTCAGATTGTCTCTATTTTAACGATCCCTCACTTGATATGGTATTTTAAAATTTAATATGTGAGGAAGGACAGGGACTATGCCATAGTTAACTAAATTGCTACCCCTTTTTATAGTATCTGGGATATCGTAGGAGCTCAATAAAGAGCATATAACTTTGTGAATGGCATGAGGGAATCCATGGTACCCTGTGTTGGGCGATCTTTGTACCTAGTAGTGACTTAGACAGCTGGATGAGACACACACGTCTGGCTTGCCAAAGGTTGACCATCTAATTTGTATTTTTGTTTATGTCCCATTTGTGAAGAAGGTGTCTTGAAAGTTTTAAAATTTCTGTCAGGGATGAGGCACAGCATGCCTGGGACGCGGTGCTTGCAGAACTGGTCCTAGATGCCTGGCTTCCGATGAAAGTTAATATACTGTTCATCCTTTTAAAATCATAGACTGCAGTAACTGAAAGATAATTTTTTTCTTCAATCCGTTAGCTTTCCAGATGAGGAAAATGCTGTTCAGTGTCACTGTTTGTGCTATTTTCTTTTCCTCTCCCATGGAAGGAGACTGGGGTAGTAATCCTTTCTTTACTCAATGTCTCCCTATTGATAATCAAATTAAAAGGTCTGGAACTGTCCTTTTTCTGTAAAGGGTCTTGAAAAGCACAGAAGGATTTCATTGGGTAGATGTCGTTTCCCAGGGAAGATCTTATTGCTAGCATCCCATTGCAATAGAATGTTTCTGCCCTGAAATTTATCTGCCTCTTAGTATTCCTTGGATTTTGTGTGTAATGAAAACAAATAGGCTGGTACCCAGTAAATGGTTGGAAATTCAATTTTGATGGTGCTCCTTTTGTACCAGTTCTATATTTGAAAATCACTTTAAAAAATGGCAATAAAATGAGACAGGGTTGCTATAGCATGCACAGGAGTGCTTAACTCAACCAGAGGGTGTTACAGAAAGCGCCCCATGAATGTTCTCCTGCATTTACTGTGTTGACAGGCCTCTGTTATATGCCATTTGCCACTCTCCCCCTCCATCAGTTTTCTATTGAGGAAATAGCAATTTCAATTTTAATTTAGAATCATTTTCATGATTTTTATGAAATTCCTAAAACATCAAATATTACTCTAGAAATTAAAATGCTTTCAAGAAGTTTTTCTATATATTGAAATTTTAAAAAATTAATTTAAAAATGAAAACTCATTGTAAATCTTTTTCAGTACATTCCAGAAGTCAAATCCTAATGAAAAAGTGGATTCACATATATATTACTACCTAGCCTATTACTCTTTTTGAAAAATGACTCATGTGGACCCAATGGATTTTCTTATTGACCCAGCTCTGGGTGTGTGTGTGTGTGTGTGTGTGTGTGTGTTGCATGCACACATGTTTTGTTTACCTTTTTATTGCTTTTACTTTTATGGTAATCATCACAAATCACCATATTGTCAATGTGTCCTAAAACAAAAGGTTTTTGAAAGCTATGGTTCAAAAATAATATTATTCTATAGATAACTCCTTAACTGCATAATAACAGTAACCACACTCTAGGAATTTTTCCCTCACTGGGACAAAAGCAATCCAGAAACTCACTAGTTGCTGGGAATCCCACAGAGTCCATTCTTCCACCCCTCCTGGAATTCAGCAGTAGGCTTTCATACTTCCTTCAAGCTACCATTGACTCTGGGGAAAAAAGACAAATAATTAACCCTGAAGTAAGCCACATTTCAGTGCAGTCTCTCCCTGCTGGGTTAACAAACATCTTTTGGAAAGAGAGCTCCTTGGGAGTGTCATTATTGATTAGTGACCCTGTTCTTTTTGGTAAAGCCTTTGGAAACCTACTTCAAGGGGGTTTGATAATTAGGGATGAAGTTTTCAGTTGCTTTTTTGCCCATATTTGCTAAGTGAACTGTTAAGGGATGAGATGCCCATTAGAGGGCTGCCCTGGGAAGTCCTGGCTTCACACACAAACTCACCAGTCTGATTGCACATGTGGCTGACTATGTGCCATGTTGTGAGTGACTCCTCCCCTGTGTCTCTTGTGGCCCTGCCAAGGTCACGGTCATTTCACAACTTGACTTGTAACATATAAGCACCTATTAATTAGAGTAATTTGTAGCCAGTTATCCATAACCAATCCAGTTATCTATTCCCCCACTGGTTTTTGCTTTTGTTTTTTAATAGTTCTCAGATCATGAAAATATGGCATGATGCATATAATTTAGAATCGCAAAATTTTTATACCAGAAGTTTTTTTTCTAGAATATTTGGAAATGAACTCATGTTTTCAAAATGCGTAAAAGGTAGAATCAAATGAATACCTTTCATTCATTTCACTCTACCTGAGGATTGGAGGAAAGACAATAATGATGTGATGAGTGCTTTTGAAAATGTCTTTGGGTGAGTTGGAAACTTTGCCAAACATAGTTGGAGAATGAACTAAGTAGCCAAAATGATAAGTGAGAGTCCTATAAAGGTGAGTGAGCAATTGTGACTCATGATCACTAATTACTGTCAAAATGTGTGGCTTTGCTTAAGAAAGCACCTGTCAGGTGCGTGTGATTGTTCTTGTTCAATCGCAACACCTGGAAACAGAATGAAACAACCAGCAATCCCACCACAATGAAAAGACCAAGAAAAACCCAGTATCCTTCTAAAAGAGAGTGTGGGATACCCAAAGAACCAAAGAGATGGAACCTTGGGATAGCCTGCATTTTCTCACACATACATAGTAAAAGCATCATCCTGTTTGTTTCTATTTTAGTAGGCACCTAAGATAGGATATTACACTTTGCAAAGTCTGCTGTTGCATTCGATGGGAATGGACACTGTTTCCCAGTGTCCTGGATCTTCTACATCTTTTCTAATATCTCAAGGTGATTAGTGTGGGCTAGACATACAGAATACATTCTACCTGCACTGAATTCATATGTACTGAGATACATGCAGTCTGCTACTAGATGACCTAAAAGGCAAATCATCTGGGAAGGACACCTACATACTATATTTTATGATTGTAAAATTGCAGGAACACGTTTCTGCTCCGTAAACTTCAAGTCCAGTTGTTTTCTGATTGGTTATAAATGGAAAAAGTCCAATGGGAAGGGGCAGATGGAAATTATAATCCTGTCTGGTCCCTGAAAATTTACCTCCTGGACAAGCTAATTTTCAAAATCTGGCTTTTGCAGTCTGTGAAGTGGAGAGGTTATTTTGCATTGCTCTAGTCACTATGTATACGGCTCAGGTAGCCTAGCCTCCCCCAAGTCCTTTGATGCCTGCTTAGCTAAGAACTGCCTTTCTGAATTCAGCATCCAATTTGGAGAGCTACATCTTCCCCATAAAAGACCCTGGGAATAAATGATAATTGATTTCCTCTCCCTTCCTCTTGGAAGAAGATACTAACTCTTATCCACAGGAATTTGATCTTACCTTATGGCCATATCTGGGATCCACACCAGAAGACAATCTAAAATAGGACAACATGGACTCATTTTCAAACTTACAATAGCAGAGAGATCATCCCTTAATGATTATACTTATTTAGGAAGATCTTACCCGGGCAACGGGAAAGTCAAATAGAAATATTATGGATGAATGGGATCAAAATAGCTAGAGAACACTGGATGTTGACTTGAGGACAAGGGCAGATGTGTCACACTCTGTCCTGAGGATATAAGAGCATCTTCAGGATAGTATCTACAGGTAGATAGAGAAAGAGTAGCCACAACAGATGGACAGTACAGGGCAGAACAGAGGTGCTTCAGCAGATAGTGGTATCTTCTTCACATAGCCCAGAGCTGACTCCCCAGAACACAATGGACTTGACATTGCAGATAACTCTACAGGGTGTCTATAGGCAACTTACAGCCTTACAAGGGACAGTGCAGGAATCCTACAGAATCCTAAATCCTTCTGCTGCAGAAATTTCAAAACAAAGTTTAGCCTTGGATGCTAGACAGTTCCCAAACCTCTACTGCTCCAGAACACACACAAAAGTGCCCTTCACAATTTGGAAACCAGAGATCAACCTTTCCCCTTTATTTGTAGTATTGACTAAACTAAGCTGGTCCCGCCTGGTTCACCAAGCTCACTGTATCCCTGGCAAAGTGACGATGATTTTTCTTCTATCTGAATCAGGAAAAGGGAGTATATGGAAAACAGGGTTTGGATCCACATTCTTTTTCCATGTGAAAATTCTTGTGAGACATCTATGAAAAGTTGAACTTACTTATTTGACTTTAATTTGCAATATATCTTTTAAAAAATATGTGGAGTGTCACTTTTTTCCCTCTTGATTCCCATTCCTTTCCACTCAGCACATTGGTGAACTCTTGGTGACATAGGTCCTATATTGAAAAGGGTAGCGTTTGTTATTTCTGTTAAGCTTCTTGATGTCTTAAGGATTTGGCGCAAGAGAGAGAAGCCCTGTCATTTGTTATTGTTGTGCTCCTTTATTCTTCCTTTTCTGAGTGCTGTGTTTATTTTAAGGACAAGGACAAAGTATTGGGATTTGGTGGAGTATCCCAAGAATAGAAAGCGTATGCTGCACATAAAAATCCGGGAAGCAGAGCTTTGAAGTCTCCTCCCTCCTAAGAGCTCAAAGGGCAGAGAAGTGACAGGAGGAGGAAGAAGAGCAGGGTGAGTGAGGGGAGAAGCAATAAGTTAGCAGACATACTCTAGGATGATGCTATGGGGCTTCTTCTGATTGCTACCCCACAGTTACCTTTCCTTCTCATTTGTCTTCACAGTTAAAAAAAAAAAAAAGATAAGCTTTCTCAACTGTGCTGTTCTTCCTTAACCCAGTAACTTAGTACAAAGAATTTGCAGTCTTGGATCCCTGCCCATTTCCTGGGTTTTAGGACGTTAATCATCCCTTGAGTGCTTACCCCTCTGAGAAGACTTCCTGGTACTAGGGCTGCCCTTTCTCTTTTTATTTTTTTCACAGTACTTTAGACATTAGACATTTGTGCTGCTGGAGGCACATTGACCTTGAAGCTCCTGCAGCCTGAGCTTCGGGTCCCTCTATTGCATGGGCCTCTTTGTGCCCTAGGAGTTGCTGGTTGTTTAGAGAGGTCTTTGTGGAAGGGTGGCCAGTTTGCAACTGTGAAGAAGTTTTGTGTAAGCACTTCTTGTAAATTAGCAAGATGTGACCTTTCAAGGGTCTAGTAACTTCTATTTTGCTTTGTCTTCCCAAACAAATAATGGCATTTAGACCTGGTTGTGCATTTACAATTTTATTTTCATTCTCTTAAGAGGATCAACTTTAGTCTCTGTAAAACTTGGAGCTTCTGGGTGGTCCTATATTGAAGGGCACCTTCTGCTGAAAGCTTGGAGAAATTCCATTCAAGCTTGTTGGGTACCCAGACTTTTCCCAGATCAGTCATAGAAACCAGCTCTTGGAGGTTCATTGATGAGAGCTTGAAAAACATCTTTTGATTATTCCAGAGTGGGAAAATAACGTTGTAGCCTTGCATTCATATCCTTCCAGATCCAAAAGGCAAGAAAACTTGGTTGGGACAATCTCAGAATAGGCCTCTGATAGGCTCAGCTGGAGATTGATGTGATCAGGGATTTAGTTTCTGTCACTGGTACAACCCCAGCAGAGCAACATTGAAAGGATAATGAGGATAAAAGATGTGGAAGAGCCCTGTGATGTTATCTACAAAAGTAAATACAGCATGCTCAGAAGATGGAAGATGTCCACCAAATTTCCTCCACTTTGAATTAGATTTTCTTTGTAACATGTATGCCTCTTCCATAGCTATGGGTTCTAAATGAGAAATAACCTTTCATTATTTCTCTTATTTTCCTCAGCGCTTCTATAATGTCTTGTCCAGAGTTGTCTAAGTCAATTAACAAGGAAGCAAATGAATAGGATGAACCTAAGGTAGATTCCCCTTAATTAGCATATATTGATATCTGAGCCAGAATTCCATACCAGACACTGTATTTTTCCTTTGAAAAATCCCACGAAAGGAGAGCTTCAAAAATGGCAGTTCTAATGTACTTGATTTATTTTACTTTGATATATGACCAGTCTTTTGCATTATTATGGCTTAATTTTGAGAAGTCCACAGAGGGTCCCAAGAAATATTAGATTCCCGATAAGAGAATTAGTCCCTTGGTAGTCATCCTGACTTTCATGCATAACAGAATGTACAAAGAATATTGCTTTACTGGATGGCTGTGAATATTGCTTTACTGGATGGCTGTGAATGACTGCCCAGTGTTTTTCAGCTGTGGTTGGCATTGAGTACTCTCTAGAGGGACATTATGCTTGGGTCCTATGCAGTCTCAAGAGGGGAACGACATGTATCACATTCAGTTTTTTGTTGTTTGAAATTGCCCAAAGAAATTTCTATCAGTTAATCAGACTCATCCTCTTAGTCATCCTTCTTGGAACTGTGATGCTATAAATTTTACTTTTAGATTACAATGGACAACTCCTGAGAGCCATAACTTCTTAGGACTTGGATGTGTTTAAGGACCACCAACCTAAATCCCTTTATTGCCCAAGTCAAGTTTAACCATTTTTCCTGACCCTTAAAAGGATTTGAATTTGTATTTGCCTTCTTGCATTTCCCACCAAATTCAGCATTTTAAAGGGTTAATTAAAGTCCTAAATAGCCGTTATCCTGTTGTCCATAGCAGATTCATTTTTCAGCTTGAAAAGAAAAGGTACCTGAAATCATTTCTTTCTATATCTTAACAACTAGATTGGAAGATAAGGTACAGCGTGAAAATAATTACATTTATTGACAACTGACATTTATGAGCACTATGTGCCATGTAAAAAGTTACATGCCTGTCTAGGTCAGGTTCCCTGGAAAACAGCCTCTGGGTGAGAGGTATTTGTGTGGGTGTCTGTCTATAGGAGCAACACCTGTAAAAGAAAGACAGTAGATGCTAGGATTGTGCAGAGGAGAAGTTCCACTGTGATGCAGCTCCAACAGATCTCATAGTCAAACCCACAAAGAGATCTGAAGCTGGAATAGCCTTTTGGGGTCCAGGTCCTTGTAAATTCACATCCATCAAAGTTATCCAATGTGGAAATGCCTTAATCCTAAATAAGATGCTTGAATTAAGGGCAAGTCACAGAGAAGGTGCACTGTGGGCCACAAGCAGTCAGCTCTCACAGTACCTGGAGCAAGGAGGACACACCTCAGTATCTATTATAATGTGTTATCTTCTTTCATCAGTGTCATGCTGATAAATGTTTAATATCTGGATCTGAATAGGAGCAGGAGAAGGCAGGCTTCATTTGGAATTTGTCCATTTTCATAGTGAACACACTCCCAGCACAGCCAATTTCAGGTTATCAACTTGATGTTAGTGTTAGCGAACACAGTGGAGCAGAGATGTGCAGACATAGCTCTCTCACAGAAGTATGAACAGGCTCTGACACATCACCACTTTAATCTTTGAAAGCCTTTGGTAAAAAATAATATTAATGCCTTTTGTGAAATGGGAACACATACAAGAAATACATTGCTCAATTCTTCTATATATACAAACTGAAATCACCAGGTAACTACAAACATTCCTACAAAAATATTTACTATAAAATCACTTACAGTGGTGTTTAAACCTGCCTGTACCTATTCCATTTTTCCTTCATATGTGTATTGAAGCAAACTCCATTATTTTTTCCCCCAAGTAACATCTATTGATTTAGGCAGTTCATTCAGTGGTTTAGGTTAGATAAAAGGTTTCAATTAGGCGAAAACTAAGGAAACTCAAGATGTAAGATTAGTCCAGGTCTTTTTGTTCCTAGTTTGATATTTAGAATTTGTGTGAGTGTCTGAGACAAAACAAACAAACTCATAAAATTAGGTGATTATGTTAAAATATTTTATAAGAAGCTACTGGAAGATATTCTGGAGCCACAACGCAAGATTTGAGACCCGATTGAGAAAACAAGACCATTATTATCTGGGCTCTAAATCTAGTCATAATGGGTTTCTCATGGGTCCACGAATACACTTATTCTTTTGTAAAGAGTTATTAAGCTGAAGTTTTTGGGTGTGAATATTTTGGGGCAACCACCATATGGTATAATGAGAGAGCTTGAGTTTTATGGACAGATTCAGTTTGGAATATTAACTACATGTCCTTGGGCAAGTACTCAAACTCTCTGATACCCAGTTTTATCTGAAAGTAATACCTCTTTTACAGGTCATTGATAAGGTAAGCAGGGTATCAGATGGTTTGCCATACAAATGTACAATAAAGTATAGCACTTCTTGTTTTCAAAAGGCAAGCATTTTGAATAGAATATGGGGGTTTCAGTAACCCGAAATAATTGCTTTATATTTGTGAAAAGGAAAAAAAACATATAAAAAAACTTAGGTTAAATTTAACAGAATTTAAGCAAAAGACTATTTGCAAATCTCAGGTCCCTCAGAACCAGGGCAGATTCTAAGAATCCTGGCACGCAACAGGGCAGACAACACTAATGGACAGAAAACAGAAATGAGGTACAGACAAGCTTAATTGGTTACAGCTCTGAATTTTGCCTTATTTGAATCAGTTGGCCACCTGCAAATGACTGAAACTCAGCTGCTATAATTGATGGAGACTCAACTATTTGTTACAGGAGAATACTCCTAAATTAGGCTTTCAGTTAGTTTACATACTAAGTTAGGCTGCAGTTCCTTGTGTAAGGATTCAAGTGCAGAGGCATCCTCAGGCCAAATTTGGTTGAATTTAACATGCTTTTTGGAATTACCCTTCAGAATTAGGGTAAATGATTTTCATTTGTAGTAGACCATATTAGTAAACTCCTGAAGTATGTTTGGGCTTTGCTCCCTATAGAATGACTCTGAAAGAATGAATTCTAATAGGTGCTTAGCATGGAACTCATTAAAATTCTAGAGCAGTGGTCCACAAATGGGGCACAAACAATGAGTGGCAGCCGGTACAAATAAGAACATCTTGGAGAAAAAATCACATGGATGGGATGAAATATATGAATTTTTATGCTTAGGACAATGTTTAGCAAATTTACTTTGTTTTGAATGCACACATTCAAATTCTAATAAAATGGCAAACTTAACCACTTCTCTCTTGCTTTGCTGAAATTAGCCTCCCTCTTTTCTAAAATAATGCAGTATTGTGTTCCTTGTGAAAACCCACGCTGCAGATATACTGCATTCACTGGGAGATCTTATTAAGCAAACAATTCAAAGAGCGGCTCTGCTTTTGTACCAGTCTGATATTGACAGATGTTAACCTTACCAGCAAGACTCCTCTTTTGTAGACTTCTGATGGAGAAGGAGGTTTTCTTTCCCTTTCTTGGTTTGGAAGAGGACTGACAGAGACACCAAAGTTGAATTTCTCTTTAGTGGCCCTGAAAAAAGTGAGACTTTACTGACCTTGTTTTTTCCTCCAGTTTTACGTTGTTGGGGCTGATATCGAGTCTATATCATACTTTATATCCTTACAAAAACCCATTGGACATTTTTATTAGGCTTCAACAGAAATGTTATTTGACTTTCTTTTATTGGCAGATTTCCATGCAAACTGTGATGAAAACTGCTGCCATCCTTATTTGATGAGAGAAGAAGAGAGAATTTTTACTCAGGTTGAGAAACATTGGTCATTATTATACAAATAATAGATATACTCTTTACTTTACCTTGCATTCCTAATATTCTTGATACATAATGGAATAGTTTAAAAAATTATATCCAGTAATCTAGAAAATTGTATTGTCAAAATAGAATAGAATATTGCCTGCTATTTATAGGAACTATTAAATCGAATTGTCAGAATTTATTACTTCCTTAGAATAATTCCAAATAGGAGAATTACTCTGGGACTATTTAAATAATTAAACATTCAAGATCACTTTTTTGTATATTTATAATTTATATATTAATAAGTATAAATGCTAGAGTATTAATGAATAAAACTATAGTCTTCACATGAGATTGTTTCTTTTAATGATTAGTAGGGTGGGGACTTGGTAGATAGATATATATTTTAACATAGATGGGAGTAGTCCTAAAACTACAAAGTATTAGGACTATAAAGTCTTTTATTTTTAGTTTTTTGAACTACTTGTGTGTTTCTGTGTAACAAAGAACACTTCAAAACAAAGTACCTTGTGATTCATTCTCTAGGGACCATATATGAGTGATGATTTCAGGGACAGGTTGATAACAAAAGTTGGTCAAATTGCAATTCCTCTAGGGTGAACAAAAAGAGTACTGTGTGTCTGAGAGGGTGTGAAACTGGGGGCTCTCCTCCACCTGATTCAGAAAGTACACAACTTAACAATTTACCAACTTTATGAGTGGAAAATTTGAGTCAATAGAGGAGATACCAAAGACTAACAATGAATTTGTAATGTTTGCTTTGGAGTCAGGCAATTACAATATTAAATCCTACTGATTCCTTCTCAGAACAAAACAATAGCGTTTCTGTTGTTTTGTTTCCTCTAAGAACTCTTGGGCTGTGTCCTGTACAGTATATGGATATTTCAGTTCAAGATTTAAAATACTTTCACATTTGGACTGGGGATGAACAAAGTCCAGGTGATTTTCTTTGGCTGCTCATAAGAGGCCCTAGGTTACAGGTTAGCAGTTTACTACCAATTCCTTCTTTTTACTCCTATAAACAGTTATTAGCACCAATGATTTTCAGATGGCAAGTTAAATGAGCAATTAATTACTTGTCAATTAAACTTCTAGGAACCATGGGTAAGTATCAATGCACAAGAACAATCATGCTGTTTATTCTGTAATAGTTTCTTGATTACTGGCCTTCAGAGTCTAAGTCAAACCAAAGTTGAAATCCTGGCTTCTGCCCTAATCCTCTCTTAACCTAAAATTTATTTCCATCTGTAAAATGGGTACATATTAACTTATGAAACTATTGTAGAGATTAAATGAAGTCATGAACAAAAGCTAATTAGTATAGTGATCGGCATAGAAGAGGAATGCAGTACATGATGGTAGATTGAACATCACTAAAACAAAAATCTGAAATCTGAAATGCTCCAAAATCTGAAGCCTTTTGAATGGTGATAGGATGCTACAAGTGGCAAATTCCACACCTGTACTCATGTGATGGGATAAAGTACTAAAAATATCATATAAAATTATATCTTCAGCCTATATATATAAGTGTACATGAAGCATAAATAAAATTTGTGTTAGTTTTATTCCCATTCCCAAAATATCTCACTGTGTATGTATAAATATTCCAAAATGCAAAAATCTGAAACCCAAAACACTTCTGGTCCTAAACAGTTTAGATGAGGGATATTCAACCTGCAATGGTAACTAGCATTATCCCATGAAACCCTATGCTCTTAGTTAAACCTAGTAACCTGGCCCTTTCACATCATAAGAAAAGCTTGGAAATAATGCCCTGTCTGGGTTGACGTCTGTCCTGTTGGGTCAATTTGCATGTTCTCTCCTTGTCTCTCTCGTCTTGGTAGTGGAGGACAGTCAACTCAATTTAAGACAGATTAACAGGATAAAATAGCACATGCATTTATTTAATAAATTTTAGGTGGTACAGGAGCCTTTAGAATGAAGATCCAAAGATACAGGTAAACGTGTATTTTTATGCTTAGTTTGATAAAGAGGGGGGATTATGATTTGAGAACAAAAAGGTATTATCTAGTAGTCATAAACTGGGAGGAACCCAGCAAGTCCTGTTTGTTCAGATTCTTCTTGGTATTTCTGTGTCTCTGAGGGTAAGAATGCTCCTTTCCTCTGGGTATTGGGCTGGCACCTCTGGAATGAAGGTTTTATGACCTACATCAGAGACGTTCAGAGAATTCTTTATGGGCTGCTTCAGAGGAGGCCACAAAAGGGCAGGAGGTCACACAGAGAGTCTTATTTCTGCAGTTTCCTTAAATGCTAGAGTACCACATTTTGAACCCTATCAAAATATGGGGTTTAGCATGTTCTGAATCCCATCACTTCTCTTTGTGTGTCTCAGAATCCTTCTATCTCTTTCTCCATGTTAACATGTGACAAGATGAAAGGGGAAGTATCCAGACTGACTTATATTTAGAAAATATGTCATTGAAATTTATGAATTAGCTTGACTTTAGTGTACTTGTTTAACTTTCTATATCAGAGGAGAAGTGAAAACTGTGCAAAGAATTGAATACATCAATTCAAAAGAAAGAGTCTTTTCTCTTTATTTTGAGAGAATTGCTATGCTCAGGCAGTTTTACAAATTTGTCTGAATAGAAACAAATTACTATTAATTCAGAAAGCTTGAAGGGAGCTCTGGAGCACTCCATGGCTGATGACAGAGTTTGACATTTTATCTTTGCCTGGCCTCAGCTGACTTTCATTATGTGGGTGAACTGCTAGCTTCTAGATCGGATCTCTATTTTTCACAAGCCAGATGTTTTATCACTTTTTTTTTCTCCCCTGTCATTTACATATGAACTATTTCTTTACTTACACTTTCAAAAGTCATTAACTGTTAAAATGTCACTCTCTTTCTTATTGCACTTTTCAAGTAGCTTTGGTGCATTCAGGAAATATCACACTTCATCCTTATGGTTTCTTACAAATAACTAGACAAACATGAGCTGGCCAACCGAGCTCAGTATCTCATCACATCTGTTGGCTTGTTTCAGGCCAATACCAAGTTCAGTTGGGCATCCTATAATTACCGAGAAACTTGGTATCATCACAGACATGCTCGTGCCCAGTTTCTCTGAAGTTCTTTCATCAGATTTTTTGGTATTGTATAAAGAAAAGCAGCTGCAATACTTTTGGCTGAAAAAAAATTATATTAGGTTCAGCTAAATGAAATTATCATGAAAAGTGATAGAATTGAAAAGGGGGTTATCTGGAAAAGATAATGTAAATTATTGTTTATGATTTGATTTGGTTGAATTATATTTGTTGCATATTTTGTCATAGGTTCTCTGACTTTAACCAAAGGAATCTCAATCTTCCTTCTAACATAAAAAAAAACCCTGGTTCATGCATCTCACACATGAAGGAAAAGTATTTCAGAATGCTTCTTCCTCTTGGAAAGGCTGTGAATTTTTACTGTCCAGTGAACCATCTACAGTCCTATACTACCAGAAGGTAAACATCAAAATGCCAGTTTGCAGAGGCAGAACAGTTTTATCTGCCTTGCTTGATATATTTATCATTTTTGAAAAACCCTGATGGTATTTAGCTCCTGTTTAAAGAGCTCAAGATGGATGTGAACTGATCAATGTCACGGTCACAGAACATTTCCTCCTCATGTCCTCACTTTTTGCTTCATGCTGAAGAGAGAAACTAATGTGCTCTTCAGAATATTTCCTGGCCAGATTTGACTCCTACAGATGAATTTGTAGCTTTCTTTAATGAAAGCCTTGCTGCCAGCTGCCCCTGTAGCTGCTCCTACGATGTTCACAGTCTATTTGAAGAAAAGGTAACGTTTAAGTGTAGACAGATGTGGAATTCTCTTTCCAGAAGTGAAAATAGCAGGGGATGGGAAAAACTGATCCGGGAGATTTTTGATTGAAGGAGACTTGTGTTAGAAAGCTGAAGCTGGAAGTCATCCGATTTCAGTGACGAGAGATTTGGCAAATGCTAATATGGATGCTCTTTAACTCAAGGTGGAGATTTGTCCTGATAGACCCATTGTAAGTTGCAAATCTCATAAGTGAAAAAGCATTTCAGACACTTAACTTACTGAACATCATAGCCAAGCCTAGTCTATGCTAATCGTGCACAGAACACAGCACACAGTGGGGTCAAATTGCTAACACAAAGCCTATTTTATAATAAAGTGTTGAATATCTTGTGTCATTGATGGAATACCTGTATCCAAAAATCACTGGGAAGATAGACCACTGTGGAGCATCAGTGGTTTACTCTTGTTACTGACAGAGCTTACTCCATTGCCAGCACTGTGGGAGTATCATTGCATGTATTGCTAGCCCAGGAAAAGAGCAAAATTCAACATCTGTATTGTATCACTTTTGTACCATTGTGAAGTTGAAAAGTCATAAGATGAGCTGTCATGGGTTAGGCATCATACTGTCCTTTCCCCCCAGTTCTACATAAATTGCTAGGACATTCCTGGACTGTGACATGTGATAACACTGGTGGTAGCTTTTAACCATTCCACCCGAGTATGTGTAAATGTTCCAAAATGCAAAAATCTGAAACCCAAACCACTACATCAAATCATGCTCTCAGAGATACAGCTCTGACATGACTTCCTCTTAGCAAAAATCTATAGCGGATACCTTGGTTTACAAATTAAGTAAAGTTCTTCACTCTCTTATCACTGCCCTTTACAATATGCTGACCACCTTCTTCACTTTGCTCCTGTTCTTTCTGTGCCAACCACAGGGATGATGTACTGCATCTGAAACACAGCCTTCATTGCTCCATCTCACAGCACCTCTTCCAAGCCCTCCTTCTACCCTCAGGGTTCTCTTCTTCTTTCAAATCAATGTGTTCTCTCCCTCACTTCTCTTTGTGTTTCCCTTATGACATTAGTCAGGGATCTGGAGCCAGAATTCCTATATTTCCTAGTCATAGCCCTTTCCCTTCTAAGTTATCAGTTATTTTGAAATAGGGATGATTTGTCTTTCCCAGTGGCTAGTCCACGGTTGCAAATGCTTTTTCAACCGTTCTATCGTAATAATGCTGTTGGGGGAGCCCATCAGGGCTGCCTAAGGCTGTGTATGGGAAGCCTTGACTTCAAAGTATGGAAGGATTTGACGTGCTAAAATAAACTGGATTGTTGAGGCCCTGTGACAGGGGAACAGACAAGTATCTTTTCATTTCTGTCTGGAAGGGGCTAAGCTGTGATCCTTTACTGGATCAGCTTTGCCTTATCACTGACACACTCTGTTGCTTCCATTGAGAAAGATTTTTAACTTTCTGGTTAAAGCAAAGCATGGACATTTTCAGACTTAAATTACATCATGTAACAGGACACAAGAGATACTTGATATGCATTTGAGTAGGGTTTTAATGGGCAAAGTAAACCTTTTCTGGCAATGGGGAATTCCTTAATAAACTCACACATTTGGTCTGGCCTACAAATGTCTACGATGGGAAACTTGAGCCTGGTCTTTAAAAGGTTTCAGGTTCATTTTATAAAATTATCAATGGTTTCCACTTAGGCTAGTATGTCACTAAAAGAAATCTAAGTTGACTTTAAATACAAACCTAGATAAGGCTAGAAGTTCCTGTGTTCTTTCATTCCAGTCACAGTTAAATTTGCTCAAAAGTTTTGTTTTATAAGAAAACCCCTCCAATTAGACGTAACCTTTTCTGTGTGACATGTCCATGGATGATTTAACATATAATCATGGTGAACAGAATCACAGGCAAACGACTAATTTTAGCACTCCTCCTTTTATACAAGATATCTTTAAATCATACTGGTTTTGCATGATGCAACCCACATTCCTTAATCTGGGTGGTGAAAACTGGATTTGACCACCACTTAGTTCAGCAACCACTCAGAATTAAAGTTCCAACAGGAAGTGTATTTTAGGCTTGGAGTCTGTGATAATCAGTCTAATGTGCTCAAAACAATTTGTAATGCTAATTTTGGAACCAGTCTGACAAAACTTGAAGAGAGGAAGCCCTATGGAAGATGACCATCATATTCTTCCCTTTCTTTACGCCTCCTTTCATATCCAGTGGTTATTCACAGATGCTTTTCCCATTAGCAGACACATGGGATGTCCAAATACTTAAAAGATTTAAGTTCAGATTCATAATGATGTTCTGCTTCATTTAGACGTTAGTACCCACATGAGCCCTTGGAAGATGGAAGTGCTATGTCAGATCTCAGAGGATGATGTTAATTCAAATGATCCTATGGAGTTGTCTGGTGGTTTGTTTGAGGCTGCTAGTTTCCTATCTAATATACATGCTTTCTTGGAATTTCAACTCTAGAAAAAAAAATACAAATTTTAAAAATAACATTTTCTAGTCTCTTTTTCTCATGCAGGGAAGTTCATGTAGCTCAATTCTGATGGATGGGATGCTAAAAGAAATATTATCAGCTTCATAGAAATTTCCTTTGGAAACTGCAAATTTGTGCTTTTTGTTTTTTCTTCCCTTCAGCCTCTTTCTTTCTCCTTGGAATTTATATGTGATAGCTAGTGTTCCTGTTGGGACCATGGAAAAAGAGAGTTATTATCAGGGATGACCAGACAGAAAACTGGAAGCAATTTGAGTTCTTAGAATTCTCTTAAGCAGAGCTTCCTTTAGAGAGTTAAAATATAGTCTCCTATTTTCTTAATGACTTTGTTATGTTTGGTCTCTGTTATCATTATTCATCCTGATGTACCATATAGACTAGTATGACACTTAGTGGTGAATAGATAATGAACCATAGAATAGAGTGACTTAATGATGGGAGGGTCTTTGATTTTGTGTGTTTATCATTGCATTCTCAGTACCAACAACAGTGTCTGGAGCAAGCAATACAGAGATACTGAGTGAATGAACAGGTGAAGAGTCTACAGATTATAATTTGTCTCCTCCTCTTCAAGTGCTCTACTTCTTATTTCTATTGCACATCTTCACTGGCTAGAATGTCTAAGACAGTGTGGATTTAGGTTTTCTCTTTCTTGTATATAAAATGTGTTTCTATCACATGTTCTCTTTGAGGAGAACATTGATGCTTGAATTAAATATTTCCTCAAAGGAAATGGTTTTCTATTTTTTTTATTTTTATATAACTGTATTAGATTTTTCAAATTCAAAGATTTACCAACATCTTGTGATAACAGACCTTTTGTCTTAGGCATTTGAATTTATCAGTTGAATATATTCCACTCTTAAAGCTCCCTCTCCCCCAATATGTACATTTATATTTTGAAAACAAATTGCTCGGAACTGATTGTTATTGATTCATCACACATTGTTTATCACCCCTAAGTTGAAAGTATTTAGATAGAAAACACTCTAGAACACACACTGACACAGAGATTAGAAAAGAAAAATGTTTGGAGACTAATGGTTCCCTGGGAAAATTGCCTTTAATATAGATACAAGAAATCCAAGCAAAAGAGTAGATTTTTTCATAGAAGAAATTTTATCAGGGAATTTATTCTTGTGGTTCATTAATTCATGTACATCGTTAATAAATATTTATGGTTCATCACAATTTTAGTAAGAGCAATTTAAATATTTAAAGATGCTTTATTTGTTTCAATTATCTTAAAAGTTTATATCCTAGAAATATAGAACAGAGAATTAAGAGTTTTTAGACACAGCTTCTCAATTATTATAAGAATTTAAGGAAATCATGACCAAGATTATTACTGAAGTTGATTTGTAATGTTTTGAAGTGTTGATCACATAAAAATGTTTCTCTCTCCCCTATTCTAAACACTCTGACACCAACATAATTCACATATGAATTGTTATTAACTTGCTAGAACTAATGTCAATGGAGAACAACTTCTGTTTCTTAACAGTTAAAAAGGCTTAAGACTGATTACTCTAAGACCAGGACTCTTTGCACTATTTCCATAAATATAATATACTATCTTCTATCACACCTGTACATTAAGTTAAATTCATTTACCAATTAACCACTAGATGTTGTGACTAGTTCATTTTGGATGGTGTGGCCCTGAATAATATTGTTCATAATCAGGTATTTTGTTGTTAGAGTATTGATATTTTCCTGCAGCCATATAAGAGAAGTCTTCTTTCCAATTTTTTATAACAAATTGTATTGTAGCCACGGTCATCTCACTATCTACTCATAGGAGAACCTTGACAAAATGCTAGGCTCTTGAAATATTAAAAAACAAACAAACAAACAAACAAAAGGATATCAACTCCACTGTCTAGCCAGTTGATATTATTTGTCCTTAACCTGTGACACAAATACCTGAATTCTTAGCCTTTGCCAAAACTGATAACCTCTATAAGGCTACAGTGTGATTTTTATTACAATGTCAACTGAGTGAAACAATATAAAAATGAACTATAGTAATTATAAGGAAGGAAGGTTCATGCATTCCTTTAGCTGGTCTACCTTCTAAACCCTGAATCAGACCAGAAGCTGTGTACTTTGATTTCCTTGTTTTGGGGCCCACTCAACTTCCTGCCTCCTAGATCTTCCCAAGTTGCTTCTATTGAGTTTCTCTCTTTGGGCTATATTGAGGGTCCTAGCAGAGCAATCAGTGTGGTGAAAGGCATTATGTTAACCCTGTACCTGTGTAACATGCTCTTCGGACCTCATGATCGAATGGAGGTTTTCCAGTATTGCAATTTCAATTTGGATTGAATTTTATCCTGAATTTACTTTCACCATCAAACCTGCTTTTCTTTCTGCATTCCCTTTGTCAATAATTGGTGTGACTGTGCATCTCACCACATCTCGTCCAACCATGTGAATTCCACATCTGTGGACTATCTCTAAAATCTGTTCATGTTACACAAGCCTTATAACTCTGCCCCACTATTTCCTATTATTTTCCTTTTGCCTCACGATTCAGTGTGATTCACCAAGGGTATTGTCACCGATCCTGTTCTTATTTACAATTTTAATATTTTGTTATAATTATGGATTTTTAAGGATGATTTTTATTTCAAAAATATTACATGTTTTCTTATTTATATGGACATTCACTAGTTTTAGTATAAAATTTATAATTAATTGATAATATTTTGCTGAATGTTATTTATCTTGGTTACTGAGCTTTTGGTTAAACTTTATTCCTAAGGTGTGTACCTCACTTTATTTACTGTAGTCCTAACCTGGTTTCCTAAGCCCTTCCGTTTGGCTTTAATCAGCTTTCAATTCTACTGAGTCAGGCATAAACTAGCTAGGAAGGCCTAGGGAATGAGAGCAGAGGGAGCAGGTTCCTCCCTTTCAGCCTGTAGCTTTACCAAGGGACAGGGAAGAAGACTAAACACTAAGTCAGGCTTAATAAGAGTTTCAATAATTACCAAGGACCCATCACTTACTCTGTATTTGGATTAAGACTGTGTTTACAACTTGAAGTCACCACTGGCTGAATAACCTAAAAGTAAATGGAATCAATTGTCATATTCCTTTGGGGTGGAGTGAACCTCCCTTCTTCAACTGAGTAAAAATAACAGAAAAAAACAAACTTGTTTTCTTAGTTCTGTTACAATCCAGGCTCATTTTACATATTGGCCACATCTATTTATTTAACTGTTAACTATTTCTTCCCTCTTATTTTTCACTGCTTTATCCTTAAAAATTAGAACAGTTTCTAGTCCAGTAGGAGCTTAAGACATTAGCATCCATTCAATAAATATTTATGAAAAACCTACTATGAGCCATTGTTATGGTTTAGAGATGAAGTCCCCCAAAAGCTCATGTATGAGACAATAAGAAGGTTTGGAAGAGAAACCATTGGATTAATCCCTCATGGGATTAACTGGGTGGTAAGTGGGGGTGATGGGGTGTGGCTGGAGGAAGTGGTTCCTTGGGTGCATGGCTATGGAGTATATATTTTGTATCTGGAGCGTGAAGTCTTTCTCTCTCTGCTCACTGATCATCATGTGAGTTGCTTCTCTCTGCCACACTCTTCTGCCATGTGTTCTGCCTCTGAGGAATGGAGCCAGCCTTCTATGGACTAAGACCTCTGAACCTGTGAGCCCTTAAATAAACTTTTCCTTCTCATCCCTTTTTGAGGGGAATACCGGGGCTTGAACGTAGGGGCACTAGACCCCTGAGCCACATCTTCAGCCCTGTTTTGTATTTCATTTAGAGAGAAGGTCTTGCTGAGTTGCTTAGCACCTCGCTTTTGCTGAGGCTGGCTTTGAACTCACGTCCTTCTGCCTCAGCTGCCGAAACCACTGGGATTACAGGCATGTACCACCACTTCTGGCAAACTTTTCCTTCTCTGCAGTTGTTTTGGTTGGGTTTTTCAGTTGCAGTAGCAGAAAAAGCTTGACTAAAACAGCCATTCAGTTTTCCATCTAAGGCTCACGTGTTAAAAGGTTGGTCGTCAGCTCATGTTAATGGGAGGTGATGGCACTTCTAATTGGTGAGGCCTAGAGTCTTTGGTGATTGGAGAATTGGGCCTCTTCTTTTTTTTTTTTTTTTTGGTTTTGACAGCTGGGAGGTGAGAGTTTGACTCTGCATGACAGTTAACCAAACAGACTGACACTTCTAAAACAGTGATTTTAATCTTTATAAGTTGATTATCTTAGTTATTTGTTACAGTAACAGAAAGGTGACTAATACAACTACCTTCCTTGATCCTCAGACAAGACAACATTATATTCTCATGGCACCCTTTTTGGTAGTGACCCCCTTCCAAGTTTGACTTCCATAGGTTCCATGAAAGCAGGGAGTGTATCCATCTTGAGTACTTCCTTGTCTTTAGCACTCAGTAGCCAGGCATATGGAATACACACAATGAAGACTTAAATGAATGAGCCAACCACCTTTCTCAGTATTTCATCTGTGTGGTAGCTTATGATTTTATCAGAATCAATCTTGTTTGTCCTAAGGAATGATTTTTTGAATTTTGTTGGTTCCCAAACCTGAATTCAGTGTCCTTTCTTTTCTCTTTATATAGATTTGATTTAATCCAGAAATCCCCCCTTCCCTGGGTAAATCACAGGATTCACAGGAAGCCAATTCCTTCTCTATTGCCAGAGATTTGACCTAATTAGCCCTAATGAAAGTATTCACCATCTTCTTGGCAATGAATCATTTAGATATGGCCATGCAATGTAGTTAACTTTCATCCATGATGTTTTCTTGGGATATCTGGGAAAACTTCCTTTTGCTTTTCATGAAAGTCTTTAATATATATATATATATATATATATATATATATATATATATATAAATATATATATATATATATATATAAATATATATATATATATATATATATATATATATATATTCATTCAGTTGTTCTTAACTTTGGGCTATTTTGCTTACCAGGAGACATTTAGCAGATACTAGAGATGTTCTTTATTATACAATATGGGAGATGAAACTGGCATCTAGTGATTGGAGACCAAGGATGATGCAAAACATCCTACAATGCAAAGGATCCACCACCAAAGAATTACTCAGTCCAGACATTAGTACTGTCAAAGTATAGAAACCCTCATCTCACATGAGTCAGAAAGTACTCAGCCCTCTCTGATGGCCCTTCCCATTTTGCAAGTACAGTAAAACTAATTTTAGGATAAGTCTCTTATTAACTATAGATTTTTTTTCACCTGCATATTTGTGTTAAAATTTTCTACATAGTATTATATGGTAGTATTATTTCTATCTATTTTCCTCTGAATTTGTTTAGTACATATTTTGGAAAGTGTCTTCATCAATTTTATTGAATGACATAGGTGAGATAAGGTGTCTGATATATAGCAGGGAACTAAAGATGTATATTTTGTATTAAGAATAAATGTGTATCAAACAATAATATTAATGTGATTTATATTTCATTGATTTTTAGGTGGTACTTGAATATTATACAATGGTACCTAAAATAACTTGCAGTTAACATAGAGCTCAAAATCTCATTTATAAACCATTGCTTTAAGAGATTGCTGCCTCTAAATTTATTATCCTTTCTTTTTATGTTTAGATATTATCTTTTTGAATGTTTAGATATTATCTTGGGCAAAAGCAAAAGCAGAGGAATTGTGTTTTTTAATATATTTTGCATTTTATAAACAGACCTTTAAGTATTTGTCAAATAAGTCAATCAAAGCTTTAGAATTTTGTGTTCCTAACCACTTGCTTAACAATTTAATATTCTATAATTTTGTTCAAGGTCATGGAAACAGCTTTGTTTATTCATGATATGTCTAAGAGTGGCTATGGAGGCTTTCAAAAAATTAAAATGGAAATTAATTGGCACAAACAAATATATAATATTTTACAAAGCTGAAAAGATTAATAATACTGTATCAGAGATAAATGACAACTGGGTAAAGTTTTTGAGAAACAGTCCAAATCATCAAAGTCTCATTTTAAAAAACTAAGCTTTTATTTCAATTAAGGTATAATAGAAAAATATTTTTGCTGATTGTATATTTGTACTAACAGGAGAAACTACCATATTTTCTGTTTGTTCACTATGTCAAGTAACATATTCTGGGATTTTAGGCATGATCCAGAAGCTACTGTTGTGTATAATTAACACAGCACAAATCAACTTTAGTGTCTTTAAAACTAGCTCATTTTTCTAAGGGTTAAATAAGCACCTTCCTTTTTAAACTAGACACTCTCAACTATGAAAACAACATATGTCCAGTTGCAGAATGAAGGAAACAGAGGTACAGAAAACACTGAAGACTTGGCATTCATATGTCACTTGTGGATTACAGGAGTAAAAGGGAGTCCTCTGGCATGTTGCCCTCTGTAAAAGAAAGCTACAGCAGGGAAGAAGGGAATTCCAGAGCCTTAGGACCCTGACCTAGGGACTTTCTCCTCATTTTCTAGAAGATCAATGCTAAGAGCTGCCAATCATCATGGGTCAGTAGTGGGGGAGGAAGTTATAGGGTTAGAGTGTCAAACGCCTTCTTAGCAGGGTAAGTATTAGAGCCTTGAAGTTGAAGGTAACAGTTTTAAATGCTCTCAAAGTTGTTGCAAGTGTCAGGAGCCTGTGATTTGTGAGCTCTGTCCTTGCTCTTGCATCACCCCTCTAACCCCTGTCCAGGGCTGGCCTGCACAAGTGTGTAGGCAGCTGCCAGTTGAGTGTGACTTGAAGGGCATCAAGAGGCCCACTTGGCTCTAATTATTCCCCCCTGGGTCTGTCATAACTTCTCCATTACCTAGAAGAACATCTGGGTCAGTAAATCTTTGGATGGATAGATGAATGGATGGATGGATGGATGGATATATGAATTTATTCAGCACATACATGTTTAGGACTTGCAGGTATTATTTTGCATAGGACCCCCAAATAAATCTAATCAATAGATTTCTAATTTTCATGAGGCCCATAGTCTAGTTAGACAGAAAGAAAGTAAAATAAACACAATTTAATGGGGGTTCTAAATTTTCGAAGGAAAAAAAAAAAAGAAAAAGAATGCTAAAGATCACAGTCTTTAGGAAAAAATCTTCCAAGGAAAGCATTTCTGATACGAAAAATGACTGCAGTTAAAATGTAAGCTATTGGAAGAAATCTCATCATCTCATCAACCCTGAATGGTGTTTAGAAAGGGTGAAAGTAGAGGACTAAGAGAACCAGGGACTTTTGCTGGAGGGAAAACATTTCAAGGAGCATCTGAGCGGCCAGACTTCTGTCCCAGCAGATTTGATCCCAGCAGAGAATGAACAGGGAAGGCCTGAGCAGAGGAAGGCAGAATCACTGAGCCCAGGAACAGGGACAGAGGGCCTTGCAGGGCTGTCCGTAACCAGCAGGCCAGAGACAGCACCTGATGGGAAGCTGACTCTGGGAATCCAGGCTGAGCAGACAAGCTGCACTAACTGTGACATGTGGTAAGAACTGTGTGAAGGGCTTTATTTTTTCTTTTCTTTCTTTCTTTCTTTCTTTCTTTCTTTCTTTCTTTCTTTCTTTCTTTCTTTCTTTCTTTCTTTCCTTTCTTTCTTTTAAATGGAGAGGTATGAACCTTAAGTCCATCTAGGAAGATAGAATTGACTTTGGAGCCACTGGTTTAGTGACAGTGAAGATGAAAGCCTTGAGCTCTTTTAAATGAATGATTTTTGCTTTATATTAGAATATCTCTTGTCAATTCTAGAGCCATTTAATTTTCCATTTATCTGTTGCTTCTGGATTCATCAGAGAAGAGTTGCATGAATAATACTAAAAATGAGCTTTCTATGTGATCATGCTCAATCTTTTCAAATTTGAGGAGCTACTACCGAGAGCTGAATAATAGCTGACTGACTGGATGAGTGAATGGAAGGAATGAAGAGATTTATCATTCTGATGCCTGTGACACAGTCATACTATGTTTTCACATCTTCCCCTAGCTCTCCTGACACTGTGCTGGTGGGAAAATTAAAACACAAAAACAACAAAAAAAAGAAATCGTACCTCAAATCACTGCTTTTTTTTTTTTTTTAATAAAGTGCTATACTTTTATTTTCATATGAGATTAGCCAGACCTCTAAAGCTGCATTATGTGTTCTTGAAGTACATAAGCACAGACGGACCTATAAAAGATAAAAGTTCAGCTTTGGGGGTAAGCCTTAAACTAAATTTGCACTGCTTCCTGGTTTCTACTTTAAAATTCCAAAGATAAGAGTCCCCCGTCTTTGCCATCCATTATCACTATTTAAACATCTCTCATTGCTGAAGTCACGCTTTCATGGGTTGACTTTGAACAGTAGCCGTTCATGAAGACAGAAGAGGCCTCACCTCCCAATCCTATCTCCTACTTTGTTTTTTTTCTATTTTCAGCATGAAGACTCTTTTTAGTATCAGATGGAGGGACACGTTTTTCTCTCTGAAGACATGAAGGCAAAGGAGGGGAAAGAAAACCTCAGAAGCAATCTTTTCAAATTTGCAAAATTTCCCTCTAATAAATAACTGCTTTCTAACAATAGCCAAAGAACCTTCTTGAACATCAAATAGCTCTTGCAGAATGACATTAAAAAAAAAATATTCAGTGTACCCAAACCAGAAACATATGGATAAAACAGCAAACATTTAGAAGTGAGTGAATTAAATGGAAAAACACCTCCGAAAGCACATTGTTTATTGTTATTACAAAACCACAATGTTACTAATATTGAATAAATTCTGAAAACAGCTGGATTTTGGCTTTCTCTAATTGCATCTGACCTGAATTGACTTTTTTTTTTTAAGACAATAACATTTCTGTGCATTACCCTTCATTTCAGAGCTAAGTTCTGGAATATTCCAAAATGCTTACTGAATTCACTTTCTCCATGTGAGTGAATAAGTAAGAGTGAGCTTGGAGCCCCTGGGGCTGAGCTTTCATGATCATGGAGGAACAATGGTCTTTGAAAGTCACAGATAATCCTCAACCCTCCTGGTGGTCATCTGTTTCAACCCGATCTTTCTCTGCAACAACCAGTAAGATGCAAAAGTGACTGATGGTTCTCTCCCTTCCCCTGCCTGACCCTGGGTACACACCCATCTCCTGAAGGTGCCGAGGAACAGGGAAGTAACCCAAGCCAGGGAGTAGAAGGGAGAAGAAAGAAATACAAACCAAGTGAACAACCCGAAATGACAGAGTGTTGGCTGTTTCCTATTATTCACTCAGCTGAGCTGTCTCAGATGTGTGTTTTTGAGAAGACTTTCATGTTGTGTTTTCTTTCCTCTTCAGCACTCACCACCATTTTCCATGCAAGGCACAAGGGGTGTGAAGGACTTGAATGAGGTCCAGGTAGGCTGCCAGATCATCTCCCCATGCTCAGATACAGCATTTCTACCTGTTTTTCGGTTTTGTTTTTCTTTTGAAAACAGGCTTTTAAATGGTGTAGGAAGCTATGTCAGTGATGGGCGAAACTGAAAAAGTCACCAAGTCAGGACTGAAATTCAAAAGCAGCTCATCAATGCCTGATAATGATGGACAGCTCTAAACCCAGGGAGATTTTTAAAAGCTTTTTGGTGTTTGGCATATCCACTTCCTAAAGAGCAGCCTGCAGTTTATAAACGATATGATCCTCAATGAGCTCTACCCTCTCTATCAGAAGGCTTTTACATTCTCCTATCATGAATTAAACATAGGACAATCTCATCCATTTAAATAAAATCCGCCTACTGGGGCCATATGTATGGCCTGGGTCAATTCTGTGGAAGCACCATTGTGGAAAAGAACGCCCTCCGGCCATGTCTCTTCTGTTTCAATTGTCCAAGGCTGAGAATGAACACCAAAGAGGAAGGAACACATCAATCTGAGTCACTAACACTTCAAAGATGCTTGCTCTTTCTCAAAAGACCCATACACTGCAGGCTGTCAGCAGACATAAACTAACTTAAAGAGAGTTTCCTAGAGCACGTAGACTTATGTAAAACTGCTTTTTGTTTGTTGAAGGATTTAATGGTAGAGAGGGTTTCTTTGGATGTAGAAAATTAATTCGGAAAAGTCATGATGATGATTTATGGAGCAACAGTTTTGTTCCAAGCTTTATGCTAAGTGCTTTACATCAGTTACAAGATTGAATTATTTTGAAAATCTTGTGAGGTAGTAATTTTCCTTATTTATCATCTATATTAGTACAATTAGCAAAAAGGAAGTGCAGACTAGTGAAGTATTTGCTAAAACTCACACAACATCAAAATTTGAATTTCCTTTATATTATTAGATAGCACATAGATTGGAAGAAGACAGACTTGAATATTTCATGAAGATACTTGAAATTTTTTTAGAGTCTACTGATATTGATGTAGTTTGATTCTAGGGTTTACAAAAA
This sequence comes from Ictidomys tridecemlineatus, assembly GCF_052094955.1. Taxonomy (NCBI): domain Eukaryota; kingdom Metazoa; phylum Chordata; class Mammalia; order Rodentia; family Sciuridae; genus Ictidomys; species Ictidomys tridecemlineatus. The sequence continues at coordinate 29,793,877 of NC_135483.1, forward strand.
AAAGTTTCTTATAATTTGACTTTTATGTTCATTTCCAGTAATGTAAGTGTCACCATAGGGTTCATATTGCCTTTGTGTATTTCAACAATTTTAAATCTAGCACAATTTTTTCAATATTTGTTTTCATTTTTTATTGTCACAAATTTTTGCTTAAGTTATATCTGTACCTTCTATATATGTCAATTTAGTAAAGAGACTAATGTGAAAAAGTAAAAGAAAATAGAGATAACTATTATCTTTACATATATAAAGAGCTTTAAAAATCAATATGAGTATGTAGAATGACTGAAAAGAAGAATGGACAGAAAACAAAGAATTCAATAGAAAATAAATAGAAATGATTATACTTTAAAACATATAATAAAATGTTTGCTATCAAAAGTAACTAGAGGAATGCAAATTAAACAATTTAATATCTTTATTATTGTAAATAGTTAAAAACTATTATTGCATACTTGTTGTTTCAAGAACTTAGAAATATGGTCACTCTCAAATACCTGGTGAGAGTACAAATTATTAAAGCATACACACATATGCAAATTTAAATATAAGTAGAAATATCAAGACTTATAATGTTTATAATATTTGAATTGATAAGTGTACTTTGAGTAATTTATATGAAAAAAATGGAGAGAACCATCAAATTTTAACAACTAGAATAGTTTTGTTATAAATAAAAATTTAAATAACTTACAAATTCAACACAACATAAATGCCTAACACATTTTTGATATAGTCATTTGACAGTTACAGTTTAAAGACTAATGTGAAAACAGTATATTTACTTATATCATTCATATTAAAATGCAATACATTTATTTACATTATATCTTTAAGGAGAAAAAGAATAGATATGAAATGATCTCAATTTTAAAAACAAATATTTTATATATATACATATAGTTACACAATATATTTCGTATATACATTATATACATGCATGAATCTATATAATAGAACAAGAAAAACAATATTATCTTAAGGTGCTTGAATTATAGGTGATTTTTGCCTTTATATGTTTCTGCATTTAAATTTTTCTACAGTTAAAATGTTATTTAAGTATTTAATAAGTCATAGTTCTCCTAAAGTAAAGATGAGTATGAAATTAGGAATGAAATTAGGAATCTACTATGGTGTCAACAAATAATAGCCCAATATAAATTCAAGGTACTGCTGTAAGTATAAATGGTTGCTTGAGTAAACACAAGAAAAAAGCTTAATTTCACTATTTCTTTCAGAAATATAAATGATTTTTCTCATGTCTATTTTCAGTGTTGCTAACATGGAAGTAATGGGCATTTGCAAACATTGTTGTTTGGGGGGCAATGTGTCACTATTAAAGTTAGCATCTTCAATTCCAGAAATAGATTCTACAATTGAATAAAATCAGATGTATGCAGCATGTTTTATAAAAACAAAATATTGGGGGTATCATAAATACTCATGGAAAGAAAATGTGTAAATGGAGTTACCAGCTGCTCAATGTATCTGTAATAAAACAGATAACTAAGACATAGTATATGAAAAATTTAAAAGGTACAACAAACATTTTAAAAATCTGAATATATAGAATATACCTGAACAGATAAATCCTAAATTTACAGTGGAATAGAACCAAGATTCACTGGAGGGACTGGAATAGGAATTTTATTTTTAAGTTTTATCCTTCAACAGTGTTTGAAGTTTTTGCAGTGGGAAGTATTCATGTATAATGTGCAATTAAAATGATTAAAAATGATCAGTGGCCCAAGAAAAGTGTCAGCCATTTGTTTTAACCAAACACTAAAATATTGGCAGGTATCATCATAGTGTTAGAACTGTGAATTACTTTCCATAAAATATGACTATTTTCCTTTTCCCCTCAAAGTATTTTAATTTTTGTGGCCAGCACAAGGCTGATCTTGGCAAGAGTGGAAGGTATTCTCCCAGGAGAAGAAATCCATAGAGCAATGTGTCCAATATATTAAATTGCAACAGTCATTTCTTTAAGGTTTTTGGTTGTATCATCGTCTCTTAACAAAACATTTTTATTTTTCCAATTTTAAAACCCTCCAGTGACCATTTTGCTTGATTTCTCTTTTGTCTTTCTTTCATTTATTCATGACAGTAATGCAAAACAAATTTTGATATAAATGTCTTATGCACTTTTTGACTGCTCAATTCTGCTTCCAAGTAGAGCCAGAGAACATTAATATTTTGATAGAAAATAATTTTTCTCTCTGAACTAGATTGTTTTTCAAAACTGAAAACAAGTCCATTTTTATTATAAATGCAATTGAAGCTAATTTTAAAACATGATAAATGAAAGTGCAACAAAAGCAAATTACTCCTTTAATCCTGTCACAAGAAGATAACTCAGGTTAGTATTTGGGTGTGCATGTGTTATGTGCATCAGGTTTCTTATAACCTGACTTTCCCCCCATGTGACGTACTCCTTATCCTTATCATTTATAATAGTAACACAGGATTCTACTATATTGGGAATTCCATTGTTAATAGCCTCTCCTTCCTCATTGAAAATCTTGTCACCAATAACAGAGGCTGAATATACTAGTTGTTCACATTCTCAGTTTTGTTTGCTGCTAAGGTATGGGCATAAAGCCCAAACCTGGCCAGTGGATCCAAATTAATAAAGTTGCTGGAATTGGCTTTCATCCTTGAGGAATTTATAAAAAAAGGTTCTTGGAGAAACAATCTTTCTTCATGTATCTAATTGTATGAGCTATAATGCCTGGAGCTGCAGGAGCCTTTTTGTGACCATGAGGAATGAAACCCAAGAACAAAGCTATGCCAAGAACAATAGAGTTTGAAGCCTAAAAGGTTCTGAATCTTTGATGATTTTCCTGAACTGCTGAATGACTACTGGCATTCCTTCTTAGGAATTCTTGTGGGCTAACAGATTACTACTGTTGAAACCAATTTAATCAAGTTATCATGTCAAGCTATTGTGTTATCTATATCTACAAACAATCCTATTGATATAGGATCATATCTAATTTTCAACTTCTCAAACAAAATTGAAATGTTCATTTTTAAATGTATAATTATATAAGTTTGTCCAGATGATTTCTTGAAAGAAATTCTTAGCCTTGGGATTCCTGGCAGAAAAGTTAGGGTGACTTTAAATATAAATTTAACTTTTTATTTTAAGAGCATATTAGCTAGAATTTATTATTCCCTTCCTTATTCTTCTATTCCTTAATTGTGGCAGTGTTTTTAGTTTACTTATCTGTAAAGCAGATGAAATAGTACCTACTTCCTTGTCTTTCTGCGAGGATTAAACAAGTCATCACCTCTAAAACTATCAGAACTGTCTAGCTAGCATTGGAAGCAGTAGTGAATTTCTCTGTGTACCCTCATATCCTATCCCAGTAACTGACTGTGTATTAGTTGCTTAATCAATCTTTATCAAAGAAGTGAAGAAATGAATAATAACTCTGAGATTTTTAATCCAGCCTAGTGTTGTATAAGGGTCTCTGGGATCCATTCTGTTCACTCTTACCTCTGTTATTTCGTCTTTTGCTGGAACCATAAATTGAGCTGGAATGTAATAATAGTCAGGCTATGAGTCAGGGTAGATTTTTAATACAAAAGATGCTCGCTCTGAACCATTCTTAGGGTTGGCATACTGGGCTACAAAAAGAAGCTTGCTCCACTCAAATGGCAGTCTGCACTTTGAAAATCATGGACTAGAAGCACTGAGTCTTCAAGGAGAAAGATTTTGATGATTTATGTAGTTCTACTGTATTCTGCACCATGATTATTGCAGATTTCATGCCAAAATGTCTTGCAAAAAGGTGAGGTGTAATCATTACATCCATTACATGAAACATTTTTTTTAAATTGTGCTGATATTACCTAATAATCATGTATAACTCAACTGTATTTGATGCAAGATTAGGCTGCACAGAATACTTGTGAAGGTACATGAATGTAGTGGCAATGATCATCTGATCATAATCCATCTTTCAGCCAATGAAGCAGTTGTACCTCTGGCCATTCAACACAGTCAATCATCTACTGTCCCAGTGAATTTTTCCACTATTATGTTAAAATTCTGAGCTGGAGGGGTTGGAGGAGAAGGAAAATTAGAATACCATGGATTGAATGCTAGTTTATCTAACCTAACCATTAAAGCAAAACAAGGGCACCTTATTTCCTAGATATTGAAGCTTTGAGCACTAATCACAAGTTACTTTTTAAAAAACAATTTTTGATCTTTCCGCCAGATTTTTTAGAGAATAAAATCTGTGAAACGGACAATGAGCAACGTGCAAACACATGACAGATTTTATGTAACTATAAACATGTTTGTTCCATGTACAGACAAATATGAAATCTACAGTGAGTTTCACAACATTATTAAGTGCAAATGGAATAATCCTGCATCAAAGGACCATTGAACTTAGTGGAAGTGTTATATGAAGTCCAGATATCTTACCCCTTGGCTAATGACTATCAATCAACCCACTCGAAGCCCTCAGTTATGTTTTATTCTTTGGAGGATTTAGAAGCAGGTCACTTCAGATCTTTAGTGCATTATCTCATCTCTATAATCTACTTAGGGATATATAAGGCCACCAGAAAGAGATGACTGTTTCAACCTATAGAAACACCACTGTTGTTCTTTAGAGGTCTTGTGAGAGTATTTTTACTTGGGCCAAGAAAGGAAAAGGGAAAAGTTGAGTTTGAATATTGCAGTTTTAAAAATAAAACCCATAGCAAGAAAAGGAAAGCAAATGCATAATCTACATTTGATTTAATGAAAGATGATCAAATACTGTTAATGGATTATTTGGAATAAACTGTGGAACAGTAGAAACAGTATAGAAGAACAGCAGAAGCTTAAAATAAGACTATTTTGAATATTTTAGCTAGGTCTTGATCACAAAACTCAAGTCTATGGACTGAAAAGTCTGCCTGTCAGCAAGCTACAAAACAGATTGCAACAGCACCAGAAACACACTCCTAAAAGTAACACTTTACAGCAGGATTAAGAGTAAGAAACTGGTGTTTTCAGTTAAAATCAATCACTTGGGGCAGGGACAGGAGCACAGGGGTACCTTCATGTGTTTTTGAAGAATAAGCATTTCCTGATAGGGTCTTGTGCAAATCTATTCATTTTCCAGCTATTTTCTTTTTTAAGTTTCAAGTGCAAGAATGCACTAGTGCTGTTCCCTGCTTAGAAAGCACCAACTGTATCTTACAAAATATTCTTCTATATTTTCTAGTTGATAATGAGTGCTCTCCAATGGTCCATGATGCTTGATGTTTACCATGGTAAAACACTTTCATTCATTTACTCATCAACTGCTTATTAAGGACCTACTATGTGTGGGGCACTGTTCTAGGCATCCAACATACAGCAGAGAACCCAGCAGATGAAACACTTGGTCTCATGGAGCATTACCAATTTGTTAACTTTGTTGAGGGATCAGGGTGTGTTTGATAACCTAGTGTGGTATGCTTTGGGGGTAATAAGGACTTAAATTATGAAATCTATATTGGAATGTATTTGTGTAAACAATTTGAAAGGAACTGTCTTCCCTCTTTCCTGATCTGACTTCTTTAGAATAGAGTTTGGAACAGGGTTGATATCTGTGTGTTTAATAATAAATGTTTACATAATTTAGAAAAAGTTCAAGTCTCCTGAAGATGTACAGGTAGTGTCCCCATGTTTTTAGCAAAGGTAGAGTCAGGAAGGAGAGAGAAAATATAAAAATAATTAATATTTTCATGTTGAACTCTGTCCCAATGAGGGCCAGTCTTGGTGTGGGAACAACCTGACCAATCTGAAAGTTTTCCAAGCTCTTTCTTCCTCGCAAGTGAGAGACCTAGATCCTTGAGTTACCAGTGAGATTGGCATCTTAAGGCAATGGTGATGTTTGCTTATGTTACTGAATATTGTAAGGCCTCTTTCAAATCATGCCACTTTGCCAAGTGGGTTATCAGGACTTGTGGTCTCAGAGGGGTAGAGAGAAAAATATTTGGAACTGGTATGTAGGGGTGTTCCTGGGAGATGGTGGGTAACTGGAGCTTGACTCAGCCACTTACTGCAGCAAGCTCTTGGGCTAGCTGTACCCTCCCTGTCCACAAAGGATCATGAAAGATGTGTACTATTTCATCTCTAAGATTAGTCTCCAGATTACCTATATTTAAAATGGTCCACTTTGTAACGGGACAAAATTAAGAACCTGGCACAATATTGGGAGAGAAATACATATTTCTTTCAATTAATATCCAAAGCCTCAGTTTTTAATAGTACAATAACATTGTAATTATGTATTTTGGTAACTTTTTTGCTTAACATGTCCTAACATCCTTGGAACCAACTATCGTTTTCAATTTTTTTTTTTTTTTAAATGCCAACTATCTCCCACTTTTTTGACTCTCATAGCCCTTGACTTCCTCTCACTGGCTTTGCAAAAGACTCTGGTGATGGAGAAGGCAAAGGTCAGAGAGCATGCAAAGAAGCTTCTGGACAACATGGAATGAGAATTTTGCTCCTAAAGTTGTCCCTCTTTTCTCTTCAATGAATGTCGACCTCTCCTTACATTCACTTGGAATATATATTTTCAAAATATGCAAATTAATTTGATCCAAATTAAAATGAAGCCGAGTATTTTGGAAGAACAATGGGGGATTTTTAGATTTGTTTGTTTCTTCTAAATCCTTATTCTTTTTTTTTCTGTTTCATTTTATCTGATCTTATTTTATTATTTCCTTATTTGGTTACTACATCTACTGAAATAACTGACTCTTTCCCACCATTTTCCCAGAAGAGCTGGAACTATGGAATGATGAAAATGTCCCAGTAGCTTCTCAGGTCCTACTTCTTGGTGGTATAACCCTCGCTGCTCTTCTTCCTCCTGGTGGTCTTGCCTCTTTTCCCCTCCCATTCCTGTAGAAGCAGACTTATAAAACAGAATAAGAAACATTGCTTTCGTAATGATATGTGGATGGATGTTTAGCTTTCTCTGAAGATCAAAGACAAAATTTGAAGCTGGGTATCACTCTGTCCAGAACAGTTTTGATCTATGTCTGCCTTGAGATTGAAATATGGATTATCTGACCACCCAGAAGACAGCTCATGCTTGTGAATTTGTTTTTGTACTCAAAAACCACCACATTTTAGCTCTTTGACTCACAGGGCATTTTCACAGAAAAATTTGAATTAGTAAAAAATTTTAAAGATTTCAGATGACTTGACTTTGTAATCAAGTAAAATCTTTGAGTAAAGTCCTCATGCTTCCTTGAAAGAATAGAAATTAAAAGCATTTTAAAAAATGTTTGGATCATATTTTCCAAATTTACTTGATAGAAATTTTGAAACACATAAAAGCAGTGTCCAGAGCATAATATCAAGTGTCATTTTGTAGTGCTGAGTAGAAATTCTGAAATTATTACAAGAATTTCCATTACTATTCCAAACATAGGAATTCATGAGTAAATAAAAGTGGGATTGTTAAAATGACCACCATTTATTAGTACATTAGGTGATACTATTTTATGTTCTACATGTCTTGTGATAATTAGGAACTATCAAGCTTACGACCTTCAATGAAATCAAAGTCCTGACATAAAAAAGAGAACTTAATTTGTGAAACCTAGTTTTACTGCTTTGGGCATTTTGACTATGTCTATTCAGGTACCTGCATGTTTCAAATATATACACATCTGCAGAGACACCTAACCCTCCCATCCCTCCTTAACATGCACAGGGACGCCGTCAGCACCCAGGAGCAAGTTCGTTCCGGAGAAGGCCTATGCCTCATAATGAAGAGCAAAAATTCTGCCAAACCCTGATAATCTGATAATAATTTGGTTTAGTTTCATTTCAGCTTTGGTATTTGAATTACAGGACATCAAAGCCCTTCTGTGCATGGACAAGTTGGTCTTCTGGGCATTTGTGGATTTGGTGAGCAGGATGAAATGTTTTGAGTGAAAAAAACAGGATTGTGTTAGTTGGGTTTTTATGGGGCCACTGAAGACTGATAATATGACTTCAAGAAACCCCGAAATAAGATCACAGGATCAGAAGGAAATAGGACAAGTGGACACAAAATGTAATTGGTTATTAACTGGTTCTGAAACCTGACAACTCTTTTGAGTACCTTCCTTGGTCTTCCTAGATGCAACTTAAGGTTGGTTGGAAGAATACATTTCCCTTTTACTAAGGGAAATCCTAAAAAGGGGATATATTTTTATATGGTCAGAAGCACAGATGTTCCTTTATTCTACTTGAGCCTAAAGTTTTCCAATTGGCATTATTTTCATGTTGCTGTCCCTAGGTCTCTTACATGTCCTCGGCCCCATCCCCTGGGATGGGTTTCCAGAAGGGGAAAGAGATGTGAAGCAAGTGCGGGTGCATTTCCTCCAGGAAAGAAATTTTGTAGTGTTCTCATCCTAAATTAAAAAACAAAACTACCCTCATGTTCCTTCTGCAGGCAACTAAAGTCATTATTGAAGAAGTAAAAAGCAAGTGATGCAAATGACTTTATGGAGCCTTTCAGTTGCCCTTTAGGGTACAGCTGCTCTGTAGTTCCCAGAGCAGGTCTTTGGTTTCCCACCTTGAGTTCCTTCCTTCTTTTGGGCATCAGCATCTCTCCAGTCCCTCACGGCCAGTTTTTGCTGTAAAATGAAGAGAAGAGGTGCTGAACTGCCAGTCAACCTCTTCTGCCTGCTTTAATTTGATCACATAACCTATTTAGTAGGAAATAAAACTGCAAGCACTGTTTTGGCCAGTGTTTCAAAAAGTTTTACTCAAAAGAGATGTTTTTAGCTATGTGTGAATTTCATTTCCTTAGATATCTCCATTATCATTCATTTCTAAAGATAATAGCCTATTGTGATAACTTTTGATTATTATCATGTGGCTGAGAATCGGGGCTTAAATGCCTTTTGGTGTTTAAGGCAATACCTACAAGGGACAATGTGCACAGCTGAATGAAAGTGAACTTGTCTAAGTGGATAGGATAAATAGCTATAGCAAAGATGGACTAAAGCCTGTCCTGTATTTCCTAGCATGAGGTTTAGCAATCTCTAGTTCTCTTGTCAGGTCACTAAAGTATACAAGAGGTAGTATCAAGTGATAGATTAGTTGATATTGTCATCCAGTTGTTATTATATATTCACCCTAATGTTACCTCAGGCATAAACAGACCATGGTCTCTTTTAAACAGTAACAGAGGAGGCAACGCTCCTCCGTACCTTTCAATCTCTGCAATGCTTTGTATCCCAATAACCAAACGCTGTTTCAGACAGCATAACAATACATACATTTTTGTTCTAATACTGGAGAAAGTGTACTCTAAACAACAAGGAGGAAAAATAACACTGATGACCTCCCTGAGATCAATTTTGTTATTCTCAGTTTCTAGATCTGGGCACATAATGATTAGTCTGGCCCTTCTCTTGGCAATTCTAATCATTCTCTTCCTACTGAAAACTACAGACTCATGTGCCTTTTGGTGGTATACACTGGCAATGTTAAAATTAAATCTATATGGTGTGTGTCAAAGAAATCAATGAGTATCCACATTTTAAAATTTATTTCCTAGCATACAGAAGTGTCAAGGATTTTTTTTTTTTTTTTTGTGATAGCTATTCTGAAACCTTAAGGTCAGGTCAAAGTGAAATGTTACAAGAAACAGGCATTTGCCTTTGGCATTTTTTGTTATGACTTTCAAAACTCAGTGCATACTTGTAAATATGTTTACTATCATCTTTAATTAGCAAAGATATTGAGAAATTATTTATTAGTAAAAGAAAAAAATCACGAAGCTAGTTAATTATTCATGCCCTAGTGCCCTCCACTGGAAATTCTTAATAAAAATATAGAAAATTGAATAAAAAAGCATAGAAATAGAAGTAATTTTAGAACTCACTGCACCCACACCTATCTACCAATATAAAGTCTCTTTATTTACTGGTAGAAATCTGCAGGTACTTGATACTTATGATGAATGAATGAATCAGAGAAAGAAAGTATTTGAAAGTATTTAGGTTCATCTTAAATGTTTCTAGGAATTCCTTTCAGAAGGTAGTTTGCTCCATCATGAACAGTTCCAGCATTTAGAGAGCTCTTTTCTCTATTGCCTGATAACATTTCTTTACCACTTATTACCATCACCTAGATATTCTCCTCAGTATAGAAAGTTCCCATTTACAAGTGATAATCAGACCACTCGGTAAAACTTAATCCCACTTGGACATTTTAGGAGACAAAGCGAAGATTTAGGAAGAGTCTCTATTTTTTTCAATGGTCATTTGTGTTCCACATTGCTTTAATACACTGCTATTTTGTTTAGATAATGAAGTTCAAATTCAATGTAAATATAAACGCAAAAGAGAAAGTTTGGCAAAACCATACTGAAGACTAGAAAGGTTGTGGAATAAAAAAAAATCATGATTTTTTTTTCTGCACTTTAGGATAAGTGGCTAAAAGGCATTAGTGATAATCTGTTAGTTTAAGATGGCTCCTATCATTTCTACCTCCAGATAGCCTACATTTTCACAAGTGAGAAAAAGCAGACACTTTTTCATGGTATCTGTTAAACCTAGCCTCCTTTCCTACCCCTCCTAATTCTGACTCTGAAAGCTAACTCACCTAGGTTAAACCCTGATAACATTAAATCTGGAGCTTCCAGCAGGGCTGCTTCCATAGATCACTGTGCCCAACCTCTTGGCCTGCTGTCCGGGACTTAGCCTGGGCCTGGCTTTCTGCAGCACTGCTCATTAATCTCCCCTGCCTCTGGTCTTCTGTATCTGAGAGATGCCCTCAAGTGTTGTTTGTATATTCTAGTGAGAGTCAACTAGGAGAAGAGTTTTCCTTAAAATGCACACATAAAAAGTACAGAAAGTAGGAAGCAGAAGACTGTAGCTCTGTGGTTCTGCCAATCAACCTTATCCAACCTCAGTTTCATCAGAGTGGAAAATTCCTGCTTGGATGCTGCAGGGACCAGCCCTCCTGTTCTAACCGCTAACTTTAGGAAAGAAGCAGTATTTTTCACAGCTCTTAGAATGCTAATTGGGCACCGAAATGAAAATCTGTGCACCTACAAGAGTAAATCCTTTCTTCAGGATGGACAGTCTCCTAGTGAGGTTAAAGCAGAGCAAATGTAGGTGACTTCCAAATTCAGAAGAAATGCTTCCGGGGTAGGAGTTTCCACATTTTGATATAGGATTCTGCTCTTGTTTTATTTCTGTGTATTGCAGGAAGCAGAAAGAATAACATTCCCCTCATAAACAATATTTCATACTCATACTTAATGGATTTTTAAAAGTCAGTTTATTGAGTCAGTTTATGAAAGTATCATACTTTTAAGCGTACTGTTTGATTAACTCCAACAAATGTATATATGTAGTCATTCGACCAGCCCCACAGTCAATGTGCAGAGCATTTGCCCTTCAAAACCCTTGTAACCTTTTGCAGTCAGTATCCATCCCAAACCCTGGCAACCTCTGATCTATGTTTAGTCCCTATAAGTTTATCATTTAGAACGTTCACACTTAGATTTAAGAAATAATAATAATATTACAAATTTTAAAAATTAAGAGATCAGAGAGTGCTGATGAAAAAAATAATAAAAGAGTAGTGTAATTGGTGTTAAAATTTTCATTTGATAGTTTCTTAACTGGATGTTAACTTTTCTCCTCTACACCGTGCACAACTTGTTCAAGCATTCATTACTACCCAGTACTATGCCCCATTTACCAATAATAGTACTGAAGCTGCCACCAATACAGTCCAGCTGTATCAAAGAAATACAGTGTGGTTTGGGAACAGACAAAGAGATCCATACAATGAAATAAAAGGACCAGAAATAAATCCACACATATGTGGGAACTTAATATATGGCAAAGGTGGTATTTCAATTTGATTAAAAAAGATTGCGATCAAGTGGATATTTAGCAAAACCAACTCTTCTGTGCTAGTGAATAAAATTATTTTACATCACACATGACAACTGAAGAAAGATTGGAATTTTAAATGAAATTCTAAAGAGAATTAAGGAGAATAACAGAAGTAGAGGAGATATCCCTAAAAAGAATGGGAAATCCAAAAGCTGCACATATCAAGCATAGATATATTTACGTGGAAAAGGTGATATAAATGAGCTAAAAAACAAAGTTAGATTTATGATAAAGGATTGATCTTTCATATGCAAAATTGCCTAGAAACTGAGGAGAAAATATATTCTTACCATACATTCAAATGTCATAAGTTTGTAACCCCAATGACTAATACACAAATAAGAGCTCATCCTCATTATTAGTCAAAATAGAAAATAAAAGGACAATAAAATATACTTTTTTCTTCCATCAGATTGGCAAAATTATAAAGGAGATTAATATCTAGTGCTTTCGAGTGGGAAAATATATATTTTAATACATTGGAATGAGTGCAAATGGCTTCCATTACTTTGAAAAGAAATTTGGAAGATTGAAATTTTATACACCATCATGGGAATATGTCCTACCTAAATCAAAGTACTAGTATTCATAAAATTATATGAGATGATTTTCAAAAATAGCTATCACATCATCATTTGAGGGACAAGAGATAGTGAAGTTCAAGAGTAAAACAGTTGAATAAATTGTGATACATCTATAATGTGAAACATGATATACCTATTAAAGGAATTAATTGTATTTATCATTTGACTCATGATATCAGTTTGTTCTTTTGAAAAAGAAAATTTCACAGTAATCTGTATGGTATAATCTCACCTTTATAAAGCAACGTACACGTATCATAAAACAAACTAATATGCATATAAGTGTGAACATAAAGTCATGGAGTTATGCATACCAGGATGTCAACATGTTAACTCAGGGGTGACTGAGTAGAGGAAATTATTTTGAAAAAAATAAATTTTTGGATTATTGTACCTATTATAATAAGTACAGTGTACATTTTGAAATTAATAAAAGATAAATAGGAAAATAGAAAGGCTAGACCAGGATTCCAGGTGACCTGGGGCCAGAGACAAAAAAAAAAAAAATGACTATCATAAATACTGAGAAGCTGGCTCCCCATGCACAGGGCACCCAGCCCACATTACAATGGGAGCCATGGGTGCAAGGAGGCACAACATTCATGGCCATAGCCATAGACAAAATGCTGGCCTTGAACATGGGCATTTTATGTTAAAGTAATTCTTGATATGAGTCAATTCTTTAATTAAAAACTCTTCAATGAAGTGGTACCTGGGAACTGATATATCTATATGCAAACTTTAAATATAATAGCAAATATTAGACATTGGAACTCAGAGTCAAAATAGCCTTTTGTTCTGCCATTCTATATTAATAGTGGATGGAATAAAGAGCAGAGGCAGCAGGTACAAATTCTGCAGTCATACTTGCTAGATTCAGAACCTAGAGCAGTCTTTTATCTGACCTGTGATGTTGTGCAAGTTACTGTGACCTCAGTTTCTCCATCTGCAACATGGTTATGACAGTTGTGCCCTCCTTGGAGTATTGTTCTGAGAATTACATGAGTTGTCATTGGTAAAATGTCTGAAATGATGCCAGGAAAACAGAAATAGCCATTTATGCATTTATGGAATAAATTAATAGCAAAATTCTCCTCTTATTTTCTCACCATTCTTTATCATTTTCTGAGCAATCCTTCAAGGATTTATTATGGATCCTCTTTAATTATAGATTCTCTGAGGATTTAACCCCCTATTTGATTTTCATTACCACCTCTGGACAATAGCAGTATCAACCATTTTATGAGTTGAATGACAGCATCTCACTTTACTCATCTTTGTAGCCATATGTATAAAAGGCAAGTTTCAAGCATTCTGAACCAAATGGAACTTGAATGGCCCAATCATGGTAGATTGGGTTCTGCTTTCCAATCATAAACAGGTGCATATTCTCCTGTATTATAAGTCTGTTAGGTTTCAGTGTGCTCAGGTTCAAAAATCTCAAGTCTATATTTGCAAGTCATTTTCTAATAATCTGTATGTATTAGAGAGGTTTGAAATAGAAATAAGTTTCTAAGCATGAGATTAAAAGAAAGGAATTCTTGAATTTATTGGAGAGTGAATGATGTGTTAAAAAATTATTGTGAGAAGTTTATTCATGGTGTATTTGGACTTAAAGGGAGTGAAGTTACTGGGTTTAAATTTAAAGTCTTTGAAATTTATAATCTACTACACATTTTGAAAAGGAAATAGGAACCATGAGATGTTGATTTTTATGCCCTCAAAGTGCTTGCTGCAACATGATTTTTTAAATAAAAAGAGCCTTATACTTCAATATTTCTGGCATGTTGGAATGTACAGAAGTATATCATAGTATCCTCACCACATTGCTTTGGTCAAAATTATTTTTAGATGGAGGGAGTAGTCATAACCATTTTCTACAACTCTGAGTTTACTCTGTGCATTATGTATGTATATGTGTATATGTGCATATATATATAAACATTCTTAATTACGTGTGTGTGCATATATATATATATAAACATTTCTAATTACATTTTTAATGTTTCTGAAGAGCTACAAACCCACTCTTTTGCACAGACATTTACTTTGGCTGCATGCATTTGTTTTTATTATATGTTATCCTCTGTTTGGCCTTACTGTAAGCTAAAGCAGACAAAAGATGTTCAGGAAAATGAAGCCAACTCTCAAGTCTGGGTATGTGAAGAGTCCCTGGTGGAGGATTTGCAATGGAACTGACAGAGATTAAGACTCCTCTTTAGTTTGCTATCCTGTCGAGCTTCTTTTACATCCATTATTATGAAACATAATTGCTTTACAAATCAAATTTGTTTCTCCCTGACCCCTGCTGAATCATCACTTCAATTACAAGGCTAAACTGACTCTGAATTTGGGTAACTTAACTCTAACATGTTGTACATGGTAAACCTAGATATAGTCCAAAGAAAAGCAAGGACCGATGATGGTTATTTGTACATACAGCCTTTCCCATGGTCAAAACAAGCTCATAGGTAGGTAGAGAACATGCGTTTCCCATTTTATACATGAGGAAAGTAGGGCCTCTATGTTACAGTGCTGGCAGGAGTGAACTCATGACTAGAACCCAACTATCCAGGTTCAATAATTCTCCATTTTTATGCTACCATGATTTTGTTCTAAAAAGTCATATTAATACTGAGTCATCATGATTATACAAGAAGCAGAATTGAACTATTGAGTCCATTTGGCTCATCTGAATCCCCAGAGACTTTGTCTATCTCCCTTTATGGCTATTTATACATAGATCTGCAAATTAAATAAATCATAAGGCAGCTTTCTCTGAACCAAAGTCTATAATAATTGAAAATGCTCTACCTACATGGCAGTTACTATTTCATGTCAAATAAATTAAAGGAGTTCCTTCTACTATTAATTTGATCTGTATGTAGAAAGAGTTCTTGGCAGCAGGAAAACAGAATACAGGAGGAAACCCTTCGGAATCCCTGTCAATTCATGTGTACCACCAGTGCCCACCAGGCATTTTACAGAAAGTTATTGCCTTAATCTCTGCATAGAGTCTATATTGTGCATTGAAAATTCTGTAATGCAGGCAGCCCATTTTAGAGACTATGCTATTTAAAGTCCATCCAACTGGTTGGTACGCAGGAATGGTATCAGGCAGTTTTGTTTATCCAGATGTCAATGGAGTAAAGAAGGGCTCGGAATTCATTTCTGTTTACCAATGGAACTTGCCTCCTTTCAGGTATGTTGGTCCTTGGCCGAGATATTCTGTTTAATATTTTCGTTAAGCAACTTTCACCACAGTTGTTGAGATCACTCTGCATTCTTCACAATTATGTTTTTTATGCATTTGATGTGGCAAGAAATTAGGTTATTAAAATACAAAGTAATTTCTTCTAAGAAAACTTCCCATTTGTGAAAATTGAACAAAGTTCCTGAGAAATAATATGTCACTAATAATTGTCTAATTTATTCATGCTACTAAGTAGGAGCTGCAAAATAAGAAATATATAATAGATTTTCCAGATAGTCTTTAAGACACTGAAAATTTAAGAAAGGAGTTGAGGTACAGTCATTTTATATATTATTATAAAATATAACAATTTATTTTTTGTGCTATAAAAAAGTAAAGCTTCCCAGGCAGTACAAATTCAATCTTTAAAAGGCAGATATGATAGTGTTACTTAATGATCAAGACTTTGAATTGCAGGGATTAGTACAAACAATGAAATTTGAACTTGAGAGTATCTTTAGGTCATGACATCAATACTGCTGGTATTCACTTTGGATCTACAACATGCTCCTTTCCTGTCTCCAACCACCTGGCTAAAGACTTACTTCAAAAGTCACCCTCTTTTTGGAGCCTTGCCCAATCCTACAGGGTATCTTACCTCTGTTTCCTTATCACTGAATTATATCCCTAGTTCTTTTTTATTTATTATTTTGAGACAAGGTCTTGCTAAGTTGGTAAGACTGGCCTTGAATTTGTGATCCTCCTACCTCAGCCTGCTCAGTCATTGGCATTATAGGCATGTACTATAATGTACAAACAACCTCACCAGGTATCTTAAAATAAACCAAGGGGCTGGGGATGTGGCTCAAGCGGTAGCACGCTCACCTGGCATGCACGGGGCGCTGGGTTCTATCCTCAGCACCACATAAAAAATAAAAGATGTTGTGTCCACTGAAAACTAAAAAATAAATATTAAAAAATTCTCTCTCTCTCTCTCTCTCTCTCTCTCTCTCTCTCTCTCTCTCTCAAAATAAAAAAAAAATAAACCAAAAGGGATTATAGTTGTGGCTTAGTGAAAGAGCACTTGCCTAGCATGTATAAGGCACTGGATCAACTTTCAGCACTGCATGTAAATAAATAAGATAAAGGTCCATTGGCAACTATATCTATCTGTCTGTTGGTCTATCTATCTATCACAAAATATGCATGTGCAGATATCAATATATGCATATGCAGATATTTTTAGCTCTTTCCAAGAAAATTTAATTCAGAGTCTCTGGACTATACCAGAATATTAGTGTTTTGTAAACACTTCCAGTTGGTTCTAATTTGAAATAGGGCTGAGAATCACTGAATTAAACGAATCACTCAAAGACTTACAAGCTGAGCCTTAAATAACATACTTCTGACTCTACTGACTGGGGTAGGCTATGTCCACCTCCTTGAACATAGCCACTCTTGGTATCTTCTTCTAGAGATTACTGACACCCTTAATTATGTTGCCACATGTACAATGGGAGGATTCTTTGTTCATTCTTAAGAGTACATTTGGATGAACAATATCAATTACTGATGGCCTAAATTGCCTCCTTCTGAAAAAAATCTCATTTAGTTTATAGAAAGATGAGGTACCATGGGAGGTCTGTGGGAAATACACAGAACCACAATCTCTATCAACTTCTGCCTACTTCCCAGTAAACACTCTAATGGAAAATAGCACTTTGCTAGGCAATGCCCTTAAAGAGAATTCTAGTACTTCTTTCTAAAAGTCAGTAGGTTTCCAAACTCTAATATATAAAATTCTGGTTTCCCCTGATAGTCTACTGCTTTCTAAGTTTTGATGTTGAAATGTCCCTTAGGTATCCCTTCAGGCCAAAACATTTTCAGGATGTCTGTGGGTTTCAGAGATGTCGTGGGTTAGTAAGCGCCCACCTTTAAAGTGATTCTGCCCAATTCCAGTTGAGGCTGGCACCTGAAGCATGACTTGATGCTGCTCAGGTTACTGCTGTGACAAACCTTGAATGGCATCCAACAAGACTGAGTCGTGCATCTCGATAAGCCCGGTTACAGCTGTTCTCTCACACAGCTGTATTTGCTTAACTTGTAAGGCTGGCCTCCTGCTCTGGCTGTGATTAGTGCCAATTCTGGCGTGCCAGTTCTCCTCAGCTTTTGCAAACTTAACTCCATACCCATCCATTTCTGGTTCTGCTTTGAATCACTCTCTTCTGGGCTGAGACATTCATTACTAGTCTAATGTTCATTGACTGCCTCTTGTGGTGGCCTACTCACACCTTAACTATTTCTGCTCAGGCCCTGGTTAGGATCTTTATGTAAACTAGATAACCACATGGGGCATCCGACATCACAGCCATCTGTGCAACTAAACTCTGTCACTCTAGAGCTAACAGTCCTGTAGTTCAATTAGCAAATGTTTTTAAATGTCTCTGTTCTAATATATAGTACAAAAAATATCAGCAAGAACAACCCTTGTGGACAAAAAGGTCTGAGAGAGCCCATTGCTTTTAGGCCTGTGGTAGGGGTGCTGGATGGGAATGAATGGTAGAGAGCATGTGGCAGAGTAAAATGCTCACATCCTGGCCAGGAAGGGGAGTGGGGGGAGGAGGAGGAGGAGGAGGAGAAGAAGAAGAAAGGAAGGAAGGAAGGAAGAAAGGAAGGAAGGAAGGAAGGAAGGAAAGAAGGAAGCAAGATAAAAATGAAAGAGAGAGAAAAACAGAAGAGAAGAAGAGACTGTGGTCCTGAAATCCCTTTTAGGGGCAAGGCCCCAGTAACTTATGAGCCTCCCATTAGACCTCAGATCTTAAATGTTCCACCACCTTCTGACAGCACCACACTGAGGATAAAGCCTTTAATACATGATCCTTTGGGGGACATTTAACATCCAAACTATACCAATTATGGACTCTGTATCTATGTCAGCAATTTTTGTACACTGTTTTATTAAAATCTATTGGTCTAACACTTCAAATAGATCAGACAGTGGTCATTTAGAAGATAATGTTTACTAAGTTAGATCTTCCAATCATAATATAGTTCATTATATAATACTAAAAATCCACCTTCATTGGGACTGGAGTTGTGGCTCAGTGGTAGAGCACTTGCCTAGTATGGGTGAGGCACTGGGTTCCATCCTCAGCACCACATAGAAATAAATAAATAAGTAAAGGTGTTGTGTCCACCTTAAAAAAATATTTACCTTTGTTAACATCAACACATATTACATCAGAAGCCTTTAAATGGCAGTAAGGTATGATGTGAATGGTGTACAATAGTGAATATAAAAATTTTAATATTTTAATTTTCTCCTGAAAGTTTGGATTTTAACATTCACAGTGAATATTGTCAGTGTGTTTCCTCAAATAACAGATTTCACACATTTCTGAGAAACTATTCCAAGTCTGTATAATCATCGTTTGCCTATCAGCCATTCATTCAAATAAAAATGGCACTCTAGAAAAGAGGCAGATTCAGCCTGAAAACAACACAATTTCAGGAGTGCCTTTCCATGAGACAACCATGGTCTGTCTGTCTGGATGCTGTTCAAGTATTATATGCACATTTCCATTTATTCACAGAGTATTAAAAATGTATATTCAAAAGTCAAGATTTAATAAAATTGACTTTTCTCCAGTGAGTGCATCCTTAGAGGAGAACTGACTTGTTTTTAGCTATCAGTTCATGATTAAGAAGAATATTATATTGGCTGATCTTAAGGGTAATGTTTCATGTACACGTGTTTTTGTACCTCAAAGCAAATCTCAACAAACAGACAAGGCAAATACTGTTTTAATTTTATCACAGAAATAATCTTAACCTCCTAGACCTCCTGAAAGGAACTCAGGATCTCCTCAGGAGCCTCCAGAACATATTTTGAGAACCAGTGTTCTAGATCATGTCTGAAGGAGCCATACCTGTGAGGTCACTAAAATATGAGCTGTCCCATACTTTTCTGAGATCACCAACGTCAAAAAAATCTTGAGAGTACAGTGCAGTTAGAAAGACAGGGATCTGACCTTTAGTTCTCTTGAGTAGTAATTGGTTCTTGTACAGTGTCTGTTTGAGCCCATAAGTTTCCAAATGACATAGGAGATGTGGGCAGGTGGGTTCAAGAGGGAGAGTTAAGGACAGCTTTCAAGTAAATGTCAGTGCCTGCCTTAATATATAATATATTCGCTTCTCTTATTGTTTTTAAAAATATAATAACTAGCTGATTATTGTTGTTCAAACTAAAAGAAACTCTCTTCCACTCATTTATCTTGTGTTTTGAATACATTGATTTTCACTGTGACTTGAACCTGCACAAGCAGATTCATAAGTATTTTAATGTAAAAGAAAGCCCTGGACTAGGAATAATGTAGAATAGCTACTCTCAATTTAGATATTCTTGCTTGGCTTTATACAAATACATCCACCTCAAAGACTCATGTCCTCTTTCAAAAAATTAGGGGTTTGGGGTAGGGAATTTTAAAGCTGCCTCATAGCTCCACGTGTATGGATGCCTGGCTGGCATGAGCTCACAGGAGCCAACTCTGCACATCTTTTCCCAACTCTGTGTTTAGTGACATCAGTTGTTAGCTTGAAATCTGTCATGGTGGGAATGTTTTCACCACAGAAAATGGCAAATACTATAAATAGAGACGTATTATTTTTCAAAGAGCCAACTTACCAACACAGCATGGGTAGATATCTGTAACAACTTGACACCATGGAGCATACACACTAGAACTGCGAACTTGCCACAGTGCTCAGATCATGGAATATCCAGAAGATCCATCTTGTGACATATACAGAATTCCCACTTGCTTCATCTCTTTCTTAATTACTATCTGTGGTTTAACTAAATTGTTCTGTAATCTAAGTTTTTGAAAGAAAGGAATAAAAATGTAATAGCAAATGGAAAGTTTTATGAACTGTTAAAATTTCATTTTTGTTTGTCAAGTTTATCACCTGTTGACATATTTCTCCCATTTTATATTATTTAAAAATTAAGTTCCCTTATTCTGTTGAAAATAAGTGACTAGCTGTTTGGGCCAATTCAGGATGCAGAGACAGAAGTAAATAATTGAGTCAATAATTTAAAGGAAAAATTCCTGATGTAAATTAGGCTTCCAAGTCTTTCAAAATTCCTGAAGGTTTATCTTCTATGTATTTTCAAATACATATACATTTTCACTCAGAAATGGAGGGGGAGAAAAGCAAAGAGCTGGAAAAAATTGGTGGGATAGGCAGAGAAGCAGCACTCGTTCTAATCCACAACAAGCCCTAGCTAAGTTTAAAAACTAATACCTTATAGAGCATGGTTCGGTTTTGGAAAAGTACTTTCCCATCTCCCATTCCTCTCATGCCCACTGTCCCTGTACCCAGTTGTCATAACATCCTAGTCTGACAGGGAAAAATGTTCTCGTTTGCTTTTGGAAATGTGATTCAATCTTACTAGCAGGGATTCCTCTGAAAGATCCTTGACCCATTCTCGGGATGCGCTCAGTTTGCCAGAATCAAGCAACAAAGGAGATGGGATTTCACAAAGAGAGAATTCAGGAGTCTTAGGGAGAGTAATTCCTCTTTGGGGCTGCCCTGGCACTTCTGCCAAGACCCAGCAAGGCGCCTTCACGAGGGCACCTAGTCCTCTCTTTCAAACAGATCCAATTACTCAGGCTCCAAGCTATGAAGCAGGGGTTCAGCAAGCACAGAGTGGTTCTTGGGAAACTCCAGAGAGCAAACATTGACAGGTAATGTCACAGCTGCCTATCACCATCCAACAGGGTCGATCTCTGGGCAAGTTCCCGGTACACACAGTGTTGCTTTTAAGTCATGCTGATTTGGATTCAAGTTTTTCCCCTTTTAGCATTTTGCCTGAAGTTTCTGTTTGACTTGGAACTCCCCGACCACAAAATTAAGTGAAAGGAGCATGATAAAAAAAAACGTTCATTGAAATTTACCACAGCCATTTGAAGAAACTTCCAATGAAACCAGAGACAGCGCCAATGGCCATCTGCCCAGTGACATAAAACAAAAGCTGCCCACTAGGAGATGAAATTAAAACTCTAAGGAAACCTGGAATAGAAGAATCCAACTTTGCTGCAGTCTCCACTTATCTGAACTTCGGGCCTTCCCAGGAATCCACCAAATCCATCTGGACAGAGAGGAACTTGCTGTTATTTTGCTAATGACAAAGTGTTAAACATATACGCATACAAACTCCCATCCACAAACACAAACCAGTGAGTGCTGGGTCCTGTAAGTCTCTGGGTCCACAAGGAGGTCACTTTGCTGAGAAGACACAGGTTTCTGTGCTTTGCGGCTCTGCCTCCCTCATTAGAGAGAAACACAGGTTAAGATGGGTAGGATATGGGCTAGAAAAGATTCTCTTTTCAAAATAGTGATATCCCCCTTTTCAGAGACGTATTTCTTGCTTGATAAAATGAGAAAAGATTGGCCTGCTCCCAGATGAGTTGAATAAATCGTTAACTTCTTGCTAGGTGTGGTGGCGCATGCCAGAAATCTCAGCCACTGAGAAGCTAAGGCAGGAGCCTAATCACAAGTTCAAGGCCAGACTCAGTGACTTAGCGACTTAGCGAGACCCTCAGCAACTTAGTAAGACCCTGTCTCAAAACATAAAAAAGTGATAGGGATGTGGCTCAATGGTAAAGCACCTCTGTGCTTATTCCCCAATAACCCAAAATAAAAATAAAAATAAATAAACTCCTTAATAAAAGGAGTAGCATAGAGAGTGAACTCACACTGGTTATTTCTCTCACTTATAAAAACCAATCAATTACCTTAAGAAATAAAATAAAAAATCAAAAAGATACATTGAGTGAAAAATAACCCAAAAAGTTAAAATGTCATATAGCTTCTAACGTGTATTGTATGTATGGATGTGAACATCTGCCCACTGTGTACATGTGTGTGTTTACCTGTGTGTATACATATACACGTATTCACATACCTATGTACATATATGTATACATAAACAATATACACACATTTATCTCCTGCACACAATAAATATTCATTAAACATTTGATGATGAATAATTGGCTGACAAATGTATTGTATAGCCTTTAAATGCTGCCTATGTAAGTTTATTATCTTACACAGATTTTAAGTCCCTAGCACGTAATAAACTTTAGGTAATGGTATTTCCTCTCTATTGTACTTAATTATTGCAGAAACATTTTCTAGTAATTTTTTCATAGTTATTTGTATTTTCCTTCTCTCTCAAACTGCATTTTCAAATCTAGAATATCCTAGGGCTCTGGTATCTGATGATAAAGCACATTTGCTAAAGCGTTTGCAAAAAATACTTATGATTATAATATGTATATGCTGTTTCTTGGATTTTTGTGTGTAAGTTCTTTTGTCTTTTTTTTTTTTTTAACCAGTATCCCTTGGGGATATCTAAGGACCCCAACATCTGGTTAGTGGTTTTTTACAAAGGCACATTTTTACAATACAAAATGTTCTTTTTCTTAAAATAACAACAACAACCCAATTTGCGTGATTTTAGCAGCTTAAGAGATTGAGTAAAACTCACTTTTCCTTAACAAATATCAGCTTCTCTCTTATCATAGTTCAATACACCCCCTCTGAAATAACAAGAAGTTTTAGGCTAAAAATGTGGATGCAAATAAATTCAGAATTCAATGTGCACAATACATAAATAGTTGGATTACTCAGAAAAAGCTAAAGAAATAATACAGTGGTGGGAACATGGGTTATATAAAACAAGTGGTGTGAGAGTTAGCATAGGTCCAAGTTCAATGTCCTTAGACTATAAAACCCAATTGCATCACTTTTACATTCAGCAAATTAAAAAAAAAAAAAATCTTTTCAGAGACTTTGTTTCCTCATCTCTGAAACTGGCAGCCTCCTTAGGCTTTTCCCAAATATCATTTATTTATTGGAACCAGAGCATAAGGTTTACTCAATGCCAGGCACTGGGCATTCTAAGGACTTTTGAAATCATTACTTTATTGAATTTTCAGGGCAGCCTTATGGAGAAAGTACTTCTAATTCCACTTTAAGATAAGGAAACAAGATCTCTAAACCTGGTGACTTTCACCTAGCAGCCCTCAGTCAGCAGCATACCAATGAAGGGGGCCCTGCAGGTGGTCCACTCTAGGGGCAGGTGGTTGATGTCTGCCTTTTTAGGAAATAACTTGACAATAATAGCAAAACCAAGGAAAAACAAGTCCATACTTTATCACCATTGAGCACCAATAATTCTAAACAATTTTAGTGATAAAATATTTCTCCCTGATTCAAGGCAGATTACTCCCAACCTTTACTTCAAAATATCAATTTCTTTCAATATTTGTAATATTGCTTTTATAATACTATAAGAAAAGGGTATGTGTGCATATATGTACATGTATGCTATTTTTCTTTTAGGTTAGTTAAGACACAGCATCTGCATTTTGTCTTCATACTACATACACAAGATGTTCACTGGTCTTTAGTGTTTGGTAAAAATTTTAACTGCACTTTTCCTGCAGTGTGATTCTCTTTCAAAAAAAATGTCAATAAATATTTTCAGAATAAGTTTCAGGTTAAAGCACACAGTTCCTAAAAGCACCATTATACACAACAAAAACAGGATGGAAGAGGACTTCTACCATATTTTTTTAAACCAAAAGATTAAAGTGTGGCAAAATCCTATAAAGTTTGATTTAATTGAGTAGTGACTCTGTCTCAGTTTGACTTCAAAATTCACATGAAAAACTTTGAGGTTATTGAGATCAACTAGTTATAGTTAGAAATCTGCTGGATATATTTTTGTCTGTCCACTTGGCCATGAGGCTGGGTCACCGGGGACACTGGGTGACCCAGCACTGGAGTCAGATCTGGTAACCCAGGTGGATTCTTAAAAAGAAAATATCAAAGCTTATTTTGGATAGATGTCACCTTTAGGAATTAAGTACATCTAAACTAAAATATTAGTTGATGTTTACAAATATTAAATTTTGGGTCATCTTTTCTTCTGTCCCATCCACTTCTCTGTTTTTCTGCTTTTCTTATCAAGGCTGTGTAAGTGAAAGCTTTGCACTTTGAGTCAGGACTTTTCAGGTTCAAATCTCCATTTCCACCACTTGTAATGTGACATTGTCTCTTACTCACTTGAGCTTCATTTTCCTAGTCCAGAAATAGCAAAAACAACACTCACATTGCAACCTCTGAAGATTAAATGGGTTAAATATATAGTCTAGTTTTTGTGGTTACCAAATTCTCCTCTCACATCTTCCTCCCTCCTTTCACCTCTTCAAAGACCCAATACTTTAAAATATTATACCAAGTAGCAATCTTTGAATTTTCCCCCAATTTGTTGCCATTTTTAGGAGATAGATTAGGTAGGGTTTGGAGATAGATTAGATCTCACTATCTTCTGGTGAGGCTTACCTATTATGCACAGCAGATTCCTATGGAAAGGCTCATGATGGGGGAATCTCTGTTTTCAGCTTTATTTATGCCCATGTCACAAGGCAAACCGGGGAGGAAATTCATCCTGTCCATTTTTGAGCAAGACACCAAAAAATGTCCAGTATGCTTATTATATAGTTATTTTGGAATAAAGGACAAACAAAAGCTATATTTCAACATTAAAAAGATGTTGATATATACTTAGAATGTTTTGCGTGTGCCAAAAGAAATAGAACATTCCCTTGCAAAAGTGTGTACTGAAAAGAAATGAAACAAATGGCCTTTATTTATTTATGTAAGACTAGACATTGGGTATATTGCATCATTTAAGCTTCATCCTCACACTTCATTACCTACTAAAAATGGGTGCTGCTTGTATTTGTATAATCAGTGATGAGCTGTGTTTTGAGACAGAGTGGTTCAGATCAAGAATCAGAAGGAAAAAAAATTGCACTTGATCTTTTGGAACATTTAGAGAATATTTGATTCAGAATTAGAAATTTCCTCAACTCCAAGTTCAAAAACCTTAGACATACTGTATTTTTCAGACATATAGAACCACAAATCACATGTTGATAGCTTGGAAGTGATATTTCCAATAGTTAAAGAGTATTTTTTATTTATTTATTTTTATTATTTTAAAATTTATTTAGAACCCAATAAAATTCAGATTTGAAGGCTTCTACCCTTGGATTTCCTCTTTTTTTAGTGGGATAAAATTCAAATTCCTTCAGCAAACATTAAACACCTGCTGCTACAGTTTGGCTGGGCTTACCATATTTCTCACTACTTTCTAAAGGTTCTGGCTAGAGTAGAATATTCATTGCTGTCTCCTACTGTGCCAAAAGGAAGCATGTATTAATTTTTTGACTTTTTTGTCATTGTAAAGCCTGTTTTTTTTTTTCTAATGGGAATTCCCTCTCTATTCCTCCCTAGACATTCATCAGGATTGAACTTAAATTCTACCTTTCCCATGAAAATTTTTCTCTTTTCTGCAAATTACAGAAGTCCCTCCTACAAATGAACTCCTACAATTCATATACTTCCATATTGCCATTTTTTGTTGTTGAAAATTTTGCTAAACTTTGCCACATACCAAATCCCTGTTATTCCAACTACATGGTATAAAATTTGTGGCAAGAAATATGACTTTAGTCTTTTTTTTCAATGTGCACAGCATTATTGTATGCAGAAAGATAGGCACAGAAAGTTAGGTATGGATGGAAGGGAGCATTATAGTGCTGTACTCTGCTTTTTAAAGATAGATAGAAGTATGTGAGGGTTTAGAGGAGTTTTGAACTCTTGAAATGTCTATTTTAAAAGGTAAGTTCTATTTGGACAAAAGGAATTAGAGTTTGAGGACAGAGATCCAGATTACATAAAGAAGACAGGAGGTTTCTTCTTAGAGATTCTTCTCTTGTGGCTCGATTTCCAGAATAGTTAATATACTAATCCAATTGTGTCATATTTTAGAACAGTGAATGGTATATTCTAGATGATGGAGACGGACTGCCTTAAAACTTTGCACACTTGAACACAGTTCATTTCCCAGCCTCTCATTTGCTTCTATCAGGTAGTTCCTTATTTCTTTTGCTCCCCTTTTCTTGTGATTGGAGCAATAGCCTCTAACTTTCCATCAGCAATAAGACTTGGAGATTGCTGCTCCAATCACATGGAAAGTACCAGCAATCTTTTCTCTCTGTAGTCTTCTATTCTTTCCTTCACACATTCATAATGCTGAATCCTCCCCCGGGTAGGATGTTCCAATATGGGGCCTGACTGTTATTCACTCCTATTCCTTTTACACATGAGTGCTCAGCACATATATGGGTTCTACCTCCTGTGATTGATAGGAGGATGGTGGAGTACTACCATTTAGTTTTATTGAGGGATGTGCTGGCTTACCTACATTTCTGTGCTAGACTTTATCTGAGAATATTGTATTGGAATTTGGCATAAAAGTCCAACTAGTAATAACAGAGAACTTACTTTTCTCTTTACTATTATCCTTTGGCTTTATATATCTATAGGGTGGCTCAAAGAGACAGACAAAAGAAGGATTTAAGCTTTTCTTTCTGTGTAGCTAAATCCAATCTGATACTACCCTGATTTCCACCAGAATTTCTAAAAGAATAGGTTTCTCTAGACTCTTTAAGGGGTCATGCTGGGAAATGCAAGTCAATTCTTTGGTCTATAGCTCTGTGTCCCCCTTTATGTGATACAGTGTTTGTAAGAAAAGATCGTTTCTTGACCATTAGATGGAAGGTCATTTGGAACCATAAGCAGTCCAGAAATATCCATGACTAAACCAAATTTGATTTCTTAAGGAACAAACAATGCCCGGCTCCTACACCAAGCATTGCAGTTTAGAGAGCTCAAAGTGAATTGGACTTTGGCATGCCTGTGGCTGGGTAGCGTTTTGGGGACAGATCCTTCAGGACTCCGTGGTGACTTCTGGCCAGAACATACAGTGCATGTGAGCATGTTGGTTTAATTTGTTTGTCTTTTTTTAGGGCATATTTCCTCATGAGAGCTGCTATTTCATAAAGTACAATTAAATGTAAATATTATACTTTCTAATCTTATAATAATTTCCTGATAAATATACCTGATAAACTAGTCTGAAGCATTATATTACAGCCTACTGCCATTGGCTTTCCTGGTCTCAGATTTACTTACCACAACTATATTTAATCACACATTCAGAATAGAAATAACCTGGTCTTGATCCATTCAATAAAAAAAAAAGGTTGGCAAGCTTCTTTTATGAGTAAATGGAAAGGGTTTTGCAAGGCAGTATATATAAAAAAGAAACATTAATCCTAACCCTTCACTCTCTTAAATGGGAATTAAGGTCAACATTCTTAGAGCAGCCAACTGAAGTGGTGCTAAGTTCAGTGAGTCTTTGGTAGGGAAACCAAACAGCTGGCTTTCAACTGGAGAAACAAAACATTTCAAGAGCTGGGTGCTAGAGCTGGTGCTATCTTTCCAAGCCACTTCTCTTTAATTAGGTCATTTCTTTTCAGAGAATACTGAGGGGGCATTAAAAAAAGCATCATGTTCATCTGTTCCATTCTTTATTCCCAATTAAGTTCTAATTCATTATGAGACACAAATAAGTCGGATTTTTTCTGAAAGCCTAGGCTGTTCCCTAGGGAAATGCTAGGCCTTTAGAAATACATGGTAAGTCTTTCAGTCCATCAGAAATCACTGATGCACTAAATATTATATTCAAGACAGTCTCCAGAAAGAAAAGCTTTCAACAAGATGGAACTTATCAGACTCTTTTGTTTGAGGTTCAAGTGATAAATAGTCATTTTTTTTCCAGAGAGAAAAGGCTTTCATGAATAATCCCTCTTAGACTATATCATTTCACTCCTTAAACTGCCATCCCTCCCTTCCAACAAGACAGACACACACACCACAACAGTGTCTGCTAGCCAATTCCCAGAGTGGTCAGTTGTATGGTTTCATGTTCCTGCATAGCTTAAAATCCAACTTCTGTATCTTATGTATTATGTTGTTACTTACAAGTGCATTGGCAAAATGACAGAATTCCTTCAAAAATCATCTATTTTCTTCAGATGTCTCCCAATATGTGATCCAATTCATGAAGATAAATCTATTTCAAACTTGACTAAAAATAGTGCTAAAGTTAATTCCCACTCAAGAGAGTAGGGAATTGAGATACTGAAAAGAACAGTTAGCAAATGGAAAAGGATTTACACTTTGTCAAAGAGGCCATTTTTAGCACCTTATCACAATAACAATAAACTCTTTGTAAATTTAATTCTGACAGTATTGGGATTATCACTTCTTCTATCTGAAATCAACTGTAGCATGTCTTCCCCATTTGTATAAATGTCTCACAAATTTTAGCATGAAAATAAGCTAAATTTTTAATTACTTGTGAGAGTTTACAGAACACTGCATGGTCATTTGGTGGTATTATACACGTGATAAGGATGAGGAAACTGAGGTAGAGAAAGTTAGCATTATACCTCAGTCACCCAAATACCTTGCTAAGCCCATAGTCAAGTTCAAGTATTCTGCTTGGTAGCTGTAGATATGTACATAACATGCAGACCCAGGGGGAAAATGTATCATAGGTGGTGTTGGTGAGCTATTAACCAAGAGGAAACTACCTTTTGTTATGCCTACTCACTGGACAGTAGATGATGGTCATAGATCTGGATTCTAGTTCTTACTATACCACTGAGTCTCTATGAGATCATTCTCTGGGACTTAATGAAAAGGATTTTCAGGAAATGGCTGCCATAATCATTTCCAATCAGTGTGTGTCTTTGATTCTAATTCATAAGTTTGGCCAAATTTGAATTAGATGATAAGTTAAATAAAAGAGTTAACATAAATGAATAGTTTTATTTTCTGCCTTTTATTAGCATGCAGGATAAGAATAGGATGAGCAAATTTGTTTCTATGGTACAACTGTAAATTTAAGGGACCACCAGGAGAGTTGTTGCTTCCTAAATGACCTCACATTTCCCCAAATTGTTTTCTTATAGCTCTTATTACATATATATACATGCTCAAATATTTGAAGTAATTATTATTATTACTATTATTGTTATTTTTTTTTTACCAGGAATTGAACTCAGGGACACTTGACCCTGACCCACATCCCCAGCTCTATTTTTTTTTTTATATAGAGACAGGGTTCCATTGAGTTGCTTAGTGCCTGGCTTTTGCTGAGGCTGGCTTTGAACCCGAGATCTTCCTGCCTCAGCCTCCCAAGCTGCTGGAATTCCAGGTGTGGCACAGAGCCTGGAGGAAATATTTATTTTTATCAGTAATTTCAGCTGGGGATGGTTTTTCATCCAGTGCCTATAGATGCTAACAACTATCACACACAGGATGTCCACCTATACACCTGCACATTCTTCAAACCATTATAGTTGTTTTTTTGCTCTGAGTCAATAATTCTGAAATTAAAATTTTTATTTAAATTTATGAGTAAGAAAATGCATTCCTAATATCATAAAACAACTTAAAAATTTCCTAGTAATTTCAGTTATAATACAGGTGAGATATATGTATTCAATTGTGAAGTCTCCAGTTGATAATGCTCTTTGAGATACAAAAAGTCAGAGTTTAACTGGATAAACAGTCTTTTAGATAATTAAAATAAGAGCAATCAGTTGGAAACCATTCATTTGTGCCCTGTGTGAACTGAGGCAGTGGGAAGTCCCTTTGAGGAAGGAAGGACAAAGCTGGGTCAATGCCAAGGAAGAAGGGCACAGTGAAGTGGAAGGCAGCACCAGAACCCTGGGCACTAGGAGAGAGGGAATTCAAGAAGGATGATGGTGTCCACTTTTGCCAAGTTTCACATTTAATCCACCTGATCCCTGCCATAAGTCACAGAGAGGAATAGGTTTTCAATTTCAACTCTCTTCTTTTTTTTCCTGGTTCAGCTTCAAGTGGAATGTGAGTTTTAAAATATCCACTGATTGGGGAGAACAAGAGTAAAGGAGATGTTGACAGACTAATAGATTGGCTGACATATTATTTTATTGGCTACTTGGGATTAGGAGTCTCAGCAATTCGTAATTCGTGTACTATCATCTAGACTGCACTGTGTCGTTGACTTGAAACCCTAAAAGTAAACTATCAGATTTTGTACACCATTCATGATTTTGTTTTACTTTTTTTCTTTTTTCTTTTCCCCCCTTTTCCTTATATTTTTCCTATCGAGTATTCTGTTACTTGATTGTATTTTTCCTGTTAAAGTTTCTATCCTGTTGTGATAGCATCCTGCAAATTTCAAGCTATAACTATATAAATTATTTGCTGTTGTCTAACAAATTGTGTCAACATTTAGTAGCTTTTTATTATCTCATATACTTTGAGAGATAGGGATCTGAGGATTCCTTCACTGGGTGATTATGTTTCTGGGGCTGCAGCCCATGAAGATCTGACTTCCCCGTTCCATGGAGCATCCATTCCAAGCTTGCTCATCCAGTGTGAGTAAGAGGCTTCATCTCCACTCCATGTGAGTCTTCCTAGGGCTTTTTCCAATGCAGCTACCTCCAAAGTGAGCAATGAGCATGAAAGACATAGAGACAGAAAGAGACATAGAGACAAAGAGACAAAGAGAGGGCATACTGTGTTTTATGCCCTAATATGTAAAGTGACATATCATCTGCACTGCCACCTTCAACTGCTATACATACCAAGTCTAGTGGAATGTAGGAGGAGAGATACCACAAGGATGAGAATTCCATGAAACCAGGATCCTTGGACCATCTTAGAAGTTGATATTGACTTTATTTAGTAATCAACTTGAATCCATTCAATACAAAAATAAACTTTGCGATTAATAACTTAATAACAATGACAACTTACTTTGTTGGGGAAAAAAGACTGAGTCCATATTCTTTAAAAAAAAATGTTAAGCTGGGTGCGGTGGTGCATACCTATAATCCCAATAGCTAGGGGGGATCAGGAGTTCAAAGCCAGTGCCAGCAAAACCGAGGCAGTAAGCAACTCAGTGAGACCTGTCTCTAAATAAAATATAAAATAAGGCTAGGGATGTGGCTCAGTGGTTGAGTGCCCCTGAGTTCAATCCCTGGTACCCCTCCCCCCCACAAAAAATACATTGAGCATTTTGAGTTTATAGTTACTTGCATATGATAATCTTTAAAAGACATGCAAACTCTTTTAGGTTCTGCCCAGAGAAATAGCTTTTGTGCTAATCTAGTAAGGAGTCTGTCTTGTTTGCCATGAAATATCAACTTTTTACTTTTTGGCAACCAAACAAGTATAATTCTGGAGAATTGGAGAGAGTGATATACAGTCCCTGCTCTCCTATTTCCTGGCTGCACAACCAGAGCTAAATTTTAATGTCAGATGCTTCATTTATAAAGTAGACATTGTAGCTCCCATTTCTGATGTTGTTTGAGGACTCAAGTGACACAATGAGCAAACTATTTAGCACATTGTCAGGCACTTAGTGAGAACATAATAAACAGTAGTCATGAACATAAGCTTCTAATCCAGTGTGTTTAAGCAGAACATTATGATCATTAGTAAATTAGAAAATAAGAAATGCATTGAGTCAAGCCTTCTTCCACAAGTGAAATAAAATCAAATAGTGTAGTCCCTATGAGGTTCAGAGATCTGAATTTTAGGCTTCATTGGATCACTGCAATAAGACTGTTTCATGAAACCTTTCTTATTTGTGTATACACGGATACCCATGTGCATGTGTGTGTTGTCCTTGTCCCCATTTTAATTAGGCTTCTGACTGTGCTTCACAGACAAAAGATGAGACAGTCTTTAACTCCACTTTATTATATGGATGTTTTCTCCTCAGGAGAACTAAACGTATTCTGTTCTAGTGTCTCTGAGCGTTTTGGAAGTAGGAATATTTTAATTTCTCTTTGTTAGAGAATCCCTTCCAGTTTAGAATCCTATTTAAAAATGAAATCCTAATGCTCACAGAGCCTTGACCTTTCCATGTCACGCTATTAGTTGCGCCCCAGGCAAGGACATGGCTCATTGCTTGGTGCCTAATAGCCTCTGGTTGCAGAAGCATTGATGGTGAGAGTCACAGGAAACTCAGAAGTCTCAAGGGACTTTATTCATTTGGAGTATTTTTTTGTATAGAGCAAGCAGCTACAAGGATGTCTTTGGTTGTGTGATTAAATAAAGAAGTGCTAAGCCCCTGAGGTTTAAGAAATTCTAAACATTGATCTATGTTAGCAGAAGCACTGCTTCTCATGGAGAAGGGAAGCACTGGAGGCTGTTCAGATTGGCCAATTTTATGGTAGTGAACCACACAAATAAATGCTCTTTTATGATGTCAGTGTCATATTTGCATTGTCTTCCCTTGGTGTTGGTTGTTATTATCAGTGACTTGAAATGTTTCAGTTTTAATTTATCAGTCTATTTAAAAAATTATTGGCAGGGTGGGGAATCCCCAAAGCAAAATACCTTAAGCATTTGCAATATTGTTCTTTTCTGGGCCTCTGTAAATCGAACGAAAGTGATGAATATTGTTACCCTTCATCTATTTTAAATCAGATGTTTAGATAATTGAGTTAAACAAGATGTTTAAAATATTAAAGGAAAAGACTCTCCCTCTCTCTTTTATCCCCTCCTGCAATCTTTCTCCAATTTCTATTCTTAACCCCAGACTCTACGCAACTCACAATAATTCTGTGAAGGACATCTGAGAATTTTATTTACTTTAGTCCTTACTTTTATTCATTACTGGCCTAGCAAGTCAGAGTCTAATCATCTTTGAAATCATAATTACAGATATTTCTGTTTAAAGTTGCTCAAGAAAAGAGTTCCCTCTGAAGGTTCAAAAGAATTAGTACTTGTTGCATAAAAGAGCTTTCTTTCTTTATTCCCACTGGTCATAAGTCTGAAGAAATTTATATATATTCACTCTATATATACTACATATATGTGTATGTATATATATATTCTCTCTATATGTATCTTATATTATTATATATATCTCACATATATGTAATAAATGGCTTTCTGAAAATTATATTAAAATCCAGTAAAATAGTGTTATGGTTTAGATATGAAGTATCTCCCCAAAGCTGGGGGATTGTCATGTATGAAACAATGCAAGAATTTTCAGAGGCAAATGATGAGATTATAAGAGGTATAAATTAATCAGTGCATTAGTCCACTGATATGGATTAACTGAGTGGTAACTGTAGGCAGGTAGAGAGTGGCAGAAAGGAGGTCACTAGGGTTTATATTTTGCCCTTGGTAAATGGAGCTGTCTGTCTCTGCTTCCTGGCTATTATGTCTTGAGCTCTTTCTTCTGCCATTCCTTTCCACCATGATGTTCTGCCTCATCTTGGGCCCAGAGCTATGGAGTTGGCTGACCATGACTGAATCTCTGAAATTGTGAGCTAAAATAAACTTTCCTTCTTTAAATGGCTCTTGTCAGATCTTTTGGTCACAGTGATGAAAAAAAGTCAAACAAACATCATCTCTTTCCATGTGATACTATACTAAAGCTTATAAATATCCTGAAGTAGCATTAAAGGGAAAGACACCTATACTTCTTTAATAATGAAAATTTTCAAAACTTTTTAGCATTGAACAGGCAGCTGATCATGTTGACACTCAACTGTAATCCTAGCAACTTGGAAATCTGAGGCAGGAAGATGACAAGTTTGAGGCCATCTCAAACATCTCAGCAAATTATCAAGACCTTTTCTCAAAATAAAAAATAAAAAGGACTAGGATGTAGCTCAGTGGTAGAATGCCCCTCACTCCCCAGTACCAAAAAAAATTTTTTTTTGAGCACGTAATATCATACAGGGATCTCCACTATGATGTAGTAAATCCTTTATATTTATATGGCTATGGTTTATGACATAGTTTCATTCTAACTTGACAAAACTGCTTTGACAGAGATATAATTATCTTTACAGATGAGGAAACCTATGCTCAGAATGATTAAGGGACTTTTTGTAGTCACCATTTTAAGAAGTGTTAGGAAGCTGGGCTTTTCAAAATGAATCCCTTATTAATGTTTTTCAAATTCCCATACCATCTTTTGATCCATTCCTACTGAGTAAGTTTAAAGCTATTTCTTTCCATTAGAACTTGTTACCTTATTTGTCAATGGCAGTGTAGTCATGGCTTTTCTTGTTGAATCCTCAAACCATACTATGACATAAGTGCCTTATGTTTCCCTTTTTCTAGATTCAGAAGCTGAGGTGCAGAGGAGAAAAGAAACTGTCTCAGAATCACAGTTATATCAGTTGCTAGCCTAGAGCTGTCAGAGCCCAAAGCTTACTCTTCTGCTCATACACCGCTCCTCATAGGCCGCTTCTCGCATAGCTGTAAATGTGGAGTTGGCAAAAGGAACGATCTGAGAGTTAATATTAACTGTTGAAGCAGTCAGAACAGGGCATTCACACTTCTTATAGATGCCCAAACTGCTTCTCCTTCCTAACCACAGCAAAGTGTAAGTATCTGACACAGCCTGCCAGGTATTCAGACACACATTATTATTATTATTATTTTTGATCTTTACATCAAACTTCTGAGATGGTTAGGGCAGGTATAATTGGAATGGTGATTTTCCTGATGAGAAATATTGATCTCACCGTTATAAAAAGCCTTAAAGTTCACATGAGTGATAAGTGAAAAAAAAAAAAAAAAAAAAAAAAAACAACGATCACTGGGATCCCCTGATGACATGCTCTGGGATCTCTCCCCAACACCATGCTAAAGATAGCCCTGCAAGCTGCAGGATGCCACCTGCCTGTGAGAGTTCTCCAAGGCCTGTTCCTCACTTGGGAAGAAATCAGGAGACCATCAAGATTCTTGACTTTTGATGTGAGAAACTCTTGCAACTGGGCTGATAGGCATGGTGCGTATTAACTCCATCATGGGTAAGATGTTCTGCTGTGAGTCCCATTTAACTGTGTGTCATCAGGGAAATTATTTATTTGATCCTCCATTTTTCTCAGATTATAAAGTTGTGGGAGGTGTGAAAAAAAAAAACAGTGTCTGATTTTCTTGATATAATGATGGTTTTCCAGCAAACTTCCCAGACTTTTATATTTAACACATCTCATGCTGAGATGAGAACCCTTGGTTTCAAGTAGTCAATAGTCAAGGCCTCAGTGACTTCCAAGGATCTATAATGTTTAGGTCCATGGATTTCTGAACATCATGAAAATGATATATTTTCAATATAAAAGAAGTTCCTGATGAAGCTGTCAGTGCTGAGAGCACCCAGTTCTGTGTGAGAAGGCCGAAGGACTGAAATGAGGCCAGTGAAGAACAGAATTCCCCCAAATTATGTTTGTGCTTGGTCATGCTGAAGGAGAACACTGCCTAACTGACTTCTTCTCTATGAGTGTGTGGAATAAAAGTGTTGTGGATTTCACGAGTTTGGGCGTATGTTTCAACATTTTGTACAGGATATCTCTGTGCCAATGTACCACCTCATAATGATCCTATCTGTGCATGTACTTGTCTTTTTCAGAAGTCCAGAACTAGGCTAGAAGTGTATGTCTTGCATCTTTATATCTCCACACCACCAGGCCTGCTGACATGGAACCTGTACAAAAGTTTCTTAGTGTATGTGCATTGAACTGTGTTTATCTCATGTAAGAAAATAACATACATGCTACATATATACACATGTATACTCATATATACACATGTATACTATAGATATACACATATATCAGAGAATCTTGATTATATATAAAGTATGATTGTATATATACATATATATGTATAATACATCTATATATATATATATATAATCTTCAAATTTCTGTAAGTATATTCCTCTATAAATACAATTTGCTATTAACAACTCAAAACTTTCAACCAAAAATTATTTTATTTTAGCAGTTTGAATTCAGATATGATTTAGTATGCATTAATTTACTAAGCGAAATATTATTTCTAAAGAACAAAGCTTATTTAAATAGAATTGATTCCGTTTTGTTGGTTAAGTATTAAAAATCAGCTTCTTAGAAACCATTAGCTAAGAATAAGTTTTATATTGATATAAGTGAATATATGAAGATCAGACATTTTAATTTAACATTTATGTTTATTTGAAAGGGTGATGGTGTAATGAACAGAAGAACAAGAATGATACTAATCCCTCTGACTAATGAAGATGTTTTCCTTCTTCTGATTGAACAAATGAAAGAAAACACTAATGCTTTTCAACAAGGGTAATTAATGTGCCCATAAATAGCATATTGCTATGGTGGTGAGGAAAGAACAAGTCAGCTTGTCATATAAAATAATTACATTACATATTTATGCTGGGTTAGGAGGGTCTCTAAGGTCCCAGTGTACACTGATCTAATCATTCTTTCAGTATTCCTAAGCATGAGAGAGAAATAAATTTTTCATTGCATTTAGGAATGAAAAACCAGTATATTGAAGTCTTTTTAAAACAAAACAACAACAACAACAAAAAAACCAGATGCTGATAATCAACTATTAGGTGTCTTTATTTCTTGTCCCCAACTGGTCACAAGAAGATGCCTTTAGGATCCTGACAACATGGCAAAGCCCTGTCTTAAAGGGGGTGGAGAGAAGAGGAGAGAAGAAGGAAGGAGGGAAAGAAAGAAGGAAAGGAGGGGGGAGGGAGAGAGGGAAGGAAGGAGAGAAGGAAGGAAATAAGGAATATAAGAAAAACAAAAAGTAGTGCTAGCTCAAGGAAACATGCCAGTGGACACATTGGGGCAGGAAAGGGCCTATTTGTGATCTTTGCATTAACCAAGAAGCTAGGGCCAATTGAAGTGAAAAGAGAATGACAGGGACTTCAGAGAGACTTGAGTTGGAACACTAACTCCGAGGTTTGGGTTCCATGCCTTTCACCCCAGGACTTGACTTCTCAGAACTTCTGCCTTCTCCTCCTTCTCATATGGTAACCACACCTACTACACACGTTCCACATCTAAAACCTTAGTTCATTGACTGACCCACAGGAAGGGTTCAGTAAACAATGGCAGCTTCCCCTTTGGTAGACACCACCTGTAGTTGATTCTGCTATTTTTTTTTTTTTTTTTTTTACTTCCATGAAGTCCAGGTATTGCAGTGGGGGATGTTGAAGGGTGGCAGGAGAGGAGGGAAACTTCTGGGTCAGTGGGGATACATCTAGGGACAATAGCAACCATTTTCTGGAATTGTTCTGCCTAGGCCCACCCCTAAACTCTGCCAGATGTTCATAACTTTCCCACCACGAATGAATGCACTCTAAGCACATTTCTTTCTCTTATTCTTTTTTTAATAAAAAAAATTAAATTCTCACTTTCTTTCAGTGGAAAATGCCAAACCATTTCAAGGAGAAAATATAATTCACCTGCACTTCCATCAGCCAGAGATAGGCACTGTTCACAATTCAGTGTTTCTTATTCCATGGCATATAAATGTGGGTCTGTATACACTTACCATAATTGAGAACATACTAAATATATCATGTTGGATACTGCTTATTATGTTGAGCAGAAGGGTTTTTTTAAGCCGTGCAAAACTGGCATTTTTTAGTCATTTTGTACCTTAAAATCTGGACTACAGAGTCTTTTCAATGGAAGGCTGCCTATAGAAGTTGGGAGGGCTATCTTTGTAACTGTGGTCTTGGTTATTTTAAACTCTTAGTGTAGTAATTTATGTTTGAGAAGAACTATAGAATCAATTTTTAGTTCTGGTAACTTGTTTCCTTTTCTTTCTCAACCCCCTAATTGCTCTCTCTGGGAAATAGCTATTTGCCAAAAATAAAAAATTATTCATTTGAATTCTTGAGATACAGCCTTTAAATGTGGGGAGATTCATCACACAGCTTTCTTTCAGCTCCTTAGTGAAGAAACCCCCGGGGTTTTGTGAGAATCTGAGAAATAATCGGTTTCTTCTTGCATCTGAGCTAGAACTTAGGATAGCAAGAGTCTGATAGACTTTGTACTCTTCTCCAGAGAAAGGCAGGACTTAGAGCACAACAATATTTTATGAGTTTTTAGACTTCCTAAACCTAACTTGTGAGATTCAGAATAAAGCCACACTGCTAATGTGTTTAAATCTCAAAAATATAATATCAGTTTAAAATAACAGAGCTGAAGCCATGTCATAAGGTAATGTTTTTGTAAATGTCAAAACACACTAAGATAGAATGGCATACCATTGAGGGTATATACCTACCCAAAGCACATGTGTCAAAGTGTGACGTCTGTTCCATGTATATGGTAGCACCATAGCATGTATTATTAATTTTATGTGATTTTAAAATTGTTTCTAAGAATCCAGGATTTAGATGTCACAATGAATTAAAACAATCATATTTTAGTTAATGAAGAATGTAAGGTTTTTCAATTGCTCACAACTTGTTGAGGATGGGAACTAAATCAGGAAGAATTCTGGGAGATGACCTACCACTCCCAAACTAGTTTAATGAGTCTTTAAAACTGACTTTTATAAAAATCATAAAATTTTCTAGAGTGATAGTACTCTGGCAGCACATGGAGTAATGGGAGCAGGAGTTTGCAGTTGCTCATGCTTGGCTTTAATCTTCTGTGGTATGTAGTTAACTTTCAGAGAGACTAATTCATGACAATGGTAATTTGCACTCCTGTCCAATAGCATGTGAGGTGTAACAAGTATCACCAGGACACCAGGAGCTCATGGTGGAAGAAGAAACAATGCCCACTGTTTAAAGCACTGTGAGCAAAGTGATTTTGTCTCATTAGGGATTTTGTCTCATTTATGAGATGTGAGCAATCATGATCCCTTTCTTAAGCTTTGAATGACTATTTCCTTCCTAGTAATTCTGCCAAGGGTAATTTAAGTAAGAACTACTCAAGAATATTGTTCAGGAAAAATTCACTGGACCTCACACATAATGCATTGAATGTTTATCATACAATTACACTGATAGTTTTATGCCTGTACATATTGTACATTCTACTGAGTAATCCCACATTGTAAGAGAAAGAGCATGCATGCACACACACACACACACACACACACACACACACACACACACACACTTTTTTCCATTTGTTTTGTGTGCTTAAGCAGAAGAAATAAAATTCGAATTTGCATAAACCTAAGAGATATTGTAGAAGAGAAAGATGATAAATAGAGCTTTAATTCAAGAAAAGAAGAAGCATGAAGGGCAAGGAAACAGCCCTAAAGTCAGCATGATAAATGGAGATTTTTTAGAATAATATTGGATTTTAAGTGCTGATGTCTTGCAAGTTCAAGGAAGGCATGGTAACAATTTCATGTGAAATACCAGGTTAAACTGATGGAAATGTTTTACCTAATAATGATATTACTGAAAAATCTACAAATCCCTTAATTATTAAGGCTTTTGAAATTCTTATATTAAGTATCTTACTTCATCTGCTGAGTATTTGAATTTCACAATCCGTCCTGCAGTATTTTATTTAATACAGAAGGTTTCCTTTAAAAGCTCGCCATCATATGCTATTTGTTTGCATCATTGTCATTTGCTATTGGAGGGAAAAATGTAGTTTGCAGAAGATGCTTCTTAGACAAATTATTCCACAGAGAGTCTCTTCTATCCCATGGATCCCCACAACCTACTGTCTGCTAGGGTGGTCTATAGTTCAAATGTCAGAACTTTTTTTAAGTGAATCAGAATATATTTTGAGTGGCATGCACCAGGTTAAGTTTCATAAGCAAGATAAGCAAGAAGCTGAAAAGTTTTAAATGAGAGGCAGGCATCATTACAATGTTCTGTTTGAAAGAATATCTTGTTTGGTTTTAAAAGATCACTTTTATTGTTATAAAAACAGTGTCCATCAAGTTGCTTTGTGATTCTTCCATTTTTCTGTCATCAAAATTTAAAGTTGGAATTTGGGAATAAGATTTCTAGGTTGTTAGGCAGAATACTGGAGCTTCCCATGATATTTAAGTAGGCAGTTTCTACGGTAATTAAATATTATTGTATCTAGTTGTTCAAGAAAACTGTTCAGAAAAAATGAGGATTTTTAATAAACTGCAATGAAATCAAGAGATCCACAAAATATGGATGTGTCACCTGGCCCTCCTCCTAGGTTGGGAATCTGGAGTTGTCACACATATATTCATATGTAGGTATGGGGTACATATGCATGCATATATGCATGTATATATGCATAAACAGTGTGCAAGCTTATATATATTATTAAACAAGTGAACTTATGCTTGGTATGTTTAGAAATACAGTAAAGTGCACAGAAATTATTTTCTTGAACCTTGTACGTGGATCTCATATTAAGACTCCAACATCATGCCCTTGCCCTCTGTGTGTGGTCTCAGTGATATGCCCTTGTTTCTGACTTATCTTTTGATTTCCTGAGAAATACATTCCAGGAGGGCACAACCATCTTGTCCAAGCTAGTGTAGTTCCTTGTGTCCTTTTTTGTTGTTCTTTCTTACCACCACCCCCCAAGTTTCCCAGGCCTAAATTTTTTGATATTAAGGGAGACATAAGAAATGTTTGCCCTCTTTTCCATACACATCTGGGACTGCCTCTGGGAAGACTTCCTTGAGTCCTTTATTTAGAGGGTGATTCCTTCTTTTATCCTATCCCATCCGGCAGGATAGACATCTGGACCTTCAGTCCAAATGCAAGATGCTTACGTTATAAATAGTTTTGACAAACGGTTGAGTTTTACTCATTCTTTTGATTTTTCTGTATGGCGCAGTGATTACTACACAGTTAATTTTGCACATTTTCCCTGAATTTCACTTAATTTCAATAATTTCTCTACATTGAGACGATTGAGAAGAGAAATGGAGAAGATCACAGTAAGACAATGACATTAGATGATCCAAAATGTGAGGATACTTGATTTAGGCCTCGGTGCTTTTGTATCATTTATATAGTCTCATTGCCATTCAAGAGGGGATTGGTAATAATTGCTATTATGATATTTCTTATTTACAAAATCAATTGGAGATTATTGGTATTTTCATGTAAAAATGCACTACTTTATGCATTAGTTTATTTATCTAGTTTGTATTGAGGACCCACTATGTGCCAGGCAGTGATAGTGAAGTAGGACAGACCAGGCTCCACACTGAGGAATAGCAAGTAGTAGGTTTACTGGCTGCAGTCAGGTTCAAAAGGGGGGCTTTTCCCCTCTATCAAATCACCCCTCTGAACCCCGAGTTCAGAAAGCTTTAGAACTTTACACCCAGTGTGTAATGGGAGGGGCTTAGAGGCTCACAGTCTGTAGAAGTTCACATAAAAGCAGCTTTTTCCTGAGCAGTGGAACCTGGTTCTGGATACAAAATCAAGGGCCAGGACATGGAGAGTTCTCCTCCTCTTCCCTCCTGCCTGCTTGCTCCACAGGATCTGGAATGC
The DNA here is from genome assembly GCF_052094955.1 of Ictidomys tridecemlineatus. Taxonomy (NCBI): domain Eukaryota; kingdom Metazoa; phylum Chordata; class Mammalia; order Rodentia; family Sciuridae; genus Ictidomys; species Ictidomys tridecemlineatus. The sequence goes on from NC_135483.1 coordinate 29,835,854, forward strand.
AAAGGCCTCTGTGGAGGCCTCAGGTGAGTATTTCTTATTGCATCCTGCCTCTGCAGTACACCTCAGGCCTGTAAACCCTGTTGCAGAAGTTCTTGTTGATAGTCTAAGAACAGTTATGGTAGGGGATCTCTGGAGAAGCTTAATTAGATTTTCTGTGGAAGAGGGGCTGCTAAGTTGAATGGACAGTGTTCACCCTAAAGGAACTAATGGTGGATTGAAGTGATAGGCAATGTGGTTATAAAAGAAGAAAAAAAAATAAAAGAGGCACAGGATGTTCTAGAATACAGAGGAAAAACATTGCAGAGAGAGGATTCATAAAAGGCTTCTGACAGGAGGAAGCTTGAACTGAGTTTTTAAAAATAGAAATTAGCCCCAGAAAAGGGAGAATAAGGTGGGCAAGAAACATTTTCATCAGAGCAAAGTCATGTACAAAATGAGTATTGAGCAAAATAAAGTAATTCGTGTTTGGCTAAATACAAATAACTTGGGAATTTGGTGTTTCTAGAGCACGGAGTATGTGTAGGGACAGAGAAGCAGAGTACAGGTTGCCAAGAATCTTCTATGCTAATTAAGGGGTTGTGTCTTGAAGCACAGGTAGTGGAAACCACTGGAAAAGTTTTAAAAATGGTAAAGAAGGCCAAGTTTGTATTTTAGATAGATCCCTCTAGCTAGGTTATGGATGAGGGGTTGGAGGGAGCAAGGCAGGAGTCAGGAGACCAGTTATGGGGCCATTAACAAATCCAGAAAGAAAAGTTATGAGTCTGACCTTAGTCATTGACTGTGAGGATGAAAGAATATGGTTGAAAGAGGCGGAAAGGCAGAGGAAGAGACCGAGGCAAACGTCAAGAAGTAGAAGCGACCCAATCTGGTGTTGATTGGATGCAGGAAAGGAAGGAGAAGAATTGTCAAGATGACTCCCCGTGACTTGGATGAATGTATAGGTGGCAGTGGTGATATTCATGGAGAAAAGAAACATGGAAAGAAGACTGAAGAAAGATGAAGAATATATTTTTGACAGAATGGTGCCTGGGAATGAGCGATTCACAGATACTAGCTCTTTATCTTAAAACAGATGTGCCTGCTTTAGAGACTTGAGCCAGGACTTTTTCTATTGTGTTTTTGGTATCAATGTTTCCTTACTGCCATTAAGGATATGTATGTTATATACGTTCATATTTCAATTTTCTATAAAAACTTAAGATTTAAATCTTATAGCCTATATTACTCAATAAAGGAAGTTTCAAATCAAGGAATTTGAAAGCTTCAAGACTTCTTAGAAATAATCTAACCCAGTCTCTTTCATTTCATGGATGAAGACCTTCGACCAACCTTATGTAAATGATTTACTCAAGTTCATGGTGTAAATCTATGATTATTCCTGCATTATCTATTTCCTGAATCCTGGCTGAATGTACTTTTCCTATATCATTCACCTTTAAAATTATGCAAAGAGAAAAATTGAACAGAAAGAAATGTTCTTAAGAGTTCCATGATGGTTATACTTTCCTGGTGTGAGAAGGTGGATATAGAAGAGAGATGCCAGGCTAGTAAAATATGTTTTGGCACTGGCAACCTTTCATTTGTTTATACAAAGAGAGAATGACTTTTCTGGGTCTTCGCCCAGCTCTAGGGCACTGCGTATGACTCTGGCAACTTTCAACAGCCACAAAAATGTCATCTTGAAAGAGTCATGGCCAAGAAAAATGATTGCAAGGGCGTTTGTTCATCTAGGAAATTCTGGGATGCCCTTCACAGTTTCTCCTTGTGCTTCAGTAGAGGTGTTGTTGGGACACATATGTAGGTGATAAAACAAATGTCTGCTCACATTTTTAACATCAGAATTGTGAGTGTTTCCCTATTCAGCAGAGAGAAGAATATGGAAAGAAATATAGACAGTTGGAGATACACTCCATCACATTCACCTACTCTAGTAAGATGATCCATCCATCGGTGCACAGCTATTTCCTAGTAAACTCAAAATGTCTTGATCTTGTAGTATCTGGCACCAGGTTCTGGTCACAGTGTGCATTTCTCACATGCATGCCTAGATTGCACTGAGCCTACGTGGGGTGTAGAAAGCCTGGAATAACTTTGGAGTTTGGTCATGCTTTTTGCCACTTGTTGGAGTGATGCATATAAAAAAAAGAATGAAATCAAGGGGTTTCTGAAACTCAATGACTGAGGGGCAGCTAGAGGCATTAATGCTAGTAAGCAGAGTCCAGAGAGGGAAATCTGGGTCCCTAAAACTGATGAAGCATGAACTGGTATTGTGAAAGGGGATCTCCAAATCAGGAGCCAGTAGAAATTAAGCAAGTAGCAGGAACCAGGGAATTGGATAAGAAATGCAAGGCTGGCCAACAGTATTGGCAGCTTTCCGTTGGCTCAGCCTGCTGCTGTGAGTCTGAGTTTCCACACTCTGAGTGGTCACAGCCTGGCATCTGGCATTAATTAGCTGTTTCACCTTGCTTTCTATAACCTCTCTGAACCTCAATCACTATGTCTATAAAATGAAATTCTTGGCATTTATAACTTTGAATGTCTCTTTTAGCTCTCTCTCTCCTACTAATGGCTTCAGGTACCAAAAAGAGAAATGAGATCCATTTCATGGACACCAGCACTGAAACAGTTTCAAATGTTAGCTAACTAGATCTATTGTCTAAAAAGACACTTGTACTTTTCCAGTGGGTAAAAGAAACAGTATATTGGAGATCTAAGAATAGAAATTCCTGCAAATAATGTACTTGGCCTCAGCCATCTCTTTTTATAAGGTCATAAACCCAGGTAGAGTTGCATTTTCAATATTAGTACTGATTTATGAAACAATGATATTAGACAAAACCATCAACATGTAAGACATTTTTTGCATTGTTTTACCTTTTTATTGTTTTTCCATATTTAACCTTTTACTTTATTTCATGCTGATTTTGCCATACCTGAGTAATACCACATGTACCAGCATTCAGTGAGGGTCCACTTAATCTATGACATATTTTAAGCCAACAATGCCTTTGTCAATTTTTATAGGGTTTAAAATGTTATTTTGTTAAGAATTACATGGAGAAATTATATTCTTTGTGCATTCAGACATGCTCTGATTTGAGAGATTCCTTGAAGTATTCTCTTGGAGTGAAATGACAGAGAATGTATTTCACCTGCAGGCCATGTCATAGTCTGACATAGTCTGATCTATGAACATGAAACACAAAGGATTTTGAGACCCTAGTAAGAGAGCTCCCCCAAACTCTTTTTTGTTATTCTCTAGTAGTCATTCAGTAAAAGACAAGAGACAAGTGATTTAGGAGGGAATTACAAATGATTGATAATCTTGATTTCTTAAAAACTCTTTTTTCTATTTTATAATATTGCTTGTCACATAGTTACTGGGATATTTGCTTTCTCACTACCTAAAACATTTTTCAGGATATTATGTCATCCATCACTGTACAAATGTCTAAACAACTTAAACATTATCTTTGAAACAATTTCACCTTGTTGTTTCTATCACTTTCACTTTTCATATTCTATCTGAATACTGTCTGCTGTCAGAATCAGCCTGTAATATTGGTGGCAGTTTGCTGGTATTTTACCGGTGATTTTCTTTTTTGGATGAAGTACAACTTGCTCAGCAATCTGGCCTCTTTCAAAGCACATACCAGCTCCGCCACCCACTTGCTGTGGGATCTTAGACAATTGACTTACCTTCTCTGAGTCTCCATTTCCATATTAGTGAAATGAAGAAATTAATATTTACAGCACCTAGATTGTTGTAAAGATTCAACAAACTACATATTTGCAAGTCCTGGTACCCATTTAGCCTTAGTAGAGGCTTAGTGTGTCCTCACTCCTTTGTTATATTTTGTGCTGTTTATAAGAAACAAATAAACTTAATTTGCTAAGAAAAATGTCCTCTTAAGACAACTTAAAAAAAAAAAAGGACTGTTTGTATTAATAGTGCAGCAGAGTGAACTCTCCACATGCCTGGGCCTGGGCCCTTCATCTGACCTCGCATCCACCTGTGTAGCGCAGAAGAGTGAAGGTGATCACTTTCTGACATTGCCTGTTTCTCTCAAAGGAATAAGTAGATGAATTCTCAAGAGCTGACTACAAATTAAATCACCCAATTATTCAGCTAACGCACCAGTCAGCCAGTCCAACAACAGAGCAGGAACCACGTCCTGAGACTGACTGATCTCCAGTCACATAAGATCTCTGATTCTTGAACTATAATGGACTCAGTACTCCCTTTGTAGAGCTGGTGGGAACATCAAGTCAGATTATGTGTAGGAAAGCTCTCTGCAAACAGCCAGTCACTTCACAGAGGTGATACTACTTCCTTTCTTAAAAATCATCATTTCATCTCATTTAAAACCACATGCTACATCTCCTTCTGAGTCCTTAGCCAATACCTTATAAAACTCTGGAGTGAGACACTGAGCAGAGCAATATTGTCAAAAAATTTTATGATTCAGCTTCAAAGCCTCCCACTTTCTAACTCCTCAGCTCTTGTGGTCATCATTGTCTAAGCTTAAAATACACCTATTAGATGTTTGAGGTACCGTATTTTCAGCAAGCATATTTTTTAAACCACTAGGGAATACACAAATACAATCAAATTTGTTACAAATCTTTCCTGGACCTGGCTGGTATGGTTCGTCAAGTTGGGTTTCACAGTTATACATCTACAGAGGAATGTCTAGAGATAAGATGAAAGCAACCCTCCTTATTAATCACACATTGTATATTTGACTTCTGCCTCCCCGCTCAGCCTTTAAATCAACTACATCTGGTTCTTGCTACTTAAGTGTGCCATTACCTTTTGCATTAAAAGGCAGGTACTCCCAGAGAAAGCAGCCCCATTTGATTAAAAAATAATTAACTAGAGTTATATTCATGGCAGCTTCAATGAGAATTTTAGGATTGGTTGGAGACCTACTTTATTTCCACAACAGGGTCAGCAGAACTGGGAAGCTCTTTGTGATTTGAACAATGTGTACATGAAACAGCTATTTTCTTTGCTTATTTTAACTTTTATAGTTATAAAGAAAAGCACAGTGGTACTGAATGGTCAACAGCTGACAGGTCACAAGGACTGAAAAGCAACTGTTGCTTGCTGTAGTCACCTTATGCCAGAGGGTGTCCTCTGGGAAGCTGGAGACTTATGATTGTTTTTATACCCAGAACATGTTGACCTCTGGCAACTGACTCCTGCTAACTGACTGCATAAAAAATTGATGTATAATTGTCAAGTAAATTATGTATTGGAGCTCACTGATTAGCATATTCTTTCTCAGGAGGGAAATCTGCATAAAAATCAAATTATAATTTTGAAATTTTATTTTCAGCAGGAAATCTGACACATTACTGTTAAGTCTGATGGTCTAAATAAGTGCTAAAGAAGTTTTATCCTTTTGTGAACAAAACAGGAAGGTTGTACTAGGATGTAAATTGAACATTGTTGTCTTCATTGAGAAAACCTTGTTTATATATATGGATCAGGTGAAATGTGCTTAGCAACCCTGCTAATTTACATTCTGGCAAAAAACTACTCATTTCACAAACAGTTCTCTTATAGGAAGTTGTTCTATGATCCACATTTTGAAAACCATTTATCCTTTGGCTGAATCAGAATTATTTTGGAAAGCTGTCCTAAATACATGCTATCCTAGTGTATGCCCTTAAAAACATATAGTATGCGGTAGTACCTCTGAATGCATTCTGAACATCTCACGTGCTCCCCTGTAATTTTAGCAAACACTGAAAGTTAGGAGTTATGTAATAAAAATGCACAATTAGGTGATGCTTGGCTAAGTAGGTCAGTTGTTAAGAAAGTGGGTTTTGAACTTGGGGGTTGAGTTCCTGCTTCTTGTTGAGCAAGTTGTTTAGTGGTTTCTAAGCCTGTTTCATCTGTAAAGCAGCTGTAACATGTGGATATGTGAGGTTAAAATTCACCGTAACATTTTTTATTTATTAAAGGACAGTGCTTAGCTGTCCTGCTGCAGAACAATGTAATTGATCAATGTCTACTGTAAATGGCAGGGTTCATCTTCTCAATGGAAACTTATCTACCATTTCTTAGGATATACATATTTATAAATAGCCCCAAATTCTCTGAATAAGCAAGGAACATACAGTGAATGTCTCGCTGCCTGAGGCTTCTTTTGCTAAGCAGCTATTGAATACAGCAGTCAAAATTCTTTTGGTTTGTTTGTCAGTGTTGAAGACATAAATAAATTTGACTAAAGGAAAAGCAAGACTTGGTGGTTCAGGGGAGATTTATTTTTTAATTTTTTAAAATTTTTTTATTATTAGTTGTCCAAAACATTACAAAGCTCTTGACATATCATATTTCATACATTTGATTCACACGGATTATGAACTCCCATTTTTACCCCATATACAAATTGCAGATTCACATCAGTTACACATCCACTTTTTTACATACTGTCATACTAGTGTATGTTGTATTCTGCTGCCTTTCCTATCCTCTACTATCCCCCTCCCCTCCCCTCCCACCTTCTCTCTCTACCCCATCTACTGTAATTCATTTCTCTCTCTTGTTTTTTTTCCCTTTTCCTCTCACTTCCTCTCATATGTAATTTTGTATAACAATGAAGGTCTCCTTCCTTTACCATGCAGTTTCCTTTCTCTCTCCCTTACCCTCCCCCCTCTCTCGTCCCTGTTTAATGGTGATCTTCTTCTCATGTTCTTTCTCCCTGCTCTGTTCTTAGTTGCTCTCCTTATATCAAAGATGACATTTGGTATTTGTTTTTTAGGGATTGGCTAGCTTCACTTAGCATAATTCAGAGGAGATTTAGATTAGACAATTTACAACTCCATGTCCAAGGGAAGACCTGACTAGAAACATCATGGCTAGATGCAGGTGCTTGAAAGATATCCGATTATCTATATCACACCTGGGTCACTATGTATCACCTATTTCTCATTATTTTTTTTTCTGGATTGTCTTCATTCTTAGGCTTGCTTTAGTTTTTATGGTGGCAAAATTGGGCATCGTCCGGCATCTATGTTACCAGCTATTAACCACAGAGGAAGAGGAAGTTCTTGTGTAAACTAGTTTGACAAAATGCCAGAACCAAGATTTAATGGCCTTGCTTACAATATCTTTCCATTCCTGGACAACCCACACTTCCTAAGTAAGAGTAGAACATTGTGTTTTGCCAGACTTAAATATGTACCCCCTTCTAAAGTTAGAGTGGATCAACTCTACCCAAAGCATCTGCTTTGAAAAAAGAAAAAAATGATAATTTCCCTTAAAGATGTTAAGGGATGTCACTCGGAAAAAGGATACAGGGATGTGGAATCTAAATGATAGATGTTTACTACTCTGACCGACCCTCATTCTTCTACCCTTCCCATGTTGCTTACGTATGTTCATTCAATTGGAATGAAGTCAAGATTTGGTTTAGAGATCTTCCATTTTGTTAAGATAATTTTCAGATATTTCTTCTGATCAATTTTGTATCAGAATATGAGCTTCATACGAAGCTTCCATTTTTGTTAGGTTGGGGCAGGTTCATATTTGATAAATAGAAGTAAGGGAGAGATGATGTTAGAAAGTGAACTGCCAAAATTTCGCAAAGGGGGATATACATTTAGACTGTATTTATTACATGATAATAATGTTACTATGGATTATAAAATAGTGGATGTATTATGGTTCACTAAATCAGTAAAAAATCACGTAGCTGTTAATGATTTGGAACCTGTCTCACTAAGCACGACTTGGCAGAGCTATCGAGTGGTTAAAAGTGTTGGTATGAGTTAAGGACCTCGGCACTCAAGTCCAAGTCTGGCTGTTTTTGTGGTGTGTGGCCTTGGACTTGACTTCTCTGGGATGCAGTTTCCCCATATGTGTAATTTGGTAATAAAATGCAGTCGCCATGCAGTGGTGGGGGAGAGTGAAGTGTACTGACAGGGAGATACAGACTTCTGCATTTTTCAAACCCTGCATGTGCTCAGCTTTATTCTCCCAGGTGCCTAACAAGATCCCTTGTAGTAATTCACTTAATCATTTCTTTGGCCCCTGGGGTACCATTTATTTTACAACTTTAGTGTACTCTTAGATGGCATCATAAAGGAACCAATTTTACCCCAGGCAAGTAGGGCAAATGCTGCTTTATGGGCTATACTTTCAGTGCCTATTTTTGGGCTTGCAAAAGAGCACAGAAAATGCTTATAGCTCACTCTAGGGATCTGCAGTTCATTCAACACATCCTTGCCTATGTTTTAATATTCCTTAAAGGCTTTCATTTTGGGAGTATACTTTCCTCCCCCTCCTTGTCCATTTCCCCAGGGAAGTAGGATATTTTATTTATCATTACAAAAATGGAAGGGGAAGACTGAATTTCTCTGAGATGACTGGTCATCATGGTATAACTAGAAGACCAGAGAACTAAGATTTAGATTGAAATTATTTGCTAATCTGGGTGACCTGGGGTTCATCCATCCTTTTCCCTCTCTGATTTGGTTTCCTCAGCTACAAAATAAAAAGAATAAGGAGGCCTGTTGTGCCTAGTTTACATCTTTGCTGTGAGGGTTAAATGAGATCATGCCAATAATAGGAAATCATAGTTTAAGTGCATATTTCCATTATGATTGTGATTATTATTTATATGTATCAGTATATTAGGAGTTTGTTAGCAATTGGATTCCTGTGTGCTCTGCTTCCTTTTTCTCCAGCTCCCAGAGACACAGAACATCCCTGCCAGATGGCTAGTTTGCCAGCTGTGTCTTGTTTTGTCATTGTAAATATTACATGCCCCAACTGGGAGACTTTGCTTATAATCTAGTATACTTTGTCCTTTATCTCTTGCAGCTTGAGAATTACATCGTGGAAAATATGAAGTCGGAGATGGCCCAGATACAGCAGAATGCAGTTCAGAACCACACAGCCACCATGCTCGAGATAGGAACCAGCCTCCTGACTCAGACTGCAGAGCAGACCAGAAAGCTGACAGATGTTGAGACCCAGGTACATACCCAGGGCTGGAGTCCACACACTCATCCAGAGGGTTTTTTTTTTTTTTTTTTTTTTACCCCCCTATCCTTTAACTTGCTCGGTAAACACAGAGCACATTTCAGCACAGAGATTGGGGAAGCATATGCATTTTTGTTTATTGGTAATAACAACAATGACTGCTTGACATGCTATGCATGTTTCTTTGGTCTTAATGAGGATTGGTATATTTAGCTTTGTGTGGGCTTGCAAAAACAGGATAGTAAAAGACCTAATCAGTGTTTAAGTTCAAATAAACACTGCAGCTACCAATTGTAATAGGATACAAGTGAAACAAGCTAACCATTTCAGACAAATCAGTGCCTTTGATATGCTTTTAGGAACTGTCTCATTTAACACTGGTAATGCTTCTCTAGCTGTAATGGCACCTGCAGAGGTTTTGTGCATTTATTGGATTGAAAGGAAAACTTCAAATGAACTGATCAGGAGTGTATATATATTTACAGATATTCCTCCCATTAGGGTCAATGACATACTTATTTGAGTAAAAATCAGTAAAACCAAAGGATGCTTTTAATTATTACTGCCACAAAACCAACCTTACAGTTTATAGCAAAGGGCAAATACATTTTTAATGACTAGAAAATAATCTCTTGGTGCCTCTGAAACATGGAAATAGCTATTCCAGTTATCATTCTGAAACTCAGGGGCAGATTCTGTATCAATCGTAGTTGATTTTTGAATGAAATTGAAGTAAATAAATGCGAAAATAAGGTGCAACCTTATTTCTTTTTATTTTGTCTGGGTTAGTGGCATCACAGATCATGCATTGAAAGGTCATGATCATTTGTATGGATAGAGATCATATGACACAAACAAGACTCCATGTACAAAGGGTACTTGTTAAAACCATTTAGAGCAGGCAAATCAGCGAGTTTGATTGATTTCTCCCACTGATACAGCTAGTGAATAGAATTCAGGGCTCAAACTCTCATGTTGTCATCTCTTTTCTATCCCTCTTGATACTAATAATTAACTAATCAAATAGAACTTAAATGTTCAATTGCTTTAGAGAAATAAGTCACACAGCCTTCAGAAAATATTTTTGTTGCACAGTGTCATCAGCTAACTATGGGGAAATGGAGGGAGGAAAAGCCACATTGTAATAAAATATTACATGACTTAATCTTTTATTGTCACAGTAAGTGTGGTGATCTATATGCTTTGACAACTTATGGTATAAAATAATGTGACCATATTTTTTCTTATTGTTATTATAAAATGCTATCTCTTCCAAAACGTTTTCATATGTTCAGAAATGGAAATATGTAATATACCCTATTTGACTGCACACTTCACTTCTTTATATATTTGTTATAACTCCAATGACACACATGACAGGGGTTTGTTGTATTTTTTCATTCCCCCAAGCCCTCATCTTAAGTTGTTTTTATTCTCCTGTCACTTGGGAATTGGAGTTGTGGCAGGGATGGGATCCTATTGTTAGCATTTCAATCTCTAACCTGTACAGTTGTATGTGATATAAGGTTTTAAAAGATAATAACATGTTCTGTGTCTAAGAGCAGGAGATAAGGACTTTATGAAAAATCATACAGAAAATCCTAAGAAAAAATAATGAGCACTCCTCAGTGGAACAGTTAAAGTTATCATTGAAAGCCAATCAAATCTTATTAGATATATCAAGGATGATTTTAAGATAGCCAAATCCTGAAAATCTCAAAAATCACAAATCCATCAAAAATAACAATGGGACAATCGATTAAACTTTGTCCTAATTTATGAAGAGAAACCCATGTGTTCATTTCATCTTCATTTTAAGGTCTTCTAGTTGTTCACGCTATTTGTAGCTGTGATGTTTTAAACCTTTTCTATGTAAACATATACCCATGTCATGCCATCATGCGTATTGGAATTATTGCATTAGGACATGTTCTGTTGAGAGATCTTACTACTGGATTCCTGAGGTAGGGCCAAGTTTACAAAAGGAATCCTGAATTACTTTTTAACGACAATTACTTGTATTAATTTATAATAAGCACTTATAAATGAAAACATCCTTCTGTGCTAACCAGGTAACCTCAGTTGGTTTTGCTCCTGTGTTTCCCTAAGTTGGCTTGGTATGTGTTACTTTTCCTAAGACTGACTTCAGGTCCTCAATTATCTCAAGAACTATGGCAGTGGCTTTCCAATAAATTTTAGTGCCCTGGCTTTCACATGATGATGTTATAAAGTTAAGTAACTTATTTCTTTCTAGTCCTCTACTGACCTTCTACATTTGCAACTTAAACGAAGGTGGTACAGCCATAGTTTTATAGATGAATGGATGATGAAACTGTGCTATATATACATAATGGAATATTACCCAGCATTAAAAGAGAATATAATTATGGCATTTGCAGGTAAATGGATAGAGTTGGATAATATCATCCTAAGTGAAGTAAGCCAATCCCCCAAGCCAAAGGCTAAATGTTCTCTCTGATAAGTGGATGCTGATCCATAATGGGGGGGGGCATGGGAAAAATGCAGGAATTTTTATGGGGCAAAGGGAAGGGTGGGATTCGGAGGATGCATGGGAGTAGGAAAGATGGTGGCATGAGATAGACATTATTACCCTAGGTACATGTATGACTGCACATATGGTATGATGCTACATAATGTACAACCATAGAAATGTAAAGTTGTACTGCAATGTGTACAATGAATTAAAAGCATTCTAATTAAAATACCTAGTTAAAATAAAGACAGTAACAATAACCAAAAAAAAAAAAGATTCTGTGTTTGATAAGCATCATGATCAGAAAAAAAAAAAAAAAAACAACCAGGATCTACAATGAGCACATCTAAGTAACCTTATTGGCCATGGTGATGAGAATGGAAAACCAACACCAAACCCTTTCCTTCATCATTAGTCTGGCTGAACATATACTTACTCTATTGTCAGTTTATACCCATATCTCTTCTCCTTCAAGTTACTCTTTTCAAGTATGCAATATGAAGGGGTTAATTTCAGGAATTACTTATGTCCTTCCCTGGTATATAATTCTGTTTCTCACTTCTTCCCCAAGCCCATTTCAGTTCGGGGAACTCTCAGACAAATCCCACTAAAATTCACCTCTAAATAATTGGCACATATCTCTGCTTTAAGTGATTTTACATGTGTTCACTATTTAAAAGTAATAATATATCCTGTGGGGTACATAACGGTATCCTTTATTAAGGTTTAGATCTGGAATGTCACCCAAAACTCATGTGTCGGACAATGCAGCAATGTTTGGAGGTGAAAAGATCATTTATGAGGGCTGTGACTTCCTTAATGGAGCAATCCATTTGACAGATTGATAATTTTAATGGATGTACAGGGAGATGGTGAAATTGAGAGGCAGGTGGGGCATGGCTGGAAGAAGTAGGTCACTATATCTGTCTCTGGCCCCTTTCCGTCTCTCTGTTCCTGGCTGTCATGAGCCCAGCATCTTTTCCCTGCTACACCCTTCCCCAAACACTTGCACTATGGCTTTTCTGACTTGCCGTTTGCCAATAGGCAAACCATGGACAGAACCTCTGAAGCCATGAGCCAAAATAAATCTTTCCTCCTTGAAGTTGTTCTTGTCAGGCATTTTGATCACCGTGATGAAAAGCTGACTAACGTACCGTCTTCTTTAAAGATGAGGAAACCAAAACACAGAGATGTGAAGCAACTTGCCCCGGATGAAAGAACGGTGAAATGTAGAGCAAGAATTTGAAGTCTGTCCATCTGTCATCAGAATCTGCATGCTTTACTAGCTCTTTCTCAATTTGGACTCTCTCCTGTCGTTCCATTCTTTCTTTAAGGTGACAGAACAGCAAATGGGTCCAAGAAGAGGGTAATCTTCTAAATCTGACAAAGCAAAAGATAATGCAGACTTAATAGCATCCCTGGATGCCTCCTCTGAATGACAAAGATGCTGCCACCACTCTGCCAGTGACAATGATGGTTCCACCTACTAGTACCCTTATGCATTGTGCCAGGGATGTCATCACATGTAACCCCAGGACCTTGTGCTCTCCTTGCCACTCTCCAGCTGTGTTAACTATGGGAAAGTTCTGTAGACATACAGGCTGAGTTTTCTCCCACCTCTAGTCATTTATATGGTCACTGTAGTGTTAGAACTGAATCAAATTTGAAAATATATTCTGAGTAGTTCCTTGATGCAAGATGTTTTTTCATAGGTCCTACAAAGACGACAACAGCAAATAAAGCAGTCCTTATAGTCAGTGGGTTTGAGTTAGTGTGGCAAAACACTTTAAAATCCTTTCTTAACTTTTTGTCAAATTAATTAGCTGTGGAGCTTTTCTTCACTGCCATAAAACTGTACCTTTCCATTCTACTGGGGTGGGTGTCACTGACCAGTGGCCCCAGCTGCTGTGTTCTGAAATCCATCACTGTGCTGGTACAGAGACCACAATTCCCAGTGGCCACTTCCAGGCAATGAGTCACTGTGGCAGGGATACTTAGTTTTGCTCCTGGGAGCTGTAGGACTCTGCTGACACATGACATTGCCCTTGCTGAACTTTCTCACAGCTGCCCTCAGGGCTGTGACTTCCACAGGACCTTCCTTCCCTTTACTCTGTTCTCTGTGGTTGGACCTGCATTCCAGGCTGAAGGCTCTCCTAGCTTCCTTTGTCTGATTCCCAGTTTTCCCTCACAGGTATTTTCCCTAATAAAATTTTCTGAATGTCTAATCCCCTTTTATCATCTGCTGCTCAGAAGTCACAAATTATCCTACCTGGTGTTAGATCTCAATTAGAAATTTGAGGCAGTTCACAGTTTGTTGAATGAGCATGAATCTCTGGGCAAAAACAGATCTGGTCTCATATCTACTCTCAAAGGGCAACTCTCCGAGTTGAACCTTTAACTTGATGAGGGAATTAGTTAAATAAACATTTAGCTAAACAAAATGGTGGTAAAATAAATTAGCTAGGTGGTTATCCAAAGAAAATACCCTGGTTATTAATTTTCTACAATGTCTGGAAACATGTTTGATAAGCCACTAGAAGACTCAGTAAGCTATGGCTTACAATTCCTGTTTGGCTGACTATTTCTTTTTCTAAATAAAGTTTTATTGAACATAGCAACACTCATCTAGTTATATGTTGCCTGTGGCTACTTTCTTGATAAAATAGCAGACTTGAGTAGATATACTAGATACACTAAGGCCTGCCAAGCTTAAGACATTTACTGTTTGGCCCTGTACAGAAAAATCTAACCAATTCCTAAAAAAATGATAATAAACTCTGAGAGAGCAGGGATTTTGTCTATCTTGTCCTTGTCTACTGCCCTGTCATTAGGATTTAGAGCAGAACCTGATACATAGGAGGCTTTCATTAAGTGCTTGTTAAATAATAACTGATGTTAGTTCCTTAATGTCTCTGGATTTTAACACAATGAACCCAAGTCCACAAGAAATATACAAAGGGTTGTGTTGATGGTAAAATATATATGCACGAATAGCTGGTTGATCAGAATATGACTTTGAAGGGAAGCAGCTACTACAAAGATGTTATGACTGTCAAAGAAATTGCCTGAATATATTTCTCTACTCCAAGGAGCATGAGAAATTTGTACACTTCCTGCCTCATAGTGCTTATTTAGTTTGTGCTTGGGAAAAGAAGTGTGATGCTATTGGATGCAAAAAGCGGAAGAGCTCATGGTGATTTGAAAGAAACCATTTTGTTAAATGTTTGTTTTGGTACCAGAGACTGAACCCAGGGGCACTTAACCACTGAGCCACATCCCTAGCCCTTTTGTGTATTTTATTTAGAGACAGGGTCTCACTGAGTTGCTTAGAGCCTCGGTAAGTTGCTGAGCCTGGCTTTGAACTTGTGATCTTCCGGCCTCAGCCACTCAAGTTACTAGGATTGATAGAAATTTTTATCCACTAAGGGAGGCACCTTTCTTAGCCTGTGGGAAGGTTCTTGAAATTTACAGTCACATGAGCTTATGTGAGAGAATTTAGACTCTGGAAATTGACTACCAAGTTTCCCTTCTGACCCTCATATGTTTTAGCTGTGTTGAAAGAGTTATTTCAACCCACAATTTCTGCAACTGTGATATAATTACTATCTACTGAATTTCATAAACAAATGAGTTTATTGCATTAAAAATGCAATATAAAATTGTATTGTTATAAATGTCATTATATTCAAATATAATAAGGTTATTATATTATAAACATATTACAAGTTATATAAATATAAAATATTATACATAATTATTATGTGGTATTAATTTTGTATTACTGTATCATAAGAAAGATTAATAATAATTTCATAAGATTATCTAATTTCCATACTCTTGTTTTCTCAATGGTTCCACCCAAAATTTTGTAGATGTTTGGTTTTTCAAGGTTTAAGAGTTCCATTTTAATTTGGGGTGGTCTTCTACTTTATTTTCCTTGAGATTCACATTGTTTAAAGAAACTAGGATGATCATTAGGACACTTGTCTCAAATTCTAAATTGATCTGAACATTTATTTTCTTGTCCTTTATTTATTCTTTCTTTCCGTGTAGTTTCTTTAGGCTGGAAGTTACCGTATCTAAAGGGTAGACTGGGTTCACTTGAGCGCTGAAGTAGGGTACTCTGTGGAATTGCGGCTCACCTCTTGCCTCTCCTCAGGAGGCAGGAAAGCCAGCCTGCTAACACCCTCAGTGATGCCGAGGTTGAACTTCGTCAAGGGAGTAACCTCCCTGTCACTCCACCCTGATGGTTCACTTACCCTGAGGAAATTAACAAATAACCTTGTTGTATGATTCTTCATGGCATTGCCCATCAGTGACCAAAATGTCACTTCATCAGTTTGGCAAAGGGTGATTTTATAGCCCTTCATTTCCTCTTCATTGTCAACTTTCACTCTGCTGGAAAAATCTAACTCTGCCAACCATCATATTTTATGTTACATTTTTTTTGTTTAAGAAACATAATTAAAAGCAAATAAGAGCCTATGAGTGAGGCTAATTTCAAAGTTAATGTGCTGTTCAAAGAGACTTCCTTTCATGTTCTGTATTCTCCCTCAATCTCTACCTTTCTTTCAATGGCAATGTTAATTTAAAGGCTGGAGACACTCTTAAAAATATTAAGCGGGGACAGGTATGGTGGTGCACACCTGCAATCCCACTGGCTCTGGAGGCTGAGACAGGAGGATCACAAGTTCAAGGCCAGTCTCAGCAACTTAGTGATACCCTAAAGGACTTAAGGAGACTTTGTCTCAAAATTTAAAAAAAATAAAAATAAAAAGGGCTGGGGATGTGGCTCAGAGGTCAGTGATTAAATGCCCCTGGGTTCAATCCCTGGTACTAAAAAAGGCAGCGAATGAGTGAATGAGCAGGATTATTTGTGATAGTGATGATTCCATTAGGAAAATAAAACACAGTGACCTGATGAACAGTGAGGGGCGTGGGGAGAGGGAGGGAGTTACTGTACAGAACATGGCCAAGAAGACTCAAATGATGAAAGGATATCTGGGTGTGGGAATTCCAGGTAGAGAAAGCTGTAGGTGAAAAGTCCCTGCAGGGGCAATGGATTTGGCATGCTGAGGTGACAGGAAGAAGGCTGTGGAGCTGGAGTGTGATAAACAAGGAGGAGAGTGGCAGGAAGTGAGATGTGGGAAGTAAGCAGGGTCCCAATCCCAGGGCCTCATAGGCCAGGCTGAGGACTTTGGAATGGAACTAATTGCCAAGGGAAGCCACTGGTACATTGAACACAGGAGGTGACTTGATCTGATGCATGTTTTTAGAAAGAGCTCTGCAGTTGCTCTGTGGGAATGGACTAGAAGTGGGCCAAGAAGCAGGAAGGCAGATTAGGAGTTGTAGTGGTCTCCAGAGTCGGGTACGGCAGCTTCAGTGGCCATTTCAGGTGGATCCATTCTGGTCTCACCGAAAGGGGAGAAGAACTGTCCTTTGTAAAATAAAACATTTTGGTGTTTGAGGATGCCAGGAAGTGTGATCAGAGAATGCAGTGGATAAAATAGAAAACGGCTTGTGTTTAACTGTCTGTGATGTGCCTGATTCAGTCACACCGTGTACCTTTCATTCATGAACAAGTCCCAAGAGTCTTTTCTGTGCCGAGCACTGTTCACCACAAGATACGAGGGTTTCACTGTTTCATGAACTGTCATTCAATAAGCAAAGAAACAAAAAGCTTAAATGGATAAAAATATGTTTATTAATTGAGAGTTGCATCCTTGTGTATCCTCAGTCTTTACATTCTCTACCAAGTTTTCCCAAGTGGGTCCTAACTCTATCTTCTGCAATATTTTTCTTTAAATGAAATGATACAAAATAGAAAATTGTAAAAAAAATTCTAAAATACTCCACAAACAAAATATGATATTAGTAATAATTTTAAGATTGGCTTTTAGAACCATATCAATAACAACTTAATATATAAATGAATCATAACAACTTACACTTTTTAAAGTACATGTGTCTCATCTCACTGTTTTGTGCCCAACTCTCTCCCCAACCCCATCCCATCACCACATGCCTTGCAGGGCTAGAACTAGAGTAAGGCCAATGAAACCAAGGGAGACTGAATCATGTATGTGCAGAGAGGGATCCTATCTTTATTTAAAAATAATATTCTCTGCAATGTGGGTTTTGCATATATATATAATAAATATATATTAAATATATATATTTAAATGGTGCATTACAAAAATCACTTATATGGATTGCCAAGGGTTGTATTTTGTTTTTTCATTTATTTCCATTGCTTTTAGAGTTGCCTCTCTCCTCAGCCTAGTTCCTACTTGCCCACCAGCAGATACATCCCTCTCCCTTTCAACACCCTACAGCCAAATCACAGTATATGTGAAAAGACTTTCTGTGAGCATCTGAAATAATGCCAAATTTAGACCTGCCATGAGAAAGGAACATTCTAAAAGTGTCCTTTTTAGAGGGAGGTCCTTTACATTAATACTAACCTTGCAAAAGTTTTCTCAGTCTCTTTCAATAAGTAGATCCAAGGAAAGTGTGATGCTATCAATGATTTCAAATTATGTAGGGAGCTTTTTAAACTAATTTTCCTTCTTTTTTTCCCTTTATTCCTCTGGTAAGGAGGGAAGGGCAAGGAAGGTTGAGGCAGAAGGAGGAGCAGAACAGTGACACAGTTTGAAGATATCTGCTGGAACTGCAGTGTGTATTCTTTACCTGGAGAAGGAGAGGTTTGGGTACATGGCTCACAGATCCATGTCATATTAACATCTCACTGGCAGCATGGGTCTTTGTGATCCAAAAGGAGGTTAGCACTTAGACATTCTGGAGGATCCACCAAGGTAGTGGAGTTGAAAGGATAAAGACAATCTGTCTCTAGTACAGTCTGCATCCCTGATCACTCATCTCCTAAAATTAAGGGTACAAATGGTTTGATTCTCCTTCTCCTTCGTTTTCTGTTTAGAGCAATAAATCAAGTCAGACTTTTAGTTTGAACCTCAGGTATTCCTTTGGTTCTTCCGTGAATTTGGGGCTCTCTCTGAACCTCAGTTTCCTCTACCATAAGGTGACAATGACAATTCCTCTTTTAATTGGCAGCCACATCTAGAAAGTGATATGACATTTAGAAGGCTTGGCATGACCTGTCATAATGGGTGTTCAAAAAGTCGGTGATTATGAATCTGTTTAAACTGTGTCAAGGTTATAGCATATCTATTTGGGTTTTGTAAGGTGATAAGTTTAGGAAGGTCTGTTTTACATGCCTATTAGTTATTCTAAATTATCCACAGTGTCTAAAACCTTGTGCTAATACCCACTTTGCATTTGTAAATGTTGGAGATAAAAATACGGAAAGCAACTCCATTTGAGTATCCTCTACTATGGTTTCAGGACACAAAAATTGAAATCTGAAAACAAATTAAACAACTCAGTGTCCTCACTTAACTGCAATCTCAATCACAAAAATATTGTATGCGTGAGAAACATATGAAGCAGTAACTGATAGAATATACACCATATGATTAATTATTCTTGAAGAAATATTACTTAAGAAAAAACTCAAAGAATCAATTGCTTTCTGCTGTTTACTTTGTGAATGAAGTTTGAAATGGTTTTCTTTTATCTTAAGGTACTAAATCAAACTTCTCGGCTTGAAATTCAACTGTTGGAGAATTCGTTATCAACATACAAATTAGAGAAGCAACTTCTTCAGCAAACAAATGAAATTCTAAAGATTCATGAAAAAAACAGGTGAGGACTATTCCTTTCCAAAAATATTTACGTATGCAGTTTTGTATCTTCCACCTCTCTGCTTACTCAAAAGAAAAATTAAGATTGCAGTGGTTCAAAAGAAATTAATTTTAAACATGAAATGCACAGAGTTTGAGACAAATGCAGTAAATATATCAACAATATGATCAATGTTTACATATTCACATTTCTGAGATACTTTTTATAACATTTAGCATTAATTTATCTAATGTTTGGTTATTCAAATCTACAAGAACATCTACTATTTATTTGATTCTATAACTAAATTCCAAGACACAAAATATTGGCATTTTCCAGCAGAATCAAAGTTAATAACCATAGAGAAGAGAATAGAGCCTCTCAAATTATCATTCAACCCACTCGTCAGTTTTTGCAAAGTAAGAAGATTATCAAAATCAGAGATCTTGCACTAGAGGGAGAAAAAAATTCATATTTTTTAAGAAAATTATTTGCTAATAAATGTAATCAAGAGTTTTTTCCTCATTTAAAACCATGTTCTTAAACATAATAAATAAATGTTTGTTAGATTTATAGATGTTATCCCAGTTTTGTGTTTTATGAATTATACATCATTTCAGATAAGTGGAATGGGACTTAGTGCTATCAAGACTTAAAGTCATTAACAATTGGTAACACAATTTAATAAAAACAGTGACTTTTTAAGGATGAGCATCTTGTATTTAATTGCATTTCTTTTTATTTGGACCACTAGAAGTTGAGTTTTAGCCTTTTTGCATTATAGTGCTTTAAAGAAAATAGTACTGATAGAAATTAGTGAAATAACATTGCGTTAGTGGAACCAGAATTACCATGTTCCAAACAAGGGAGGAACCTAAGAGGTCTGCTGTTTCTCCTCTTACTTCACAGGTGAGGGAACAAGACGCAGAGGAAATGACCTGTCCAAGGTCACCGAGCTAGCCTATGGCAGAGCTGGGAATGCAATCAGGGGTTCTTTGCTATAATCCTCCTCTTTCCACTTTCACATATGGCTTCAGGTTATCTACAACCTAAAAGGATTTTGCCACTTCATGCTAAAAAGTAGACCATAATGCCAACAATTACAATTAAACTTCTGCATGGAAAAAAATAAACCTGGCTGTAAGTTTAGAATCAGAAAGGGGTCACTCATGTGCTATGACTTGTATTTCTAAGTTATATATTTATTTATCCTTGTGCGGTGTCATGGGGTAAACTGTATAACTATAAATAAACTTGACAGGACTTGACCCTGAACTGGCTGCCTGATGAAATATTCTGGAATTGAAATCCTGTTGAAAAATACCACTCATCCTACTGTAGTCTCACATAACCAGTTCTATGCATGCATGTGACAGGCCTACTTTGCTTCAGCCATCCCTTGATTCAGAGTCCCCAACCTGTGCTTTTTACTCTTGTTGCTAAAATGAACCCTATATACATTCAGACTCTTCAAATCTTTTGGGAAACCTTTTTCCAGGGATCTTGAATATGTAGAACAATGGCAATTTTAGTTTTTGAGTCATTATTTGTTTGAGGATTATGGAAGTGACACACATTTTTTTTTTTGCAGCAAAAGGAGAAAATAAATAAAGGAAAATTAAAAGCCGTAGTTCTAACATGTAGAGATGAATCTTTTTCTGAATAGCAAATATGAATATATTCTTCACAAAAGGTTGTGTCATACAGTACACCCCTTTTCAGTCTGCTTTCTTTGGAGATAGGTATCTTTTAATATCAACAAAATGTCCCTCTAATAACATTCTTAATAGCTGTATGATATTTTGTTTTATAGGTGTAACCCAGGGTGGTTTTAACCCATCTCTCAGTAGGTGTGTTGCCACCTGTGATTTATCTTTTAAACAGTTGCCAGTATGATCTCATATCCGTTGATGCTTCCCGTATTCATGTGTGCATTATCTCTTGGTTTGTGTCTGGCACTTTAGCTGACAGGAGCTCATAAATTCAATAAGTAACCTTGAAGGGTCTGATCCTTAACTATAAAAACAAATGCCATCCTTAAGTATCAATTATACTAAGGTCTGTCTGTCCGTCTCTTTCTCTTTTCTTTTCTCGTCTCGTCTCATATTCAGTTGTTATTTTTTTAAAAAAATCACTTCTACCTAAATTCTTGGATATTTTGCCTTCCCAATATGATTTCTGAGCTGATCTCTGGTATTGTTTCCTATTGTGGGATTTTCACTAGGAAACATATAATTGTTTTAAAGGCAGACTGATTAAAAGTTGTTCTTTCTGTTCTTGCAGTAAAAGGGAATCAGGATGAACTCTCAAAACAATTTCCTCTGGTTAAATTCAAGACCTTCTCCTTGTGCTATAGCCTCTCAGAGACTCTGATTCCTGACCCCAAGCACACACACATGCCTTCTGCTAAAGACATTTTTCTCCCTAATTAAATTCTAATTCATATTGAAAACTCAAGTTTCTTTTATATGCAAATTCTATCATTTATTACTCATGATAATTTTTCAAGATCATGACAATTTCTTTTTCTAATAATATATGCATTGCACAAGGAATTCAGGTGTTTAGACTTTAATTTTAATACAAGACATGTCTTATATCCTTCTACACACTTGCTTCTTTTTTGACTCTGAACTCCTCAAATATGATGTTACCTTATATGTGGCTTTGGAGGTGTTTGTCTGTCAATTGTTTTACCTCTTGGCCTTGCTTGAATTTCTAAAGTTATCTGTCCTTTTGTGGAAGGGTCTAACATGTGCAAGGGAGAGTTGATGGAATATCTGTTCTTAAGCCAATTATATTTTTCCCTGAACCAATTTTGTTTTATTGTTTTGGTACTGGGGATTGAACTCAGGGGCACTCGGCCACTGAGACACATCCCTACCTCTATTTTGCATTTTTATTTACAGATAGAGTCTCACTGAATTGCGTAGGGCCTCATTAAGCCTCCAGAGCCGCTAGGACAACAGGAGTTCAGGTGTCTAGACTTGCACCACCATTCCTGTCTGAACCACTTTTTAAAAAGAGTTTTCTTTGTATAAACAACAAAGCAAATCCATTTGTGATATGTAGCCAATTTTCCCTATTTTGTTTATTGTTACCATTTATTTTCACATGTGCAATGGAATAAGAGGAGTTCTGCCAACCACTTCATACAGCAATAAAGTGTTCCTTCCATTCAATTGAAGAGAAGGCCATAAAGTCAAGAATAAAGCAGTTTGTATTTTTAAAAAAATTTATTGAGCATCCCTATCTGTTCTTTATATAACTGTAGTTCTCCAAATGCAAGAAGAAACTGTTTCTACACTGAAGCATCTCTGAAAAGTAGTAACAACTTGAATTTAGTTAGCCAGGTCTGGTTTGGATCAGCTAATATACTTTGCAGAAGGGATTATCTAAATTAAGCTTTTCTTCCTCCCCAAGGAATGTTAGGGGCTGTATCTGGGTATGTGACTTACTAGCTTTGAGTATGATGGGGCCTTCTCAGCCAAGGCGGTGAGTTGGCCCTTAGAAGTGTCACCATCTCTTTGGCAGAACAAGGAGAAATATTTTATGGATAGGATTACACTACACAAGCATGCTGAGAGTTCCTGCTGATTTACATCCTGACAAATTAAATGCCTCACTTGTAGGATTGAAAACGGATTTTTGGCCTCATTAGATTCACTTCTTTACCCCCTAGATAGCCAAAAGCACAAAGCAAGAACTGGATTAGCAATATTAATTCTACTGTTTGTTTTCTTACCAAGAGAGTGGGGGTGGTTCTGAGAATCTTCCAGTTTACTCTCTTTAGGAAACATTGTTTTTATTTGGTTGGATGCGACACTAATCACAAAATGTGGTTTTGGTTCTTACTTCAAGGAAAAGGCATTTGGAAGTATATATATAACCCAGTTATATAACTGAAATTACACAACCAAGAACCCAAGTAAATGGAAAACATTAATAATTACCCTTCTCATAAGGAGGCAGGAGCACAAAGTTGGTGTGCATAATTGTCAACTTTTATTAAATTCCTTCAGTGTTAAATTCCTCCAGTGCTTTTGCTTAAAAACAATGGAAAAAAGAAGTGTACAGGGAAAGATATCATAATGCAGTTTCCTTCAACAGAACCAAATATGAGACTGGATCTTTTAGTCTAATGGAGAGAATATTTGGCTATGATTCAAGGCATGTACACATCTTATACACAACCCCAACTTTTCCACAGACAGGCAAAAGAAGTTTCCAGAAGAAATATTTTGTGTTGCAACAAGGTATACAGAAAGGGAAAATCAGTACTCCTTCTGTATAAAAAAAGCAATGAAGCATATGGGTTTTCTTGATAATTATGTTGAACATGCAGGTGAAGATGAGGGAAATCTCAGAGTGAAGTGAGCTCTACATATGGTGGCAATTCCAAAGTAGTTCAAGCCATACTAGCTGCTCCCTACCTCTTTATTATAATGTAAATGTCTAAGCCAGGTGCTTTTCATTCACTATTGGTAAGCCTCTAACCAATTCTGCAAACTATGTTTTATTATTTTCATTTTACACATTAAAAAACTGAAGTTCACAGAGATCAAATAACTTGCCCTTGACCAAAGAGTCAAAGTATGGCAAAATGAAAGTTTAAGTCCATGACAATTTTATGCATTAATTATTATAAAAATATTTTTACAACATGATGCAGCCTAAAGTATAATTGATGTGGTTGTCAAGTTAGTCTCTTAACACAAACAAGTATAAAACTGAAGAAAGTGGTAGGCCAGTTGTTTTTGGCCTACCACTGTACACATCATTATTTAGTCCTTCTAATATTGGCATAGGAGATATAAACTATTTATTTTACATTGGAAATTCACTGAACTTTTTTTGACAAGCCTCATCTATCTTCCAATTGGAGTTATGGGAAATTATTAAGTTAATTAATTGTAAGTGATTGAAATTTTGTACAATTTCAATAGACCAAATTATGCATTACAAACAAATTACTGAAATGGCCTAATAAAGTAGAGGTGCTTTCATTGTTAATATGCCTAAAGAAATGAAAAGTTATGTCACTGCCTTTTAAATTGAAGCTCGCTTCCATTTGATAAGTTCTTTGAAAAATACTAAAATAAAACCTTGCTAAGTTCTAGCATTGGATTAGGTTGAATTATATTTGCTGTGGATAGCAGGGATAGAGGAAGCATATTTTTTAGAATGCATTTTAAAAATTTTATTTCATTTTCATTAAAAATTTTATTTCATTCCTTGTAAATAGAACATGTGTAGGCTTATTGAAAAGAACACTATCTATTTTCCTTTCAATTTTCTTTCTAAAAATTATTTTTAGTTGTAGATGGACCCAATACCTTTATTTTATTTACTCATTTTCACATGGTGCTGAGGATCGAACCCAGTGCCTCACGTGGGCTAGGCAAGCTTTCTACCACGGAGCTATAACCCCAGCCCTCAAATTTTTAAGCAATGAAATTAGTGGTATATAGCATCTTTCTTCTTTTAAATTTCAATTACCTCAGGATCTTAGAGTGAAAATAGAATTCTGATCAAATTGGAAATTGAAGGGTCATCTGCATTTTTCCCTTTCCCTGATCTCTGCAACTCACTAATCACTGTTGTTATTTATTCCCCCTCTTAAATACTTTTTCCAATCCATCCTGTCTTTGCATTCCCACTGACTATGTCTTAGACCAGACTCCTATTATCTCTTGTCGAGGCCATTGCAATGACCTCTGGGTCTCAAGCTTTATGCCAACCAAACCTAATTCTCAGACACTGCCAAGGTCTTTGTGAAATGCAAGTCAGACTGTTGCTGTCTTTTAAGGCCCTTCTAACCCCCTAATGATTCCCTGTAACTGACTGAAGGTTCAAGTTCTTCACACAGGGTAAAGTCTGTGATGGCTATAATGATATTTTTGCAGTGTTACTTCTGCCAGTCTTAATTTTTGGAAGGTATGACCTAATAGCTCAGAGCATGAGCTTTGAGGTTAATCTGCCTGGGTTCCTGCTGCAACCATCATACATTATTGTGTGACTTTGGGCAGGTTAACCTAGAATCTCCATGGTTTGATTTACTAATTTATAATAAAGGGATGATGATAACAATGCTGTGTGGAGCTGAAATGAAGATTAATTGAGTGACAGCATGCAACTCACTAAGAACAGTGCCTGCAGGCACAGTACCATTGAATCATGTTAATGTGTCAGTGTCCTGCTCAACAGATATTATCTCTAACAGAGCTGATATTTGCTTTGCCTGGCACGGCTGATATTTACTATCTAACTCACAAACTCCTGTTCATTCTTGAAAACTTGGGGCACATGTCACCCCTTCTGAGAGTCCTCTGTAGCTTCCAGGTAGACAGTCATCCCAATTTTTATGATAGCACCGTACCTTTGTTTCCCCTGGTTGACTTATATCATGAATTTACAACACATATGTGCTTCTGTGTATGTATGCATGTGTTTATTTCATCTGTAGCTACACTATTAGACAATGATCTTCTGATTAATAATACATAGTTTTTCTATTCTTGGGCACAATTCTCCTCACATGTCATATGTACTCGTGTTTGTTAAATGCCAAATGAATAACTCAC
The DNA here is from genome assembly GCF_052094955.1 of Ictidomys tridecemlineatus. Lineage (NCBI taxonomy): Eukaryota > Metazoa > Chordata > Mammalia > Rodentia > Sciuridae > Ictidomys > Ictidomys tridecemlineatus. The sequence goes on from NC_135483.1 coordinate 29,861,631, forward strand.
GGGGCAATGTCCCAGTAGTTCTGTCACAACCAATGCTTTTTATCTACACATATACACAAACACACTTTCACACAGTAAAACAAAAAATACTTTTAGTGAAAAATACAAATCATATTTTACATTAAATATTATAAATCCATTAATTGTTCATAAATAAAATGGTGTTTATGTCATTAATTCTGCATTCCCAAAGGCCTGCTGCATGGTGTCCAACTTTATCAATCCAGACTCTTAAGTTCCCTAATTCAGCCCAACTTTTTAACTTCTGCCAGGATCTGCCCAGTCCATTTTAGACTCATGGCTCTTTACCACATTTCTCTGATAAATATTTTGAAAGTCTAATTTAATATAAACATTAAATTATATAGACATACACTCAATTACAGGTTAAAGTCTTGCTAATTCTACACTAAATCCACCATTCCCCCGCCCCTTGCAGAGAATCTTCATTAACAGATTAGCAGTTTGGTATTTATTCTTTCAGACTTTTCTTTGAATATACCAATATATACGTATCTATTGTGTGTTCTTATTTCTCTGTATATTTACACAAATACACACTGATACACAATTGAAAACATGTACATATTTATATGCTGGGTGTATATGGGTATAGACTTTAATTACACATATAGCTATATACAGTTTTATTTCAATTTTTCTTAAAGAATAAGTAGCAACACATTTTTGTAGACATACTATAATTAATAAATTGTTATATTTTATATTAATAAATAGATAACTTACTAGAACTAGAATTCATGATATAAAATTTTTGGAAATATTGACAAGTTATCCGTGAACTTTATGTTCTCTCCAAGTGAACATAGCTTTCTAATTTCCCAAAACTTGGCTACCTGCATCTTTTTATATTTATTAACCATTTGCATTTTTTCTGTGCCTACTCTAGTTACAGGTTTCTCATTTTTCTATTAGATTATTCATCTTTGCTTTATTAACTCACAGAAGCTCTTAAATAAATATTAAAGCTTTGTCTTATATGTTGCAATTATTTTGTCAAGTTAATTATTTATTGTCTAACCTATATTTTAATGAAAGTATGTTTTTATGTCATGAAAGTTATCAGTCTTTTTTTCTTGATTTATTGATTTCACAACATATTTAACTTATTCTTATTTACCCTAAACCTTAAAAATTTTATCTTCTAATGTTTACTTAAAGCATCTATACTCTGCTATTTAACAAAAGTGATTTCAGATTTTGAAAGAAAATGTACTATTCAAATTAGAAACTTAAAGAATAAATTTAACCAGGAAAAAAATAAAACCCTTTACAAATCCATATCTGCCACACATGTCAACACTATACATATTAAAAAATAATGAAAAGTTGAAAAATTTGTAAATAAATTCAGTCAGGAAATAATGAGCAGGTTTCTATATTTTAATATCTTCCTTCTTGTTGGAGGGGCTATATTTACACACTCACCCCATGAATTCATTGGCTGCTATGTTAAGAGCTCTATTGTGGGAAACAGTTTGAAAGGGAGTGATTTTTCTGTGAAAGTTTCAAGATGTGTTCAATGATTTAAAGTATTTCCAATAAGATATGTTGTAGAAAACAGACGGTACAGAATGGGGGAGGGGACATCAACCAAAAACGTCAAATGGGGCTTTGTGTACATTCATTTAGAACCTTTTACTGAAGTTCAACGTCTAGATTATTTTGTTTATTTTATTCTTCATTAAAGTGCACCTCTGTCTCAAGCTAGAAGTCAAGTGCCAAAATCCTATGCATGTCTCTTCTCAAAGTATTTCCAGAAAGATGGGAAACAGGAAGTACTGAAAATCCTGTGAGAAACTCTCTTTTTGTATTTCTAGCTCAATTTGTATAGATTTAGTGCACGCTACTTCATATATTGTTGTTCTGTAGAACACTAATCCTAAAAGATGCATCTTAATAAAATCTTTATTTAATGTAGGCTCCTCAAAATCTTGACAATGGAATTCTTGTTTTGCTTAATGAAGATATACTGAATGCACTCCAGAAAATGATCCATTAGAGTTTGGAGCAAGTACCCAGTTTTGTGTTATGCATTTAAACCTAAGCTTATATTGTTATTGAAGGCAATCATCAACCAAAGTGACTACTTTGTCTACCTAATTTTAGGACCATGGAGCTGGGATGTTGTCTTAAAGATCAACTCTATATCTAGAGGTCTGTGTGCCTAGCTGACATAGCATCTCCCAACTTACCATTAGGAGAAATGATAAAGAATCAACAAAAACTTTCAGGGTCAAAATGAATCATGATCAGTACTTTGAATAAAAAAAATAAATTTAATGTTAGAGGTGTTAAAGTAGAGCAGTACTGATGAAAATCTAAGTTCAGATTATTGAAACTATTTTAACAAAGAAATTTTTATTTTATACATGGGAAAGATGGAGGAGGTTCAAATATTGTGAAAGACAAATTCCCAAAATAACTGGATGGAGAGAAGCAAACGTGAAGGCAATGTCAAGGTGATGTCTTGATTTCTGTTAGAACATAATTACATTGAACATATTACATTATTTTATTTGAAAGAGATGAGATGGTGGCACATGCCTGCAATCTCCGAGACTTCAGGAGTCTGAGACAGGAGGGATAACAAATTCAAAGCCAGACTGGGTGACTTAGCAAGATCTTGTTTCAAAATTAAAAAAAATAAAGAAAAAGGGGTGGGGATGTAGGGCCCCTCTGGGTTTGATCCTCAATACGAGAGAGAGAGAGAGAGAGAGAGAGAGAGAGAGAGAGAGAGAGAGAGAGAGAGAGGAGAAAGAGAGAGAGAGAGAGAGAGAGAGAGAGAGAGAGAGAGAGAGAGAGAGAGAGGGGAGACTATAGTTAGTGCTTAGTGCTTATTTTCAAAGCAGTGGGATATGTCACGGGCAGATTTCTAGTCTGACAAGTTAGAAGACATGTGTTTTACCCTGATTCTGACACTTAATATCTGCATGATTGGGGGATATTTAGATTATTACCTATATACTAGGGCTTGCAAGATTTACTTAGTCTGTATCACTATTGCTTTAAGAATCAAAGTACATAAGATTTTTTTTAATGCTACACAGCTATAATGGTATATTACAAACATGTGATGATAACTAGAGATAGTTAAAATTTTCTGGCAAGTAAATTTTGGATTCAAACTGTTTTGGAAGTGGTGAGGAGGAAGGGCTGACTTCCAAAGTAGATAATAACCAATGGATGAGAAGAATCAAAGAGGAGAGAAGAGTGTCTTGGAAGCCAGGCATGAAAAGAAGATGAAATAGTGGGATGAAAGTCCTCAAAGGAAATGGAAGGGTCAAGAAGCCAGGAGTCTCCCTGAAGAAGTCTAGAAAATTATTATTAACATAAAAGATTAATGAATAAGTCAGAGAATGACCATTAAGGGTCGTTAAAAAGTTTCAAATGAAGAAAGAATATGGGAAAATTATTAGAAGAGAAAATTACCTGGTAGGACCTGCCATTTGGGAAACAATGTGCCAGTCATGTGACATGTGTCCAATGTGCTTGTGGTTGTCATCATGTAACCTGGATTTCCAAATCCTGTGAGATATCCATGCTACAGAGCAGCTTCTTTTTTCTGTGACAATCCCTTCTTCACCTTACATGAATATCTCTTCTAAGGTATCAGGCTTTGTGGATGTCCTTTGATACCTGATAGTCATGGTACATTGACGTTTCTTTAGTAAATTATGAAAATTAGTGTACTTTCCATTGTGCTAATGCAAGTCTTTTCTTCCACAAGTCAGTTTCCAGAACTGCTTCCTTTGATAACAGGACTTCTTTGACCAGCTTTTAATTTTCAGGTCTTTCCAAATTAAAGTTAAAAAATAAAACAAAAAATAAAAAATGAAAAACAATTTTGATTTTATACATGGGAAGGATGGGAAGGTTCAAATATTGTGAAAGACAAGTTCCCAAAATAACGAGATGGAGAGATTATCTTCAGGGAGTTTAAAAAATAAAACAAAACAAGCAAAAAAACCTACCTCCTTCATTGGCATCTCAGATAGCAGCTGTCTCTAAGTACATGCCTTCTTACAGAAGGCATACATCAAAAGTAGGTAATAATGCAAAAATATGAGAAAATATATTATGTCTGAACAAGAAGCTTCTTATAGTTTGTGTTTCTTTCTTTTTTTTTTTTTTAAATTTGAGGTTTCCTCGCCAAAAATACTTAGACCAGGAATAGCATCATTTTATATTTTATATAACTATTGGTACAGCAACTAATAAATATAAGATGTATATAAAAGAGGATATATTACCTACTGATTAGGAAAACTGGAAGCCAGGGATCATCATATTTCAGATAACAATGTTAATTCAAAACATTTATCCAGTTTTATAAGACTTTATAAGACTTTCAAATTTGGAGCTATACATGATCATCATTTTAATGAATGCCCAGGTTTTCTGATAAGATACTTTAACTCCTGTGAATTTAAAAGACAATTTTTTAAAATAAGTTAGTGACACTAGATATGATAATCTTGCATCTGATTATTACTCCAGTAATGGAAACAAAGGTAATTAAAAAACAAACTGAGAATGAGCTGAGGCATCAGTTGTGGTTAATTCTCAGAGGGGAAAGCCCAAATTCACCAGACAACAGAGAAAACCTCCTTTGCCATCCAAGCGCACTCAACACTTTAGCAGTAGGTCGGGCGACATTGTTAACCAATGGAGATAATAGAGAAGTTGTTTCTTCTTTCTTTTTACTACAAATATCTCTAACAGCACTGAGTTACTGGCACAGAAGGAACTACTAAAGGATGAGTCATAACTACCCCTTAGAGATCCTGTTTTTCATCTTCCTCTGATGTCCTTGCTGAGGTTTTTCATTTCCAAAAAAGGTTTTCTAAAATAAAAGTGACCATCACATTTTCCTCAATCAACTACAGCCAAGATCTGTCCAATTTGGGTTTGCTGTAAGGTCAGCAAAGGGCAGGGCTCCTTTCTTTGCTGGTGTCCAGTAGAATGGAGGCAACTCAGAAGAGAAGCTTGCCTTTTCTGACCTTGCATAAAACACCAAGAGCAACCCCTGATAGGTCTCCATGTGAATGCTGCAAGTGTGAACTAGACACACTATATGGAAAGTCGTGTAAGGTAGGATCTTCGGCTCAGCTTCACAAGCAACTTTTTCTGGCACGTTCTTCTCTAAAGAGTTTTGTTGTTGTTGTTGTTGTTGTTGTTTTGTTGTTTGTTTGTTTTTTTAGCAAAGATCTTAATATCCAAGAGCACATCTTGCCATGATTTCTCCATGTATATAAAAGATAACCAGATATTCCAGCTTGCCCCCTAGTACAGAGTTGGAAAGTTTGACTCTTCAAACACACTCCATTGTACCATTTAAGTATTAAACTTAAAATACTCCCTAGTGTCTTCTTTATGAAACTTAAGGAAATGACTATTGCTCAGAGTATTAAGTGCCCATTTCGGTATGCTGCATTTGAATAACACCTTGTAAACCAAGGACTGGTTGAACCCTCTGAAAACAGAACTGAGAAAATCAAATAAGCCTTTCTCCCGAGGAATAAAGTATATTGAATACTCTATAAAAAGTAAATGCTTAAATGCTTTTTATCTCAAGTCAGTTTCCAGGATCCAAGAGGGCTTCTACATTCTCTGTCACTTTCATGTGCAATATACTAGGAGAGGATCATTAAAAGAGCTCTGAGAGGAGGAAGGTTCTCAGTTTAAGATCACATCACATTGAACAAAGCATCCCAAGTCCTTTTGTAAGACGCTGAGGGGCCTAAAGAAATCTTCCTCTCCTGATTTACAGAGTGATGTCATTAAGCCTCACCCGAAAGCTCAGATTGGAAATAAAGGAAATTAGTAGTTAACATGATCTGGTATCAAAAACACCAAGGATTTCTGACCTCAGATAGCTAACTTTCTGGTCCTATAGACTCTACATCAAATATACTCTTTCCTCACCCGACAAAAACTACTGTGAAATTTAATCAGTTTAAATCATATTTAATTTCAATCAATGTGAAAGTTTCAAAATCCCAAATGAATAAAGAAAAGTAAATGAAAAAGTACATCCTATGTTTTGTTCATATTTTTTCTAAACCATCTTACCTGTTTCTATTAGACCATTACCTTAATGAAAGCTATGTTGCAACTTATCTAGGCTATAATTGTCTGAGTCTAAACCAGCAACCCTAGTTATACAAGATCTACCCCAGGAAATTAATTAGACTTAGGAAGCAAATATTACTTTGACAATATCTGGCATTCTTAATAATTCTTTATTTGACATGTTATATGTACAATTCCTATTTTAAACTCTATAGACTCTTGAGCCTCTTTAAAAAAAATAAGTTTCATGGTGAAATACTTAATTTAATTTTCTAATCTTAAATTCAGGAACTAGTTAAATTACTGTTTATTTTTGTACAGTATTTTAAAAAATAACTTTCACTTCCTTGTAGTTTATTAGAACATAAAATCTTAGAAATGGAGGGAAAACATAAGGAGGAGTTGGACACCTTAAAAGAAGAGAAAGAGAACCTCCAAGGTTTGGTTACTCGTCAGACATACATAATCCAGGAGCTGGAGAGACAGCTGAACAGAGCTACCACCAACAACAGTGTTCTGCAGAAGCAGCAGCTGGAGCTGATGGACACGGTCCACAACCTCGTCAGCCTCTGCACTAAAGAAGGTGGTAAGAATTTCTTCCTTGCTTTGGTTTTGTAAATACCTTATTTTATATGAGCAAATAGTTATTAGATATCATCTTCTCTCTAAGGCATTGATTGCTGTGTGAAAACAGCAAACAGCAGGTGAACTTTTCTTTTTTTTTTTTTTTTGGAAATATATGTGAGCTTTTATTTTTTTGACAGTTTGTTATGTTCTTAATTTCAGAGAATATATTCCTAAATTCAAATTTGTGAATCCACAATATTTTTTCTAGAAGAGTTTTATAACTTCTTTTGTTTTTCATCTTTTTAAACCTTAGACAATCTATTGCACTGCCATGGATAAAAATTTGATATTATGATGTTAGACACTTAATCATGTCGGATAGAAATTAGCCAAAGCTAAAGATTACTTCAGATGGCTGGGAAGAGTTTCAGGAATGTCCCCATTTAAAAGTTAGTATCTTTGAACCGCCGGGGAACTACCAGCTGATGATTTTTGTCAATATAGTGGATTTTTAAAGAAGAAAGATCTTATGAAAACTCATATTGCTTACATTTTGGGGAGAGAATGAGGAAATTAGTGGAGGAAAATGGTGAAAATGGTGCTTTCAAAGGAAAGGAAATTAGGGACAGTGCCCAAAATTAAAATGAATGAGAAAATATGATTATTATTAAAAGTATTTTTTTTAAGATCATTTGTCCTTAGTTTTATTCAGGGAAGATTTAACTGAGGTGACAGGCATATTTTTTTTCCCTAGGACATCTTTGTAATGATAGAAATTGTAATTTTTTTATCTCACTAATATCTGGAGCCATGTAGCCATTGGAAATATCTGCAGACTTCTCTCTCTTTAGAGTACCTCCATCTATTCACCTGTCTACCCACCAATTTTGAATGAGTGCCTCTGGTGAACATCTGTCCATAGACAGCAGAACTTCTTTCCCAAGACCACTTGGATCTTCAGAGCATGGGGCTTGAGGTCACCTTCTGTAGTGCTACTCTCTATCCAGCCTTTCTCTGAGTGAAAATGGCATAAATGGTGATGAGTGAAAGTTCCAGTAACTTCTGCAAGTTACTGGAGTCATTGAGCTGTGGCTTATGCAACCATCCTATGCTGGCTCATGCATATGCAATGTATACATGCGGGGGCTCCTTTAATTTAATCATGAACTTGAGTGACATGAAGAATTAGCTTGAATTCAAACTTTCATGTATAGATATGAATATAGAAGATAACTCTGTATTAAGTGATCGTGTTTTAATGACATTTCACATTTCTCTGTTACACTCCATTACCTTGAGTTATATCTCCTTTAGATAGTCTAAACAAGCCTTTAATATACTTTGTAAAGTAACATTTTTTTTTTAAACAGTGAGTCCCCAGAGCTCCATTTGGGTGTGCTCAGTAATGTGATTGGGAAGGGAAAAACCTGCTAATCAGTCAGAGCCTGCCAAAACCCTGAGTTGAAGCCCACTGGAAGGAAAGCATGGTAGGACTCTGCCAGAGAATTTTAATAGAGCTCATGAGTATTTAGAAATTAAGCATTAATATGAGACATATCTACTCTCATATTGAGATGAATACATTTGGGGAAAAATTGAAAACACATTTTTCTTATCATCCTGAGACTTAAAGCACATGGAGTTGGGTAGTGTTATTTTTTTTTTTTTCACAATTTTAGAGATGTCAAGCTCTGGTGATTCTCACAGAGCTCATATGTCTGCCTACTTATCATAATCTAACTTCTTTTTTTGAGTATTGTCTAATAAATATGTCTTTAAGCTTTTAGAGGCAGGGAGTGTGATGTTAAAATCAAAATTTCTGCCTAGGTTTGGAATTTGGGTGTAATGTCAAGCAACCAAGCACTAGTTTGGCTCATTTATTGAACAATTATGATGGCAACGTGATCCAATCAGGATGTGAGAAAAGTAACTGTGTGTACTCTATGATTTAGCACATGCAAAAAAGAGTAATAATAATAACAGACTGAAACTCTCTACTATTCTAGACCTCCTGCTGTAGCTTTTCCTTTTAATATGCAATCGTAAAGCAAATCATTCTTTAGCTTCAGGGGCTAGACTCTCATGTAAGAGTATTGCCTGATTTTCCAATGATTTCTGTGCTCTCGGAGCCATAGGTTTTATTTGTTTCTTGTTAATCTTTTGTTCCCTTTAATTTCAGTTAAGTATTCTAACTAAATACTTACTTTAGGACTTAGAAGAGACACAAAACTGGGAAGTTTGCTCTCAATAAGGTTTATATCAAGATGTCAATTATCTGAGGATCCTTATTTTCACTGTAGCCATAGTCTTCTCTTACTGTGAATTTAAAGTTTAAAATGGCTAATAGCATACATAGCAGTTTAAATATCAGTTACTAAAGAGAAATTTGATTTTATCAAGTCTCTCTTGTATGCCCCAAATGCTATTTATTTATATATTTGAAATTTATCCAAGGATGATTATATGTAAATAATTTACTTTTAAGTTTGTTTGTATGCAAATAGTCCAAAATCAACACATCATCACAAACACACCAAAATTTCTAAAATGTACATTTAAAATATTTTCTAAAAATATCAGAAGTTGTGTCATAGTCCAAAAGACCAAAAGCCAAAAATTTTAATTGAAACTAAAAGACTTCTTGTTTCAATTTAACCCAATCATTTGCAGAGAGACCCCTGCATATAATTCATACAACACAAGAGAATAATTTTAGTTATTAATGACAATTAATTTAAACTTTATAAAGCTATCTCAGTCTTTATAAAGTCAAGATAATTATGTTTATTTCATCATGATAACTAAATGAGATGTTCAATATAAAAACAAATGGCCAAGTGTTGAGGACACAGTTGACTCATTAAACCTTAATGCTTTCTTTCTCCTCCAAGGGACAAGATTCGATTAACACTCATTAATTAAATTCTTCCTAGAAGCAAAACTTTTTTTGCAGACAATGTGTGAATACAATGCCCTAAAGGGTTTAGCTATTGACAGTCATCCAAGAAGCTTCTTTTGCCCTCAGTTTTCTTATTTCTAAAATGTGATCCTCATATTTACTTGATGAGGTTGTGATAGACCATATATATATCACCTTTACTTATCAATTGTATAGCTCAAAATTGCTAAAAATTAATGAATTTTAATTATCTGATCACAAAGAAATGACGTTTATGATATGATGCATATGTTAATAAGCATGATTTGGTCATTACACAATGGAAACATGTATAAAAACATCAGATTTTACTTAACAAATACATATAGTTATTATTTGTCCAAAAAAGAAAAAATAAAACACCTGAACAAATAAAGTACTTAATTAACAAAAATACCTATTTTACAAATAATTTTAAAACATTAATAAAAATTAAGAAATAACATCTGTACCTGTTCATAGTAAATACTCAAAATATAGTTTTTTAAAATTTCATTTTCATGCCTTCTAAAGTGCTTGGGCTTGAAATGTACCTTTCCCCAAACATTTTGGTCTAGGAATATAATAAATATATATTGCACATAGAGAGTAACTTTTTGTAGTTCCACATGATATTTTCTATTAAAATATCTGATGCCATGAAATGCAACTTAAGCTAAGTACACCTGATGAACACATTTTCTGAAATAATTTATCAAACTTAACTGTGCATGTTCCAAACAGGCAACAGTGATGTCTTAGGCAAATAGTCATTTTTAACTGAATGTATCCATTTTGTGCGGCTTCCGGGTAACACATTTATTTTTGTCAAACTTTAGTCTGCAAACACTTGGTCGCATTTATTCTTAGAAACATTACCCACTGAAGAAATATGATCCTTAGTGTTATCACAGTGTCAAAGCTTAGCTGATTGCTTCATGCTTTTGGCAATTCACAGTTATTGCTGGAATTGAATAGTTTACATTGACAATGGCATGGAAACAAGGTTTGGAATTCTTTGGGGGAGTACTGTGACTGTCAAAAGAGTCACTAGTCATCTATGTTCACTGGTGATTAAAACATCATCACATACACTGAACACACACAGGCGAACATCATATTGTGTGACTGAGAATTTAATTCCCAATGAAATATGCACACAAAAAAAGGAAGAAGAAAAAGCAAAAATTAAAAAGAAAACTGTGTTTAGGCCCCATCATAAAATGACACAGACCAAATTTCTCACTGTCCTAATCAGCGTGGAGCACATTCCTGCTATACCAAAATGTGATTCATGAATTTATCCATTCATTCAAAAAATAGTTCTGCAACAACTGTTCTGTTTCAGATTCTCTTCTGGGGGGATAAGGATGTTTATCCATTTTCATTTAACAAATATTTGCTAAGTGACTATAGTGTGCCAGATATTGGTCAGACCAATGGGAAGGGAAAAAAAGAAAAACAGAGAAAGAAAGGAAGATGTATTTCAGTCTGTGACTTTAAGGAGCCTCAAGTCTGATAGGAGAGAAACTGGTAAATGACCAATTGTATTTCAGAATTCATTGTTGGAGGTGAGCCCAGGGGTTACTGCAGCAGCAAAGTAAACTAAGGGATATTAAAATTACAGGAAGGACACAGAAATGACTGCAGAATCCAGATTTCATTCAGTCTTCTTGAGGATTTTATTGAATGTTTAGTATGATTCTAGCAGTACTTGAATTTTACCTGGATGAACTTAGTCCTCACTCAGCAGCATGAGGGAGCTACCAAGCCCAGAACCATTATATCTTCTGGAGAATTTTCTCAAGGTTATAAAGCTGGAAAAAAGTCCATCCAGCATAGGCAGGTTGGCTTTAATGGGGAGATGATAGCCAATCCTTTAAAATGAAGAAGGACACTCCAGCGAGGCCACATACCATGTATATTTTCCAGGAATCCTGAGAGCGTGGGGTGGGAGTCCTATAAGTAGATGCACAGGTTAAGTCTCAGAATCAAGGGCAGGGGAAAAGATGAGAATAGAGAGAGAAACTGGGGAACATCAAGGAGGAAGCATTTTTGTTTTCTCCTAAAGCAATGAAGAGTCAATATATGAGGATGGCGATAACATATGCATTTTAGAAAAATCACCCTAGTCACAATGTAGGAAGAATGAACTGGAAAATTGAAAATCTTTTGAAAGCAGGGAGACTGGATAGATGTTTTTGCCACTATTTCATTAGAAAAAAAAATCTTAGCACAAGCCAGTCTTCTGAGACATGTGCAAATATGAAATTCATTTAAAATAGGTACTAACTTCCTATGAAATATAAAGAAACTAAGTACCTATTGGCAAAACATTTCTAAATAACAAACTGTTAGTAAGTGAGTGGGCTGAGACTCTGGGTCCAAACGTACAATCTGGAGTCTGTACGTTATATACTGTATTACATTGGAAAGAGAAGGTAAAGTTGATTTCCATTAGGTTCTCAAAGGGATTCCTTAGGAGAGAAATAAGGTCAGAATCAAGCAGAGGCAAGTGGAAAGTAAGTGAGGGAGATTTAAAACTGAAATAATTATAATTCACAATAAACAATGACTTTCTAGAAGTAGGATTAAATACAACTTCCAAATTTCAAGGTTAAGTAACTGAGAAGGTGCAGATGACTTTTCAAAAATTGGGAAACAGTATGGATAGGTGGGACTAAGCGGGAAAGAGGAGTTTAGTTTTTTGTCTATGGACTTTGGAGCCTTGGAGGCCAGCAGGCAGAGGAATAGGAACCTGGAGTTCAGAAGAGAAATCTGATTGGTGTTCTTCTCAGAAGAAGCAAGTGATAAAATCATTGAAGCTGCAATAAAATAATGACTCCTAACCATATGGAAGGGTCATAAATCCATTGGAGAATCTGACACAATTTGTAGGACATTTCCTTCCCACTTACCTCACACCCATAATGCAAGACACAGGCACACATTTGTGTCGTTTCAAAGAATTTAAAGTCCCTTTTATAAACTGATACGAGTAAAATCAAATCAGAACAGAAATTTTGGAGTTATTTATGGGACAGAAAAAGACAGAGAGAGGGAGAGAGAGAGAGAAGAAAAACTGAATTGGGGGGAAACAGTAGTGAGCAGTGTGGTAGGAAATCAAGTGAAAAGTATTCTTTTCAGCGGCAAGTGAATTTTGGAACTGGGATGTGACCTTTAATAGCAAGACTCAACTGTATGACTCAAATGCATAGGATGAAGACTAAAATGAGTGAGAGGAAGTGAAAACAGAAACCATGATACTCCCAGATTCAAAAAACTTGGATGTAACAGGACAGTAACAGGTTTAGGTAGGCAGGTACACAGGGGAGAGAGACAGGAGTAAAGGAAACTTAACAATAAATATCAAGAGACACGTCCATGTTTATGTACTTATTTCCCTACTAAGATATTCAAATTTCAGCTCATAGAATCCTCTGTGAAGTTCATTTCCAAAATTCCTTTACATCATCTGAACGACATAGTGACTAATAGTGAAGATTTTTAAGTGATCTGCATTATTTGGGCTGAAGGTCTTTCCCAGAGGCTGATTGCTGTGGTATGGGACATTTGATCATTATTTTCTGTCCTCTTCAGAGGGGAAATGAAACATTTGCTTTCTTCTCAGTGCCAAGGAGTCATTTGGCTCTGTTCTCAGAATAATTCTACCATCTGAAAGGAATTTACCTCCTGTGCAGTGTCTATTGAGTTCGAGGAGTGAATTATTCAGTCAAGGAATGAGATAGGTTGAGCTTCAGGTCCCTTGAGTTAAGAATGACTTTACAAATATCAGAAACGATGGGAGGAAATTAAAACTCCTTGAATGTCACTCACATCAACATTGATAAAAATGGGAAATATCGTTTTCATTGACCAAGGAAAAGGCTTGTTTTTTTTTTTCAACCACTTGTAAATGCATAATTTAACATTAGGTAGAAAAAGAAAGAAAAATACAGGAAGTCATCCGCTGAACACCACAGTGAGTACATGTTCCCATTTAATGAGGGAAATGCTTTATCTTGACAGAAAATTCTATGTCAAACATTTACAATTTCCTTAAAATGAACTACACACTATCTAGCACTTCCTTTCATAAAACCCAATGTTAGCTTAAGTGAAAAGGGACTGTTTATTTTTGGAAATAGTATATTTCTCCTTTTTGATGGAGCATGTTATCTGCCTTTTGAAAACTCTTAATTTCTGTAAAAAAAATTGTGTGAAGAGTAGATATCTCAACTAATGATAACAAAATAAAAAATAATACAGTCCTTGACCTCTCCCATGAACTATTTCTAAACCACATCTTTTAGAGACGATTTGGAAATTTGTGGTTAATTCTCATTTAGAATTGGAGTTTCAACTTCAGAAACCAGTTGAACCATCTGCAGATGGATATCTCCTGGTTCCAGCTGAGCCTGAAAGTTACCAAAAAGACCACAAAAAAGAGTGTTTCTTTGATTACCAAGAGCAAACTCCATTCTTTTTCTTGTGATTTCATAGCCTGGCTAGCTAAAGAAAAGAAACACAAATAGTTTGAATAAAAATTTAGCTAAGTCATTTCCTGGATTCATCCACACTCAAGTCAAAGTCTGTAGATATTTTCTAAATCTAAGGACAAAAGGGAACAGCTGGCATTGGTTACAGATAAGTTACAGTATTTACATGGAACCAAATGACACCCATGATTATTCTCAGAGACAATAAGAAAAAAAAAGTTTATTTAATGTATGTATATCATGAACTATGGAGTGAATTTTTTTTTTATATTTTAAGGGGAAAAAATAAGTAAAATCTGAGAAATGCTACAACTGTATATCTGGTTTCAAATGTATATAAATAATATTTATTTTTAGTATAGTATTTTACTGAAAGTCAGTTTAAAGAACATTTGTAACTTGTGGTAGAAGGGACTGGGGTTGCAGCTCAGTGCAGAGTACTTGTGGAACATGAACTAGGCCCAGGGTTCTCTCCTCAGCACTGCAAAAATAAATAAATGAAACTAGTCATGCAGGACATTTTCAGCTTTCTATGCAAAGTCATAATTTATTTATAACTCAAGAACACCAACATTTTAACTAATTTTGAATCTCACTCTATCACTGGCTAGGATTTTGACATCCCAAGTGGGACCATCCCAGAGATACAGTCATATCAATACAGTACCTCTCAAGGAAGATGCTCCCCTTTAATAGGTTTACAAAAAAAAAACTCAGGTTACTAAATGTAATATCTGTTCAGTCAAACCCTTATTTGTGTATGTATCACATCTATGCATAAAGTCACAATAATTTTTAGGTGTGAACATTCTGATTTCATGATGAGTTCTTTTAGGACAATGAGTTTGAACTTTGGGTTTAGTTTTATGTAGAGATTGAGTTGCAGAGGGAGGATCGGCCAGTTGTTTAGTGCTCTTGTTCACACAGACACACACATATATACACATAAAGCTAGTCTCAATTGTAACTCACCCTCCAGACTATCTCCCTGGAGCTAGGACTTTGACTATGAAGGTTTCCTCACCATGTCTTGGAGCAGCCATGATGGATGCCTTCAGAGTACAGGAGGTGGCATTTTGGAAGGAACAGGATTCAGACTCTCTGAGTTCTAGTCCTAGCTCTACTACCCAGTGGCTTAACATATCTACACCAGATGCCTTAGGGTTTGTCTCGTATCCTAGACAAAACACCACACTACATGATTCCTATCAATTTTTCCATACCTTCTCTTGATTTTGTGCCCTACTATTGCCTCAGGAAGCCCCATGATCACTGTAGAAGTCCAAGTAGATACCCAACTGGTAGTCAAATACTATTCTTCAAGTATATTATACCACAAGTATAAGAATCAAAGTGACATATTTGTGGTAACAGTAAACCCTCCTTTACTTAAAACTTCCAATGAAAACTTCTGTGTATGTCAGTTTTCAAAAGCATCTGGCAGCTACTTTCTATGCCTACAACATTGACCAAGGACTTTCATTACATTTTTCATAGCTTATTTGTCCCCTCATAATAAGGCACAAAAATATACCCTTTAAACTCTTCCACATGCAGGGGAAGTCTTTTGTGCAAAATCAATACATTTTAGTCAGGCTGAAAACATTACATGGAAAATTAACACACATGAGACACCTGAAATATTTTTGTTCATGAAGTGACTTTCTGAATCAGTGCAAGGGTCATACAGTATTCACAACTTCCCAACAGGGTGCCCAAAGAGAAAACATAGAAATAAATTGTTTTAGACAGTTTTTTTTTTTTCTGCTCTGACTTAAAAGACCCAACCAGCACAACTGTAAAGGAGGAAAAGTTTATTCCAGGGCTCACAGTTTCAGAGGTCTTAGTCCATAGAAGAACAGCTCCATTCCTCAGGGCTGGAGATGAGGCTGAACATCATGGTGGGAGAGTGTGGCAGAAGGAATCAGCTCATATCATGATCAGAAAGCAGAGAGAGAGTTCACTCGCCAGATACAAATATATACCCAAAGCCACACCCCAATTCCCACCTCCTTCAGCTACAACCTACCACTTCAGTTACCACTCAGTTAATCCCTATTAGGGGATTAAATCATTGATTGGGTTAAGACTCTTACAACCTAACCATTTCTCCTCTGAACCTTCTTGCATTGTCTCACACACGAGCTTTTTGGGGGACACCTCACATCCAACCTTAACATGAGTATCGTGAAAAATGAGTGATTGCTTGATTAAACAAGGTTTATGTGTAATTCCATTTATATTTTTTTTGTTGTTTTTTCTTGGTTGTTTTAAGCAGTCATAGATATTGAATATGCATTAAATTATACACAGGTCATTTCACATCAGAGGAGTTTTAGAAAGCTTCTTTAGATATACTCATCAAGCTCTAGTAGAAACATGTAGAATTACATGACATTTTACTCTTCTGCAAAAAAAAAAAGTACCACAAAATTAGAGATCTCGCAATAGCATAGAATGTTTTGCATGTCCACTTAGATTTAACAGTTTATGTATCTTATAAATGTATCTCAGTATTATTAAATTTCATATAAACTACAATTCATTATATTTCATGGATAATGCATTCCACATGTAATAGAGATATATTCCTGTACTAGCAAAATTTTAGGAAAACTCAATCATATTGTGATGATTAATATTTTCATTGTTTTTTCCTCACCTTTTCAGAAGAGAAAATTAAATACAATTATGACTTTGTGTAATAATTCAATTTATTATCATGTCTCTGAATTAGTTCCTATCATAACACCCTGGTATCTTTGGGGAAAGAGTATAATTTGTCTATCTTATACAATGCCTAAAGTATTGTTTCTTAGCTTGACCTACTTTTTAAAGTTGTCTCTCTCTCTCTCTCTCTCTCTCTCTCTCTCTCTCACACACACACACACACACACACACACACACACACACACACACACAAGCTTTCCATTATCAATTTCTTATTGTCTTCATGCCTGATACTACAAGATGAACATAATCACACATATAGTTACACAAACATACACACACATGCCCACTTTCACCTCCCGATCACCCTTCTTCTAAATTTATAGCTTCTAACAACAGTCCGTAGGGTCAGAAACCAAGTAGCAGTGCTCATGGGAAACATACCTTAAATTAATGGGAATTAGTCCTAAGTCAGTGTGACTTTTAGGCATGGACATTAGGAAATCCAACGTGGATTAATATGAGCAGTCAGAGTGCTCAGGAACCTCTTCATTAATTCTTTTCTTTTCCTTTCTCTTTCTTTTTTTCTTCCTTCCTTCCTACTTTCCCCTCTCTCTCTCTCTCTCTCTCTCTCTCTCTCTCTCTCTCTCTCTCTCTCTCTCTTTCTCTCTGATGGAGATTGAGCTAAGGCCCTTGAACATGCTGGACATGTCTCCACCCCTGAGCTGCACCCTCAGACCCAGGGACCTTTCCCTTCCCAGTCCTCTGATAGCTAGCCTTTTAAGTTGTGGGCAGGCATGGACTCACATCTCTCCTGGGGGTTCCCATCTCCTAGATGATTCTTCTGCCTGTGGCTCTTTTATCTTCATGCCAACATTTTTCCTCTTGTCGTTTCTGCCTCCTGTCACTTTCCTATATATCCTGCTTCCACAAGAACCATCGGAACCCATTCAGAATTAAGGCCTGTTGCTGAACCACCCAGGACTCTGGGTGTGACTTTGTCACTCGAGAAAAGTATTATTGAGGAATCTGTGACAGAAGACTCTCTGGAGTTCTGTTTGGGTTTGGCTTTACTCCAGAGGCTGATTAAAAAGTCATTAAGATTCTCATCTTTATAATCGGAATGTTCTTTCTTGTAAGTTGAGGTGAAGTTAGATAGCATCTCTGGGCTTTAGTTTCCTTTTATATAAAATATATATAAATAAATCACTTCATAAGATATTTATGAGGATTAATGAAGCATGTACAACATACTTGGCATACAAAATTCAGAGTTTAGCACATAGTAAATATTCAATGAATATTAGTTTATTTTATTATGATCATGATTATTATATTTGACCAAGAAGATGATAGATTTTATAAATTATCTATAAAATATAAACTTACAAAGAATTTAAATAGGAGTAAGATATAGCTCAGTTTCCAAAACATTGTAATTAAAATAATAATGCAGGAAGTAAATTGTGTTCAAGTGTTCCCTTATGCCAGAGTTGGAAGGACTACGGGGGAAAGAGAGTGCAGTATTTAAAAAGGAGAAGCTTTTAGCTACATAACCAAAGACTTCAAATTAGTTAAGAGTATTTAAGAATAATAATTCATATGCTTGTTATATTGTAGCATAGCTATTTATATGTAAAACCATATGCAGTTGCCTTCTTTGTAAGCTAAGAATATCATGCTGAGGTATCGAGACTCAGATATCTAGGTTTGTACTCATGTGTTTTATGTGAGAAAAGATGTCAAATATGTAATTTTTAGTTTTTAAGCTTTTATGAATATATAAGCTCAATATATTTCTCTCTATATAATTATACATAAGTATATATTTATAAATATATTTATACATAATCATATCATACACATATAATTTATATCTTATATATCTAAATATATAATCTAAATATATTTGTGTATATATATTTTAAAGTCATTGCTAAGTCTTCCTCATATCTGCCCACTGGATATTGAAACTTGGGCTATCTGGAAATCTGTTCATTTTTCCATATCTGCGAAATGGAATGTATTACCTTCTTTCACTTTTAAAAGTCCTTTCAAATTAGGATTCTAGGGAATGTCTCCAAACTGGCCTATAAAATGCCCACACACCTGGCTAAAGAATATATAATCTTTTCGATCAAATATTTGCTTGTTTGCACCTTGTCAGATTTATGGTTTGTACTCAGCCATATGCTCAGTGAACTCCAGTGACCTGTTGAAATCACAGATTTAGGGTCAATTTCTAATGCTATGATCCTGCCTAATGATGGCAGCTCAAAAAATTTCCCAAGGATTACCCTTGAATAAACAACTTGATCCACATGTATTCTAACGTTTGCTAAATACTGGAAAGATATGAATCATTAGCCACATTTAGAGTTTAAAAAGAATGTTTGAATAATTGATTTCTCACAGCAACTTGTTGGGAAATGGTTAGGAAGAAAGGCTTTGGTGTTTTACATTGTCTCTGGTAGCAAGGCTAATTGCTATTTATGTTCTCTGCCAAGGTTTACTGAGACTCAGAATTACCAATTCCACATTCCAGGAAGTTTTCTCTGGAGGGTTCATCTGAATTGAAGTGACCCTCTGCCTCAGCTTTTATGGTCCTTCCCTGAAGTCAGTCTGGTGGAAGATGTACCATCTGGATTGAAACTGGTGAAATGCAGGGAAGAGCAAGATATAGGGAACAGCTGCTGGCATTGGAGTGTCAGGTTGCTCATTGACTAGATGTTGGCTGGTGAAAGACAGTTATGCACCTGCTTATGTCCCTATTCTTTCCCTTTGAATGACAAAGATGGGATGTACAGATAAGTCTAAATGAAAAGAATGAATAATGATTCTTCTGAAGACTTCTAGATTTATTTTCTGATATTGGTATGAGGGAAGGCTTTGAACTGACATACCAGACTCTTAGAATTTAGCTCAGAGAAGCTTTCTACAATTTGTATTTTTTATCTCTTCCAAGCAGCCTTCCCTGAGTCCGCTTGGCAGATGGAGTATGTTCTTCTTGCATGTGCCTAGGGCACTTGACACATACTTCTAAGACAGTTATTGTCATCATCCCATTTTTTTTTTTTTTGGTACTGCCTTTAAACTGGTAACATCATAGTCCTAGAAGATTTTGCCAGTTGTCTTGTGACCAGGTAGATAGCTAACAGATGTGAGTCAGGGCAAAGATACAGAAACCAAATCCTAATCACATTGTTTGAAACCTGATCATGCCTCACCTAGAGTTCTACCCTGGATTGTTCAATGACATGATTCAATACATTTTCTTTTTGCTTAAACTGGCTTGAGTTGAGTCTGCCCCTGCCATGGATACTTCTGTCATGAAAGATCTACTCACATAATCTTACTCTCATCCAGCTGTGATCACATTAAGGGTAGGTCTGTATTTTCTTATGTCTCTATCTCTGTTGCCTAGGAAGTCCTATTTATAGCAGATGGTCGATCAATATTTGAGGAATTAATTAATTGAGAGGAACATGAGGCAGAAGGCCAATAAAAATGCCACAGTCTAATTATCTTATATTTACACTTACATTAATTTTTAACTGATGACACCCAGGAGAGGAAGCAGGGTCAGTGAGAGAAAGAGACAACACAGGGTTTGGAAGGAAAGATTAGGTGACAAAATGAATGAAAGCCGTGGTGGTAGTAGGGACTGCCTTAACAGATGATAGAAATAGAGATCATGAGTTCGAGAGAGGCAAATGCAGAGTTCAAAATGATTATGTATCTTAGAATTCTCTCTGGAAGTTTGAAGCCATGTTAGATAGTTTGCAAAATGAATTTATTTATAAGGAATAAAGATCCCAAAATGGAATCCTACTAAACATGTGCATAGTGGGTGAGGAGAAGAGAAAACCATAAAGATAAAGGAGAAAGAATAATTAGAGACATAGAGAAGGGAACAGGAGGGACCAACACAAAAAATGTGGAATAAATACAAAGATGACTTCTACAGTGTAGAGGGAGTAGAGGAGACATAGCCCCGATCCTCATGGTAAATCCTAAACCTCATATAAAAAGTGACAGGAGACTGGAGTGGGATTTCATCTTTTAAAAAGTGGAAAATTTTAAAGGCACTTGTAGGAAATATGATAGAAATCTACTAGAAATGACCTAGTGCTTGCAATCTAGAATGGGGGTAAGAAAGTGAATGAAATCTCACCTGTCTGCAGGCCAGGATTTGCCCATGCAAGGATGAATGGGTGGGAGGACAGCCGATAGGGACTGAAGTGAAAGCCACCTGTAACATTCGCAGATGTCTGAGTGAAAGCTAGTGGCTAGGAAGAAAGAAAGGGGAGGCTAAGAAAGGGTTGATAGAATGGCCAGGATCTAGTAGAGGAAAGACATACTCATTAGGGATTAAAGAATAGGAGAGGAAAAGATGAGTTTGTGGTCAAAGGGGGAACTTGAGGTGTAAAGACCAATTTTTAAATTCATTCTATTTTATTAAAAGTTCCAGCCACTTTGAGAGTTAGATGAAGACTTCTGTCAGGTCTCTGGATCACTGCCCCAGCTCTATCTAGTTGATACTTAGTATACTCTTCCATCAGGGATTCTGTCCCTCTCTTATCATCTATCACACATTACTCTGGCTATTTTTTTCTATCTAATTGAATCTCAAGACCTTCTAAAATTTTTTAAAATTAGTGCTGATCCTGGCAAAGTTCAGTAAATTCATCTTTGTGACTGTGTTTTAAAATGTTTTGCAATATCTACACATGACCTTGAGCTTCAGAGTGCTCCAGTAGTCAATGATATAGGCCTCAAAAATGTTACAGCCAACAGGCTGGTATATGCATCATACATCATTTTATCTTAAATGTTTAAGAATTTTAACTATTAAGGTGAAGTTTATCTGGTTAAATTGCCTGTTTCTTTTAGGCTGGAACAACAATGGTATAATCTGAATATTTAGTGAATGATGTAAGTTAATTAATCATGTTTGATGAGGACAGGCCAGGTAGGTACGATTTTACATACAACCAGTCTTGCCCTGGGTTCATTAGATACAAAGTCTGAACTTGAGGGTGGAAGGCAGCAGCTCCCAGCATTCCATCTACTGCTCCTGTTTCAAGGTTGCCATGAACAGTGTTATCATTATCATGTCAACAATGAAAATCACCATTTTAAATGTTTCACTCACTCTGTTTGTAGTTCACATAACTATCCCACTTTATAGATTAAAATAAATCAATAAATACAAACCCTGGAGGTCAACCTACCCTTATATAGGGAATCTTCTTTAAATCATAGTATATTCTAAAAGTAGCAAAGGTAAGCTGTGGTGAAGCTTTTAAGTTGATTTTTAAATGATTCAGGGCTATAACTATAGCCTGAATCAAACTTTCAAGCATAATGGTGGCTAATTAATAAGTAATTAAAAGCAAGCAGTCTAATCATTTTGGAAAGAATGCATCTATGTCTTCTGAAAAATATATTTCATTTTTTAAAAAAATAATGACTTAAATCTTAATGAAATGAAATTTTTGTGTCATATATATTACCATCGCAATAACAAAAATTCACAATATAAACATAGTACTAGTTGGACCTTTGATGTTAGAATATTCAAACCACTTTCCCAGGTATAGATATGATTTAGAAAACATAGAGCAAGTTTCCACAAAAACAAGATACTGACCAGCTTTCCCCCTTCTTTTCTATCATTGAAAGCATATGTGAAATAGCTTCCTTCTTCCCACACAACAGCCCCTCCACTCACATCTTCCTGAAGTGGAAAAGAAAGGGAGGGGGAGGAGGCTGAGAGGAGGAAGGGAGTGTATTCTCCTGAACCACCACATATGGGAGGGCAGGAAGTGGTATATTCAACAAACGAAGCATTTTCTCCTTAGATAAATGATTCTCCATCTCTCGCCCCCAAAAGAAAAGTGGGTTTACCAGTGGGTTCTGTTGACCACATCTTCCTGTTTTTTTTTCATACTTTCAAAGAATCATAAATTTTAGTTGGTATTTCTTTACATCCCTATTTTAGGCATTTAATTGGGCTATTTATTTATTTATTTTAATTTATAACATGAGAAAAGTATTTAGCTTTTAGGAAGGTTTTGTTTTTTAAAAATAATGGTCCATAAAGTTGAAGTAAGTGAACACCATTGAACTACATTGACACTTTGAAAACAATACCTTTATATAATTGATTAATAGGCCCAGTGCCATAAAGATGGCTTTTAAGCATGTATATATACATTTTAATTGATATTTTCCTGTTTTCTATGCAATACTTCTTCACTGTGATATGAACCAATAACCTTTTAGTTTACTTGATTCTGTGTTGATATTGCAATTGTAATAATATAAAGCTCTAATTGTTAATACATTCAGGCAAAAACAGTACAGATATGAGCTATATAGAAAAGTATGTCATTAAATGCTTTAATACATTTTTACATTTTTGTTGTGGCAGAATATCTGATATGAATGTTTCATTTTCTTGAAAAATAATTTAGTATATTTGAAAAATTGAAACATTCACACTGAGACAGTAATTCTTTCCACAAAAATTAGACTCATTGTTACCTAGAAATTAACAAACATTATGCAAGTAAAATTTAAGTCGGGTTATTATTTTAGATTTTCTGAGTATTTAAAAATCAATTTAAAAGCATTAATTCATAGTTTAGTTTTGCCATTTTTATTATAAAAGACCATTGTAAAATAAACTAATTGAAGACAGATTCTTATTAAGCAACAGAAAATGTTAGCAGTGATACTGCAAAATATTCTGAATAATTTTTAAAGTTAGGTAAATTGAGCATGGTATCCCCACATCTGTAATCCCAGGTACTCAGGAGACTGAGGCAGGAAGATCATAAGTTTGAGGCAAATCTGTGCAACTTAGTAAGACCCTGTTTCAAAATAAATTAAAAAGAGGGTTGGGAATGTAGCTCAGTGGTACAAGCTTGTCTAGCATGCTGACTAAATTTCCTGTCTTCACTTGACTTTTAGGTGATTATTTCCCCTTTAAAACTTAATTTCAAAGTCTTATTCATTCTATCAATCATATATCATTAACCTGATAATTTAGCTTCAGGGCATTAAACAAAATACAAAGTGCTATTATATTTTCTTTCAAGGTAGTTAAATTGGATCATAAACTCTTTTCTACTTCCCAAATCTAATTATTTTGAGAGTTACTTTGGTTTTGGTTTTTGTAAAATTTATAGGAATTTATCACTATAAAGCCACAAAAGAAAGGTACTACCTTCTTTTAATGTTTTAAACTGCCATGCTACATTTTGATGCATGAATTTTTCTTCATCTCTTCCATCTCCAAAAAAATGTTTTGGCGTCTTTCTGAACTTTCCCAGGACTGGGCATATAGTTCAGTGATATAACATATGCCTAACAAGTGTGAGGCTCTGGGTTTGGTCCATAGAATCACACACACACACAAAAAAAAATGAATAAAATTTTCCTATGAAATGTAGATAAGAATGTTTTAGAAATTTTGCAGGAAACATTGACATAAATCGCTACCAGTTAGAGGTATTTTGGAAAAGATATAAAGAAAAACCAAAATTAAGAAATTAAGTAAAAAAAAAATATATATATGTATATATACATATATATATATAGAGAGAGAGAGAGAAAGAGAGAGAGAGAGAGAGAGAGAGAGAGAATTGTTTTAATATTTATTTTTTAGTTTTCAGTGGACACAACATCTTTATTTTATTTTTATGTGGTGCTGAGAATCGAACCCAGAGCCCCACGCATGCCAGGCAAGCCTATACCACTTGAGCCACATCCCCATCCCAAGTAAAATATAAATATACAGTTAGAAATTGCCTTGTAACTTTTTCCCATTTCTAAATTTTGTAAATCACCTGTAAAAATCTGATATTGTCTTTATGTTTAGTTTTCAGTAAATGCAATATTGATCTTTATGTTGAGAGAATGAAGTCATGTTTAGCTACTCTTGAAGTCCATGTGGGTGTTAAAGGTACTGATATTCATATATTGCAATCTTTTTTTTTTTTTGCAGTTTTGCTAAAAGGAGGAAAAAGAGAGGAAGAAAAACCATTTAGAGACTGTGCAGATGTATATCAAGCTGGTTTTAATAAAAGTGGAATCTACACTATTTATATTAATAATATGCCAGAACCCAAAAAGGTAAAACCAGAAGTGTTTGTTTATGGGATGTAAAGCAGATCCTAGTTGAATTGCTGGATGATAATCAGATTGATTTGTGAGCTTGTTAAATGGAAAAGCAAAAAGTGTGTGTGTGTGAGCTCATTTCTCCCAGAGATAACTTTGTTTCCCAGGCCCATGGGGAACAAAACCCTATTGTACAGATGTACTCTAAACCTTGTATTGTTTATTCCTTTTTCACATTAGCATCCCTTTATTCATTGCTATTCATGGGATGTCTCATTGCTCAGAAATGTTTGTCTTGCACAGATCAAATTTTGAAGTCACACCTACCTTGAGTGCATGAGGAATAGCAGCCATATTCCAAAGCCCCGAGAACTTACAGGATTCCCATCCTCCATGAGGGGTGTGGGGGTGCAGGAAATATAGCAGAGTGCAAGCTATTTACAGATTACTGCTCCTTTTAAAGTGGGAGAATCGTACCCCATCTCAACTCATAATTTTGAAAGGCTTTGCTTTTCATATTTACATAAAAGAGCAGGTTGGAGAACAGATTTCTCCTTATGTTGAACAAGCCCCAAAGTAAACATTAAAGTAAGCAAGCACTATTTGCCTGCTGTCACCTCTCTTTCCTGTACCACCCCTGTTATTTTTTTATTAAAATATCCATGCCTTCATTCAGTACTATTAAGTGGATGCCATTTATTTGTCAGTCACTATCCAAAGACATCAGTTTGGAATAAACAGTTTCCAGTGTAGTAATGATAAGAGATATTTACATAGACAGCTATAAAAACTGTGGGAGAGTTGTGATGCAGATGTTTTTTCTGAAGCAGGGAATATGGGGAGCATCGTGGTGAGGCAGCCAAATAAAGTGGAATTAAAGGTGAGAGCAGAGCTCTCAATGTGTAAAAGCTTTAGCTAGACACCCAAGGTCCAAAGCAGATTGCCTGCTCTTATAGCACAAACTTTCCTCCCCTCTAAATTACCTGTCACAAGTCTTCTTTCTTCTGGGTACTGTGCAAATGTTTCTGGAAGGCCTTCCTTGATTCCCCAAGCAGACTTGCAGGACTTTCTCACTACAAGTTCTATGAGGCAGGGACTGTGTCTTTTTATTTTTGATTTTCTGGAAACTAGCATGGTTTCTGCTCATAGTAAGTCCTCAATAAGTATGTGCCAGGATGAATGAATGAATGAATGAATGCTGATGATAATCAACACTTTTCTGTAGTATACAGTAAGCAAATCTAATTTTGTCTGTCTGATAGTTGGTTTCCTTTGATAAGCAAGATACGTGAATCTTTGAGACCAGTTTGCCAGATGTCGTGTCATTGCTGAGACAGAGTCTGATTGATAATTCAGGTCAAACTCTGTTTCTCTTTTTACTGCTATTATCTCTCTCCAGATTCCCAAAGTTCTAGTACATTAGGTTGGCTCAAAAAATTTTTCCTTTTTTCTGGGACAACATTTTCTTTCCAAAAGTGACCTTTGAGGGTTTTTCTACAAGTGGGAAAAGGATGGGTGTGAATACGTACAGGAGGCAGGAAAGATGGCAGGCACAGTTCCATATATTGCCCCCTCAGTTACCTACCGGACAAGTTTTGTTTCACATGTTCTGTGCAAGATTTCATTTCTCTCAAATACTCAGTGTTAAAAAAAACACTGGGAACATAAAATGGTAAGTCTGAGAGTGAGGAGACTAGAATAAGAAGGAAAGTTTGGGTATACTAAGGTCATACCTATGCTTGAAATCAAACACACACACACACACACACACAAACACACACAGCATACACAAAACATATAGGAAAGTGTTTAAGAAACTGTCTTGGAGTAGGAGAGGGAAGCAAAAATGAATATACTCTGATTTATCTACAGTACTGCCTTAAATCTCGAAGAACCCCTAATTTATCATCAGTTGCACTGGAGCTTATAGCTTGAAATAAAAACAAAAATGGCATTAACTAAAAATATTAAGTGACTCTCCTTTTAGATTCCTGAAGATCCTGTGGTATGTATAAAAACAGAAACAGAATTTTCAGGCTTTTCAGATTGAGAACTTTCAGACTTCTAGAATTTTTCACTACATCACCAGTAATACCAGGTGGCTCTTGCAGATGGAGAGAAGCAATTTAATTCATAAAATTCAGTTCATATGTCAGCATAGCTCATAGTTCAAATATTTTGAGATGCAAACAATTCGCAGACTATATGCAGAACCACTGCTCTTGTTAGGATAGGAAAATATTCTTTTCTAATCCATAATCTAGGAGAAATTCCATATTTATAAAAGATAAGGCTTACAATCCACTTTACTGGTTCAGTGGCTGGCTTCTAGGTTGTTTACACTGAGACAGCATGATTTAAACGTATGCTTCCCCCAAATAGTGTATTTTACATAAAATGGAGCTTCAGAATTGTTCTTGGATAAATAAAGTATTTGAGAAATCTATTTATTTACACGGGGGAACAAACCCAGTGCTCCTTGCATCGTAGAGATGTTTTCTACCACCCAGACCCTAAATTTGGAAAAAAAAAAAAAAAAGGTAAAACATTAAATCCACGTCAAGGAACTTTTGGATGAAATTTCTGAGTTGTGAGCTTATGAAAAAATCGTAACTTGAGCAAGTTCACAGGAATATCAGAGTATATCCGTGAGAGGCAAATTTTAGCACTGTAGAAACTGCTCTAAAAATGGCTTCTCAAAGGAAAGAAGTTCTTACATGACTTGGTCAGGACTATCAGTAGGTTTAGTTATGATTGGGTTTGTTTTTATTGGAAACAAAACAAATGGTAGCGGAGTGTGACAAGAACAGGGGTGACTGAGCTGGGGGGAGAGAGACTCTGAACTTAGGTGTTTCCTTTCTTACTTTATTCCTTCCCCTTTATGATCATGGATTCTCTCACAAGCGGTAATACTGCTCTATTGTTCAGACTGATGTAACTATATTTATTTTTAATAAGTAGCACATTTTGACTTAAATCCCTTATTATGATCACTTAGTGTGACCCTGGTAAGAACACATATTGTATGAATTTCCTCAAAGAAACTCAGAAGCTGGTTAATGCATTGGTTCAAATGTACAGAGCATTAACGGCTTGCCAGTTCCTGATCTGACTGCTTTTCTTTCATTTGCACTCACTCATTTATTCTTTTCAAAAATCATATGAAATGAGTGTCTCCATTACCTCTATTTTAGACAAATAGTTTGCCCAAATGACGTAGTTGGTAAATGTTGAAAACTGGCTTTGAAACAAAGGACTCTGACTCCATATTGCACCATCTTAACTAAAGGCTTAAGCAGGATGATTATATTAGTGATGACTGAAGTTGCACAATTTATAATTTTGAACATGAACTTACTTCCAAGTGACATAGGCAAGGGTTTATTATTAGAAAGTGAGTAAATTGATTCATGTTCTTAGTATAATCTACCTCACTCCCCACTATCCTGTAATTTTACTTTCTACTTCTATCTGATATAAAATCAACGATGTTTTCTTAAACATGTAAAAATCACTAAAAGAAAACCTTGGTTTTTTTGACTTTTACCCTTCTTAATAGACTGGGCATTATAGATAAAAAGTTTGGTGCTACACTTGGATATGCTTAGCAATAGTTTTGATCATTTTAATGCCTTCAAAATTTCAAGAAATTTAAAACAAGCCTATAAAAATAATTCCAAATACATATACTATGGAATATGAACTAATCAATAAAATTGAGCTATTTTAGACAATTGATAAAATCTTTTAAAATAAGTTATTCATCTTTTAAGCAGAATTGTTAGTCTTTTTTTGCCTGACATTGTTCCGTGCTAAAACAGAATTGTTTGCAAAAGCTTGAAAAGTGTTGTCTTTTCAAATGTCATGTGGTTTCCTAGGGTGATTTAATTTTTCAAGAAGATAGAAAATTTACTTCTTTCTTTTTTGCTTTGATAGTATTAATGGCTTGGGGTTATTTCCTTCTCTGAATTCCCTTCAATGCATGGTACTAGGAAACAGGATTTTCTCTTTCATTTCATAATTTTCTAAAACCAAATGCCCTATAGCCATCTTAGTTTCATCCAAAAAAATAAACCATTAAATCATAACTCTTATTGTAAAATATTAAAAATTTGCTCTGAACTCATAATTCCCTTAATTCTTGGAAAAGGACTGTAACAAATGTGTTAAGACTTTTTGATTTAAGGTTATGGAAAAATAATTAATGTCCACAAAGCTAATCATTCCAACTTGTATGAAACATAAAAGCATAAAAAGTATGTGAATCAAATTTCCCCTTTTTGTTTGGGTTTAGACCTCTGTATTATGTTAAAAGGTGTTTAATGCTTGAGAGCTTTGACCTTGCCTGGGATAGGAGCCAGTTCAATATTTTCTTGGATAGAAATAAGCCCAAGTCATATGATCAATACATGCAACAGGCATAGTAAATGTAGTGGGCCTTGTCCACAGGAAGAACCGCCAGATAGCACTGACCACAGAGTGTTGGCAAGTGAACTTTTCAGGTCCTTTTATGTTTCAAATCTTTCTGAAACTGATCTTCTATTTTCTGGAACTTCTTTCATCTGTTAGGCATAGGATTTTAATTTTTCTTGTGACTATTGAAAAAATAACTGCTTTTTTTAAAAAGAGTGAATCCAACTTCTTAAAGACTGAAAAGCACCATGATCAAAGATTAGTGATGCCAATACTATTAACTAGAAGCCAGTGAATATAATTGTAGGGAAATTTTATTGAACTTCTGCATATTTTGAATTTTCTATATTCCTTATTATTCATAGCAAGTTAATAATATGAATCATATGCAATGTTCTATATAATAACTATAATATAATATATTAAATATTATATACACAGTGATATTATATAATATAAATACATGTTATCTGTAAAATGCATGTAAGAGCCGGGTGCTATGGGTGTACACCTGTAATCCCAGTAGTTTAGGAGGCTGAGGCAGGTGGATCTTGAGTTCAAAGCCAGTATCAGCAATTTAGCAAAGCCCTAAGAAATTTGGGGAGACCCTGTCTCTAAATTAAAAAAAAATATTTAAAAGGGCTGGAAAAGTGGCTCAGTGGACAAGTGCTGGATTCAATTTCCAGTACCAAATAAATAAATAAATAAAATAAAATGCATGTAAAAGATAAGAACAATGGCAATTCCTATTACTTGCCAAACAATACTCTAAAAACTCTATGTACATTGGCTCATTTAATCCTCACAAAAAATGTAAGAGAGCAGAGGTGGGAATTTGAATCCACACAATCCAGCACTCAAGTCTGTGCCCCTGAGCAATGTGTCATTCAGCTCTCTTATACCCAAATTCAACAAATGGAGACTGTTGGACCGTTATCATTGCTGCCATGGAGAATTGATAAGAATTGTGACACATATGTCAAATCCCTTAACCTTTCAGAATCTCAGCTTCCAAACCTGTGATCTGCCTGGGTAATTTCTACCTCCCCATGAAGCTCTGTCTCTCTCTGGGTCTCTATCTAAGATGCAATCTCAGCACTTCTTAACATTTCCAAATAGCTGGATACTTTCTTAAAAGGGAAGTTGTCTTTTCTAAAAATTTGTGAGTGATTGTAAAACAAAGCCACAGAATTTTGATAACACTTAACATCCATTAAAAACTACACAGCATAGTTTTTTTTCTATAAATACTCTTTTCTTCTGACAGAAAGAAGAAGGGTGAGGGAAAGAAAGGAAGGAAGGAAAGAGAAAATTTGGGATTACCAATGACAGCAGGGTAAAATTTAATTGGGAAATGAGTGAAATTTGTTTTCCTTAGCAAAATGTGTCCTTGACATTTTTATTTTCCTTTGTTCTGACTTAAATGTCATTGGGAAAGTTTCACCTGCTGAATTACCACCTATGCCCCCTTTTAAGCTGTGCCATCTGATTTTATACTCATAGCAGTCCTGCAATCTCTCAGATCAAGATCACTAATGGCTTCTTCATTTCAAATTTACATGTATATTTTCTTAATCTTAATCTTGATTTCTCTCAAATATTTGATTATCACATCCCAAACTCAGCATTTATACCCAGTGTTGTTTGTAAGTTTTCTTATTTTATTTTTTTAAATATTTTTTAGTTGTAGATGGACACAATATCTTTATTTTTATTTATTTATTTTACGTGGTGCTGAGGATCAAACCCAGGGCCTCACATGTGCGAGGCAAGTGCTCTACCACTGAGCTACAACCTCAGCCCTCTTATTTTATATTTATTATATCTTTATTTATTCAGCAAATATTCTTTGAATACCCACCTTTGGCTAGGCAATACTATAGGCCCTGGGAATAGCAGCAAATGACACCGAATATCTACCCATCTCTAGGTTACTAATATATTTTATCTCCACCAGTTATTCACCAAAGTCCACTCATAGACCCTCCTCCCTCTCCCTCACATCTCCATAAAATAACTATGTATAATGCATTAAATATTATACACAGAGTATATATTACATAATGTAAATACATGTTATCTGTAAAATACAATCTTTTTTGTTTTGAGCTCTTTAAATTATGTATCTATTTTCATGTGACCAACTGCTGATTTTAAGTACATTACTCCCAATAATTTTGAATTAGATAAACATAGGGTTCAAACCCTAAATTCAATTCAAATGTTGGACCCAGTACTAATGCTTAAGTATAACCATTGGTAAGTTTCTGAAATACTCTCACTTTTTTCACGAGTAGAATGGAAATGATAATCATACCTTCTTCATAGAGTTGTTGTGAGATTAATGCATATAAAGTGCTTAAGTTACGTGGCACTTAACAAAAACACCATTGTTAATGACTTCTTTTTATCTCCTTATTCTCGGCAAAATTTTATCCTTTGTCTTATCTCCGGATGTTTCAGTAGAACATCTCTAACTTGTCAATTAACGCTTCTTTTTGGAGAGCTACCTAAAACATTAAATATCCCAAATCATCATCATTTTCTTCTCTCGCATGTTAGCTCTTTTTATACATCTCTCATTTAGATCGTTGTCACTATTATTCTTCAGGTCACTGGAGTTAAAAGTTATGGATTTCAGTGTCTCTTAATCTTATAGGATCAGTCAGTGTTGCAACTTTGCCGTGTTTTGAGTTGATGAGACATATTTTATTCATCCTAATATCCTCAGTTGTAATGTCAAACCAATGCCCAAGAACACTTGCTGAGTGAAAAAGTAAGTGAATGAATAAATTAGAATTAAGGAAGACTAATTAGAGGTTAAGGACAAAGAGCAGATGGAGAAGGGTCAGTAGCGGTAACGCTGGGAAAGGGAGGGCAATTTAAAATTTATAATCTTGGAGGTGAATCAGTTCCGAGGAATGACATACAGGGTCAGTGGCTGTTGTCAAGTTAGAGGGGAGCCCTCAGGAGAGGCGGTTGTCCTGTTTCATATGTTCGCATAGGCATGTGTGTCTCCGTTCCTTTCACTCTGAGGAAGTACATGAGTAGTTTGCCCTTTGAATGACAGTTGTTTCCATTGCTTTCATACCCTTTGGCCATTTGTGCTCCAAATGTAATGCCACAGGGAAAACATTGAGGTTTTTCCTTTAATCAGAGCTTAGTCCCGTGTCTCCACCGCCTGACTGCTGTGGCTGCATCATATCCACACTGTCAGCCAACCTTCAAAATGCTTTAATATTCAGTTGCTGCAGAATGGTGTTCCCCATAGCCCAGCCCTTGAATAATCAACTGCCACATCCATGCTACAACAATTCCAGTGATTGCTCTCCAAAGATCATCCCATCACAGATACGTTTCCCTTCTAGGGTGGACTCTGGGGAAAATTAATCAGTTGTTTAAATAAATGCTATTACATTTAAAATAATTGAAATAAGCCTAAGTCTTTGAAAGATTTGGATAACTTTTCCACATGGGAAAGAAATGCTTGTCACAGTCGGAAGGAATATAGTATGTCATGTTCTCCTCTTATTGTTCATGACTAAAACTTAAGCAAATAATGTGTTCTCCATGTGCTGAGGACCAAATTTTGCCCCTCATGTAGTATTCAGCCATCAAGAATAATTATCATAGTATGTAAATATCTATCAGTTATGAAATAAAATATGAAATAATGAAATATTTATATATATACATAAACTTTTTAAAAATTATATTACCCAAACCTTTAATCTTATATTACCAATACTAAAATATTGAAAAAATGTGAGTTATGCTTTAAACATAAAATGGCCTAGTTTTAGAAACTTTAGTAGCATTTTTAAAATTTAAACTTATACAAGTGCCTATTTCCACTTAAGATGTTGATTTTTAATTTTTATACTCTGAGACTGAATTTTCAGCTAGCTGATCTAAATTGTTACAAGGAATTGATGCATCATTGATAGAATTTGATCAGAAGTAACTCAAATATGAATTATGGGAAGAAATAATCAATATGTCTGAATTAATATTTTTCCCAATGTAGTTCTTTTTCTTGCAGGTCTTTAGACCTATTTTTATTTTGAAATATGTTAGATACATCCTTCTTTAAAATAAACATATTTCCCCCCTGCCTTTCTTTTCCCTTCATCTGCCAGGTATTTTGCAACATGGATGTGAACGGGGGAGGTTGGACTGTCATACAGCATCGTGAAGATGGAAGTCTAGATTTCCAAAGAGGCTGGAAAGAATATAAAATGGTAAGATGGGAGAATTTACGGTGGTGTTTGATGTTTTTTCACAAAGTTATCTTCATCAGATTATATGATGAACCTTTGCATTTTTAGATGCTTTCAAGTTAATTTAAGAATAAAAATGATGCCTACATTAAGGACATGATTTTCATTAGACACAAAACACTCATAAATCATTTTGAGTAAATGATTTCCATGTGTGCATCAGAAAGAGAAATGTATTACTATAATTATTTTATGAACTGCTGTGGATTGTCTGGGTCCATTCCTATTTGAATGAGGGAAGGGGAAGCCAGAACTCCGATCAGGCAGGATGGGTGTCCTGCCAGGCAGGTGATAGTAATGGCCTCACTCAGGGCTGGCAAGATAGTAATGGCCTCACTCAGGGCTGGCAATTGCTGCTGTTGAATAAGTTCCTCCACGAGAGCTTTCATGTGGCTCCTCTGGGCTTCTCTGAGTACCCAGGGTTATCAGGCCCTTCCTGTCACAGTTGGCATCCCCATGAACAGGAGATACTTTTAGTCTCTTTTTAAATTTTTTTTTTAAATTTTAATTTGTTATATATGACAACAGAATGCATTACAATTCATATTACACCTATAGAGCACAATTTTTCATAGAAATGGCACAGAGACATCTCCACTGCTTTCTATTGGTCAAAGTTGACCATGGGCCCAGACTAGATTCAAGATGAGAGGAGAACACAAAGGTAAGAAAGGAAAGACTGTTCATTGGTGCCTCTAAAATAAAAGCAGACATACCATTGTCCTCTCAATAGTCATTACCAACATTCTTGTAGCTGATGTTTTCAATCCTTAGTATGTGTTAGTCTTATCTAATTTTTATATCAAACTGATGACTTAATACTATCCCTATTTTAAGAGAAACCAGATTAGAGAGACCAACTTTTTCAAGGTAACATAGCAGATGATTTAATTAATCTATAATCCAATAATCTCATATTCAATGCCTAAAATATTGACTATTAAAACCTGATGACAGAATGTCAAATCACAGTAAAAGAAAAGGATTTCCTTAATTGGTGAATTCTCATTATTTTATATGTAACATTTATGAATAACTTTGTTTTGAACTCTTGACAAATTTTTCTCTCTGAAGATGAAAAAAAATGTGATGGAAGTTCTATACTAGAAAAGTTCCATCTCAGTACCTTGTAGACAGTGTCAAACCTGTGGTTGGTTGAAATTATAGTTCACCAATTAGTAGTTTCATAGTTGGTTTAATATCACCG
The DNA here is from genome assembly GCF_052094955.1 of Ictidomys tridecemlineatus. Lineage (NCBI taxonomy): Eukaryota > Metazoa > Chordata > Mammalia > Rodentia > Sciuridae > Ictidomys > Ictidomys tridecemlineatus. The sequence continues at coordinate 29,896,407 of NC_135483.1, forward strand.
AACAAAGGGGTTTTAGTTCATGAATGGTGCTCTCTAGGGCTGTCACTTTATCTAGAAGATTTTTATGAAATTCTCAGCTAAACCTTTAGCATGCAGTTTAATTAACAATTTAGAGGGACACGGAGTTGAAATCCAATGTCTTTAATGAACCATAGACTCAAGATAGAAAGGTAGGCTGAGACCAACAAGACAGAATTCCACAGAGACTGGTGTGACTCAAAGTTTTTTGAATTGTTGGCTGCTGAAAAACCAAGATTAGTGTACTTACTCTACATTAGTAGCAGATTTTAGGGCACAAAAATTGCAGAATTTACTTTAAGATGTTTTCAGTTCTGGAGGTTTTTAACCAAGTGGACAATCTTAAGAATTATAATCAATATGTGAAGAATCTGGAAATCATGTATGGAGCAAGTGAATGATTTGGATTGTTTAACCTGAAGAAATATTTGAAAAGAATTAGGCATAGTCCTGTCTGATAGCTACCTAATTAACTAACTGGATGGAAGCATGTAGTACCAGAGCCTCCTACACAAAATGTGGACCGGGGACCAGCAGCATTAGCATCATCTGGGAGCATAGAGAAACACAGGACATCAAGCTCTACCCCCAAATTATTGAACTAAACTCCACATTTCTACAATAATTTAAGGGGAATTCTATAATGAATGGGGAATATAACATAAAAGCAAAATTTGACTAAGTAAAAGCAAAACTCTCTAGTGCTAAATTCTAACAATAAATGGACTTTCTACTCAGGGACAAGTCCCCTCCCTCATCAGTGTAAGCACCCAAGTAGGAGATAGATCCTCTTTTTTCAGTATGGTTATGGAGAATAGGAATGGTAGTCAGGTTAGATTCTAAAACTCTTTCTGTTTACATGATTCTATAAACACACGGGGGGAATTACCTAAGTTCTAAAAGTGGACTTGAAATATGTATGGATTAGTAGGTTTATTCTTTACCCCACTATTCCTAAGTGGGTTGAATTTAGGAAAATCTCATACACATACATTAGCTTTCTCATTCATTAAAATGGGACAATAATTATACATTTGAAGCCTTTCAGGGATGCTGTGGAGATTAGTAATCATATTAGTAAAGCACTTGGACACACTGAATTTTTAATAAACACTAGTTACTATTATTATTATTATTCAAAATTAAAACATCAAAGTCTGCAAAACATTTATTAATTTTGCCCAAAGTATTATTTTGCTAACTACTTTAACTCATGATAATTTTCACCACTAAAATGGGATGTGAAGAAGTTATCTTAGAAGTCAAACAACTGATATAGGATCAAGCAAATCTGAAATGCATTATTATTAAAATGAATGATAATGGAAAATGAACATAAAGTTGTCATCATTGTGATTTTCCAAAATGGTGAATTATTAGCTGTAAACATCTGCTGCCTTGGCAAGCCAGGCACATTAAGTAAGAGATACTGACTTGTTAAATATGGAATTGATTCATGTCTTGTAAGTATTTACCAAACAAATGAATCTACTTTTAAGCAATTCTTTTTTGTTATTGGAACAAGACTGGGATTATTCTTTAATCATAGTTTTTATTCAGTTTGTCCTTATCCCTTTTCTGAATATGAAAGATTATTATGCTTTATTCAAACTTGAAATATTTATCACCTCAATGTCAATTCTTCATGGTCATGAAATATAATCAGCTCCAAAATTGTAAAACATTCTGGCAAAAATGAATCTGAAGACTTTTTAAAAAATAAAATAATTCATCTTATGTCACAAGTTGGTAATATTCATCAAAACACATGGTAAAAAGTGTTTCATCTGTTTTCTTCAGAGCCTTTTTTTTAAAAAACCTAAAGACAAAATAACACGATTCTACCACGAATGGACATGGTCTCCTTAATGTCAATTCTTGTCAATCACACCTATTTCTATTCCTTGCATCAAAGTCAAGTGAGCCTGAAGTCCACTTCTTCAGCTTGGGGTGCAAATCCTTGGGGGAAAACAAAGACTTCCTGGCATGCACTCCCTCCTCTTTAGTCTCCCCCCTGTACTGTGTGTGTGCCAGGAGGCTACACTTTCTTGCACACTGAGTATAGCCATAACATTTCATCCCGCCCTTTCTGCCTTACTTCTCTCCTTCCCTTTTTTTCTGGTTGATATCTGTGGGTTGTCTCTTGCCTCACAAGTTTTGTGGAATTGTGTGTTACAATTATCAACCCATGAAATTACAAATATGTATTATACATTGCTATCTTTAAACCTCTCTCAGCATAAGAGGTTTGCAATTTATTCGGTTCTGGGCATTGGCTTTAATCCTACAAAAAAAGTCTTTTACCTGAGTTTTGTTTTTTGTTTTCACTTAACCTTTTTTTAGGAGGAGATGCACCAAATCTGGTTTATAGATTTGTAAAGATGTTTGCTAAGGGAGAAGTCAGGAATGGGCTTTTATTGGAGACATTTAGGGACTGATATTAGTTCCTTCAAGTCACAAGGGCACCATTTAGCAGCCTCCAGAAATAACACTTACAGCAATGCTTTTGCATATAAAGCCCACTGAAGCTTGGAACCCCAAATAGTACCCTAAGTGACCTAACTTTATAGTAAGCAGTGGCTAATGCCCTGGAGACAAACTTGCTTTGTATTCAAACCCTCCCCCGCCCCCCAACAAAGCTTCCTTTGACACAAACATTTCATTCTGAGCATCATACCTTCTGGGAGTTCTTTATTTCTGGAAAGAAAATAAACACACATTTTTAACCGCATTTTAAACATCTTCAAAATAAAAAGAGAAAAATGCTCAAGAATTTAAAAATTATGAAATAAATAGTTCTTCTGCTCTTTCTTGAGCTGGAAGTCTCAGCAATTAGTGTAGATGTTTTTAAATGACTCTAAGTGTGTATTACTGCACCTTTGGAAAGCCACTTTTCAGGCCTATTTTCTTTAATCATTTATATGAAAAAAGTTGAAACTCATAGGACTTATACCCATTATGATAAATTAAGAGTTTTTATCATTGCTTTCACTAGGAGTGTATATCAGAAATAGTTGTGGAGCTCTTTAAAAACAGAGGTGATTTAGTTTCCCCATGGAGATTTGGATTTGGTATGTCTGAAGTGGGATTATTGAAACCGTGTCTGGTTTCAATTTTGTTTCTTCTATAAAAAGTCAACACTTCCTGTGATCATTATGAGACAAAACAAATAAAGTATCAGAGACAATAATTTTATTAACTTGGAAAAAGCACAAGCCAAAATTGAACATTTCTGCAGGTTTTGGCAAAAACTAATGAATGTTGATCTTTCACCTACATGATTTTTTTTTAAATAAAATTTACCTCTTAAGGCCATTTTAAAGTAAGTATTATTATTTTTTTGTTAAATTCTAGTATATTTTGCCCTTTTATTAAACTCCCAGAGGAGAAATGAAATTGATCAGCAATGGATCTGAATTGTGTTATCAGAATCTTTTATATGATTGTAACTGACAGAACTACACATAATAGCTTCATGAAACTACATGACATAGCATCCTTGGATTTTACTCAAGAAAAAGAAGAAAATCTATTTTTATAACTAACATTTATTTATTTGCTGCTATTTTTAACATCAGCACAATATTTTGTAAAGCTTCAGTTTTTATTTTTATGAATGTTGCAGGATATTTGAGCTGAAATACGAACCTGTGGTAAACTGTTATATGCAATAGTGTATAAACCTGTACTTTGAGTTGTGCATCAGTGATTTCAGTAATTTAGGCATGGATTTGTTTTTTTGTTTCAGACAATCCTGCAAATATAACCAAAACTTGCTTCCTGATATGGAGGAATTTTATGCCTGCCCTACTCTGATAATTTTGTCTGATTAGTATAATCTAATTTGCATCTGAATAGTTATTCCACCTATATTTATATGGTTCTCCACCTTGGTTCATAGCAGACTCACCCGTGAAACCTTTTAAATATCCAAATCCCCAAGCCCACCTGAGACATACTAAATTCAATCTCCATGGAGAAACTAAGTCATCTCTATTTTTCAAAAGCTCCACAGCTCACTCTTTGTTCCTTTCTCCTTCCCTCCCTCCTTTCCTTCCTTTCTTCCTTCCTCTCTCTTTCTCGCTCTCTCTCTCTCTTTCAATTTAACCCAGTGGCACTTTGCCTGTGAGCTCCACCCCCAGCCCTTTTTATTTGTTGTTTTGTGACAGGGTCTTGCTTAGTTGTAGAGGCTGGCCTCCAACTTGCCTCAGCCCCCTTGAGCATCTGGAATTTCAGGAGTGTGCCACCAACCCTGGCTACTCCACAGCTTTTTAAGATATGTGCCTTTAGTTGAAAGCAACTATCAGAACTAATCATTTATTAGCACAAGTATAAGACCTTAAAATTGCCTGTTTTGTAGATTTTAAAACATGTGGAACATGGAGAAAGAGCAATTAAAACAATAGGACCAAGGGAGAGTTGAAGGGGAAAGGTCCTCTTTTAGAATTGAGAAGCAAAATTGAGGTGGTCTATACTTTCCTTTGTGCCAGTTTAACCCCAGTTATAGTCAGTGGGCTTTTTACTTTTTCATTTGGTAATTAATTTCTTGGATTAAAATTACAGTATTTTTTTGTATACACAAATAAACAACAGTACATTAGTCTCCAGTGTCTATAAAAGCCTTTTAAATAATTATCTCAATATTCTCCTTGTGAATTTTCAGCAAAGACAAGACCCTGGAATTTTTTGTTCTCTTACATGAAATAGAAAGAAACCTGCTTACTCTCAAAGAGCACATAGTGTCTTGGAAGAAAGGCAACCAAACAAAATGACTAAGTCTTGTGATATGTCTTCTAACTATAACAACAGCAACACCTAGACTTTTGTTATGTGGTTTTCCTGTATCAGCACTCAGTCAGGTGCCATAGGCATATTGCATTCTTACAATGTTGTACATGGAATGCTCTAGATTCCTGTTTTGCAGATAAGAAAACTGAGGCTCCGAAGTTAAGCAGAAAATCCCTTAGTAAATATGTCTCAGAGAAAGGCTTTGAATTCGAGGAGAGATAGGAAATGGAGGTTATTTAATTTAAACCAAGCCTTTGTTCCTACACATCAGATCGGCCGTTGTGCTTGATAAATTATCCAATAGACAGCTTAGTAATGTGGGAATCCATTCCCATTTCCCCTTCTTTTGCATATTTTTCATCTTTATGATGTAACAGCTGTTTCTGCTTCACTGCATTTGGCTATTAGAAGGGTTCCTCCCTACATCATCTAACGGCCATTTTGATTCATGGCAGTCAAATATTTTGCTCATTTGGACAGTTTTTTGGGAAAGTGCATGAAATTCAATTTTGGTTTCTAGAGGTCAATCCCACCACTTTCTTTTCAGTTGCTTGTTTCTGAAAGAAGAAAAAGCAAACTTTTTAGAAAGTGGTATGTCCCTCCACTCAGGGGGGATACACAGTCCTGCATGCTGAGACAGGGACCAGCTTTTGTAGGAAGGACTTTAATGCTTGTTCATTTCTGAAGCTCATCCGAGATCACTGCACTTTTCCCTGGGGAAGCTGGAGAGTTTTATTCACACAAGGCTTTCAACAGCATGGAAATATGTGACCTAAAACTTAACACTTCATCATTCCCAGCCTCTTTATTCACATCTAGTATAATTGCTGAATCCCTTTTCAATGACTGCACAGAAAAGGGAATCATCAAGTGGCCATAGGGAGAGTTCTGGCATGTCTGAGCTGAGAAGAAATGCAAAGAAAACCCCAGTGGTCTTCTTTTTCTTCCCAGGGGATGCTGCAATAAAGAAAGTGTTAATTCTTTGACTTGCAGCCCCCTGTAACTTTTTGTTCTGGTTGTGCATTGGAGAAGGTAAGCTTTGCTCTTTTCCTTGGTATGTAGCACCAGCTGCCTTAAGAATATATAAAATTCTTAGCATGTTCAAAATTGCTCTAGTATTTCCTGCCACTGTGGAACTTTTGCAAAGTGTGAGTTGAGTATCTTAGGAGCAGAGAAGCAAGTTATTCCAGCCACTGGAATAACTCCAAGGAATCCTATATTTTTGCTTTGAGCTAAAGGTAGATGATCTTCAGTACAATTTGAGTCAAGAATGTTCAATTAATCAAGAAACTAAGTTAAACTGGGGAATTATTTTTAAAAGTGTGCATACATATGCAACACATGTCATTTTAACTTTAAATATAAAAAATATGTGTTCATTTACCCACTTTTTAAGGAGTAGGACCAAAGTGTATGATTTGGGGTCAATGGTTTCTCTATAAAACTTTCTCCTAAGAGAATATACCCAATGTCTGGTTTCATTTCTGTAAAATAGAACAGTACCTAAAGACATATGCAAAGTAATGTAAAATTTAAAGTCCTCTAAAATTCTATTATTCGCAGTCTTATCTCAGGTTCTCAGCAGCACTTAATTCAAAAAGATTTGAATGATTGTTTTTATTGAGCAAGTCAACATATTTAAATTATATTTTATAAAAACCCTCTCTCCCCACTAATATTTAACCCATTTGCATAACACATTATAAAGATCACCACCATAATAACAGAACTGTCAAAAAAAATGGTTTTGGTACCAAACACCATGGCTTTTGGCCAGCAATTCCATTGGCAGAGGCAGCCATGCCCCATGTAATTAATGCAATTTGAGTCCACTCTGGGCACCAGCACAAAGAGGAATGGAGAACATTGATTCGTTGCTTAGTTTTGTTAAAGGCGAAAGCCATTATGAAAACTTCTCTTGTAATTAGACTCTATAAAACTGATAAACATTAAATGTGAAAGGAAGAAAAAGTTTTCTAAATTCTGTCATCTACTGAGAAAACAAGAACTGTCATAATTATTTTAGTACTTTCCTCATGGATTAGACATTTATTAATAAATATCTCAGCTAACCAGAATTTGTTTCTTTGTGAAACATTGGGAATGTGTCCTGTCATTACTGAAGTTCTTTTAAATGTGTGCATGACAAATTGAGGACTTGATTCAGATGCAGATTCATGTGTTTTGTTCTCAGATATTTGATTCAGTGGAGAGCTAGGTATTTTTGTTTTTAACCAGAACTCCAGTGGTAATAATTCAGTGGGGCAGCTGAGACTCAACCATATTTTTCACATACACACATACACACACACACACACACACACACACACACACACAGATGTGTTTAAGATTACTTCTTTGAATGTGAATGTAAAATGCTATAATATTTTGTCTCCCTAGCTCCCTATATGGACCTCCCATCTGTGTCAGTAAAACAAATATGTAGGCCAAGAATTGAACTGATCTTCAAGTATTATTAGGCAATACTTTCTTAGACAATTGTGAATACCCCAAATCTAGAATGCCAGCAGCTCTTTAGGGTTCTTTATTTCCCTGTCACCAACAACTCCAACACTTAGAGTTGGCTCACATTTGGGGACCACTTCTCTTTCTTCCCACAGAGAAACTATTTTGAGTACCTAACAGCCATGACTGGGCTTGCCCCAAAGAGAAGAACAGAGCCATATTGAGATTAAGAGGCACAATGGTCAGCCATGTGTACTTACTCAGCTCTTACCAGTCAGCCTTCCAAACCTACATTCATGCCAATGGAGCAATGTGAATGATTATGGTTGCAGACTTACAGATTTTCTTAATAATATTAAAAAATAAGAATGTGAAACTGCTCAAATCAGAGGTCTAATAATCCATAAAGTTATGGGTCTATAATTGGACTCCTGAATAGACACAAAACAGTATTATTAAATAACTTGTCTGATAGTACTCAATGAAAAAATCTACACTGATAGTACTCAAATTATATTCAAAAGAATAACCAGAATTTAAGAAACATATTTGAAAGCAAATGCAATCGAGGAAGGTTTTCTGGTAAAACCTATTGAACAAATTCATTTAATCCAAAAATACTTTATCTATCTATGTATGTGTGTGTGTGTGTGTGTGTGTGTGTGTGTGTGTGTATATATATATATATATTTATATATATAAATATATATATATTTGATGAACACAGATTTTCCTATAATAAGAATCAGACGTAAGCCTCAAATGGAAGCACATATAACAGAAGACTATTAAAGTAAATCAATATTAGAAAAAAAATCAGTGTGTAAAAGTCTGAAAGAAATATCTTGACTTTAAAAGATAATATCTTTTTTTTAATTGTTCCTTAGAAAATAATTAAAGGCTAAACATGAAAAGTTTCCCTCTGGAGTAACAAGTTCATGTCCATCTTCTTTCCCAGGGTTTTGGAAATCCCTCTGGTGAATATTGGCTGGGAAATGAATTTATTTTTGCCATAACCAGTCAGAGGCAGTACACGCTAAGGATTGAGTTAATGGACTGGGAAGGGAACCGAGCTTACTCACAGTATGACAGGTTCCACATAGGAAACGAAAAGCAAAACTACAGGTAAGTCATGTTTCATTCAGCGTAGTACTTGACTACCTTTGATCTGGCCATATAGGAATGTTCGTGAAAAAGTCTGAAAGAAAATGATGAAAATCGTCTTTCAAAATGAAAAAAAAAAAAACAGTAAAGACTTCTTACATCTTCTTACATCTTACTTTTCATAGACTGACTACCTTTAACGTTGGCTTGAATTCTAGTGATTGATTAAATAAATCTGAAGTATAAGTATAATAGGGTTGTTGGTGTTGTTTTAGTTATTGCTATGAAGTGTACTGGGTTCATACATGTAAGATTCATAACAGAAGTGACTTCAACTCAGTGGCTTGAAATAATTAATTTCTTCCCTCTACCAAAGTGTTTTTTTAGTTGTTCTACTTTCTTTATCTTCCTTAAATTATTATTTTTCTAATTATCTTGAAGGTGACAAGAGAACAATTTAAATATTTTTGAGTGATTATAAAAGAGGAGATGAGGCATAACTAAAAGGTACTTTTTTGTTTGTAAATAATAATAAAAGGGTGAAAATAAATCCAAATAATAACATACATATACAAAATGCATCACTGGGATATAAAAATAGCCAAACTATACACTTAATTTTAGATGTTTCTGAATTTATTTTCAATTAGCACCTTTCATGCTAGAAAAATTAATTAAAACTATGGCTATGAAAACAACATGATGTGTAAATTTATTCCTTGAATACTTATTGTGGTATTTTTAAGTTCCAAGAATGCTATTAGGCACTGGGCATTTGGTGGTCTCTAGTCATACAGACCTCACAGTCAAATTGTATTGCTAAGTAGTCATAAACACCTGGTTGCTATTCCTGGAGAACAAGGAGAATATTTTAGATGCTCTTATATTGCTATCCATTAATGGGATACTTGAAATATCTTTCATTGTGTGTGCCTCAATTTTATAATTAGTAAATCAGAAATACAATGATTTTTTTTAATTATTGGTACTGGAGAAATTTAACTCAGTATTGTGACTACTCCATGTGTGTCTTGGAATCATGATTGTATACATTAAAAGGATGGCACATTGCTTCAAGCAGATTGCAATGGTAGCAACCAAATCCTTGTGCTTTTTTCCAACCAGCATAGCTATCTCCTTGTAACAGGACTGTTTCTATTTCTTGTCTTTTTAAGACATAATATTCTTTAGGAATTTAAATCTTCATCTCTTTCATGGCTCAATTCATTTTCTTTCAATAGATTACATATAGAATTGAATCCCTGGAGACATAATAATAATTTTCTTAATAAATAGTGATGATGTCACCACAACAGAGGGTGAGAAATAGATCTAAAGGGTGGACAGTCTCATGGGAGAGCAAGGGTCTACTTAATAGCAATTTGAGAAACCAAAGATGAGACATTTATAAAATGCAATGGGGTGGAAGAAGAAATGTTTCCAAGGAGGTCAATATTTTGAGAGTTTTATAACACGAAAAACCACTGTAAAACATCAGGGGTACTCTTATGTAAATGTTTTGACCTGAAACTTGAAACTAAGTGAAACTTGGCTAATGTCATACAGCTTGACAATAGGACTTGCAAATAATTAGTTTGGTCTTTTTCTAGGCTCCTGAAGAATTTGCTTTGGTTCATTTCCAGAATGTCTCTCAATTCTCTATAGGTGGTGGTGGGAGGTTGGTGGGGGGAGGTATGTATGTGTGCATACATGCATATGTGGCTGGGATAGTGTTAGGGGAACAAGGAGTGTCTAGGAAGGTTTAGGAGGAGAGCTGGCGTCTGTTGTAGGGTTGGATGTGTGGTGTGAATGCTATTTTGCCATCTGCCTGAGGAAGGAACACTGGCCTCCTCTTGGAGTCCTCCCTACTCTGGCCCCAGCTGTCCTCCTGAGCATTTCTCATTCTCTCAGCATCTATGATTCCATTTCCTCACCAGTATGATATGGATCTATGATCAGAAAGGAAGTCTTCCCAGGCAGAGTGAGGTACACACTCTGGGATTTTCACTTACCTTTCTTAAGAAATTTGTGATCCTTGAGAATCAGAATCATAAAGCTAAAAAGTAACTTAACAATTATTTCCCAATCTCTGGTTTTGGGGGAAAGAAAGCTGAAGTCCAGAAAATAGACAACATTTTTCCCCAGGAGTGAAAAAGACTTTTGCTTCCTGCCTAGTGCAGCGTAGTTTCTGCTGTCATGGTGTTGTAGTCACCTCACAGATGGCAGATCTGCAACCATTACTTTCTCATGCAATTAAGCCCAGGATTCACACTGGTATCAAATGAGAAATCAGAACTCATTAAAATATAATGGTTTTTCTGGTGGAGGGTTAAAGGAAACATACTATAGAATGCTGTCACTCACTCTTTCAAAGAAAGGGAGGGTAAGCTTAAAATGGAAAGCTAACACCTGGAGATTTTGTCCCTTCCTAGGCCACCACTGCTTCTCCAGAGTCAGTGGCACCACCTGTGGCCCCAAGTTGCAACTCCAGCCATTCATCCTTGCTTGGAGGTATTCTTCTTCCATTCCTCTCTCTCTTTGCTCTGAACTGCTACCCCTTCCTTTGTGATAAATCATTCAAATTACTAAAACTAAGAGTGAGACAGTATTTTATATTTAGCAAAATGATTTTGACACTTTAGTTAGTTAACCTCCTCATAGTGACTTTTTGACATAGGTATTATTAGACCCATTTTAAAGATGTGGCACTGGAGGTACATGCCTATAATCCCAGCTACCAGGAAGGCTGAGTCAGTAGAATTGCAAGTTGGAGGCCAGCCTGGGTAACTTAATGGTACCCTGTCTCAAAATAAAAAGGACTGGGAGTGTAGTTCAATGGTAGAGTGCTTGCTCTGAATGCATGAGACACTGAGTAAAACCCCAGTACCACACACACACACACAAAATCCTAGAGTTTTGATCCATTTACCTCAAATTCAACTAAACAACTAAATTTCAACTTTAATTCAAAACTATGGAATGCATGCCAAATATTTTTTATATTTTTCCATTTTCCAAAATTTTCTTCTTTTGAATTAGATTAGAAACTTCTCAAGTTTTCTTGTTTAAAAATATTCTATCTTGAAGTTTCTATCAATTGTATTCATAATAAACAGAACAAATTGAAAAAGAAAAACTTTTCTCATACTCTTAACATATTATGAGTAAGGATTGTGAATGGTTAGATAGGCTTACAAATGTGTGTGTGATACACATGTTTTCCTTTTATTCTCTGAGGAAACTTCAAATGATTTTCTCAGATAGAAAATAAAATTTATAGAACCCAAGAGAATGTGAAGGAGAAAAAATAATAATGTAAGAGTGTCATGATAAACATATCATGTGAAATAGCACACAATCAATGTGAAGTTATTAAATACCTCCCCTGGAGAGGTAGCATTATCCAGAGCCTTGTCATCTAACACCCAAACCATTATGGAGCCTTTCTGCCTCTAGTCTTGATATTCTTCAAAATTTCTTCCACACTGTTGCTAGGGTGATTTTTCCAACAATCAGACATGGTTCTTCATCTCCATCATAGATTTGGATAGCATTCAAATATCTGCAAGTTAAAGTCTGCCACTAAGACTCTTCATGATCTGGCCACTACCTACTTCTCCTGCTATTGCTGTCATATACACCCTCCAGCTTTATCTACTAGATTTCCTCTTCATTATGATTATGTTCCAGTAACTTGCAACTTGCTATTTCCCTAAGCACTTCATGCCTTTGTTTAGACTATCTCCTTGCCCTACATACATAAATCCAACTTTATCATAAAGATATGTCTTAAAACTTACAGATTCTCTCTTATGCCAGGAACTCTTCTTTGATACCTACTATGGCAGAGGCTGTGATGTGTCAACCCACTGCCCCCTTCAGAGCCAAAGCACTCCTTCTCCCACCTCCCAGAAATGCTGTTGATGGACAGCTTCCAGCTGGGGTCCCCTCTCTAGGTATTGGTTATGGCTGAGAAGAATCACATCACCCAAGGAAACCCCTCCTTTCTGCCAATAGATTGCATCTAAGGAATGATGGATACAGGGATGTAAAAGCCTTCTTGCCTCAATTGGGGACAATTCTGAATGACTGGTAAAGGTCTATAATTCCACCTGAGGTTAGCTGAGGTCTTTACTCTCTGTGGCTGTGTGTGAGTTGTGAGTACTATTTTCCCTTTGTTCAGTCTTGCCTCCTTTGCTCTGCCACAGATCCTAAGAACACTCCCCTCTAAAAGGCCCCTATACTAAGTTTCCAGAGAAGTATGTCACCCTTGCTCTCCAGCCAGTTTAGATTTTGTGCTCCCATTGTTCCATAACACTCTGTGGATAAGGATCTGGGATCCACACACTATGATGTCATTAACAAGTGTTTATTAAGTAACTTTCTCTCTCTGTGTTCTAAGCTTCTAGAGTATAGAAATCATCTTTATCATAATTCAAGACATATACCTGTTAGCTAAATTATTAAGAGTTGATAACTAATATAGGGTGCCTACATACTATATGTACCAGATGTCTTGTTTTTCAAGAAACCTGAAACATAGTATTTTGCACAAAGTCACAGTTGCTAATATGATGGAGAGTTAGAATTTTAATTTTGGTCTCATAAATACCCACCATACATATGGCCATTCCCCAGCAAAGGGAAATCCAATAGCTAGTTTGGGGAATTAAATTAAATTTCAAAGCACATATTCTAACATATATGTTTCTTCTAAGCTCATTTTTTTCTTTAATAATTTCAGTGTCTATAGACTCATTAACTCATGTTTCTGACTCTCAATTTTCTGTCCCCAGGAAATAAAATATTTGTAAGTTATTTGTATAGCTCAAAAATTATTATTGTTTGAACAAAATCATCTTTAGGTGTGCATTTCTTTTCTATTTTTTTACGGATTTTGAATTATTTAATAAACAATTTTTTATGTCTCTAATAAATACTTGAGAGTTTCATCAACTTAGGGATTAAAGTAACCTTTTTACTTCTAATAAAAACTTAGCTTGTCCTAAAACAGAGTTAAAACAAATACATAATCACCAGCACCACAACAAATACAACTGAAAAATAACAGAGTAATTGTGGGGTTGAAGAGATGTTAAGGCTACTGGAAAAAGTTCTGGCATAAGAATCAGAGATGGGAGGCTGTGAAGAAAACTGACTTTATCATCTGTAAGATCAACATGGCTGTGACTGTCATGCTTTCTCAGAAACGAGGACCATGGTGACTCTCAGGGAAGTCTAAATTACCAAGCAAATTCAGTCACCAAAATGGGACCATGAAAGGGGCACTCTGTGGAGAGCTGTTGTGTTGGTGTAGAGCACTCCCCATGCTTGTGCAGACAAGCGTCTTGTGGTGTGTCTGGAGCTATTGCCATCATCAAGAAGCCAGGCTGGATGCTAAATGGAAGAGAGGATAGTGTGGAGACTGCCAGGCAGCTGTATCTGATGATGTCCTGAGAGTTGGGCCACTTTTTCCCTTCCGTTTCCCAAATCTCATATGAAGTCCACTTTGTGGCCCCATCTAATACAGACCTATGAAGGCAAGGGAATTCTGGGAAAGAAGTTCCCAAATTAATGAGGTTGACAGTAGCACAATCTGCCCTACACCTTGGAAGAATCACCAATACTTGTATACCTCAGTTTTATTATCTTTAAGTGGGAACAATATAATTAGATGGAGTATACAAACATATTTTGTATTTAGTAAGCTTAAATGCCCTACCAATATGAAAACTGTTTAGATTTTTAAACACAGTTTCATCACAACCTGTAAATCTATTATTGATTTATTAAAGATTCTAATGATATATTATATATTGAAACAAACTTCTTTTGCTGCTTGGTAGTTATTCATCTATTTATTTGGATTCAAGTTCCAAGCCAGGTTAACTCTTAAATTTGTGATCTTCTTTTGTCTTCTTGAGCTAGACCAAGCTACCATAAACCCCCAAATGAACCAAAAGTTAACATTAATTAGTCAGTCATTATTAATTAAGTGATTAGTCACAAAGTTCATAAAAATAATATTTTTAAAGACTCTAGTTTTTCGCAGAATTTTTCTTTCTAGATTTATCTGATTGTTTCTACCTGATTAAATTCAAATTAAATCTTTTTGACAAGAATGTAAGTGATATTGTATAACTTCCTATTCTCTTACATCCAAAGTCATAAAAGACCAATTGTTCCTTGATTGACTGAGCTAAATTTACTTCATTCTTCAAGGTTTGGGTTCTGTTTACCCAATGGAATATGTACTCTTCTCAAAAAACAAACAAACAAAAAAACCTTATAAAGGATTATAATGTATAAAGTACATAAAGCTGATCTGTTTTGAAGTATTTGAGGGAACTTGTCTGTCACTCTGATCGTTCTCTTATTAGGGACTCAAGCACAGCAGAGCACAGTTTAAAAATGATTGCATCACATTATTATAACTAAAAACACAACTTGCCAATCAGAAATAAAATTAATTATATATTTTTAATATTTTTTAGTTGTTGATGGACTTTATTGTCTTTATTTTTATGTGGTGCTGAGAATCAAACCCAGTGCCTCATGCATGCTATGTGAGCACGCTACCACTGAGCCACAACCCCAACCCCAAATTATATTATTTTTAATTAAGAAAAAAGCTAAGTAAAAATTCTCTAAACTTAATGTAATAAAAGCATAGTTTTAATGAATATATTTCATTAGAAAGTATATGTGTTTTTTTCTTAAATCTTGGGCACAATATTTTCCCTAAAGTTAATTCCTTTGTAATATTTATAAGTATTAACTTAATTAGTAAATCCTATATTACAGAAGAATGAGTACATCCTTCAACCAATAAAAAATTTGAATTAATTAAGTCTGAATGACAAAAGCAGCAATTCATAATACCCCTGTTATAATGAGTAATCTGGCTATAATGTTGATAGTACACATTTGTGGATATTTATATTTTATTATTAGCATACCATTTGTTGGGTATAATGATACTTCCAGGTTAGAACTGACTAGTTGATAGCTATCTGAAAGCCTTTTTCTGGAAGATTCCACATGAGAATGTGAATAGACTATTTGGACAAAAATTGTGAAAAAAAAACTATTTGAAAATAATTTGGCTATTTAGTATAATTTTACACCATGTTTATTTTTTAGCCTACATCTTTATTAGGAAGTAATTTGATATAATGTATAAAACATTGTACTGGGAATTCAGAGACACAAATAGACTTGGGTTTGTAGTTGCTTTTCTGCATGACCTGGGACAAATTGCTTCACTTCTCCAAGCCTTAGATCCTCAGGAGTAAAATGAGGAGGTGAGGCTAAAGTTCTTTCCAATTTCGCAACCATTTAAAAAAAAAAAATGAAGTACTCTGTTGTCCTGTGTGTATTTCAAGGACAAAACAATTTTATGTGGACTGAGAAAAATTCTCTTAAGCCTCCTAATGTAAATTTGAGCCCTGCATTTTTGTAGGTATTGGAAAACTTGTTTCATTTATTTTAGTAAAATGTTTCTCATTTCTCTGATCCTCTGGGCTACATGGTCCTGGCTGAAACCAGTAGCAGATATATTGAAATGCAGGACATTTTTTTTTCAGCAGCAGCAGTTATAGAATGAACATAGTAAAAATATATATGGACACATTCCAGCAGCTTCAAAATTCTTAAAATCTCTGGCATAGGTTTTCAAACTCAAACTTTTACACAGTTTTATTTGAATTTACAAATTTACAATTTGAATTTACAATCAATTTGGTAGGTGTATACTTTTATTTATTTTTGATGTGGTTACTTCCTAAAGCCTAGGAGGAATTGCCTTAGTAAACAAAATTTATACTTTACACCTGCTGACTGAGATGAAATATTTATGAGGAAAACAAAACAAAACACTTTCTAAGGTCTTCAGAGGCTTGGTGAAGGCAGAGTCTTACAAAGTCACTTTCCTCGGGTCTTCTAAGTGTCAGAAAAATCTCTTACTTTTAATGAAGATTAATATCAGTCTCTAAAGTCAACAAAAACAAGTGTCCCAGTGCTGTTTGTTAAGTCTAAGGATTCCCAGAGGATTTCTGCTACAGAATAAGTAATTTTAAGGCTCAGAAAACTGCCACCCTAGAAAGTTGCAGGTATACCCATGTTGCAAAAACCAACTGTTACAAAAACCAATATTGGAAAGACACTGGTTCCAGGAAATAGTGGAAGAGATGCCCTATGAGCCACTGCTCTAGATTCCCCTATGCTATCCATCACCTCAGTGGTGCAGCTGAGCATTCACAAGGGTACATATATATATATGTGTGGGAGAGACAGGGTAGGGAATGGACAGTAGATAGCCAGCAAGCCATCACAAGGCCACAAACACAGCATATACTGAAGATGAGTATGAATAAGGAGCACTGATCAATTTGGGTAGGTTGGAAAGACTCACATGGAGTAAGTTAAATTGACGTAAGTTTAGGCAAGTTGGAATTAGCTGGGGAATAGTTCAAAGTTGCAAGTAGAAGAGAGGAAGGAATAGCACATGTGGAGGCTGAGAAGTGAGACATAGCATGCCTTAGACAAATTGCAAGTAATTAGGAGTTGCTTAAGCAAAGGTGGAAGGGGGCAAAGACCAATCAATCACAAGGCTAAGAGTGAAGGAGGCCAAATGACCAGCAACACGTGGAAGACTTAGGACTAGTAAGGAGGGATGGGCTTTGCAGGGGCCCCTCTGAAATGGCCTTTTCTTAACATTGATTTCCCCCTCAATACTCTGAAAACACTATCCATTAAATATGGGTGGGGACAATGTGCAGAACACATCCCACAGCACTCAGCCCCTGTCCTTCAAGAGCTTAATCTCTTTGCCTGAATTGACTTTCTTTATCCTGGAAGTTACAGCTCAATCTGTAGAGCTCTTCATTTTAGACTGGGGAAGGAGGCCCTCTAGGAGCTACCCCTCTGTTCTATATATATCTTTGTCCTGTCCTTATCACACTACGTGATAATTGGCTGTTTCCTGTTATTAGTCTGTCACCTTTAGAAGGACAGGGACTTCACAATGCATGGCATGTGCCTGCCAAGGAAGCACTTCTACTAAACATAAAAAGCACATCAATGAGAAATTTTTTTTGTACATTCCATAAATTAGATTCGAATATTGAATTCATTAATCTGGATGCCAAAAATTCAGAGACTAACAAGTTAGTCAAAGTTTCTGCTCTCTTAGGTTTATGGTATAGGATGAGAGCATATGATAATTTAAGATTTATAATAAAGTACTATTTTCTTTAGTTTCTGGGACTGTTGTGGAATGAGATTCACTTCCTGATCTATTTGACTCCTGGTGTTTCTGTTTCTTTTATCTTTACTTTCAAGTGATATGTAAGCATTTCTGTATTGCATGATGCCAGGCAAATTAAATATTCACAAAATAGACACAACATACCTTGTTCATTGCTCTTTTAACTGAGCATGTAACTTTATTAAATCACTCTCTGAAAAGATGTTCTATCTCATTCATTTGAAATCGGAGCCTGCATTCATTCATATATCTAGCCAGCCAACTGCCAAATATTTATTATGCGGCCAGTATCTTCCTGGCACACTCTATCACTGATTTCTAAACTTGACTGTGATACAGTCAGCTAGGATGCTTGTTTGAAATAAATATTTTTAAATTCCACATCTAGAGATCCTTATCCTGGTGATAATGGTCTTGGAGGTCAGGAACGGGTCCTTGTTCCCTGGTGTTGAAGATTAAACACCCAAAAAATGCTGAGGCAAGCGTAGAAAGCAAGTTTTATTTAAGTAAGGGGCAGCAGACTTCTTGGAAGAGAAGGGGCTGGCAGAGCTGGGTTTCAAGGGTGTGGGTGTGTCTTGCTCTTTTATAGATCCCAGAACCCCTTACCTTCTCTCTCTTCTCCATGTGTATGCCTAAGGGCAAAAAGGAACAGGGGCACAGAGTGTCATCTAGAAACCCATCATGCCAGGAAGCTCAATCCCACACCCCCAGGTTAGCTGTTAACAACCAATTGTTCTCTGTTTGATAATCAGCCATCATCCTCATTCATTCCCTACACTGACTGCTTGACTTCCCCCACTGCCTGAGTTTGCTGAGGAATGTGACAAATGCTGAACCCTCAGACCAGGTGGGGCTACAAGCAGTTGGGTTTTTTGTTGGTGGTGGTGTTTTTTTTTTTTTTTTTTTTGCAAAGAAAGCATATGGAAGGTCTGTTGAGTGGGCTCATTTTATACAATTATTCTCTTAACCTCGTGTTCCCACCATCCTCATCTATCTGTCCCCTCACACTAGGATAGGACCTAGGTATCTCAATCTCCTGAGTACACCAAGGTGATGCCAATGCAGAAATAGCATTTTAGTAACACTAAATGGAGACACCATGCTTGCTACTCTTAGAGGCTACTCATTAAGGAGAAGGAAGCAAACCTGGAAGTTGACTTAAACATTTCAGCTGCAGCGTGTTTTAGCATGTCTGCTTGATTTCTTTTGTTTTTCTGTGTTCTTTGATCAAGGAATCATAGACTTAAAAAAAAAATTCAATGTCACTGTGGACCTGCTCCCCCAAATAATGAAGAGACACAAAATTTTGCTTACATTTATGTGTGATTCAGCTCTACACTCACAGTCTGTAGTAAGAACCCTTGAAATTAGGGTATAGTTGGGTACTAAAGAAAGTTGATCAAATCTACTGGGGTGAAGGATGGATGAGGCCTATCAGAGGAGAATGAAGGGAATCAAGAAAGGCTCCACAGAGGGGGAGCCCCTGTGATTTGTGAAGTAACACCAAGTATTTATGAGGCAAGCAGGAAAGATGGTGGCAGAGGAGGAAGGGGCTTTGGTTTCCAGCCAGAACAAGGGATGTGGATAAAAACAGAGGTGGGAGGAAGCCTGCCCTCTGGAGAGAGCAGCAGATATCTTGGTAAGCAGGGGTTCATTGTTAACAGGGCCCTAATCCATGGTGAGGAGTTCCATCTCATACTAATTATGAAGAGAAATAAGCACCCTGATGATTTTGGTCAACTTAGGAATCTACTTAGGTACCCTGGAGTCTTATTTACTGACCTCATTGTAACACATTGTCCAAATACAACAAGGGAAAGTGTTTTTTCTTTGCAAAAAAAAAAAAAAAAAAGGAGAGAACAAAAACCAACCAAACAAACAAAAACCTTAGATAATATCTGTCGATGATTTTTAGCATTCTAAGCAACCTTTCCTCTCTGTCTTCCCCAGGAGAGGCTGGAAAGAAAGCTTCTTTAAACAGAAATAAAAATTAGAACAAATCTATCTCCCTTGAACTTGTTTGTACTGAAAAGTGCCAATTTCAATTACATATTTTCCAAGATCCTGAGTTAATTTTTGGTAGAAGAAGAAAACCAATTGAAATCTCTGCAATAGTTGTTGGCTTGCTCTTTGAGGCACTAGAGGAGAATCCATCCAGTGAGCCACCGACTCAGAGCTGATGCTATCAGTCACATATTACCCCAGGGGAATTAAAATGTTTAAGGGACTGCCTGTGTTCTTTACAGGGGTCTTCTGGCCACATCATTCATCTTAGCATTCAATTTTTTTATGTATTCTTAGAAAAGGGAGGGTGCGGGAGCCCATTTTGTTTTGAACTAAAAAGAAATAATTGCTACACTGTGTATTTCTGAACTTTGGAAAATGTAGCTCCATTGACACAAATCTCATGAAAAAAAAATATTTCAATATATACAATGAGTGTGTTCTCTCGGGACTCTGCAAAGGCAACCAGAGATAACAGTGCTTGGGCTCACTATTTTCCTTGGGGGAAGAAATTATCATGAATTTTGAACACACATAAGCATCATGTCTGCATTGAAAAATACTGAGAACTGTATTTTGCTGTCATTTTGAAACAGGAGTCACTTGTAGCTATATCAAGAATTTAAGGAAACCTGAATTGTTAATAAACTCCTTTGGTCAAAGTTTGTAAGTGAAGGGAGAGACATTGAAAATGTATGTCATCAAAATTTAGATGAAAAATCAGTATACAATTTGTACATGCATAGTGAAAATTACCTAAAAGAATCATATTAGAAACAGAGAATAAATGAAACTGGATTTTCCAAAGCTTCTCATTACTTGGACTGAGATTTTTCTCTAACTTTGGAAATTTATCTTTCTAATCACAGTGTGGATCCAGGATCATCATTATTACAAACATTTTTCTTTCACACTTTCACATCTGCTACTTAGTATACTACTTAAAGATAAGTAGTATACTACCTCAGGGCATTGGAGGCTTACAAAATAAGGCAGCATAAAGAGAAGGCACATGTGCTGAAATGCAGATGATTCCTCAATAACCCAATTTCTTAGAGAAAAAGTAGAAATAATCGAGGAAGATTTAATGTGATAAAGAAAGTTTTCAGGAAATAGACCTGAGAATTAAAGGGTAGGTTGTTCTAGAGATTTTTTCCTAATATCAGTTAAGAGTAAACAAAGAAAATACACATGCTATATTCAGCCAGCAGAGCTCCCTCCTAGCAAGAGAAGCCTACCCAGGTAGGGTTCTCAAAACATTGGAATTTTAATTTATTAAGGAATAAGTATTTGTATTAGAGAATTGTTATTGACTTTGAACTAAGTAGTCAGTCAGCAAACAAGCAACTCTTTGCTTCTTGTTCTTTGAATTTAATATTTTGTTTATTCTGTATGAAATGAGAAATTTCAAATGATATGGCACCTTATGGATTTGAGGAAATTGGTGCTTTTCATCTTTAATTTATTCAACATGTTGCCTATATACAGGCCTTAATTAGCTGTGTCTATATCTCATCATTTCCATTACTGTCAGTACACATGAATGACTATCAAGGTCATTAGTTTATACTTGTTTAATTCAGATTCAGTCACACATATAACTCATGTGTACTGATCCACATTTTCCTTATTGATGAGGGAAATTTCAGTTGTTTGATTTTTTAATGAATATTTAAGTACTTACTCTGCCTACATGCAGCAGTCCTTTTAAAGACTTATATGTATTATCTCATATAATATCCATAATAATACAGGGGGACATTACTGTTGTTAGAGGCATTTTACAGATGAGGCAAATGAGAATTAGAAAGGATAAGAGCTAGATTGCAAACTCAGAGGACTGAGCTTCAAGCTTTATTATGTCCTATTATAATTCCAGATATAGGTGTACATGGCACCTGCTGCACTTTGTAAGTTAATGGTTTATTTATTTACTTGGTGTGTGTGAGCTAGATGAATGAAAGAATCAAGAACTTTAGTCAATGACTTTATTGTCAATTATTTCTTTCATTTATACTTATTTTGTACTGAAACACCTTTATCTGCTGGATCTTTAGTTTTCATATCTCTATCGTATCTTTAATTCTTAGTCAAACTAACCCTTATCAATTCCTTGTTTTAGCTTTTGCTTTTCCTTATAGATTTATAATGATGCATGTGGATGATTGTCATGCAACAATTTGTCTTGGACTTGTATTTTTGTACTTTTTCAAGTACACTGACTTTTCTTCTTGTATTTTCTTATCATTTCTAACATATCCATTGATAGGCTCTTGATAACAGGTAAATCTACTTAATTGTAGACAGCTGAGTTACAGAATATATTTCCAATATGTGAAAAAAGTGTATGGTATTGCTGAGTTTAGCCTCTTCCACTAGAGAGAACAGTACCAGATTCAACATTGAAACACAAAACTTCTATCCTCCAACAAAGAACATAAAACTTTTGCAACAGATTCCAAAGTGGAATGACTGGGCTCCAGAGGAAGTCATCCAATAGAATAGACACTTTTATAGTTACAGGTTCTTTTTTAAAACATGATGGTCTCATTTCTCATTTGGACTCCAGTACTTATGAGTTGTTTTTATCAAGCTTTTGTCTATTGGAAGCTGCACGCTAATTCATATTCATTATAACAGAGCCCCAATATGACTAGAACAGACAACAATTCATTCACAGTGGACAAATCTCAAATCAAGAAAAATAATACCAGTGGGACTTGAATTCTAAAAGGTAATTGCATTGTTAGTGTTAAAATGTTTCTACATACAAACCATCTCTTAAATTATTTGTACTCTTAGTTCATAATTGATTCAATAAACATTTATAGAACACTTGCTGCATGTATAGCATATAAAGTTTACGAAAATGGCTAGGACATGAATAATTCTGTCAGGAGGTTACAGTCTGGTGAGGAAGATACCATTGCGTTGCATTATTATAAAGACATTATAATACTAGAGTAGACAAAATGAGATGTGCCCCAAAAGAAGCAGGGAGATAGGGAGAAAGGATGGTTCAGTAAATCTCAGGTTATTTATAAGAACAGGATATTCTTGGATAATAATGCATGAGAAGATAAAATGTCACCTTGTAGATGTTATTGTGAAAAAATAGAAAATATTATTTAGCTAGATAAAATTTTACTATGCTAGTAATAATACTGAATTCATATTCTTTCCTTTATCTAAGGCTTCCAGTATTAGTAATATCCACTGTGATCATGGTATGCTGAGTTTAGCCTCCTCAATTATTTGAACTCTGTATTTTTAAAATATTTTTTTTGTAAAAATTGATGAATTTTAGTCTCAAATACTAATGATGAAAAAAAAGGAAATGAAAATATACTATCTTAGGTTGTTAGTATCTCTAAGTAAGTGCATTGTCTGCTTTTCACTTGGTGCTCCCAACACCTTCAGAAAACTGATGGAATCTCTTTTCTTTCTTACCTTTTCTTCATGTTAGATAACCTCAAAATTTAGCTGTGTTCTGAATTTCACAATTACTTGTTGCGAAAGTCCTTCTCATCCTTTTCTAAATGTTTACACCCTCCACAGCTTCCAAATGAATCTCCTCTCCTGAAAAATTTGAACAGTTTAGAATCTGCTAGTTTTTTTTAAACATCAGAAATTTATTAGTTGCTCAAAACATTACATTGATCTTGACATATCATATAGAATCTGCTAGATTTTTACTTTACCTTTTTCTCTACAATTCTAAGCATTTGACTACCTCCCAATGGTATCTTCATCATGCCAAATGCCTTTTCTCCCCCAAGTGTACAGTAAGACAAACACTGTTTGCTCTCTGTAATTGACAAGAGAGATGCCATCTCTGTTTTCAGCAAAAGACGCCACCTGTGTCATTTAAACTCCACGCTAACAGACAAGCTCTGACAGCCCCCTTTGCTGATGGTGCCCTGAGGGCCCTTTCTATGGGGTGTAGTGGGGGAGGGTGGTTAAAGCAGAGACAGTCCTGGAGCAGCCACAGGAGTCAAAGTTATGTCCTGAAACTCTGTCACACTGAGTCATTGCTACCAGGTTCTGAAAGAGAACCATGGGGGTCATTTTGCATTTTCTTCAAGTAATTGTGAGGAAGACAAAGTAGTTCCAGATGGTGGCAGGGAGTAGAGAACTCAGAGCCAAAATAAAAATCTACTGGGCTTGTGAGTACCTAAGACCTTGAAGTTCAAATATCTGAGATTGTGTCTACTATTAAGAGTCGAGGTTACACTTCAAATTGTCATATATATAATTCCCCTGCCTTAGACAGTGAAAGAGACTCTTGCTTCCCTTAACACAGTAGAGATGTAAAAATGCAGGGAAAGGGGCAGTCCCTTAGATAGACAAAATTAGTGAAAACTGGATCCCTGAGCTTGGGCTCCCTATTTTAAAGAAAAGAATGTTCCAGAAACCCTTATATGACATACTGGAATATATTGAAGCCTGTCCTTCCATAATAGAAGGCACTCTGGTCCGACATTCATTAGGAAATATGAGTTAGTGACTTAGTTATGGACATTTCTGAAGGAGAAGGGAAAGAGTGACTACATCTTTCATCAGGATGACTAGAAAACCGTGACCAATTTCACTAGGCATCCATCTGGCTCATTTTCCATCAGATACTAATTTAAAAAATCAAAATACTGACATTCTTTATAGTCATTGGCCCAAAAGCACTCGGTTTTTTTTTTTATGTGTGTCAATTAGGAAAAACACACATTGAAGAGGATTAATGCCATGATTCTGCCCCAGCTGCCTTTGGGTCACATCTAATTGTATTCTTGGAGTATACTTGTGTCTTTGTTTTTGTTGTTGAGTTCTTACCCCCACAGCTTCCTTATTTTTGTCTCTAAGCCAAATGTTTTGCTCTAGAGGAACATTTTGTTTAATTGCCTAACATATCATCCTTCATGCTGACCATATCTACACTGGCTGAATGCAGAAATAAATGTGCAGGATTCCCAAGCTGTTATTTTGGAGGAAGTATTCACTCTAATGATTCACACGCCAAGTCCCCTTTCACTATAGTCAGATGCAAAGCCAGTCTGGGCCCTTCTGTGTATTGACTTTCTTTTGGAAAGTGAAGGTCCATTTGGAACAACTATAAACTAGATGGAGAAAGCCATAAGTAGTTATATTTGACGATTTAAGAGACCAGCCAGAACCACTATTACAAAGAAACATTTTTGTGAACTTCAAAGTAGTTTTCTTGTCTTGTTACAAAAAATACATGACATTAATGAGCAACCAGCCCTTAGTGTGCTTTATCAAACAGCCAGCTAAAGGTGTTGGCTTTGGGTCAGCAGTTGTGACTCTGCACTGGCCAGATAAATGTCAAGAAAGAATAGCCCCCTTCCCTGCACAGAGGGCCTCTCCTTGACTACGGTTTCTCCCAGAATCTTTATGGTTTTCCTCACTCATACATTTCTTAAAATAATGTTGAGGAGAAATTAATTTTATGAAATTCCATCTCTATCTCCCAGTGCAAGAGAATGACTACCCAGGAGGTGTGTGTCTTCTTTAGAAGAACCTAAGACACTATTCTGTGACATGCTAAGGATAGATGCTACTTTAAGTAAGTTACTAACTTCCTCAGTCTTGCACAGTGAAATAGCCACTATTCTTTAAGATATCATCAGTGTCTTCTACTTTCAATTCATTCCAACCAGTAGGTCCCCGTGTTTACGTTATACACCTTGGGCGTCTTCTCTACCTCTGCTTCTTGATTCAGTGATTTGTGATCTGAACAGGACCTTTAGGAAGTATTTTCACGTCTAATCAGACTTTTCCCTTTTCTTTCTCAAAATGACTTTAACTGAAGCATTTATCTTTCCTATGGTTTGATTTTGAATTCGTTTCCTCCTGTCAGCTGGGTACGCACACAATACAAATAAAGCATTTGATAAAATGTGAGAACTAAAGAGAAGACATAGCCTTTTCTTCTTAATTCTATATGTATAATATATCAATCATGTTTTTATATTCCCAAGTTTATGAGAAAATGAAAACAAAAACAATTGGAAGGAGAGTAGGGAGGAGTATTTTAGGATGCACACACATGAATACATGTCAACACACAGATGTATGTATTAGGCAAGGAAGTAGAAACCTAACTACTAATCTTGAGTAATCAGCTGAAAGAGATGTAAAACTTTCTTTCTGAAAACATGGGTGAGATATTTTTTGGTTATAAGGATTATTGATATTTGAGTTATTTTTACTTGCTATAATGATCCTACTGAAAATTAATTACTGAGCAAACCCATCATCCATTTATTTAATGAGTATTGGGTTCTTCATTTCTGGCACTGTTATAGATTTTGGTGATTCAAAGATGGTAAGACACGGTTTATGCCTCAAGGAGCTCACAATTTATTATGGGATACATAAGTGAAAAGATAAACTGTGACACTCTTTGAGGCTATAGGTGAAATGAATCTTAGAGGCTGAATAGGAGTTCAGCAACTATTCAAAACCAACAAGGTCCCACCAGGAAAAGAAGACAGACTTGCAAATGTGCAAAGTCTTTGTCACTTTGAGGGAGGAAATGCTTGAGTAAGGCTGGAGCACTATTCCTGAATGCAGGAAATAAGAGATGCAATTGGTGAGGACGTGGGTTTAAGTAGACATTAGAAAAGGCCTAGACTACCAAGGCCTTCTAAACCACCATAAAGAATTTAGACTCTAGCCTTTGAGTGTTCAGGGAGCAACGGAGGGATTTTAACAGGAGCAGAGGAATGATGAGGAACACAGAGCCACATGGAGCATGGATTTTAGGGGTGAGAAGGAGAAAGAGTGAGACCCCAGGCAGGGAGACAAGTTGAAAGACTTCTGTAGTCACCCACAGGAACTGGAAGGACAAGAAGACTTACCTTCAACTCTTAATCAAATGGATATGGGCAAAGATCTCTTTGCTCACAGATCCTAATACACAGCATCGAAAAGACTGATATGTGGTAGGTTGTATTGTCAAACTTGATGTATACACCAGCATATGTACTGAGAGATGCATGAAGTCACTCTTAAAAATATGACAACTGATGCTATATTCATATGACAACTTCCAAATGATTTTGGAGAATAGTTGATAACCTGAAAAAAGGTCACTCAATTGCATAGGAAAATAATCTGTAAAATATAATGTAAAGTATAATTGAAATTCTATTTCAATTTGTTTTTATACAAGAGGGCAAATGACTTTGAAGTGAACAAAACTGATATTAGAGATTATCCCTAGAGAGAGATAAGGTGGGGCTGTGAGTACAATTGTATTCACAGTGCTGAAATTTTTAGAAGAATGTGTTTAAGCATTGTACGTATACTTAAAAGAAATAACATTATGTTTGAAGAGGAAAATCAAGGAAAAGACTAAAAATATATATGTCAAGAATAGTTATACTTGATAAGATTTTTGGGTTGATTTATTCCCCCTGATTAACGCTTTCCTTTTTATTTTTATTGTTTTCCTTATATTTATTTTATTAACTGAGAAATACTAATTGTGCATATTTATTGGGTACAATGTGATGTTTTGATCTATGTATAGATTATGTAAAGATTCAAAATCAAATTAATTAATATATCCATTACTCCATCAACTGTTGTATGTGTGTGTTGAGAATGTTTAAAATAATCTACTCTTTTGGCTATTTTGAGTTATACATTATTACTAATTGTGGTCAACATTCAGGGTAAGTTCATTAAAATCTTAGTGATCTAGTGTATAGATTACTGAAACATATTTCATCAGTCTAGTTGAAACTTTGTATCTTTTGATGAACATCTTCCTTTATCCTATCTTATTTCCTTCCCCTAATTTTTAGTAGGCACCTTTCCACTTTTGTTTCTATAAATAAAATTATCTTTTATAGAGTCCACATGTGAGTTCATAACAGTACTTGTCCTTCTGCACCTAATTTATTTCACTTATTATAATGACGTACAATTAGATCAAACTTGTTGCAAAAAAGAGAGTTTGCTTCCTTTTGGAAGGCTGTATAGTATTCTATTATGTCTATACACCACCTTTTCTTTATCCACTCAAAAACTGAAGGATACTTATGTTGCTTCCATATCTTGGTTATTATGAATAATTCTGAAATTAACATGAGAGTACAGATATCTCTTTGACATACTGATTTGAGGGAAAACTTGTATACTCTTGTGTCAACGTCAATTAGTATATCTATTTTAGAAAGTTGTATAGAGGTTCCTAAAAAAAAATAAAAATAGAATTACTGTAGATCCAGCAATTCTACTTTTATGATTTTCTTTGCTTTGCTTCTCAGATTTATGCAATTGCATATTTGTATTGCCTAGGTTACACAAAGGAACAATTATAAATTATGATACTTGTGCTGTAAACTTCATGAGAAAGGATAAAAATATAAAATATATCCAGCATGTGCTAGCCATCCAATTATAATCAATGGAACTACCTTTGCTAAATTACCTGCAAAAGGTGCTACACTACATCACTCTTTACCATAAAGTCTGCCTCCATTATTAGTAAGCTTACACCTCTGCAGGGGAAATGGTAGTGATTTAATAAGGAAGGAAGTCCACCACAAACCACAGGAGCCAAAAGCACAGCTGAGATCAACAGAGTTCTTGGAAGAACACCTGAACACTAAATTCAGCCAGTCCCAGGGCAGCAGGAGATCTCAGGTCACCAGAGACTCAGCTACTTAATTTTGGATTCATTCAGAGTCCGGTGACTGTAACTCTGTATTCACCAAATAAGCAACTTTCTGGTTATAATTTGGCTTTGTGTGTAAAAGTCTAAGGAGATCAGGCACTGGGTCCCTAAGGTACTCATACTTTGGCTACAAATGGTGACCTGACAAAAGTCATTGGTGATTTTACAAGTGTGTGTGTGTGTGAGGGGCTGAGGAACTCTAAGATAAAGTGAGCAAATTTAACTTCAGACCAGATCTGGAAAGTAGAAACTTCTCCAGGAATCTTAATGGGGAACTGGAGCTTACTCTCCTCCAGTGAAGCCCACTTCTGCTGAAGCTGAAGCGCACACACACAGACACACACACACACACACACATACACACACATACACACACACATACACATGCACAAACACACACTCTCTCTCTCTCACACATGCACACACACACACACACACACATCTGTAACTTTTAGCTTGCCTCTTAGAGTTTTACAATAGAGACCTTTATGTGATAATTCAGCATTGGAAGTTATTTGTACTGCTGTTACTGTTATTTGTACTACTGTTCTATTAATCATTGACATCAACAAAACCTGATTGGGATAATATGTATTTTCCCCAGACTTAAAAATCTCTGCAGAATGTTTATAAAATACTTTGTACAAATGCACAAAAATACTTAGTGTACAAAAGCACTAAATATTTTTGTTAAAAATACCAAACATCACAGAATAATGGGACATATAACTGCATGCAAACACAAATCAAACAAATATGCATTTCCAAACAGTAATCAATATTTATTATGCTTGTTTAATAATAATGTAATGCCTTGGTCAGAGATGGCCTACATCCTAGAAGTTTCTTATTCATATAGTAATGTTAATCACCCATTAGCTGCGGACAGATAAGATTCTTAAAAAAGACTCAGGCACAGAAGTAGAGATGGACATGGACTTGAAGGGAATATTGCTACGTGATTTTAGTGATAACCCTCTGTTGGTACAGAAGAGCACTTTATGCAGGGTTAGAGAGGGGAATAGTCTCACACAGAAAAGACTGCAAGTATCAGTCAATGCGGACAACTGCAGCTTAGTTCCTCTGAACTCTGAGAAGTCATTGGAGGACATGGACAAATTCAAATTTGCTCAAAATACTACATGGCTCAGGGCAAGAAACAGCATGTAGGATCAGCAGGAAATGAGCAGACATCAAACAAAAACCTACATGAGGCAACTACAATGATTTGTCCTTTAGTTCAAGTTCTAGGACAACATGCTTCAAAATGTAATCCTTATTCTGCAAAGTGCAATCCGAGATGCTCATTGAAAACACAAGTTATGGGCCTAGTGAATACACACTTATATCAAAGATCAGGTGATTTGCTATGCGTACAACTGTTCAAGGGCCACTGATCTTACTACTAATTTTATATAAGAAATATTTCTGGAGAATAAGTTTCCCAGAGAATGCCACATTTAAGATTATCAGTTGGGATCTTGAAGTTAAGTTAGGGATACAACTAGAATACAAGTCTCTCAAAGGCATGAATTTTTTTGTTTTTGTTTGTTTGCTGATGTATCTTAAATGCTTAGAATAATGTAGGGTATATGGTATGAGCTCAGCAAACAGTTGTACAGAGGTTGAATAAAGAGCTTGGGTTTACAGTCAAGTACAACTGAATCCCATTCATCTGGCTTAGCCT
Organism: Ictidomys tridecemlineatus; assembly: GCF_052094955.1. NCBI lineage: Eukaryota > Metazoa > Chordata > Mammalia > Rodentia > Sciuridae > Ictidomys > Ictidomys tridecemlineatus. Next base: position 29,926,443 of record NC_135483.1, read on the forward strand.
CGATAAGCCCTTGCAAAATGGCCATGCTAGTGACACATCCCTGGCTGTATCCTGTGGTATCCTGCTTCACTTGTGCTCAAAAGGAACCTGTATTAAACTCATTCCCTGGTAACCTCTCCCATCCCAGCCACCACCTCCAAGCACCCGAAGGACCCCCCACCCAGTTTTGTACATCTCCCTGGAGACTAAGACAAGGGACTCCCACCAGGTCCCAAGACTCCCAAACCACTGCCTGATAACCTGGAGCTCTCCACCTTCTACCTGTACCTACTACACGTACTTCTACTTGTCCTACTACATGTGGCTTTGAAGATCTGCACCAAATGTTTTCTTCATCAGTCTCAGGAGGAGAGGGAACGTGCTGAGAAGCTGAGGGAGTCGCAGGATTGAGGGACTGGCCAGGTCTTCCTTCAGGAGATAGAAGGACCAGGCCCTCAGAACTTGGAGAGCAGGTTGGAGGCAGTGGAGGGTACCTTGGACCTGGACAAACTGGCCACCGAAACACCTGTGACATCATGGAGGTGCATGATCTGAATGAGCAGATGAAATCCATCAAAGAATTGGGTCACCATGTCCATGTTAAGTAAGACGGAGGTCCTGGTCTGGCATGGCAGAATATCTCTTTGATAAGCACACCCTAGGAGATAGTGATAAGGAGAACCCAGCCTTAGGCCAACTTCTCCTCAAGCCTTGAGTGACTTCCCTGGTCACCAAGCATTGCATGTAGATTGGGACTGCATTTGCCTTTTCTATAAGTTGTATCAAAACATCTACTGACGTTCTTTAGTTTATATCATTCCTCCAAATACAAAAATGTGGTATCCCTCTGCCCTCCCTGAAAAAAACCTATAAAAATTAAATTAACAGCTAAAAATCATTTAGCAGAGTGCCTAGCCAGAACAAGTCTTTTATCAATGATACTTACCACTCTTTAGCATAACAGTGATACTAGAGATCAATGGAGTGATATGCTTATTGACACTCTTTTTTTTTCTTATTTACACTCTTAAAGAAACTTTTTTTAAATGATACCTATAATAATAAAATTAAAATAAACACATGCTCTTTTCATGAATCCTCAATTATAAGAGAACCATATGAGTTTTTGTGTGCATAATGAAATAAACACAAGTATACAAGCCATAGACTTTTACCTATTTGTAATTTGAAATCTTTCCTACTTCTCCCCTCCTTTTTTTTTTTCTTTTTTTTTTTTTTGGTTTAGAGAGTGATTTATTGGAAGGGTTGATTTCAAAGAAGGAAGAAAATAATGAAAAAGTTATAACAGAATGAGTCACTCACTCTTTTGGGCTCTGTTATTCTGTAGAATGGCTGATCTTTCTTTTCTCTCTCTCTTTTTTTTTTAACTTCAGGTTATATTTAAAGGGTCACACTGGGACAGCAGGAAAACAGAGCAGCCTGATCTTGCACGGTGCTGATTTCAGCACTAAAGATGCTGATAATGACAACTGTATGTGCAAATGTGCCCTCATGCTAACAGGAGGTGAGTCCTATGGGGCCATGCTCTAAGCTGTATTTTGCTGGTCTGAGGCTTCAAGTTTCTTATCTATGAGAAAAGGGTATGATCTTCTGGTCAGGAAACTTAAGAGCAAGTCCCTTGTTCTGCCTTCTAATTTATCCTGGGTTCTTGTGCAAGACATTTCTAGCATATTTAGAGATTTGCCTCCTCCTATAATATCTGTAGTGGGAGTGTGCTGAGCTTGGTTCTCAATATATTCTTTAGCTTCTTGAAATCCCAGCTATTCTACCTTGCAAAGAGTCTTCATGATACCTATACTGAAAAGAACAACAATTTAGGAATACAGCATATAGAATAATTGCCTCTTACCCAATGCTGTACAATTGTGTAGTAGAGTTCATTGAATATTTTGTTAAAATAAAACAACAACAACAAAAAAGGAATCATAATTAAACCCGAAGTTAGAAGATTCAGACCAGCTATACCAAGGTTTTCCATTATGTGATAGTCCTTTACAACATATTTTAGCTAGTATAGGGTATACTATGAAATAATATTTTTTCTTTAAGTAAGAAAGTTAATCCTTTCTTGTACCTTTTCAATATTTTTTCAGTCTTCTGATTGTGCCAAAGACAAATTCTCAATTTGGTGCTAGAATGTCTGTAACTTTTCTCTAGCACTTACTAAACAGTCGTCTTATCCAAGAAAGACCAGAGCCTTGCCCTTCTTCTCAGAGACATTGGTAGGCAATGGAACCTACCTAGAATCAAATAATGCTATTTTGTTTTAATTTTATTATATTTTATATCTAGCATGTATTAAATCAAGTGTTACTACTGATTTCTTTTTAAAGGGATGCTATAAATTTTGCATTTTAAAGTGCACTCATGATATTGCATGATTAATAGATCATTGATTTCAACAAAAAGTATTAGTTAAATATTAGTTCTAGGTATAAATGGATATAGAAAAATCTGTGAAGTTGATATATGGCTGATTACATTCTAAGAAACACTAATCTAAAACCCATTGGTAAGTGATGTTGCTCACAAATGGTGTAAGCTCTGGCAAGGGATTGGTGCCAAATAATATTATAAAGGAAAACCCTGTTTTATTGTTTCTTTTCTCACAATTTTGGTGTTCCTTTTGTCTCTTAATGGAAAGCAAGCAATGCCACCCTCTACTATTCTGATACTCTTTTTGTGTCTTTGTAGAACAAAACATTTTCATCCTAATGAGGATAAAAGTTGAAATCTACTATTTTCCTCCCCAAACACTACCTTTCTGCTCTTTTAGTTGCATATTATTATATGTCATTGCAAATGTTGTTCTATCTTCCTTAAACTCCAATCCAACTTTGAGACCAGCAAGGAAATTCTCATCTCTAGTTTGTACAAAGGAATATGAAAGTCAATCCTGTTTCAACCTTCTATCCTTAACATCTGCACAGAGGATGTGATACATATATAGGAACTCAAGAGTAAATATGGTGCGTGAGTGAATGAGTAACTATCTGTAACTCTCAAATAACTTTCAAATTTTAAATCTAATGAATTGAACCATTAGGTTAAAATTTTCACTCATCAGATAATAGAACATGGAAAGCTGTGGAAGGAAGATTTTAGCATAATCTTCCCATCTTCCTCTCTATCTCCAACCCCTTCATTACTACCACAACCAAATCATAGGCTATTGACCTCCATCCCTTCCACCTATGTTGAAATCTTTTCATTATGAAACCAGCCTCCATATTATCAAAGATAAGCCATTATGATTCTGCTTCTATCACATCCTTCTACTTAAGCTTCAGGTACGTCATTTGGAGATCATATTCAAACTCATCAAATATTTAAAAATTTCTTATATGTCTTTGTGACCGTACCCCCCATAAAATATGGTTATTGCAAATCTAGGAAATTTCTTTTAAATAGTACCCACAGGTCTTGAACATTTTCTCCAAAGAAATATTTCTTTTCATTACCTTCCTGATCCCATATACGAAGTTTTCAGCAGCTTTATACAAAGACAAAAGGACTTGGATTTTCCATTTTCCTGCCCATTTTAATATTGAAATACACTTAATTTTCACCACTCTATTTTTACAGATAATTTTTTCTTCCAAATAAATAAAGTTACATGAAAGACCGACAGTAAAATCTTTCAAATGTGTGTTCTTAAAAGAACATTCCAGTACGTTCATATTCCTGTCATAATAATGAAAATATGGAGCAAAACAAAGAGGAGTATGCATCTCATTGGTTGTCGAGAACACTTCATTGCTTAGATTTATGATTTTTATTTCTGCTTCACATGATAGAACTTTGTCATGTTCTTTCATCCATAATCATTCTTGGACCTGCTTCTTAGCCACCAATAAACACATATGTTGGGGAGAAAAAAATTTCCACTTATTGCTTGGGCTGGAATAGTCTAAGTAAATGTGTTTTTGTAATAAATGCCATTACCCTATCAAATATCCTTCTGAAAGACTCCAGGTCTTGCAAAACCATTCACTCTGAAAAGCTAAAATGTGAAATTTAGATAGCTGAGAACTGGAAAACATAAGGATGAATGTCAGTGACAGTCCAAGTACCTGGAGTCTTGCCTGGAACTTAGGTCTTAGTTAGCTGCTACTCCCTGCCATCCACTGTCAGATTTTCCCTTACAACCATTCTCATTGTCTAATGACTATTCCTTTCTTTATTAAAAAAAAAGTGTTTTATTTAAAATAGTCTCTTTTAAGCCGTAGACTTCAGACTGTTTGAGACCAATAACTCAATGACTTGTCATCATCAAAGTTTTCTTCTATCTTCTTTATTTGTATATTTTCCTTCTAAAAGGAACTGAGGGTATAGTAAGGTTTATTTTGCACTATCTTACATAAATTTTTTTCCAGTACAGGAGGGAGTTTAGTTGGAGCACATAGTATCATTGTTACCTTTATCTGTTAAAAAGAGTGAAAAATAGAAGATAGGCTTAATTAAAAGCAGATGGTATTTCAGCTAGACACAAGGTGGAGCATCTTAATCTTTGTGTCTTCTTCTTTTCTAACATCCCAAAGTCTTTTTCCTACCAATATGATGTATTTTTAAATAAGTTCTATTAAGGAGATCAACTACAATTAGATGAAAGAACAGGACAGAATAGAGCTAATCTTCTTTGAGATTGTCAACAAAAGAGTTAATAATAGATGACTCCATTTCGAATCATAACAAGTTCTGTGGATAAAATATGCCATGTGGTAGAATTATTTGGGGAAGAGGGAAGAGACTTTAGGTAGAAAGTTGAGGGGGTCCAAAGCTAGAATAAGTAGTAGAAAGGGTTGTTCCTTTGTAGTGATGGACATCTGTAATAAGAAAATAGAGAGCTATTTATTTGACAGAGTTTATTTATACACTTTCTTGTAATTGTGAGTCTAGTAAAAATAGCTCCCAGGTTTTTGGTCTGTTTCTGAATTCTATCATTCCATATATTCATTGACACTGTTGGTGGGGGAACAAGGGATATTATTTTTTAGTGCCTAGGTGGTAATCCATATTACTCAACATTGTTGGTTGAAAGGAGACACAATGAGTGGGCTGAGAAAGCATCTGACATTTGCATCAATAGAAATAGATACCACAATGTTTTACACCCTTTTTCCCAGAAGTGTTCATACTTATCCCCACCTTACCAGCAAGCCAGCAATTTCTCTATCCAATTTAAATATTGAAAAACTTTTATGTCTCATTACACATTTCTTATTGTACTAGAGCATATATTTCAAGGTCAAAATCGCCACACACATTTTCTATGGAAATGACCTCCTAACTAACCATTAAACAGAGATGATTTGTCAGCATATATTTATAAGCCAGAAATGTCTGTATTATGTGATTACTGTTGACCTCAGGAAAATTCGTGAAGTTTCTCCTTAAGTTTCCCCCTTTATAAAGGATGCTACTGCAAATCTGTATATTTCTGTAGTGGGAGAAACATATTTATAAGGTAATTGTAGGGAAATATTTCTTTAAGTCTCTCAGGAGAGTTCCTATTGTGCACCTCACTCCCAGTCCAAAGAAAATAATCAATTTCACGAAAAATTTAACAGTTTTTTCCTACTATTTATTTATTTGTTTATTTTTGACTGTGGAAGCAAGCAAGGTTTTCCATCCTCATATCAAATAAAGTAGACTTCAAGCCAAAGTTAATCAAAAGGAGTAAGATGGACATTACATACTGCTCAAGAGAGCCATACACCAACAAGACATAACAATCATAAATATATATGCCCCAAACAATGGTGCAGCTTTGTTCATCAAACAAATTCTTCTCAAGTTCAAGGTCTAATTGACCACAACACAATAATGTTGAGTGACTTTAACACACTTCTTTCATCACTGGATAAATCTTCCAAACAAAAGTTGAATAAAGAAACAATAAAACTCAATATACAATCAATAACTTAACTTAACTGACATATATAGAATATTGCAACCTGCATGAAGTGGATACACTTTCTTCTCAGCAGCACATGGATCCTTCTCTAAAATAGACCATATAATATGCCACAGAGTAACTCCTAGCAAATACAAAAAAAGTAGAGATACTGCATTTTATCAGATCATAATGGAATGAAATTGGAAATCAACAACAAAATAAAAAATAAAAATTCCTCCATCACCTGGAGACTAAACAATATGCTACTGAATGAACAATGGGTTACAGAAGACATCAAGGAGGAGATTAAATTTTCTACTATTTAATATTAAAAAAATGAAATGTAATTTCATTCAGTGAATGCAATGCTTTCATTTGTATAGATTTATTTACTTATTTAAATATATTATAATAAATAATATATATTTTGGGGGGTACCAGGGATTGAACTCAAAGATACTTGACCACTGAGTCATATCCCAGCCCTATTTTGTATTTTATTTAGAGATAAGGGTCTCACTGAGTTGCTTAACATCTTGCTTTAGTTGAGGCTAGCTTTGAACTCACAATCCTCCTGCCTCAGCCTCCTTAGCCTTTGGGATTACAGGCATGTACCACCATGCCCAGCTGATTTATTATATATAAGATAGATATGCAAAAATCCCTCTTACTGCAAGACTAGAAAAAATGGAAACATTACTACATTATCACTTTTGAAGTAAACTTATATTCAACTAAGATGTGGTCTTTGACACTAAATTAAGATTCTTCAAAATAAGTATTTTTAAACATCTATTTAAGCTACAAGTGTTGAACTACAATTACTATAATTATATTATCTAATTATTAAGGAATTACAGAAATGAGTATATCTAAAAGTCTGCTGTAAAATAGTCACTAAAGGTTGCTAACAACAAAAAAACAAACAAGGTATTGTTTTACATCGCTTTCCTTTCTAGTTTTCTTTTAGTGCAATTTCCATATTTAGTATATCATATAAAAGCTATGTAAAAATGTGACCTAACCTTCTGCAGAAAGAATCTGTTGCGACAGAAACTCCAATCTCTTTTCCCACACATAAACTATTTCAGCTGACAGACAAGACTTTCTAAAGCTAACAAAGGATATTTCTCAGTTCATCCCTAAAAGAGGGGATAAAACCATACGCATAAATTTCTTAGTGTGCCCCAGAAATTACCGGATGCTAACAGAAGAGAATTGATAAATGTTTGCATTGCCTGCTTTGTAATCTTCATGAAGACAATGAAAGAAACTAGCAGCTTCTTTAACTGGTAGATGACACAGAAGTGACAAAATCTTTGGAAAAAGAACATTATCTTAGCATTTTTCATACCGGGAAAGGACATACAAAGCATCATGAGGTAAATGTTATTCCCTAGGTTTAAAGAAAAACTGTCAAGATAAAGATGCATATGAGGGCTGTGGCTGTGGCTCAGTGGTAGAGCACTCCCCTAGCATGTGTGAGGCACTGGGTTTGATCCTCAGCACCACATAAAAATAAAATAATAAAATAAAGATATTGTGCCCACCTATAACTAAAAAATAAATATTTTAAATAGATACATATGAATAATTTAAGATTGATTTTTAAAAATCTACATTGCATTACTTTTATTTCAATTTGGTCTATATTTAGTGTATAAGAATATACATCTGTTCCTAAAAATAATATATGTTCCTTGAATGCAGGGACTTTGTGCTATCCCCTGCTACTTCCCCAGGACCTGGCAGAGAGTATGGCACACAGTATGTACTCAGTATTATTGGTTAGTTAAATGAATATGTTATCAGAGACTCAGAATGGACACTGAAAAATCATAAATGATCCTGGTGAGAATACATAAAAATAAACTAGTGTATGAATGACATTCTTGCTTGCATTTAGGTTTAAAATATATAAGCACATACATATGTTTGTATATAAATATATACATATATCTGTATATAAACATATACATACACTTGCTCTGCACAAACATGAAACAAAAGGATGTATATCAATAATTGGGACCAACTGTTAAAAAATCACAAAACCCCGGAAGATTAAACAGCAGAATAATAAAAATTTGAGTGTTAGGATTCTGTTTAAATAAATTTGAGTTCCCTACATATAACATTTAGAATTATATTCCTATTTTCTCAGGACATTTTTCTGTTCTTAGAAAGCTAGCAAAGAATATCAGAGAACACCTTTCATAAATTTAGGAAAAGGTGAATTAGAATCGCTATGCCTACTCACAAAGCTACAACCCAAGGTTAATAACTGACAATGGATGGGAAATAACCAAACAATTAATTTTGCTTGTATTATACTTAATGAGTGGTACAGTGAATAGTTTTTCAGCTTTTATATTATTTAACAGTTTTGCATTAATTTAAATTGTTTATATTGAATAACTTACATGCAGTTTCCAAAAACCTCTGAAATAGGATAAATAGGGACCAGAACAATTCCTTTCACAAAAACTGAGATACTGAAAGGTGAGCTATTTACCCATGGTCACTGAATTACAGTTAGAAGTAGGATTTGATGGCTGGCACTCAGTCTCCAGAGGCTGTCATCCTGTGACTCTTTCTACTGCCTCCTTGCACAGAATGGCATTCAAATAATAATAATAGTAATAATAATAATAATAATAATAATAATAATAATAATAATAATACTCTTTTTACTGTTTGTAGTATATTTCCAGGAGCATTTTCTCATTTAGATACGGTGAGAATTGAAGCCAGAGCAAGGGGAAAACAATTAAAGAATACCTACAAGTTTTATATAAATTCAATATTCAATATTACTGGCCAGGATAAACAAGTTTTCATCTTTTGGAACAATAAATAAATAAATAACACTAAGTCCTTGGCCTAAAGCGGGTATAGTATGGGATGACAGAAAAAAAATGAAGACCTTTGAAAGTTCGTGGACTCCTGCACATGCCCTACAAGACCGGCACAGCTGCTCCTGGAGACTGGCTGAGGGGAGGCCAACTGTGCACACATAAAGTGACTTTTTCATTATGATCTCGCTGATAACAGCGGTACCCATCAATTCAGTTCAGTGAAAAGAGTGAACTCTTAGTCTCTCCGCAAGCTCCTTTACATATTGCTGATTAGAACACTGAAAATAAATGAAAGAAAGAAAAAGATATATCTTTTCACATCGCTGTACTCTTTACCTTAGAAAAGAAGTGTTGAGAGACATTTTGTTTAGGATCAGAAGACTTTGAGAGTTAGGTTTCCTGACTTTCAAATAAATTTGAACTTCCTGAGTACAAAGTTTAGAATCAAATTCCTATTTTCTGGGCAGAGTTTCATTTATTAGTGATAAAATGTGAATTTTCTACTTCAAAGATAAAAGACGCAAGTGATTTTTTTAAAGGCCTGGGAAGGCTGGGATAGTTTTTACAAAACTAAATTTTAATGAGTTAAGTGTAAATGAATTAGAAACATTCATCTCAGATTTCTTATTAAAATATACATGAGGTTACAGGTTATAGACAAAAATGCTTGGCAAAAGTACATCTCAGCCCTTGCCAACCTGAAAACATTTGAGACATGTTATCAGTTGTCCCAACCGCAGGCAGAGGGAAGCTCTTTCTTCCATCCCATTCTTGCATCATTAAGTTCTTTTGAAATGAAAGTGTCTTTCCTAGAAACTTCTTTAGCATATTTCTTATTAGTTACTCCAAGGCACACAAAGAACAAAGTACTAAGCGAATATTTTTCCAAGATTGCACAGCACATATAAATTCAGCTATCTGGTATCTGGTCAGAGGGGAATTGCAAATATAGCCATGTTCCTCAGTCTGTTCAAACAGAATATCTTCATCTCATGAAAACTTAACCTATATACTAAGGACCTGTGAGTACCAAGAAGTTACCAGGATAATGCTATAGTATTCCTTGCCTTATATAAATATATTTTAACCACATCTTACCAGGATTCATATTTAATAGACCTTGCTATCCTTAATTTTTTCATAGAAAGGTAGAAAGTAGAAAAACTATTTGCAATATTTTGTTACAAAAAATATTTGTTTATGTAGTTTTTTTTTTAAAAAAAAATGCATGTCAAGGAGAAGAAAAAAAAAAAAAACAGACTACTTACCTGCACAGAAGTAACCTGTTTTTGCTAACTTGTAGTTTATAATATTTTATAATGGAACTGAAATAGTCATGAGAAATACTTGCCCTTTGATTTCATTTTCTGTCATCTCAATTTGGCATCTTTATTATCATCAATGCTCTCTGATACATCACAGTGGGTATGACCCACTGGTCTTAAGAGATAGTTGAATACTTCAAGATCAATAATTTTGATTGCTCATATATTCAAAACAGAACATTGGGAGAAAATCTTGGTCAGGTTTTTAAATGCAATGTTTTTATAATGTGAACACTGTAAATTGTGCTCATTTGCAACAGATTGTTTCCATATTTTTCTAACAGATTGTACCGAACAAATAAAATTTGTTAGTACCGATGACCTTGTCATCATTATTCCATCATTATGGTGAAGCCAAACAATCTTGTCCTTTTGTTCTTGCCCCAAAACTCCCTACTCTGTTTCCTAAGTGACACCAGATAGAGTTTTACTGGATATCATAGTACGACATTTTATTTGATCCTAACTGAGCTGTGAAAATGGTTGGACATTAGAATCCATATATTATGAATGGGACTTTGGAAAGTTCTTTAAACTCTGAGCTTTGGTGTGGTTATTATATACTTGCCATTTGCAGAAAACTGTTTATAAAATGAGAGAATGCATGCAAATATCTCCATGCAGTCCCTAAAACATACAAGCCATTCAATAAACACCACATGTTGTTGAAATCATTTCCTAGGGTCTCAGGTTAACTTATTAACAGCTTGTTAATTGATGAAGTCAGCATCATCGAAGCTAAGGTTTTCAAACTTCTCATCTCTCTGGGTCCTCCATTCTTCACAAGAAAATTTAGAAAAAGTATAATGTTTTCCCTCCTGTTTATTTTTTCCCAACCCCTTACCCATTGGCACTCCGGCCAAACTAAGCTGCTGGCTGACAATCTGTTCTGCTTTTCTAGGGTACATAGAGTACTTGGAAATTCTTTTGGTCTACTGAAATCATACCATCCCTCGAGACCCAGCTCAGGTGGTAAATGAATGAATCTCACAGTCCCAAAGGCAGTTGGGACCATCTGCCCCTTTATTTCCATAACATGTTCTTTATCTCTTTGTTTAGTAACTATCATCTGATTTATTTAAACAATTAGTCTTCTACAAAAACGGTACATACCTTGAAGTCAGGAACATACTTCCCCCTGTCCCCTTGTCCAATGGATGGTTAGTCTGTGTTGAATTGCTTCTGGGTTCAGTTTTCTCCCCTTCATCACACTGACACATGCGCTCAGGACAGCTTTGACAGACCATATAGAATGAAGACTTTATATGCTGCTTGATTAAACATTTAGCCTGGCAGATTTGGTTCCCCTGTTTAAATATGGGTTCCCATTCCTAGCGAATGTTTTACTTGTTCAGCTGATGATAGACAAGCAGGCTGGCTAAACTATAATTTTTTTCCACAAACATTGTTCAGCTTTCCATCAAGACTATTTCTCCACCTCATTTTCTGAAAGTCTCCTCTGTTCCCTATGTAGCAGTTATAGTGATGCTCTTTTAGTCTCTAACCACACCAAGTTGTCTTTCAAATGTGCTGTACTCTGCTTAGAAAAGTCTTTCCCTGACTTCAAATGGCTGCCTCCCTCTCTTCCTTCAGGTCTCCCATGAAGGTGAAACATTATCTTCTCCTCCTTCACAGCTCCCTGTTTTCTCCATGGCATTCTTTGGTCATGATTTGTAGTTCATTTATTTACTTAGATTTATTTCATCTGCTTCACGTGTTGGAAGTAATTTCCTTGAGGGTAGGGACCATGTCTGTCCTGTTGAGTATTGTGTAACACTTGAATGAATAAAGAAAGAAAAGATGAATACAATAAGCATAGATGTTATATATTGGGGTGTCTATTAAATATAGCTTTTTAGTAAACTAAACAATTCCCCAAGTTGAATCGGTTGGTCAATCACTCAACAACCCTGAAGTTACATGCCAGTCCTGTGCTAAGCAAACTCAATTAGGTGTAGCATGAAAAATGTAACATGGACCAGTGTATAAACCAGGGTTTTCCGTTGCTTTTATGATGATGAACAAGACTGGGTTAATTTGGTCTTCAAGCCCCGCTTATTGTCAAACAACTGTCTTGTTGACTGTAACCCAGCCATAATGGCCTTCTTTTGGTGTCTCCAAAATGTCATTCTCACCACAAATTCATTATTGCATGCATTTTGCTCAGAAAAGAAACACAAAATTAATTTATCTGATTTTCTCATAGGTCCCTATAGTTTCCTGTCTCTTTCGTAAGCTCATCCAAAGCTTTCCTATGAATAATCCTTTAGCCTGTGCTCTTTATTTTTTTGCTGTCGTCTATCCACACTTTTCTAGAAGTCCTGTAACTTTGTATAAAACAAATAACTGAGACACACATTTTCAGCATGGATATTTTAATGTGACTCAACACAATACAGCATTCTTTGAATCTTCATTATTCTCATTAATAAAGTAAGTGCATGAAATTATGTACTTTATGAAATCATGATGGGTATTTGAAAGACTAGGAAAGATTCATTGATACAATGAAAAAATGTTTCAAGAAAGACACAGAAAAGGAGTAGGTAAATTAAAACACGGAAGCAATAAGTTGGATTTTATTTTGGAGTTTCACTTTAGTGCTTTAGAGTCGTCTGTTTAAATAAATTCTCTAATATTAGAATGTCTGTTGTACTACAAATAGCACATTTTTAATATGAGCACTGATCAAAATTAAGGAGGTAGTCTTAAGGAAGTAATGATAGGATTTTATAGTTCTTCCTTTTTTGCCCAACAAGTACCTTCTTGTCCCTTGTGTTTTGACAGCATTAACATTTATGTTTGCACAAAGCATTGCATAGAGTGTCTCTCAAAATCCATTGAGACATACTTGACTGCTAGCTCCAGGATGAATCGGTGATTACTGTAGCTTGTTATGCCTCTAGTGTGACTTTATAAACACAACCCAGCTGTATTCATCTTCCGAAATTGAAAAATGAGAGCTAGCTTTTCTTCACTTAACTTTTCTAAAGTTTCTGCAAGACGATGCTCATGTTACAGTCCAACATCAGCTGTACAGTTTTCTCTTTCTTTAGCTATTAGTCCCTTAGGTACAACTCTGTAATCAAAGAGAGGTCAACTGTATCCGAATACAAATATGCCAGAATGTCTCTGGCATAAGTCTCTCCCTAAAGATTTCAGTAGTGTTGCTTCAGGAGACAGAAAAGTACTATGCTTTATCTAAACATCTTAGACCTTACTTCATTAAAAACATAAACCTGGGTTATCCAGTTATCCTTATAGAGTTATGCAAGCACAGGATTTCCATACTACCCATCAAGTTTGTTTTTCTTTTTGCTAAGTTTAGGAAGAGCTTGAACAATCATAGACAAAATATTGCTATACATGCACTGTCTGAATACTATGGATGAACTTCCCAGTTGCTATAAACTATTGAGAGAATGGATGAATTGAAATTCAATTTAAGCATCATAGGCATTTTACAGTATCCAGTTTTAATCTTAGAAGCAGCTGAGGGCTAGTTCTTGACAAAATCAGAAGTCAATGGAGAACATCTTTTGTTTCACTAATAATTGTTGTATTCTTAATGAAGGCTTGAGGTGGAATGCCTGTGCCTTTTACTCCACATTTCCTTCCAGGTCTGACTTAGACTATATCTTCAAACTTCCCACAATTACTGTGGGAAGTGACTCCCAAGGAGGGGGGCAGGGATCACACTGAAAGCTGGTTTTCAGAAGAGCATCCTTCTCTTAGATTGTTCGTATACATCTTTAACCAATGTCGTCGGAAACAATCCACTGCCAAGATGAAAGACCCTGAATGCCTCCTATTTTCAAATAATCATGACATATCAATAAGTTCTCCACCAGTTAATGCCAGTAATTTCCAAATGTTCGATTTGTAATTGTTGCTTCTCTTTATCTCTTCCATTATTAACTGCTTTTTCAGGCTGGTGGTTTGATGCTTGTGGCCCCTCCAATCTAAATGGAATGTTCTATACCGCGGGACAGAATCATGGAAAACTGAATGGAATCAAGTGGCACTACTTCAAAGGGCCCAGCTACTCTTTACGTTCCACAACCATGATGATTCGACCTTTGGACTTTTGAAAGCATAATACCAGAAGTAATTATAAAAACAACAAAGAAATCTGGGGAAACTACCAGATAAGAGACTGTTTCTGAAATGAACAATATTGTCTCCCTTCCAGCAGCAGATGGTAGTTAGGTGATGTCATCAAGGTTCTTGACTGTGGATTTTGGAGCCTTTTGAGTTCACAGAACTCTCTACTTGGGTCACTGTGTTTGTGTGGCTTGACTCTAGAGAATGTTACTCACTGACATGCTTTAAAAAGGGAAGAAGAACTGCTCAGCTTGCTGTGCTTCAAACTACTACTGGATCTTAGTTTGAAACTATGATAACCCGATGATAAATATGGCTTATTTCATGTGAAACCATGAAGAAGGAGAAGAAGAAGAAAAAGAGGAGAGAGAGAGAGAGAGAGAGAGAGAGAGAGAGAGAGAGAGAGAGAGAGAGAGCGCATGAGCAAATGAATAAAATGAACATGCATGAAGATAGAAAAAGGCCTGCCAAAATCCTTTGGGAAATAAATATTACATCTGTAAAATGGTATTATCTCTATGCAAACCTACAAATAAGTAAGTTTATACTGTTGCATAATTTTGATACAGTTCAAAAGGAGCAGCATTGTCCTCTGAGTTTAATGTTAATGGATTTCAGAATAACAGTTCCAATATCATACTTACTAGTTGATCTGAGTTAACCTGTCTTCAATTATAAATTCCATTTTTGTAAGCCATATAAATTGTAGTGCATGGAAGATAACAGTGTAAGGTAGAAACACTATTCATTACTCTGATATTTTAAAATACAGTTTTCAAAAGAGAAAATAAAATATGGACATAACATATGTGCTACAGTTTTCATTTACCTTAAAAAATAGATGGACTGATGAATATATTTATAACATGAATAAAATTTAAAGAATGTGAAATGTATCACCTTGTTCTTAAAATAACAAACATGCATTTAATATTTCCTTTGCTATTATATGGGAAAGCAGTACTTGGAGTGTATTAAGTTGAAATAAAACCAAGTAAACTGGAGCAGTTCATTTTACAGTATCTTCTTACATGTGTATACATGGCTGTGACTTAATTATTTTATAAGTGTTTTTAGATCTTTAATTGTCAACCTGTTATTTCCAGCTAATTTAATTTTTTTGCTTACTAAATTCACCCTGTTCCAGTTTCTATTAAAGGTACACTTTGAAATCTACAAAATTAAAAAAAAAATTATTAATATCATTGTACATAGCATGTTTATATCCATGTTAAACTTAATACCTGTTTAATCTGGAATATGCAACACTGTCCTTAATTGATGCATATAAATACAAGTGTTCAAAGAAATATATTTTTACTTAATTAAATATATTACTCCTCTTTTTTTCCCTTTAGGTTCTATTTCTTTAGACAGTTTTAAACTATTAATATTAATGGAGAAAATTGGCAAAAACTCTCTATATCACATGTAAGGGAAACACAGAAAATAAAATTATAATCACCTAATAGAAAATTATGACTGCTAGGTGCTAGAAATATCTTTAAGAAAATATTCCTATGGGATAATCTATTGTAAATGAATTTTAGGGCAGATTTCTGTGGCAACTTTAAGTCACTAAAGTATTTTTTCAAGAAATGCTCTCTGCCTGTAAGTGTTGAAGGTTACAGTATTTGTTTTCTTAATCGAAATTTGCAAGACATGAGCTATTGTGAAATGAGTACATTGAATGAATACATAGATATTGGACCTCCTTCCTTGGAAAATTAATAGGTTTTCTAGAAGATAACCATACCAAAATTTCAGACTTGATCCATTATGCCTTAGTGGCTTTTCTCCATTTGGGAGAATAAAGCTATTTGCATTTTTAAGAAAAAAATTTAAAAGTTTACAATCAAATCTTTTTTTTATATTTATGCATCTGTATACAAACAACCGATTTTTGCCTTACAAGTGACATTTGCAGGTATTTCACAGTTTTTCTATTATCAGTGTCTTCTTGATAATATCCTAAAGCCTCTCCCTCTCAAAACTTTCTTTATTGTCTTCATTTTAAGTGAAATAAAATGAGCATTTTGTTGTTTGTGTTCCCCAAAATTTTTTTAAACCAATCTTTGGATAAAGAATACTATTTTCCCAATTGATATTACAAAAATAAAATGAAATAATGAAAAAAAAGAAAGCATGATATTTACTGTTGTCTGGGTTTGAAAATGAAATATTGTTTCCAATTATTTATAATAAAGCAGTATAAAATGTTTTATGACGCCATTATGTGTGTTGTGTAATGCCTACATGTTTATAGCATCTTCACATGTATATCCTTTGCATTTAATTATTTCAGAGTAAGATAATTAGTATTAGAATTTTGTCTTTCAGCTTTTATTGCAATAAAATTGATGTGGCTTCTATGCAAATTTCTTCATATGGATCACAACATTATTTGTTTTAAATAAAATTGGAAATAAAGTTTGTGCAATTTTATCTCATTTTAAATACACATTTTACAAAATTTATATTTGACATCTATGAAGATAAAGAGCCACTGAAAAAAAAATTAGCAAACTAAAGCCTCAATCTTTGAAAAACTTCCCGTTTGGAATGGGATAGAAAGCTTAGCCCTATTACAATCGTACACCCAGTTAAAGGGTCTGAGTCCCACATATTTGCTCTAGGATACTGTATCCTGCCAATTACTAAATGATGTAATATCATGTGACGATACACAATATGTCTTGAGAAATTTGGATGTGGATTCAGAGGGCAAGTGTTGAACATCTGAGACTGGCATAAAGGGTCAAAGAGAAAAAGTATACAGCAGATACTATGTGCCCTTCACACCTTGATGCCATTGTGGCCTTATCAGTTAATTACTTTAAAGAAGTTTCCTTTACTCTTGATTCTGTTCCCATTGCCACCACATTGATTCAAACCTTCCTTAATTTCTACCTAAAAATTCAGAGAAGATACGATTATTTTCTGCCTCTCTCTGCTCTCCTCATAACTTTGCAAGCTTATTCTTTCCCAAGCCAGGCTTCCCAACATGCTGTTTCTTCCCTCCTCGAAGCGTTCAGTTGTTTCCTCACTACTACTTGAATTTAAAATAAAGGTCAGGTCAACTCCAGTCCATGTCACCTCACACTTCCATCTATTCAGTATTTTAATCAAAATGAAGATACTTTGCAAAAATGACTTTATTTTTCCCCACATATCCATGCCCCTTGAAATCTGACTTGGCAGCCTGACCTATAAAGAAGTAGAGTTTATTTCCCTACCATCTAATAATCTAATGGCTGACTTAGGACTTGCTGTAGCCAGTACGATTCAGGAACAATAACCATGTGCCAGTTTTGAGCATGGGTCTGCCATGAGAAAAACCCCAGGGTGGTCTAATGAAGGCTTTGAGACCACATGGAGCAAGAATGAGGTTACCAACCTCCACCTGCCAGTGTTTTGCTGAAGAGTCCAGATGCACAAATCATCTCAACCAAGTTCAACTGAGCCCTGCTCAGATCAGCAGGACTCCCTAGGTAATTTGCATAATCATGCACAAAGAGATAAAGTCCTTATTGTAAGTCACTACATTTTAGAGTGTTTTCCTAAACATCGTGATTGTAGCAATAATTTATAGAGAACACTATTGACTCCAGCCACCCCACCCCACACATGATTTTATGCACCCTAAGCTTTCAAAACCGCTCTGCAGAAACTTCTCTTTCTGCAGTTCATGTATGCAAGCAATCCTCTAGAAATCCTTTAAGAAGCATCAAAAGATATTGAGCCCTTTCTTCCTGATCCCTGTTCTGTTGTGTTCTATTGTCACTCTCTATACACACAGTCTTACAGCTCTTAACACATTTTTAGTATTATCTTATAATCCCTACTGCTTTTTGAGAGTCTGTTTCTCATTCATTTTTTAATTCCCTCTGGTACTTACAAGAACCTTGTAATTTGTTGAAAGAAATTAAATTACTATGAGAGATTGAGAAGTCCCTTCTATCTACATAAAACCTAACACTTAAATTTGACCACTATCTAAAGTTATTTATTTTCAGTCATTAAACTTTTTCCATTCTCCTCTAGAAAACTATGTCCAAATTTATAATTTAGTTATCTCAGAAACCTATTTTATTGCCAGCTTTGATGGAATACAGATATATAAATTGAAGGAAACCTATATGTTTCTTTTAATTTTAAAACTATGTAATATAGCCATGCCTTGCTTAATGATGGAGACACATTCTGAGAAATGTGTCATTAGGCAATTTTGCATTTGTGCAGACATCATAGATGTCCTTAAATGAACTAAGATGGCTATGATAAAACTAAGTCCATCATTGACCAAAGCATTGCTATGTAGTTCATGTTATGTAAAATGGACTATTGAATGGCAATTATTAATTTTTTCTTAATGTGTTTATTATTATTATTACACACACACACACACACACACACACACACACACACACACACACACTTGGGCAACTTTGGGATTTAAAGTTCCATTGAAAAAAGGGAGACCAATAGAGTAGAGGAAGGACATTGAGAAGGAGGGAGGAAGGAGGGCATGAAAAAGTACTGGGGAATTAAGCCTACAAATTTTTTGATGTCCATGTACAAATATAATAGAAGGGAGAGCAAGTAGATTAGGGAAGGAGGAGGGAAGGAAAAGGGAAGGCATTGTCAGTGAGGTTGATCATATTGTGATATATGCATGTACAAACTCTATGATTGTGTGTAATTATAAGGTACTAAAAAATAAATTTTAGAAAAATATGATAAAATAAAAAAAATAGAGTTGCCCAGTCTGGTGACACATGCCTGCAATTCCAGCAATTTTGGAGGCTGAGGCAAAAGGATTATAAGTGTGAGGCCAGCCTCAGTACCTTAGGGAGGCCCTAAGCAAGAAGAGCTGAGAATGTTGCTCAGTGGTTAAGCACCCCTGGGTTCAATCCCTAATACCAAAAACTAAAAAAAAGAAAAAAAAATCTAAAAAATAGACTTCCACTAAAGTCCTTTCTAGCTGATTTTACTCTTACTAAAAATTTCTTCTTCTACACCAAAGTCAATATTTTCTCCTATTTTCCTCTGATCATTGATTTTATCAGGTCCTTGTATGTCAGCATTGAGGTTATGATAGGGAACATAATAAAGGGTTTCCTAGGTAAAACTGACATAAACTTGATGGAACACATGATAAGGAGTAAATACACAAAGAGAATTGAGAGAAGTATAGACATGATGAGATGTAGAGTTTTGACTTTTTTATTTAGAATGATTTTTCCAGGACAGCAGAATAGACTGGGGACTTGATGGAAAGACAGAACCTTGGGTTTCACCCCAGACTAATATAATTCTTTTTAATAAGAACCTCAGGTGACTTAACAGGCATTAAAATTTGAGAAGCTTTGGTTTAAACTGTACTTTCAAGAAGATGACTGAGAATGGAAGGGAAATAAGAAGGGAACTGGAGGGCCAAGGATAAGGATGTTGATGTTTTCAGGATGAGAGGTCCTTGCGTGTATTTTCAGGCCAAGAAATAGAGGCTTTACAAGAGATGAGGCCAGGAGGAGAACAAAGCCCCTTTCTGGGACAGGCCAGTTGAGGTCACTGAGAAATTAGTTGAAGACTAGAGGAAGTGAGGAGCTACTTGGAATAGGAGGAGAAATTTCTCTTCCTAGTCTAGGAGAAGAGATTATGGTAGAAGGTAGAGACACCTTGTGGCCTCTATCTTATAGAAGAAGTGAAAAGTAGTGTTTGAAAAGAGATTTGGAATAGCCACATGATAGCCACAAAATATTTAGAATTGTGACTCTACCAAGATCTGTTAAAGATCAATTGAGATTGAAAATTGTGAATGTCAACAGACTGTTCACTATTGCCAGGGAGTTTTATGTGTATGAAAATAATGAAATGATACCTTAAAATCTTCCCTCTGTCATAGGTAGGTGACTTTACAACATCTGTTGTGTGTCTCAGCCTACATTTGCGTCAGTGGATTTGAACACCCAGGAAAAATTGCCTCCTCTTAGAAGCCAACCTTAAAATTCTCCTAATCTCAGCTACAGGTCTATTTGGCAGATAGTATAGGTTTGGTAAAGAGAATATTGCAATAAAATGAGTCACATAATTTGTTGTTGTTTCTGAGAGCATATAAAAGTTATATTTACATTATACTATAATCTATTAAGTGTAAAATAGCATCAAGTCTAAACAACAATTTATATACTTTCATTAAAAATACTTTATGGTTAAAATATTCTAGCAATTATCTGAGACCTCAGTGAATCATTATCTATTTTGATGCTTGTAGCATCGGGCTGGTACTTGCTGAAGGGTGGAGTAACTGTGGTATTTCTTAAAAAAAAACAACACTGAAAGTTTACCACATTCACCTACCAATAGACTATTCTCTCATGGAAGATTTCTCTACAGCATGAAATACTATTTGATAGCATTTCAAAACCACATTAGAACTTCATTAAAGATTGAAGTCACTCCTTTAAAACCCTGTCATTGCTTTATCAACAAAGTTTATGTAATATTCTAGTCTTTTATTGCCATTTCAATAATATTCACATTCCATAGTTTTTTATTATTTTTTATTTACATATGACAGCAGAATGCATTACAGTTCTTATTACACATATAGAGCACACATTTATAAGACCTAACTCCACATCCTTTAAACTTCTATCATGAGATTGCAGCAATTCAGTCATTATTCAGCCTTCCAATTCTAGTTCTGTTGCTAATTCTACCACATCTGCAGTAAATTCCTCCACTGAAGTCTTGTACCTCTCAAAGTTATCCATCAGGGTTGAAATCAACTTCTTCCAAACTCCTATTGATGTTGATATTTTGACCTTCCATGAACATGAATGTTCACAGTGACATCTACAACAATAAGTCCTTTTGACAAGGTTTGCAATTTGTTTTTTCCAGATTCATCATCAGAATCACTACAACCTTATGAAATGTACTTTATACTGAATAAAAATCAAAATTACTCTTTAAACCATGGCTTGCAGAATGAATGTGTTACAGGCATGCAAACAACATTAAATTCATTCTACACATCCATCAGAGCTCTTGAGTGACCAGGTCATTGTCAATGAGTAATACTATTTTGAAAGGAATTTTTTTCTCTTTTAACAGTAGATCTCAACAGTGGGCTTAAAATATTCAACCAACCATGTTGTTAACAGATGTATGTCATCCAGCCTTTGTTGTTCCATCAATACAGCACAGGTCGAGTCGACTGAGTTTAATTCTTAAGGGCCCTAGCATTTTCAGAATAGAAAATGTGCATTCCTTGGTTTCAACTTAAAGTAACCAGCTATATTAGCCATTAAGAAAAGAATCAGTCTGACTTTGGAAACTTTGAGGCCAGCATTAAATTATCTTAATACGAAAGTCCTAGATGTCCTCCTCTTCCAACATGAAGAAAATGCACATTGAAAATCTGTAGTTTGGGGCTGGAATTGGAGCTCAGTGGTAGAACGCTTGCCTTGTATATGTAAGGCACTGTGTTGGATTCTCAGCACCACATATAAATAAGCAAATATAATAAAAGACCATCAACAACTAAAAAACGAAAAAGAAAAGAAAATATGCAATTTAGTATAGCTACCCCATCAATGATGTTGCTAGATCTGAATAACCTGCAACAGCTTCTTTATCAGCACTTGCTGCTGCATCATGTACTTCTCTGTTATGGAGACAGCATCTTTCTTATATCTTATGAACCAATCTCAAATTTCAAATTTTCTTTAACTTTCCTATCTCTCTTAAAGAGCCTTTTTTTTTCTTCGTTTCTTTTCTTTTTTTTTTTTTTTTTGGGTGCCAGGGATTGAACTCAGGGGCATTCAACCACTGAGCCACATCCCCAGCCCTATTTTGTAGTTTATTTAGAGACAGGGTCTCACTGAGTTGCTTTGTGCCTCACAGTCACTGAGGTTGGCTTTGAACTTGCAATTCTCCTGTTTCAGCCTCCTAAACTGCTGGGATTACAGGCATGTGCCACTGTGCCTGGCCTCTCTTAACCTTTTATACAACTGAAGAGAATTAGGGCCCTTGCTCGGATTAGGCCTTAATTTAAGGGAATGTTGTGGTAGGCTTGATCTTCTGTCCAAACCGCAGAAATAAGGCTGTTTTGTTTTCTTATCATTTGTGTATGCACTGAAGTAGCACTTTTAATTTCCTCCATGATCTTTTGCTTCACATTCACAACTTGGTTAACTGTTTGGTTCACAAGGCCAGCTTTTGGACTACCTCGGCTTTTTTTTTTTTTTTTTAATTGTCAATGGACCTTTGTTTTATTTATTTATACATGGTGCTGAATTGAACCTAGGGCCTCATGTATTCTAGGCAAGTGCTCTACCACTGAGCCACAACCCCAACCCCTACTTCAGCTTTTTATATGCCATCCTGGCTAAGTTTCATCATTTCTAGCTTTTGCTTTAAAGTGACAGACGTGTGAATTTTTCACTTGAACACTTAGAAGGGTTATTAACAGACCTAATTTTAATATTGCATTTCAATGAACATGGAGGCCCAAGAAGATGGTGAAAAATGGAAGAACAAACAGCCCAAACGGGAAACAATAAGAACACTCAAAACATTTTATCAATTCAGTTCACTGTCTTACATGGGCAAGGTTCATAGCACCTCAAAACAATTTCAATGCCAATACCAACCTTTCTTCTATGTTCCCATGAAAATTTACTTGTACTTATATTATAGAAATTTTACAGTTTGATTTGTATCCTAATCAGTTGTGGATACATTTGTTCTCTTTCTGAAAGATGAGCTCTTTATAACAAGTATCAGAATTAGTTTTTGTGTCTCCAGAACCTAATATTGTGGCCCAGGACATTCTTGATTCTCATTTAAGTGTTAAGCGATGTGCACTGTCCTTTTCTGTTGAAACTATAAACTCTGAATGCGTGTTCTATGTCTTCTTTTTAATTCGTGTCTTTAGAACCAAGCACAATATTGCAGTGGTGTAAATAAAGGTTGGTAGGACACAGGAAGCATGAGTAAAAACTGCAGGAATTGAAAATGGTCTACCAAGTTATTTTTTTTTCCCTAAGAGTTTATATTTCAAGAAAAAATGTCTTCCTGCTTTCAACTAAAAGATTATAAAGACACATTTTTCCCCAAACATCAAAGAAATCATGTAAAAAGAACATCAGAATATTTATGTGCTAATAAGAATCATGTGGATTACATTTCCTCAAAATTCAAGATCTTTTTTTTTAATATAAGGAAAAGCAACCATAAACAAGCACTGGATTCTAGCATAACGAAACCATTTGATATTTGAGATGCCTATGTCCAAACTAGTGATTAACACAGGGAGTCTAGCACTCAGCGCAGCATGGCTGTTTGAGCCTCCCCTCCCCCTATCCTCAGTAGGGGAGACCCAGAGGCCAGGATGACATTTCATGGAGTAATGTGGCAAGGAAAGGAAAATAGGAATTTCCATTGTTGTAAAAAGACAAAAGCTTCCAATGTAGTCTTTCTTGGACTGTTGGTGCTTTTGTGGGGTTATGGGTTAAGGGTAAGAAAGAGCCACTTGGAGGGGGTAAGTGGTATGTACAAAGAGATCAATGAATTTACTGACTATCTCTGAACAGATGTCTGTCAAGATTCTGAAAAGTCAAGAAGCAAACACTGTTAATGCCCCTGGGCATTTACCTCTACATCAGAAAGCTGCTAAATGTGGAAATCTGTCATTTTCTACCTAGAGGTTTTTTGTATGGTTGTTTGCTTTTTCAAAGAAAGCATGCTCAGCTTCTGCAAAAGACAAGCTAGTAATGCTGAATAATGTCTCAAAAATAATCCTCAATAGATGATGGATATTTGTACATAAATACCTCACCTCTTGTCCCTTTGATAACTTAATAACTTTGGGGTGTATTCTAAATCTGTTTCTCAGATTCCCCAGCAAAAATGAGCTCCATTTATACTGGTAATTAACATGGTAGCACCTTATTCTCTTATGTGTCTGGTTTCCAATCTTTTACTTGCATTTAATGGAATCACCTCTCAAATAAAATACTTGCCCTGAAAACTTCTGTCTGAATTCAAACTGACAGAAGTCCACACATATATCAAGGTTCATTCTTGACTATTATAAAACAATCAAATGCTTTTGATGAGTTGAAGGATGTCTGAATAAGAACAGTCACAAAGAGATTGTTTGAGGATAAAATGGACTAGGTGATATCTCAAAGCAATCATCTAAATACCAGTTGTGAATTATACTTTATTCCTGTGACCAATTTTCTATATGTATTGGGCTGGACTCAGCTAGACCACAGCACACTGAGAGGAAGATTTGGGACTACCCTGTGCTTTCATAGAAGAGGAAACAATAATCCTCTTGAGGCAGTTATAAGGATAGCTATGGGGACTAGGAACTTCTCAGCGGAATGTAATTGAGCTCATCCTGCTGCTGTGCTTCAAGAGAAGGAGCTTCCACAGTTGGGATGTTTAAGTATTTAAAGAGTTGTTCGATTTCTTCTAGAACGTCCTCTCAATTTAAATGGACCCTATACGTAGTGGATGCATGGACCCAAACCCAGGTGTGTGACCTACTTTCCCTCTGTTTTTGTCAGTTTTTCTGTCACTGTGACCAAAAAAATCAACAGGAAAAACTTAGGGGAATATTATGGTTTAGATACTAGGTGCTCCCAAATACTCTTGTGTGAGATAATGCAAGGAAGCTTAGTGTTGAAATGATTGGGTTAAGAGAGATTGAACCTAATTAATGTATTAATCTTCTGGCAGGGATTAACCGGGTGGTAACTATAGGCAGGCATGATATTGTTGGAAGAGGTGGTTCATTATGGGTATGACTTTGGGGCTTTTATTTTGTTCCTGGTAAGTGAAACAACCTCTCTCTGCTTCCTGATTGCCAGGTTCTGAGCTGCTTGCTCACCTGGATTTCAGTCTTGCTTTGGTCCCATCCCTTCTTTCTATGTCCTTTTTTCTTCCTTTCGGAATGAAAATGTTTCCTCTGTGCCTTTTTGTATTGGGTATATGGAACTTCGCCTTTGATTTTCATAGGAGTTCAACTAAGACTATGGGGACTCTTGGAAATAGATGCTATGTGTTTGGCGGGGGTGGGGTAAGGGGTGGAATGTTACATTTCAGATATAAGGTGTTCCCCAGAGGTGAAACGATTTGATTATGAGAGTTTTAACCTAATCAATGTGCTGACTCTCTGATAGGACTTAAATGGGTGGTACTGTAGGCAGGTAGGGTATATTTGTAGGAGGTCAGTGTTTGTGGGAGTGTCTTGTTGGTACATATTTTGTTCCTGGTGAGTGAGTGGCACAGTCTCTCTCTGTTACCTTACTGTTGTGTCAGGTCTTTTAGTCACAGTGGGGAAAAAAAAAAAAACTACTTATTAAAACAAGAAAAGAAGTTTATTTGGGGCTCCTAGTTTCAGAAGTCTCAGTCCATACATGGCTGACTCCATTGTCCTGGGCCCAACATGAAGCAGAACTTCATGGAGGAAGTATGAAGTGAAGAAAAACTGCTCAGCTTGTGATGGGGTCAGGAAGCAGCGAGATGAGGAGGGAACTGGCCACGGTAGATGCACTCTTTTAGGGCAAACCGGACAATCCATATCCTCTAGCCATGCCCCACCTGCTTACAGTTACCACCTCGTCAGTACATTCAGATTAGGATGAATTGATTAGATTAAAGCTCTCACGATCTACTCCTTTCACCTCTGAATGTCCCTGAATTAAATAACACAGGAGCTTTGGGGGACACCTCATATACAACCACCACACCATCATTCCTCCACTCTTAGATTTTGGCATGCTTCTCACTGCCCCATCTGCATTTCCTGTTGTCCTCCTACTGCTCCAACCCCATTCTTTCCTGATTATACAGACCCATAACATATTTATATAGCTTAACTCAGTCTTTCTTGCTCTTAAAAGTGATTAAATACAAACTCAAGCCGGTTTTCAGTATTACTATTTCAATGGTAAACATTTATTTGGCTTCCAATATTTCAGGATGTTTTATTGTTTTCTAACATAAAAACTTTATTTGCTCCAAGAAACAGTTTATCAAAATATTTATTTCAAACTGTCATGCCATTTTGTATGAATGCACTGAACTTTCTGCTCAATGTCTCACAGGGCTAAAATCAGTGTCAATAGGCTGCATTTTTCTCTGGGACTCAGGGTCCTCTTCTAAACTCATTTTTAGCAGAATCAAGTTCTTGGGGTTACCTAACTGCATTTGTGTTTCTCTTGGTAGGTGTCAGCTGAGGGTTATACTCAGCTCCTGACCATTCTCAGGACAGATTATCTGAATGGGCTTAATTTCATCACATAGGTCCTTTACTCTGGGTCCACAGGTCAGAGAGAGACAGGATGGAAATCCATCATATCCACAGTTGGGTATTATACATGCCACATCCAAGAAGGAGAGGGAATCTTGGGGGCTACCATACAACTTTGCCTACCATAGTTGCAAACCAAGGGTATAATAATATTCTGCTTGGGTCTGGGGTTGTGGCTCAGTGGGAGAGTGCTTGCACATCTGAGGCCTTGAGTTCAATCCTCAGCACCACATAAATATAAATAAATAAAATAAAGGCATTTTGTCAATGTACAGCTAAAAATATATTTAAAAATAATATTCTGCTTTTCAGAAAAGGATTAGGGGTTTCAGAAATGGTGTGTATGCAGTCAAATATTGTCTGTCTGTCTTTCTCGTCTAAAAAGCAAGGTCAATGATAACCCTAAAAAGTCATTTAATCTCTCTGTGATTTTTTTTCCTCAGTAGCTAAACACTAGTATTCTTTATTTGCTCCTCTTGTGTTCCCTTTATCATTGTCAGAATAGCAGTGAGATTATGGGCATAAATCTCATTTTCACAAGTTCAGATTAGCAAGAAATATCACAGTATTTTAAGTCAACTTAATTTTGACTGCAAATTCCCATCAAGCAAATGGGGAAATTAGTCCCTATGGGATTTTCTCCCAAATCGGCACAGCTTTGAGGTATCAGAGGTGTATTGAGGCCAAGGTTATGTAGGTCACATCTCCAGTCATAACTCCACACCACTAACTGGAGACGCCCAGGGCTCTATTCCTATTCCTTCAGTTCATCCAGCCCTGCTGAGCCTGAATACTTTGGGCTGGAAACCACAGAGGTTTTGTCTCCAACACCCCTTCTTGCCTTAACTTTGAGTCATTATCTGCAAATGGGATGTGGATTTTTACTACACGAAGAACTTTAAGGTTTAATAATCCAAGGTTAAACAAACACTGAGGTGTGTTATTAGGAGTTGAACTAGCAGTTCCATCATCTATTTCTGCAGTTATATGTGGCTATTGAGCACTTGAAAGATGGCTTATCCAATTGGAGATGTGCTATTATATAAAATGTACACCAGATTTAGAAGGCTTAGTATTTTAAAAAAGGATGTATTATAGCTCATTCATTTTTTATTGATTATGTATTGAAAGGCTAATTTCTTCAATGTGTTGGGTAATATACATAATTGAAATCCATTTTGTCTGTATGTTTTTACTCCTTACATCATAGAGAATAGAAAATTTAAAATTCCATTTGTGGCACGAAATATATTTCTATTGGGCAGAAATAATTCTCTGGAGAGCACATTCCTAGATATATACTGTACTGTAGCCTTAGGACGATGTTAAATATATTGTACATAATAGTTCATTTAGACTTCCAAGTAGCCCTACAGGGCACTTGCATTTCATCAATAAAGAAATAGAAATGTGATCCATTAAGGTTCTTGTCAGTGACTATACAGTGAAAAATTCTGTTCCTTTGATCCTTAGTCCAGTGGTCTCTACTGTGTGTTCATGCAAAATTCTTATAATCTATAATCATGCTAAAGGGACTCTTTCAGTTTTAATATTTCATGCTCTTTGGCTTTCCAAGTTAGCCTTAATAAAACAGTTCAGTTTTCCAAAGAAATGGCATTACAAGATCAGTCATAAAATATTCTTATGGGCTTAATATATCAATTCACAATTGGATTATAAGTCCTCCATCCCTATTCTTCTTTCTGCGAAGAAACTGCCTGGTTCATTTCCTAGGGCATGTACTGTTTTTGTGCAAATCCATGAAAAAACAAATTGAACCACCTTTCTTATAGCAATTTTGCATGTAAATGTCATTAAATATCTTAATGCCATTAAATATTTAAGGCAGTTTTACAAGACTGCATACTCCCTAAAGAATGGAGTAAATTCCATATAATCTGAAGCTGGGGAAAGGAATTGCTAATTTTCAACAACAAAGGCTTTATAATATAGACTATAGAGTATAGAATGAGGGGGCCTGGGTTGTGGCTCATCAGTAGAGTACTCACCAAGCACATGCAATTGTTGGGTTCAATTCTTAGCACCATATTTAAAAATTAATAAATATAATAATGATATTGAAAAGAAAAACTGAAAGAAAAATTAAAAAACAGGAATGATGGTATTTTATGATTTTGATAATTTTTGCCATTCTGTGAAGCCATAATTTTACCCTACACTTTTTCACTATTTGAAGTTACATCAAAATCTAATCTATTTCTTACTTTCTTCCTCACCTACAGAGATCTGCCATTGTTAGCACAGCTCTGAAATTCTGGAAGGCTGAGAGCTGTACTAGAAACGTATCCCAGCCAGACTGTTGGCAGTGTGATTCCTCAGGCACAAATTCTTCCCCACCCAAGTCCTGCACCTCTGTGAATTTGAGTCCCACTGTCTGTAATGCCTTCCACTCTCTACCCTGTGTCCAAGGCTATTAAGAGTCTCTATAAAATCCTTAAAGTCTTTGCTAATATAATACTTATTCTGTTCCACCTTCCCTGAACCACAGTGGACTCATCTCCATGCCTGTGAGTCCATAATAGGTTTAAATTCCTATAGGAGCACCTAATACATGGTACAATATTCTTTGTTTGTGATTGCCTATTTTTCACTAGATCATGGGCTCCCTGAGAGAAGTAATTCTATCAATTGTCATGTTCTTAATTTATTGCAAAAGTCAACCTTGTTGGACATGGTACACCAAAATCAATGTTTGTTGAAAAATATCACTTTGTATTCTAGTTATGCTGAATGTTATAGATCTGATTCTTTGCTGTCCCCATGTCCTTGTATATTATGTATATGTGTACTATATTTCTTATATGTGTCATTTACATATGATATGATAATAAGTATGATATTGCAGACTGGATATCTGTTCATAGAATTCCCTCCAGATTCCCAATCTCTTCTTCAACAGACTTACTTACTCTGCCTCTGAAGTTTTTCTTGATCATTGACTTGCCTGCCCTCATGGTTCCTCATACATCCCTCAACATTATACTCTGTGCCCCTTTCTGGAAACAATGTCAGGACAAAGGCCAGGTCTTCTTTGTCCTCTACAGCATCTCTCATACTAGAACACTTCTTGACCTGAAGAAGATGCTTAGCATATCATTCCTGTGTAAATGGACGGACGAATGGGTTTTATTCAAACACAGACTAATACATTTTATACCCCACTTAACACTTCAATATGCTTTAAGTATATTATTTAGATAATAATAAACTTAACTAGCATAGAGAAACTCTGGGATCCAAAAATAATATAGAAATGCTTTCCTGAGGAGTTCATTTTTCAGTGACAGGAACTGGTGGCTATCAATGTAGATAAACCTATATGGAACCTAGGCAGGGTAAAACTTAGGTACAGTTTCCCACTGGTACAGTCTCTTCTTTTATTCCCTTTACATTGAATAAAATGAATGGTTCCACCATTATAGTTAGTTACCCAAACCAGAACCTGAGAGTTACTCTTCTCCTCTCTCTACCTCATGACTCACCCTTAACAAGTAATCACCAGATCCTCCTAGTTTTACCCTTTGAATGATGCTTAATTCTCCCTTCCTCTCTTGGGTAGATCTTCATTATCTGCCATTTACACTGCTGCAGCATCCCCCCAACTGTTCTCAAAGCTTTAGCTTTGCCCTTCTCAACTTCATCTTCCCATTGGTACAAAAAAAAATGAGGAAAGTAATTAAAGTTGGAATATGGAACTCTCCTTCTTAAACATTCCAGTGGGTGGCTCCTTGTCACCTTGGGTTTTAATTCCCTTGCATGGCAAACAAAGCCCTCCAGGACTGGACCCCTACTTACCCCACTAATTTCTTCCTCTTGGATTTAATGTTTTAATAATGTGAAATGTAATTTTCTTTGCAAACCATGAGATTTCACAATCACACCAAGTTCCTGAAGGTGAGCTATATTTCATCATGGTTTTTAAAAATAGTTTATTCTAAGTATCTGAATCAGATTCTGAATGTCACACGTATCTATGTTGTCTAAAAGGTGGGCTCTAATCCTTAAAACATTACTGTACTATTCTCAATGCCATTTCCCATCCCTAAGGAAGCAGAGTCAAACCACAAAACCATTACTGGGGCATGATATGTGTGCTTCTCTTGACTATTTAATGTCTATGACCAAAACAAATAATATTTCTTGACCTCCACTTAATTATATTATTAGGTTTAGTCTCTAAAAACATGCCTGAAATTTAAGACTTCTCCATTATTAACCACTATTTATTGGCCTTAAATAATAGACTTGAAGCTATAAAAAAGGATAATTTCTACCTTAAGGGTTTGCTATGTAAGTTAGACCAGAAGCTCAATAGAAATGTTTTAGAGTAGAGCTCCAATTTTAGCTGCTGCATTTGTAGTTCACAAAGGCAATTACAAGAATCCAATAACTCCCAAGTTATGATACTTGAAATTCCAAATTTCGGCCAGTCAATATTTATAGAGCACCCACTGAGTGGAAAATGTTGTAGTGGCACCATGCATAAAAACAAAGTAAGCATTTTATTATAAGCAATGAGCAATTTAGTAGGGACATCACCATATCCAAACCTTCATTGTCATGCCAGTCTCTTGAATATAAACTTGAAGGACATGTTAATAAGAGAACTCACTTGGGTAGTTTTTGTTTCTACAATAGTAGCATCTTGTCCATGGTTCTGTCACATGGTGGATGCTGAGGAGGGTGCATTGCACAGTACTTCACATTCAGGTAGAGTTTAATCAACATGTCTACTTTGTCATTGGGATGCTAAGACAAGTTTTCCAGTTTCCATTTGCTTAAACTCTTATTCTCCCTCTGTAAAACAGTGAATGGGAATTGAAGCCTGACTCTCAGAGAAGAATAAAATGTTCAAACGAGGAAGGGGAAAGAAAGCTATTTTAACATTCTTAGAAAAGGTGCTTCCAATGATGGATAAAAATTATCATCCCCAACTGGAGACCCCTATGCATCTCTGAGCAGCAAATACTACTAACAAGCATTCTAGGAATAACAAGCATTCAGAATACAGAATTGTCAGGATATCAATATCAATTAAATGTGAACATCCAAAGAAGTGATCAGCAATTCCTCTGGTGTTACAAGGAGGCCTTGACTACCAGTGTCTGTCTGGGTTTGTCGTGGATGTCTGCTTAGGGGAAATGTGATCTGTGGCCAGGGGAAGGAGGTAATCACATTAGTGTGTTGTTGGAGTTGGGCCAAACAGCAGAGCACCCAAAATGATTTTAGGAAATATGCTTTGTCGCCAACAAGGCAGAACAACAGCAAAGCCCAGTTCGGAGGAGAACAGGGGAAGTGGAGGAGGGAAGGCAGTAAGGAGACAGAAAAATTATTTTAGAATGATGTCGTGGATAATTAATAATGTGTAGTTTGAGGTAGAATCCACTGGAGAAGAGGACATCCTCATGTCCAAAATGCTGGAGAAAGGGGTGACTTAGAAGGCCTATCTTGGGTGAAGAGGCTAAGCCTCCCTTTATCACTCAAGTCTTAACTGTAAAGCATGGAGACATCAGGACCTCCTGAGAGTGCAGGTCAGGGAGGGATGGATTTAGAAGGGAACTGACAACATGTATTTATTTTCTCATTTGTGTTTTAAAGACAAGAAGTAAATGGTAGGTAATTGGTACTGTCCTAAGCTGAGAAAAAGATTGAATAGATTCTCTGTTGAGGGCTGCAACCAAGTCAAGATGGCGCCTGGCAGTTTGCCAGGAGGAGTGGTTTGTAAGGCAACGCCACTGAGCCATTAAATTGGTGGGGATTCCTTATTGGCTGATTGCTGTAACTGGATGATGCTAATCGAGTCAAGCTGTGTGTAATCAGTTAGGTATATATACCTCTGCTGCCCGGCAATAAAGCAGTTCCCGTTTCAACCTTCAAGTTGCTTGTCATCTCCCGGTTACTTTGCCCAGCCAGACTGTGGTAATTCTCTACATCATTGAGTTTGCATTTTTGTGGAGGAGATTTAATTTGTCAGTACATAAGTTGTTTTATAGCCCATATAACTAAAGAGGCTCTAAAAAATGAAGGAGAGTGGGTTTAGAATGAAGGAGCAGGGGATGAGGAGGCTATTGCAGAGGAAGCTGTCAGATGATCATGAAAAGGGAACTTTAATGTATGGGAGTTTGGGGAAGAAACAAAATAGGTACAAGTTGAAGGAAGAGAGGATTCTCAATGAGGAGGCAGCAAGCTTGAAGCCCAGAGCATGCACCAGATCCATGTGTGAGAGAGAGGGAAGTGGAATCAAGGAGGGGACAGAAGGCAGCAAGCAGGTTGAGCCTGTATAGGATGTTGAAGGACTTGGG
The DNA here is from genome assembly GCF_052094955.1 of Ictidomys tridecemlineatus. Taxonomy (NCBI): domain Eukaryota; kingdom Metazoa; phylum Chordata; class Mammalia; order Rodentia; family Sciuridae; genus Ictidomys; species Ictidomys tridecemlineatus. Next base: position 29,959,286 of record NC_135483.1, read on the forward strand.
CTTTGCCTTAGGTGCTCTGGGAAGCCGTGGGTGGCTTCTGAGCAGAGAACAATATGATCTGATTTAATGTTTTAAAACTGTCTTCAAGTTTCTGCTTTGTGATGAGAACTGCAGTTGGATCTACGATAATCTTCATTTTATCACTGATACACAATGGCACAGGACATATGTCAAACATTTTCCTAAATATTATCCCAGCAGTTATCTATTAGGCAGAGGTTTACTTTCCTCACAGGGCACCTACACAGGAGAAAGTGTTAGGAAAACAATGAATAAAAAAAAATCTTTAAAGATTCCATAAAGCAAAAGTTTCAAGGTATAAAATGTTCCCTGAGATAAAGACCTTCTGTTGGTGCAATAGGCCGTAACAATCAAGTACACTTATTTATTTTTTTAAATTAGTGCCTGAAATTCTTGAATGTCTATCGGTATCAAAATGAATCCACTGGAATGGAGCTCTGGCAGGAGATGGATCATCTTGACTTGGCATCTTGTCCCCAGGGTCCCTGCAGTGACTGTCCTTTCTTCTCAGGCATTGCAGACATATTTTCTGCTCAACCAGGAAACTTCTCACTCCTGGAGGAGTAAGTTCAAGACATCTATTCTACACCATGCTGCCTGTTGTTAATAACAATATATCGAATGTGGCTAAGAGCAGAGTTTAGAGTTCTTAACCACAAAAAAGTGCTTGGTAATAGGTAATGCACGCTCAGAGGAGCTTGACCTAGCCACTCCACATTGCATACATACGTGAAAACATTATTGCGTATACCATAGATGTATATAATTTTTATTTGGTAACTAAAAATTGTGTAGCTGTGATAATATTTTAAAAACACAAAGATTTTTGTTCAATGTACTTTTCATTCAGTTCAATTATATGGCTATATATATACTAATCAATTATCACCATTTATCAAGGTTATCTTTTAATCATTTCTTGCCAGTATTAGAACTATCTTTAGGATAAATAGAAAAGTTTTCAAAGACGGCTTTTTCATGTGAAAAGAAAAGGTTGAATCCCTCCAAGGCACTTAGAGCTATGTGATCTTGTAAAAATTACCTAACAGATCTAGACCTCAGTTTCCTCGTGGGGATAATTTCTACCTTTTAAGGCTATTAAAAGAAAGTAAAAATTAAAATTTAAAAAGAATCCATGAGCTTATTAGACATTCCAGATACATAGACATGGATGCTATAGTAAATGGTAATTTTCATAATCATGTTGCTGCAATGACAAGTAGCAGCAGAGTATAATATTTTGATTAAAAGAAAGCACACAGTGAGCTTATAAGCATTCTTGGTTCCTGATAATACTTAAAGGAAGGCAGACCAACCACATATGGAAAACTTAGAAGGAAGGTCAAAAACTTATTTTGAATGTGTTGAATATGTTTAATTAAAATTTACATAATTCCATCACTGAATAGCCCACCTTCCAAAGTATGCCTTAAGCATTGAAAAAGTTAAGTAATGAAAAAATAATAATGTGATTAAACATTTATGTAAAAGATCAGCTTCTCAGGATAATTCCTCTATGACAATCAGTGGCACATTCCTCTGTAGGCACATGTAAATAAAGCCCTAGGAAATGCCCTAGGGATTATTTTTCCTGGGATTGGCATCTAGATTATGACATTTATTATTTTTAGAAAGAGAATCACTTTTTTTCCCCCCAAAGGAGTATAACAGTTTCTTGGCCTTCACCTCTGAACTCTCACCTTCCCAAAAGACATCTCCAGCAATCTACAAACTTCCCCATATGGAATGATTTAATTTGGCAAAGGAAAAAAATACCAATTAACTTTATTTTAATTGATTCAACTGTGTGATGTCTGGAAAAGTTGATGACTCACATGAAAATCTGACAAGAATGTTCTCAGATCAGAGGGATATTGCAAAACTTCTGGCCATGCACCAAATAGGCAAACTTTGGCAATATCCTGTAATAAACACCAGGAGAAAATTGTTAGGTATGCAACAATTTATTCAGGATAATTTTTTAAAGGTTTCCACCAAAATAGCCTTTTCTCTTTTTATTTAATCTTGAGTGCCTGTCTGTGTTTAGTATTCCTCACAATGAACTACTAATTAGAACCAGACCTAACACAAGCATCTCTAAAATTCTCCTCAGTTAACTGTTGACCTGTAATACTCTTATGATTTCTCCTGGATCACTATTATGCAAAAACTTGCCTTTAACATTTTTTACATAACAGATGCATTAACAGTGAATTGCAAATTTGACTTTTTTTTTTTTTTTTTTTAAAGCACAAGTTACCAGAAGTGGCTCTTCTACTCACTTGATTTGTTAAAAATGGGAACACCCAGAAGCTACGCAGCTTCTGAGCTTGGACCTTGGCATTGACCTAGGCCACCATTTTAGTCACTGGTTCTTTATTTTAGTACCTGGGAGAACTTGGGCTTGTTAGGTAACTTTTCAAAGCCTCAGTTTGCCTTCTGCAAAATGAAACAAACTATAGTACCTCGTATAATCTAGGGTGATACTGAGGAAAAATTTAATCATATAAGTGCTTAAGCAGTGTTAAATGAATTCTAGTTATGATTATATTATTTTATAGATTTGTAAAAAATGCTGATTTTATTTATATACATTTGGTCATACATAAAATCAGATAAACATTTTTAATTAATTCATAGTTTAGCTGAAAAAATTAATTCCATCTAGAAAATTTTGGCAAGTATTAATTTGCAGTGTTATGTAGATTTGGTTTCAAATTTCTGGGCTTCTTTTGTTTGTAAACATTACCTAAGGTTTCCTAGATTCTCAAATTGTATGATTTTATTTTATTTTTTCTGAAGTTTAATTCATTAGAACCAGGACCTACCAGTTGTGATGGACATCATAATCCTAAGTACAGGTATAAAGACACGAATAGTATAAATATACTTTGTATATAACCAGAGATTTGAAAAATTCTGCTCTATATGTGTAACATGAGTTGTAATGCATTCTTCATCATATATAACAAATTAGAATTAAATGTTTAAAAATGCAATATTAATTTATATTCATTTGTTTAGGTTCTTCTTATATTTTTCTTTAGACTATTTTACCCTCCCCCTAAAAATATGAATTCATTTATAAAGAGTAATTATAAACTTGAGAAATTTTTATATACATATTTATATGTATATAATATATATATATTTATATATGTACACACACATCCATATTCAAATATATGTATATACACACACACTCAAATACACATAAACATAGCAAATTAGAAGGCACAAAACAAATAAAACCACACTTGTCGAAACAAGTGGGATTATGTGACCTCCAAGGGATAGGTGACCTAAGATGACATGCTCACTGTTCTCTGAAACTCAACTAAGGGACCCCTACATAAAGCACTTCCACTCCAGCCTTCCCAAAATAGTTACAAAATCTGTAGAGTGCAATGATTAATTTTCACAGAATATGGAGAAGGTGCAGAAGTAATTCCAAAGGTAAGGAGTTACAATAACACAAGGATGTGCAGTTTTAAAATGATGACTTGTGTAGTACCTACTGATGGACAGAAACAGAGACTTCAAAAATAAACGATTAGGAGGCGTGGGGCTTAAGGATCATCTTCCAGGGATGTTCAACAGTTTCCCCACAAGGTAAAGACAACATTGGGAAAGATACTACAGGGCTGAAAGTGTGCAGCAACTGAAAAAAACACTTTTCACTTTCTAACTTTTTGGCATCTCACAGAAATATATTCAGAAGCCGCATTACTGAAGGCAAAAATCAAATTTAATCACAATGATAAAAGCTTACTTCCTAGCAAGTAGTTGTATTTTTCTCTTCAGATTGAGCAAAAGCCAGTTTTGATTCTGTGTTTAATTTGAACTCTTAACATGATGATATATTGTGAAAGTGTGACATGGAAAAAGTCTCAAAGACTCTGTGTGGCTTACGGCAACACTCTTCTTAACCCAAGGAGGTCTCTTCTTTCTTGGACTCACACAGAAGCACATGAGTGTCAAGAAGAAAAAGAAGGTTAAAATGTGTTGCAGAGTCACACTATAAAGGAGATGCTTAAGTGATTTGGGAAATAATCAAGATGTGGATTTTATTATTCAGTAATTTTGACAGTGTAGCAAAGATGAGTATAGATTTTATAATACACAGGGAATGAACATGCTAATATTTTGTAGTAACTAAATTTGCTTGGAAGAAAAAAATGTTTGACAAAGTGTTTGACACGGAAGGAAGGAAGGAAGGAAAGGAAGAAGAAAGAGGAGGAAGGAGAGAAGGAAGGAGGATTATGTAGGATGAGGAAGGAAGGAAAGAAGAAAGGAAGCAAAGAGGATTTTAGGATTATGTCCTCTTCTTTCATGCTGGGATTACCAGCCAATAAGACGTCCCCAAAAAGAGGTTTTTGAAAGGTATTCTAAATTTTTACTAATGACTGATGATGTTACAGAATTCATGTTTAACCAGTTTTCAGATGACAGCGAGTTGAGGAGGCTATCTAGCCTACCATCTGTCAGACCATTTGTCTCTCCCTCACTCAGTCTACACACATACACACACACACACACACACACACACACACACACACAAACACAAGCACACACATACTAAAGAGGGGAAATAAGCCTAATAGTATGCTTTAGATTATATTTCAATTATAGGACTACATGTTCATTGTAAAAAAAAAAATAGGGCTGAGTTGTGGCTCAGTAGTAGAGGGCTCGCCTAGCATGTGCAAGGCACTGGGTTTGATCCTCAGCACCACATAAAGATAAATAAATAAAATGAAGGTATTGTATTCAACTACAACTAAAAAATAAATATTTAAAACATAAATAAATAGAAAAAATAATACAGAAAAGTAACTTATAAGGCAAAAATTACAGGATTCTTTTCAATCTTTCCTAAACTCCAACACACTCCTTGAATATAATCACTGTTCAATGATTGTGGACATTTTCTACATGTTTATTATCATACACATGCAGATATATAATATCTATTTGATGTACACCTTCTTAAGGCTATGTAAATGGATCAAGTCATAGGTGCTATTTAGCAACTTGCTTTCACTTAATGTTTCTTGACATTTCTCTTTCTCCATGTGGATTGAAACTCAGGCAATTCTTAAATAAACTATACACTTTATGGATAAGACTTTATGCATTTGTGTGAATGTTCAAAGGTGGAATGATTGTAAGCAAAGTGTAAAAATACATGTAAACTTACAATAAACTTTAGGATTCTGTTATCTTCCCTAGAAATCCAAACTGAAACTCATCTCAAAAAATAAAAATTTTAATGAAACAAGCATAGATCTGAACAAAATACTCAGAATATAATACAATTGTAAACAAGCCACGCGATATGAAGAAAATAATAGAGAAATTAGAACTAAGCTCATCATAATAAAACTACAGAATGTTAAAAACAAATCAAATTTAAAAACAAATAGATGAAAAGACAGATAATAGAAAAGAAAGGAAAGTGAGACAGGCAGTAAACATTAAAGGAAAAATATTAAAAGTAATACTGTGAACTGAAACAGCCTAGGTGACACATCATGGGGTTGGCATGAGTGCACTCAGTATAGGAATTGACTTCCAAAATAAATGATAGTGAACTTAGAACTTATTTTAATAACCTAGTGAGTGGCTACATTAGAACAAGAGGAAGGAAGGGCTTAAAACTGAAATACCATCTATTCACAAAAAAATTGAATTATATCAGAATGTGGAACTTAGTATTTACATATACCATTTTTATGTCCAATAGATAAGCTCAAAGGTATGTGATCCCAAGAGCAGGTGAAAGAATTGGGTATATTTTTTTAAAAAGTAACATAGCTCATGATAGTTATTTTTAGATAGCTAGTAAATAAGTAGAAAATAAATTAGAAATGTCCTGCATGGATAAGTGTAAATAATTGTTACATAGAATAGGAATTATTTATATTATATACCTGGGAACTACATGTCCATTGTCATATATTGAGGAAATATTACCTTATTATTTTAAATCTTCAAAAATGGAAGGAGGGTAGGCAGTGTAGTCCTGTGTTTCATCCCCAGCATTGAGGGGTTGGGGGAGTGAGCTCTTTTAACAGGTAGTGAGAACCCATTGTTGGAGAGATTTCATAATAGCTAAGATTCGAAATTGGCCACCAGGCTTTAGAGAGAATTCAGGAAGTACACGAGAAAAGAAATTTTAACATTGATGTTAGTTGGCCAAGAGGAATTTAAGCCTCCTCTAGGCTGCCTCTCTAGAGGAAAGAGTAGCTATGGGTGGAGACTAACATATACAACATCCTATCTTTTTTAAAAATTAATTAATTTTTTTAGATGTTGATGAACCTTTATTTTATTCATTGATTTATATGCAGTGCTGAGAATCAAACCCAGTGCCTCACACATGCTAGGCAAGTGCTCTACCACTGAGCCACAACTCCAGCCCCTACCACATCCCATCTTAACCATACAAAGATCTCAGCCTATTTAAACTGTTGAATGATCAGGACAATAAAGAGGCAATAATTACATTTTGGTCTCTTCTGTAAGCTTAAATTTTTTAAAAATTCTTCCTATTTAAATGTCCTCTTCCTTCATGCTGGGATTACCATGCAATAAGACTTAATTTATTTTTTTTTATATTTGCCCATTAATGTATTTAGAGCTATAAGAAGAGTGAAATAAAGAAAAATATCAAAGTTCTAATGATGAATGGCAGCAATAAAATTGCAGACTTTCATATCCCCAGTCTGGTATTTTGTGTTCAACAGTATATTATTTCTTCTGATAAAGTTAAATTGTTTCGTAAGACAGAGGAAAAGGTAATTCAGCCTACAGAATATAAATTCTTTAAAGCAGGGATGAATCTGAGGAAAAGTGTAAAACTGTAGAGTCAGACCTGGATTCAAGTGATCACTTTCCCATTCACCCATATACTGTGTGACCTCAAGCACTGTACTTAACCTCTCTAAGCCTTAATTTGGTTATCTGTAAAATAAGAACAATGCTAACTGCCTTGCAGAGCTGTTGGAAAGTTAAAAGAAGAGAGAAAAATCCCAGCTCAATACTGGTACAGAGTTAGTTCTTAATATGTTAGTTTCATTTTCTTCAACTAAGTGATTCTGGCCTTTTTAATTTGATTGTTATTAAGCAATAAACAAAATGTTTTAACACTACTAAACTCATGATGTTAAAGGACAAACATGGTTATCATTAGAGACCTGGGACTTGGCACAAAGTAAACACTCAAAATTAATGAAATTTATATCATAATGTATAACATTTTAGTAATATAACTAACTTGAAAAAAAGCTAAAGTTGAAGTTTCCCCTTTATTTAAAGCAATGATAATGTCTTCAAATTTGGGAAGAAGTAACTTTCTTTTTGTTTTTTGAGATGCTGTGTGTCCACAAAAGCTGTATTTTTTTTTTCTTTTTTGTCTCCAAATACAATAGGCTACATCCTCTGCAGGACGATTTCTCAGGACAGGGTGAAACCCCAAGACCCTTAATATCTGACTGTGTAACCAACAAAAGCTGCCTTTTAAGTATGTGTTTGTAGATGTCATTTAAAAAAATCAACTTCCCATTTCAGCCTAAGGGGCAAGAACCACATTTTCAAGAGAATCCATCTGGTTTGCATTTCATTTCAGAACTCAAAACCAGGTGTCTTTCATGTGCATTTAATTTTAGATGGAGGGGAAAGAACAGAGTTGGAATGATTTGAAGTGGTTTAATAATTTAGATAAAGGACATGCTGATATTGTATTGCTAGAACATAACCACTTCTCCTTGTTGCTGTTGCTCTTACTGTTATTGGTATGAACTCAATTAAAATTGTCCTTGGAGTGGTAGGCTTGGGGTGTAGGACAGTCAGCCTAATTTGAGATGTACATGGCGCTTACATACATCCACAAACAAACACTGTTTACACTCCAAGAATTTCAGAAGCTGGACAAAACCCCAAAACAACAAAAACCAACCCTCCCCAAGAAAAGACAAAGAGGGAGGGTGAGGAGGAGGGGAGAGAAAGAGACAAACCCTTCACTAACATCTTCCAACAATTAATCGTCCTTGGGCTATGTGGTTCAGTTTCTTTGATAGTGTGAAATTTTAACAAAATAACTATTACACTTGTTATGGAAACTAAGCTAACTTTGGGGACAAGCTCTTGATTAATGAAAGGCAGTTTTACCCCCTGTGTATAGAGTGCTAGAAGATGATTTCCACTGGGGGAATGAGTCCACATCTAATTTAAATAGAGTCCTTGGTGTGAATCCATATGCAGTGTTTATTTCCTCCTGTAATGAGAGAGTTACCACCAATCAATTCCCACTCTTTTGCTGTTAGCAGTTACATGAAGTTTACATGCTAAAAAAGTAAGCACCAGTAAATAATGATTTCCAAAGACAGATTGCTTATTTTGTAGAATCACTAAAGCTCAGAAAGTAACAGTTTTTCTTGAAAAAATTGGTCAATTATAATTTTTCTTAAATACCTTAAGAAAAGAAGCAGACATGGATAGTTATTCATATGGCATTGAGATGGTGCTAAGCCTATATCAATTAATAAGCTAATTAATTTAAAGTACACATGAAAAAGACTCAGTGTAACTCATTATTGAGCAAGAAGCTCTGAATCTAAAATTTCCTTCAAAATTTGCTTGAAAATATACGTTCTGCCTTTCAGTATGAACTTTCAACAAACACAGCCCTTGGTAATCATAAGCTCTCCATCTGTGTTCCTTCAATGACAGATAACCTTCCTCAGAATGCACATGATACAGAGGTCAAGTTTACCAGTTGCAATGATTAACATCATGTCAATATCTCTTTCCATTTTAGTACATCTTAAATAATCAACACAAAAATACAAGAAAATATTCTGATTCAAATTTTGCCCAGATATGTTCAGACACCTTTTTGCATTAGGTGTCTGTCTCATGGTGACAGGGAGGGTCATGAGAACCCTCTGGAATCACCTTCAGGGTGTCTGCAGCTATGTCTGCCCATAGTTTCTTGGGGTGCAGCATGATGTTTCCATGTATCAGTCATATATGCAGCAGCCCTTCAGAGAGCCCAGCTTAGTGCACAGACCACCATGCAATGCCAGAACTGAGAAATTACTTCACCTCTTTGGACCTTAATAGCATTAATTAAAATAATGCATTAAATATATGTAAGCTATTGTAAGGTCCAGAGTAGACAATATATTTATTATCATCATCATCATCATCATCATTATTATTATTATTTATATTAACTCTTAAACCAAGGGGAGGACAGTTGTTTAATGGAGCCTTATCAGAGTGCACAGGGTTAAGTATAAGGGTTACCAACTAACAAACTCAGACATTTTCAGTTCTGTTGAAATTGAAGAATAAAGAGAAACACTCCTACAAGCTAATTAAGATTAAGGATCACATTTTTCTCTAATAAAAGCAGAAATAAATTGGAGTTTTCTGCCTATCCCATTTTAAAGGCTATAAGCCTTATTAAAAACACAGTAAATAATGACTTTTCATTAATTTGATTTATTTAAATGTAAAGAAACTGGAGAGATGCACATCCTGAACTTATTATATATCCCACACTCCTAAACTGAAGAAGAAATGGAGTAAGTGCATACTCCAGACTCCAGGAGAAGAAACCAGTGTTTTAAAGGGTGAAATGATTTCACTTCAACTCTAACACATGGAAGGGATTTTTCCCCCATATAAACAGCAAAGATTTGAAAATAAAGATTGATAATAGAAATGCAACATGACCCCAAGGTGAACTCAGTAGTGAGCCAAGATTTGAGAGGTCAGAGTTATTTCCTTATGACTTGATTCCTCACTTACCTAAGTCCTTTAGGGAGCTGCAGAGCTTGCAGTAGTCAACTGGCAGCAGCTGGGCTGTTTATCAAAGGCATTCATTGGATAAACGTTTTCTGAGTATCTATCATGCAGCCAGATGCTCTGCTAGACTGTAGAGATAAAAACAGAACCAAGACTTATCTGCTGCTACCACCTGTAGAGTCCAGGATCCTGGAAGCAAGTGGGAAGTCTCTGTACAGCATGGTGACAGGAGTCATCCCAGAGCTGTTGGAATGTGTGGTGTCATGGATGCTTACAGTAATTGGCACTCTCATCTCTCAAGGGACAGGAAGACTGCTGAGATTGTGACACTTGAACCAGTGGCTTTGGAATAGGAGGGTCTTAGGGCTAGCAATTTGGTCACAAGTAGCTGGCTTGAAGTTTGCTTATATGGCATTTTAGGTAGACTTAATAAAATGTCAGTCATCCATAAGAGAGAAAGTGTAGAGTCCAGCTGACATGCATTGTGAGGAGACGCTAACTTGCTCCAAGTCTCTCTCCTTTCTCAGTGCCACAAGGAGCTTCAACTGAGTATTTAATGAAGGTTTGGAAGATTGAAATGGTGAACAAGAGCACCCCTCATAGACAGGCAAGATAGAAAGATCACGCTGGAAGATTATGGAGTTTAATGTAATGAAAAGTGGTTCTCCTTCTGGCAACACATTAGAATCCCTTCATGGGCTTTAAAAGAAATACAAATTCCCAGGTTTTATCCCAACCCAATCATATCTATAATCTGAGAGAGTTACCACCAATCACCTCCCATTCCTGGCACTGGTCTTTGTTAAAATTTTCCAAAGAGGTTTTACTAGACATTCAAACTTAGAAACAACTGCTCTAGAAAAGGGTACACAAGCAGCAGATGGTTATTCTGGAGAGGCAACCAGCCCCTTGGCCATGAAAATTAGATATCATCATAGAAGTGCACTTTAGAAGCCTTGGGGATTTTTAAAATGAGAGAAGATATGCAAGGATAGACATATTCTGTCTAGTAGAAACTATATGGAAGGCAGTGAAATAAGTTAAAGAGAACAGAATTGACCAATTCCAGTCAAGAGATGATACTACTGCACTGAAGGTGCAGAGATGGGATGGATTTAAAAGACATTTAGGAGCCCAGAAACCATGTACTAGCAAGAGTGAAGAAGAGACGGGGCTGGGGATGTGGCTCAAGCGGTAGTGCGCTCGCCTGGCATGCGTGCGGCCCGGGTTCTAAATACTATTTCTGATAGTACATTCTTATATATAACAGGGAGGCTTAATAAAATAATTTTAGAAAGCAATTTAGGAGTATGAGTCAAGAATTTTTAAAAAGCACATTTTTTGCTAATTAATTTCATTTCTGGTAACATATCCTAAGAAACTATTACAGAAACACCGAAAAGATTTTTAATTCACATTGTACTCAAGGTATATTTCTAATAGTGGAAAAGAAATAACTTAAATACCCATCATTAGAGCACTGATTAAAAAATACACAAAAAAAGAACAATTTTATACTATGTTAATTAAGAAAATAGGTCCTAGAATGTTTTGACTGCCTTTGGCTGTGTGACTGTGAGACATTATCAGTCTCTCTAATCCTTCCTTATATCATCTGTAAAAGAGAAAGAGAGTCATCCCTAATGCATTAGCTTGCTGAGAGCATTAACTTCAAATAAAAGGAAAGTAAGAACTGCTAACATTTATTATGTGCTTATAATAATCCAGGCACTCATCTATGTACAACTTAAATATATTTTGAATTTATTTAAGCTTCATAAAACCACAGTTAAATCCTTACTTTAAAGATATAGAATCTGATGTGTCTCCAAGAAAGTTGAACAAGGTCACACAGCTGATAATTCTGCCAGGCAATCATCAGAGAACCTTGTTTTTAACTGCTGAATTCCCGGCATCTGGAAAGACCCAATAAATACAGATGATTTCTCCTATTATTACTATTTTAAAAGATAAGAAAAAACACATAATAACATAGTTTGTCTTTATGAGCTTGTAGATATTATTTTCATTCTTTTTGTATTATTTTTCAGTTATTTTATCAACTTTATAGTGCAACAAAATTAACATAAAATCCAACCATATTAGTTTTGTTTCTGTTTCCATAATTTTTGTCAGAATTAACTTTACTGAATTTTTCACTGGATTATTTATTCAAGAATCTTGAATCTGAAATGGGAATTGTACTTAATGGTAACTTTCAGTGTTTTCAGCCACAGACTTATTTTCTTTAAGAAAACCCATTTTAGAAGTCCAATCTTGTAAACAGACCAATCTGTAGCTTCTCTGACTCAGTACAGGAAGAAGAAGAGGCTTAGTGGGGGGAACAGAGAGTAGAGGGACCTGGGCTACCACCTCTCCATTATGCACACACTCTCAGGAAACCCATTCTGAGTGACACATTCTGAGTTATGTTAGTTACAAAGACTTTTTGCTTGTGATATATGTCTAGATGGGTAACTAGGAGTGAGGCTCTCGCTCATTTACCACCTGAGCGAGGAAGAAGGTTCCCAGCAGAGGGATGGGCTGGCTTTGAAATAAAACCTATGAAAATAGTACCATGAAATAAATACAAGAGATCAAAAATATAGTTTCAGAGTGGCAGGGGCCAGCAACAGGTTAAGCCTACCAGAGGGGTATGGCATCTAACAAAGGTGGAGCCCATGCTTGCTTATTTATAGCACTGAAGATCAAAGGATCAAAGGAGATTGGTAGGTTTAAGATTTCAGTGTGAGAGGAATCTTCTTGAGCTTGCTTCTGCAGGAAGAATAGGATATAGTTGGGGATAGGCAGGAGGCTGTTTGGCTGTAAACGGGTGACACCCATCTCCCATGCCGTGCTGAACTTGAGATGGAGCTAGGCACGATGGCCACATGAACCAGGCATTCACAATCCAGCTGGATTGCTACTGAGAGTTCCTGATGCCAGTCTTTCCTGTTTAATGGCTTCAACATCACTTTTAGTTCATGCACAGTTCATGGATGGCCCCCCACAAGAGGGGACATGTTAAAGTGGAGGTGATGGACTTGGGTTGACACTGTCACTCAAGGATAGAAGTACAGGAGATGCCTTCATCTCATTGCTTTATCTTCAGAAGCTCATGGACTTCTGGTTATGAGGGCAGGGAAAGAGAGAGATGGGATCATTGCATAGGATCTTTATTTGCCTTAATCAGGAAATGAACTGTGTTGCTTCTGCTTACATTTCCCTGACCATGACTAGTTTTATGGTCAGCCAACTTTGAGAAGACTGGGACACATGGTCTTCCACATGCCTACCAGAACAGAATTGTCATCAGTGAAGCCCAGCAATGTCCATCACACACAACAAAGGGGCCTGAAGGGATTCCGCAAAACACAATTTGATTGTATCCTTTCTATTCAAGTAGTCAGCGAGGTTCTGATGACTATAGAGATTTTTAACAAGACTCCTTTCTTACACCAGATATCTCATTGCTTCACTGACACTCTCTGTGCTTACATTTTTGGGTGCCAATAGATGCCGATCTTTCTCATTACATGCACACAGCTGATAATGTGTTATATACTTTGCTTTCCATTCAAGGTCTTCTTCCAAATGAAACAAAGATTTTATGAGAACAATAAAAAGAAATCTATCTTTAAATAATTTCTAGAAATACTAGGGGGAACAAAATTGCCATAATTATTATAAAATCACTTGCTTTCAATATGGCAACATAAGTACAATTTTCCATGAAGTTGCTATAGTATGCAGGACGTACCAATATCAAAATTCTTATGATTGAGTATTTATACAAAACTCTCAAAATTCCTAGAATACAGTTGTGAAAGTACTACACAACTAATTGTTATGATGCTCATAGAAGTACTATGAACTGTTTTGGGCTTGCCGTATTGTTTCTAATGCCTCCAACAGCCATCAGATAAATAACTGATTTCCCAAATCCCAAATCCAACACTGTGGTGTGAAGTGTCTTAGCAGCAGGGCTCCTAAATTGGCTGTAACAGTAATACACAAAAATCCATTCATGGTGCTGGGCAAAGGGCATCTAGCATTTGCTACTAACTCTGATAGAGAAGTGAGCAAATCTTCCATCTAAGGGAGGAGAACATAGACATTACCTGTCTTAAGGGAGCAAACCAGCAAAGGAAGGCCAAATAGAGCACACCACTCAGGCCCCCGAGAGCCACAGGATAAAGCAAACGAACAAACACAATACCTAGGATGCACTGGCACAGTCCAGCATTGTGCAGGACTTTTTCAAGGTTGAAGGCTGAATAAACAAATTGATAAAGATTGGAGAATATTTTTCAAGTATAAAGACCAGGACTTATTGTAAAGGGTCTCAAAGAGTGAAGTTGCAGTCCTAGCACAATTCTCATTTGTGTGCTGAGAATGTTACACATCCTGAGAAAAGTTGCAGCAGAATTCAAAAGATTAACCCACTTCTGACCAGAGTCTGTTACCTTAGACAGCTGCCCTAGGGCTTTTGTCCATCTATTTGTGAGGGGAAAAAAAAAGGTACCAGTTTTATCAGAACTATCTCTGAGATAAAGAGACAACCATTACACAGGAATTCCTTATCCTTGACCAGAAGCCTGTTATCCACACTGAGTCCCAAGAGGGATGCACACTTGCACTAGTCGAAAGCTCTGTGTTACTCAATAGACTTCAGTTCCACATCCCTGTTTGTTCTTCTGTGCCACAAACTGAGCTGACTACTGGGGGACATAAGGCTTTTCCCGACATCTCCCCTCAGGCTTGCCTAAACAGACTTTTGTCTCCATGTTGACTCAAGTCCAAGTTCATTCCTATAGTTTCATCACTAAATATGGTAAGAAGACACATGGAAAGAAGAACCCAAGCAAAAACGGGGGCATCCTAACAGCCTTAAATAGAGCTGTCCTAATCATTCTCTGCATGCTCTTTCATATCATAGACTTTATAAGGAGTAGAGAAAGGAGCAGGAGTCACATGATGATGCCATTGTCATCTACCATGCAGCCTGATGGGATCCCTGAGGTTTGAGTGCATGACCTCAGATTTTATGCATTATAGACCATTATAGACCAGCAGCCTCTGCTTCCTGTGGGGTTCAAGAAAATGAAAACACAGCCACACCCCGTATTCATCCTCTTCAGTACTCCTAGATCTGTCAGTAAAAAAACTGTGCATGCTTCCATTCAAGTTCTGGGACAATCTGACATGACGGTACTTGAGCAAGGAAAAGCAGACTTCCCAATGGTGGATCCCAGGGTTAGACATCTTAATCCCCAATCATAGGCAATACTGGCCAACCTAAGGTCTTCATCACAACAGGGAGAACCAGGGCAGAAACCATTTTTGTCATGCTTGTCTGGAACAAACCATTAGTAGGTACTCAATAAACATGGGTGAATTGTTTAAGCAGTTGCCTGGGAAAATAGAGACTTGGAAAGATGGAGTTTTTTCATTGCATCTCTACAAAAACTCTGCCATCAAAGATAAGCTATGATTTAGAACTTGGAATGGAGTCAAATTGCTTTAATTTAAATTCCAACTACACCATTTAAATAACTTTGAAATCAGGACTTAAACTTACATTCTGCTTCAGTTTTCTTTCCCTTTAAAATGGAAAAAACAGTAACATTAACTTGCGGCTTAGAACGAGGATTAGGAGACTTTACATGTTTAAAGTATGTACAGAATAAACACTTGGTAAATATTTACTGCTACTAATACTGTTTTCTGTGGATTGCCATGTCCTCATTGGTAAAATATTGTACATGGATAACGAACAGCTTTCAGTCACTTTTAGTACATTCTTGGTGGTTCCATCAGAGAAGTACAACCTCTTCAAACAGCCTGGCTCAGATCCCATACAAAGGTGGAAGCTGTGAAAATATCTATAGAAGGCTTTAGTGTGCCTGAGCTGATTTAGGTCAGCAGAACCAGCCTCAGCATCTGGGAAGAAATGCTGACCAGGAAGCAGGGCAAGAGTACCCAAAGAGGAACTCTAGAGGACAACAGAAACCCATGAGGTCAAATGGGAATTTGCCTCTCTTCCACTGTGATGTCAGAAGACCTGAAGGAGAGGTTGGCACCTCTTGGCTACAGGAGAGTTGCCTCTGATTGACTTAGGACAGCAAGAAGCTGAAGGAGATGGGGGAACAGCTGTGTCAAGCAAACAAGATGATCCATGATTAGTGATGTGGAGAAGCTAGTCCTGCCCCAAACTTCAGAGCATAAATATACCCCCACTTTCCTACCAAATCTATTACAGACTTACCAAGTAGCCAACTTTCATCTACAACAACACAGGGAAGCATGTTCTGGAAAATGCACTACTAGATTAGCTAAGCTGGCACCATACAAAATCACTGTATTTAACAACAGTAGAATCATTAAAAACCCTCTTGTCAGATCTGCAGTATCAGAATACAAAAGCATTAGTGAAAAGGGGCAAAAGTCAAGGATCCTAAACCATTTGGTCTTCCTTATATATCTCCCACAAAATATTCCCTCCCCAGAACTCTGTAGTTTGAAAAGTATTTTCACTTGAACTCTTTCGGTGGAAAATGTGTATCAGTGTGCAAAATGTCAAAGATATCTTATCACAGAGATTTATTAATTAGGCATCAGGCTGTCAAATAACATATAATTAGATTTCCAGTCAAGATAACACAAACTATTCAAATTAAATTAACTCTAGATTCCATCACTTTCAGGAATGATCCAACATACCACTCTGAGTGATAGTGTCAACCATCTAGCAAATAGATGTCTTAATAATGTTTAGGGTATCAGTGTTCCAGTCCAATGATGAGTAATAAAGAAAGAAAACATGGATGCTACATATACAATAGTCCCACAATTTGTGACTCCAGAATGTAATCCATTGTATATTAAATCCGTCATATTTTTATATGTACAAGCTGTTGGTTTTTTTAACTGTCATGATAGGAAATTGTTTTCCTAATAATTTAAAGGCTTGAAAAGAATATTCAAGATAAGGAGTGATAGTTTCCACAAATCAAAGTGCTCAGAAGGAAAACATTTCACAGGGCATATACCCAGGATATATTTTGATATCTGAGTCTATGTGCATTCTAGTTGTCAACTTAGATTTGCAGACATAATTATCCCAAGGATTGGCAAACATTTTAAGTAAAGAATTAGAGAGTAAATAATTTCAGGTTTTGGGGCCATCTGATCTCTGTCCCAATTATTTAATTCTGCTATGGCATAAGCAGCCACAGATAATATGTAAATAAATGGACATAGATATCTTCCAATAATTCTTTATTTATGGATACTAAAATGAACTTCCGATAATTTCCACGCTATAAAATATTAGACTTAATTTTTTCCAGTACTTTAAAATAAGTTTCATTGTTACCATGCAATCCATATAAAAACATCAGTGGCTAAATCTGGATCTAAGGGCCTGATTTGTTAACACTTTACATATGTTAATAGAAATCACTAGCTAATTAACTAGAAAATTTTAATCAAACCCTGAAAACATTTAACTAAATTTTCTCATCTAAAAGAGATTTAGAAAAATCAGGATTAAAACAATAATGATAATATAATTAGATTTTTATCATTAAAACAGATTGAAATCTAAAATCCTTTTGGAAACTGAAATTTGCAATGCTTCTTTTTTTACATTGGTACTCAAATAGTACATATGCTTCGAAGGCATGCTGCTATGCCACAAACCATATATTATTTTATTAAAAGAAAAAAGATAAATTTTTGTATTTGAATTTGTTTTTAGATAAGTTGTAGGCCTTTTGAAAAGTTAAGATTATTTCTTGGCTACATAGCAGCATGTCAAGAATAATTAAATAATCTCTTGTCACATCATCACAGCTAGTTGTTGATTATCTTGCTTTTTCTATCTTATGGAAAAATGAAAACTTAAAAATTTTGCCAATGCATTTCTTTTCCTAGTGTTTCAAAAGACAGTTTACAAAGCTATCAATTGTCATAGAAGCAAAAGTATATAACTTGTAATACACAAAATATGTCAAAACACACTATGGATTATCAGATCAATCTAGCATGTGAGAAGGACCTTCACAACCCTGCCAGTATATCTGGGATTTGTGTCCCAAAAGGGGTAAGTTTGGTATTCCACCAGGAAATATCATATTACTGTGTTGATTCCATTATGTTTATCTTCAGCAAGTGTTCAGGGCAATGTTATCAGAAACAACAATTTGAAAAACAGGGCTTTCAATCTTTTAACAAAAATCAGACTAAAAATATCAAGACAAATTTTCTCCAAACTGAGCTAGAATTTAGTCTTGATTTCTAGGGAGGAGGAAGAAAATACTGTTAAGTTCATGTTAATTTAACTTTCCTTTGTCTCCAGCCATGCACTCTTTATTTATGTTTTTATGTTAATTAAATAATGAATACAATGAAAAATATTCTAAATAATTCAATTATTAGTAAAGAAGAATACAGACTAAAAGTATTCTTATTAACTCATTTTATTTTTCCCAAATTCCAGTGCACTGAAGTTACTTTCAGGTTTTTTTTTTTTTGTCTTGAACTTTTAGTATTTTCTTATTGAAGTTATTCCATATCTATGAAAGTGGTTACTATGGATAAGTATTTATTATTATATACCTCTTTTTTTCATTGGACACAAGCCATATAAATATCAGTCAAGACCAAATAATACATAGAGGAAAAAATGAAAGACCTTAGGGTATTTTAAGAACAGGATTTTGAACTAATGCATTAAAAGGTCAGAATGTTCAAAGTGATTTAAAGTTAAAAGAAAGCAAATAATGATATATTGAAAAGATACATCTTTTTTCAACTCATTTGTTGGACTCTTCAAACCATTCATTAAAAATGAACTAAAGTGAAGAAATTTTCAATAAAATATGAATCTTTTATACCATTCCAAATTCCTTGTTGCTATCCAATAAGTGCTTTTTGTATGCAAGAATCTCATAGTATGTACCATTTTAGTATGAAATGTTATATGCATCAGAAATCGTATAGGAACAATAAGAAAAGGAGAATGAAAATTCTTTCGAGAACCATATCTGATATCAGAGGCAGGAAGTTACCTAATTATAAGTACAGCCCCCAAATAAATTCTGTTCTTCACCCTCAATAGTCAGTGTGTTTACGACACCCATTGCTTATCTATAATCACTTTCTGTCACAATTTTTCTTTCTTCAATGTGTCATAAAATGCCCAGTTATTTCCTCTTCATAGATGACATGGTCACCCACTTGAGGCTTTTCATTCTAATACTGGTGGTGTGTCACCAACCCTCTTTCAGCTTCAGTCTCTTCATTCAATAAGAACATCTACTTCACAATGCTTCTGGGAGAATCCAGTGAAATTATGTCCATGAAAATATGTTGCAAGCTGAGAAGAGCATAGGACAAATCATCTATCATTTTATGACCTCCAATAAATACACAATTTCCACAGCTTCCTTCACCACCCACCCACTCCCCATCACACCAAAATGACATGATTAAAGTAATGAATAACAGAGAAATCCAAGCCCTTTCATGCTTTTCATCATCTCAAACTCTTAACGTTCTTTTTCATATACTTTTATTCAATTTAGTAAAATATACCAGGGGTACTGGAACCATATATATGTTGCAGCAGCTATGGGAAGAAGAGCAAGAGAAATAGAACTTTTCTGAGCACACATCACGTGCTAGGCATTTTGTTAGAAATGTGCACAATTTATTTTACACGAATAGTTTAGAGATGGGCACAATGATGATAAAGGTTCCAGCCTCAGGGTAGAGGGAATAACATTGTGAATATTTGTTCTACCTTTCCAACACATCAGTTAAAGAGATCCTATTCAATCTCTTAGCCCATGTGTACAAAAACGTCCTTTTGTTGATGCACACCAATCAATATGGAGCAACAGGAGCAATTGCAAGGGAGTTTGTACTTGTAAATGGCATGCCCCCTCACCCATGAGTTAATTCCTCCCCAAATCCTTTTCTTCAGTCACTCTCCCCCAATGTTAGCCTTGTTCCTACATACAATAAAAGTTCCCCTTTTTACTCAACATACTGGCAGTTTCTTATCTTTCATCTCTAGTAGAATGAGTTATTTTTGAAAACAACATAGTTACTGTAATAAGGTGGCCATGGGGTTAGGTTAGCACAAAGTGTTTTTGTGAAGAATAGACCTACTTTGTTCCTATGTATTGTATAACCAACATTCATGACCAAAGCCTCAAGTTTAAATTTTAGACATCTAAGCAAAAAATTTAAGAAAGGGTTTCCTTTATGTATTTTCTCCTCTTTTGTTAATTGCCTTTATCCCTTTTTAACTGTAAAATAAGCAGGCCTCTAACAGGAGAAGGCACTTGCCTGAGTCCCTGTTGGTAGAGAAAAAGTTTGATTCTGAACTGTGTACAGGCTTTGAACTCGGAAGATGTGCAAGAGCTTCCCAATATCTATATGACCTTCATCAGGAATTGTAATTTGAAGACCCCCAATTACCTCTTGGGGATGCTTCTGAAAACCTAGGCTAACACCATTGGTAGGACTAGCAAGTGGAATGCCTGTGTGAGAAGGTACTCTGAATGGCAGAGCTCTTGTTTTGAACATGCTTTCCCACTGTGGCTCATTTGTTCATGAGTAAGAAGTATTTCCAGATGGCCTACTCTGTGGCAGGTGTTATGCCAACTGCTGTGATAAACTTAATCCTGTATAAACTTAGAATAAGAGAAAGTGATGGGCATCTTTATGTTTTACCACATTTAATAAGATGGAGAATGATAAATTCGGAAATGTAGACACAGTAGGGTCTTCATTTTATATTGAAGTAATGGAGAACCTGGGTATGTGTCATGAAGGGAAAGGAGATGAGCAGTTCTGACTGAGGGAACAGCATGAGCTTTGTTCAAGGAAGAGCAGGTGTTCTGTTAAGGTCATGGTAATGGTGTTTGGAGCCAAATTATACAGTGCTTTGAAAACCAAGCTGATAATTACAGATTTTATTTTAGTAGGAAACCACCTTTGACAATTTCACATACAGTAATGTTATGATTAGAAGCAGGATCATCCAGAGTGAGGTGAGAGGAGCTCAAATGACCCTCTCCACCAGGAAGTGACTGCTTAACTGATGAAAATTATAAATGCGTGCATACGTAACCACTTGAAGTCTCTGGGAATGTTGAGTGGAGAAATATTTATTCAAGATAATCCACTCAATCACACTAAGAAAAGTGAAGGCCTGTGGTCTCAGGAATAACCCTCTCTCAACTCCTTCTCTTGTTCAGTGTAACAGAACCTGGAACTTCAGGACAGTGGGGCACTGTCATAAGTGACAAGAGTGTATGGTTTAGATATGAGATGGCCCCCAAAATGCTCATGTGTGGGATAATGCAAGAAAGCTTAGAGGTGAAATGATTAAGTTTTTATAAGAGTTTCAACATAATCAGTGCATTAATCCCCTAATAGGGATTAACCAGGTGGTAACTGTGGGCAGGTAGGGTGTGGCTGGAGGAGATAAGGCATTGGGGCATGCTTATGCAGCATATATTTTGTTCTGCTTCTTGGTGGCCACATCCTGACCTGCTTTCCGTCATTACACTTCTGCCATGATGCTCTGCCTCCACTAGAGCCTTTAGGAATAGAGCTGGCCACTTATGAACTGAGACCTCTAAAACCATGAGTTTCCAAATAAACTTTTCCTTTCCTCCTGTAGTTGTTCTCCTTGGATCTTTTGGTCACAGTAGCGAAGAAGCTGATTAAAGCTCAGAGCAAATAGCAATCAATGAAGCTGATGGTTGAATGTTATGTGGGGGGTTCCTGAGACCACCACCAATTGCCAGCTCACTAGGACGACTCAGAGAATTCCACTGGTTGTCACACTTAGAGGTATGGTATAAAATGTAGTCAAAAGCTATAAAGCAAAACCCACAAGAAGGAAAGGTACATAGGATTCAGAGGAAGCTAGGTATAAACTTCCGAGATTCATCGCCCAGTAAAGGTACATAGGATGCAGTCAAGAAACTTAGAAGGGAACTATTTCATTCATATGAAGAACATCTGTGAAAAACTCACAGGTAAGATTATACTCAGTAAGAAAAGATTGAATCATCCCCTCCAAGATAAGGAACAAAATAAGGATTCTATTTTTGTCGCTTCTATTCAATATTTTCCTGGATATTCTAGTTCAGGCAATTAGGCAAGTAAAGATAGTGTCCAGATTGCAAAGGAAGAAGTAAAACTGTCTTTATTTGCAATTGCCATCATCTTAAGTATAGAAAATCCTAGAGAATACAAACAAAATATATTAAAACTAATAATATATTATCTTAATATCTTCCAGTAAGACTGGAAGATTCAGGATAAGTGTATAAAATTGTATTCCTGTATACTGAAATAGTGTGTGGAAAATGAAATTTAAAAAGCAAATCCATTTATGATAGCACAAAATAATTAATAATAAATTTAACAAATAAAGTATAGGACTTATGTACTGAAAACTACAAAACATCATTTGAAGAAATTAAAGAAGATATAAATAAGTGGAAATTAAGTCATGTTCATAGATAAAAAAGATAATGTCATTAGGATGACAATAATTCAAGAGCTAATCTAAGATTCAGTATAAACCCTATGAACATCAATGCTGCCTATTATTTGAAAGCTGCTAACTTTATTTTAACATTCTAAATTTGGACTCTGATGATTACTGCACAACTTTGTTAATATACTAAGTAGAATTGACTTGGATACTTTGGGTAAATTGAATAGCTTTTGGATTGCATATCAATACACTGTTAAAACATCATCAGCAAAGCTGAATTTCAAAAAGGTTAATTTAATGTAGTCTTAATTGAGGAGCAATTAGAACGGGGAGAAACTGAGTAGTGGAAAGAACTAGGGGTTTCTGCATTGACCCATTTAAGATGTACCACAGAGCTGAAGAGAAGAGAAAGGTATTCCATTCATTGTGTACCCATTAATTGTGTACCCATCACATTTGATATGGTCCAAACCTTTACGGCAATCTTCTTTTCATTACTTCTCTTGAGTGATCCTATGCTACGGTACCCTTGAAGTTAGGTGGTAGTAGTGGTAATGGTAAAGAAGATTCTGATGGATGTGCAGTTATTGCTTTCCTTTTTCCACTTCTTATACACCAACTAGTATTATTCAATAAGCTAAAAAAATAACCAATTAGGATATGCTAAATTATGCTACTGCAGTGGGATTTAAATTTAAGCTTGCATCAAAATATTCTGGGAGGATTATGAATACACAAATTACTGGGCTCCATTGGCAATTTGACTTGGTACATCTGAGGAAGGACCTGAGAATTAGCATCATTGTAAGTTTGCTCTTGAAGCTGCTGGTCTAAGTCTGAAGACCACAATTTGAGAACACATGTCTTATTTTAACAAATATTTCCCCCAATCTCTGTGGCTTACCACAACAAAAGATCATTTGTCATATATGCTGTTTGTTCATCAAAAACCATCAGGGTTGGATTCAGGGGCTAAAGTATCTCTGCTCCATATAGTCACTCCAGGATACAAGCTGTGTTCCATCTACATAGCTGTACCATCTAAAGCCTACCATATCCTTGGTTGACAGATCAGGAGAAGAGAGACCTGGGAACTTCATAGAGTCTTCTGTGATCTTGGGTAAGCTTCTATATCCTCTTTATCTTCTTTTTAAAGTGGGGATAGTACCTGCCTATATAACATTGTTTTGAACATTAAAGGAATACTTATAAAGCTCATAAAACAGTATCTGATTTATGATGTTATGTGTGTTTGTCAAATGTGAAAGAAAATTTCTCAGCAAAGTGGTCAGGTGATTTAATCTGAAATAGCCTCTGGATGTCAAAAGTGTTGCTGCTGTAGCTTCTCTAATGGGAATGTCCATGTCATATCCCTTGTCTTTTTCGTTTTGTTTTGGTTTTAGTTTTTGCAGTACTGGGGCCCTCTACCACTGATCCACATCTCCAGCCATTTTGTTTGTTTGGTTTTGGTACAGGCTCTAAGTTGCTGAGGCTGGCCTCAAATTTGCAGTCCTCCTGTCTTAGCTTCCCCAGTATTACAAGTGTTTTACAGGTGTACTTCAGGATGCCTGGTTCATATCCATTTTCTTGAAGCAAAAATTTCATGGAGATTACCACTGATATGATGTATTAACATTCCAGAAAAAGAACAAAAATGACTAAATTATGTTAAACCATCTATGAATCTGAGAAAGAATCACAGAAGATATTTTACTCCAGTCCTTCTCACCTGGACGGATGCCCAAATTGCTATCTTCTCTGGGGATAGAGTAATTGAACTATAGTCCTTCCCTGGGCATCTCTATAGGGTATAGACTTTAGGATAAGTCTCTCTTTCTCACCAAAGATTTTAGGGGCTCTGAAATCCCAGAAGTCAACAGTGCTGAGACCCTAAGAGGAATTCTCAACTCCAGTTAGCCCAAAGCCTAGCAGGTAAGAGTTGAAAGGTGTACTCAGAGGGGGGAAAAAATTATTTTCCTTTTTCTCAAAAAAAAAAAAAAAAGGACCTTAGAAGGACAAGTCAATTGTTAGTAGGAATAGGTCTGGGCCAATTGCCTGAAATTTCATTGCTGTCTGAGATTTGCTTTTATGTGTAAAATGCAGCTATAGGACTAAGAAGCAGATATGGTCATTTAACAAGCATTTAAACCTATATTATATCCTGTTAGGAACACAGCAGTATCTCTGAAATGAGATGTGGACACACCAAGATGCTATAGCTATAAAGGAAAAGAAACTTTGAGACCCAGGAGGGACCCCAGGGGAACTTTAACATTATTGCCATGTTTTCAAAAGGAAGTGAAAAAGAATACCAAATATTTCTTGCATGATGTCCCAGTAAGGAAATTCTTACACCTAGTAGGGACTGGGGGGAGGCAGATGAAATCAACTGTGGGAATAAAACTCTTTTGACCTGGTGACTTATCTGAGCCAAAAGTCGCTTCCCTTGATGGTGGTTTGGGATGCCTTGTTTGTACTCACTTGATCCCTGTACTCCTTCACCCTGCCCCAGCCCCCATTTGCCTGCAGATAGTTAAAAGGCAAAGCAGTAAATCAGGAAGTCTCCAAACACAGCAGGGTTCAGTTTACAGTGCAGCAGGGTTAGGGCTGAAAGCTGAAGTCCTCTGATTCCATATTCAAAGCTGAGCATCTAATGGTGGATTATCATCAGTGACAGACGGCATGGTGTCAAAGGGTTGTGTAGAGTTCCAGACCTTTTCATGCTTTGAATTCCTATGTTTAATCAAAGGTTAACCAAATCATTGCTGGTAGCAAACTGCTGCTTCAATGTACTGTGGGTGGCCTGTCTGCCACTGAGTCAGCCATTGCTGATAAGGAAAAAAATACACTCAAAGCTCCTACAAAGGCACACCTCCATGTTGAACACTTTTTCAAAACTGGACTAATTGGCTCATAAAAACTTAAAGATGAAAAGGGTGTGCCATTTTATCTTTAATTGGAAACAGTTTGATTAGTACAATATATGATTATGGATTTAATATTTTTTTCAATTTATTGTGTTAAATAAGCATTACTAAATCTCAGGCACCAAATACTCTACTAGCTCCTACATATTCAGAGTTGAATATAAGAATTCTGTCTTTAAGCCTAGAAGACTCATAAACAACCTTCAGTTCATTGTGATAATTATTATGCCGGTGGGACACATAAAGGACCAAAGGACTCTAGGAGAGAGTGACTACTGGCAAGAGTTGAGGACAATTTCATCCAGGAGGTAAAGTTGGGGATGGATTTGGAGAGAACAGTAGAAGTTTGCCAAAGTTCGGGAAATGCATTTTAGATGAGAACAAAAATACCTCAAAAGCAAAGATGTGTTAAAGATGTGTTAATGGTCAGGAGATTCAGCATCTGTGACTGTAAGCATGTGACTGTAATAGTTGTGTGCTCAGTGGGGGGATGTGGTTCAGGCTAGAGTGAAGGCTGAATGAGTCTAGAGAAGTTAGGAAGACTAAAAAGAGCCTTGTGTGATGCAGTGGTTAATTGAATTGTCAACTTCATTAGATTAAGATATGTGGAAGATTAAGAGGCATCTGGGTGTCAATGAGGGTGTGTCTAGGAATGATGGGCATGTGGGATAGTGAATTGGAGAAACTTCCTAAGTGTGGGTAGCACCATCCAATAAATAGGTTGGAGGCTTGGATGGAATAAAAGAAGAATAAGAAAGCAGCAACAGATGCAAGCTCCACCCTTCTTGAGCGGGTTCTTGATTGCTGCTGCCATTGTCTGAAGATAATCAGACTCTCGCTCCTTCACTCTTCCAAAGCAGAAACTCTGCCAATGATTCTCCAGGGAGTTTCCAAAAGCCTTCAGTCATGAACTGGGATAGCATCATTGATCCCTCCTGTTCTGAGGCTTCAGCATCTTTGCACAGCTACTGGTTCCTCCAGCTCTCCAGCCTGCCATTGTGGACTCTCTCCAGCTTCTGGTCATACAAGACAATCTAATAAATTCCCCCCCCCTTTTTTTTTAGAGAGAGAGAGACAGAGGGACAAGAGAGGGAGAGGGAGGGAGGGAGGGAGGGAGAGAATATTTTTTAATATTTATTTTTCAGTTTTCCGTGGACACAACATCTTTTTATTTTTTATTTTATGTGGTGCTGAGAATCGAACCCAGTGCCCCGTGCATGCCAGGCAAGCCCGTTACCACTTGAGCCACATCCCCAGCCTTAAATTCTCTCTTTATAATCATATTTCCTGTTGATTCTGTTCCTCTAGAGAACCCTGATGAATACACGTGATGATATAAGGAGTCATCCCTATGTCCTGTAGGTCAGTAGTTCTTTAGTCCTCTGAGGTTCTCCTGGTTGGCTCTTTAAACCACAGATTACTGAGTCCCACTGATTAAGCAAGTCTGGTGTGGGTTCCAAGAATGCATTTCTAACAAAGTCCCAGGTGGGGCTGATGCAGCTGGTCAGAAGATCATACTTTGCAAACCACTGTTGGTAACTGGGAGACATAAGCAGTTTTTTTTTTTTTTTAATTAAGCTGATAGTATTTATATTGTAGAAAGAAAACATGAGGTGGGATAGAGAAATTAGGGTATGCAGGTTGCAGGGAAGTAAGAAGGCCCATTAGTCCACTTGTATCTATTTAGCATCTGCAGCATTCTGTGCTAAGAATTAAATTTTTAGCTTTCACTTAACATATTTAAACAATGTAATTGCCAGGCTTTACACACCAGGCTTTGATTTGACTGAGTGTTTAAATCATGGCTAATAGCCTCTCAGGAAGAGGAGGAGATAAGGATGGTATTCTTCCTGGTACCAGGAAGGCTGCAGTTTGGGGAACCAGACATCAACGGAGCACTTCCAACAGGGGGGAATGGGACGTCAGCACAGCCAGTTCTTTATCAGCTCTCACGTGGGAAGAGAGACTCAGCTGCCATCACCTCTCCTCTGCTTCAATGGCCCTCCACATCAGGTATGGTGATAGCTGCAATGAGACCTCACCTTCTGAATATGAAGACAGGCAAGTCACCTAGATGTAGCTAGAAATCCAAACCTCTCCTATTGGCTTTCCAAGTTTCCCTTCATCTTTAAGTGCCACCACTTTTA
Source organism: Ictidomys tridecemlineatus (assembly GCF_052094955.1). Lineage (NCBI taxonomy): Eukaryota > Metazoa > Chordata > Mammalia > Rodentia > Sciuridae > Ictidomys > Ictidomys tridecemlineatus. Next base: position 29,986,726 of record NC_135483.1, read on the forward strand.
AACATGCATTTATTCTTGAGTGCCTGTCATCCTACCAGACCTCAACTATGTCATTTCAATTTTACCTTCATGTCAGTTTCCATACCCCAAAAGCCCTTCTTCTCTGACAAGTCTGAGATCCTACTTATACTTCAAAGCCAAGCACACATTCTTCTTCTTTTATTTTTCTAGGCTTCACTGATCCTGCAGGTTGTGGAATTCTATAATCACAGTTGACTTAAATCTCAAATTAACTCAATTTAATTATCCTCTGCTGTCTTACTTCTCAGCCAGACTGCCAATTTTTCAAAGTCTTCTATACCACCCAGGAAATTATCAAGGTGCTCTGCATGGAACAGAAAATTAGATTCTCAAATACTGATCCAATTCAACCATAGATTTCAAGCAGCATGGAAAAATGTTATAGCAAATTATCTAAAATTTAAAAATGTAAAGCAAACTAAACCTCTCTGAAGAACAATCTACTTGCCTATCCTTGCTCAACTTGGCCTACGATAACCTCCAGTTTCTGATTGATTGTTCCCATTCTTGCAGGCTTTTACTTCTCTGTTTTTAGGTTTTCTTCTTTTGCCAGATTTAAAATTCTGAACTATGAACTACAGGAAGAGGCAGGAATGGTATAGACATAGGATCTTAAAACCGCAGACTCCAGCAAATGCCCCCTACTCCCATATCAGTCTTCCTGCCCTGGTGTCTGGGACTGGCTCCAGCTGGGGTTGGCTCTTGAATTACAAGGTACCCAGAGCTCCCTTTCCCTAGCAGACACCTACCTGCTCGCTGCCACAACATTGTTTTGCAGATCATTTCCAGACTACCTTTCTAAGCCAACCTTACCACACTCCCCCTGTCTAGACCTGAACTTTAAGCTCTCAGATTATTTGTCCAAATCTTTCACCTCCTACAAACTTATCACTGTGTGGACAAACATAAAGCTTGCTCTTTTCTCTCTGGTTATTAGCCATGCTCTGAGCTCTCTTGTTATCATTGGTAGAATGAGCATCCTACCACTGCAGTTCTCACCAGCAGCCAATGCGGGGATCATTGGAAGTGTTTCTCTTGGTCCATTTTTTCCCTAACTCTTTTTATTCATAATATTCATAAGATCCATATTTATCACAAAAGGAACAATCCATGCTGTGCTCATCATGTGGAAGAATTGTGGTTACTGTGGCATTCCTTTTCTTTTGTTCATTTAATTTAGATTGGTCTTTCTGTCTACATTAAAAGTGGTTGTCAAAGATTCTAATGAAATTAAATTCATATTCCCCCACCATTCCTCTACTGAATTTGGAAAAACTTTAAAAGATAAGTATTTCAAAGTTGACCACATGTGTGTCCTTATTTGTACTCTGTCTTCTTCCTTCTGACTCCTAAAATCAAGTTGGACATTGGCTTACCCCCAACTCTTTCATTCTATTTACTTTTTTTTTTTTTTTTTTTTTTTTTTTTTTTGCTTTTGTGACATTCTGAAATCTGGTGCTAACATTTGATTGAGTTAGAAAATGTTTTAGGACTCCTGGGCTTCCAAAGAAGATCAGGAGTTATTTAAAGCAGCCCACATGAAACACTAATCTTAAGAAGCAGCCTAGATTATTAATAACTTCTCATTTCTAATCAGCTAGGTCAACCCAGACTAATCCATTCATAAAGCTGAACTTTCCTTTGGATTTTGACTGAATCTTTCTTTTAGATTCTGTGGAAGAAATAAATAGAGCCATGGACCAAACAGTCTAAGAACTTGGAAGGAATACCTGGAGATAATGGAAGAAAGAATAGTGGCAAACATAATGTCCCTCCCATTTCTTTTCTTTTCATGTCCTACCATCTATCATAACAAATACTAAATTAATATTTGTAGAATGACTAAATTGACATCAAAATAATGCACAGGTAATTGTAGCATATGAAAGTGCTCCTACTAGTTCCAAAGTATGCCATATTTTTAATTCAATATACTGTAGTTTCATTTCTATGTTTTGAAAACATCACTGAGGATATAGCCAAAATAGATCATGAAAATTACATCTTGAACATCTTGTTAATTTATGCTTCACTTTAGGAGAATAGAATTTCTAATTTATTTCCCAGAGTCTTGCTTAAAGGGTGGTATTGATTACCATGTTTTACTTATACTCTGGAATCTCTCCAAGTTTTAAGCTCAGCATAAAAGCAGGGTCATGAATCTGTTCCTGAGTAAGTGTAAGGCGAAGTTGCTATAATGAAGTAACTTTAGTATTCACGTTAAAATAACATTGAAGTCATTTTAGGTAGACAATTTGCAATGGCTCCCCTGAGTCCTCTTAATAATTTTACATTCTGAAATCTCCAAAACCTTGATTGATGCATTGATAAATGCTCTCTTCTGTTTTAGATAAAGGAGAAACCATTGACTAAAAACTAAAGCCAAGTTTTGCCTTTAAAATATCTCCAGTGCATGTCAAATTATATCAAAGCCTAATTCTCATTGCAATGCATATCATAAACATTGTACCAATCATAAATCCTGACTTTAAATCCAGGTTTTATAATGACAATTTTGCTTTCAAGCAGTTGTTTTGTTGGCAAGATCTCCCTGAAGACTGACTACAGAGATTACAAGGTCATCCTTGGTTCCAGTGAATCCCATAAACTTGTGAATAAGAAGGCCTTATTTTTCCAAGGCTTTAAGTGTCATGATAAGGAATGGAATATGTCAATAACCTGCTCTGTAGGTTTCCTGTCTTAGATGTCTGGATTTGATCACATCTCAGGTAATAGTTTTGCCTCATAATTATTTAAGGGAGATCATTTAGAAACAGGGATGGTTAAAATGACTTTAAATTTTTTTTAAAAAAATATTTATTTTTGTGGCACTGAGGAGCAGTAGGACTTAATGTTAGATTTTACCTGGAACCCTTAAGTAAATTTACTAATTTTGATTTACTTTAATTAATATTAACCTCAGGATAAATAACTAAAATTAGTTGAATTTGAGACTCCTTTGATTATTCATATTATTAATGCTTGATTGCTTAATCCCCAAATTGTTCTTTCATATGTGAGTTTTAACGGATGGTAAACCTCAAGTCTAATTCAGATTTCATAAAGGAAATGCACAAAGCTTTCTTTACAGCCATTTTTTAAGAAACTAGAGTTTTGCTGCTACTGTCAATTCTATCATTCCCCAACCTGTCAATGACTATTTCCATAGTCATTTAGATGAAGGCCTGCTTCTTCTAGCATGTACAGCTGACTCAGCCTTACTCTTTTTGGTGCAGATATTCAGTTTCCCAGCATTGTGCCTTCAATGCTTTTCCTTTCTCTTTCTAAAAAGTCACAAAACTTTCTCTGTCAGCTTCAGCTCCAGGGTGCCATTCCCTTTATTTTTGAATTCTTTGACCTTTTAGCTATTTGTATTACTCCTCATTTCATGTGTCATTGGCCTGTCTCTAATTCTCAGAGAAACAATGTGGTTTTTCCATAGCAATCACAGAGCCAGAGTACAGAGCACTCAGAATATAGTAGGCGTTTCATACTTGCTTGATGAAAGAAGGACCAGCAAACCTTTTGGAAAAATTTCTCAATAAAGCCATCTTACATTCCACAGACTTTTTCTCTGTTAAACCTCATGAAAAAAAAAATTAGCATGAATTATTAATATCACATCCCTATATGCTCTTTTTTGATCATTTGCAATAGGAACTATCTGGCAATATGTTGCTGAGTACAGGTACTTAGGGGAAAATAAAAGAAGTGGAAGGATAAAATCAGAAAGTGGCTCATCCTCAGGCTAATGATTCAGAACTGATCTGATTAGCAACCATAACTATAATGTGATTCTGGTATGAAAAAGGGGTTTCAGCTTAGATACATATAGCTTGAAATTATATCTATGTATAAAATTTCCTGACCAAAAAAGTCAGGAAACTGTGCTTGCTATGAAGATTTATATTAGAGTTTTCTAGCTATGTCATTTCTAAAAGAATCTGTGTACATATTTACTTAATTTTCTGTGAGCCTGATACTGTTTCTTAGACGGGGGAACAGCAGAAGCAAGTTGTTGAATTAAATGGAGCTGAAACCAAAGGTTTCCTGCACCACACCTGTTAATGACTGAAATGAAAGGGCAATTCAAAGATGTAACATAACACTGGGAGCAGGCCAAAACTCTTGCATTACCACAAATTCACTTATGACTCTCTGGGGACTATCACTGCTGTAAAACCTATAGACAGAGAAACTTGCCCCAAATTCAATTCAGCAGAGAATGCAAACATTTCACTCATATGGCACTTGTTTGTCAAATGAGCATAGTCCGGGAAATTGATGAGGGTACTAATTATTCTTGAAAGAGCCAGAGAGGAGAACATTCAAAGCCTTCCTAATGGAGTGAGGAGCAAAGAAATGAATTTCCCCAAAGTTTGAAAGGCTTCAGATTCACAGACAGCAGGATTGGTGAGTAGGACAGGGCTTTCTCAATTGAAAACAGTTGTCCTCATCGTCGATTGGGATCCTGACTTCTCCCCTGTGGCTTAAAGCAGTGGGAATGTAAATTTTTGAAAATTGTGAAATTTTCTATTTTCTTTCCAGCACTGAATATCAGTGCATAATAGGAAAAATATAGACCATAATGTTTTGACTAACCTTTTGTCTTTCTGGGTTTTATGAAAATTAATGTTTTTTGTTCTCCTTAAATACCAGAAAAGGAACACCAAGACAGTTTAGTGTTTAGAGACTTTCAGAGAAAGGTTAAGTTACTCATTATTTAAGCTAACTGTGTGAAGGGACAATCCTAGGCCTAAGTGAAATTACTCTGGACTTAAAAGGGACAAGTTCAATTTGGTTTTTAAGCCACAGATAGTTGCCTGCGTCAGAGTTTCCAGTCCAAAATTTCACAGTTAGATTAAACACTTTGACTTGGTATACTAATACAAACAGGCAATTATTTTAAGCTTCTTGCAAGGGAAACCAAGATACCTATATTATCATCTTGACCCATTCTTCAGAAAATAAAGAAGGTGAGCTGGGGATGTGGCTCAAGCGGTAACGCGCTTGCCTGGCATGCGCAGGCTGCTGGGTTCGATCCTCAGCACCACATACAAATAAAATAAAGATGTTGTGTCAACCAAAAAATGAAAAATAAATATTAAAAAAGTAGGGTGTATAAGGCGTGCCTGTAATCCCAGAGACTCAGGAGGCTGAAGCAAGAGGACCACAAATTCAAAACCAGTCTCAGCAACTTGGGAGGCCCTAAGACACTTAGCAGGACTCTGTCCCAAAAAAAAAAAAAAAAAAAAATGGGTTGGGGGTATGTGGCCAGTGGTTAAACCACCCTTGGGTTCAATCCTCAATATAAAAAACTAGGACCTTCAAAAGAGAAATACCTTGGATAAACAGCCCCAAATTGCCGAAAGAACAGACTAGGAGCTTATTCTGCTCAGGAGTATTTTTGCTTATAACTAGTCATGGTTAAAGTTTGAGAAATTTCCAGGCCGGGCACAGTGGTGTACACCTGTATTCCCAACAGCTCAGGAGGCTGAGGCACGAGGATCACGAGTTCAAAGCCAGACTCGGCAAAAGTGAACTGCTAAGCAACTTAGGGAGACCCTGTCTCTAAATATGAAATAGGGCTGGGGATGTGGCTCAGTGGTTGAGTGCCCTTGAGGTCAACCCCCAGCACCAAAAAAAAAAAAAAAAAGTTGAGAAATTTCCAAACTTAAAGAAATGAAGTCTTCTATTGAGAAATCAAGTGACTGGTGTTTAGGATGGAAAAATATTTGTGTGTGCAGTAATGCAATGAACTACCTGACCTCAGCAAACTACCTGTAAGAAATCAGATATATTCAGTGAAAGGTTATCATTTGCAGAGCACTATTGTAGGTTCTGAGAACTTGTACTTGGTCTCAAAGAGAGCAACAATTCACTAGCACAATTCAGTAGTGCTATAAGAAATTCATAGCAATCTAGTGAGAAAATGAGTGAGTTAAGACACAGCATAGAAAGAAATGTTGTGGGAAAGCAAGAAGATTAGAAAACCAATTCTTCATGCTGAGATGGACAAGAAAATTTATGGTAATTAGGCAGCTACTTGTTGCACCTAATTGTAGAAACATTCTTACTGACTGGAATCTGCTTTTCTGCTGTTAAAATGACTCTCAGTTATTGATTTAATGTGCAGCATGGCAATCATGGGAAATCCTAGCCCCCCTTTTCTCACCTCTTGACCATCATGACTCTGTCACAGAGGGTGGTTGACATCATACGAATCAGGTTAGTGCAGAGGACATAATTTCTTTCCTTGATCCATTATAAGATGTTTGAACTCCACCGAAAGAGAACCAGGGTAGGCTGACCCAATCTGAAGTAAGGAAATATCTTGTTAATTCACTCAACTAGGACAGAAAAAACATGTTCTTCCCAGAGGTTTGTTCAAAAATTCATTCCTGGGGCCAATACATTAGATTTCAATGATTTCCCACAACTGGGACTATGGCTTAATAAAAGGGATTACATTGTCCCTGGTTTCTGAAAATAAATACAAATTATGGACACCAATTGAGCATTAAGGTATCATTCAAATATCCTGTCTACATTGTGGACATCAAGCCAGGGCAGCACACTCTGTCCAAGGATATCCTGATGAATGCTTCAGCAATGAAACCAAGAGCAGGAAATCGTTTCCCAGGCTGGATGAGTTATAAGGGACTTGCAAATGTTCTGTGGTTCTTCAATTTCACAAACACTAGACTGGATTACAGGAAATACTAGTTAAACTATGACAGAAAATCTGTGCTAGAAATAATCCAAATAGATTTCTGAACAAAGATAGTGACTCAAATCTTTATGGAGGGTTCACGTGCATGTGTGTGTATAAATGTGTGTGTGTGTGTGTGTGTGTGTATGTTGTTTCACTGTTTTTTTTTTTTTTTTTTTTTTTTTTGCTAGAGAACCCCTAGATTGGCCAAGTCTGGACCCATGAAATATAAGGTATACCCACCATCTCAGGCAGATTATCAATATTTCCTTTTATTTTACAAAGGAAATCTTCACTGTGGACATGGATACTTGATAATTACTTTTGTTGTGTTTCTTTTTTTTTCCCCACATTTATATTCAAAGTAGGAAATGCTAGGCTTCTCTGGCTATTTCCTTGTATGTTAGAAAATAAATGACAAGCAACTCATGAGCTTGGGAATTTTCTGCTTGGTTTTGTGGACCCAGGATCTTTAGATCTAAGGCAGGCTGGAGCTGAGAGTGGAAATGGCGTGAGAGCACTGTCCTTAGAAGTCTTCCTACAGGTGGTATTGATTATATGCTGTCTCTCTGTTGCCTTTTAAATCCTTTCCTTGTTGTGTTCCCCCCCACCCTTTTATTTAAACTTTGGGCCAGAATTGAAACTTCAGGCTATTGTGACTGTCAGAGGTCCACAGAGTCACTGGACAATCAGTGGGTTCAGACTGCCTGCACATCTCTTCCTGTGGTTGCTACTACCTTGACCTTCTCTCCAAAATGCCATGCCCTTCAAGTCTTTTTCATAGAAGGGCAATTCCATGGATGAGAGGAAGATTTTTCTCACCTGAATTTTGGAGAGCCAAAAAGAATTTCCTTACAGAAAGCACGCCTGAAGGACTCGAGTCGACTGCAGTGTATATATATGATTATAAACACAGCCTCCTGCCAGCAGACACTATTAAACCCAAGCTGACTTCCAGGCAAAGAAATAACAGTATCCTTCTCATGCTTCCTCTTCTGTTCTAAAAATAACCTGGTACCTTTTGCATAGATACCCTCAAAGAATTCTGGTGAGCAAAGAAATGACAGCAGAAGCCAAATTCCATCAAACCCAGAGCAGCTCTGCCATATTGTCCAAGCAGTTCATAGCAGATTGCCCAGAAAGCTTATAGTTTCTCTCTGATATGAGATTAGCGTAGACTGATTATGATTCCTGCGTAGTTTGCTGGTTCCTTTTCCTTTTCTCATAAGAAGTAATGCTAGTCATTGCATTCATCTTCAAGGATCTCATTTTGATCTAAACAGTGTTTTGAAAACATCAACTGATGTTTCCACTCTGCCCTCCTTTATCAATCATGGATGTGTAATGTTTGGTGGCTGCCATATCAATGATAATGTCTAACATTTTCAGAGTCCCAGTTAAAATTATAACCATAGTCTTACTTTCCATTTTATATCCAGAGTCACTTAAACCCCACTATGCTGAAATCCTACAACTTCCTATCTACTACTGATTTTAGATGGTGGAAGAATTAAATTCTTATTCTGCATTTTTTCTCATTTCAAAATTGTGCCTTTATTTTCTTCTTCTGAAAATAACCTTCACTATCAGTATCTACTGTATAAAAAAGAAACCCAATAAAATGAAATTTTAACAACCAAAAAACTTACATCTTTCAACACCTTTCAGATCACAAGTTATCTCAAGGTATAAAAATATTTATTGTTCTTGGAAATGAAAATTTAAAAAATGTATAACCTAGGATTATCAATTTGATAAAAATAAAAAATAAAGTTAAATTACTGATGGAAGTATAATTGGTATATCATTTCTAAGTGAAAAATAAAATATATATTAAAGGTTTTAAAATATACATATTTTAAGCAACTTAATCTTTAAATTTTTATCCTAAAATTATTATTAAAGCAATGGACAGAGAGACAGATGAACAAGAAAGTTTACTGAACAATCATGGTAGATGTTCTATAATGGGAGATTTATTAAATAAACTAGTTATAACAATGACATAAAATATTATTTGGGCATTAAATATGTTTTAATATAAAATTCTTTTGAGTAAAAATTAAGTAGACTCTAAAATTATACATATTGAATGAGCATATATATGAAGTCATACATAAATTTACACTGAAGTAAAAATCTTTTTATTGCCAGATGGGGAAATTATTTTCTGTTTTACAAGTATCAGATTTTTGGATTTTGCATATTTCTTTCTTACAACAGCTTAAATTATAATATGTAATATTCCTATTTGAAAATACACAGAACAATTCCACAAGGCCTCTCTCATGCTAGGCAAGTGCTCTACCATACAGCTATTCTTCCAGTCCTTTCTTTTGATTTTTGAGTAAAGCCCTATGTTAGGTAATTTTAAAAATTTCATATTTGAGGCCTTATAAAAATATGAAATATAAGTTTTCAGAATATATGATCTGGTATTAGTGGATATGAATAAAACATCAAGTACTTTTAACCTATACAAACTGTCTGAAATTTTACAATGTACTCATAGTAATATAAACACATTTAAATATGAACAGTATTTTAAAATAAAAAAAAGAATAAAAACTTCCTCAAACTTAAAGAGCAAATCTGTGAAGGCTCTCACATAATGTAATACCTTAGTATGATTAAAAAAAAACAGATATATTGCTCTAAAAACAGAAAAGTAAAATTATTCGAAGACCACTAACTCTAATATTGAGTTATTTTATATAAAGTATATTTTTCTTTTCAAAATATTGTACCCTTAAAATTTTTCAAGTAAATATTTCAAGGAAAAATTTTTCAAGTAAAAAAAATTTTTTTTCTGTATAGCTAATTAACAAAATTATCAACCAGATCTCTGGGCATTATGGAGATATCCAAACAGTGAAGAGACAGAAGTTACTTAGGTTAATGTTATTCCTCTGTTTAGAGCACATGCATGGTTAAGCTGTGGTGCATACCTGTGATCCCAACTACTATGGAGGCTGAGGCAGGAGGATTGCAAATTAGACACTAGCCTTGGCAACTTAGTGAGACCCTGTTTCAAAAGAAAAAAGGAAAAGGATTAGGTATGTGGTAAGGAGTCTGTGGGTTCAATCCTCAGTACCAAAAATAAATAAATAGGAAGTTTATACACAAAGTCATGAAAACTAGGTCTTGGAATTTTAAAAAATTTCAATTATTTGCTTCAAGACAAAGCAGAATCATGGCTAAGGTAGTGATACCAGTTGACTCTAATTATAGAACCATAATCCCCTGTATCAGTCAGGGTGCCAACAACAAAGCCAGAATTTCCAGCAATATGTGATTTATTATAGGAATTTGAATTTAGGCAATTATCAGAACTAGTTACACAGTCTGTCTGAGGCTATTACTTATTGTCTCTGTGTCTGACACTGGAACCTGAAGTTCAAAAGGCCAGCAATTACAAAGGAAGAAGGGCCATAAGGAGAAAGCATGGAAAATCTGGAGCCTGAAAGGTTGACCTAGAACCCACAAGGAACAGTTGAAACCTGCAGTGGCCTCTTGCTGCTCCAAGTTTCCGCTCAATGATGTAAGTGTCTTGTATGAGCAACTGCAGCCAAATTGGTGCTTCACTAACTTGCTGAGCCAACACAACAGCAATAACAAGGGCAGTTACAGCCATGCTTTGGACTCGCCCGGGACCTCCAAGAGATGAAAAGTAAGAGGCTGCTGCTGTGGCAGCCCCTGCCTGCCTTATGCTCAGCTTCTCTCTTCTTGGGACTTTGAGTAGGGTAGCTTCTTGAGGAAGGGTACCAATGAGTCCTGCAGGTCACTACCATTGTCGAAGTTGGGGGCTCAAAAAAGTGGAAGGAACTTGGATGAGCTGTTGCACCATTTCAGTTCTGAACCTTGCTCTTCACTGGATTCAGTGACTCTAAACTAGCAACTTAATGTCTCTGTTGCCCACTTTTCTCATTAACAAATTGGAAGAATTAGATGGACTCTAAATTAGCAAGCCTAGGAAAGCAATGCTTGTGAAAAGGAAAGTAATATGCAAAACTCACCTTGCTCACCACGTTGTTACATGGCAAGTATGGGTGCAAAAGGGTGGATCTGAAATGAAGCTTATGAAATAGAGACAGAAACATCTGAAATAAGTAGAAGGAAAAAAAAATAGGATTAAGAATCAGGAGACCTAGACTCTTGGTTCGGGCTTTGACACTGATTCCCTGAACTAAGCTCAGTCATTTAGCTTAAGAGTGCCTCAGGTCTCTGTGAACTAAAGACACTAAGGCCTTGTTGCTCATCATTGGTTGCACAGTGCGATCCTCCAGGGAGCTTTAAAAAATATTGATGTGCAGGTCCCATCCCAAGAGATCCTAATTTAATTGGTTTGTGGTGTGGCCTGGGTATCAGGATTATTTAAAGCTCCCCAGATTCTCATGTGCAGCTGAGCTTCAGAACTCTTTATTAGGATTTGCTTTGGAAAATGGCAGTATGATTTAAGGGTTGTGGGAAGAATCCCCCCTCCCCCAAAATGTACGTGCACCACAAACCTGTCAGGCTGCATGACAGTTCATCCTTAGAGATTCCACCCATTGAGTGTTGAAGTTTCTTCATTACTTATTAAAATTCATATAGTCCTGGTAGATGTGACACCATGAACTTAAAAGTATATCTTCCCTACAATCACAAGAAACTAATTTGGAAAGAATCTCAGAGGTCACAAGTTCAAACTGGCAAGTATTTTTATTGTGATTTTCATAGATAAGGAAACAACCTCAGAATGTCATTCTCCAGTGTTAGGGTTTTCTACAAGCATTTATTTTAGTGTGTATGAGGGGAAGGATTTTAATTAATGCCATCTTTCTTTCTAACAACAAGAGATTTGGGATTGTACTTGTGTGATCATGCAGTTTTTGAAGCCCCATTTTATCTCAACCTTTTTTAGAATTTCAAATTCTTTTAAGATGGAGATCACAATGACTGACCTTCTAACTTTTCATAGGCCTCATTTATCTAAATAAGAATTTCCTGCTCTGTTTTATCATCCTATGATTGCTTCCTATGATCTACCTTTCACTTTCTGCCTTTCATCTTGATCCATGATATCTCTGCACTGCTGGCCAAAGACAATATGTCATTGCCAAATTCAAAGGAAAAAAAAGTTCTCCCCTTTGTATCAAAAGACATAGACAGCTGTCGTGTAATACACAATCACAAATCTGATCTCAAAGACATCAGGCATTTTGTCTGTCTGGGAATTGTTTGGGGTTCCCCCAGGGTGAATGGAGCCAAGTCCAAAAACTTGTAACACATTAAATTAATCAACCCCTAGAAGCAAAGTTCCAATGTGTTTAATCACAGGCTGCTCTAATTGGAGGACATCCTTTCTTTTCCCTCTCATTAGCATAGTCTGCCTGAATCAACCTGTCTGGATCAAATGCAAGGTACCTTAATAGCTGATGCTGGTGAAATGAGTCTGCAAAGGCTCATCAAGGATTCCATTCCCTTAGAAGGGACTCTGGAGGGGCTCACCTAAGCAGGAGTGTGTGACTAATACAATTATTGTTCTGTGACCTAAATTACAATCGGATTCCTACAAATCGTGTTGACATTATATTGGAGAATATCAAATTCTCCACTGGGGAAAAGCAGTTATTTTTCTGCACAAAAATAACTGCAAACAGTTAAATAACTTTTAAAAATCCCCACAAACCTGATGTTTCTCTCCCTTTAATATCTAATATAAATCATGAAGATGAGTACAACATGGGAGCATCTTTCATGTGACTTATGTTAAGACATCTTATTTAGGCAGCTATATGAAGTTCAAAAAGTAGTTGAAATGTTACATTTTCCAGTGTGAGAGACAACACTCATGATTTTTCATAAATGTGACCAATATTTGTCAACTGACAAACTAAAGCAAGCATTTTTTAAAGAATTTGGTACTGCACATTTGCTCTAAGATCTCTACATCCTCATCATCATTTATTATTCTCTGACTTTTTAAAAACTGAAATCCATGCTATGGGGTGTGAAGTGATATTTCATTGATTTTGAATGGTGGAGAATGATGTTGAACAACATCTTTATGTGCCTGTTGGCAATTTGCTTGTCTTCTCTGTAGAATTGTCCATTCAATTTCTTTGCCCATTTGTTGGTGGAGTTTTGTGTCTGTTGATTTTTTTTTAACTAAAATTTTATTTATTATTTAAAATTGGTGTAAAGATTATATATATTATAGGTCACAAGGCAGTGTTTTGATATGTGCATGCATTAGATAGTGTTCAAATCAGAGTAAGCATGTTCATTTCCTTAAAGATTTATGGTCTCTGCATTGTTTTCTTGTCTAGTTTTAGTTTTAGAATAATGCTGGTCTTATCGAATGTGTTTGAAAGAATTCGTTGGTATTCATTCTTTAAATGTTTGGTTGAAGTTATCTGTGAAGCCCTCTGGTTTTGGGCTTCCTGATAGGAGGGAGATCCTTTCTAACGGATTAGATATTGCTGCTTGATATTGTTCTTCTCAGGTTTTCTATGTCTTCATGTTTCAATCTTGGTAAGTTATATGTGTCTAGGAATTTATCTAAATTACCAAATCTGTTGGAAAAATTTGTTCATAATAGTTACTAATGATTCTTTGTATTTTTGTGATACTAGTTGTAATGTCTCAGTTTTTCATCTCTTTATTTATTTAAACCTTCTTTCTTTTTTCTTAGTCTGGGTGATAGTCTGTCAATTTTGTTTATTTTTTTAGAAAAACTTTCTTTTATTGATCTTTTGTATTTTTTCTGTTTTTTAGTCTCCCATTTTTATTCTATTCTGATCTTTATTATTTCCTTTTACTAATTTGGGGTTTAGTTCTAATCCTTCGAGGTATACTGATTGGTGTTTTGGTTGAGATCTACTTTATTAAAATACATGTTGATTACTATAAACTTCCCTCTTCCTACTGCTTTTTCCATATCCCCAGGGGGTTTGGGGTGTTATGTTTCCATTATAATTTGTTTTAAAAATTTCTAAAATTGTTACAATTTTTTTTCTTAATTTCTTCACTGATCCATTGTTTGTTCAGAAGTACTTTCTTTAATATGCTTGTATTTGTATATATTCTGGAGATTTTTCTTGTTGATTTTTAGTCTTATTGTACTGTGGTCAGAAGTGATATTTGATATGACTTCAATTTTCTACATTTGTTGAGCCTTTTGTTGTGGTTTACAATATAAACTATCCTGGAGAGTATTCCATGTGGTTTTTTTAAATTATTATTTAGTTGTAAGAATTCTCTGTATATGCTAAAGGTAAATTGCTTTTCAATGCAATACTTCTTATATTATATGGGTTATTTTTTCACGTAATTGTTGGTACTCTTTAAATACCAAAGATTTTTAATTTTGATAAATTCAATTTGTCTGTTTTCTTTCTATTTTGTGCCTTTGCTTTTGATGTCATATTTATAAGAATGATTTACCTATCTTGAGTCACAAAATTTTACTCATATTTAATTGCTTTAAGATAGTTTCAAAATTTTCTAAGTTATTTTTCAGGGGGTACTTTCAGGTTTAGCATATATACCTTAACTTCAGGTTTACTGTAACTCTACTCAATTTAGGTATAGAAATGTGACTCCTATAAAACTATTTCCTTCTTTCCTCTTTTGTGTTATTATTGCCATACATATGATATCTCCATGTCAGAATGTCAAAAATACATTTTTCTATTTGTTACCTTATGTCATAGTATGTTTTTTAAAGAAACTGAGAGAAAACATAAGAACTAGTAAATATGTGTATAGTTTTGTTAATGTTCTTATTTACTCTTTCTTGAATTCTTCATTCCTTTCTGCCAATCAAGTTTCTCTTGAGTGTTATTTCCTTGCTCTAAGTTTAGTCCTATTGTCTTTATACCATTATTTAAAAAAATTTAGCCACTTTCACATACATAGGGCAATAACATAATTATATAAAATTTTGCTTAATGTGATTATTGAGTAGATCAGTGAAAAGAAAAATACTTATATAATTTAACCACCTTTTAATAATTGCTCATCTAGATTATGGTCTTTATTGGAGCTCTTTGATTTTTCATGTGGGTTGATTACTGCCTGGTTTCATTTGCTTTTATCTAGAACAACTCCCTTTCCTATTTCTTGCAAAGCAGATCTGTTAGCAACAATTGTTCAGGTTTTCTTTTCACTTCTTCTTCCTCCTTCCCCTCCTCCTCCTCCTCCTTCTTCTTTTTATTATTTTGGAATGTCTTTATTTTGTCCTCATCTTTTCCACATCATTTGGCTGGATGTAAGATTTTTGGTGAATTTTTGTTTGTTGTATTCTTTTTCCTTTTTCCATATTTTCTAACTAGTGCAGTATAGTTGTGCATAAGGTGGGGATCATTGTTACATATTTGTACATGAACACGATATAACAATATAATTTGGCCAATATCGTTCCCCAGTATTTCCAGTTTCCCTCACCTACTTCATCTCCTGGTCCCTTTCCTTTCCTTTTCTGATTTCTCTCTGATTATCACAAGATCCTCCAGTACCACCTCTCTTTTCCTTTTTCCTCTCTAGCTTCCTCATATGAGAAAAATACACATGTGACCAATGACTGAGTCTGACTTATTTTTCTTGATAAAATATTATCAAGTTTCATTTGTTTTCCTAAAAATGGCATAATTTCATTCTTTATGGTTGAATAAAACTTCATTGTGTACGTATACACTACATTTTCTTTATCAATTCATCCATTGATGGACACCTAGGCTGGTTTCATACTTTGGCTATTGTGAATTCTGCTGCTATAAACATAGGTATGCATTTATTTCTATAGTATGCTGTTTTAATTTTTTAGGATAAATACCAAGGAGTGGTATAATTGGATCATGTGGTGGTTTTCATTTGTAGTCTTTTGAGTAAACTTCATACTGATTTCTATTGTCATTGAATTAATTTACAATCCCACCAATAGTGTGAAATTGTTCCTTTTTCTCAATATCTTCTCCAGAATTTATTAGTTTGTATTCTTAATGGTACCATTCTAACTGGGGTGAGATGAAATCTCAGTGTAGTTTTGATGTGCATTTTCCCTAATTGTTAAGATGTTGACCATTGTTCGTATATTTGAACAATAGCCATTTTTATTTCTTGTTTGGAGAACTAGCTGGTTAGATTATTTGTCCATGTATTAATTGGGTTATTTGGTTTTTTTTTTGCTATTAAGTTCAAATTATGCTAGAAAGTTATAATAACAAAAACTGTGTGGTACTGACATAAAAACAGACACATAGACCTATAGTGCAGAATAGAATAAACAAGACAAACCCACACAGGTATAGTCATTTGATACTTAACAAAGATGCCAAAAATATACTTTGGAGAAAAGATAGCCTTTTTAACAAAGTGTACAAGTTTAAATAATTTAACAAGTTATCCATATGTAGAAGAATGAGACTAGACATTAAATTCTCATCCTGTTGTGTTTGTTTTGCTTTCAGCAACTGTAATATATCACATTATTGCCTCTGTCCTTCATTATTTCTAGAGAGAAATCAGCTATTAATATCATTGTTCTATTGTACATTATAACTTGTTTTTCTCTTATAGCTTTCCATATTTTATAATTATCTTTGATTTTCATCATTTTTGCCATGATGAGCCTGGCTGTAGATCTCTTCCCATTTGTATTGGGAATTGTTTGAGTTTCTTGTATGTGTATGATAATATTTTTCTTTACCATATTTGTATAGTTATCTTTGACTTCTTTCTTTACCATTTTCTCTCTTTCCTTTCCTTTTGGTACTCCTGCTGCAAACACTGATGAATTGAGTGGTGTCGTAAAGTTCTCTGTGACTGTGTTGTTTTGTTTCATTATTTTTTCTCTCTGTTGTTCAGATTATGTAAGATCTACCAATAAACCTTCAAGCTTGCTAATTCTTTTCTCCGTCAGTTCAAATCTACTGTTAAGTCCCTTCATTGAAATTTTTATTTCAATTATGCTTTTCAACTCCAAAATATCATCTCTCTTATTATCAATGTTCCATATTTCATGAGATACTCATCATATTTTTCTTTACTTAAGTAATAATGGTTGCATTTGTTCCTTGAACATATTTATAAAAACTTCTTTGAAGTCTTTTTTATTTTTTAATCTGGCATGAGAATTTTCTCATGGTAGTTTCTTTGTACCCCCTCTCCTGCGCCAAGAAGTATGGATCACACTTTCCATTTCTCTGAATGTATCATAACCTTTAGTCAAGAAATAGGTATTTCAGATAATAAATATCAACGGCTCTAAGTATTAATCACTCCCACTATGTGCCCTGGGTTATTATTATTTGTCTATTTTGTGATTGGCTGGACTACTTTAGTTAAGTCTATTTCCCTCACAGTAGAAAGTCTATGATCTTATTTATCAGATGACAAAGTCTTCAGTATGTGCAATGTCACCCTTCTATGGCAGCTTTAGTCAGGTCTTGTCTGATCTGTATTAAGCTATCTGCCTCTTTTGGCATCATACCCAGATATTCGCTTCTACTAATCAATCTCTGATTGCTCTGTTATTTTCCACAATTGCCTGGGACATAAATTGTCATAAAATCTGATATAATGAAATTCAGATGTCTTTGATGGGATAATTTTTTTAGGGGCAGGATTTGAGGTTTGGTCTGAACTCTAAGAACACTCTTTATGGCTATTTTTTTCCTAGTTCTCTCTGTGGAGGTAGATTGGGGCTCCAGAGTTCTTGGCCCACTGCATCTGAGGTATAGCCTTCCTCCTGTGAGAGGAAACCACCCTCCAACTGCTTGGCCTCATTTACTTAGAATGTAAACCTTAGAGCACAAAACTAAGCAGGGTGAGAAGTACTTTATACTCCACTGGGGAGAGGGAACCAAGTCTTCAGAGCTCCCCCACACTGCCATTCTAGGAGTAGATCTCCTGTCCAATACATTTTAACTGTACAAGGAAGAGAAACTTCTTCGGCCTACCACAGGTAACTGCTGCTGTTATTTTGGTGTATTTCCTTCAAGGACATTTTCTATATATATATATCTTCTTTTGACTGCTGTCCCTCCTTCACTGTCTCCCTACCTTTCTATCTTCCTCTCTCCCTTTCTATTTAAATGTCAGAAGGAAACTTGTACAGTTTTATATATTCTGTTAACATTCTAAAATAAGATTTTGTAAATATCAACATTATTGGGAACATGTGGCTCTATCCATTTGATGTATCAGATTTACATAGGTATTTGATAATTATGTGGCTAGTTACTTTCCTATCATTAGAGGTGTATTGGTAACATTATATTGTCATTCCTTATTGAGAACATGCTGTCAATCATCTTATAGACATCATTTTGATATTCATAATTCTATAAGATAAAGTTTTATATCATGTTTTATAGATAATCAAACTTAGATTCATTCAGAAAGACTTTCAAAGCCACACTAGGAAGGAATGGAATCAGGGTGATCAGATCTATTAGGTGCTAATGAATATGATTCCATAAATTTTGCTTCCTTCATTAGATTTCTTTCTTTTTGGTATATTTCTAAAAGGAAAATGCTAGGGCAAAGATGATTATTATTTTATATTTTTTATAAAAAATTACAATTGGTTTCTGGAGGTACATGGATGGAGTTGGAGAAGATAATGCTAAGTGAAGTTAGCCAATTCCAAAAAACCAAATGCCAAATGTTTTCTCTGTTATAAGGAGGCTGATTCATAGTGGGGTAGGGAAGAGGAGCATGAGAGGAATAGAGGAACTCTAGATAGGGTGAAGGAGTGGGAGGGGAAAGGAGGGGGCATGGGATTAGAAATGATGATGGAATGAGATGGACTCATTATCCAAAGTATATGTATGAAGACACGAATGGTGTGAATATACTTTGTATAAAACCAGAGATATGAAAAATTGTGCTGTATGTATGTAATATGAATTGTAATGCATTCCACTGTCATATATAACAAATAAGAATTAAAATTTTTTAAAAAATATACTACCACACAAAAAAAGAATTTACAATTGGTAAATCTAGAAAACTATTTTTATTTATCATTTTTTTCTGTGCTGCAATTAATGGAATCTCAATAGCCCTTTTACTTTTTACTGAAAATAGCATTCATTTACATAATGTTATCGTTTATGTTGGAAATGTCCCCATTTCTTCAATGTGCATGAGTTATTTATACATTTTGTGAATATCTATTAATGCTCATGACACTTTCCTTAACTGTTTTTTATGAGATCTTTACATCACATTTATTTATTTATTTAAAAAATTTGTTTTAAATATTGATGGACTTTTATTTTATTCATTTATTTATATGCAGTGCTGAGAATTGAACCCAGGGCCTCACACATGCTAAGCAAGTGCTCTACCACTGAGCCACAACTCCAGCTCTTTACATCACATTTAAAAAATAAAAATGATCAGTTTTTGCTACAAGTGCTTTTACTTATTTTTCACTATTTTATTTTGACCATGCTTTATTATCTAAGAAATTTGTATATAGTCAAATTTATTAGGGGTCATCTCTTTGATTTTTGAAATGAAGTAAAAGAAGCCTGAGAATACATATTCTGATAGTCACAATTCTGAAAACTATTGTTTACTTTTGGTCCATGCGTACTTCACAATGGCTATAGCAACAGCATCTTTTTGAGATGCAAGCTTTTTCTTAGAGGGCTGGTATAATCCATTCATGGGCATCTCATCAACTCACTTTTTTTTTTTTTTTCTGGGAAACTCCATTCCAAGAAATTATGCTCAGAGTAGATCAGCTCTCTTTATATTTCTTAACCTAAACACTTGAGGAATTATGATACTCTATATTATGGACTTTTATGTTACTTCACTTTGAAGGTACATCTTTCAGCATGTCAGGTGGGAGAAGCTAACTAAGTAATGTAAGCAAAAACAGATTTCTCAATTCTAATTCCCTCTCTCATTTACTTGGTTGAATGAGAGCAAATCAATCCAGGTTGACTAATCTCTTGAGTAGCCCCTTAGTAGGAGAGCACCTGCATTTGTCATCTACTATGTGGACATCATTATCAACTCAAGATCTTAGCTGTTGTCTTCCTCAGAAAGCGTTTCCCACCTATTTAAGTGCCTCTTTAGTACATTTTTCCATTTCTTTCGATCAAGAAAATAATTGTATATAGTTAATTCTCCACATTTCCACTACAAGTAGTTATGGGTGGAAGGAATTCTCAAACAGGTAAAAAAAAAATAAAGTCCAATTTCAAGTTGAAAGCATGCTATGCAAATCTGTGTATCAACTCTAATCTGATTAGCAACATTACAGAAGTATACAGTTGTTAGAACTCTAGGTCAGCTGTGTTCAAAATGACCACTGATGATTTTTCCCACACACACCAAATTCAAACTTCAGGCAAATGAAAATTCATAACTGGCAAGTTAATGAATATATATTATTAATATGAGATAGAACTAGCAGCAAATGTGATTTTATCCTTTCATTGATACATCTGGCTAGTAGTGGTTGTAATAGAAAATATTTACTAAATTTACTAACATTCCAGTTCATCTGGGAGAGAAATAAACTATGAGAGAATAATTTTACTCTTCTGTTAAGAAAGAATATATAATCATATTAGTTTAGTCCAGAAATAAGTTGAAAATAGTGTGTTATGTGCCATTCTCCTTAACTATTCATCACAGATTATAATAACTTTCAGTTTTCTTCTGCCCTGAAAGAAAAACTTTCTAACTGAAAACTCTGGAATTAGGTAACCTATATTTTATTGAGGGGGAGGGGTGTCTTAAAAATGGAAATTCCAAACTGGCATTTCTTCAGAATGCATAGAGAGCTCACTTTTCAGATGTGGCCTTTTCTTGAACTTCTCTCAAATATCCAAAATAGCACAGTCAGCTGAATATATTTGTGTGAACCTATCAGTTTACTGGATTTTAAAGCATATGCATATGTGTGTGTATATATATGTATATATACACGTACGTATATATACCCAATATATATACATATATTATATATTATGTATTTTCCTACTAATACCTTGCAAAGATGTATGTATAGCAGGGAAATAATACCCCAAATCTTCAGGTATTCAGAAACTTTTCACATGAAAGTGTGAATAAGTGATGTTATAATCTGAAAACATTCTACCTATTATTGTCTATTTTTCCCCATGTGGATCTTCCCATCATGAGCGCAAATGTCTGTTGATCAAAACTAGAAATAAAACATAATAACTAGTTAACTCCCTGGAGTATAAGTCCACATCCACTTTGGGAAGGGAGAAGGAAATCAATTGCCAATTTTGTTTCAGGTAATTGCCATGGCCAAAGTTACCAGGATAAACAGAAATTCTTCAAAAGCAAATTTAGTGCTTTTTCCTTCTGTAAATTCTACAAAATGGATGTTTGACCATGCTTCCACTCAGGAGCATCACAAAATACCATGCTAAGCCAGCACTGTCTTACTGGAGTGTTATTCTCAATGGTTCAGAGAAAAAAAAAAAAACATAGAAATTTGTCTGAGCAAGAATATGTACCAACAGTTTCTAACAGTGGGGAAAGTTCAATACCAAGCTCAAAATATTTAATGGTTTTATTAAAGTGGTTTCATAAGCTTTAATATGCTCTTCTGCATTTGGCTAGTGATATTGTAAGTAAAGATTCCACAGATTTAGTTTATAGATTCAATCTTAGATGGGTTTGAGGGAAAAAAATGAATAAAACCCTCCAAAAGGGAAACATCTCCATCTTTTGTTGTGAATACTCAAAGGCCTAAAAGCATTTTATACAGAATACTACTTAGGAAACATACTTGGCCAACACATCTGTGCTCCATTGTATTTTCCTGGGCAAATCAACCCAGTGACTATAAAACAAGAATTCATATAAAAGTGTATGTGAGGAAGACACATTTCCCTTTTTAAAAGCTCATTCATCCTTGATGAAGCTATTAAAAGTAAGTTCAAGTTAACAATAAAAAAAAGGGATAATTATGTGGATATATGTGGTGGGAAGACCAACCCAGTCAAATAGTAGGTTAGAATGATGGAGACTCAGATACTGCACAGACCACAAGGATGTCCTCTGGGGCATGTTTGGGTAGAAATAAAAAGAAGAAAAGCTGTCTAGATGTGCTGAAGACTCATGCAGCAGGCAGACATTCCCAGCTGGTGAGGAAGGTGCCATGGGATGTGCCCAAGTTATAAAAGGAGAGGGCTAAGGGGGGAACAGGATTAGTGATGGAAAGGAATGAGCAGGCAACAATACACAGAGGTTAAGCCGTCAGTCTGGGAGCCCAGCTGCAGCATGGGATTTGTACACATCTCGCAGGGCCCGAGTGCTTGAGAAACTGGGATAATAGGTAGGATCACAAAGCAAAGGTTCAAGCACAAAGTGAACCTCCTTCTGAGAACAAAAGGTCAAGAAAGAATTCTCAAAATGGGAAGAGGACCTTTGAAGAAGTGTCCCTTGAGTTGAGTAAGGAAAGGCTATTGCCAAATGGCATGATTCTTTTACTCCTATATAGCCTCTTCTCTATTGTCACAAGCTAACCTTACCAATGAGATAAACATCTTGTTGCACAGGTGTGTTGGTGCAAATTAAAGGGATGGAATGCTGAAAATCACAGAAAAACATGCTTGGTCATAAAAGAGCTAAGTAAAGAGTTTACTATGCATAGTTCCTGAGCTCAGTATCAGAAGCAGAACTGCATTTAGGTAGATCTAGATGCTGAGCTGTGAGTACCAGGGAACTGGGTAAATGGAGAGTTAATATACCTTGGAGTGAGGGTGACTAGGGCTCAATTCCCAACCTGCCATAGAGCTTAGGCACGTTTTCAAGTTCACTGACTCTCATTCTCTTTGTACTACTTTAGATCTTCATAATCATGTGTTTAAGAAAAAGACTCGGCAGGTTTTCTATACTTTCGTTCTGTTCTTCTGTATTTTATAACATCCTCCCAACTAAGCCTACCATCATCTGTCTCTTCCCAACCAGCTGGAAGATGGTAGGAAGTGTCCTCAAGTCTGATTCCTTAGGAGTAAGGATAACAAAGGATACTAGGAGAAGGAGCAGTAGAAATTAAAGAAAGATAAATTGGGAGTTTAGTGGGAAAGTATTCATGATCATGGTTTCTCAGCAAGTCAGGGAAGGGAAGCTTATGAGATTGGGGACCATCTAGTGTAAAACCAAAAAAATACCTGTGGGAAGCCATCCATGAAAGACATGGGGATCTTCTCTTAGCATGGAAGGCAGGGAGAGGTAGGCCTGACATTGGGAACTTTCTGTGACTCTCTCAGGGCAATAGATTGCCCAATGCATGTGACCTTTCTCTCCACTCGGCTAGGAAGGTTCCTCATAGTAACTCTGGAGAGGGCATAACCCATTAGAAACTGAACAGCCCACCTTTAACCTTTTTAGGAAAAGAACATTCAATAGAATCTCTTTGATGTCTCCCAATATAAATAAAGTAGGTGGGGGCGTTATCTTTGCCAGAAGCTCCATCTGTCTGATCTTGCCCATCCCCGCTTTTGAAACTACTTCCTGTGTTCTGTAGTGGTTTCTTTTTTTTTCCCATTCTATTTCTCTTAGCTTTTATTTCTCAACCATCCCATTCCACAGAGGGGAACCCTATTTCCACCCCTGCTTGAAATGTGGGCCTGAAACACCCTCCCTTGCATGGCCAGAGGAGTCTAGGTTTAACATTCTCTTTGTGTTCTTGGGTTTCCAGTTACCATTTGCCATCTCTTATCTCTTTATCATGGATCTCCTTATCTCTTTCCTTCTTGATTCTCTGAAGAATGTCCTATGGTTGCAAACATTAAAAATAAATTAATAACACAAAAATACATATGTATAAATCAAGATAAGTATTAAGTAAGAAAAGGAAAGAAAAGGAAAGAATAGAATGAGAAAGGATCATGAGGGTTCTATTTCAGAATGGAGGTTAGCCTTGAGAATTGGGGAAGTAGAAAGGGTAGAAGTTAAACACACAGAGAGTAGGAGAAAAGGAGTTTCTAGGCAAAGGGGATGCTAAGATGTCTAATTTTTATCACTTGTAATAATTCTAAGAAGTTAGTTAAATACCTGTCTCTCTTATCTGGAAACCAGCTGCTTCAGAACTAATTCACCTATTTGCTTAATAAACCAAAAGAAAAAATAACCTGACAACACTTAAAATTTTCAGGAGACTAAATTGGGAATATAAAATGAGAAAATAAATAATAATTATTGGAATGTGTTTATTTTCACGTCATGTAAAATACTGTATATCACTATTATCAGGCCAATAGAAGGAAGGGGGAGATAAAACTTCAGAAATCAGGGATTTGCTGTGCTGTCAAGAGCATGAGACATCTGCTCAATCGAAGGTGAAGAGATGTGATTTGGGGTAAATAAAAGAAATGTCCAACTCTGTTCAAGTCTTAGAGATTCATAGGAAGGAGAGAAGAAGGGGAAAATGAGAGTATGAGGCAAATGGTTTCTTCTGATTTTCCCTCTGAGGTGGGGAGAACATTCCAGAAGGGTGAGGAAAGCACTGAAGGCAGAGAAAACCTATGCCTGCTCCACATTAATGCCTCTACAAAGAGGATGGTGTTGGAGAATAGCATGCTAAGTGAAGTAAGCCAATCCCAAAAAAACTAACGGCTAAATGTTGTCTTTGATAAGTGGATGCTGATCCATAATGGGGGTGGGGCTGTGTGGGGGAAGAATGGAGGAACACTGATTGGGCAAAGGGGAGAGAGAAGAGGGAAGGGGCCATGGAAGCAGGAAAGATGGTGGAATGAGATGGACATCATTACTCTAGGTACATGTAAGGCTGCACAAATGGTGACTCTACATCCCGTACAACCAGAGAAATGAAAAGTTGTGCCCCATTTGTGTACAATGAGCCAAAATGTATTCTGCTACTACGTATAACTAATTAGAACAACAACAACAAAAAGAGGTCACTTCTGAAAACTCCTCAAGATAATTGGTATGAAGCTGGAATGTGGCCACAGCAACTGGGCACCACCTGGTAGTCAGACAGAGATTGGCCTCAAAGGTTAACTTTCTGGAGCCATCCTGGGTTTTAAAGTAACCGAGACTCTGGCTATGGAGCTTGTCACACTGGTTTGACAAGATAACTTTGTACCAAGGTTATTGTGCAGACTATAAGGCTGAAATCCAACTGAATTAAACACCTGCAGTGTCTGTACACAGGAGCCATTGTGAAGCTCATTCTCCAGGCTATTGCTCCGATCTGACCAGGCTGAGAAAGACCAATTCAGGAACTGACCATGCTGCAGACTCCAGCTCCAACTGCAAGACAACTAGGGCCTTACCGGTTTAGCCATTGCAAGCCATATTTATGGCTTGCAATAACTTAGGAAGAGAAAGACTAAAAGGTTAAAAGTACCATTTAAATTAAGGTAATAGTTATACCAGGCGTTTATGCTCAATATAATTGTTGGATTTAATTTTTAGTTTTGATGATGGTGATTGAATGAGCATCTCAAGTTGAAGAATCATGTTTTTGTTTTTCATTTTTGCATCATTTACAGTACCTGACCCATGGCTCCTCATATAGAGGGAGATAAAAATCAAAAGACAGGGCTGGGGATGTGGCTCAAGCGGTAGCGCGCTCGCCTGGCATGCGTGGGGCCCGGGTTCGATCCTCAGCACCACATACCAACAAAGATGTTGGTCTGCCAATAACTAATAAATAAATAAATAAAAAATATAGAATCTAAGGGAAAAAAAAAGAGTCCTAGTAAAAAAAAAAAATCAAAAGACAAACAGAAAACCCCATTCAATGAGTAAAGAGTAAATAGATTTTAATATTTTAAATTCTCAATGGTTCACAAAATCCTAGAGAGCAGAACATGCTATCTTAAACTTTTCTCTTTATTTCCACACATCCCTAACTCAGTGCTCCAGAGATATAAATTACCTTGTGTGAGAAGAAAACCAAGTCCCCATGATTGGCTTTCAAAACTAAGGGTTTTTTTTTTTTTTTTTGGTTTTGTTTTGATTTTTCCTGTTTTCCTCTAACTTTTATATTGGGAAGAGAAAAGCACATCCAGTTTGTGGAATCCTGGCTATAAGAGACTTTTTTGGTCTACACACAAAGACTCACAGAGATTGTTCCTTCCAAGAATAATCTCCCAGGGCCCCATTCAACAATAAATATTTCCCAACTTCTCTGGGCAGAAGTCAGCACAAGGCTGCAAATACTAAGGAAATTGCCTCTGCATCCAGCCGGCTGATTTGGCAGACCAAGAGTCAATGCACAAAGAAGGTCTGTCTCTGTTTGTATTCCTCATACTTTCCTCCTCACTGAGCAGTAAGCCATGGAGAATTATAGAAAAGCCTGGGAAGAATGTGATAGAGACTCCCTCTTCCTACAGACCCTCTAATTATGAAAACCCAAAGATGTGCTTTCACTGACTGGATAGTAGTGAGTCCAACCATTGGACAGAGTGAAAACCTGTAAAAAATTCTGGAAGGAGAAACCTCTGAATCTTCACTCATTTTATTTCGTTTGGAGCTTCTTCCCCAGCAAAATTAAAATGAAGGGAATAGCCATTGTATGACTCATTGCCCTTTTTTACCCAGGAGAATCCTAAGGGACATTCCAGTTCTGGTGTCACAGAAAGAACACCCAAAATAAAAATAAATAAGTAGTTTGATATCTTTTTTTTTTTTAAAAAAAAAGGAACTTAGCTTGTGTTATTGTATGGGTGAAGCCACTAACTTTCTATGTGACATTGGCCAAGACCTTTGACCTCCCCGGATCTAAATTTCTATCCTTAGTTAAAGGAGACCTTGGAATTGTTTTAGAATTCTGTTATACAGATTTATTTATTTTTATTGTTAACTGAATTTAATACTTGGACATTTTAGCCTCAGTTATGCTTTTGTTGCAAGGATAATTTTAGATTATTTTCTAACTCACTTATTGAATGTATCGGCTTGAACTCTTCAATAAACATAAAGTATCCTTACAAGCTATTTTGATTCTTTAAGATAAAATTCATATAGGAAATATAGAATAGATATTCAGTTCATTTCCATTATCACAGATGCTTTAATCAAAGCAGAGAGTGCCATGATTTATGCATAGAATTCTTTGTGATTTTTTTCATTGTAGTTGTGAATAGCTGTCTCTTCTAGATAACTGTGGTTAGTTTGTGTATTCAGCTGAAATAAGGTGTTTTCTGAAATTAGTGTTGGTCCATCGACTAATTTTGGAATTTGTAATAATCTAATAGCTTTATTAATCAAAGGTCTCTCGTGCTGTATAATATATACATATTATATATATGTATATATATATGTATGTATACACACACACATAAATAATCTAGGTAGTCTAAATAAAAGAAAAAGTGTTTGTTATGGAAGACAAAACATCAGTGAGACATTGAGATGGCAATTTGAAAATAGGAATTTGGGGTAAGAAATACCATAGAAAAGGAGTTGCAACACACATTCAGAAGCAAGCATATATTCAAAATGATTAAGTGAAATTATTCCTACAATTTGCCCTGGTTGTGCAAAATAGAAATCATTATGTTAAAAATTGTATATGTGTTGGAAAGAAGACCTTTCAACAAAAGCATGCTATTTGTGTTTTTGAAATACTAGCTTCCATAAACTAATATATATATATATTGCTCTATTCTTATCAATATACACTTGGCAAGCCAAGAATGGCTTTATTAATTTTTAAAGAATATCTAGGTTAGCAACCCCCGATGTCTACACTTGAGTCAAACAAGGTCAACTATCTAACAGAAATCAATAAAGAACATAACATGTGGAACCACTACTTTTGTATTTACAGGTGATTATGTCCCAAAAAGAATGCAATAATTCCTTTAATGTTAACTCTACTTAAATGTCCATTTTCCACCTTTGTCTCTTGCCAGAAGCATAATAATTATTCCAGACCTAGGCTGTGTTATAAATGTCTGGGAATAGTTAACTTGCTTGGTCTGTTCTTCAAACTAAGACATAGAACATGTGGTATTCCACCATCTGGGTTCATTATATGTAACTCTTCCTGGTTCTCCACTAGAGTTAGTCACATGTTCTGAATACAATAATGCAAATAATAATACAATAGTGTTTCACCTTTGGTTCAACTTACTACTCAAAGACCCTAAGGAAACCAATTAAACTGTTCATTTAAAATGAGTTCTTAAAAAAAAAGTTTTGTTAGAAAATAAGGCAGAAATTACACTTATATTTTAAATTCTAAGACTATTACCAAAGTATTAGAAGTTTACAGCTTCATGGTAATCCTCAAACAGAAACCAAGTGGAGGGAGGATTTAGGAATCAAATGATCACATTTTAACATGTAACAAGGGAGGTGATGAAAGCATATTAAGAATGAAAAAAAGTAAAATGCTAACAGATGTGAAATATTGTACCAAGTCCAAACCCAATAGGCATCCATATGGAGAAGAGATGAACCATGGAAATGAAAAGCTAAAAGGAGTTTCCTGCGGTGGTTTATTTGGAGGCTGGACTTGGTAAAGTTTGCCTAGAAATTTGCATTTGCCTGCCCACCCTGAATACATGATAAATAAGTCTTAAATGTCAAGATAAGTGAGTGACCCACTGGGTTCAAGTGTGGACTAGAAATTGCATAGGTGAGACATCCTCAGTGCTAACATGTACAACACTGTACACATCTCATTACACAATGTGCTCTTGAAAATGCAAAAGCTGATTCTGAATGCATCTTGGTGGACAATAGTCATGGTCCTGAGTTTCTCTTCTAGCCATCACCCCAGATCCTGGCTGGACATGTCTATACAGGGTTTACCCAACTGGTGACTTCCTTGAATTATCACCTGGGCTCACCTATCACCAGAGGTCACACAAGGTTACTCTTACTAAAGAGTATTATTCTTCAAGAGTTTGCTATAACCTACAGGGTTCCATGAACTTTGCCCACTAAACTCAATCTGGTATACTCTGAAACTCCACAGCTCACTGGATTTCTGTCAGTTTCCAAAATAAAATATGCTCGTTCCTTTTCCCTGCCTTTTCATGTGCCTGAATGTCTTTCCCCATGTTCTTCCATGTTTGAATTGGTTTAGTTATTCAGATCTCCACTTAAATGTAAAAACTCTTCAAAGAAGCTTCTCCTAAACACCAGGTAAAGCATTTCTCCTTTATGCAGAAAGAAAGGAACACTTCTCATTAGTATCTATAGCAGCCACCCCTACTCTGCATCGTTATTTGATGTGTTTACTGTTGGCTCTCCTCACTGGAGTGTGACTGTGTGGGGAATTGTTGTCTCATCTGTTATAACATCCCCCACAGCCTAGCCCTGCTTCTGGAACATGGTAGGTCTCAGAACAATGTCATTAATAAAAGTGAATGAAGCATGAAAAAGTTTTATAGAAAAAAATGGATAGATGGAAGGAGAGAAGTACATGTGGATGTGAAAAGAGAATCAGAATTCCTGTGAATTATTTCTAACCACCCTCCTCCAAGAAAAAAAAAAGAAAGAAAACTGTGGAAAAGAGATCCTTCAGGGGTACAACTAAGGGATTTGAACTCAGGAAAGAAAGGAGAGTTAGGGAGGAATAGCTAAAGTACCACAAACAAAAGTCTTTAGATTGCCTACCAGGGCTAACGGAGCCTCTTAAAACTCTCAGAGACTGGTTACCTTAGTCATTTACCTTGTCTGTGAGTGGAAAAATTCAGCCCTGCTAGAAGACTGAAGCTTAAACATCTGAAATGTGTTAATTCAAATGAATAATAAGAATGGAAGACAAAAATCAGAACAAGGTTTGCTAGAAGACAGAACAAGACAGTAAAAAGCATGCTTATTATAACCACAGTTTGTTAGAAACAGCATGTGATTGGAGGTGTGTATTTAAAGAGGTTAAGAATGGGAATCAGAACAGGGGCATGACTAAGAGCAGGGTTGTGGCAACCTGCAGCCAGATCCCCTCCTGGCAGAAGCCCTTGGTTCAGGTCAGTTGGTTCAGTGACCTTCCGTTAGGCTGCTTGAATGCAATGGATGTTTCCGCTACCACTGAGAATGGAGCGGTTTCCCCCTGATGTCTACTAAGTGGAACTTGGACTATAAAACAACGTCAGCAAAAAGGGAATGGGCCACTGAAGCGTTTTCCCACAAGCACACGGCTCTCATTCGTCCCTGGCATAGGCTCTACCCAGTCTGCACTGAGCCTCATGCAGAAGCCCTGCTGAGGGAACAGCTGCAGCTGGCCTGGTGCCCATTGTGGACCTGAGGAGAATAATGCTCCCCACTTCACTCAGGGCTTAAAATAAAGCTGAGTCACCACTTTGGAGATACAGAATATGTCAGCCTGGGGAGACTGAGGTCATTGTCTGTGATCCTTCTGGATCAGACAGGAATGGAGGCCTTCAGAAGATATGTCAACTGTACCACAAACCGAATCACTTCAGCTCACCAACTTGAATTGTTTCCCTGGATACTACAGAGAAGATACATGCATGGGTTTTTCTAAATGATTTTTGCTCCTTCAGTCACTTCAGAAAGTTGAGGATAACTTTCCAGATCTTGAAAAGTACTTCTAACAAAATGCTTTCTAAAGAGATAGAGTGCTCCCAGACCAGGGTATGTGTGGTCCAAAATATCTAGGGACATGCAGGCTCCAGAATCATCATCAGGCATCCTGAATTTCCTTTCCCTTCTACCCCAAGGTGATGGCAGAGTTTCAAGAAATAGATAGAGCAGTATTTTCACAAATGATTAGACACAGAATTAGTTAACAGGAGAAAGAATGCAACCATGGCTTCTTAGAATACCCGAATAATATAATTACAAAGGTTTCCTGGGATGCAGCTCCTAAAGATTCATCTTCCTTTTGGACACAGCATTCTTAAACAAATATAATAATTCACTATGTACAAAGACTCTGTGTCATCAGAAACAATTTATGAAGCAGTAGGAGGTAGTATGTGGCAGTATATTAAACACTTCTCAAACACATGAACAGCTGGGGGGGCTTATATGTAAATAATTTAAGTTTTCCATTAATCATCTCACAAACTTCAGAGGAAAAGAGAGCACAGAAGGGGCATGGAAGCACTAGAGATACAGAAATATTTTTAAATATATCTAAGAGACTAGATAATATCTTAAGGATGTAGTGTAGTTCTTTTAAAATTGGTGAACTAAATGTTTTAACAGAGGTGTACATATGGACCAGAATATTCCATCCCCCTTTCTATTAAATAAAATTATTTATTTCTTAAATATTTGTTGACACCTGCTTTTGTGTCAGGCACTGTGTTGGACAATAGGGATATAAAAATAATAATGAGGTAGACAAGATTCATGCTCTCAGACAACTGATTATCACAGCATGCAGACTAATTAGAATATTGAATTATTTCAATTGTATCTAAGAAAGAAATAACTGGCCCTAAGAGTTGGTTGCAGGATATCCTGATTTAATCCGGAAAGTCAAATGAGGGTTTTCTGAGGAAGTGGCATTACTCTGATATGAGAAGGGTGAATAGTATTAAAGGAGAGGAAAAGCATTCTAGGACAAGGAACAGCATTGTGAAAGAGTAGAGAATGGAAGAGGTGAGCAAGCCTAATAACTGAAAGAGTGCTCCCCGAGTGGCTGGACATCAGATACAAGAAAGTGAATGATGAAGGTGAAAATATTAATGCAAGCACGATCATGCCCATTTCTTATATTAAAACTTCAAATTTTATGTTGAGACAATTAGAAATTTCTGATGTGTTTGATACACTAGAATGGTAATAATTGCACATGCAATTTTAATGGTTGATGTTTTACAAAAACATGAATTTAAACCTTTTTCTTGGGAATAAGGATTTGCGTAGAGAGATGCATTTGGCAGCTATTGCAAGGACCTGAAGAGTGAGCATAGCAGCATGAGCTTGGGTGGTAGTAGTAGTAGAAATGGAAAAGAGTAAATGGATCTGCATTATAATGAAGAACACTTGACTTATCTGGTACATAGAAGCCTTCAATAAATACCTGTTAAATGAATGACTGATTCATTTCATATTTGGGAAGAGAGAAGAATCAAGGATAACTCTTATGTTGATTTAAGAATGTATTAGGAGGGGCTGAGGTTGTGGTGGCTCAGCAATAGAGCACTTCCCTAGCATGGGTGAAGCACTGGATTTGATCCTCAAAACCACATAAAAATAAATAAATAAAATAAACTATTGCGTCTAACTACAACTAAAAAATAAATATTTTTTTAAAAAGAATATATTAGTAATAAAGCTCTCTCCACTCAAACAATTATCTACATACTCTAACATATTGGTTCAGGCACTGACTTCTTTAACAAGACCTGTAAAGCTCAAGAAATAAAACCAATAATCAATTAATGAGATGGCATTAAATTAAAAAGCTTCTGCAAAGCAAAGAAAATGATTAAGAATAAGAGGAGCCTACAGAATGTGAAATAATCTTTGCCAACTGTTCTTCTGACTGGGGATTAATATCCAGAATATATAAAGAACTCAAAAAGCATAACACCTGAAAACAAAAACCCAATCAAAAAATGAGCAAAAGAACCAAATATTCAGAGTCCCAGTAAGCAAAAAAAAAAAAAAAAAGACAAATTGCCAACAAATATATGAAAGAATGTTCAACATCCCTAAGAATCAGGGAAATGCAAATCAAAATTATGTTAAGATTTATCTTACTCCAGTTCTAATGGCAATCATCAAGAATACAAATAATAATAAATGTTGGTGAGGGTGTGGGGGGAAAGACACATTCATACACTGTGACACTGGAAATTTATACAAACACTCTGAAAAACAGAATGGATGCTCTTAAAAAATCTAGGAATGGAATCACCACATGACCCAACTATTCCACTTCTCAGTATTTATCCAAAAGAACCAGAATTAACAAGCTATATAGTGATACAGGCACATCAATATTTATAGCAGCATGACTTGGAATAATCAAGTATGGAACCAGCCCAGGTGCCCATTGACAGATGAATGTTTTAAGAAAATGTATATATATACACAATCAAGTTTTATTCAGCCATGAAGAACAATAAAATTGTGTAATTTTTCAGTAAATTAATGAAACTGGAAAACACTGTGCTAAGTAAAATAAGCCCAACTCAAAAAATTAAAGGTTGAATGTTTTCTCTCACATGGAATGTAGAGCAAAATAAGGGCAAAGGAGGAGAGGATCTCGTATGAATAGAGGTAAGATCAATACAATACAAGAGGGAGATTAATGAAGAGGGAGGAGTGATGGGAAAAGGAAGGAAATATAGAATAAATTTGACAAAAATTACACTATGTGCATGTATAAATATGCAACATAGAATTTCATCTTTATATCTATTAAGCACCAATTAAAATATAAATAAACACAAAGAATACCAGTAGAACAGGGGTATATGGGGAGGAAGGAGAGGAGGGAAAGAGGAGGCACTGAGAACTGAAATGGAGCAAATTCCATGCATAGATGCTTATGTCAAAATGAACCCGACTATCATCTATAACTATATTGCACGAATCAAATCAATACAAAAAACAGTTGTCTGCACACCAGCAGCATCAGCATAACCTGAGAGCTTGCTAGAAATGCAGATGTTGACCCTCTTGCCAGACTTACTGAGACTCTGAGTATTAATGAGATCCCCAGGTGATCTGTATGCACATTAAAGACAGAGTGTTCTGAGACAGGGCAACATTGAGGCTCAGACACAGAAGATGTTAAGAGGGCATGTTAGAATCAAAGCCAAATGAAGGAAATGCAGGGATGATAGATAAAAACCTACCCAAAAGGGGCTTAAGTTCATAATTAGATGAGACCTTTTATGTAACTCCTCACCAATATAACCAAATTAAATTTTCAGAAATTTAAAATAATAAAGAAATGTTGGTGAGGAAGCTATTTCTCTGCCAAATGATGATGATGATAATTGTGAGCAACATGGAAGGGGTGTATTTTAGAGTTACTTATTCCTTGTTTTATATATTTTTTTCTTGAGAGAAATTCAAGTTAAAGAAAAATAAAACACTTCAGGGCAGAGAGGAAAGGCATTGTATGTTTTATCATGTACATGAAAATGTTGAAATTCTTAATTACTTCCAAGTAGTTTGACAGAGGTTAATAAAAAAAACTAGAATGAATATTAAAGTCCTACATAGTAATTTAATAAAATCTGTGTGCCCTATGTACAAGAAAAATTATGCTGGGCCATTTCTACTGAGCAAGCACTGAAATATTGAAATATGGAGGAGAAATGTGTCCAGTGTTGTTATATCAGTATGAATCTTGATAGGAGGAAAATGTCAAAAATAGTTCTGAGATGCACTTTAACCCCAAGTACCATGCAACCAAGATTACTAGTCTGCTCACCATTCTGCACTAGATCAGTTCCATATAGCCCAAAAGCATAAGGAGAGGGGGGAGGAAAGCCACAGTATTGCACGTATCCATAATATATTGCCAAAAATAGACAAGGTTCAATGGTGCTCAATGGTTCCTGAGGTCACAGAACATCATTCTTTTCTAAAGTTCCAGTTGGCAGATACTCTCTCTGACTCTCCTCTGCTCCCTTGTGTTTATTTTACATTCATGCACATGACAATGAAGTTACCAACTCTGCCTGTGCAATCTTGCAATTACTGTTTTCTGAAGAAAAGCACATTGTAAGCATTAGATCAACAACTGAATAATTCAAAGCAGTCAGTTAATATTAATATCATATGTATATAACTTGAAAAGGGCACAGAAAGGAGCAACCAAGAATGTTGCAAGGTAGAAATATTTGACCTAAGAAGAAAGAATTAAAAGGTGACTTGCTTGACTTTGGAAACAGGAGGCTGGAGAAGGAAATAAGAAGACTAAGAATACATAAGGCAGGCATTAAAGGGGCAGGCACCAGAACTTGGTCAACATGGAAACAAAGGACCATGATGAAAATGAGCTCTAATGGTCAAAAAGGTTCAGGATAAACCTTGTAGGAATCAGAGAACCCTAGCATAGTGAACAACAACATAGAGCTTTGGGTGTCAATATTCCTGGATCCAAAAGTCAACAGATTGATATGTTTCTATTATTTCCACATTTTCGTATATATGATAAAACATACAATGCCTTTCCTCTAGATTAGGATAAAACTAACCAGAAAACTGTAGACAGAGAAAAAATATGGAATGCTGTTCTGGTAATGTTTTAAAAGGTTAGAGCACAAAAATTGGGAATGCTCTTATTTAAAACACATCAGCTACCTCTGATTTGTGATTCTATCGGTTACTTGGTAAATTAATTTATTTTTTATTTCACCAGCTCTGAAGTCACACTTCCTGGGTTTGAATATTTATCCACTCATTTGAAGTCTTTGGTCTCATACTTTAAGATAGAAATAAGAGTACCTTTATTGTATGATATTCTAAGGATTTAACGTCACCTTTCTGATTGATTGGGATGTAGTAAACCCTCAATAATTTTTAGCTTTCTTATTATTCTTGGACTGTGTAAGGCACTAAGTTTTGTAAGAAATTTAAAAATGGGGCTGACAGTATAGTGGTATAGCACCTACTAGCATGCAAGAGGTCCTGGGTTTCATCCCCAGTAAAACACACACACACACACACACACACACACACACACACACACACTCTCTCTCTCTCTCTCTCTCTCATCAAAGATGAATCTGGTAAGGAAAATAAGTAAAGGAGTTTTTAGAATCAAGTAGAAGATATAAGACATGAATTCAAATGACCTTAATAAAGAGGACTGTATCTGCCTCAAGGGAGAGATAGGTCAAATAACATGTGCATTTAAAAAATAGAACTGACTTTAAAGGACAGCATGAATATGGGAAGAATTTTGAGGGAAGGTGGTATTTGACTGGATTTAAATACATAGGGTTTGATTCTCTGGAGTTGGGGTTAGTATGGTACAATCAGCAAAATAGTGGCACCTTGCGTTGGTAAGTTAGGGAATAGGATAGGCATTCATTTGGCAAGGTCTCAGATTCTAATGCTGGCACAAAGATATGTTTAATCAAGTTTCCCCTCTAAACATATTCCAACACTCTTGTGCATTTTGAGAAGTCAGTTGACCTCCTGTACCCCAGCCTCAACCCTGTGATGCTTTTGTAAAGAAGCAGCCACCACTTCCGCGAAACACCACAGCCTAGCATCGGCACAACCTGGTACAGTGAGTTTTCATTGTTATCCCATTATGGACTTACTCCCCAATTTTATCATTTAATCATCCATGTTGTGCAAGAATAGTAGTTTATTCATGATTGCTAAAAGTGCAAGTAAAACCCCAACTATTCAAAACAAAACTATTTAGACTCTGAGTATAAAACTCAAAGAGATTCTATTTTGCAACTATGGTTCCATTTCACACTTTGATTCAAATTGAAATGTTGGCAATCCTGAACATCAGTAAATTAAAAATTTTAGAAAAGAATGGATTCATTTTCTGAGACACAGAGAATTTATTGGGATTAAAATACTAGGGGGAAACATACTTGGCAAAATACATTCTCGATGTTCCTTCAGAGAGTTTGGACACTTGCATAACAACAAGGAAATGACTGGGAGACTCCCACACAAAGCTTTCTCTCTCTGCTCCCCATCCCATCCCATCCTTGCTTATAATATAGTTTTAAAAAACCACATTTATATAAATATAAGCCTTTTACAGTTGTGCATAGTAATAAAAACTCTACTGGTGTAGTCTGGGAACTTAAATTCTTACCTCCACCCAGGGGGCTTTGCTTTCTGAAATTTTGCTGAATAAGGTATAAGGAAGGTGAGGATGCCCATCATTTTAATAACTTGACCCAATCAATTCAGAACAGCTGAGAGGAAAATAGATACAGAGTAAACTAGCCCACCTTGGGGAACATTAACATCCTCCAGCCAAGGTGTCCAAATGAATCAAGTATGCATCTCTGACCTCAATAAGATGGCAAAACTTTGAGCAAAGGATCATGGTGAAACTTTCAACTTTGGTCATAAGTGATAGCATTTTACTCATCTTTGAAATGAAATAAATTGAATTTTTTTTCAGAATATTACATTCCTAAAATTCCTAAAAATTAAATCTATTACCAGATCAAGTTTCTTCAAAGATAAACCAGATTTGTAATCTCAAAAGAGCTGATATGAATTGATTTTAGTCCAATATGGAGACCCTTCCTGGGACTGCATTTCTTCTACTAATATCCTTTCTACATTTGAGACATAATTTTATTTTTATTTCCTTGTATTTTTCTCCATAAATGAAAAAGTTCAGAGAATTTCTTAAGTAGGGTAATGCCCAGATTTATGAAAAACATAATGTCTTGGGAAACTCACTTTGTTGTAAACATTTAAAAAAAAATACTTCCATGAAGTAGACTGCCCTGTGGGAAATGGAGGGCAGCCCGTCATCTGTATACCAGATGATCTGATAGTTGAACAGCTGTGGTATACATATGCATTGATTCACATATTGAAAGTGATAGCTACATCGGAGCCCACGATTCTAAAGAAAACTACAATGAGTATCATCAGATTGTAGCAGTGCAGCAAGGTTTATCAAAAGTGGATGAGGACAGCAAGCCTGCCCTAGGGAGTTCATTTTATGAGAAGATCAATGAATTCTAATTTCTAGGTCATGAGAAATGCCAAATATTGAGAAAGGAATGCTGTGCCTGTCTATGTCAAACAGAAGACACAGCAGTATTTTTTTTTTAAACACATAATCTCAGGAAGGCAGTATCGCACAGTGGAAAGAACGTGAACATTTTAGAGCAAGAATAGCTGCATTTGAATTCCAGCTCTGCTACTTACAGGAATCCTGATCTTGAGTTATTTATTTCTCTTGAGTTACAGTTTCTTAATTATCTCAGGTACAAATAGTAATGCATATCTAGAAAGCTAACTGTGGGGGCATAGATAAAATCATCTACATAGCCCAATCATTTCTAGACTTCATGAGGCCCTGGGTACTCTTGGCAACAAGGCAGATTTCAGTGTCTCTTGCCCAGTGCCTCATAATGGAAGATTTGTACCTTATCTAGGTCTTACATGGGTAAGACCTAGATGTATTAACATCCCTGGAGAAATTTCCTTAAAACTGTATAACACCAAATACCTTCTTCAGAAGGTTTCTCTGAGCACAAAACCCTCCCTGATCCTGGGCTGCCGATGTACTTTATGACAAGCACAATGGATGTGCTGAGAACATTGGCTTCCTACATTTCCTGAAGGGAACCCCCTCAAGGTGTTTGGAGACTTACTTCTCTTGAATCCTACCTGTACTGAAACCAGGAAGAGATCTACTCAGAACTGAAAAAGAGAGTCTCTTTGTCTCAAATTCTGTTACACTGTGTCATCTTAGTCCAAAACCTGTTTGTGCCACCTTGGTTTTCAAAGTCACTTACAAATCCAGTTTCTTCACCCTTTGCCTGCCACTTCTCTCTCTACACTGCCAAGAATGATGCACCTAGGCTATAGAGAATGGCTGTGTGATCATAAGTTTGTTAAACGTTCTGTATCTCAGTCTCCTGCTACATAATTAAGTTTCTATAATAATATGTGCTATATAGGGTTGTTGTCGTGACCAAATATAAGACAAATGCACATTGTAAGGACGATATAAGGATTAGTGCTTATTAGAACTTGCATCATCCTCAGAATTGTTCTAGAATGCAGGCTCTGTGAATAAGAGAAAAATATTGGAAGAAGTTATGTGACTCAAACTATTTAATTGAAATATTACAAGGAGAGTGGGTTAACACTGTGCCCCACACTAGTATAGTTATTTCCATTTATAACTATGTTTCAAAAAAATTAAATATTCTTGGAAAATAGAGGAAAAATTAAGTTTTCTTAGGGATGCAAGTGGGAAAGGATTCATATTGGAGTTAGTGTTTTTGAAGGATCTGGAAAATATGGAGCGATTTTGAAAGAAGAGAAGATGAGCTGGTAAAGCCAGATTGATGCTTTGTCAAACAGTAGAGACAGGCATAAAGTAAAGGAACACTGGAGAATGCTGACTGGTATGTTGGGTAATGGAAATGGAAGAACAGTTGAAGATCAAGTTTGAAAAATAAGATTGGATGTCATTGAATGACATGCTCAGAAGTTTAGATATATTCCCCAAACAATGAGGAAACACAAAAGATCTTTGTAAATGGAGCTCTCAAAGATTTTGATGTTTTCAAACAGTGGACATTTTTAGATATTATACTGAGAACCCTTAAAATTGCCTTTTATTTTCTAAATCTACATGTTTGTACCCATGCAATAAATTATCATTTTGGTAGGAGTGCTTACCATATAATTTGCAGGTGTGTCAACGTCTTCACACAGGAATTCCTGGAATGTATATGTCTTATTGAATTTTACCCATAATATTTCATAAGCAGAAAATGTTTTAAAATAGTGCTGACATTTGTGATAAGCAATGACCTGATGAACTAAATAAACTCGAGATCAAGATGGTAATCATTAAACTAAGCACAAAGACTACTAAGGCTCCATTGGACACTCTTTGGACCTAAGCTTGTTGACTACAAAATGAGTAATTAGGAAAGGAAAGAACAAAGTTAAAGAACATGTGTGAAACGCTAGTCATAAAATTTTAAGACTGTGTCTAAAAAGTGAACTTTAATTAAGCATTTGGATTAGTTTTTAGACTTCCAGGAATAGTTTTCCTGATATTATTTAATGACATAGGTGACTCACATACATTTGGGTTTGGTAGGTTTTTAGGAACATTGTTATGTAGGAAAATCAGGGACTATTTGAAGTTGATGCTTTAGATAGGAACCTAAGATAGCTATACAAATGGGGGAGGAAACCTTTTTTATAACCCACATTAAAGATGCTGCAGACCTAAGGCAAAAGCACAGAGAATGGAAAGAGGTCCCATAGGAAATGCACAAGGAAGAGAAGGAAGATCAGAAAGGAAAGGAACTGGGATGACGGAAGGTGGTCCTGTCTCATGAGGTGTCTATGGGCTTAAAAGCAGACAAGGACAGAAAAGGAAAATTGCAGTGCAATCTGTTTTCACATTTTCATAAAAGTCCTAAGAAAATATGATCAAACCAAAGATAACGGTATATAAAAACATCATGACCCCATGGATTTATTCCATGAGTAAAAGTTTCACATTAAATATTTAATGTACATCATTACACTAGCAAATTTTCAAAAACAAATCATCATTTTAAGTTGTACAGGGAAAACCCTTTAATTAAATTCAATTTCTATTCATAATTGTATTTATAATAAAATTTTTAACAAAATAAGAATGGAAGAAAACCTACCTAAACCTGATGTATCTGTCCGAGTCCAATCAGGAGAGGGAAAACAGAGAGCAATATGAATAGGAAAAGTATAACATAAAGGTTTTTGTTTTGTTTTGTTTTTAACACTATCAAGTAACTGGAGTAATGGATTGACCCAGTGAGATGTCAAAAGAATACTAAATAACACAAATAATATAAAAAGCAGTACTGAAAAGAAATTGGCCCAGGGCTGATCACATAAACACATGAAGAACAAAGGCAAAAGCAGATTTATTGTCATGAGCCTGACAGGATGCCCCTGCCCCCCCCCACGCACACACCCTCTCTACCCTGCAGAAAAAGAGCAGCAGCAACTCCCCCTCAATCCTTACCTTTAATAGGTAAAAATCATGGTCTTGCAATAGGGGCGGGGTTAGCCCTTGTGATTGGCATTGTAAGCATCACCGGATTTCAGGGAAGGCAAGTTTCTATTTCTTGTGGAAAGAGACTGGCTAGTTTCTATTTTTCAAGGATGGGCAAGTTATTTCTTAAGATCAATAACAATATTCATAAGGTGGGGGTGGGCAAAGGAAGATAGATGTAGTGTGCCAACAAGAACTGTGCCTAGGGTTGGATACTGTGTCCAAGGAGGACCCCACCACCACCCTTGCTGAGGTCTAGACTTCCCTAAAGAATAAGATGGTAGAGAAATTACTATGGAGCACGTCAGAAATTTGGTTGAAATCCTGCCTCAAGGAATTCTCAGAAACCTACTTAAGGATTTGGGGGAAAAAAATCATTCCTAGGGAGGTGTCTTGCTGGGAAGCCATGCAGTGATGCAATATAAGAGGGAAGCCAGTGGAAGCTGCTGCTCATTAGTTGGTACTGACTTCCAGGCAGGACATTAGCCCAGTTATGAAGGAGCTGGACATTGGGGAAGTTGACAAAGCTATTGGTGCCAAGGAGCCCGGCCCCTGAAGACTACAGTGCAAAAAGCAAAACTGCCTTTGTGGCTGGGTGGCAGTGGTGCACCCCTGTAATCCCAGTGGCCCAGCAGGTTGAGGCAGGAGAATCTCAAGTTTAAAGCTAGTCTCAGTCAAAGCGAGGTGCCAAGCAACTCAGCAAGAATCCCATCTCTAAATAAAATACAAAATAGGGGTCAGTGGTTGAGAGCTCCTGAGTTCAATCCCTAGTAACCCCCTGCCCCACCACCCAAAACAAACAATAACAAAATAAAACTGCTTTTGTTTCTATTGCTGGGCA
The DNA here is from genome assembly GCF_052094955.1 of Ictidomys tridecemlineatus. Lineage (NCBI taxonomy): Eukaryota > Metazoa > Chordata > Mammalia > Rodentia > Sciuridae > Ictidomys > Ictidomys tridecemlineatus. Next base: position 30,027,946 of record NC_135483.1, read on the forward strand.
CTGCACAGAATCCAATGAGCAGGAGCAGGCTCAGTTAGCACCCTGCCATCCGGAAGGAAAACACTTCCTTCTTGCAGTATCACTCTACAGACTTCAATTGGCCAAGTTTAACACCAGCTTGTCAGAGGAAAAACATTTAAAGGATATATTCCAGTTTCACTTTCCATTTTCACAGAGCAGACAAAGAAAGGGGTATGTGGCACCGAGAGGCAATAATTTGATAACTAGTGCAGCTAGTAATAGAAATCTAACATAAGTACGTAGTCTATACAGCAACTAATGTAATCTTACAATGTTTTAAAGCATTCCATTTAAAATCAAGAACAGAACACAGATTCTAGCTGTTATTGCTTCAATTTAACATGGAACTAAAAAATCTAGCCAGTAAAATAAGATAGAAAATGAAATAAAATATATAAATATTGGGATCAAGGGAGAGTACTCTAATATTTTTATTAAAAACATAAAATATATTGTAGATAAGAAATCAGACTTAATATTATTTTTAATCTAGGCTGTCATATCTTTAATCACTTTTGTATGTTGTGCTCTTAAACAATTTTCAAAGACGAGCGGGCCTTTAAACATTTGTCTGTGTCATATTTTTTGGTTCCATCTACTCCATGCTTCTAAAGCTGAAGAATATACTCTGAGCATTCTCTACAGACATGGAAATTCATTAAACCCTATAGTACATGAACACACACACACACACATATACAAATAAATGCAAAGAGGAAAGAACTGAAGAAACAGATTATATTAGCCATGGGACTATGGCCTGGTTTTTACTTCATCTGGATATCTGATATGGCTCACATTTTTATGGTTGAGATTCAATATACTACTTCAATATCCAACAAATATTCATTGAGCATTTGCTATGGGTCAGATGATTTTTAAGATGCTGGGAAAACAGCACTAAAAAGATAAGCAACGTCCTTGCTCTCTTCAACTTATGTTCAGATTATAGAAGTTCTATGAACAAAGACAAGGTGATCATCTATCAGGAGTCTTGGTAGGCTAGCAAAAGTCCTTCTTCTAACAAATCAATTCAACATATATTGTCTGTCTCATGAGTTTTAGTACTGGTTACAAAATCAAATTTGATATAGCATCCTTAACAAACTCACAATCCCACCCATCACTTTCAGTATTATTCAATACCTAAGATAGTCTCAAATAAACAAACCTCAATTTAAAGCCTCCATTCATGATAAAATAATATCTCCATAGCCACTTTCTGGCTATTCATAATAAAATAAGGCTGGTGATTGGGCTGGGGATGTGGCTCAAGTGGTAACGTGCTTGCCTGGCATGTGCAGGGCGCTGGGTTCGATCCTTAGCACCACATAAAAATAAAATAAAGATGTTGTGTCCACCAAAAACTAAAAAATAAATATTGAAAACTTCTCTCTCTTTAAGAAAATTAAAAATAAGTATGGTGGTAAAAATGATGATACATATCTAATACATAAAAGCATGTACGCTCTCTTATAGTGGTTATCAGAATTGGATGAAGCATAACCATTAAAGTGCTGGGGACAGTTAATCAAAAGATAGCTTGTACTCAATAAATATTGAAGATGATAATTTTATTAAAAAGGATGTTATTTGTGTAAAAAGTCATATATCTTAACTCATAAACAGATACCCTATCCAAAACATATAGCCACTCAAATGGCAGGCTTGTCTGATAGTTACTGAGCTGGGTGAATGAGTTTGTTGATCTACATCCAACTACAAAATCTAAAGGGTTTTGCTGTTAAAGACATTATTAAGGCTAGGGAAACAGTGTTCTTCATGTTTCTCACCAGTGGATATAGGCACTCCAGTTTTAGTGGAAGCACATTTATGGGCAAGCTTACATGGAACCGTAGTTTGGATTTACATAAAACTATACATTTTCAAAGCATGTTATGATTATTTCCCACATTGCCATGATAAAAAGCTAAAGCTGTAAGTTAGTATTGTTTGGGAAATGCTTACAAATTGAATAAATAAAAAGTGCTTACAGAAGTTTTAAAGGAAAGAAATAAAAAGTCTTTAAAAACCCCCATTCAGTCAGTATTCTTATTTTCTGTTGAAATGCTGAATCGACCTTCTGTGGTGATCCCTTTAGGTTAGGATTGGTGATGTAATAATGTTACCCACAAGTCTCTTGCCAGTAGTAGATTACCAGATTTTGAATACTGGTATCAAAATGAAGTTAAAGAGAGAAGGGGACAGAGTGACAGAGAGAGGGAGGCATGGAAGGAAGATGAGAGAGAAGGTGGAGGTGGAGAGAGGACCCTACAGCTTCTGATAATGGCTCATGGGTGTGTTCCATTTAAAGCTATAGCTGAGACACTCCTGTAAATGAATTTCTTTTCTTTTCCTTCTCACCATCCAGACTCCCTCATTCCCCTTCTCTTAAGCTACTCTTCTTATTTCCTTTTGACTCCTTCCGTAAGCCAGTTATTATATTGACTTTTGACACTTTATTATCTATTTGTTAACAGAAAGAATGCTGTCTCCAGATCATTAGAGAAACTAAATAACAATGTTGAGCCCTCTACCCTTATAGATATAACACAACTAAAGCCTTACATAGAAGGAGGAATTAAGCAAAATACCTAAAAAGTTTATTCTTGGTAGAAAGAATAGATGGAGATATTTTACTGTTTTTCATCATCGGAAAGAGCTGCAGCTCTATCCCCAGTAGCAACTTAGTGATAGATATCTCTGGCCCTAGGCAATATTATATATAAAATTCAATACATAAAAATGATTATAATGGAACTAAGTAATTTTCCACCTACCCATAAGTCTCTCTTTCCCTAATCCCACTTTGATTTCTGCCTGAGGAATCATCTTTTCTCCAGGTATACAGTTTTGCTGAGCAATAGTATCTGCCTCCTGTTACAGAGTCACATGATCAGATTTTTCTCTATATGCCTCTGTGCATAAAATGTATTATGTGCTCAAGGCCAGGACAAACAGATGCTTTGTCCCTGGAGCAGAATAGAAACTCCATGAGGGCAGGGAACTTATCTATTTTCAGCAACCCATGGTACTTGACTTTTGGAAGGCACATAATATATACTGCTGGAACAAATGATTGCATTTCATTTTTTCAATTTAATGATAATATGGTACTTACTAGAGTACTAAAAGAATTATAATAATATTTTTAATTCCCATAACAACCCTATGAGGTTGGAATCAGTATTATCTTCATTTGAATGATTTATCAAGCTGAGGCACTAGGGTGTTAAGACAGGAGTAGGAGAGCTAAGGTTCACAATAGGCAGCTGGCTCTAACATCACCTTCCTGGATGACAATTAGAATGATTTAATTAACAAGTTGACTAATAAAATACTAGTCCACTATAGGTGGTCTGAGAAGGCACAGTTTAAACTTAAAAAGCCGGGATTGCTCATTGCTCATGTAACTCATGAGTTTGCCCTAAGAGGTCCAGCCAGGCTGCAGGAGTGCCTCTCTCACCAACCACAATTGTACTGAGCAGGGTTGAAGGTTGTTAGGCTGCAGTGATGGTTTATGAATGTTGATAAAATATTTCATATCTGTTTAATTTTGTTCTATAACTGTTGTCTGTTGAAAAGACATCAATTATCTTATTCATGGGGAAAGATCGAAATGAGGAAAGACCTCAAAGGCAATTTTTTTCCCATTCTTTACAAAGTAGTCTCAACATTTTATAATGTTAGACCAACCATTTTATAGTTGCTGCTGTTAAATTTCTGAAATGCATTTCAAATCCTACCTCCCGTTTTCTTTAAAAATTTTGCAATACTTATGACTCCACAGTACTCATTATCCGAAAATACAATAAATTATAATAGAAAGGATGTTCCTCATTTAATCTTCAAAGCCATTTTTATGTTAACCAACCTTTAAAAGCTGTGGGTATATCCTTTTCTTTCCATTGAAAACATTATTCTTTCCTTGTGATACACGACTCCCCCCCCCCTTCTTTGGGTACAACTTAATCCTTACTGAAACAAGTTGCAGCTGTTGTGCAAATTCATATTTTTATGCTGATAGAAAGCATTGAGACATTTCAACTATTCAGTTTTGTTTAAAAGTAAGTGAATAGTTCAGTTCATTCTTAAGAAAACACCAGTGAAGAAATGGTACAAGAATGTGTTTGTGGCCAATGAATGTTTGTGATTAAAAATACTTGTGAAGGCGGCACAGATAGACTTGAAAAGAGATACGAGGCCCTGTAGGCTGGGAGAAGTGTATTGAGGAAGAATCCACTAACTCTGGAAGTGGTAGCTTTTGACCTCTGGCACTGGTAAATACCAGCCAAATGATGAACAGATTCACTTCTAAGTGAATTGGCCCTTACATAATTTCCTTTCCTTAACAACTCCATGAAGGCTATGATACTTAGAACTACAGAACCTTACATAACAAGATCCATTTTGATTCCAGTCTCCCCTGAAAACCAACCATTCTCTCCTCATATCTCTAATCCTGACACTGAACCACGTTAATTTCCTTTGCTGAAAACTTGGAAAGCATTGAAAAAAAAATCATCATTTTGTACACTGTCTCTACTCACCCATATTTCTCACTAGCAGCTCACATTTTACTTAATCTTATAAAATAGTGGTTAAAGGCATGGCCCTGGGTTTAAATTTACCAGAGGTGGAATATGCTTAATGTAGGCTTGTTAGAAAGTAGCCCTACCACTTAACAGTTGGGTATTATTCGGGGTAGATAACTTTCAAAAACCGCAGGTTTTTTTTTTTTTTCTATACCAAAGGAATAAAAATTTTCTACTTCATAGAATATCAGGGGGCATTAAAGAAAACAATCAGGTATCTGATAGTTCATCAACAAAATCCCCCAATAATTACAGGAAATATCAAAAGCTTAACTTACAATCAAATATTTAGTTACAGCTTGTATGAGTTTGTATGTGTTAGGACTTATTCAAATTAATCTTAGGGAAAAATTCCTTAGTCATACCTCAATACTAGAGTATCTTTTAGAAATCAAGGAGAGCAATGCCACAGCTCTCAGGAAGGACTAGGTAAAGAACGTTAAAACCATCAGGATTCTGTCTTTCCTCCATCCATGTGTCTGAATATCCACATGATCCTTATCTTCTCTGTTTTTTTCTCCTTCTCTTGACCATGTGGTAGATGTCATGACCATAAATATCTACCAAAGGTTACAAATTCAGCTATTCAAGAAGAAAATAATTTATCTACTTACATGCCAAATCCAAATCCCTGATGAAAAGCTTCTTTACTCCACTGGCTTAAGTGTCCACTGTTGGTCCAGGAACTGCGGCCAGGGGGCCTTTTGCTATAACCATGCTGGGAGAAGGGTTAGCAGTATTCAGAACAATTTAGTTTCTTGGAAAGTGTTTTCTTGGGTGGCCATGAAAACCACCAGCCTGATCTAACTCTGTCTGCCCAGCTCTCTTCTTTTGTCATGTGCTCTTGGAATGGAGAGATTCCTTTTCCTTGAGTCAATTCTTGGACATTCTGGCTGTCACGGTTGCTGACACCCTTCTACACTCAGCCATGGGACCCTTTTGCAGTATTTGTTTTATGAGCAAGCTACAGCCATTGATATAACATTTTCTCAAAAGTGTGTACCTGGTCTAAATGCCTTTTTCTATCCTCCTCCAGGTAGATTTAGAATTTCAGGACTTCAAAGTTATAGAAACCACACACATATCACACAACACACACACACACACACACACACACACACACACACACACACACTTTAAGGATGAGAAGACTAAAGTCCAGATAAACGAACTCCTTAGCTAATGTCACACAGCCAATTAATAAATCAGGGACAGAAGCTAACTCTTTGGATTGTAAACCAATCCTCTTCTTTCTCAATAAGCTGATTATTTCTGTGTCACCTATCACCACTCATGACCCAATCCAGTTCTTTCTCTACAACATACTAACTGTTTCTGGGTCAAGAGCACTGTTCTTTGCCAAAAGTAGCTTCCTTTCTCAACTCACCCTAGTGATGGCTTTGCTGATAATATCCAACCACAGCAAAGGGAGCGCTGCACACAGTTGTAAACTTCTGTTGCTTTTACCTTGGAGGCAACAAACTATATGTGAAGGGTATTTAAATTGTATATCATAATCATTATCTTTGTTATTCATTTTTCTTTGATAAGTTTCTTGTTTTTAGTACATATATTAAACAGCCAAATTTCTCATTAGTGACTCTTTTCAAGTATTTATAGGTGCAGACAGCAAATAACGCACAGTAGTTGAAGAATTTGTACTACATTCTGAGACATTATAAATGTGCCTGTGTCTTTGAAGTAGCTTGACATTTTTTCCTCTAATTTCAAAAGGGAAAAGGATCAATCATTCCTGAAAGAAAAAATTATAGAGAAACCCCAATTGAAATTTTTTTTCTTTTGGTGAATCTCCAAATAACCTTAAATATAATATTTTTAAAAAACTAAGGAATATTCAACAATTACTGCCCAATGTACAATGTTTCATTAATTAGGTTATGATGTAATACGTTCTATGATTATTTTTATATTATCTATATATATGTATATACTCCCTATTGATATAATATCTGTGTACTTTTCCTCATCTGTACATAGTTCATATTGCTTGATTTGGGCTGCTTAGAATAGTACTCTAATTTTCCAAAGGTACGCTTTCTCCGCTCTGGTTCATATGGTTCTAGAAAATTGGTTCCAACTTTATAGCCATGTCATCAAAATTAGAACACCAATATCCTCTGGCCATGCTCAGGAATAATTATGTGTTCTAATAAAAGATACTGAGACTCAATTTTAAGACATTTGCTGGAATAATTGGATAGAATGCTTAAAGTTAAATTGTAAGTTCAAGTAATTGTAAATCTCCAGGAAAAGGAAGTTATTCTGAGACTTGAAACAACACAGAAGAAAGCCAAATGAAAGATAAATTAAATAAAGGTTTTAGTTTGTACTGATCTGCATACTAGATCTAGCATTGCATGCTTTTTTAAAAACAAATTTAAGCTAGTTTAATTATTCTTATCTTCAGTTGTAGTTGGAGAAATACTGACTACGTTGATGTGAAAACTTCTCTTACAAATCTCTACTTCATATAATCACTCTTTGATAGCCTGCTTTTTAGAAAAGTAGAACTCATTGAAAAGTAAAATTGTATTAGCGCAAGATCCAAAAGAAGAGAATGTCATATTTTCCAAAATGAAAAGACTGATAATTAAGAATAACGCACTCACACTAGAATTGGATTTTTAAGAAGTAGACTATAGTCATCAAGATGGGATAGCCACCCCCTTGAAACATGAAGAAGAGAGCAGGGATTGCACATTGTAAATCTGGAGGGGGAACACCAGCATTGGTAATAATGCTATTTGCATTCATGTTTTTATACCTTTGGTGATAGGTGGTATGATTCAGTGCATTTGGAGTCAGGGAAGAGCAGGGGATCATGAAAGGAAAATTCAATGTTCTTTGCTGAATTTTCTTTGATTTGCCACCAAGACAGCTGGGTTCAGAGTTTTGCAGCCTGGCTCATAAATCCCTTTGCATATGTTGTATGGAGGTAGAGAAGCTGGTTAAATGAGAGTAGAGGAATGAGCAATGGGTGACCTGCAGAGATTAGAGCACAAGGTCCAAACTAGCATGCTAGAAGCTCACAGAAATTGCCAAGAGAACTGTGAGAAATGGTAACCCTGGTATCAGGAATCTTAAAAGATAGGAGAGGTAAGCTGGAGAGGGACACATCTTTTCTGTCGGACCCCTCAGAGAGGCCAGGGAAGCTGAGCTGGGAGTAATTTTCTAGCCCTTGGCCTGTGTGTCAGAGGCCACTCACAGTATAACATGAATTAAGGGGAAGAAAATCAAGATCTTGAGTTTTACTTTAATGTAAATTTAGCCATTGTATCAATTTTTTATAATACTCTCCTAGTTTGCTTATTTTCAAAAAATCACATGGCAGAAAAAAGTCCTCAGATATGTGTTCAATCAGTGCAAAATAAATCATGAAGCAACACATTGTGGTTGTTCTCTTCTTACCAGAAAGACACCTGTTTCTCAACTACTAAATTCCTGGTGATTTACTTAAAGCAACATTCTCTTTAAAAAATTTAAGAAAAATGATAGTTTGGTGATATACAACAATCTATACTGTATGATGTTGAGGGGTCTTTGACCTTATGTTCTGTTAAAACATAGTTTACACTGAAGCATCACTTTAGTATAATTTAAATAACTAAACATATGTCAATGCTAATATTATTACCTTTCATATAGATAGTATAAGGTTTTGTCATTTGTAACAAAAATAGACATGGCATAATACTTAATTTTCTAGAAAATATTGAAAATGGAATATTATTCATTTATATGCATGGTTTGAATTGATACATCTTGATCAATTCTTAAAGCACTTTGTTTTATTGCAAGAATATTATGCATGGGATTATTTGCATTTCAGGAAATAACTACAGAAACTATAATTATTAACAAAAATAAATTTATTAATTCTATAACTAGAATTACTTTATTAATTCTAATATGATTTTCATAAATGATTCTTTGCTTAGTAGAGCTATGTGATCATTAATTTTGTTAATCCTTTTTCTTTGAAAAATTAGAAAGGATACTTAGAAGTAAAAATAAACATGGATTTTCACCAGAATACCTCAGTCCCCCAAAAGTCAATGAACAACCAGTAGATAAAAATCATATGTTAAATATTTTAATGCTTCATGATGGTTAAGTTAAAAAGTACATTTAGACAATATTTATGCCTAAATCAACCTGCTTCTAAACTTTTGTGTCTAATTTAAAAGAATGGAGAAAAAAAGAAGTAAGAGAAAGAAGAATAGCATGTTTGCCTTTCTTTTCAGTTCTAACAGTAATTCTAATTAAACTATACAAATATCCAGAATGAAATTTACAAAAACATGGTATGGACTTGATGGTCCACCAATTTGGAACACCTTAAGAGGCATCCTGCACTACTGCACTACTCTTGTTTTTGAGGTAAAAACATAAGATTCTATTGGCCAAGTTGTTTTCCCGTGTATTTGTCTTCCAGATGGGATTCTTGCCTTGAATCTCCCATTTAAAAAATTCCTCAGAGTCTCATTTAATCCACAAAACCCTCTCTAACAATTCCTGCCCTGCTCTTATCCCAACTATCTTTAGACAACAGTTATAAAATGACAACATGTAAGTGGCCAGAGTGTTAACCGCCATCTTTAACACTAAAAATACATCACTAGTTGATATAATAAGGGTCATGTCTTTTCCTTGACCTATAGTTTTTATTCAGTTTCCCTACTTTAACTACGTCTATTTTTATCCCTCAGACCATATTATCATCTTATAGAGAGTTTTTGTCCTTTCACGCTTCTAAAATTTATCTCTTGTGCTCAGGAGTTTGTCCCACTGCCTCTTATAAATTCTAATATTTATTACTATGTTAAATGTACTGGATAACATTTTGATTGAAGAATCTAACTATAAAAGTCATCTTGTATCATCTTCAAGTCTTTTATTTTTATATTTCTAGTTTCTTTAGAAATGCCTGAGTAGAAATCTAAGTAAATTTAACAATGTTTGATGGGCTGAAAGATATATTGTTTGGAAACACACACTGGAAAGGCTGCAGGCAATCATTTAAACAAAGTACATAACTCATTTATTTAGTGATTCACTAGTCTAGGTGGAATATTTTCTATACAGTGATCATAGATGGAGGTATATTAGGAATAGTAGTAATAATAGAAGTATCCAATTTCATTGTTCCATAATTTTTCTCCTTTCTATACCCAACCAAACAGAAGCAATAAAAAGCACTTGTTTTTTTTCCTACTCCTTGAAGTTGTGTTATTTTAGAAACTTTATTGCATTTCCATTTTATTCTTCAATAGGGAATACACTATGATTATCCAAAACATATCCACATAATCTGAAACACTAAAATCCAAAAAACTCTATACTGGGGTTTTGCTCTCTGTTTCTCCAGCTTTGTTTCTTCTTATAGTATTCATCTTAGATTTATATTTGGGAAGCTAGATAGGCAAGGCCGCAAGGGACTTAGGCCTAAATTGATGAACACATCTATTACTCTCTTCTGAGTGACTGGCTCCCATATGAGCATTTCAATATGCAATGGAATTTTTCTGGGAAAATTGCAATAGAGGCTTACCTTTTCCATTGGCTCCCATTTGGGAGCGTATAGGAAGATAATTCAGCCATCTTGCCACCACATTGGAAAATCCTGGAGCTTTTTGGGTCCTATTATTGGACCTAAGTCTAAAACCAATGAAGGGACAAAAAGGACTGGTATATGAAGGAACAGTCCTAGCAACATTTGAGTCCAAAATTCCTACACGTTTGGGGGTCCTGCTTCTAAATGTTCCTGATACCATTGATAAATGTACTTGAACTTATAAAACCTCTTAACACTTTACATCACAATCTGAGAAGTTATTTGATGTATAATTCTTAAAATAGGATTTCTTTAAGTTTTGGCAAAAGTGTCTTCCAAATATGTAACTCCCAAGAAATTTTTCATCAAAATAAGCTTTCATTTTCAAATGTATTTGGGGAAAGCTAAATATAATACTACACTTTCTTCAGGAAAATGGTATTTTACACATCAGTCCCTTCATTGAAATTCTGTCTTGAGAAAAAAGTCATCATTCATAAGGTTTCTGAATTTTGCATGAATTACCTGTGATTACTTCTCCTGCTTTTTACACTGGGCCATTTGTCTACTGTAGTATAACCACATTGGCCTTTTTTCTCCTCCAACATAGCAAACTACTTGCATTGAGCCTATGAATTTGCATTCTCTCTTCCTAGAATGCCCCTATTTATCTGGCTAATTCCTACCTCTTGCTTCATTTGACCTCACTTCCCATGGGAGAACTTCCCTAAATTCATCCTCAAATTAAATTGCTACCTCTTGTTGTTCATTCTCATGGTGTCTTGGTTTTTGTTTGCTTGTTTTTGTCTTCATGGTACACTACAATTTACTATATAAATATTTACAACTTTATTTGTTTAATCTCTGTCTTCCCATTACTCTGGAAATCCTATGAGGACAGAAACCATGTCTGATTTTTTGATATTTCTTTGAACAGAGCATAGTGCCTTCTTGTCACACATTAGAAACTAAATAGTTATTACCTGAATGTTATCTGGAACTGTGAAGCACTTTATGATATTACAGTGCCTTAGTAAATTATCCTGTTTTAATTTGTCCCCAGTTTTTTAAGAAACAACTTTTTGTGAGTGTTTAACATGTGTTAATATTCCTACATGCTGTTATTCTGTAGTTTCTATTTCCAGAAACACTGTTTTATGTTGTTTAGGTCATTTTCAGTTTAACGACTATGCCTTCAGCTTTGAAGCCTGAGCATTGGGTGAGTCTAAGCGTCAGAGGTCCAAATGAAACAAGGCAACAGTGAGACTTTCAGATATTAACCCAAATCACTTTAGTGAACATTATATGATATTCATATATAACGTTTCTTATGTTTTTCAGAGAGAGGATTTAAAGTATGTATCTTAAAGATCATCAGCATAGAGATTTTTATGGTACTAGACTCTAAAAACTAATATAAACTCCCTTAGATTAAAAAAAAATTACTTAATTATTTTTCATTAAAGAATATGGTCTGGCTTTGAGTTTTTAGACATCTCTTAAATTAGATAATGGCAATTAAATATATTGTTTTGAGAATTAAATAATACCCCAGGGCAGATTCTAAAGTTCATATAAAAATAGGCTAAAAGCTCAATAAATGATGATGGTTTTAGTTATGTCTCCATATACATTTGAAGTGTATATTTTACCAATACAGAACACTTGATATCAATGAGTACATTTTAAATAGAATCTGAAAAGAAATTAAATATGACACTTGCATTACTTTCCCTTTATAATTTTGAGTTAATTGAATTTTGCCCAAAATAAATGAGATGAGTGCAGGAATATTTTACATGACCGCACACATGGACAATCAAATCTTCAAGCTCAGTTTCCTCACTCCAGAGCACCATGGAATGCAGAAAGCATTGAAAGCTTCCATTATTCTGAGCTTGTGTTGAGTAAACTATTATTTCCTCTGCTGGCAGGAAGTCTGTCCCAAATGCAGGATTCTTCAGAAGCCACAAACTCCTCACTAAACATACATAGGAACGGCTTGCTCAAAGAAGGGTTGGGAAAACATCATCAGCTAGACTTGACATTCCTCTTCCCCTCCACACACATCTATATCTGCTTTCCCAATTTTATTTGAAGCCAATGGATTTCAAACTAAAATTTACCAAGGAATGTTATGATTTTCCACTTGTGATTTGCCCAACACCATCTGTGATGGCTTCTTTGATGTGTCCAAATTCATTTTCAACAGTTGTGGAAGGTAAGAGGTTTTCTTCTTCTTAGCCCCACACTGGAACATAACACGTACTCACTACCCTTCTGGAAGTTCAACTTAAAAGGCTGGACAACAAAAGAGAGACCCTGCACTGAACCCAAGAGCAAGATAAGAGACAAAGAGTCTCTCTGGTGAAATAATACTCAGGTGTCCTGCATGAACCTCGCTATGCCAAAGGCTGTTTAGCCAGTAGAGACTTGGCACTGAGATCAGACTAATAAGAGTTTTTCCAATGACCTCACTTCAAAAATTTCCAACCCTCCTTGGATTTGAAGGTTCTCCAGTTTCATCTAGGGAAAAGGAAAAACTAAACTCCCAGCCAAAAGAGAAAGCCGGTGATCCTATGGCAAGAGGCGGGGTGTGTGCTATGTGAAAGAGGATCTAGAAGGCCTATGGGGAAGGGGTAGAGAGAGAGGAGTCCTGGGAAGAAACAGGTCCTTGGATGCAGGAGAGGAGAGTGTGGTTGGTGGAGACGGTCTGCCAAGGTGAGGACTGGTCTAAATGGCCTGCCCTGCACTTGCTTGTGGTTGACTTGTGTGTGAATGATCAGTCAGCACCAATTTCCTTCAGTGATGGCTATTACTCTTCCACCTACCCAAAGCTAAGATCAGATCAAGGAAATTTTTAACAAAGGTTAAAATAAACACCTCATACAAAACAGAAGATTCTGGAATAAACATATTTTACTGTTATTGGTAGAATAAATGCCTAATTTAGAACAAAATTCTAAATCACTTTACACAATATCAGATATACAGATAGCAAGGGTATACATAATTCCAAGCATATATAAGAATGTCCAATGCATGGCAGAATTTTTTTTTTTAAACTGAGATTCTACACACACAAACACACACACACACAGACAGACACACACTGCACACCATTGCCTTAAGAATGATGATTCCACTGATAAGTGTTATTAATGTCACATATTTGCTCTGATGCTGTTCTGCTTCCTGAAAATAAATGTGATAATTTAAAACAGGGAGTTTTACTAATGAACTCTGATATTAAAGTGAGAAGAAAAAACAAAATATTTATATTTCTGCAAATTCCAGCCAAATTCGGGTGGGGGACTATTAAGAACTTTACTTCTTTTTTCTGGGGTCAATGAAGTCTCACCAATGGGAGCCAACAGTTCTGTAAGCCACCCATTGAACATCGTTTTACCAGGCCTCAGCTGTAACACAATCACTATGGCTCCTTATTTTCATTTACAGTGAAGAGTAGATAACACAAAGCTTCACCTTAAGTTTAACTAAATGTTGAAATAAAAATGTCTAATGCAAGACAGACTCAATTTCTTCAGGAAAATCTTCATTCAATTAATTTTTAAATATATGAAAAGGACCAGGATGCAAAATCCCTAAAGAAAGTCTTAACAATGGAGAAAGGGTAAGAAATGCTCAAGTAAAAACAAACATGAGGGCACCAAAGGAGAAAGAAAAAAAACCGACATCGAGAAATTCAACTTTCAAAGCCTGAAACCACAATAAGCTAGAAAATATACACTTAGAAAACAGAAAATTAAGAAAATAAGATAAATAATTTGTTGTTGTTTGGTTTGATTCTGGGAATTGAACTCGGGGACCTTACCCACTGAACCACATCCCCAGCCTTTTTCTTATATCTTATTAATAGACAGTGTCTTGCTGATTTGCTTAGGGCCTCACTAAGTTGCTGAGGCTGGTTTTTAACTTGCAATCTTCCTACCTCAGCTTCCCAAGCCACTGGGAATACAGGAATATGCCACTGCACCCGGCTAGTTTATTTGTTTGTTTGATATGAAAAAAAAAACAACAACAATAAAAAGAAGAAATAGGAGACTAATTTTTACTTAAAGTAAAGAAATGGAGGTTTAGGCCACCTAAATAAATGGCATACGCTTCAGTAGAGAAATTTCAGAATAAGAACATATCTTTGTGCTTAAATGTAAAGCAAATTAACAAAAGAGATGCACAAAAGAATCAGATATAGTATATTATATATATATTTTTTAAAGAAATACCTATCCTCAATAAAATATCAGAAGGGCCCTTGCTTAAATTAATCACCAAATCTCCATCCTGGGATTCTACCTACCTAGGTTTGAGGGCTGGTCCTATGGGATGGGTTCACCATGTTCATTTAATGGGTGAACATGGGTGAACAGGGTGGCTGTTACATGTGGCTACCTGGCAAGGATGCCATCTTAAAGGAAAAAAGGACAGAAATTTGAGATGAGCCAGTAACAACACGTTAGTATTCAAGGGGCAGGCCTCCTTGAAAACAGCATGGTACCTCTTATTTAGCATCTGCTGTGTATTGAGTGCTCCTGCCATGACCGCTACAGCTGAGGGTCATTCATCACCCTTCCTCTGTCCCTGGCTCCTTCCCATCCTCTTTGTGAATATGCCTCAGGTATAAGAATCAATAGACATTTAATCTCCAAATCTTTGTGAGCCCTCTTTGATTTGTAACAATAAACAAAAGAAGAAGAAAATAGATTTTTCTCCCTTAGTAGCTAACACATCATGAATCTCTGGAGAACACAGCCTGTCACTGACCTAATAATGATAGCACCTCAGGGGCCTGAAGAACAAGACCATCACTGCCCCGATTGTGCCATGACTGTCATCAGAACCCTGAGCATTAGTGCCATAAGCTACTCTCATGAGGTTTGTTATTTTGAATTTTAAAAAATTGGTTCTCATTAGTTATACATGACAGCACAATGCATTTCAAATCATTGTACACAAATGGAGCACAACTTCTCATTCCTCTGTCTGTACATGATGCAGAGTCACGCTGTTCATTCAATCCTTCATGTACCTAGGGTAATAATGTCCATCTCATTCTACCATCCTTTCCCCCACAGCCCCACATTGCTCACTCCCCTCTGTTCAATCCAAATTTCCTCCATTCTTCCCTACCTACCCTGCATTATGGATGCAACATTCACATATCAGAGAAAATCTTTGGACTTCGGTTTTTTCATTCTTCTTTAAGGTTGACTAATATTCCATTGTGTATATATACCATATTTTTACCCATTCATCTGTTGAAGGGCATCTAGGTTTGTTCCACTTTGAGTTTAGTGAAAGGTGAGAGATAAGAGTCTAATTTCATTTTGTTACATGTGGATTTCCAATTTTCTCAGCACCATTTATTGAAGAGGCTATCTTTTCTCCAAAGCATGTTTTGGGTACCTTTGTCTAGTATGAGTAACTGTTTATGTGGGTTTGTCTCTGTGTCTTCTATTCTGTACCATTTGTCTGCATGTCTATATTAGTGCCAATACCATGCTCTTTTTGTTACTATTGCTCTGTAGTATAGTTTAAGGTCTGATCTTTCATCTGTTAATTGCTCTGGCTAGAGTTTCCAGGACTATGTTGAATAGAAATGGTTTAAAAGAGGACATCCCTGTCTTGTTCTAGTTTTTAGAAGGAATGCTTTCAATTTTTCCCCATTTAGAATGATGTTGGCCTGGGGCTTAGCATAGACAGCTTTTATAATGTTGAGGTATGTTCCTACTATCCCTAGTTTTTCTAGTGTTTTGAACATTAAGGGATGCTGTGTTTTGTTAAATGCTTTTTTTTTCATCTATTGAGATAATCATATGATTCTTACCTTTAAATTTATTGATGTGATGAATTCCATTTATTGATTTCCATATGTTGAGCCAATCTTACATTCCATCATGGTATCTCATAAGGTTTTATAGGCATGTGAGGCCCAGAGAAAAAAAGTTTCTGGGGAAAAAAAATGATACCTGCCACAAGATAGCAGAGGTGACATATTTGTAAACAGAGAGACATCCCTGGGGACTTTCCAAGAACAGTATGGAAACTCTGAAGGAAAAGCTGGATTTCTGTGAAATTTCTTGTAGAAAGGGGAGCCAGAATAAAAAAGAAAATATGGGTTATCAAACTTTTATCCTACCTTGGTTTGAGATTAAAATGGTCTACAAATCAGGACTTTGTTTCACAATTATAACAGGCATAAAACTGCTTGTATGACTGTGTACTTACCCATAGATATTTTGCAGATTGAGAACAAATATAGCACATGGGACTAGATTTCCTATGTATTCAATTTCTATGAATTGAAACTCAAATGAATTGAAAGTCTGGATGAAGTCTGCTTTCTATAATCAAGACCTGAGATTCAAAAGATCTTTTCCACTGATCCTAATCTTCATTTTTCAGGCCCCAAATCATCCCAGATTTTTCTCACCTAGCTGTCTTTGAAAGTCTTCTGAAGATTAGTGTCATCTAAATGGGTGCCTTTGGAACAGCAATGTCCATGCTGAGTGATTAAGGGTAAGAGCTGATGCACTATTCAGCCTGTGTACACATCACACTTTCCCCATTGACTATTCTAAATGTTCTACACTCCAGTATCCTTATCAGTGAGATATACTTAAACACAGGACCTAAGCTCATAACAAAATTGTATCCACCACAATAATATAAATTAAATATTTACTTATCTCGATAACATAGATATCATTATGAAAAGTACATAACTTCTTGATTACCTACCCAAGGGAAAAGCCATGCAATTTATGCAAGTTCACTATATTGACTTCTATGTGATTCTGATGAAAATTGAGATACTTTATCAAATATTTATAATTTGCATAATTACTCTCAAATATTTTACAGATTGAGAAAATATATAGTACATAGGACTAGATTTCCCTCTTCCTTCAACACATATCTATTGAGCACCTATTTGAATCAGGTTTTGTTTTGGAGCCATAGATACAGTGGTGAGACAAACTAATTTTTTTTTCTTCCCCTCCTGGCCTTAGATATTCTAGAAGGTGAAATAAAAAAAGTTATAGAAACATTATATTCTAAAAGGCAGTCTATAATATGAAGAGATGATAATTTAAATACTCTTCAGGGTTAGAATGCATCTTTGAAAAAATCGATACTGAGAAAGACAAAGAACAAAGGGGAACAATGTGGCTTGAAAAGATATGAAGTAAGGTTATCCCACCAGAGGCAACAATAAGTGCAAAGGCGCTGAGTCAGGAACAAGCTGAGCATGTTCCAAAAAGAGCAAGAAGTCCAATGTGGCTGTTGAGAATGAACAGAAGAGAGTAGCAAAAGATGAGATCACAGATATATGCAGGAGCCAGATGAGGCCATGGTACATTAGGTACCATGAAAACACCTAATTAAGAGTTTTGGATTCATGTAATAAGAACTAAATTGCAAATATGGAACTAATAGATTATTGTCTCAAAAAAAGGAGGGGGAAATCAGAAAGTCTTTTAATTACCTCGGGGTCTATGGAAGAGCAAATAATTGTATAACTCAAGGACTGGCAGTACTTCTCAGGAAGTACAGCAACATGGTCAAGGGTCATGGATTGAAGGCTATGAGAAGCAGCAATCTGAACCCATAAAGGGGGTTGTAGGACTCTCATTTTCTCTGATCAAGGCTCCCAGTTATTCGTTCTTAGGAGGGGGAAGGTGACAGAAAAGACAAGGAAACTAATGGGAAAGCTTACAAAAGATAATTGAAAATACAATGTTTGTGTGCCTTAGTGTTAGACTTACTGTGGGAAGTTAAAAATAAATGGTCTAGTTAGAACACGTATGTTTTTATTGGTGCATATTAATCATAATAATGGTGGATTTCATTGTGGAATAGTCATACATACCTAAAAATATAATTTGATCATTTTCACTCCTTAGTACCTTCTCCCTCCCCCTGATTCCCTTCTTTTACCCCAATGGACTCCTTTTTACTTTCATGGAATTCTTGTTTCCTGTGTTTTTGCTTGTTCCTTCTAGCTTTCACATATGAGAGAAAACATATCACCCTGAGTCTGATTTATTTTGCTCAAAATTTTGGTCACCAATTCCATCCATTTGTTGCAAATTACATTTCATTCTTTATGACCAAATAAAACTCCATTGTGTGTATCATATTTTCTTTTTTAAAAAATCTAGTTGTACATGAATATAATAGCTTTATTTTACTCATTTATTTTAGGTGGTGCTGAAGTTTAAACCTAGGGCCTCACGTGTTCAAGGCAAGCACTCTACCACTGAGCCACAACCAAGCCCATCATATTTTCTTTATTTATTTGTTAACAGACACCTAGGCTAATTCCATAATTTTGGTATGGTGAATTATGATTCAATTAACATGGAGATGCATGTATTTCTAAAGTAAGCTGACTTTAATTTTTTTGGATAAATACCAAGGAATGGTATAGCTAGATCCTATAGTAATCCTATTTCCAGCTTTTTGAGGAACCTACACACTGAGTTTCATAGTGGCTATACTAATTTATATTCCCATCAGTTCCTTTTTCTTACATCCTTGGGAATATCTATTGTTGTTTGTATTCTGGATGATTGCCACTCTTATTGGAGTGAGACAAAAATCTCAAATCAGTTTTTATTTGCATTTTCCTCATGAATAAAGATATTGAACAACTTTTCACGTAATTGTTATTCATTTGTACTGCTTTTTATTGATAAATGTCTGTCTAGTTCATTTGTCTATTACATATAATGAATGATCTCAAAATAAAAATCACCACACATATGAAGAAATAAGCCATATTAATTACAGTCAGCAGAAACACAAATTGTGAAATCATACCTGAAAAAAAAAGTGAGATCATCACATACGTGTTTTAAAATTATGTTGGATAGTAATCTTAAAAATGAAAGAAAAGTATGGAAAAAAGAATACACTAGAAATTGAATATATTTTTGTTTATCTTCGTGTGTGTGTGTGTGTGTGTGTGTGTGTGTGTGTGTGTCTAGAGATTGGTTTGCCACTGAGTCAAATTCCTGGAAAAGGTCTCACTGAGTTGCTGAGGTTCACCTTGAACTTACCAAGATTGGCTTCAAACTTGCAGTCTTCCCACCTTGGTCTTCTGAGTTGTAGGGATTATAGGCATGTGCCACTGTACCCAGCTTGAAAATAGAAGGATATAATTAGACTTTTTATTATAAATAAAAAATTTAAAATATGAAATTCCATGAATAAGTTAGCCATCAGTTTAGACAAAGAATTGGAAGATAGAACTGAATTTCAAGTGGAAGATCTAAAGACATTATCTAGCAGTTCCACCATTATCTGTTTGACCTGGTTGGTTCTCTGAGGTAATATCTACAGCAAGGATTTAAACCCAAATGTTCTCTTCTTTCACATGGGCCCTCAACTCTAAGTCAGTGTTAGTGAAAGGAATGAATCTATTTTGTATTAATTGATGTTCACAAGACAAATGAAAGTTAAAAATTTTAAATGAAGAAACTTGTGATATATAAATGTAAATCATGACTAGTTTAGCTATATTATCATCACAGAAAAATCAATTTTAAAATAGAAAGCAAAACTAATAATATTTATTTTAGATTTATCACATTTTGACCAATTATTTAATTCATAATGCTAACAGCTGTAAACTAGGATGCACTTAAGAAACTTTCAAATACAAGGAAATAATGTTGATACATCTACATACAAATTGACAAAATCATTTATGAATGTTGGTCATTTCTTTAATACATCCTTCCTGATGTTGATATATCAAGCACACAAAGTATATTGATAAAACTACGAAAATTTCATCTAAAAATTAACAAAAATGACTAGGAGGATATATGCAGATATTCAAAATGTTCAAACCCATATAGAATCTCATAGTGAATTTCTAACATCTTTATGTACATACTTATCAACCCCAAATTCAATTATGATAAACTTCAAAAAAATCTTAATATTTATATGTCAAAGAAGAACTACTACTAAAGATTAGAAAGTACCCAGAACTGATCACTATTTTATAACAATAAATGTGGCATGAGTAGAGATATAACAAGATGTAAGATAAAATATTATAAACAATTTTTTAGCAATGTATGAAAAATCTAGATGACATAAAGTTCTAGATTTAAAAAGAACAAAATGTTTATTGAAAACTAAATAGAGCGCAAGGGATGTGCCTCTGTGGGAGAGTGTAAGACTCTGGGTTCAATCCCCAGCATTGCAAAAACATACAACAATTTTAAAAAACACATAAAACAGTATTTTAAATATTTTTCCCAAATAGTATATCATTTTTTGATATTTTGCTTCATATTATAAAAAGAATCATGTCTTTTTTATAAACAGAGAAAAATCATATTTTAGCTATACAAGAATTTTAAAAATAAATTAGATGTATAAGGATTAGGAATAAGTGGTATTTTCCATTGTTTTTAAATACTTTGTATACACTGAAAACTCAAAATTAATTTTCTTTAATAGGAGATTTTAGCAAGATTGATAGATAATTAATATACCAGACTCCATTGTATTTGTTTATTCTAGAGAGATAAGGGTTAGACAAGAAAAATTTTAAAATCATTTTGATGATATTTTTTAAATATCTAAGAATAAATACAGCAAATAATGTCCAAGACTATTTTGGAGCAATAATAAAGTTAATAGCAAATAATAAAATTCAATAGGAATGTTTTAAAAGAGATTTTAGAGAAAGCCAAAATAGGTACAAATATATAATAGTCACGGAACAGGACATAATAGGTTAAAGACATCAATTTCAAT
Source organism: Ictidomys tridecemlineatus (assembly GCF_052094955.1). NCBI lineage: Eukaryota > Metazoa > Chordata > Mammalia > Rodentia > Sciuridae > Ictidomys > Ictidomys tridecemlineatus. The sequence continues at coordinate 30,048,940 of NC_135483.1, forward strand.
TGCCTACTTAAATTGTTCTATAAATTAATATAAAATCAATTTAAAATACTGTGACAAAATACCTGATAAAATCAGCCTAAAGAAGGAGATGTTTACTTTGGCTCAGAGTTTAAGAGGTTTTAGTCCATGTCTAATTGGTTCAATAGCGTTCAGGCCTGTGATGAGGTAGAAGCATCATTGTGAAAGTGTGTGGTGGAAGAAAGCTGCTCACCCCTTGCTAACTGGGAAGCATATAGAAAGAAGAACTGAGATCACTGAGTTCTTTATATATCCTAGAGATCAGTACTCTATCTGATGTGCTTGTGGTAAAAATTTTCTCCCATATATAAAGAACTCAAAAATCTTAACACCAAAAAAACAAATTACCCAATCAATAAATGGGCCATAGAACTGAACAGGCACTTCTCAGAAGATGATACACAATCAATCAACAAATATATGAAACAATGTTCAACACCTATAGAAATTAGAGAAATGAAAATCAAAACTATTCTAAGATTTCAACTCACTCCTGTCAGAATGGCAGCTATTATGCATGGAAACAATAATAAGTGTTGGCGAGGATGTGGGGGGGGGAAGGCACACTCATACATTGCTGGTGGGACTGCAAACTGGTGCAGCCAATATGAAAAGCAGTATGGAGATTCCTTGGAAAACAGGGAATGGAACCACCATTTGACCCAGCTATCCCATTCCTCTGTCTATACCCCAAGGATTTAAAGACAGCATACTACAGGGCCACATCAATGTTTATAGCAGCACAATTCACAATAGCTAAACTGTGGAACCAACCTAGATGTCCTTCAGTAGATGAATGGATACAGTTATACACAATGGAATGTTATTCAGCAATAAAAGAAAATAAAATCATGGCATTTGCAGGTAATTGGATGGAGTTAGATAATATAATGCTAAGTGAAGTTAGCCAATCCCCCCCAAAACAAATAACAAATGTTTTCTCTGATATAAGGATGCTGATTCATAATGGGGTTGGGGTGGGGGAGCATGGGAAGATTAGACAAACTCTAGATAGGGCAAAGGGGTGGGAGGGGAAGGGAGGGGCATGGGGGTAGAAAAGATGGTAGAATGAGATAGACATCATTACTCTAAGTACATATTTGAAGACACGAATGGTGTGACTATGTGTACAACCAGAGAGATGAAAAATTGTGTTCTATATATGTAATATGAAGTGTAATGCATTCTGCTGTTACATGACATATATATCAAATTAGACTAAAAATAAATAAACTAACAAACAAAGAAAAAGAGGGCCTGAGATCAGACACAGCCTTCCAGAGCATGCGCCCAATGACATACTTCTTCCAAGACCCACAGTTTCCTGCCACCTCTCAGTAATGCCATCAAATTATTAATCCATCAATGAATTAATCTACTAATAAGGTCAAAGTTCTCATGATCCAATTACTTCCCAAGAGTCTTACCTCTGAATATTGTCACATTGGAGATAAAGCCTTCGACACATGAGCATTATGGGGACATTCTAGATTCAAACCATAACAAATACCAGTAAGGATTTTTTTTTTCTGAATGTGAAAGTTATATAAAAAAATAAAAAATTGGTGAGCCAAGAAAAGCTAAAACATTCCTAAATGATTATCTAGAGGAAATGACTTATTAGATATTGACATTTTTAGAGCTACAATATGTTAGTCAGTGTGATTATGCAAGAAGTTCTATAATTAAACAAAATGGAGAGGTCAGATAAAACACAAAATCAGTGAGAAAATGTTCAATACAAAGACGTGCTACAGAGAAATGGGAAAATGCAGGCCCATTATTCAATAATTGTACATAGAGTATGGGGGGATGAAATTGGGTTTCTAACTCAAAATATAAACAAAAACAACTCCAAATTACTTATGAACTTACATATGAAAGATAACACCTTAAAACTTTGAGAAAAATATGTAAGGGAATAATTTTCTAAGTTTGTAGTGCAGAAGAATTACTCAAGATTCTAAATATGCAAACTAAAAAATATTTCTAACAAATTTGAAGGAAAAAGACAAACCCAAAGAAAACAAGTAAATATGGACAAACATTTCTCTAGAAAGAAAAAATGTCAGCAATATAAATATGAAAAAAATAATAAATTTTGATAATAGATAAATAACATTTTACTGTGAGCTGACTTGTAAAATATTTGAATTTTAGATCTAGTGCCATTGAGATGATAATCCAAAAAGAATTCTTATTCACTATATATAGAAATAGGGTCAACTTTTTAAAAAATAATTGTATCTTATCTGGTAATGTTGAAATGAAATGTTAAGTCTACAATAGCTATTTCATTTCTAAGGCACATGACCTAGACAATGTTGGCACATACTTACACAGAATTACAAAACATGAATTTTCACAGTATCATTCTTATTATTTAAAACACTGATGCAAACCTAGAAGACCTTCAAGAGAAGAAATGACTTAAAGTGCCAATCCATAAAATGAACTATAATACCACAGTAAAAGCAAATGGACTTCAGCTATACACACTGAGGTGAATGAAACTCAAAAACATATACTGAGCAAAATAAGTGACAGAAGAACTAATACAATATAGTTGCATATATATAAAGCTCAAAACTGAGCAAAGTTGAATACCATGTCTTGGGAGATACACACAGATGTGGAGAAATGATAAGAAAATCAAGAGAATGATTGATTCCAAGCTCAGGCTAGTCATTTTATCTCTGGTGGGAGGAGGGAGGGGATGAGATGGGGGTAGAGAAAGGCACTTGAAGGTTCCATTTCCCAAAGCAGGTTCATGAACGTTCATTTTTATTATTCTTGTGTATACCTGCAAGTACATCATATCCATTTTTTGTATGCATTAGATATTTCGTTTTTGAATAGAAAACCATGTCTTCAATGTGTGGTGTATTTTTTTTTTTAATTTTAAAAAGTGGGCTGAGAGTTCACCATACTCTCCCTCATATGCATGGTGACTTAGAAGCAAGGTAGCTACCCATCATCAGGGTCCCTGCTACAGTTGACAGACTGGAGCAAGAGAAGCATCTGTAATTTTTGTTTTAAATGGTGCTGTTTCAAGGATAGAGAATCATGTCATCTAGAACAAACAAAGGTCCCAGGATGATTAGCATGGAACTTGTAAAGAAGAATCCCCTAGCCACTCCTGAATGCAGCAGAAAAACCAAACACTTTTTAAACGGGAGCAAAAAATGTTCTAGACCATTCAGATTTCAACAAGAATGCTGGAGAGAGTGGATATAGATAGAAGTTATTATTTTGTTTTCATTTTGCAATGCACCACAGGCTGCCGTGGCCTAAGGAAATAAGAAAAATGTGTCAGTGTAATTAAATCAAACATAAATATTTCCCACATTGAATAACATAACTATGCAGAGTTTCTAATCGCTAAGTCCTTTATCTTTTAAAGCAAACTACACAAGACAATCTGCATTTGAAAAATGAAAGTCTATGTAGGTCACTTACAATTCTGATGTTCTTCAACAGAGCTAAAATTAGCCAAGTATTGCATTGCTTAAGTTTGTTCTGAAATTATTAGCACATTCTCTGAGAAGCTAACCTTCTTCCAGGAAGGCTTTTAACCTCAGAGGGGTAAAGTCTTTCTACTTCTTCTACAACAGCTATAATATGAGACTTGTATTTCCTGCCTTACTCAAGAGATGGTAGTGATTGCTGAGAATCTTTCAAAGAATTATATCACTCTATGGAATAAAGGACAAGTAAGGTATTGTTATATTTGGGCAATTTTTTTCCCTCTAAATGAACTCTTCAATGTTTTTGATTGGTATCATTCCAAAAATTATAAATGAGGAAGAAATATGTCTTGTCTCCCAAAGGGCAGTTGAACTTTGTACAGAATGCTTAAGAAAACATCCGGTGGGATGTTTGCTGATGGAGTTATGTCAACTCATCTTCAAGATTTCTCTTTGAGAACAGTGCAGCAGTTACAAGTCCAAATGCCATGAATATTTTCGTATCACTGAGATCTCATCTCCTAGTGGCCACAGAGCAGTTCCAATCAGCTACTGCTAGAAGCCTGGACATGCTGTTTATTCAAGACCAAACCGAAGGTTATGGGATAACATAAAAGTTAGGATAAGCACAGGAACTAAGTACAAGAGATATTTTCAGCAAATGAGAAATAAGTGTGTGTGTGTCTGTTTAGTACTCCTTCACTGAGAAGCACTTAAACATTGAATTGTTACTAAGCAAAAATGCCTAAAAAGATCTTTACAGGCAAGAGCTGAGCCTCAGAACATCATCGATATTTACATGAGAAGAAGTTACTATTTGACCTAGAGTCCCTGTCCCCTCATTTCTTCTTATCTTGTTCCCTTCCAGGGTTGCAGCATAGACATCTTCCTGATAGAGAGATTCAGAGGCAGGGACAAAGGTCATGAATGTGTGACTCTACAAAGAGAGGAATTTAAAAGGAGATTACTTGGATACTTTCTGTTCTTTTCATCTCTTAATCAAATTATATGTAAAAAAAAGTTATATAATTTCAGGCATTTAAAAAAAGTTTTGATTTGTTTTTCTAATTTAATTCATTTCAGCAAATACGTTTGGTAGCCTATTATGAACAAATTAATGGGAGATTAATCAAAATTTAGAATATCACCAGCTGGGTGTGATTGTGCACGTTGGTAATCCCAGTGACTCTGGAGGCTGAGGCATAAGGATTGCCAAGTTTGAGGATAACAGGCTCAGCAACTTTGCTAGGCCCTCATCAACTTAACAAGACCCTCTCTAAAGATAAAAAATGAAAAGGGCTAAGAATATGGATTAGTGGTATAGCACTTCTGGATTCAATCACCAGTATCAAAAAAATTAAAATATCACCAGATTTAAACATAGGTCTGAAAAATTAAATATAAACTAGAAAAATGAGATGATTCATTTTTCGATAGCTAATTATCATAACCAGCTATGTGCCCAGCACTGCACTGTACACTGGGAGATATATACATTACCCATGTGAAATATAAACTAGTGGAATGAGCTACTGTTATATATTGTCACATCAAAGTCTGATGAGTAACTACAAGTGCTTAGGTCTGAGAACTGTAGTAAAGACTATGCTATGCAGCAGGTAGATACTGACCTGGGTTGGATGTCAGAGAAGGAAGTCTTTCTTTCCAAAAGAAGTGATGGTTGATCTTATATCCAAGGATGAAGAGAAGTCAGTTTGATAAAGGATTGAAGATAAAGGACTATATGAAGACAATTCTGGACATTTTCACATTTTTTAAAATTTAAAAGGAGGAAAGGCATGGTGTTTCAGTAAGGAGAATTTTCAAATATATTTCCTAGAGTCATTCATCCTGGAATAAGGCACAGGCTGAGAAAGACTCCTGGCAGAATGGCTCATCAGTGGCTTCAACTCTGGTGTAAGCACACCTGTGGGCAAGGCCCACTGCCACTACACAGGACACCTGAAACTTTGTAAGGTCAAAGAAGGCTGAGTTTTTCAAATTTAATCAACTTAATAAATTGAATATTAGTTTCAGATTCTCAGTAACTACAAAAAGATTTTTCTTTTGATTCATTAAGCACTATATATACCCCCAATATTTTTTTAAAAAGTATATATCGACAAATACCAGTTGCTATTAGTCACTATGAACTTAAAATAGGATAAAACCCTCTAAGAATTTCTCAAAGTGTCTTCTAATATGTGTTAAGAAACTATATTCACTATGCACCACTCTAAGAGTCAACCTGCTTATTAGCAGGTTGATAAACCCACTCAAATGTATCCATCCTAGATTCCCCAACAGTATTTCCCTAAGGGACATTTAATTTTTAGATGTCTATTATCTCGAACTTTAAGCTCTGTATTGGTGGAGAATTTATAAATCAGGAACTTCTGTGTGTGCAAGATGTAACCCTTCTCTCAGCTAGGAGAGCCCCTGAAGGGGGCTAAAGAAGAGACCCAGCAGGGATGGTAGGGAGTTTGCTGGGCAGGGGGGAGAAGAAACCATAGAGCAAAGCTCTGAGGTACACTTGGCTTATGGACTCCATTTTAGGCCATGCCTACCTGCTGTTTTTCATACACACATTCCTATGCATAACAAGATGATATTGATCTATTCCTCTTTACTCTTCATTTCAATTTCTATGACACCTGGGGGAAAATTATGAAATATTTTATTGACAGTTTTGTAATTGGTGATTTTAGTACTGTGTCATTTGAGAGGCTGGTTATGGAACTGGTAAAATATTCGCTTGCTACCACAAAATTCTAATACATGTGAGTCACCTGCGGAAGTCTTACCCCACTTCCTCCACATTCCTCTGATGTCCATGTTTTAGTACCTAAGACGTTCATCTTTGGTTTCTATGGGTTCCATCTACACTGGGCTGCTGCCCCATCAAGGGCACAACAGTTATTGCACAGGAACACTTTGCTCCTCAAATCTTAAACGTGTCTAGAATACATTTTTTTTTATCTTCAACTTTCTCAAGCCTGGAAATTATCATTTTTATTTCCTGTGGAGGTTTTTCCTCCCCCAGCCAATCTCTTCTCTTTTTCATAAGACATGATGAAATGGTGTGGGTTGTGGGAATGCTATGTGTGTGTGTGTCTGTGTGTGCATATGTGTTTGTGTGTGTGGGGGGGTGTATGTGTGTTTGGTATTCTGTTTTCTAAAGCATTACATTATACATAATTTTTGTCAAACCTTGTGTTGGCCAGAGAAAATTACGACTGTTTTTTAGTTCCTGGTGGTGGTAGTGGTGTGTGTGTGTGTGTGTGTGTGTGTTCGTTTGTTCTTTGAAATTGCTCTAATTCCTTGCTGTTATAATTTTGTATGGTTGAGGTTAGCCAGAGGAAATTCATGAAAAAAAAAAAGGACGGTCTGAAGAATTTTGTTTCCTGTCCATTTTTTCAAGATATTGTAAAAACAAAGATGATATTCTGTTCAAACATATGAGAAAATAAAATTTTCATTGGAGAACTGCACTTCAGAAATTGACTGTAGTTATATAAAGAATATGAACAAAATTTCTGCCTGGAATGACCTGGAGTTATCTCAAAGGGTTTGATATCAGTCAATGTTTGTCCTGAAATTTACATGCTTAAGGCATATAAACAATGAAACATAACATTGACCCTTCTGTAAAATTATTCTGGGCTCCAGGCTATCTAAGAGATAAAACTTTTGTGTTAATACTATTACTAACCTACTTTATCCAAATCACAAATTCTCAAAGGGAATGATCTTAACTCCAGTGGGACTAAATGTTTCTTGATAGGTGAAAAAACTTAATTATTACAGTGGTTTGCGGTTGCATACAAACAGACATACAGAGTATCTATGGTATTAAAATTTCATGGGGTGAGGGAGAAGTAATTAGGAAAAAAAGTCTGAAAAAAGCTCATTGGCAGGAGAATCATCAGACTGACAAACAACTCTAAAATAAAACTTAAGATGAATTATTGGAATTATTGAAAGTTTATTTCTCTTACATTTATCAGTCCTTGCTCTGAAGTTATGCTTTATATACAGAACCCTTTGCCTGTTGGAATCTTGTTCCTTTGATGATAAAGAGTTGTGTCATTTCTCATTGCCATGCAATTTTTGGTATTTCTTGGATGACATGTTGGGAGAAGGCTATATATGTGAAATGCAAAATGACATTTTTCAATGGTTCATTTCACTAAACCAAATTTGACCTTCTTATTGGCCTAAGAAAACCCTAAATGATTGGACTACATTGCCACATAATTCTTAAGTACTTATATTTTATTCAAACTCATAATTTTCATGCCTACTCAATCTTCAAGATCTAAATCAAGCATCACCCTTTTTTGAAGGCTAAATAGAGCTTCAAGGTCCAAAGAGTAATTATTCCTTCTTTTGAGTTGGCAGGATGGAGTACGTATGTCAATTCTTATACTGACCACACTGCATGGTAATTATTTGTTTCTGTATCCATTTCACCTTCCTCATTGAAAAATCTGGGTAGAAAGCAATGCTTTATCCATTTCTATTTTTAGACCCTAAACACTAACTAACAGATGAGTTGTGGTATTGCAGCTGAGTAATGTTTGGTGTGTCACGTGCAAAGGCGAAATGGAAGTACAAGATGCCATGTATAAGGATCCCTTAAGGGTTTTGTAGCAATTTTACAGGAAAGATTTCTCCATTAAGTTGCTTCAGTGTCCAACTCCCAACAATCACAAGCCAGAAACAGTTATTTGCAAATGACAGTGCTATTTTGTGCATACTAAAAATATTTAACATTTAAATTCATTTTCTTCTTTCTTCATCCTCTCTCTTCTTCCTTTTCCTCCAGTTTGGATGATGACACCAATTTTTTTTTTGAGAGAATTTATTTATTTATTATTTTTTAGTTTTCGATGGACATAACATCTTTGTTTGTATGTGGTGCTGAGGATCGAACCCGGGCCGCACGCATGCCAGGCGAGCGCGCCACCGCTTGAGCCACATCCCCAGCCCGATGACACCAAATTTTATGAGTTGACCAAACATGGAAGTTGAGCTTGCTTCACTCTAATCTCCATATTATGTTGATCTGTTTTCTACCTCCTTAATATTCAATCCTGTTTCATTTTCTAGTGTGATAGAAATCCTTTCATAAAAGCACATCTCTTCACAGGCTGAAGGATTAAGTTTACTGTGGATGCAAAGGCATTGTTTATTTCAGGCTCTGCAGCAGGTAGTAGCAGAGTGTTACAATTCAGTATCATTTGGAAAGGGATGTACAATGAGCTCAGAATCTGTAGCCATTTTATTGCATAGGGGAAGGGAGAACACTGGAAAGAAGGTATATTAGCTGGACTACTTTTGAAGTAATGAAGAATTTTTAAAATTTAAGACCCACTCATTGCTTATCTAAGACTTCTCCATAAGACATACATTCCATACAAAGTTCATAGTAGGCTAATACTTTTATTATATATGTACCTCCAGTTCTGAAAAATATAGTTTCAAACTTAATATATTTTCCAGAATTATATATTAGTTTTCTTTTTTTAAATAATTGTAAACATTCTCTGGTTAGCCACAACTCTCTATCAAGTAATTTTTAAATGGGTCTGTTTCTTTCTGATCTTTGGAATTTATATGAGGTATCTATCGTCATGCCACATAATATTTTCCAACTTTTAAATTGCACTTAACACTTTGAAAAATAATCATATGCATAAACCTTAATACATCTTACTGATTTTATATTCTGGAAAATTTCAGGAAGTCAAGATGCTGAGTCATGGATCACAAGCATGTTTTTTTTTTTAAGTCTTCTCTTGAGCACTGCTGAGTTTCCTTCCAGAAGGGCTGCGTAGAGTCATAAGAAAAATATATTAAAGACAATATTCTAAAACCACAGAGTGGCCCACCTCCACCACACGTCATGGGATGACTTTCAGGACATACCACAGCAAATACAATGGTTTGTTATGTGGCAATGAGGAAAGTTCTCTTATGGAAAAGTTTGAGGCAAAGTTACACAGTAGCTAATGGCAACAGCCATGATCTAGGGTTCAAACCACAAGCAAGTATTTATGCCTACTTTCCTTGCTGGTCACATTCATAACTTTTATTTTTAGCCTAAGACAGGTGAGTGCAATCACTTTCAGGATTGTGTGTGTGTTTGAGTCCTATGGCACAATATGAGCACAGCAGAAAAGGAAATAAATGAAAATACACATAAAAGCCTTCCAAGTAAAAACTCTACATGAAGAGGTTTTAAAAGACAAGTTGGGAAATTGCGCCTTTCTCTACAGATGATCTCTGCATCTACATGTCAAATAAACTTCTCTCTTACACTGTAGGAAGATTTGGGGGACTTAATATTAATTTTGTCAGCCATTTGCTTCCTTAGAAATGACACATAAAGAAAGTAGAAGCCTCAGACTTTATTGAGCCATTTCTCCCAGGTGTGCAAAGCGTTTCACACAGGTGAGAGACACAGTCATTTTTGAAAGCTAAGTAATACTGTCTTTATTTGCATAGTTCCCTTAGGACTAGATCATGACATAACATATTCTCATAGACAGAAATAGGCTTTACAGTTCCTTTTTTTTTTTTGCTCCCATGGTTACCAGAGGGAAATACCCAAATATCCGAAAGCAAAGATCTGAGTTTTGAAAGAGTTAATGCTGTCATCAACTCATAGACCATGGGTCCTAGTTTTGGCTATGGCATTCTAGTAGAAAGTGGCTAACATGACACTGATGAGGGTAACGGGACCCAAAGCTATAGAATCCATCAGGCTAGTCATCCTGCAAGACTCCATTTATAGACAAAACCCATAAAATTTTACGGTCAGGAAAGAAACCTTCAAAGAGTTTCATCTGTTCAAAGGATCAATTTTCATAATTAAGGCCACAATTTCAGGCAGCAAAATATGTTTAGTGGGAATACGGCCTGGTGATTATCTATACAAAATAAGCAGCTCTCAACGCACAAAGGAATTTGCCCATGCACACTTCTGTTTGTACAAGCAATCCTCTCCTTTGCACAGGAGGCTATATACTGTGCAGACATGGCTCCTTAAAACGATCTGGAGCCACTGTGATTTAGCTGCTTGGTATTCACCTAATGTCAGTAATTAGAGTGTAAGTGCTGACCTAGGGGCAAATTCAAGTTCTTTATTGTCTTAGAGCTAAATATGTGTATCTTAAAAACCAGAGTAGTTTAAAAATTGATATTGTTTACAGTTAAAGTGTTCAAGGAGAAATACTTAAGAATTAACCTCTATAAGAAAATTTTCTCAGACCTGATTCTTTTTAAGTCTCCAACTCAAAAGCATCCAATCTTCTAAGAACCTAAAGTCTATCAGTAGTTTCTCTTCCTCACTATCTTCTGAAATACCTGCCCAAAGCATTGCTGTGAACCCTTGCCATATATTCATAGAGAATTTGTTGGTTCAAAACAGGAAGTAAGGAATAAATTGTGAAACGCAGAAATCATGAAGAATAGTTAATTTTGAAGAATAGTCAATTTCGAAGAATAGATTAACAAAAATGTTTTCACTATGTTTGTGTTGAATAGAGTTAAGTCTATGCAGGATACTGGCAATGATTTTACAATCTATTTTGTCTCATCCCTTGGCATTTCAAAGACTAGGTGTATATTTTGGAAATACCATCTTAGTACAAATAGCTCTAACAGTTTCCATTCTTAAAATCTCCACATATCTCTAAGGTCTATGTAAGATAAAAGTGAAATGTTTCTTAGCCTATAAATCCCTTCATAAATGTATGATCCTCTGTACTATTGCCTAGCAAGCTTTAAATTATTCCTTATATCCCTTCTTGCCATGTGAGAACCTGGTGTCTTATGGAAAATATGCTTTGAGAGTTATCCAGACTCAAGATTGAGTTTATTTGCAGCTAGAAACATGGTACCATAGGACAAGTGTGCGCATACAGGGTGCACTTTAAAAATGTCCATAGATATAATGACTAAGACCCAGTCTAACCACTGAAATGTAGAGAAGCAACCTATGCCAGGATGAATCAGGGACAGGAGAGGTGGTACAGGGATATAAGAAACTATTTTTATAAACTTAAATGGCTCAATAATGATGGAGAAGGTATATTTTCTTAGAAAACAGTTTTATTTAATAGATCCTTGAAATGTTAGTGACAGATATGACTGTTCCCAAAGCAGATTAAAAAGTGATGAATGAGAAAAAGCAAAGATAACAGCCAACAGAACAGGGCACTAAAATTTATCATCAACAATAAGTGCAGCTCATGAATCAAGATGTTAATGCTCTGTCTCATACACAAAACAAATAGTGTGACTCATCTATTAATTCTGACCTCAAATGAGAACATTTTATGTGTCTTCCCAAGATATTGCTAATATATACTTCTTCCAAGTAGCTAAGAACAAATCACACAATGAATGTTTGACGTAATGACAGATTGGGGCTTGGAGTGAAATAAGTGTCCAAAGTATAACATAACATAACATTATGAAAAGCAGTATCGAAATTCCTCAGAAAACTTGGAATGGAACCACCATTTGATGCAGCTAGCCCACTCCTTGGTTTATATTCAAAGAACTTAAAAGCAGTATACTACAGTGATGCAGCCACAGCAATGTTTATAGCAACACAATTCACAATAACCAAACTCTCAATTGTCCTAGATGCCCTTTAACAGTGAATGGATAAAGAAAATGTGCTATATATTCACAATGGAATATGACTCAGCCTTAAAGAGGAATGAAATCATGGCATTTGCAGGTAAGTAGGTGGAGCTGGAGACTACCAAGCTAAGTGAAATAAGACAGTCCTATAAAACCAAAGTCTGAGTGTTTTCTCTGATATGTGGATGCTAATTCACAATAAGCAGGGGGACTAGGGAAAAAAGAGGTACTTTGCATTATGCAGAGGGGAGCAGAGAGAGGGGAGGGGTTATGGGGGTAGAAAGGATAGTAGAATGAATCGAACATTATTACCCTATGCACATATAAGATTATACAACTGGTGAGATTCTATATCATGTACAATCAGAAGAATGAGAAGTTATACTACATTTACATATGATGTGTCAAAGTGCATTCTACTGTCATGTATAACTAATTAGAATAAATAAAAATTTAAAAAGAAAAACAAAGTCTCTGTTGGAAAAAGAAAAAATACCCAGGCCAGGCATGGTGGCCTATAATCCTAGTAACTTTGGAGGCTGAGGCAGGAGTACCACAAGTTTAAAACCAGCCTCAGCAACTTAGTGAGACCCTAAGCAACTTAAGGAGGCCCTGTCTTAAAATAAAAAAGGGCTAGGGATGTGGCTCAGTGATAAATGATAAAGCATCCCTAGGTTCAATCCCCCATATAAAATAAAAAAAAAAAAAGAATACCCAAAAAGGAAAGTAAGTTTCTCTTAACTCATAAGGCAGAAAAGGCAAAAAGCACAGAAAGACAGATTCAGAGCAACATAATCCATGAAAGAATTGCATTCAATAACAATCTGAGAAAGAATATTTAGCAACCACAGTTGACTAACAATGAAACTAACTCCTTATGAAGTTGTGTGCTCCCTGTTAACAGACGCTCTATAGTTTTAGCAGAGTCTAGACAACTGTTTTCTATGTGGTTCTATGACAGCATCTTATAGTTCATTTTCTACATATTTATTGAGTGTTGAATACCAAGCATACTGTTATTACAACCATGTGTTTCTGGAAAGACAAATATATATTGCAGTATACCTGTCACTGGGAAATACCACATCCCACTAATATTGGGAAAAGTGGTCAGGCCTGAGCTAAGGCTTTACCACCTGTTATGGTTTGGTAATGAGGAGTCCCCCAAAGCACCAATGTTACTGCGGGAATAGTCAGAAGTAAAATTATTAGATTGTAAGAGCTAATAACCTAATTAGTCCATCCTAGTTTGAATGAACTGACTAGGCAGGTAACTATAGGCAGGTAGGGCAAGGCTGGAGGAGGTGGGTCACTGGGGGCATGCCCTAGGAAGGTCCATCTTCCTTGCAGACCCTTCCCATTTCTCTCACTCTCTCAGCTTCTTTACCCTGCAAAGAGCAGAACAGCAGCATTCCTCTGTTGGATCTTCCCCCCATGATGTGCTGCTTCACCTTGGGCCCAGAGCAGAGGGAGTCGGCCATCCATGGACAGGAACCTCTGAAACTGTGAGTCTCAGATAAATTCTGCCTCCTCTAAGTTGTTTTTGTCAGGTATTTTGGTCACAGTTAACACAAAAGCAGACTAAAATACCACACTAACACTAAACTCCTTTCAACCCTATGAGTGTTATATACCACAGGACAGATCAAGAACAGCCTTTGAGGACACCGTGTGATAGATGTCAAGGAATTGACAATATGTTGAGCTAACAGTCTAAGTAATCATCTCAAGACCATATTGTGTGTCTAGATAGAGCCTTGGTTCTTGTCTACCACCTCTTCTTTCTCTTTTGTTCTTGCTCTCACCTGGTTTGAAAACTTAAGATCACAATGAATATATGTTCACAGGAGACAGTTGTAATTTATATGTGTTGTTCAAAAATATTACATATAGTGTCGTTTTACTCTCAAACCTGTCTTAGTTGGAATACTCAATTGTATTGCTGCCTACCCGTGATCCCTGGAGTAACTACAAGTTATCCTCACCTTACATGGTATTATTACCGAAAACTTAAGCAGGTCAGAACTGCTTCTTTGCTTTGTAGAGAAAAACATACAAAATAATGTTTCTGACATCTGGTGTGCACAAATGTCATTTAACACAATGTAAAGAATGCCTCTACTTTCTGTTATTTATGGCAGAACACTTCTAAAGCAATTTTATCTGGCTAACTGGAATTGCAGATTCTCTGTCTACCTTACTGTAGATATTGCCCAACTATATACGTATCAAGGAGACTTTTCCAATTAGGATGCTAAATATTAAATAGGTTATTCAGCTTTCCATGCTGAAATAAGTACTTTAGATAATCAATTTATTTTTTTTAAAAAAAAGGGTTATTTGGGCTCATGGTTTCAGAAGTTCAAGTGTGAGATCAATTGGCCCTGTTGCTTTGGGCCTATGGTAAGGCAGCATAGCCCCGCGAGAGTGCATGGTAGAGCAAGGCTGCTCACCTCCTGCAACCAGAAAGCAAAAGGAAAAGATAGGGTTCCACAATTTCATTCAAGAGCACACCCCAAATGACCTAAGACCTCCCGGTAGGTTCCATTTCTTAAAGGCTATTCCACTTCCTCACAGTGCCATAGTCTTTAACATATGGACCTTTGGCCAACATTCCAGATCCAAATTTTAGCATTGGGCCTACCCTAAAATTGTTATTTTGCAACTGACTGAGTGTCATGAATAAAAGAACTAGGGCTTCTGGCCCAATAGGTCTTCTCAGATTCAAGGTAGTTATTAATATTGGTTTGTTTACCTGGATTAGACAATCCTATGTCTATAAAAACAGGGCTTCTGAGATATCTACAAACTGCTCTGCATACACATCTAGGCCAATTCAGGGTTCATATATATATGGCTTATAACATACATATATATGGCATATGTATATATGTTATGTGCAATTGGTTAACGAAAGATTTACTCTGTGAATTCCTGTTCTGGGAATGATTAGTGGTAATGTGTAATAAATTTAATATAGTCAATGTAGTGTGTAAGATATTTAATATAATTTACATTTGTCTTATATACTACTCAGACTTTCTTACAGAAAGATTTTTAAAACCAAAGTACTATCAATGCTCTTTTTCCATATTTATGAAAAAATATTTGCCGCATTTTTAAAGTGAAGAATTTTGTTGCCTTGTAAACATTCTTTCTTTTCTACTTTTAGAAATTCATTGTCCAAATTAAGAAAAAGCCTTCATCAAAATTTTACTTATTATATTTGTACTTTACTTGATTTTGGCTGCTTTAATAAATCTTCAAATGTTAACATGGGACTTCAATTTAAGGTTGAATTTAAGGTAAAGAATTGGGTTCTTTTGTTTGGTTGGTTGGTCTTGTTATTGCCTGACTCTCCCAGTCCCATTCTCTCCCCTACTTACTTCCTCCCTTTCTTCTTCCCTTCCTTCCTTCCATATTCTCTACCAGAGATCCAGAATCGCTAGGCAGATTTATGCTCTTAAAGTCATGATACCAAATGGAGAGCACAGGGCCCTCCATCTGTCAAAATCCCCCATCCTCTGAAAAGTCTCTTCAACAGATTAGCTGGGATTGGAATCACATAGGCAGGATTAATGTTCCACATGTAGTGGTGTTTTTCTTCTTCTGTATGAATGGTATCTTTTCATATTGCACCAATATATGATATAGTTTGTTAATATTTTCATATGTTATATTAAACTTCACTGTACTTCTCCACTGAGAATTTATAATTCCTAAAATCTTAGCTTCCATGGCCAATAGTTCCTCTGTAGCTCTATATGTCATCACAACACTGGAGGTGAGCTGGAAAAGCATTAGGTCACACAGGAGATTACAGCACACAGTCAAGTGCTCCAATAAACACCACATTCAACATAAGCCACATATAGGTAGACAGACATGGGCTATCAGAAGACACTGATTTCCAAAAACATTGTTACAGTAAGAACTCAATACATAGCAACCAATCCACTTTTAATTTGCTGCATACATATTTTCAATAGCATAGCAACCCCATAAGGTAGATACTATTATCTCAAATCTACTAAGGAAGAAACTGACATTCAGAGAAGTTAAGGAATTTGTCTTCAGATCTGCTCACTGATGCCACTTTTTTCAGTGTTCCTCAACCCACATGACTTTTACTAATCTCCATGAGAGATGAGCCACCCAACCTTGCTCCTGCTGCCCAGCACACACTCCTAGAGAAACTGCTTTTTTTTTCCCTCTTTCTAAGTGCTCTTTATAAACACTTAAGACTTGGCACCAGTGAGGTTTGGTATTGATCACCTGCTAATCCTTTCTGCTGGTCATAAGCTAAGCTCTTGTTGTATTTTTTATCTCTCTCAGCTCCTGAGAATTTCTTTTACTCTTCACTATAGTCTTTGACTTGCTCAATCTTGATAGTTGACTTTTCTGAAAGATTTAAGGATCCATAAATAAGAAGATCGACTAACAAAGGCATTACTCCAGTGAAATGGAGAAGTATATTTGAATGCCATGAAAAAAAACAACAACAAAAACCCTGATGTTCTTCAATGAAGTGTTTTGGTGTGTGTGTATAAGTACGCTTATGTGTCTGTGTGTTTCTCTGCATATGAATATACATCTATCTATTTTAATGAATATAAAATATTTTCATGAATAAGTAATTACTGACCCACGTCTTTCCCAGACATGATGTAATCTCTGGGGAGATTTGCCATCCCATTTTGTGTTAGGCAGTTTTTCATCCCTGTGACCAAACTACCTGACAAGAACAACTTAGAGGAGAAAAAGTTTATTTTAAGCTTATGGCCTCAGTGTTTCATACCATGGTTAGCCACACCATCCAGAGGTAGGAAGAAGACCATGGAGGAAAGACCAGGTGAAGAAAAGCTTCTCCACTCATAGCAGCTGGGAAACAGATGGTGGGAGAAGGGGCTACAGGGAAGATGAGCCCTTTCAGGACACACCCCCATTGACCCACCTCCTCCCTCCATGCCCCACCTGCCTTCAGTGACCACCCAGTCAGTCCACTCAAATTATTAACCTATCAGATAGATTCATCCACTGGTTAGTTCAGGCTCTCATAATCTAATCATTTCATCTCTGACTATTCTGCACTAACACAGGAGATTTGGGAGGACACCTCATATCCAGACCGTAACAACTTTCATTGCTATCCTGGTTTATAAGTTGCGTTAAAGACATCTCTTTATTTGGGATGGCAATATAGATGGCAATATAGTTTGTATATTTCATAATCCTCTAATATGACCTTCCCCCATGACTTATCATTGAATTGAGGAAGTTAAAAAAAATCATGAATTTTCTTCAAAAAGAAATTTTATTATTATTATTATTATTTTTTTTTTTTGCTTTTTGTTTTATTTGTAACAGCAACTTAAGGGACCTGATTTGTAATGTCAAACCAGTGTCATAAACTCTTTCATAGTGAACGGAAATGGACAGAAGCCATGAGGTGAGCAGGTTTGCTGTGCTACACCCTTCCACCATAACATACTGCATTTCCACAGGCCTAGTAACAGTGGAGCCAGCCTATCATGAGCTACAACTTTGAAACTATGAGCCCAAATAAACTTTTCTTCCCTTAAGTTGATTTTTAAGGGAACTCCAGTGAAATGGAGGAAAAGTATATTTGAATGCCATGAAAAAAACAAAAACCCTGATGTTCTTCATGCACATTGACATTTGGGATGTGCATCAGAGCACAGTACAGAGTACTTTTTTAAAAAAAGAAAAAATAAGAAACCACAAGTAACAAAAGCAGCCTGCTCAGTCTAGCGTGATCCCCAGTCTACCACCCAATAATTTAAATAAGACTTCCTGTCCCACAAACTTCCTCTAGGCAAAGATTTGATTAAACAGAAGTCTAGATATTTTCTTCTTCTGTCCATTTCCATTCACTATGAAAGAGTTTATGACACTGGTTTGACATTACAAATTAGGTCCCTTAAGTTGCTGTTACAAATAAAACAAAAAGCAAAAAAAAAAAAAAAAATCTATAAAATTTCTTTTTGAAGAAAACTCATGATTTTTTTTAACCTACCTCAATTCAATGATAAGTCATGGGGGAGGGTCATATTAGAGGATGTATGAAATATCCAAACTATACTGCTTTTGTCTTATGGCCTCACTCTTGCTCTCTTGCTACACCACTATAGATTAGCACATGATGAATTACCAGGATGAAACAGCAAGAAGATATTGCTACGCACCTATTATAATGGCCAAAATCTAAAACACAAGCATCAACAAATGATGGTGAAGCTGTGGGGCCATAGGAAATCTCATTCGTTGCTAGTAGGTATGCAACATTTTTCAGCCAACACTGGAAGATAATTTGGTGGTTTCTTACAAACTAACATCCTCTTACCATGTGATCAAATGTCTTAATCAGTCTTCCATTAATATAACAAAATATCTGAGGAAAAAATCAACTTAAGAGAAGAAAAGTTTATTTTGGCTCATGGTTTCAAAGTTGTAGCTCATGATAGGCTGGCTCCACTGTTTCTAGGCCTGTGGAAACGCAGTATGTTATGGTGGAAGGGTGCTCACTTCATGGGAACTGCAAAGCAGTGAGAAAGACATAGAAGGGATGGGAACAAAATATATTTACAGCACACCCCCAGTATATACTCCCTTCAACTAGATCCCACCTTGTGTAGTTTCTACCACCTCCCAATGGTCCATTCAGATTATAAATTTATCAATGGATTGATCCACTCATGAGGCTAGAGCCTTCATGATCTAATCACTTCCCCCAAATCCCCACCTCTGAACATTGTTTCATTGAACTTCAACACATGAGCCTTGGGGGAACATTCCATATCCAAACTAGAATATCTAGAAATAACTATATTTCATATTTACCCATATTTACCCAAAGAATCTAAAATACTATGTCCACACAAAAATTTGGGTATTTATATGTAGCAGCTTTATTCATAATTACCAAAACTTGGCAGCCACAAAGATGTTCTTCACTAGGTCCTGGGTAAATAACCTATGGTATATCCCGACAATCAACTATTATCAACACTGAAACAAAACCATCAAACCACAAAAAGACATACAAGAGACTTAGATGTGTATTACTTTGTAAAAGAAATCAACCTGAACAGTCTATGTAGAACATACAGTACATGATTTCAACTATTTGAAATTCTATAAAAGGCAAAATTAGAAGACAATACAAAGATGTCAGTGTTTGCCAGGAATGAGGGAGTGGTGGGAGGAATGTATAAGAGAAGCACTTAAGAGGCTATAAGAGGACTTCTAGACTATTTCAGAAAATACTCAATATGATAACATGATGATGGATATACATAATGTACAAGAGTAAGCTGTAAGGTAATGTGTTAGTCAGCTTTGCATCACTGTGACCAAAGTACCTGACAAGAACAATTTAAAAGAGAGAAAGTTTATTTTGGTTCATGGTTTCAGAAAGTTAGTCAATGGTTGGTCCACTCCATTGCTCTGGGCCCAAGATAATGCAAAACATCATGTACTAGAGGGAAGCTATTTCGCTCATGGTGACCAGGAAGTGAAGTGATAGGAGCAGGGTATGAGCTGCAGAAAAAATGTTAATTTCTAGGTTATGCCTCCCCCACCTCCTCCAGCCATGTCCCACCTGCCTACAGTTACCACTCGGTCCATTTAAACTAGGATGAACTGATTAGTTTATGCTTCTCATAATCTGGTAATTTCACTTCTGAATATTCTTGCATTAGCATAGAAGCTTTTGAGGGAAACTCATATCCAATCTATAACAGGTAAACTATGATGTGACAATGTAAGGTTACCAAGTGTAACAAATGTACCATGCTAGTGGGGGAATTAGATAGTGAGGCAGGGATGTATGTGAGGGGACAGGAGGTACAAGGGAAATCTCTGTACCTTCTTCCAATTTTAGAGGGAACCAAAAACTACTGGAAAAAAATCAGTCTTAAAAAAAAAAAAAAAAAAAAAGCTAAGATGAGACTCCTATAGAGAGATCTATTAGATCTCTGTTGAGATCTAAATTACCAGTCGAAAAGACCAATCACTCAGTTAACAACCAGTTGTGTTTTCAGCACCACAAAAGCCTGATTCTTGCGCAATGAATAAGACAAACCATTTAGCAGTATTAGCACAGACTTCTAAACCCAAATTGAAGTCTGAAAATTCCTTCTTTAAGTTTCAGGGAGAAAAGAGAAACTGATTTCCAAGCAGTTAATCCTTGTTTAGATAATGGAGGAAACATAAATAACTGCCTGGTCATGTGTGACTTGATAAATGTCCTTAAGACTACCAGAAAAACTAAGTGAATTGTTTTTTAAATGACAAGATTTACCCAGAATGTTAACCAATAAGGATTTTACTATAAAATCTTTGGAAGCAAGAATACATTCTTGCTTTCTCACTCCTTTAAATTAATTAAAACTTGATATAAATGAGACAAATTATTTACTTGTAGTAATGACATCTTTCAAAATAATGATTGACACCTGAAGAATTTTCAAGTATGCTGAAAAGTAGCTACTCCTGACAGAAAACCATTTTGAAATATGTTAAGAAAAATATGGTATTTTATAAATAAAAGAGAAATGATGCATTGATAATAAAACTCTGGAAATTTATGTCCTTTTCTCTTAAAAGCAGTGGATTATATTCTCTGATATAAACTGTCTTTGGCCAAAAGAGAATTTTTAATATTATCAGAATATGTATCTATATATAATTCTCACATTCCTTTAATTATTTGCTTGACAAACTAAGTATTAAACATAAATTTGTGTACATGAGAGTATTACTGATTAATAATTTCAATGATCTTTAATCATACATCTTTATACAAATATAAATATATACATCTGTTATAGGACTTTCACAAATACATGATTGTGAATTTATTGGTAAATTAAATTCTTACAAGTTAGATAAATTGATGTAGTTATGTGTATATAATTATATTCAAGCAGGATTTTGTTGTTGTTAGCAATCGTCTAATTTGGTTTGGTCTTTCTTTCTCATTGTTTTATAGATTGGACAGGCTCAAATAGATGAAAACAAATTCATCCACATCTATCATTCTTATTTCCCCAAACCTCTCACCTGTGGTGGCTGCTCTGTTGGGAATCTTTTCTCTATATGTTTTTATTTTTTATTTTTTAAATATTGTAGTTGTAGATGAACAAAATACCTTTATTTTATTTATTTATTTTTATGTGGTGCTGAGGATAGAACCCAATTCCTCATACATGCTAGGCTCTACCATTGAGCCACAACCCCAGCCCCTCTATTCTCCCCATCTAATCTGATATCAAACTACAGCAAGCGTTTTTTATCATTAATGGCTCAGGAGGCTGAGGCAGGAGGATTCTGAATTCAGAGCCAGGCTCAGCAACTTAGTGAGGACCTGAGCAACTTAGAAAGAATCTGTCTCAAAGTAAAAATAAAATGGCCTGGGATGTGGGTCAGTGATTGAGTGCCCCAGCTTGGTACCAAAACCAAAACCAAAACCAAAACAAACAAACAAAAAAACACAATCCCTACTACATGGGAATCTTGCTGTCATCTGTTTTCCAACATAACCACCTCAACAGAACTCTCTGAAACAACTTTGTGAGGCCCCAGATTACCTGGAGATTTTGCCCTATTAATGTGAGATTAAGCCCATGTAAATCCTTCTTCAGTGTATTTAATAACCACTGAACACCTGTACCATGCCCAGTACAAGGTTGGAGGAGAGACAAAATTTTAAATACAAAGTGTTTTATGCAAGTTTCACTATAGTTGTCATAATCTTGTGAATTGATTAGTGTTACCCATTCTTAAAGATGAGTAAACTGGCACTGAGAATGCTATGATTTAGATATGAGTTGTCCCCCAAAAGCTCATGTATGAGACAAAGTAAGAAAATTTAGAGCCGAAATGATTGGATTACGAGAGCCTTAACCTCATCTATGCATTAATTCATTTGAATACATTAACTGGGTAGTAAGTGGAGGCAGGCAGGTAGGATATGGCTGGAGGAGGTGGGTCATTGGAGCATGCCTTTGGGGTATATATTTTGTCCCTGGTCATTAGAGTGCTCTCTTTTTTGACATGTCTTGAGCTGATTTCCTCTGCCATAGTCTTCCACCAGGATGTTCTGCCTCACCTTCAGCCAAGAACAATGGAGTTAGTTGTATATGGACTGAAACCTGTGAAACTATAAACTCCAAATAAACTTTTCTTTCTCTAATTGTGAGGTCTTTTGATTGCAGTAACAACAACGACAAAAAAGCTAACTAATGGGTTAAGGGGTCTTGTGTAGTTAGTAATGGTTGAGTCAAGATTCAAATTTTACAATTGTCTATTCTAAAATCAATGCATTGTTTTTTTGCATAGTGTTTTAAAGTCAAAAATATTCGTGTTGGACCTAAAAAACCTATAGCTAAATGACAGTCCAAGAACTAAATTATGTCATATGAATAAAAGGATAAATAAGTCAAAAGCATCACTAGATCACCTTCAGAAGACTGATATGATGTGATGAGAGTTTGAGAAGAGATATTAATGTGATTTGAAGTTGTCAAGAAGGGGGTGGCGAGGGCTCGGGGGGCTTTGCTCAGTGTTTAGAGTGTTTGCCTAGCATTTGTGGGACCCTCCTTTCGATCCCCCAGCATCAGAAAAACAAAAACAAAACACATAAGAGCTGAATTGAACCTGGAAAAACAGGTATTTATTTTGAAAAGTAACTGGAATTAAAAGTAACACAAAGTGAAAAGAGAGATGTCATAGAAGGAATAATAACTAGGTCTCCTTTTAAAAACAGTGAATGATCACGAAAAAATGGAAAAAATGAGTAACAGATAGAATTTCAAAGGTTATTTTTACCATTGATTATGTAAAGTTTTTAAGATCTAATAGCAATTTAGATACTACCCTACGGGCGGCAGGGGGGGGATCATTGAAAATTTGAGTAAGAAAAATGACATGAGGAGAACAAGACTGAGTTTATTCTGGAATAAATATAATGAGAGGAAAAGAAAACTGGACGCAATAGAATAGTTAGGAAGGCACCAGGTATGAATTTTTGTGGATAGACATAATGATGTTGGCAGGTAGTGACAAAAAGACTTAAGGACATGTGAAATGTTTAGGCAGGTATCTTTACTTTGATAACAATGCATGGTCCATTATTAAAGGTGTGAAGTTAACATAAACATTTTATTAGATTATATTTTATTTTTAAATGGATTGTCTCATATATTAATTGCATGTTTCAAAAGACATAATATCACAATCCCTTTTGCTAATCATGAGGAAGTTACAGACAGTAACCTATTTTAAGTCTCTATAACAATTTGTTACAGAGTTTTAGCTGTCCTTGAAAGGGCAATTTTTAGGGCTGGAGTTGTGGCTCAGCAATAGAACGCTCATCTAGCATGTTCGAGGCCCTGGGTTTGATCTCAGCATCACATAAAAATAAATAAATAAAATAAAGGTATTGTGTCCAACTACAACTAAAAAATAAATATTTTTTTAAAAAGAATGGGAAATTTTTAATTTTTTTTTTATGAGGAGGAGACTAAAGGATAGGTACTGATATTAATTTTGACCAAAAAGTTCATATTGGCAGTTTAAAAATAATAACTTAATGTGTGCACTATTCTTATTTTTCACTGTTATTAACATCTAATTTTCTAAAATATGATCTTGATTTAAAGACCACTAAAACGTCAACTAAGCAATGTTACATCATAGCTTTTGGATAGAATAATAAATGTGTTTCTTGACTTGCAATGTTAAATTGTGAATTAACATTTACTTTACTACCACAAGAGAAATATTAATTTTTGAATATAGTGACAATTCTCATTATCAAGATAATCCTCCCATTTATAACTGCCTCTGCAAAGATATGTCATTCCTGGGTCTGTAGTGCAAGACTCATAATCTTATTCTTGAATGTGTTTCATGCTCTTATTTATGAGCTTCTTATCACTGCGGTATTTATATTTTAAATAAGATGTGTAATTTACACTTCTCTAATCTAAATGTGACTAAGTGAAGTTGAGGTTACATGATCAGAAAGAGCCAACGTCTGCTCCTTGAAATTTCATCTAAGAGCAATAATACATGTGTCAGTTGAAAAACATAGTGAAATTTCTGCTTAATGTTTAACTCTCAATTTATGTAGAGCTACTTCATTAGATAAGCAGACTTCTTAGAATCCATACCTCACAAACCAACATTGGTTGTAAAGAAAAAAATGAGGTAATTGCTTAATACAATTACCTCATTGTTGTTGGTAGAGTTTTATATTTTTGTTTCTGTTTGGGGTGATTTTTTTTTTAAATGATCAGCAGAGCCAGAAGAAGTTTCTATTATTGAAATGAAAAGAGAAGAAACTTTAAGGAGGAACATAATTAAGTCCCTATCATCCAAAATATCTATAATCTAAGTAGATAAATCTGTGAGTTATAAATAAATAACATATTAAGTCATGTTGTTTTCTTACCTACCATTATTCTAAATAATATGATGCCCTGTTCTAAAATACAGCCATTACTGGCCCTGTCATTACTGTATGAAACTCATTTCACCATGCTATATTATACTCTAATATATATTGTTAGATGCAACTTCCCTGGTAGTTAACCCCAATACTAGCCCATCTTCTCCTCAAGCTTGCCTCCACAAATACACATACGGATGTGGAGTGGCTTGCCTGAACCTTTGCTTTAAAAGCTAGTTCTGCCCCAGTTTCCATCTCTCAGTAGAGATCTGACTCTAAGACAAAAGGAGGAATTGTAATCTTTCACTGAGGGCCAATGGCATTGAAAATAAGAAACCCTAAACACTCTATCTCAAGAGACCAAAATGTAATTACCATAAAATCCTGGTGATAATCATGATAAAATTATATTTGATGTTGGAAAATATTCTTTCTTTATATATTACTTAGAAAAGACACTATGTTTGTTTTCAATATAAATTTGAAATTTTGAGTGTTCCTGAGTGACCCCACAGATACAAGGTGTCTGTGTTATTTGTGATTTGGCTGCCTAGCAAGTGAGTACTAAAGCCAAACATCCTCTAACAAGTGCACACATCTTCATGAGGCTTTGTGTGTGTAACTTGACATAAGTTATTCCTGAATCCAGGCACTGCAGAAGGCCCCTGTGGAATAATGGAAATCCATTTTACAATGTTGTGATGGATAAAGCCAAGCTAGAATAAAAGAACATCTAAATGTACACAGATCCAGACAGAAAAAAAAAAGTTTACATTGCAAAATCTTAACAGTTATTTGAAACATCTTTATTTTTTAAATTCAGTATTATCAATAAAATTGCTAAGTCCGAAGGTCATTCAAAATCTTTTAAATGCAGTGTATTAAAATATACTGGAGCTAGAAATCTAATTCACAATAGTGTTAAATTAGTATGCCAAGTGATAAGAACAAAATGATAATGAGATGAACATATTATTGTCTTCCTTTTTATAATGGACAAATTAGGATTATCCCTTACCAGCTTTTCCATAAAATGCAATTGAATCTACATACAATATTGTCCTAGAATTAATTGCTTCATATTTTTTCATCTTACCTTACCAGCAAAACTTACAGTTCTTCAGTGCAGAAATTATGTCTTTATTCATTCAACAAAGATGTATATTTATTTTTCCCCCTGTGCCAAAATGAACAGTGCAGAACCTGTAGTTGGAGCTCAATAAGGAATTATTAATTAGGCTTGCTTATATGACATTTCACTAGGCTCAGACAGAAGTTTCAAGGATGGACATCTTTAATGAAGGTGTTGTATTTCATGTAAGGAAATACAGGACTATTCTTAGTAATTCATAAACAAACCCAAGAATATGTATGCTTTCATTATTCTTCTCTACTATGGCTATTACTTCCACTCTCCAAAATGCAGTTGATTGCTTCAAATATAGATGTGCCAATGATTCTCCAAGTAAGTGAGGAAAATTTCTTTCCTTCCATGTTTTGTTTCAAGCCTACAAATAACATAAACTCTCTACATCGTCACCTCTCATGGAAGGAAATCTCACTGTGATACAAAGAAAGAATCCATGCACAATCATTGATTCGACTGCATCCTCAGCTGTGAAGAACAGATTATGTGACCAAAAATGTATTGGCCAAAATTGGAACAGTGGACAACAAAATTAATAATTATATGATTGTATTATAACCCAAAGAATAAAATAAATATTCATGAATTCATGCCAATACAAATACATGACTAAACAAACAAACAACAAGTAGACTGGGGAAGACAATGATTTTCTTACAGAAGAATTCTAAGCAGTAAGTGTTAAATGTATGGGGGAAACAGAAAACCACCATTGGAACACCACAGTAATAACTGCAGGGAGCAAGGCTCCCTGAAGTGTGCTAAAGAGGAAGAAAGCCTGGCCTTGACTTCCCTCCCTCAACATGTTTATTAATAACTGTGGTCATTTTAGCATCACAACCTATTTTATAGCACATAGATTCATTGTTGCTCCTTTCTAGGAAGTGAAGCTACACCCTCTTCCCCTTGAGTGTAGGCTGGACTTAGTGATTCAATTTCAAAGAACTGAGTATAGAAAAGGAAAAAGGAGTGAGCAAAACCTGGCAAGTACTGCTCTAACCAAGTGATCAGAGTTCATGTCACTCGTGATTAAAAAATTGATATCAGGAATTTCTCATATGATGAGGAAGACATAGCATCTCTCTGCATTCTTCCCCCAAATCCATAACCTCATTGTAGTCATAAGAAAACAAGAGAACTCAAGGTGAGCCACATTCTATAATATATGACCAATACTCTTCAACAGTGCCCAAGTCATGAAAGACAAGACAGAGGAGGGACTGTCCAGGATTGAAGGAGGCATGGTAGCTAACTTCAGTGCACTACCAAGGCTTGGACACCAGAACAGCACAAAGACATGAAGGAGAAATGAACAAAACCTATAGTTTGGTAAATAACATTGGTACAATGTGAAGAACTTAAATGTTGACCATTTTACCAGGCAAGATGTACAATGCTTAGGGAAACAACAGAATTCTGTACTATCTCTGTAACTCTTCTTGAACTAAAATTATTTCAAAATAAAAAGGATTTTTTTTTAAGGGCTGGAGATGTAGCTCAGTGGTTGAATGCCCCTGAGTATCCTTTTTTTTTTTTAAATTGAAAGGAATATTAAGTGAAAAAAATTTAGCAACCTGGCTTCTGTCAGTTGTAGATCACCTATTCAAGCATGTATTCCTAGAACGCAAGTTTCACAAGAGCAAGGAACTTCCCTGTGTTGTTCACTATTGCAGGCCCAACACCCAGGCACTGCAAGAGAGCTTTTCATATTCTGAATTAAAAATAAGATATCACTTAATAAATTTGGCTTATCCTTTTATCTTAAAAGTAAATATATATATAATATTAATAAGCATAATAATAAAAACAAAATATGTAATAATACTAAGCATAACAATAAGAGCAACAATACAAGACATCCAGGGTGTTTTCACATGTTCTGTGTTCCATGGAAGCTTTCAAATTCCCCTAAGCCATTTCTCATCCTTCCTAGGTTGGAGAGCTAAGATGAATTTATGGATAAAGGATCACAGCGCACATTGTTTAAAAACTCTTTAATTGTGAAGTTAGATGTTGCCCTCTGAAAATTCAACAAACAGCTGCGGTGGCTTGGTGCAAAAGCCAGCCAGTCAGCATTTAGAGTGATCTGGAACTCATTCCTGATCACCAGGAACTTGTTAAATGGTGTACTCTGAGACTCATGGAGCTTTTTGAGTTAACACTCTGCAGGAAGCTGACAGGGCACAGGTTACACTCTGCTTTATCTTCAAACAGGTTTCCAGAGGAAGGGAAAATAGGAGGGAGATTACAAACACCTCTGGTGAGAATTCTTTAAATGTGAGAGAGTTTCACCCTGCTGTCAGAAAGCTTCATTCCTGACACTTTCCTCTATCTAAACAGAATCATCTTTGCAGCATAAAAATGACAGGATATGGCTTTTCAGTTAGAGAAAGGCTAACTATTGGTGAAATTATTCAACCCCAGGAATCTGACACAACAAAGAAAAAAAAAATTCTGATCCATATTCAAAATGGACTACTTTGGAGCCAAGACGCAAATAATATGTCTGCTTAGCAACTGAATTGGCCAAAATAAATAATGTTTTCTCTTCTGCTTTTTACCTCTCTATAGAATATATAATTCTTGCTGAAAACCAAAGAGAACATACCATATGGATGGCTTTTTTTTTCTAATCTCATAAAATTACAAATAAAACTTTCACAGAATCATAACATCTGCTTCACCATTACCCTGGAGAAAAGTCGTCTTTGCAGAATCACACGAGGACATATAGTTTAATGTCCAACTTGCCTTTCACATTTGGTATTCACGTTGTCTTGGAGGGGGTTGGAGAACCCCAGCAATAAATACCAGATGAGCAAAACGGAGCCTCTGGACATAAAATGGCTTTTGCTTTATGTTACTGATAGTAATATCAAAATTGAAGTATGTTGCTATTAATTTGCTCACAACGATCTGTGGTAAGACTTTTAGTGCACACTGTCTCAACAAACAAATGGTTTGACTAAATGGACAATGGACAATGGAATGCCTGAGAGTTCCACCTTTGCCTCCCAACTGGAGCTACTTACAAGGTGTCAAGGTGGATAATGTACTGATGTATTAGAAATAAACCTGGTGCATTCTCTGCCTTTCTTCTATCTCTATGCCTATGTTTCCAAAAACAGATCACACCTCAATATTTCACAAACATAAACATATCTTTCTGTTCCCTATTGTGATCACCCCAATCCAGGCCAGCATTTTTCTTCTTCTTGCTTACATCTATCCAGAGGTAAAAGCTGATAAACCAGCTTTCCAATAACAAAACCCCAAAAAGCAATGACCAAAACATGTATTTGAAAGTTTTACCAATTTCCAACATGAAAATAATCTCACCACAGCCAATAATTTCAAAACCAGTTCAAAAAGTTCATGCATATTTAACAATTGGCACTCTGTACCAGTATGAACTAGCTCCGGTGTCCCACTTTCTTGATGCCTTGTGGAATAGAGCTTTTTATGTATAATCTTGCCTAAATTCTTCAATAGTTCCCATTTTCCTTAACACTAAATGCAAAATCCCTCCTGGGATTTACAAGGCTGTCTACAATATTACCCACTGTTATTTCTTTGTTTTGGATTTTCTTTACTTTAATATGGGATCTGTGGTTGTAGGACCATCAAACATGCTGTGCCTGCTCTCCTCATCTTGAAAATATCCATTTCATTAGGTATCAGCAAAAACATTCATCATCTGGGAAGACTTTGGATATCCTTTCCTATCAGAAAACTCCTCAGTTTATAGAATTACTATTTTAATTACCTTGCTAATCCCAAACTGTAAGTTATCTGAAGTCTTTTTGACCTTTCCATAACCATCCGAAACCAAGTGTTTAGCAAAAGCGCCCAGTACCAAGGAGGCCCTTATGTTCTATAAATAGTAACCAGGGGTTTTCATCTTACATAATCTGCTCATAGGTGAATGTGCAAATTTATAAATCAAATAAATTCATAGTTACATTCAAAATCATAACTTTTGCCATATGGAATTAAATAAATTCCAAAAGGGAAAGTTCCCCAGATTCTTGAAACAAAAGTATGGTTTTAAAAGTAATATATTCTGAAAGCTGAGTTCCTAGGAAATCAAAGTGTAGCTTATAGCGATGACTGAGAAATGCCACCCTTAAAGAGGCTTTTTGAGTATAATACAGGAATACATTCTTTCCTACTCCAGGGCACAACACTTTTGAATCTTGGTTCAGAGCCTAGAACCCAAAGATGAATTTTTATAAACTTGTCAGTTCTGATATGTAAGAGATTCCTGCCTTAAGAAAGACCTGAAACCAGACAATCTTCCAGTTTGCTTATTCCACAAAATAAATATGAGTGGTGAGTGGTGATACAATTGTATAGTTCTCTTCTTCTGACTCCCCTGGTTATTTTGTCCTGACGCTGGGAAAGTCCTTGGAAGTTAGGAGAAACTATACCTACAAAAAGGGAGACATTTTCTGAGCAGTTCCCAGAAAGCAGGAATGGAGAAGCATGGCAAAACAGTTTTTCTATACAAACCTTCAACCTCTTATCTAAAGTCAATGTCTTAAAACAAAATCAGTTACAGAGATTTGAAGAACTAAATGTGTAAAAACAAAACATAAAATGCTTAAGACACTGCATATGTATATTCTTAAAACTTATAGACTCCTAGATGTGGTTTTCCACATAAAGCAAAATATCAAAATATCAGAGCAATGTATAAAACATGACTTATAAATATTAAAATGTATTTTTGAAAGCTCAACTCAAATTATAACCCCAGAAATAAGAAACAGTCTTTCATTCTTTCAGGATACAAGTACTCAATACCTTCTATTAGAAACCTAAAATTAGCTCTGCAGGTGGTTTTGGTAGTATACATCTGAATAGGACACAGTCCATACCCTCAGGGTATCTACAGGTTAATAAAAGAGACAGACATAGTGTAAATACTTGTAATTCTGAGTGATAAGTACTGTCATAAAGAATGTAATAGCCATTATTTGAGAACAAGGACTGAATGCCAAGTATTTCCTTTTAATTAGTTCTTTAAAAGACAACAGAATGTTTTCAAATATATCTTAACTTGTAATTCATAATATAATTTCCTCCAAATGTTAATATACCCTAAACACTGTTAAATGTGCACATTGATTATAAATCATATCAGTATCACATTTTCAAAAATATCCATGTGAAAACAATATGTTCCTATAAAAGCAGTGAGAAAATGAGACAAAGAAAATTTACAAATGGCAGTTGAAATCTGCTTATGTAGGAATTCTATTAATGGGGAAATGTTGTACTGCAGGTATATTTGATAAGTGATGTGATAATAAAGTACATTCCTCTCCAGAGCTTCTGTTGTGGCCAGGCAATTTGGGTAGAAATGAAAATAGATATAATACAATATTATGTAAAGAGACATTGAAAAGATTTTGGATTTTCCAGGAAAAATACGTGAGTGAGAGAATAAAAATGAAAGAGAGAGAGGAAATATGAATATTGGGAATAATTCACAATATGCACACTAATCAGCATATCCATAACTTGCATCATTAACTGTGTGTGTGGACAATGAAATAACAGATTCACCATCTTAACAAATTTCATGTATATAATACAGTATTATTAACTATAGTCTCATTGTTGTACAAAAGATCTTCTTAAAGATACACAGTTTTAATTGCCAACCATATCACAATAAAATTGGGATAAAAACTTGAAACTTAAAATATTGTGAGACTTATCATCAAATACATGAGAATGTAGGAATTTTCTTCTTGAATTTTAATGAAATGGATAGGTTTGCGCCATGAAATGTGAGATGAAGACAGGGCTGAGTTTAAGAGCATGCTGCCTGTATGGTCACCCCACACTTCATTTAACGTTCTGTCATTGTTCTCTTGAAATTCTTAATCTTTGAAGATGCTTTTTGTAGGTAAAGTCCAATGGGACAATGGGCCCTGGGCACGAGTAGAAGAGATGTGTGCAGTATGCATACCTGCCATCTATGCTGCCCCATTTGCATATTGTGGCTTCAGTCTCCCATGAGCATAGAAATCCCACAGACCTACCATGCCTGGGAGTTCAGCAAGTCTCAGAGCATGGACGGAGTTAGCAAATTATCTCTACTACTGAGTAAGTGGGACCACTAACAGGCCCTAGAAATCACATTGTCCATTCAAACCAGATCTATATTCAAATGCAAAAAGGAGGCAATGACATTCCAAGAAACACAAATGACAAAGACAGTCTATCATACATTTGCTTACTACCATTGTCTCTGTGTCTTAGCTGACTCTTATGTTACATATGTTGACATCAAAGGAAAGGGAAAGATAAGATAATGCATAGCTTCTTTTCCTTTCAGTTATTCCTTACTCATCTATAAGCTGGAAGTGAGAGTGTTAGTAGGATGTGCACACAAGAAGAAATAAAGCCTGGAGTGGTGGCACATACCTATAATTCCTAGCAACTTGGGATGCTGAAGCATGAAAATTACAAGTTTGAGGCCAGCCTCAGAAATTTAGCAAGACCCTGTCTTCAAAACACAAAAGGGCTGGCCACACTCAGTGGCTCATGCCTGTAATCTCAGTGGCTCCAGAGGCCGATGCAGGAGGATCAAGAGTTCAAAGCCAGCCTCAGCAACTGCAAAGCACCTAAAGAACTCAGTGAGACCCTGTCTCTAAATAAAATACAAAATTGGGCTACTGATGTGGTTCAGTGGGCCAGTGCCCCTGAGTTCAATCCCCAGTACCTGCTCCCCCGAAAAAAGAAAAAAAAAAATAATACTTAAGGGCTGAAGGTATAGTTCATCAATGGATAGCACCTTGGTTAAATCCCCAATTCAGGGGGAAAAAACGGGGGGGTGAAGGAGAAAAAGAGAAATGAAATAAAATAGATTGTGTACAGCATTTTCATGGTTCTGGTAAAAATTTATATGGATGTATAGAGTTACAAAACTCAAACTGTGATTTTAGTAATTCTACATATGAAATAAATGCCGTTATATTTGTATTTAAAACTGGCACTATACAATATAAAGACAAACAGTAAAGTTCATTCTGATAATTTAAAGCTTTTATTTTCTCAGAACATCAACAAGTAATAAATGGAAAAACACTATAACAAATTGAGGCGAAAAACATTGATATTTTAGAATGTTTAATAGCACTTTTTCTAGTTTTTTTTTTCTTTAACAAGAGACCACATCATCTTATTTTTCAGTGGGTCCTAAAATTATGTAAATGGCCTTCATCAAGAAAGCACCAAAAACAAGGCAGGGGAAGAGAAGGGGGGAAGGAGGTAAGCACACCAGAGTCAGAGAGGTTTAGAAGCGAATAGGGGAGGGGTACTTATTTTAACATCTTCACTTTAATTGTACTAAATCTCTTGTCACCAGAAAGTGGTGAGGTGAGAGCACCACACTGCAGGTACTTCAGAGATTGCAGGGAAGCTGTCAGGGGCTCCTAATCCAGCAGCTTACTCAAGCACTTGCCCTTGATTAACACCTTGAATATTCTCAGCATGTCTGTGGTTTGGTTTTGGTGCTATTATTGACTTGAGGAGCCGGGATGAGATTCTTAAGCCAAGTGGCCTCTTCTTAGAGCATGAGAAACTGCCAGCCTATTTCAATATGAATATGTTTCCCTTAATTGAAGAAATTCTGATCCCACTTTGTAAACTGCAGTCTACCTATTAATACTATGGACCTAAAACTTGAAAACTATTAAATATTTTTAATGCATCCCTTCCAACATAAAGTTGTCCTTAGAAAATTATAAATGTATAAAAGGCCAATTCATAGTTTTTAAGATCTTTTTTAGCCAAAGTAACTTTTAGAAGGCAAAATGTTTATTTTCAGAATTCTTTTCATTGAAAATAACAGAAAAACATCTCAAAATAGATGAAGCAAAAAGTGAATACATCTAAGGGGAAAGGTTGGTATTGAAATATGTGTATTTGGGGATTCAGCAGATACTATATGAATCTCCCTTTCTCCCCTCTCCTTCTTCCTCTTTTTTATGTTGTAAGCAAGATAGCTGATATCATATCTGACCTATATCCTGCCAATTCATCAATCTCAATGGAAAGAGAGTTTCATTAACATTTGTGGTGAAGAAAATAGGAAGAATTTCCTGTCTGAGATGATATGCCACATGCCCATCCTTTAACCAACCTGCCCTGCTCCCCGCCTTATGGTGCTGGGGATCAACCTTGACCAGTTTATTTAGCCAAAGAAAGTAAAAGTCTGATTGGTGGGGTCTGGGATTTATGTCCTCCTTTTAACAGAATAGTGGAGTAAAGAGGGTTAATGCAACCACAGAACCCAAGGGAAGAATGCTACTTCTCCTGAAAACACTCAGCAAAAGGAATCATAAAGTATTCCCTGGATTATTATTTATAATATCTATTTCTAGTTATATTTTAGGGTTTGTATCACAGAGAGACTTCCTGAAGATAGGAGGCAAGAATTGGCAGTGGGGTGGTCACACAGGGACTAGCGGATCCCAGCTGTAACAGGCAATGCTTACTATGTTAGATTTCACCTCCCTCATTTTCTGTTTAAGGTTCAAAGGCGGCCTGAGAGGTAGATGTTATTATTACTTCTCATTTTACAAATGAGTTTATAAGTTGCCCAAGGTCACACCTGGTCACACACAAATCAGAGTTCAATTTTGAACCAAAATCTAATTCTGAAAACCCCATGCTTTTGAACACATGAACATGTTCTTACTTGGAAATTGTTGTCAGCCTGACAAAAGTAGGGGTTTCATTTTATTAACTTTCTTTCTTAATTTTCTCTAAGAAAAAGGACCTGCTATCTGCGAGAAGTCAATTTTGGGAAAGTGATCCATTTCTTGGATCTAGAACCATGGGTCCTGGAAGACTAGGAGGTCATTCATTGAAAGCAATAAGAAGGATGGGAAAGGCCTTCAGAAGTGACCTCAAGATAGATTTTTTACTATGTGAAAAGAAAGGCAATATGGTACCTCTCCCATTTCCCTATGCAATTGACAAATTATTTATTTATTTTTTTTAGTTTATACTAAGTAGTTGGTATAGAAAGAAAGACTGTGTTAGAAACTTATGTAACAACTATTATTGGAGTTTTTAATATGGGCTAAGTGTGAAACAAGAAATCTAAGGGCCAGAAATACCCTATGAAACCATTACAATATAAATCAGTGCAAAAGACACAGAAAAGTACCAAAGGAAAGAGCAAATTTAAGCTAAAACAACAAAATCTCACATAGGCCACCCAATGTCATTTGACTATTCTGATCCTCCTAAATTTAAGGGAAGAATATGTTATGGCCAAGTTCAGCTCTTGTTCTTCCTCCTACAAAATTACAGTACACTGTGAACAGTGTGGTTTCTGTCCAAGTGAAAACTTCCCACGATTATGTTCCTGACATCTCACTGTATGAAAAGAAAAACCTAATGTCTCTACAGAAAAGCAGGGCTTCAAAATTAAACCTGCAGAGGTGAATAGTTCAAGCTACACAATCTCTCAGTTATTTGGGATGGCCTACAAGGACACTTACTTGGAGCCACTAAAGAGCAAAGGTCTTCAGTTTTAGTTTTTGGTTTTAAAAACATATCTCTATATAAAGATCCAAAACCCCAAAGGGAGCTGGACAGAGCTGTTCAATCCAGAATAGACATCATCAGTATCCACAAATATTTATTCACAGAAACCTGCAGAGTTACTCAATCCCTACAGGACTAAGTCCTAAATCTTAGAATGGCATACATGGGTTTCTATCTCCAGGACCCTAAGTACCCTTAAATCGTCCTCCTGCAGGATCTAAAGGTGGACTTGCTATTTCCTCCATGCCTTTATAAACACCTCTTTGGGAAAATATACTTTTGCAGTTTTAGAATTAGGAAACTCTAATAGTCCATTTCTTTAGCTCAAACAAAATCCAGAGTACTGTTACCAAAGGGGGAAAAAAATATTCAACCCAACTATTTTTTCTCTCAAAGTGTTTTGTTGTTGTCTTTTGTTTTTTGCATACCTCTATCACCAATCTTTTATTATGTTATTTTTATATTAAATTGCATTAAACTAATTGTATTTAATCACATATTTTGTTTGATTTACTTCATTTAAGGTCATTTGATCCACAAGTTTCTCATGAGACCTGTCTTATTCTTCTTTATGTTCTCAACCCTATAAGGGTGGATGCCTTTGTGTCAGAGTAGGCACTCAATTCATTGTTGGTCAATTATTTTTCCAAATATCTACTTTATGCAAAACATTCTAGTCACTCCATATAAAGAGCTGGGCACAGAGGCAAATTTCTATAGCCTCCAGGGTGGCTAAAGAGATAGGATTGCTTGAACCAGAAGTTCAAGACCAGACTGAGCAACACAGTCAGTCCTGGTCTCAAAATAATAATAATAAGAAGAAAAAACAACAATAATAACTCTGATACCAGGAAGTTTGCCATCTGTTTACAAATGAAAGATACAGAAAATGATATTTTAATGACAAAATAATAGAAAACACTTATATAGCACATGGCACATGCTAGGAATCATTCTACATATTTTAGATGTATTTTAATCTTTAATCTTCATAACAGCATCTATAAAGTAAATACAGCTTTACTAGTGAAAAACTGAGGCACAGAAAGAATAAGGAATTTGTCCAAGATAAGCAGTGAAACTGAACAAAATCCTAATTTGTATGGATTTAGAGTTACTCTTAACCTATATATGATGTTGTAAATAAATTATTAATTCCAAAAGTTAAATTCAAATAACTTTTAGCATCAAAATACTATATAATTATTAGCACATGCAAAATACCTTACAAAATAATCAATATTTTTAATTTCACTTTGAATCAAGGTTTGTGCTTTAACATCATACATCTTCTTAACCATTAAATATATAAATTCCTGACAGTTTCTTCTCACAGCCCCCTCACAAAAAGTAGAATGCAGTGATATCAACTGCCACTTCAACCAGGGAAGCTGTTTTTATTGCCCTTATGTTTGAGCCTCTATGTAAACTTTTGTTCACTAATATTATAAAATGTACTTTAAAAATCACTATTATATCCTGTAAGACTCAAGAGTGGTTCCCCCCAAACATAAAAAATTAAGTAGAATGTACCTTCTAAGATCAGACAGTACTCTTTCTTCCTGCACCCCATCATGCCAACATTATAACACCACTTTCCACAGCCACAACCAACCACATGCAGTTCAGCCAACCCTTCCTTGAATGAAATGTCGATCCTCCATAAACCTTACCTTCATCAGCCACTCCTGATCCTTTCAAACCATCTCCCATCTCCTACTCCTACACTATTGGCAAATCAGTACTTGATTGCCTCTATTTCTCATCTGCAAACCACCTTCAGCCTTGAAAAGGATTCTAAGTGCACATTTACTTCAATACTCACAGTCTGTGAGGTCTTGTTTCCTAAATTGTCACAGGTATAAAAGTCCTCCCCTGGCCTAGGTGATCATTCTGGTACCCTTTAGATCCCCAGTATTCAGGAGAAAATTAAACAATTACAGGGTCTCCATTAAGGCTATAGAATTTTCTGATTACAGATGTCCCAACTTCTGAAACTTCACATAAAATAGAGATTCTTATGAAGCTAAAAAAAGTGAATTTCTCGCTGGATGTGGTGGCACACGCCAATAAACCCAGCAGCCTGAGAGACTGAGGCAGGAGGATCAGAAATTTAAAGCCAACTTAGTGAGGCCCTAAGCAACTGAGTGAGACCCTGTGTCAAAATAAAAAAAAAAAAATTTAAAAGCGAGCTGGTAGCTGGGAGTATTGCTGGAAGTTGAGCTCCAGAGGCTTATCTGCCTACCATCAGGTTTCTGACAAACCGTCTCTTCCAAACTCACATAAAAGGCAACTATAAACTGTGGTGTCACCACCTCTTCTATTTCATGTTTTTCCAATATACTATCAGGAAATATAAGCCTCTGTTTGTATGTGGTACTGTTCTCAACTCCAGAAACCATGAAGTACAGGCTTTGAAATAGGGCTACATAGTTAAAACTCATCTAGAAATAGAATCAAATCAACTAGACCTTCAAACTCTTCTTTGACATTAGAAGACAAAAATGTCGAGTAAAAGTACCCATAGGCCAACATTGGTTTCATAAGTATTGTCATATGTAGGTTTCTGAAGTCCCTAAAGAACATTATGTGCTTAATGACAAGATCACTCAGAGAGCATCTATTCTATATTCTTGAAATCAGGCTGTGGCTTGTGGAAACACACAACCACTGGGCTTCATAACTGAGCAAAAGACACAAGTACTACCGGATGTGATATGAAATGGTTGAATACAACATGTGTAGAAACAGGGAAAGTTGGAAAATAGATATGAAAGTAGAGGCTTAAATTCTGGTAAGTCAAATCCAGTGTACAGACAGTAATAGTACCTTATGCACGGTGAGAATCTGAGGCAAGAATCCTGTGATCTCTACACAAGGCCGTTTAGTAAGGTGCATGGATGTCTGTAAATAACCCCAGTGAAATCAGATAACTGACATATATTGGTAAAAGATCAATCATATGTACATCTTTTAAAAAACAAAAAACTGAGAAGGAAAATGTCATGATTCAGATATTAGGTGTGTGAGACAGTACAAGGTTTAGAGGAGAATGATTGGATCATGAAAGGCCTTAATCCAATCTATGAATTAATCCCCTGAGTGGGATTAACTAAGTGGTAACTGAAGAAAGGTGGGGTGTGACTGGAGGAAGTGACTTGGGGATGTGCATTTGGAATATATATTTTGTATGTGGTGAGTGGAATTTCTTAGCTTCCTGATCATCATGTGACCTGCATCCCTCCATCACATTCTTCCCCCAGGTGTTCAGCCTCACCTTGAGCCCCAAGGAATGGAAGCAGCTGTCTATGGACTGAGACCTCTGGAACCATGAGCCCCCAAATAAACTGTCCCTTCTCTAAAATTGTTCCTGTCAGGATATTAGCTGAATAAAACAGAAATGAAATAATCTCAAGGTGCATCTTTGTGTACAGAGAACACAAATATGCCGACTACTCATTCAATACTTTATAGGAAAAAATTGGGAGATTCTCACCAGGTCATTTATCTGATTATCTATCTTTTTGCAGTTCTTTGAATATAACTTCTTTTTTCTTCCTTTCCTTCCTCCTCCCCTCATTGTACTTTTCTTCTTTCCCTTGCCTTGGCTTTCCTTCAACAAATAGTTATTAAATTCATACTCTAAGCCAGGAACTTTACTAAACAGTCCATATGTTTATATACTATCTCCCCACAGTAATAGTCCAATCTACATCCCTGAAAAGCAATGCATATACCCAATGGGTCTTGAAGTTATTCAGCATAGGATGGAGTCCAACTGTGTAGTCTTTGGCAAGTTATTTAGTCCTTCTACTGCTATACTCTCACTTATTGCCTGAGAATAACAGTTAACTACCTCCTAAGTTTGTAATAAATAATAGAGAATTTTATTATTACACTTTACATATAGTAATGGTTTAATAAATATTAGCTGTTGTTATCATTGATGTTTTGAAGACACAAGGTGGACTCACCATCTGTGATCTCCTCCTAAAGGCTGAGTGGCAACTTCTAGAGTTCCTATGTTTCCATGATATGTGGCTGACAGAGATGCACCACTCAGATTTCAATGCAAGAAAGGATCTGCTTCCTAGCTCACAGGGAGTGTGGATCAGACAGCTTTCTGCTGTCAGCCCTAGGGTCTACCTCCACTGCAAAGAGTGACCTGACTTCACCCAAGGTCATGCCCTTCCGAGGGAAGCCCACATTCAGCCAATGAGTAAAGAGAATGGGATTTAAAGACCCAGATTGATGTGGGACAGATCTAATATGCTGTATTTACTCCAGAAATACCATTGTGTTGTCTAACACTTTGGCAGAAAGAAGCACATTTTGACTTTTCTCTTTGTCCAATTCAGCTTCCTCCACCATCTTTTCATAAGTGTTCATCCTTCATAAACAACATGGTACCCAAATTTCATCAAAGTATCTGCTTCCAGAAATCCTAACCTGGTACCACAATATAATTAGCTGATTTCTATCTAGTTCACTGACTGGACTATATGTAATATTTGAGGATTGGGAAAATCTTATTTAGCTTTGTATTCCCAGAACCTAGCAAGTGATGTTTAACTAGAAAACCCAATCAGGATTCATTCATTGAATGAATTAAAAATGAAATCAGCTTGAGAGGAAAGTTAAAATAAAAAAAAAGATAAAAATAAAATTATGTTTCATGTTAACTTAAAATGCTTCCTATGAATGTGGTAGCAGTTTTTATGAATTGTATGTACACTGTTAGAGAAAGTGAACTTTATTAGTCAACTCAATGTAGCTCTGGACAGAATCCTCTTAGCCACTTAGCAGCTGTAGTAGCTTTTTTTTTTTCTGTCCAGTGCTTACTACATGTACTTGCAGAAATCAAATAATGAACAATGTATGTACGACATCTGGTGGCTTCCAGATTATGTTACATCCACCTTGCCTGCCTGGAGTCTGAGCCACAGGGGTTGGCGATGTGTGAGCCTGCACCTTCAGTTACATTGAAATTCTACACTAGATGCACAGGGGCGAGTCTGCCAGTGCTAGGAGGGAGAGAGCTATTAATTTACCCAAGATGCCAGTTGTGATGAATATAACAGCCCCATTCTCTAAATCCTTTTATTTATATTGTATTTAGAATTAATAATCATTCATCCAATTAAATGTCCTTGCTCTGGGCCTCTGGCCAATTCTATGTCATAGAAGGTGATAAGATCTATTAGCTGTAAGCCTTAAATTAGCCAACATCCGACCCAGGGGAAGTATGTTGCCCAAAGGAGACATCTCCTTCCTAAGCCCACACTATTGTGACTGATGCTGGAAAATATCTTTATTTCATTGCTGCTTTTGTAGCCTGAAGAACAGATTTACATGCTACAGTCAGTACTAGAAAGCTAAAAAACTCATGATACTTGAAGCTTCAACTCTTAGTGAATTAAATTTAGGCATTTCTAAAAATCCATGCAAATATTATTTGGCCTAACATAAATTTATTTAACCATACTTACACATTTTAAGGTTGGAAGGATAGACAAATAATGATAGAAAAATTTTATAAGATGCTGCTATTATTATGATAACACATTCTGGGGACCAGCAATTTTAACCTGATTGAAAAATACTCCGAGAAAAGAAAGAGAAAGGTCAAACTTTCGTTTTTATTAACAGGTAGCAGGACTAAATATGAAATTATCTTTATTTGTATTAGTTGGATAATTAACTTTATTCTAATTTTTTAAATTCTGCATGAATCTTATAGTTTTAGCTGATGAAAAACATAAACATAGGGAGAAATAGATCAAATGTTGGAGAAACTGTTAAGAAAAAAATAAATTAAAATTAGGAAACATTTGCAAAGTATCTAAACTTCTTCAAGATGCAAAACAAACAAACAAAAAATGTCCACTAAATCTAAATTTAGGTTTGGGGCCATTCACATGGATTTGAGCATATGCTACTTTGTAATGGGCTAAACTGTGAACCTTACTTTGAACTACAAATCCTCAAAAATAAGAACTGATGAAAAGGGTCAGCAAAGTTAATCACCATGGAAATCCA
Organism: Ictidomys tridecemlineatus; assembly: GCF_052094955.1. NCBI lineage: Eukaryota > Metazoa > Chordata > Mammalia > Rodentia > Sciuridae > Ictidomys > Ictidomys tridecemlineatus. The sequence goes on from NC_135483.1 coordinate 30,090,317, forward strand.
GGCAGTTTTACACTCCTCAGTTTCAAAGTTGACAAGTGTCATTGGGTTGAGGTCAACATTGGTATTCAAATAAGAATGTATCTACATTCCTTATAACCAAAGCCTAACAAGCATTTTTGGAATATGTTATTAGTGGAAACTCTAACAAACCCTTTCAAATCTTTTAAATTTTCTTCTACTGTTTAAAAAAAAATGGAAGTTTTCTCCAACAATGATACTGGAAAAGATATCTTTATTAGTTTTCATATAAGTACATGAGTTGTCTAAATTAGAATTACTAGAATTTATTGAACGTGGTTCAGAGAAAAGCCAGGAGATTTTCTGGATCAAATTACCTCACGGCTCATTGTACTCCACTTCATTTATGATGATTTGTGTATAATCTCACGACTTCAGTTTCCACAAGCTTTTGATTAGTTAAGAAGCATATGAGACAATATTCGTTCTTATTGCCTGACAGAGATCATGCTATAAATCCACAGTACAGTAAACTTATCTATCTAGGTATGGGTATACATATATTGGGTTTTAATTCTCTTTATTTATCATGCTTATTATAGTATCATGCTCTTTCATTTATCATTCTTTATCTTTTGTTAAATTTTGAACTTAAAATCTTTCTCAAAAGTTATCTTCATTGCTTTCTATCTTACATAAAGTTCTGAAGAACTGAAGTAGCTTAAATTTGTATTTTCTTCTTTTTTAAAAATTTTTTTTTGGTTGGGGCCCTCCCAGGGCCTTGTGCATGGGAGGCAAGCATCCTACAAACTGAGCTATATCCCCAGGCCTTGTATTTATTTCTTAAATGCCAGGATTGTATCATATTTGGCAAGATTTTACTAAAGGAAAAAAGTGCAAGATTTAAAGATAGCTAAAAGAAGATGTCAAAAAATCCAATCTTAATTGTAACTTTACTCCAGAAGCTCTGAAAATTCAGAAGGGAAAAGAAATTATATGTCAATAATTGTCAATAATGCTGCAATCCACTAAGGAACACAGGTCTCTACAAGGTGCTGATTTCATTTCCTTTAGATTTATACCCAAAAGAGGATCACTAGGCCATATTTTAGTAATATGCTTAATGTGATGAACAATATGGGCATTTTCCATACTGTTTTCTACCATAACTATACTGATTTCATTCCAACCAACAATATATAACTTTTCTTTATTCTCCTCACCCTCACCAATATTTGTTACTTCTGTTTGTTTGATAACAGCCATCCTAATAGTGTGAGATGATAGCTTATTGTGGTTTTGATCTGTTTTCTTGATGATTAGTTATGTTGAACCCCTTTACATATATCTGCTAGCCATTTTTACGTCTTCTTTGGAGATTTTTCTATTCAATTTTTGCCGAGTTTTAAATTGTGTTACTGATTTTTTTTTATAATTGAGTTTTGCAAATTGCTTATCTATTTTAGATATTATCCCTTGTCAGATATATAGTTTGCTAATATCTTCTCCCAATTCATAGGCTGCTTTTTCATTTCACAGATTGTTTTTCTTTGCTGGGCAGAAGCTTTTCAGTTTGGTGTAGTCCCAATTATTTATTTTTTATTTCATTACCTGAACTTTTGGTTTCATGCCCCTCCCCCCAAAAAAATCATTGCCAAAACCATCATCAAGGAGGTTTTTTTTTTCCTTATTTTTCTTAAAGGGGTTTTATTGTTTCAATTCTTATATTGAGGTGTTCAAATCAATTTGATTTGATTTTTGTATATGGTAATACAGAGATTCACTTTCATTCTTTTGCATGTAAACATCCAGTTCCATCCAGTGCCATTTATTGAAGAGGCTATTCTTTCCTCATTGTGAATTCTTAGTGTTCTTGGTGGAAATCAGTTGAGCATATACATGCTTGGGTTTGTTCCTGGATTCTCTGTTCTGCTCCATTGGTCTGCCTGTTTTTATACCAGTACTATACTATTTTGACTGCAATAACTTTGTAATTTTTTTCAAAGTTAATTTAAAATCAGGAAGTGAAGCCTACACTTTCATTTTTCTTTCTCAAGATTGTTTGGCTATTTGGAGGCTTTTTGTGGTTCCATGTACATTTTAGGATTGTTTTGTCTGTTTCTGTGAAAAATATCTTTGGAATTCTCATAGCAGCTGAATAGACTACATATTATTTTGAGTAATATGGACACTTTAACAATATTAATTCTTCTAATCCATGAATAATATATTTTCATTTGTTTGTATCTTCTTCAATTTCTTTTATCAGTGTTTTACAGTTTTCCTTGTGTAGATCTTTCACTTTCTTGATTAAATGCCTTCCTAAGTATTTCATTCTTTTTGATGCTATCATACATAGCATTGTTTTAATAAAACATATGTTATTTTTTAAAATAATACATACAAAAGCATACCTTATTTCTAATTTTAATAAATTACCATTTTATAAAATACATCAGGACCTGAACAGAGCAATAGCATTCAGGAGAATCCAGTGATGATGCAAATAGATTATGGATTAGGAAATTGTGAATATGTCCTAGAGGCTGGATTTCTCCCATCCACACTGATGCTCTATCTGTAGACTTCTATTTGTGACACCTTGTGATCTCAGACAAATTCTTAAATATTTCTGTTTCCCTATCTCCCTCTTTACAATGCATATGCTAAGGATCAATTTCTTGGGTTATTATATATAATAATTCTCACAGTACTTAACACTTTGACTCATAATTGACACATAATGCATGTTAGCTGTTACCATTATGGAATGGTTTTTTTGGTAGAGTCAAATGTTGCAAAAAAGTAAAGAAAAATAAGGAACCAATAAAGAACTTCAGATTAATTGTTTTGCGATTGAACAACATTAAATTTTACAGGTTAAAGGCAGAGAGAAAATATTGCCTTTGAAATCAGGAAAAAATACATTTGTTGTTTTGTGGATTAAATGAACATATATAAATTCAAACTCCAGTGCTTAGCAAATAGATCAACAGATGCAATCTATAATTAGCAATGCTACTATTACTAAGATAATGGCAGTGTTATACCCTGCCAAAAGTGCTAAAGACAAGCTTGAAAAAACAAGCTGAAATCTTATTAAGGAAAATGCCAACTCCTCCTTTTGGCCTTTTGATACAGACAAAGGGCAAAAACATTTATCATCAACTTGATAGGTATGTCAAATTTAAGTCATTTTATAAAAATAGGAAAATTATTTGAAGGAAGTAGTGTGTTTTTTGTTGGGGGTGTGGGCAGGGAACGTTCACAATGGGATATGTATTCCAAAAGATGTATATCAAATGTCAAAATGCTGCCACAGTCATGAGAGATTTTTTTAAAAAATGAGGAGTAAAGAAAAACAAAGCACAATAAAAAATGGAAAATAAAATGAAATTTGGGTACAGAAGATGAGAATTGTACAAAATTAAGTCATTGCAAATTTTCTAAATTTAATAGAATTCACAGTGGTTCTGGATCTGACTCTTCTTTCCAGCCACCTAGTTTGGTCACAAGGAAGCTAGTGAAGTCTCAGGAAGGAACCAACTGTATGAAATGCACATGGCTGCCTACAAGGCAGAAACAATGCAATGTGATTCCTAATCCTTCTTTATATCCTCCTAACCACATGCTGGAACCAATTTCCATCATGTCAGGCAGGTGAGGCAATGAAATTAAATAGTGCCCAATGGAACATGGCAGGTGTACTGGACTTCATTTCTAGCACTAGCACCTTTTTAAAAGGTAAACCTTGTAGCATCTTCTTTCTTTTCCTTCTTCTGCTAACTGTATGCAAAGGATCCAGTATACAATACTGAGGCTGAGGGGATAACAGAGCCCTTATTTGAAGAGGGTGTGGGTCATAAAATGATTGCATGGCAATGCACTCCCCTGATCTAACTTTCATTTGATTGTAGCATGAGCAAGAAAGAAACTTTCACTCTTCTCAGACATTCAAATTTCATGAATATCAATATGCCTAGCCCAAAGAAGACTACAAATTAATCCTTGGTTTTGGTAGAGTGTGAGTAATCGAAAACTTGAGCTAAGTTTCTAGTGGAATGGTGGGAGAGAAAACATGACTATCATACATTCAAGAGATGATGTGAAGAGGTTGTTGAGACACAATTGTTAGGGGAGTTTTCTGCTAAGGGTGGAAACAGTTTATATATTTGTATAAAATTTATATGTATGCATCAGTAGCATATATACTACTGATATAATATGCATCATGAGGGGTATGGCAAGCAGAAAGTGGTTTCCAAAAAAACTCTACAACTTAATCCCTAGAATCTGTAAGTGTGTTGCGTTATATGCAAAGAGGGAATTTGAAAAGTCACAGGTAGAATACAGTTGCTAATATGAGATTATTCAGCTGAACCCAATGTTGTTTACAAGCCTTAAATTGGGAAAAGAGGCAAATAACTTAGCTGGGCACAGGTGGCTTTGAAGATCAACGGGGACCAAGAACCAATGAAATAAGTCAGCTTCTGGGCCCCTGAGAAGGAAATATATATAGGCAAGCAGAAGAAACTCAGCCTGGCTGACATCTTGATTTTGGCCCAGCAAGACTCCCTTTGAACTTCTGATCTTCAGAACGGTAAGGTTTCTTTTTAAAAAATTGTACTGATTTAAGCCTCTAAGTGTTGAGAGCCACAGCTGAGTCGGAATGGGGGTAATTTGTTAAAGAAGCAATAGATTCTAAAATAGAGGAGACAACTCTTTGTAACAAAAGTAACCAAAAATGGCATGTCTAAAAATATACACTATTAGGAATATGTTGCTTATCTGTGGAGAAAATTTTAAAATTTTATTCTTATTATAAAAGAAAATCCAAAAATCAAAGCATAATTCACTCTGAAACAAAATGTTAGTTCCTAGATTTTTATAAAAATTTAATGCAATACCACTCACATTCTCCAAGGCCTCATGTGTTAGTCATGTCTACTAAAGCAGCTCAAACCAGAATTTTTAATAGTGGTTTTGTTTTGGAGAGAAAGGTTAAGTGAAGATATAAAAACATTGAATATTTTAATGTTTTCTCCCTCCTATCTCTGTTCCTCTCTTTAATTTCTTTCAACTACAGACTGGTTTCTTCTGGTTCTCTAGGGGAGTGGGTCAGACTTCTCTGTAATGCACAATCAATAAGTTGACTAGCCCACTCTGGGTCATATGACAGTCCTTGAACTAGTATGTGTGGTTAGAGGATTGGATATCTAGTCTGGGACATTTGCCAGTCCTGTAGCCAAAGCAGATGAGTCTGCCATCCTAAGCAGGAAAGACTCGGATAAACAGAAGAGGTCTTCAACCTCATAATTTTATTTCTAGGAAGCTACTCTAGGAAAATAGATGCAGAAAAAATATAGAAATGCTTTTCATCACTGTCTATTTATAAAAATGAAACTAAATATTCAGTAAGATAATATATTAAATTATGGTCTGTCCACCAGATGAAATACTTTGAAGTCATTAGAAGTATTTTTCACATTTTAGAACTGATAGAATTCAAAATCCATACAAAAAATACTCAGAAGATAGAGGTGAGCAAAAATGAAACCTACACATGTGCACACTTGGCCTAATCTTACAAAAATGGTATATATTTATGTAATTAATCAAATATCAACAATATAGAACTTGTAAATGTGCCAAGTTATATGCCAAGAAGGAAGTTGAAAAGTCACAGGTAGAATTCAGTTGCTAATCAATGGTTCCTAATATAGGATTCAGGTGAACCCAATGTTGTTTACAAGCCTTAAATTGAGAGGCAAAGAATCAGCATTAGTGAGAACGTCTTAGCTGGCCACAGGTGGCTTTGAAGATCAAAGGGGACTCAAAGCCAATGAAATAAGTCAGCTTCTGGGACCCTGAATAGAGAAGGAAATATAATAAGAAATATAATAATTTTTAATATTTTCTATATTTTCAAATACTCCAAAATGATCTTATTTTCTTCATTTGTAACTCTCCATATAAAACTAATTTCATAATTCATGTAAATATTCAACAGGTGTGGCTCTCTTGCCCCTAATTCCCAGTTCCATTGTCCCGTGATGCTTAAGCTTAATTTTGCATCACAGTCACCTGACAGTCATGTTAGGTCATAGCATACTGGGACACAGCCTAGAATCAGATTCATTTGGTCTGTGAAGGGGACTGACAAATTATAGCCCTAACAAGTTCCCAAATGATGAAGGTCTGGGACCACAGTTAGAGAACTGCTCTTATCATAGCTGACCAAATGAAATGCCTTGAGCACCCTTCTCAGATGCACCTCTGAGCTTTTGCAGGCTGCTTTTCCACCAGCTGTACCACTATGCTTTCTGGCTTACGCAAATTCTCCCTTTTGAAGAATCAGCTGAGTCCTCACCTCTCCTAAGAGGTGTTTTCTTAACTTCCTAATCTGGATCTGGTGACTTTCCTATATTTTCTCAAAACATCTTGCATTGACTTCTGTCAGTCTCTCCAGGGATCTGCAAGCCAGCACAGCCCCTAGCATGGCCTGAATGCATAAATGAGCCAATTACCTTTTTTTGTATCTACAGTTTTGCAAAGAGGTGAAGGTTGTAACTTAGCCAAATTGTATAAATCCATAAACAGGTTCACAGAAATTACCTTTCCATGGTGAACCAGATAGTTAAAATCATTGTCAAGTCTCAGCTCTAGTTTTCCTGACTTCAAGTCTTGTCTTTTCCATGTCATTTCATGCTGTTCCCCAATCACAGTGAAGTATGCTATACATATAAAACATCTTCTCACCATCCTCTACTAATAATGAATCTGAACACTTCATCCTTGTATCTTTGGAAGAAGCCACCAGTAGTAGAAAAGTAAAGAGGGGAAAGGGATGATTCTTATTTTTAAAACAATAAAATAAAAACACTCTGGGGTTTTTTGTTTTACTTTTTGTAATAAGTTCATTGGATATAATTAACATATCACAATTTGCTAATTTAAGGTGTATAATTAAATAATTTATAGTAATTTACATTTGTGCAATCATCACCACAATTTTAGAACATTTACCCACACTGAAACATTTTAGCTTTCCTCTCCCAACCCCATATTCCTCTAGCCCTAGGGAACAATGGATTATCTCTATCAATTAGTCTGTTTGAACATTTCATGCAAATGGAATCATAAAAAATGTAGACTTTTGTGACTCTTTTCAGTTAGCATAATTTCCAGGTTCTTCCATATCGTAGCATAATTCATTCCTTATTGTATACCGTATTTTATATATTCATCATGTGAGGACATTCATTTGGTTCCAATTCTTGGTTTTTAGGATTAATATTGCTGTAAACATTTGTGCACAAGTTTTTGTGTGGGAGTTTTCATTTCTCCTGGATAGATTGCAATTGATGGGTTGTATGCTAATTCTCATATTTAACTGTTCTCTTTGGGCTGTTTTCCAAGGAGGCTGCACCATTTTAAATGAGTTTTGTGAATGGTGAATTTGTTTAACTGGTGAACTTTATTTATCCAAAGTTTAACCAAAATATTCACTTTCTTTTCAACTATTCATTGCCAAATCAATGCAAATGACAGTCTGAGAAGTGTCCCCTATCTTCTTACCTGTTCTTATTATCCATGTTTGATTTATCGTTTCACTCACTATCACCTACTTTGTCCTTTCTATAACCTGGACTAAGGCTAATTGAGCAAATAACTGTAGTTTCAAGTAAGAAACTAAAAATTTACTTAGTAAAAATAAGTGAGTTTGCTCAAGCAGCAGATAATGTTTGGCCCCCTTTTTCCTTTTCTTTTTTTTCCCCACTAGTGATCACTTTTAACATTTTGATATGTTTCCCCTGAGTGCATGGAAAATATTGTGCCTTTTAGAATACTAATCAAGGTATCTGTTTCCCATTCCAAAAATATTTATCTGTGATCCCATATAGGTTGTTCTTTTATTCATGTTTCAATTAGACTTTTTCATAATCAGAGTTAGGTCTCTTCTTAAAAAAATGTAATTTTCCATATACATCAAATTGGGGGAAGAAATGAGGGTACGGAAACCTTTACTCTTTTTGAATTTAGATTTCAGTTTACAGTTATTCTGAAAATTCAAGGGAATAAGCCATTGAAATAATGATCCTCAATTAAAGAAGAATTAGCAATACTCAGTATTTCTCAAATAAATACATAATTTTTTAAGATTACAAGCTTTGGAGTCAGCTTTGGTGGGAGTCCTGACTCTGTAGTCACAAGCTGGGTGACCTTAGATAAGCAGTGAAATATCTAGTATCTTTATTGGTAATACATAAGTATCAATAATATCATACAGGATTTTGTAAGAATTAAACCTGATCTATAATCAAAGCTCACTCCCCAATACCTAGAAGATAGTAAGTACTCAATAGGTTCTAATAATTATTTTATTTTTGGTATTACTGGTAAACTGAAACAATTTTAATGGAAGAAATAGCTTCTGAAATAGCTGTACCAAAATTAACTCTAAACTCTGAAACTGTGGCAAATAGAAATATCAAGTCAATAAGAAAAAATTTCAAAGGATTTATTTACCTTCAACCAACACATACAAACAAATACAGTTTTCAGAGAAGAATTTTGTGCAGTTCCTCTTGAATACATTAATTCTCGTTCATGCACTATTTTAATCTTCAGGTTATTTAAGCAATTTTATTAGCTGGTCTCCTTTCTAATTCTCTGTTCTTTCTCTCTAGCTATATCACTGCAATCTTTAGTTTCCCACAAATCGATCCTCCTTTAAAGTTTTTCTTTTCAGATGCAGTCTTAGAAATAATATAAAAATCATTAGCACCTAATGAGTAGTTTCTTTTGCTACCTCTATCATTTTCAAAGCTTAGAATCCTCTTGTTTCACCACATCAATCTTGATAGCAGCACAATTCACAATAACTAAACTGTGGAACCAACCTGGATGCCCTTCAATAGATGAATTGATTAAAAAATGTAGCATATTTACACAATGGAATATTACTCAGCAATAAAAGAGAATAAAATTATGGCATTTGCAGGTACATTGATGGAATTAGATAATGCTAAGTGAAGTTAGCCATTCCCCAAAAAACAGATGCCGAATGTTTCCTTTAAGGAGGCTGATTCATAGTGGGATAGGGAGTGGGGACCATGGGAGGAATAGATGAACTCTAGATAGGACAGAGGAGTTGGAGGGGAAGGGAGGGGGCATGGGGTTTTTAATGATGGTGGAATGTGATGATCATTACTATCAAAGTACAGGTATGAAGACATGAATTGGTGTGAATATACTATGCATACAATCAGAGATATAAAAATTGTGCTCTATATGTGTAATAAGAATTGTAATGCATTCCACTGTCATATATAAATTTTAAAAATTTCAAAGAATGTGCAAGCATGTTACATTATTGGCTTTCAGTGTAATCAAAATCTATAAATGGAATTGATATATAGATACAGCAAACTATTATTTTTCTTCCTGCATTTTCTGATATTTGACTACTTTATCCCTTAGAAAATCGAAACATGAAGATATTGGTTGTATATTAATTCATATGAGGTGCCAGAATTATGTCTCTTGTTAAAATGTGTAAATGGGTAATTAAAAGGACATACTTTCATTCAAAAAAAAAAAAATCTTCTAGCTTCCATTCTTACCTGTCAACACAGGCCAAAAGTCATGTTCACTGAGAGGCCTTCACTCTTCTCTACCACTGCCTCTAATCCTATTTGAATGGTTTCTCAGTACTTGAAAGATGATTCTAGCTTAGATTTTTCTCATCTGTTATTCAAAGTACTGTTTTGCCTCCCTTAAGGAACAGTAAGTCACTGAAGTATAAAATCCTTACTATTTCTCCCCTTGGCTGGCACATTGTTGCTATTCACTAAACACATGGTGAATAAATTAATCAACTAACCCTTGAGCACATGATGGAGGCCTGCAGTGCAGGCAATTTCAGAGTTCTTTGGGAGATAAAGTGGTGTGCTGGTTCTGAATTACTTGAGGATCTAAGAATGCCTTTAAAAGTTGTATGAAACTTCAGAATCCACTCACCACAAGGGTGTTTACATGGACAACCACACAAAATCTCTTACAATGTCAAGTCTGTGGGCTGGGCTGCAGATACTCACTTCTGTGGATGATGATTTTTTTCTGTCAATAAAGTTTAGTTGATTTCAGATTATACCTCTGGGAAAAGCAAACAGATCCCCCATCTATTTGTCTAGAAAATAACTTAAGCTGGCAGAGCAGTACCATGTTGACAACAGAAATTTAAATAATTACCGTAGTATTTTAACATTAAAACAACTGGTGCCAGCTGTGTCTACTAGTTCCAGATGAATTTGCATGGTTAAGCTCAGGATAGTAGAGAAAGGAGTCCTTGGTATCCATAGATTCTGCACCCACAGTTCAAATGTTTAAAAAAAATCATTGCATCTGTACTGGTCATGTACAAGTTTCTTGCTATTATTCCCTAAGCAAATGCGGTATAACAACTTTTTGGATAACATTTACATTTTATGCAAATAGTATGTCATTGTATATCAGATATATAAATAGCTATAGAGTTTGATATCCTTGGAGCACCCTGGATATGGTCACCTAGCTTGGAGACTGCAAGCGAGGACTCCAACCAAAGCTGAATCCAAAACTTGTGCTCTGAAAAATATTTTGTTTGGGAAATGTTAAAAGTCTATAGCATAATTCTAACTCCTCACATACTGATGACAACTATATTCCTTTTCTGAATTCATGCTCAGGCCTTTAAAGCATCTTTACCTTCAGAAAAGATTTAAATTTAAGGAAGAAATGGGCATTTCAACATGGAGAAACTAGCCACTGAAAAATCAGCTTTCCTAAATTACATTATTCTATAATTTAATCAAGCTAAGTCAGTAGTTTTCAACTTCGAAGAGTATGTTCAAAGACTGCATCTTAAAAATGTGGTCAAGAATATTTTATAAATCCAGTGGTATAACAGATTATTCTGTAAACTTCCTGAAATAGAAAACTAATGAGAAAATAGTGTTAAAGCTAGACTTTCCAGATATCCACGATGCAGAAGATATTAAAGTAGAAATTTAAAGGAGAATAGCACAATTTTAGGTGGAGCAAATATGTTTAATATTTTTTTCCTACAGAATTTGATCTTCACTGGTTTTTTTTAAAGTCCAAGTTTGCCATGAATAACATGGATTTGAAATGTTAGTGACTAACAATGAGTACTTATATGGTCAAACTATATAGATAATTTAGAACTACAAGTTTGGCAATTATGATTCTTCAATAATTTAGAGTTTAAGATAATAGTCTCAAAATTTTTCCACAAATGAGGCAAACAGTGGATTCTGCTCTTTGTGTTTTTTGGGGGGTGAAGGGAGAAAGGTTATCCTCAACCCTCCTATGCCTGCGAATGAACTGGCAAAAATGGATTAATAGGAAGAAAACACAGATTTATTTAAGTTTTATATCACAGGAAAGCCTTTGTAAATGCAGACACAAATAAGGAGACCTGTGTATTTTAATGCTAATTCTGAAAGAAGTGGATAGTCATGGAGAAGCATAACAGAACAAAGAGGTTTATGATCTAACGGTAATAGATTGGAGAATTTAGGGAGACTATTTATTCAGATTCTTCTGTGCACTTTATCTTCAGAGATAAGGACCTTTCATTCCTCCAGGTACAGGGTGTGTACCTCTCACATGAGGGTATTGCAACCTGTGTCAGGGGAAAGTCAGGAAATGCTCTTACAGACTTCTTCAGGAAAGAAAGGTGAAAGAAGCTCAGAGACCTTCTGCTACTGCAATTTGCTCAAATCCTTCAGTTCAAAATACTCAATATACCAGTGTGTCTTATTTGGTACTGGTGTGTTTCAAGTCCCATCAGAGAAAAATAATGAAGACATAAAGTGAAAAAGGACATGCTCAGACTAATTTGCTTTAATCCCTCTAAAAATTAATATTTTATTTCAAGTATAATTATATATGATAGAAGTACTACATAGAAGAATAATGTTAGAGGATAGGAGAAGGGAGAGGTCATGACTCTACCATGTTGTTGTTTTGGTGATTTTTTTTTCTTTTGCTATTTTTAAAGAAATAAGTCCAGGAGGGGCTCTCATTTTTGTTTCATTGTGGTTAATGGGCACAAATTATAAAATGTCCGAGTTTTAGTATTTGCACTGCTATGACCAAAAAAATCTGACAAGACCAACTTTAAGAGGAAAACTTTATTTGGGGGGATCACAGTTTCAAATGTCTCAGTCCATTGATGGCCAACTCCATTCCTGGGGCTCCAGGTGAGGCAGAACATCATGGCAGAAGAGTATGACAGAGGAAACCGGGTCAGGACATGACCACCAAGAAGGAGGGGGGAGAGGAGGCGGGGAGAGAAAACAGGAGAAAATGTGTCCCTCAGGGTCAAAAATATAAACCCCAAGGGCATATCCCTAACAGAACCATCTCCTCCAGTCATACCCTACCTGCCTACAGTCACTGGTTAATCCCTATCAAGAGGTTATCAGGAGAGAGTATCATTGTAACAAAGAACGGTAGCATTCTGAGTTGGTAGAATGTCAATTGTGATGAGTTATGTACATACAAATAGTTGAATAATGTTTAACTGGATCAAATTACATCTAACAAAATGGGTGACAGATCAGAAACATGATTTATTGTAGCAAAGTAGGGTATACTAGCAAATAATTCTTATTAGACAGTCTTTTTGAGTTGCTTCTATGAATTATGAACATTTCCAATTTGAAAATAATTTTGTGTTAATTTTAGAAACAGAAACCTAGTATAATGAACTCATATTGGGACTTGTAGTATGTTCTTTAAAATGTTATTGCTTTGATAAAATATTTTAAAACCAGACGAAATTGCTGCAAATAGAGTTAAAAAATGTAGAGATGTGATGAAGAAAACTATCTTTTTGCTTAACATTGACAACTTTATAACTGTCTCTATTCATGCAGTAAAATTTCTTTGTTACAACTTTATAAAAATGATTTTTTATGCTCCATGAAGGCTAAATAGATTTAGATATGCTGTTTTTATTAAATAACATATTGTTGGAATACCTACTTGCTACTTTATTTCTTTGCATGTCCTTTTAATAAAATTAGGATAAACATACTAAACATCTTTTCCTGCTAAAATATAAAACCATCTTCATTTATTGTTTGTGGGGAAAATGTTGGAGACTTGTGAAAGCATAATATGCTTGCTAAGAAGTATGATAGAGCAATAGGTATAATGTTAGCCCTTTCACAGGCAAAATGGGTATTATACTCACCCTAATTATTAAGTGTATGTCAACATGCCAAGCATAGAAGATTTTGTTTTGTGCTGGGAATTCAACCCAGGGGTACTTAACCGTGTTTTATATTTAGAGACAGGGTCTTGCTAAGTTGTTTAGGCCCTCACTAAGTTGCTGAGGCTGGCTTTGAAATTGCTATCCTCTTGCCTCGGCCCTCAAGCTAATGGAATTACAGGTATGTTCCTCAACGCCTGGCCACATAGACGTTTTTTAAAAGCAAATAATTGCTGACCAAAAGGTTCTCACAGTATAGCAAGTGAAATACATCAGTCAGTTCTACAAAATAAAACATAAAAAATGTCTGACCTTTCCAGCAAGATGCTCTAAGGATTAATATGCTTTCCTTGGAGGTTTCCCTCTGTCTGATCTCCATTTGTGGTGGGACATGTTCCTTACATTTAAGGAGGAGCACATGAATACTCTCAGTATCAGAACTGAACATGCCACAGAAATACTTGAGCCAGTTCTGAGTGTGTTCTCACTCTCTTGAGTATTTGATAGAAATGGTATTTTCTTGAAGCTCTCTGTTGACATTTCCAAGTAGAAAATATTTTGTTTTTTTATAATATGCTAGAAACTGTCCTTTGTTTTGTCACCTTTAAATATATTGACTTATGATACCTTCAAACCATGATCTCATGGTTTTGTCTAATTTACAGATGACAAAACTGAGTTTCAGAGAGGTTAACTTGTGTCAGTGTCTGATCTAATAATCATAGAAATCAGGATTCAAATCCAGAAGTGTGGCTGAAAACTCTGACTCATAACCAGTGCACTGTACTAGATTTGGCAGAATACCAGTTTGAACTTGGAATTGGCATTTATGCATGGATAATTCTTAACTATCATTTCATGTGAAACATAGGTAGGTTAAATGTTATTAATCTCCTATACAGCTAAATCTGCTTACCTTAGTTGATTATCTTCCCAAATAGTATCCATGCTTAAAAATGAAGGCATCTAAAATTGCCTGGAGGTACATTATCCTTTCACAAGATAAACATATACTAATGTTATTGGAGAAAGGCAGGGGTCTATATTTTAAGGGTCAGTGAAAAAGTAGCTATTTAAGCTCCAAAACCCACAGGAAATCCATAATTCTTTATCCAACAGAGCAATCAGTCGAGTGGTCCAAGTATCCATCATTCTAAATAAACCTCCCAGACGACCAAACGAAGATGATAGGTTCAGTCAAAATCTTCAGTCAGAAAAGCTCTCTAACATGCTGGTCACATAAAGATACCTGGCTCGTATCTACATTTTGAGTAAGTTGGTTTAAATTTTATTTCAACTCTAAACAGATGTAATTACCAGAATAGTACTAGAAGCACAGGGACACGAAGAGGGTTCTCATGGCCTACCTCCATCTGAAGTAGAATTGTGTTTTGTCAGAGTATTCTAAGTACCGTTTCTAACGGGGTTTCTTATTATTGTTGTGTTTGCTAACAGAATTGGTCAGAGCCCTCTTACTTTCAGCCAGAATTGTTGAAAAGCCTTCCTCCCTAACTGAATTTGTTCACTTTCCTGTTTGCAGTCAAGTAGAAAGATCATAAGATAGCCTCAACCAGTTTCTGAAGGAGGCCGTGTAAAGCAGTAAACTTCAGAGTAGAAATAAGTTTCAATTGTTATCTGTTCCTGTAACTTAATAGCTGTTATTGAGGAACTCAACTGACTTTTTGCCAAATATTTACAACCTATTGGTAATTCTTGACTGAACCAAACTACCATCTCCACCATTCCCTAATGATGTATTCATATACATACACATCTATTTCACCATGTCTGTCGTTTGGATTTTCAAATACATTATATTTGAAAATACTTTAGCAGAAAAGTTGATCCAATTTGTTTCACTGCTATATAGTTTAACTTATTAAATGTATGTAATAATTACTATGTTTTATATTTTATTTTCTGCATTTCTGTACTAAAATATATCTTCTCTTATATTTTAGAATTTAAGAAGCTTTGTATTTTTGTCTTTTTGGTTTCTTTTGTATTTATAGTTCTAATAGAGCCCTTAACTCTTCCTTCTTACACTCCGTTTTTTAAAATAGTAACTTTCAACTGCCACCTGTTACCTTTCAACCATCAGTGACTGCCATTTCTCTCTCCCTTTCTTCTTTGTAGTTGCCATCTTTCTAAAAGAACAGGTATCATTACCCATATTATTCTTTTATTCCCACTTGTTTTTCTTGGGTTTATAATTAAGCATATTGACTATTGTATATTCACCATAAATGTTTTATTCCCACCAGTCCTTTTATTGAAGTTACATGTTTTTGTTATTTTTTTGGCTGGAAAATACTTATTCAGTGGATATTTCTGAAAAATATCCCCTGATTATTAACATTTTAAAACTGTTTTTCTATAGCTCTGCTAATTTAAGGACAGGATGTATAAATAGACATTCCTGGTTCTCACATTGCTTCCTTGAGGAGCTATTGGAAATCTGTATTGAAAGTTGCTCAAGAGTTGCCCGATGCCCTGACCTTATTAATGATTTTGGTACTTTGCATGGAAGCCCTGAGGATATTTTTCATCTAGTAGTTTTAATCGGCATATAGTGAAGCTTTTTGATTTGAAGATGTATTGTTTTCATATTTCTAGAGGACTTTCTTGGATTATAACCATAAATACTAAATATGCTTTATATATTTTTCTTTCAGAGACTCCAATTATTTGTGCCTTTTGGGTTTGGATTGCTTTCAATTATTTCTCTTTGACCACCCCCTCACACACATACACACTTTTTCCTTTGTCTCATTTTATTGGATTACATTATTCTTTTCTTCAATACTTCATGTTAATTTTTTATTTGAAACTTCTCCTTTGTGATCTTATAATTTATCCTTTACTTTTGAGGCGATTTGGGGTTTTCTCTATTTTAACTTTCCTGAATATGATAAGCCCTGTTTTCTCCCCACTCCTTGGTTATTGAATTTGATTCTAGTTGTTTAATCGGTTTCTTTCTTTAAATATCCAAATGCCTTTTAACATGTACTAAACTGAGTTTGAAATGCTGTTATGATTTTCTTCTGCTTCAAAATGGTAAATGAAGTATTAAAATATTCCAACTTGCATTTCTGTTTCTTTTGCCATGAATTTCCATGGATTTTTTTTTCTATTTTTCCTGTTGCCTTCTATTTCTAGACATTTTGGGGAAGGCTGTGCTATTTTAAGATATCACTCTTCAGCTACCCATTTGCTAGTAGCTTTTTTAAGAGATAATATTAGTGGTGGTAGTTGTGGGGAATTGGGAATGGTTAAAATGTCTTGAATTTTTTTTTTCTGAAAGATTTCATTTTTCCCCAATTGTTTTTTTTTTTAACCCCATAAAAATCCTCCTTTCTGAAAATACCATCCTTCTCTATCAAATTCTCTTCCAAAAGCAAGGCCCCACTCACTTACAGGTCATTTCCCTGTAGTTAGTGTTATCAAGTTGCAAGTTTCAGATCTAAGTTGAATGCTGCTGGCACTTAGTTTAGAACTTATCTTTCTAGAGGTGATTTTATTCACGTGACATGGACCTTTTCTACTTCGACACAAAGAATTTTGACTCAATAATGCTAAAGAAATGGGTCATATGTGATTCAGTATACACGCTTTATATTCATATTTTATGATTTTGAGGAGAAAGTATAGAGAGATTTGTTGTATCACTAACCTCCAAATTCTGAACTCAGTTACTGCTTAATGATGAGTTAAGGGAAGTGTCAGGGAAATACAAAGAGAAAAATGTCCAGAAAGAATGACATAGTTAATAAAAAATTAAAAAAAAGTAGTCAGGGAAGAAAAGATGTAAAGAAGGAAAGAAACGTAAAGAGTGAGAAGAGACTAATGGGGGGGGGGAAACTGAGTGACATAAAGAGATACACATATGTAAAAAATACACATACAAGACATTTAGGAAAAACCAGCTAAGTGATATTGCTAAATTCTTCATCTGTGTAAGTGAAATAATTCTAAAACTTTGGGAGTGCTATGAGAACTAAAGGAATTAATATAATCAAATGATGTAAAGTAGGGGATGGGTATTGTAAGTACTCACTATATGTTAGGAGTTATTATTACTACTACTATATCACAAGAAAAGTATAAATGCAAATCTGAAGAGTGGATAGGCAAAAGCATACTCAGGGGAAAACTATCAGGAAGAAAACCTCAAAGAATCAAAGATTTTCTCATTTTGGTATTATTAGTGGGACATTTCCTCTTGAGTCAAGGTTTATAATTATGATTGAACATAGACATATAAGTTAAAGATGACTTATATATTGAAATTATTTACCAATGCATGATCAATTTAAGCCTGACCATACCTGTGGTTTGAAACTTTGAAGTACTGTGGTATTGTCTCACATTGGTTTGTTTGAAACTAAAAGTATTTTGAAGTCTTATAAAAATACATGCAGAAATATATATTTTTAAAAGCATAAAAAGGCAGATGACCTTTTGAAAAGTTATGTCAAATTCCCTCTATAGTCTTTTTTTTCTTGGTAAAATTAATTTTCCCATGTTCTTTATAGTTCTTTATTTTTCCTACTCTTACATAGTTATTTTGGTGTTTTTACAAGGTACAAAATTTTTTAAATGGTCCTAGATTAGTTAGAATAGGTATAACATTGATATAATAGTAAACTATTATATCAGTGACTATTATAGATCTATGTGATGGTTAAGACTTAAATTATGTGAATATGGCTTAGTTATTCTAAAAAAAAAAAGGTATCTGGTATGGTGCCATTCTTATCATTCCTACAAAACTACTATGGTTACTGGAGACCAATTATTGCCAAATCCAGCATTTACCTATCTCTTTTGTTGATTTTTTTTTAATCCACTTTTAACAGTGTTTGCTGTTTTCTTTTTTCCTGAATTCTTTTTCTGCTAAGCTTCTAAGTCCACAACATGCCTATTTTATTTTATTTTTTCCTCAAAGACTCCTCTTATCATTTAAGATCTTTCTGCTCTGCCAAACCTTGACAACCCTACTTGCATGAGAGTTCTGCCCTTAACAATTCCTCTTGTTCTCCTTTCTGTCTTCACAGAACCTTCCCAGGCTCCATGGCTTAAATATCAACTATATGCCAATGTCTCATAACTGAGATATAGATAACTAAATATATAAACTTAGATATATAATTGCCATCTCCTCTTGAATGTCTAAGAATAGTTATTTAATACGGTTTTTATATTGTGCATTGAACATCCCTGTGGGGATGTCATTCCAATAAAAGATGATATGGATGACTTGTATAAATCACTTAAATTATCCAATTAATATAATCATCTGTAAAGGAAATTCATCTAAATCAATTCTAAGGTTTCTCCATACATTAAATAGTAGCTGTCCATTATATTTTTACTGTATCCTTTATATTTTAAGCAAAACTGGAATTACACTTGCATTATTCAAATACTAAAAGCTATAAATTAGTAATAGGCTTTAGAACTTACTTATATAAATTATTATAATCCCAGCAGCTCAGGAGGCTAAGACAGGAGGGTCACAAGTTCAAAGCCAGCCTCAGTAAAAGTGAGGTGCTAAGCAACTCAGTGAGACCCTGTCTCTAAATAAAATACAAAATAGGGCTGGGGATGTGGCTCAATGGTTGAGTGCCCCTAAGTTCAATCCCTAGTACTGCCCACTGCCCCCCAAAACTGTTGTCTACAGGCTTATATAAATGAATCTTATTCAAAGATAGTAATCACTGCTACAAAAACAAATACACTGAGACTATGATAAACACATGTGCAGCTACATTTTACTCAAGGAAGAGCGAATACCCATTCATCTACTCAGACATAAAGCAGCTTGGAGAATAACCCTCCCATGGAGGGATAACAGTAGTGAAAACTGTTGCCAGACTTCTTGGTAGTGAGTGAAAGAGGAACAGTGTCTTTCGAGTCATTGGTTTGACTATTAAATAACTGATTACGAATGCAGTCCTTCAGTTTTCAATAGTTGACTGAGAGAGCTTCCAGATCCTTTAAGATTTGTCATGCGTTTTCTAGTGTATTCCACAGAACCTCAACTCTGTTCTGGCTTAGATTCTTATATCCAAATTAAATTGTATTTCCCAGATTTATATAATTTTTTGCTCTTATTTCTTCACATATGCTTGCAGCCCTATTTGTCTCTGTTCCTTCTAAACTCCTGTAACTTGATCATTTGCTCTTTTGATGCTGCCCCATAAATCCCATGAGCTTTATTCCTTTGTATTTTCCCCTCTAATTGTATATTTTCAAGTAGCCTGTCTTTGAGTTCAGATTCTTTCTTCTGCCTCATTCATACTCTGTATTGTTAACTTTATTTTATTCAATATATTTTTCAACTCATGAAATAAAAAAAAATATATAACCCCCGACACACACACACACACACACACACACACACACACACACACACACACACACTGAAATGTCTCGTCTCGTTTGATAATTTATTCTTTTCCTGACTTCATTAACTTTTTTTCCTTGAAGGCAACTTGGTTTTGCCAAGTTTTTTTAATTACTTTAAATTCTTAGGCAATTCATATACCTCTATTTTGTGGGGGTAAACTACTGTGTTATGTTCTTTCGGTAGTGTCAAATATCCCTGGATTTTCATGCTTCTTGTTACCTTATATTGTCATCTGTAGTTGACTCTTCCACACATTTTGGCTAGTGTAGCTGTGGATAAACCTCCCTCTGTGGTGGGGATATAAGGGCACATACTAGGTGGGATGAAGTGATTTTGGTAAAAGTGATTGTGCCAACTGTATAGTATCTGTGTAGTTCTTACAACTGAGGTCAGTGTAGGCAAAGATTGGAGGATCCTCAGTAGTCAAAGTTATGAATTTCCAATGTAGTGGTAAGGGTTTTTAGGATTTTCAGTGGTTATGTCTGCTAAGGGTCTCAGTCTCTGGAGGAAGCTCCACTCTCCTCCCTTCCTCTCCCTTCCCCTCCCCTCCCCCTGGAGAAGTTGTGGCTTCAGGGATTCATCTCCTTTGAGTCTGGTTTGTGAGCTTGCTTACAGTGTCACTGCACTGGTGTTTAATGAGTTGCAAGCATGGAGAATTCATGGAGCTATGGTAGGCCTAAAACATGGCATGTAAAACATGGCATGATCAATGGCTCTGAGATCTGAATGGAAAGGCACTGGTGCCTCAGGCACAGGTAACCCTGCTTCTTCATTGACAATAGAATTCAAGGTGTTACTATTTCTGAAAAATTTGGGGAGAACAGAACATAGGTAGTCACAAATTTACCGTGGCTCCAGAGTCCGAGGGGGATTCAGTGTTCTCTATTGGTTAAGTTAGTTTCAGAGCATGGACTTGCACAGTGAGAGCTAGACTTGGGCTGGAGAGTGAACCAGACTCTGGTGTCTATGGATTGGCCCAGTGTAGTCACAGAGCTTGGGTGTATCATGTGGGCACCTGTCGGCCATCATGGCTTGGGAATCAGGGCTGCTATAGTGTTGAGAGAAGTGGTGGCTTATTCTCAGAGTGGCTCAAGAGCAGCCATTTTTCGGATGGGGAAGGATGTAGAGGTACATTTTTCACTTGGATTCTCCAGTGCAAATGACTATTGGTTACCTCAGTGCTAAGAGATACAGGTATCCTCTGTGGAGCAGACTAATGTGTGGTTGGTACTGAAAGCCTATGCCTTTCTGCCCTCCTTCAAACCATCTTCTGGCATCTTAGGTATATTATACCATCCTTTCTTTGTCGATAGTTTCGTTTTTATTCTATTGTGTTGTAGATTCATTAATTGGCCTTTAAGTCCTCTGTGGCATGCATACATGTATATATAATCTCTTTTTGTAATTACCTGTCTATATTTATTGTTTGTGAAGGAATGAGGACTGCTGTCCCCTTCTCTACCATCTTGGTGATAACTTTTTGTCATTTTTATATTCTTGGGAATGAGTACATTGCATCATGGCAAATACCCAAGAATCATTGATTGAACTTAACTTAAACTTGAGTTGTATATATTTTATTTTCTAAATACCAAATCTTATGACATACATCAGTAATGATCAGGTTCAAACATTCTTACAAGTAAGGTGAAAGCAATTTTCCAGAAAAGACTTTTAAAAATACATGACTTTATTGAGCTTGTATGTTTTTAATTACTTCTTGGATCCCAATCGACCAGTAGCCCTATTTTCCTAGAATAATACAACAAAATAAAAAGCAGATATTAAAATAATATAATAGGACTCTAATTCTCTTTCAACAGTGCTTTCTTTATGCCTATGAGGAAAGTTTAGTACTAAGCACAGAACAAAGCGAAGACAAATTTTTTTCTGAAAATGTGTGATTCTCCTCCCCATTGATACCTGAAGTTCCATCACCAACTAATTCTAAGAGACAAAAATAGCTTCATTGTTTATATGTATATATTACTTTGATATTTCTGTCAGTGAGAAATATAAAATTATCTTCATGTCTCCCTTTCCCCAGTGTGTTCCAGACAAAGTAGTAAATTTACAACTGAAAGTCACTAGGAAAACAAATAGAATTAAAATCTTGATTAAAACCCAGATGTTGAAAAATTCATGGCCAAAGTCCAGGTCAAAAATCTATAAATTTCAGGGGCATAGCTGCCAAAGGAATTCAATTTAAAATCTGGTGTTGACAGGAGACCAGCAGTGCAAGATCATAGGAGGCAAAAAAGCATATAATTAGATACTTGATCTGAGATATATTAAAGTTAAGTCAAGATATGAACCAAGTTATGGCACAGTTTGAAAGGCCTACCATGAAGCCAAAGGTAAAAACAGAAGGATTGTGTAGCCAAAGGACTCAAAGCAGTAAATAAACCAAGACAAGCTCTTGAAGCAAAATGACATCTCTACTAGTAAGGACCTGGGGTTATCATGTGAAAAGCAATCACATTTGTATACAATAACCTTGATCTATGTATAGGTATACAAATATTCTATATATGTACATACATATACATATTACAAAAATGTTTTCACTTATGGCTTTCACATATCCAAAAGCCTGAAAAACTCTCAATCCACCAAATACAAAGCTGTCCTGTGCCTAGCACAAGATGATTTCTGCAGTTACAAAGCCAGGCATAATAAATAACTCCAAGCTAGCAAGGAATTAGCAAAAATAAGTAACCTGAGCAGACACTAAACAAAGCACAGTTAAGATTCTGGTGCTCTGTGTTTCTAGATGACTCAAAAGCCAGGTCTCAATTGAATTATAAACCCAAGCCTACAGGCTGTATTTCTGCAGATTCTTTGCTTGGGGGAAAAAAAATTCCAAAATGAATCTAAAGAAATGTTGAGTGCTCAGTTTTCAGCAATCATTAAGTGGAATGTTAAGTACCTCATTAATAGTACTACTGTGATTTAAAAAATGCCATGTCCTGTTCAATTCTTATGCAGCACCTATTACAAAACAAAGATGTTCCCAGAATCTAGGCACACAACAAGTGTTCATAAAAGAATTTGCTATAAAAGCAGTAATCCATAGTCAAGATTTAATTTATATATAAAATTAGTTGAGAGGATGGATGAGGAAGGGAGGAAATATATCTGCCTCTTCATGTTTAAGTGCAAGTGACATGACATTAAATGCTATTTTCAGTGGTGTGTTGATTAAATCACTTTTCTTGCACAGTATTTAAAATTTATTCTAAATCGGATTTGAATGTATCAAAATTTTTGTTCTCAGTTATTAGCTGTATGATCTCAGACAAGTTTCTTAATCTGAGCATCACCTTCCTAATTTATAAATAGGATTAAAATGTGAAATACAATGTAACAGATACAATATACAAAGTGCCTGATTTGATGTTTGTCATATAGCAAGTGCTGGTAAACTGTGCACAGAGTGGGATTTACCATGCCTGTAATAAAACATTTCCTGTCACCTCATTTGTTTGAGAAATCTTCAAAGTTTGTGGGAGAAGCTATAGCAATGTTTGATTTTGGTGTTTTAAGTTAACGTCAATTTTTTTAGATTTGGTTTTGTTGTTTTATTTCATTCTAAATAAGTTTGACTTTTATACCTAGATTGGCCTTTATAATATTGTATGTATGTTCTAAAGAAAGTCTCTGAAATGTAGCTCAAAGTCCCACAAAACCTTTTTATACTTACAATTGTGCCCATAATTATTAGTCTTTTGATGAGAACTACTTAACACTAATATTCTATATGACTTGGCTACTTTTCATGGCCCAAGTTAATAATTTTACATTTACAGAAAATAGACGTTAAACTGAACTCATGAATACCTATAGTCAGTTTTGATTTTGAAATAGTCATTGTCAACAATAGGTTTGTATTTTGAGGACAAAGTCAAGGCCAATGAGCATTTAGAAGTCAGGTATTCTTTCAAGCCTCTTTTCTCCAAAGAGACTGTTGTTTCATTACATAAAACCAGGTATTTTTTAAAAGGTAGCATATTCTCAACCTCAGTGTATTTGGAGAAGAAAGAACATCTTCAGATGAAGAACAAAATATTTTTTTTCCATATTTTAATTGGTGCATTAAAATTATACATACTGTTGGGATTCATGAAACACAATCTTCATGATATTAGAGCTAGTTTAAATTATCAAGCCACAAAGACATTTATATATGCTCTGTCTATCCAGAGCCAAAACTTAAAAATCAAAACTTTAAGAATGAACAGAGTCCAATTACCAATATATAACTTAATCAACTGTACAAGAGCAAGAACCTGAGAGTAGAGAGTGTGAATAATGTGGGGGAAGTTGCCTTCCTTTCCCTGGATGATGCCTTGAGTGGTGGTAGGAATATGTCCTCTTACTTGGTTTCCAATCCCATGAGTCTCTTTTGCTGGGAAGTCTTGGAGCTTAGTGTCTGGAGATACAAAGCACACAGATTAACCTGGTGTCGCCTGAAGAAACGGCTATTCCTCCAGCCTGTTGGGTTAACTGAATGAGAGCTCATGGGACGATGTGCTTAGTCTAAGTGTTTTTTTTATTATAAACAATTTTACTTTCCACTCTTGTTTGAGAAACTAATCCTTAATTACAAAATGATTTCATTTTACCCCAAGATAACGTAACTTCCAATAGAGTGCACAAGAGAAATGGGAGGAACGCTAGTATAAATTATCAGGTCCTAACATTGAGATAGGCAAAAATAATATTGTCCTGTACTCTTTTTACAAATCATCAACTCGATCCCCATCCCATCTGACTTTTTACATTCTAAATAAAATTAGTGATATAAAATGTAAGGCAACTAAGAAGTTCCCTTACCTAAGTTCTTACAGAATTTTGAGATAATGAGCAAGTCTATAGGGATAGGGAATAGAAGGGTTGGTCATGGTGAGCATCTAGTCATTCAGACATTTTCACCTTCTCTGGTCCCTGACATTTTCACACCCTCAGTCTGGCTTCCACTGAGATCCACTTACCCATTGGTCATAATCATTATTTCACAAAGTTTAAGACAGACTCAAACTGAGAGGTCCTTTCTGATATTCTCGCTCTCATTCATCCATTTCTCTTCCACTCTTGTGACATGAATCATAAAATAACAACTGTTATAAAGAAAATAGATTATGATGAGCCAAATAATCATAGCATGGAAAGATTCAAGTTACTCTGAATGACATGTGCCAACATGGAAGAAGTTACATGAACTTTTATAGGCAAAAAAAGTCATAAATTTATGAAGCACATCAATGGGAGGATTAAGGATATGGGCCACAGTGTTCGGGAAATTTTCTTCTATAGACTTTAAATGTCATAGCATTCTTAGTTTTGGGGTTGGTGAAGGCTAGATGTCTGCTAAGTTCCGTGATATAGCTGAAAAGTTTGTCATGAGAATGTTAGATTGGATACAAAAGGCAAGGTGATTGGCTATTAAAAGCACTAAGATATTCCAAGATTATTCAGGCTTTTAAACTACAATGTTCCCCCTCTCCATAATCATGATGTACTAGTAACTCAAGGGTAAGTTGTCAGCAGGATCTTTAAAATAGATGCAGCTTCTTCAAAGAACTTCAGTTCACGGTTCCCCTTTTTGGCCAAGCAGCACACTCTACATGTGCAGAAGCCAAATTTTTTATTTCCACAGAGCTAGGAAGGATCGTTCCTAGGATCAGAGAAAGATAAGGCTGAGTAGGGAGAAAATAATTGTTATATCCATTAAGGAAGCTGTCCCTAGCATTCACATGATCTATCAGCCATAATGATCCAGTTTTGAATATTCTTTCCCCACCCTTTACATTTAACATTCATATGCAACACATAATTGGAATATGATACCTAAAGTCATGATAATTGAGAACATAGGATAGCCTAGAGATTTAAAAAAAAAAAAGTAGGGAAACAGGCTATCTAATCAGCCAGAACATTCTCTGTGTATTATCATATTCCTTAATCATACTGATGCAGTCATCTGTATGTTATGACATTCCATTACCTTTAATTTTAATTTTTGTTTTTGCTAATTTGGCTCCATTGCTATGAACTCATGTGGTATAATTCTAAGAGAGATTTGGTATTTAATATCCAAATAATTGTGGCTATTATTTGCTATTAATTTATTTCATCCTATTTTGCTTTTATACCAGATTCTTGTCTAGAGTATTCAAGTCATATTCCAGAAGAAATCAGAAAACTCAGTATCTTCTTAATTTTTTTTAACCAACAAAATCGTTCATTTCCTATGTACCAAATGTTATTAATAGAGGTAGAGACAAAAGATGAGACTTATGAGAATTGGGGATGTCATAGATGTTGTGAATATAATCAAATCTTATTGCTTTTCACAAATGGGACTCAGCTGGGAGTTGTTTTCCAATATTGCTCATTGACTTCTTTTGGTAAAAATGAATATGGGTATTTTTTCCAATGCCAAGTGACTGTGTTACAGGATATTTTAAAGACATTTAAGTTTGGAACATGGGCTCTTATTGTATAGTATCTCAGGTTTTGAGTTCCATCTTTTTTCCATAATGCATGCTTTCTCATAGGTTCCTAACTTTGCACTAAGAAGTGTTCATAGTTTGCCCAGTATTTTTTAATCCATTATTTTTATAAATAATTTTCTTAAGAGTTTTTTCATCCTTGTTCTTTCATTGTGAAATAATATTATGTCCTATTTTTTAAGGTGAATTCTTTTTAAGGAGTGTTTTTTATAGGAAATTCAGCTTGTCCTAAAATTCCCACTCCAATATTTACACTTTCAGTGAAGTCTCTTTGGTCCTAGTATTTGGCCAGTTTTGATAAATTCAACAATGCATATTGTTGCCACTGGAGACTAAATTTAATAGAGACTTTGCTAATCTAAAACATGGAATGTTTTCTTGGTCTAAATGTATCAATGAGAACTATTTCTTAGTAGTAGCATAAAATTTTAATCTTCCTGAATATAAGGATTCACCTTAAGGAAGGCGATTTGGGAAAGCGAACACACATAACAAAAATATCAGTGAGAGGATGTAATATCATTTGCAGTTTCATTAAAATCTTCAAGTTCAGTATGATTCTCTTTATTTAAGAAAATATTCCAAGTAAAATTCCAACTAGCTCAGATAATGTTATAAAGTTCTATATAAAGATAATTTGGACTATTGGGGATGTTTTCTGAAAGTGACTGCCTGTGGATTTGTTAGAAGGGTTGGGGGTTTGTTCAGTGACAGTCCTTAATTGTCAATATAGTTCAAGATGAGTGTTGCTCAATGTTTTAAAATCATGTGAAAAAGTTCACATAAAAGGTGAGACTTTTTATGGTGCACATAAAAGGTGAAAAATGTGAATTCAAGAGTTTACTCCCTGAAATTTTGCAGTACAGTGTTTAATAGCCCCTGAGAAGGCCCTTTACTAAGAAGCTGAAGGGAGTCTTTGTGGTGTCTCTTCCAATAGACAAAAATCCCCTAGTTTTGGCTCATATTCTTTTCAATCCTTTATCTCCTGGGAGCTTCTGTGGAAATAACCTAAACTCCACTGTTAAGTTGTTTTATCTGTTCTGTAGGCAATGGGTCTCATCTCGGAGCACTAAGCCAACATTGTTAGAAGTTCTACTTCTGCAGAAGTAGAATTTTGATGGGCAGCAGGTCAAAGTTAAAATACTATCCTTTTAAACATGTTTTTTTGTATAGTAATAACAATTTTAACTGGATAACCAAAGATAAAAACAATTTATAAAACATGTTTAGGTCTTTCAAAAAACTGAATGCCAAAAGAAAGAATATCCCTGGTTAAAGGCCCGATGGTTACTCAAAATTGACACAGAAATTTGGTTATTTTATACCACATAATAATGGAATATTAGAACTATGACTGATAATATATACTGTGACAGATTTCTAGGGATCTTACACAACTTTGGAACTTAATAGTGTCGTTATATAAATATAGGTCTATTATGCATCTTTTGGATTTCCAGGGATCCTCTGAAAATCCCCAAATCAGTTCAAGACTAAAATGGACCTTAGAATTTGTCAAGCATAGAAAGATTTTAGAATATTTAGTCAAATATTATCATAATGATACAAAATCAAGGTTATAATTTAAGATGTGAAAACCAATAAATAACACCGACTTTTATGCAAGTTACCTAAAGTGGGAAAAAAAAAAACACTTTCACAAACTCCTACTAAAAGTAAGAACATTTCATCATTAAAACCCAGGGTATCCTGGGTTTTGATATCTGTTTAACCCCAAAGGTAAAAAAACATTTTTGTAAAATCTTCCATAAGTTCTATTCCTTTTAAAAGTCCTTTTACAACTTTTTCAAACCTTTACGACATGTCCAAACCCTCAGTTCTGGACTATACATTGTTTGAATATTTTAGAACCACAGTCATCTTTGGGACAAAATTTACCTTCTTTTTTCTCGTCAAATTTTCATATTCTATAACTTCCTTTAAAAAACACATTTCATTTTCCTCAGAGTTGTTGGCCTTCATATTGTTTTTTGGTTACAACACACTTGTAGACTAACTTTTAGAGTATATGCTTTCTCGTGATACAATTTTTAGATGTAGAAAATGAATCCAAATATATTTAACATTTTTTCTTTTATGTCCTATAAAAACAAAGTGTCAAAGTATATGGACCTTAAGATGATACACAATAACTGATGTCTAGATTGTAAGACAAATATTAAGACATCTAATAAGTATTAGTGAATTTAGTATAAGATGGTCTTAGGAATTTTAGGTTACTAAAAAAGATTGAAGCTCTAAGGGAATCATGGACATTTTGAGACACTACACAAAACTACACAGCCACCTTTTCTTATTTTTTGTAACATCATGAGGGTGTCAGGCAGGCTTTACCTAAGCAGGAACCCATAAAGTTGAATATATGGGTACAGCTACTTTTTATTAACACAATATTAAATGAATCTTATCTACTTAAGATTTTCCCAAATCACAAACAATTTATAAGCATTCATTTATTTTAAGTCAATTGACTACCATATAAATAATATCCAAACATAAACACACTTGTAGACATAAAATACTAATAAGCATCTATACATAAAAATACAAAAGAAAGATTTTATAGGTTTTAGATGCATCATTTGTCAGTTTTCAAAATGTTACACTGGTGTGCTAATAAGCTCCACCTCAGAAGTTCTTAACCCTAAATTTTCATACACAAAGGTGATATTCTTAAAGATGAAGAACTTTACCTAAACACCATTCAGAAAGAGCATGACTAAAGCCCAGTGAAAACCAAGAGGTGAAAAGGTGAGGCTTGTTTTGCAGTCTTAAGTTAATACCTTTCCCCATTTTAATAATTCATCAGCAAAGAGGGACACAAACTTACGGATGAAAATTTCTTTCATAAAGGGTCCATAAGCCATACTGTGGAGAACTATATAGTATATAAATCCTTCTAATCTATTTTTTAAATTAGATGTGGCTCATAAAAGAGTAGGGCAAAGACTATTTTCTTTGCCCAACCAAACTGGACAAAAAGCCTCCTTGGAGCTTTCTAAAGCTTACCCTTTCTGCAGATTTCAGTCTTTTAAAATGGATTCTGCTGGGCCTTTAAAACATTTTCCTCTGTTGAGACAAAGAAATAAGTGTGTTGAGTGTCTAAGAAATCTCTGCCAAGAAGTATCAGCATAGATGGACCAAGAAGAAAGCAGTGAGATCTGAAGAGACCTCACTTAAAACATGGGTTGGGACTTGTAAATGGTCCTCAAACTATTAGAAGAACCCTCAGCATTTGAGTGGCTTCAGTACTCCAGGAAAGAGGAGAACCTAAACTGATTGGGTTGAGGACAAAGAATGACTCCAGCCAGTGTATATGTGAGCCTGGGTTTGTTCTGCATTACAGACATTTGTATTTCTCCTAAGGCTTTTGTGTCATGAGCACGCCGTGCTAATAACGCTAGTAACATGGAACATCATACTTGCATCTTTCAGCAAAGAATTTATTGAATACCAGTGGATTCACAAGCTACCTGGGTTTCATTGGCTTTCCTCTCAGGTTCATTTGGAGTCATGACCATGACAATTACAAGTTCTTTATTCCCTTTCAATCTCAATTACTAATATCTACAGCATTCAAATCATGCTTCACAAAATTTATATACACATGTTATTGAAAAAGGGTAAATAAACCATAGGATTTAGACAGAGGTAATGCAAAGTCAAAGCAAAAGCTATGAGTCATCGCAGGTGGTCAGGTTTTAGGTTAATGAACTGATTGTAGATGGTCATAGCAGGGAGTACCCATGTTGAGCTGAGCCCAGGGCAAGCCAGGAGTTTGTAGGTTGCTGATGTCCTGGGCAGAAGTCAAGATGAGGATGCCACAGTGATCCATGGTAAAGTGATAGGCTGGTAAGCTCTATTGAGTCTGAGGCATCTTTTTATGTGTCTTGGATAAGGTAGTTGCATCATTTATTGACCTGGGGAATCTAACACACTCACAGATAATAATTTTTTATTAGCACACACAAGTCATTTAACAGTTTGTGCCTTGTGGTTGTGCCAGGTAATTTTAAATGTCAGTGGAAAGAAATTTGAAAGCTATTAGTACTTATATGTTAACTCTAACTGCAGTTTTAAGAATGATCTTAAAGATGCTTACAAGGAAATTTTAAATTAGGCATGCCTGTCAAACAAAATATTAAACTAGGCACTCAGAGCCAAAAGTGAGTTTGCAAGAAAAGGTTATAGGATGTTACCATGAATATAATTATATTGAAGAGTAAAGATGAAATCCCTCCTAGGCAAGAGTAGGGTGCCACAGGGACTCCTGCCAAAGCTATTACTGAGACTTCTGGGACAGTTAATCTTCATGAGCTGGAATTCTGTCAATACTGGTCCTAGGACCCATTTTCAGGTCACTTCTTTCCTGATTCCAAAGAGTATTGAGTCCAGGCTGTATTAGAAAGGGCTCTCTTTCGTCGATTCATTGTTGAAAGTTGACCAGTTTTAGAGAACATAACCCAATAAGCTCTATGTGGAAAACAAATTAACATTTTCCATTGTGTCAAAATTTAGTTATAGCTGGTCAGCAGTTTATGTATGCTTTTCCTTTAGTTTTATTGCCCCAGGTCTCCAGGTTAGCTAGCAATACCACCACCAATTTTAAAATACCAAATGTCCCCCATTGATAGAAATATAAAGCCAAGTCATCCTTAGTTGATTTCTCTTTCTAAGCAATTGCAATCTGAGACACCATGCTTATCAAACATAAATCCAGCTGGAGTACTGAATGTCAGTTTTTATTGAAAACTACTTTCTTATAATGGAGGAAAGTGTCGGGAGAAAGACCAAATGCTGGCAAATAAATGTTCTGATGAAGGTGTTGAAGTAACAAAGGACATCCAAATTAAACAGCTCAAGACAAACCAAGGATCATCAATCCCAGAAAGGTCCAGGCCCCAGAAAGGCATTGCCAACCTCCACCCAAGAGGTGATTCAGTCTGTAGGCACAAAAAACCCATGCTGCTACCTGGCACCAATCCTGGCCACTCCTCTGGACAAAGTGGATCATCTATGAGGACCCATGTTAGGCATCAACATTTCTGATAATTCTTTCGTATAAAGGAAAGAATAGTTTATTCTGAGCCAAATATGAGTGTTGGTGGCACAGAAACATGGATTTAAGTTACCCTGAATGTGAAATTGTGGAAGAGGTTATGTGAGCTTTTATAGGCACAGAAAAAAAGTCATAAATAATATATTTACCAATGAAATTGGTGGGAGGTTCGGGAAGGGCAAGGCAAGAAACTTCTTCTATAGATTTTTAGATGTTATATCATTCTTAACTTCAGAGTTGGTTGAGGCTAATGGTCCACTAAACTTCATAATTTATTCTGAGAACTTGTCATGAGAATTTTAGGTCCAATACAAAAATTAAATAGATAGTAAAAGGCCTAAGATAGACCAAGATAATTTAGGTGCTTTTTGGAGGTGGGTACTGGTGATTGAACCTAGGGTTGCTTTACCACTGAGCAATATCCCTAGTCCTTCTTATTTAAGACGGCTTCTCATTGTGTTGCTTTGTGTCTCACTAAGTTGGTGAGACTGGCCTTAAACTTGTGGTACCCCTTGCCTCAGTCTTCCTAGTCACTGGGATTATAGGTGTGTGCCAGCAGGTCAAGCAGTCAGGAGAATCTTTAAAATAGATGATGCAGTTTCTTCAGAGAACTTTAGTTCAGAGGCCAATGGGATAGCTTGACACTTGTCCTGGACTTTCCTGGACCATATGAAAATATCCATTATCTGCCTGCTCCTGTCACACCATTTACACCACATGGCTATTGCCCTATGCTGTTATACAGAGAGAATGTCCAAATTTGCTGGATTCTTTGGATTGTACCTTAGAAGAAAGCATAGGTCCCTCTTGCTTATGAATGTCAAATCTACATATTAGGGCATAAGGGATTCTATTATCTGTCTCCAGTTGAAATTAATGAGAGGGGAAATGCAGAAAAACTTTATCTCTGCGACTCCAAGATTCACTGTGTTGTGCTTTTGTCTTTTACCACCTAAGCCTAACTTGAAGGATCTTTGTCAAGATTGGGGGTGAGGGGGAGTTACTGATTTTTTTTTTTTTAAGTTGTTTTTTTTTTTTTTTTTATTGATCAAAACATTACAGAGCTCAAGACATATCATCTTTCATACATTCGACTCAATTGGGTTTTGAACTCCCCAAATACATAATAGACTCACTTCTGTTACATACTCACATTTTTACATAATGGCATATTAGTGACTGTTGTATTCTGCTACCTTTCCTATCCCCTACGATCCCCCCTCCCCTCCCCTCCCATCTTCCCTCTCTACCTCCTCTGCTGTTGTTCAATTCTCTCCCCTTTTTTCCCCCCACCCCCTTGCCCCTCATAACCTCTTATAATTTTGTGTATCACTGAAGGTCTCCTACCATTTCCATATGTTTTCCCTTCTCTCTTCCTTTCTCTCCGCCCATTCGTCTTAGTTTACTGGTAGTCTTTTCCTCATGCTCTTCCTTCCTGTTCTATTCTTAGTGGCTCTCTTTATATCAAAGAAGACATTTGACATTTGTTTTTTAGGGCTTGGCTAGCTTCACTTAGCATAATCTGCTCTAATGCCATCCATTTCCCTGCAAATTCTATGATTTTGTCATTTCTTAGTGCTGCATAATACTCCATTGTGTATAGCTGCCACAATTTTTTTATCCACTCATCTATTGAAGGGCATCTAGGTTGGTTCCACAGTCTAGCTATTGTGAATTGTGCTGCTATAATCATTGATGTGGCCGTATCCGTATAGTGTGCTCTTTTAAGGTCCTCAGGGAATAGTCCAAGAAGGGCAATAGCTGGGTCAAATGGTGGATCCATTCCCAGCTTTCCCAGGAATCTCCATACTGCTTTCCAAATTGGCCTCACCATTTTGCAGTCCCACCAGCAGTGAACAAGTGTGCCCTTTTCCCCACATCCTCGTCAACACTTATTGTTGTTTGACTTCATAATGGCTGCCAATCTTACAGGAGTGAAATGGTATCTTAGGGTGGTTTTGATTTGCATTTCTCTGATTGCTAAAGATGGTGAGCATTTTCTCATGTGCTTGTGGATTGATTGTATGTCCTCCTCTGAGAAGTGTCTGTTCAGGTCCTTTGCCCATTTGTTGATTGGATTATTTGTTATCTTATTGTTTAATTTTTTGAGTTCTTTGTACATTCTGGATATTAGGGCTCTATCTGAGGTGTGAGGGGTAAAAATTTGTTCCCAGGATGTAGGCTCTCTATTTACCTCTTTTACTGTTTCTCTTGCTGAGAAAAAACTTTTTAGTTTAAGTAGGTCCCATTTGTTTATTCTTGTTATTAACTCTTGGGCTACGGGCGTTCTATTAAGGAATTTGGAGCCCGACCCCACAATATGTAGATCATAGCCAACTTTTCCTTCTATCAGACGCAGTGTCTCTGTTTTTATATCTAGCTCCTTGATCCATTTTGAGTTAACTTTTGTGGCTGGCAAGAGAAAGGGATTCAATTTCATTTTGTTGCATATGGATTTCCAATTTTCCCAACACCATTTGTTGAAGATGCTATCCTTCCTCCATTGCATGTTTTTAGCCCCTTTATCAAATATAAGATAGTTGTAACTTTGTGGATTAGTCTCTGTGTCCTCTATTCTGTACCATTGGTCCACCTGCCTGTTTTGGTACCAGTACCATGCTGTTTTTGTTACTATTGCTTTGTAGTACAGTTTGAGCTCTGGTATCGCTATACCTCCAGATTCACACTTCCTGCTTAGAATGGCTTTTGCTATTCTGGGTCTTTTGTTTTTCCATATGAATTTCATGATTGCTTTATCTATTTCTACAAGAAATGTCTTTGGGATTCTGATTGGCATCGCATTAAACCTGTAGAGAACTTTGGGTAATATCGCCATTTTGATGATGTTAGTTCTGCCTATCCATGAACAGGGTACATTTTTCCATCTTCTGAGATATTCTTCTATCTCTCTCTTTAGGGTTCTGTAGTTTTCATTGTATAAATCTTTCACCTCTTTTGTTGATTCCCAAGTATCTTATTTTCTTTGAGGATATTGTGAATGGAGTGGTTTTCCTTATTTCCATTTCAGAGGTTTTGTTGCTGATATACAGGAATGCCTTTGATTTGTGCGTGTTGATTTTATATCCTGCCACTTTGCTGAATTCATTTATTAACTCTAGCAGCTTCTTTGTAGATCCTTTTGGGTCTGTTAAGTAAATTATCATGTCATCTGCAAATAGCGATAATTTAATTTCTTCTTTTCCTATTTTTATGCCTTTAATTTCTTTTGTCTGTCTAATTGCTCTGGCTAGTACTTCGAGAACTAAATTGAATAGAAGTGGTGATAGAGGACATCCCTGTCTTGTTCCAGATTTTAGAGGGAATGCCTTCAGTTTTTCTCCGTTTAGGATGATGCTAGCCTGAGGTTTAGCATATATAGCTTTTACAATGTTGAGGTAAGTTCCTGATATCCCTAGTTTTTCTAATGTTTTGAACATAAAGGGATGTTGTATTTTGTCAAATGCTTTTTCTGCATCTATCGAGATGATCATATGGTTCTGGTCTTTAAGCCTATTGATGTGGTGAATAGCATGTATTGATTTCCGTATATTGAACCAGCCTTGCATCCCAGGGATGAATCCTACTTGATCATGGTGCACAAGTTTTCTGATATGTTTTTGTATTCGATTCGCCAGAATTTTATTGAGAATTTTTGCATCCAAGTTCATTAGAGATATTGGTCTGTAGTTTTCTTTCTTTGAAGTGTCTTTGTCTGGTTTTGGGATCAGGGTGATGTTGGCCTCATAGAATGAATTTGGAAGAGCTCCTTCTTTTTCTATTTCTTGAAATAGTTTGAAAAGTATTGGTATTAGTTCTTCTTTGAAGGTTTTGTAGAACTCCGCTGTATACCCATCAGGTCCAGGGCTTTTCTTGGTTGGTAGTCTTTTGATGGCTTCTTCTATTTCTTCCTTTGTTATTGGTCTGTTTAAATTGTGTGTGTCTTCCTGTCTCAATCTGGGCAAATCATATGCCTTAAGAAATTTATCGATATCTTCGCTATCTTCTATTTTATTAGAATATAGGGTTTCAAAATAGTTTCTAATTATCTTCTATATTTCTGTAGTGTCTGTTGTGATATTGCCTTTTTCATCCCGTATATTAGTAATTTGAGTTCTCTCTCTTCTTCTTTTTGTTAGCATAGCTAAGGGCTTGTCTATCTTATTTATTTTTTCAAAGAACCAACTTTTAGTTTTATCAATTTTTTCAATGGTTTTTTTTTGTTTCAATTTCGTTTATTTCTGCTCTAATTTTAATTATTTCTTGTCTTCTACTACAATTGCTGTTGTTTTGTTCTTCCTTTTCTAGGTTTTTGAGGTGTAGTGTGAGTTCATTTATTTGTTGGTTTTTTCTTTTTTTGATGAAAGAACTCCAGGATATGAATTTCCCTCTTAAAACTGCTTTCAATGTGTCCCATAGATTCCGGTATGTTGTGTCTGTATTATCATTTGACTCAAGAATTTTTTTATCTCTTCCTTTATGTCTTCTGTAACCCATTGATCATTCAATAACATAATGTTCATTTTCCATGTGGTGTAGGATTTTTCCTTCCTTTTTTTATCATTTATTTCCAATTTCATTCCATTATGGTCAGATATGGTGCATGGTATTATCTCCACACTTTTATATTTACTAAGATTTGCCTTATGGCATAATATATGGTCTATTTTTGAGTAGGATCCATGTGCTGCTGAGAAGAACGTGTATCCACTTGATGATGGTTGGTATATTCTATATATGTCAGTTAGGTCTAGGTTATTGATTGTGCTGTTGAGTTCTATAGTTTCTTTATTCAGTTTTTGTCTAGAGGATCTGTCTAATGGCGAGAGCGGTGTGTTGAAGTCACCCGTAATTATTGTGTTATGGTCTATTTGACTCTTGAACTTGAGGAGCATTTGTTTTATGTAGATTGCAGCTCCATTGTTTGGTGCATACAAATTGATAATTGTTATGTCTTGTTGGTGGATGGTCCCTTTTAACAGTATATAGTGTCCTTCTTTATCCTTCTTAATTAACTTAGGTTTGAAGTTGATTTTATTTGATATGAGTATGGCCACTCCTGCTTGCTTCCGAGGGCCATGTGAGTGGTATGATTTTTCCCAACCTTTTACCTTCAGCCTGTGTATGTCTTTTCCTATCATATGAGTCTCCTGAAGGCAGCATATTGTTGGATTTGTTTTTTGATCCAGGTTGCTAGCCTATGTCTCTTGATTGGTGAGTTTAGGCCATTAACATTTAAAGTTACAATTGAGATATGATTTGTACTTCCAGTCATGCTTCTTTATTTATTTATTTTAGTTTGGCTAGTTTTACTTTTTTGGTTATTTTCCTCCTCCTTTACTGAGATACCTCTTGTTGTTAGTTTGGGGCACTATTTTTCAATTCCTCTTCTTGTAGTATATTGCTCAGAATGCTTTGCAGTGCTGGTTTTCTTGCTGCAAATTCTTTTAGCTTTTGTTTATCATGAAAGATTTTAATTTCGTTGTCAAATCTGAAGCTCAATTTTGCTGGATACAGTATTCTTGGTTGAAATCCATTATTTTTCAGCGTTTGAAACACATTGTTCCAGGATCTTCTCGCTTTCAAAGTCTGTGCTGAGAAATCAGTCATTAACCTAATTGGTTTACCCCTGAATGTAATCTGTCTCTTTTCTCTGGTAGCTTTTAATATTCTCTCCTTGTCCTGTATGTTGGCTATCTTCATAATTATGTGTCTTGGAGTTGGTCTATTACAGTTTTGAATGTTTGGGGTCCTGTAGGCTTCCAGGATTTGGCAATCCATTCCATCTTTCATCTCTGGGAAGTTTTCTACAATTATTTCATTTAATATGCTGTCCATTCCTTTGGTTTGAATCTCTGTGCCTTCTTCTATCCCGATGACTCTCAAATTTGTTTTTTTAATGACATCCCATATCTCTTGAATAGATTGCTCATGGGATTTAAGCATCTTTTCTGTGTTGACTATACTCTTTTCAAGTTGATAAACCTTGTCTTCATTATCTGATGTTCTGACTTCTACTTGATCAAGTCTATTTGTAATATTCTCATTTGAGTTTTTAATTTGGTTTATAGTTTCCTGCAATTCTAGGATTATAGTTTGATTCTTTTTTAAGATCTCTATCTCCTGGTAGAGCTCATTCTTTGCCATTTAAATTTGTTTGTTTAATTCATTTTCAAAATATATTTTTATTGCTTGGACTTGCTGTCTCATGTCTTCTCTAATATTCCTTTCCATTTGAGTTAGGTATGCCTTGAGTTCTTTCCCTATCCCTGCTTCTGATGTTTCTATGTCCTCTTGTAGAATTAAGTTGTCTTGCATTGTTTGTACTTCTTTTTTCCCTTGTTTTCTCATGTTGTCCCCGTTGCTTTCCAGCTCTATTTGATTGTCGTGTTTCTGTTCTCTTCTATAGATTTGTTTCAGTTCTGTATTACTCTGATGCCTCTCCTTAGTGTTGTTAAACTATGCCTGCTGATGTGGATTCCACTGTGAAGGAAGATCCGACGTCCGAGCTCCAGTGACGACACTACTTTGCTATGACCGGCCCCAGTTCCTTGCCGGGGTGTCCTGATGAGGTGGTGTGACTGGACTGTCTCTGTTTGATTTCAGCTCCCAGTCGCGGCAGGCAGGCGGTCTCCAGCCGCCCAGTATCACAGGCCGCAGGCGGGTGATCGGTCACCTGCGGCCGGGTGTTCTCCTACCGCCCAGCTATGCGGGCAGTGGGTGGACTGTCGCCGGCGGGCCTGCAATTTCCAGCTGCCCAGTCTCGAGGGCCTTGCCTCTAGCCTCCTGGTTTCTCCTGCTAGCCTTCTGTAGCTGCAGGGCAGGCCGCACAAATCAGACGGCCTGGATCTCCGGGGTCCCACAGTTGGCAATTGGGATCCCAGGCACTCTGTCCTTTGGATTTTTCCTGCTTGCCCCTCCCCCAGCTCTAGCTAGACAGGTTTCCTTTTGGCTGCAGATGGGTAGGGGGGGTTGCAGGTCAGGTGCCTCTAGTTCCCCCCTAGTCTTTATGCAGGCTCACTCTGATTCTCCCTCCCCCAGCAAGCCTAGGAGAGATTTTATGCGAGTTCCCGATGTATGGGGGATGGGCTGAGTGCCACACACCTGTTTTGTTGTTGAGATCTGTCGGAGAATGGCGGTGGATATTTCAGCTGTTCAAGATGCTGACTGCTGATTGCCTTGGCGGAGTGTCCACTGTGGGGGATGGGACTGTACCGCTTCCTTCCCCGTCTAAACTCGATTTTTTTTTTAACAGTATTAACTTTATGTTCTAAACTTGACTTTCTGCCTCTTAAAAATATAAAACCTGGCCAACACAATTCAAAATTCCCAAGTACTATTACCTTTGCCCATAACTCTCCAATAGTAAACATCAACATTTTTTAAATTTTTAGATGAAAGCCAAGTGAAATAACTTAAAATCGGGGAAATTATGTCTGTAAATAATTTTTCCTAGAATCTTTTAAAGGCTGCTACTGTTTCTTGTTTTCTGTTAAATTCTACTTAGCTCAAGAAACACTACTGTATATGGACTACCATGGAACTTTCTGATCTTCCTGTAATAACTTATTTTTATTCCACCTTCTGACTTGGAAGCCACTGGTTCTTATAACCTGCCTCCTCTTGTCATGGGTTGCAAACAGTATAAAAGTACAAAAAGAATGGTTCTGAGACCCCAATGTGGTTCAGTTTTGTTAAAAGCAAAATTAACCTGAGGCTTCTCATAGGTACAGGGCCATAGGGCAATAGTATTCTGCTATTTTTCTTATTTGTGTTTATTTTTGCTTATATTGGGTTTAAGTGAAAAACAGCCACAACTTAAATAAAATACACTTATAAAGGATTTCCATTATGAGGAAATGTTGCCCAGAAACTCAGTCCAGGCGGTAATATATTTCCTGCCAAAACTTATTCAAAAATATTTCAGTTATTCTTGTTACTTGAGAACCTTTGGAAGGAGTAGCACCAGAGAAGTCTACTTGCTGCAGTTCTCCTTTTGCATCAATTTGAGAAACGGTAGAAACAGAAGAAGCAGTAGAGTTATAACTGACAGTATCCATGGAGTTCAGACAGAGCATCTGTCTTTTACAGGCCATGCTCTGAACAATCTCAGGCAAGTACCTGAAGCTCTCAACATGAGTTTCAGGTGTAGGGTACAGAAGCCTGTCATCTCTGACAGGGACCATTTAACTTCCTGATTTGCATGACTTTGACATCTCTCTTGCCCAACTGCTCTGTCTAGGATTTCCAGTAGAGTTGAGAAGAATGTGCATCCTTGTCTTGTTCTAGATCTTACAGGAAAATCTTTCAGCTTCCCACCATTTGGGTGTGATGTTAGGTGGGCTTGCCATGTGCAGACTTCATTGTATTGAGGAACATTCCTTCAACTTCTACTTTCTTGGAGAGCTTTTATCAGGAAAGGATGTCAGACTGAATGTATATTCTGCATCCATAAAGATGTCACTGTAGTCCTTCAGTCTGGTAATTTATCTCATTTGTAGAATTGCCCATATTGAGCAACATTTTCACTCCAGGGGGTGGAAAAGTCCCACTTTATAATGGTTATACTTCTAATATGTTCTTGAATTCAGTTTTCTAGTGCTGACGATTTTTGCATCTAAGCTCATGAGGGATATTGTTCTGTAATGTTCATGCAGCATCTTTGCCTGGCTCTACAGTAGAGATAATGCTGGCCTTACAAAATGAGTTTGCGAGTATGTCCTTCCCTTCACTTTTTGGATGAGTTGAGAGATTGGTATCAGTTTTTCTTTTAATATTTGATTAAAAAAAAAATCGGCAGTGAAACCAGCAGGTAATAAGCTTTGTTTGAGAGGAAACTTTTTTTTACAGATGTAATCTTATTTGTTAATGGTGTGTTCAGATATTTTTTTCTTCATAGTTTTGTCTTGGTGTATTATCTAGGAATTCAAACTCGTCTTCTAGGTTAGCTAATCTATCGTGTCATTTATAGTCTAATGTGATCCTTTTTATTTCTGTTATTAGTTGCAATATTTCCTCTTTCATTTTATTTTGAATATTTTTTTCTGGGTCAACTAAAGGGTGCTTTTGTAACAGTTTCTAAAACCTCCTTAGTTTTGTTCCCTTTTATAATGCTTTTCTAGCCACTATTTGTTTCTATACTGATCTTATTTCTTTCTCTTTGCTAATATTGGCCTTCATTTGTTGTTTTTTTCCTAGTCCCCTAAGGAGTAAACCAGGTTGTTTATTTTGATTCTTTTTTTCATTTTTAAGGTTCAAATACTCTCAGAGCTGCCTTTGCTGCATCCCATAAGTTTTGGTATGTTATGTGCCCATTTGTTTGTCCCAAGAGATTTTTAATTTCTCTTTCAGCTTTTTCTTTGACCATTGGTTATTTAGGAACATGTTGTTTAATTTCCACATGTGAATTTTCCAAAATTCGTGTTGATTTCTGATCCTATATTACTATGGCTTAAAAAGATACTTGATATGATTTCAGTCTTCTTCAATCTATTAAGTCTTGTCTTGTGGCCTAAATATGATATATTCTGAAAAAAAATGTATATTCTGCTGCTGTTGATGGAATGTATTATACATTCCAATCAGTTCCATTTCAAGTGTAGTTCAAGTTCAATATTTTCTTATTGAGGTCCATCCAAATTATGTTCATTGCTGAAAGTGGGTTATTGAATTCCCCTGTTGTAATATTAAAATCTTTCTCTCCAAATCTAGTAATATGTGCTTTATATATTTATATGTTCCAAGGTTAGGCATGTGTACACTTACAATTTTAACATTTTATTGAATTTCCCCCTTTATCATTACATATTACTTTCTTTGTCTCATTTTACAATTTACATTTTGTTCTTTGGTGCTGAAGATCAAAACCAGGGCCTCATGCATGGTAAGCAAGCACTCTAACTCTGTGCTACACTCCTAGCACACATTGTGCAGTTTTTGAATGAAGTTATTCTAATACAAATATAGCTATTTCTACTCTATTTTATTTCTAATTGCATAAAATATCTTCTTCCATCTCTTCATTTTCAATCTGCATGTTTTCTGACCAGTTAAGAGTCTTTTGTGGGTAGCACATAGTTAGAATGGATGAATGGATAAAAATTTTATCTTTAAAAAAGAGAAATTATAAAAAAGGTAGCTATTATAAAAAAAAAAACTTAATAATGCTACTTTGTAATTGTTTGTAGATCTTTTTTTCCTCTTTGCTATCTTTCTTCGTCATACAATGATTTCATTAAGGATATGTCTTGAATCAAGTTCCTGTATTCAAATCTCATTTTGAATGCTGGCAGGTTTCTGCACTTCCCTTTGTTTCTTCGTCTATAAAATGGGGCTTACGATAAAGAATTTTAAGATGGATTCACTGCATTTTTATGCCAATTTAGTATTTCCATTGCTTAGGCTCCAATACTTAAATCATCTTAATCCCTTCCACACCCACATCCAATCTTTCAGCAAATTCTGCCATCTCTGCCTTCAGAATAATGCAGACTCTACCCACTTTTGTAACTTTCACTGCCACCAACTTGGTACAAACTTCTCTCATCTTTTTTTTTTTTTTTCTGAGTCATTGCAAAAGCTTCCCATACCTCTTCCTCCCTATGATTCATTCTTTACAAACAACTACATAAAATCATGTACTGCTTGGCAAAATCCCTTCAATAACTACTCATCTTGCTCAAAAGCAGAATTAAATGCCCAGCCAAGGTCTAGAAGGCCTTATGAATGCTGCTGTCTTGTTCTAGCCTCACTCTGACTGCTGTAGTCCTGCTTACTGTCCATTTAGGATAAAAGCATAGAATAACACACTGTGCTAATATGAATTTGATAGAACTTGTAGGTGTAGAAAAATTACTGGAACCTAGCAGCTAATAATTTCTGAATGAATGTGTAAATGCCCTCAGTACAGTGCCTGACAGATAGCGAGCATTATAAATTTTAAATATACTCACTCATTATGTGAGAATATCATGAATTGTTGGAAATATTAAACTACCAAGTTAAGGTAGAGATTTGAAAGATGATTATCTGAACTTTAAAGGAAGCTCATTCTTAGAGTATTTGCTACCAGTTTTAGATCATTCTATTTGCTAACTAATGACTGAAACTGTCTCCTTGTCATTGATAGTGTGGTTACACACTCTGAAACTTAAGTCTATCCAACTTCTATGTAAGGTACAATTCTAAATATTTGAGGAGAGTGTTCAATGTAATTCATCTTTTTTTAAAAAAAAAAAAACCTTCAGTTTAGTAGAGTTTAGATGAACAAAGAACACTTCATGAATTGAATAGCACTCAGAACTAGAAGTGGTTCAACAGTGGGAGCTTTTACAGGCCAAAGTAAATTAGAGAAACTGGCTATAGACAGGCATTATTTGTACCTGGCACAATTATTTGGCTGCCTGTGATCAGCCAAATTCTAGCTTCTCAAGACTGACTGGAACTTGGTTGCTATATACCCAAATTAGGATTCAGTATGTTTTCATACTAAACTGGGTTGCAGTTTGTTACTTAGAGCCTCAAAGTATAAAGATGGCTAATGGCCTCTAACAATTCACCTAATCAGCCTCTTGATCTTGAGAGATTGAACCAGATGAGCCTTGGGCATTGATACCATTTTATAATAATCCCCTTGTTTGTCTTGGTGTGGAATTCAGAGCATAAAGTCACCTCAATAATTCTTTTGTTTCTGTCACTTTAACTGGGGTGACTCCATCTGATGCACAGTAGTGGGCTACACACAATCATTTGAGCCTCTGGAGGGAACGTAGTACACCAGGGAGATAACTATGAAGAGTACTAAAAGACTGGAAGGCACTCCTTAAGGAGGCCCTATAAACCAATTAAATTTTTTTAAAAAAAAATCAATAGGAGCCAAAAGAGGAATTCTAC
The DNA here is from genome assembly GCF_052094955.1 of Ictidomys tridecemlineatus. Lineage (NCBI taxonomy): Eukaryota > Metazoa > Chordata > Mammalia > Rodentia > Sciuridae > Ictidomys > Ictidomys tridecemlineatus. The sequence continues at coordinate 30,133,456 of NC_135483.1, forward strand.
TATATAAAAACCCTTTATTGAAGTGAAGCAAGAGGTGGTATTATCAAACACACTCTCTCATGACCTCATTTACATTTATGCCATGTCACAAGAAGAACTATCAAAGATGTTAATTTAGAGGGTTATATGCCTTCTGGAAAATTCCACTTTAGTGCAAATTAAAATGTGTGCTTATTAGGCATGCATGATAATGGTACTGTGAGAGTCCCTAATCCACATCAGTCCCTTAGTTTCTACTTACTGAGACATGGTTGTTCATATACGTGAATGATTATTAAATGCTGCACAGATAAAACTAATTAGGTGAACAAAAGTTTCTTGTGGGATGCTAGCATTTGGGGTCACTAGTAAGAAAGCACTAGTAACATTGATCTAAAACCTCACTATTTGAATCACTGTATGCTTAAAGGTAACTGAATATTAGTTTGATAGCTTGTAGATAAATCTATAACCCTAATCATTTATATAAACTTTGGTTGTCTTATTCATTTTGTGTGCATTTCTTTTTCCAGTGCTAGGGATTGAATCCAAGGACCTTATGCTTGTTAGGCAAGTACATATCACTGAGCAATACCCCTAGTCCTTACTGGACACAATTTAGCCACAAAAGCCTCACTATAGGTTTTATCTACTGTTAAACAAGGAACCTGAGGCCAAGCATGGTGGTGTGTACCTGTAGCTCCAGGGACTGTAAAGACAGAGGCAAGAGGATAGCAGCAAATTTGAGGCCAGCCTGGCAATTTAGGAAGACCCTGTCACAAAATTAAAAAAAGGGATGGGGCTGTAGTTCAATGGTAGATGTCCCTAGATTCAATCACCAATATCACAAAGAGGAAAAAGACAAAACAAAATCCCCCAAACCTGAATACATGAAGCTGAAAGGCCAATCTTACAGAAAGGCCCACATGTGCAACTGGAACAAATAGTCCTACTTTGAATATTAATATTTGTAAGAAGATGAACTCAAGATCTCTAGTGTTATGTGCAGATTTAAGTTATGACATATCCACTATTTGTTTTCCATGTGGAAGATATTGGTGTAGAGCTTTAATTATCACAACATCTTGCTATACTGTAAACAAAAGATATAGACACAAGGATTTGGGGGAGACGAAGAAGTCTTGATCCATGATTTTGGGAAAGCTGTCCCTATTTTGGATGTTATCTACTTCTGGGGAAAAAAACTCCCTTGTCAGTTTACTTTGAGGCCTCCAACAGGTGTACAGGTCCAAGAATCTGGAGGTGCCATCTTAAGAGACATGGACCCAATACCCGAGACTGCCAAATTTTACTACAGTGTGGGTGTTGATAAGCGGTTAGAATGGTCCCATCTATCAGAGTTCAAGGGCCGTCTTTATCTAATGTTATTTCAAAAAGACCCAATCTCTAGGCTTTAGGTTGTTCTCAGTTTATTTCACCCAGTGAGAATATACTATGACATGGTGCATTAAAGTCGTTCAGTATTTAGTCATATCAATTCAAAAGCACAGGAGATGTGCCATTCATTTTATGTTTTTCAGTAGGGGAGAATCTAATTGCCATCAACACTGATGGTAATACCTTTGGCTAAATCAATCTAGTTGATTGTTAGCTTTGCCAATTTCAGATTTAAAAGGCCACTTGTCTTTCTGACCTTCCCAGATGATTGAGTGACAGGAACAATGATAATGCTATTGTATTATAATACCTTCTTTTATAATTTGTCCAATGGAATAAATACCTATTTCTAGACATGTCTTAGGAATGCCCCACAAAAAATACATTTTCACACAAGATTCCAGCTACTGTTAAAGCATCAGCCTTCCTGCATAAGATTCTATCCATCCAGAGAACTTATTGATAACCATTGCAGTAGCAATGGAATAAAATCCACCTGTAAATGTTAAAAAAAATAGAAATGTGCCACCTCAGGTTTTACTGAAATCATAGGTTTAACAAACCAAAAATGAGTTATTAACCATGTGAATAATTTTCTAGTAGTTACCACACTGATATTTTCCCATCTATCATTTTGTCTACTCCATGATGAGTTGTGGAGTACAGATTTTAACAAGTGAAGTTTTAAGGACTTGGAAAGGATCAGGTAGCTGTCCTGCCCCTCCACAAGCCCATGCATCATATTACATTTCTATCCTTTTTGGAGCTGGAGAATATCATGCTAAGTGAAATAATCCAATTCCCAAACACCAAAGGCTGAATGTTTTCTGATATGTGGATGCTAATTGGCAATAAAGGTGGGGGAGTTGGGGAAGAATAGTTACTTCAGATTAGGTAGAGGGGAGGGGGCATGAGGGTAGAAAGGAGTAGAATGAAGTGGACATTATTACCTTACATACATGACTGCCTGACCGATGTGATTCTACAATATGTACATTCAGAAAAACGAGAAATTATACTCCATTTATGTATATCAACGTGCATAAATGCATTCTACTGTCAAGTATAAGTAGAACCCACATTTTCTTCCTTGTAAATATCAGTTTTGTTTCTCAAGCTGGACACATAGCAATTTTAAAAATAAGTTATCCTAGGTCATTTGACTTGGATCAATCTTATGGAGCTTATTAAAATTGCATAGTTTAGTAAATTCAGTACTGGCTGTCAGCATGAAAATCTGCCAAGGCATTTCCTTAGTATTCAATTAATTCTTGATTTTGGGTTAGCAGTTTTATGAACCAGTTTTTTCACTAGAGTTCTGAGAATTCTTACCCACTCTAGTAGTATAATCTTAAAGAGGAATCTGTACTTAACAGATTCATTTCCATGAATTTCATTAGAAAAGAAACTTTTTAATTTATGGCTGCTTAAATTCACTTTCATAAAAGTACCAGCCTAAAAAATATAAATTCCTATAGATAAAACTTCAGATGGGCATGTTTAGAGACCTGATGAGAATTCATTATAATGTAATTCATTGACATATTTTAAGATAATAACCAGAATCATAATATCAGGACTGTCTAATTTATAGAAATTTCATGATTTATGAAATCTATGTTGACAACATATCTGGACAATGTAACATAAGGTCCAGTATCACTTACTTGACAATGCTTTCTAAGAAATATATCAAATGAATCTAAGTTAACATATTTCTTAGAATAAATTTGAGGTATCCCTAGGGCCCATTTGAAAATGCTCAGTTAATTGGTCAGGAGGTCTTAATGTTGAAGTTTTCAAAATGTTTAAAACAATTAAAATAGGATCACAGATAATCATCAGCTAACGCTCATTAACTACAGTAAAAATTAAAAGACCTCAAGAGAAAATATAGAAAGATACATAGTTGTGGAAAAAAATGTTTCCTTTAATAGAATTGTATTATTTTAAGTAATAAAAGACCTAGTATATGTCCCAGTATGGTGGTCCTAAAATACCAGTGGCTGGTGAGGATAAGGCAGAAGGATCCAGAATTCAAAGCCAGTCTCAGCAAAAGTGAGGCGCTAAAGAACTCAGACCCCATCTCTAAAGAAAATACAAAATAGGGCTGGGATGTGGCTCAATGATCAAGTGTCCCTGAGTTCAATCCCTGGTACCTGCCCTCTCCAAAAAAAAGACCTAATAACAAGGTAAAGGAAATTTTCTTGCTAAAGCATGGAATCTTAGACTCAGAGGCTAATTACTTAAAACCTTATTTCTACATATATCAATTAAAATTCAGAAACCTTACTAATCTTCATGTCTACTGAATGCTAAGAAGCCAGCATCGTAACATTGTTATACCAGCATTCTTTAGGTTGACAAATCTACAAAATTTCTAGCAGCGTGGGCTTATAGTACCATTTCTCACTGTGGCACATAATGTATCTACTGATATTCCAACTTCCCTAGCCTCTTTATGAAGAACCCTTTGGAGGAGGAATAATTCATCTCTATCCCCTTAGGGTTTTTTGTTATTGTTTTTTTTTTGTTGTTGTTGTTGGTATGGAGAGGAATAGTAGGCCAGATTTCTTTCAGACTCAAGTTTTTCTTAATGACAAGAATATTAAAACTTACTAGTGTTGAACACATCATCCATATAGGAATGTTGTATTACATCTCTTTATCTCACTTGTTTTTAAAAATTATGCTTAATGTTTCATCTTCATGAGCAATCCAAAGAACTAGGTATCTTGTATAAATAGGAAAAGCTATGCATATTTATTATATTTAGTGCTAAAAACTTTTAAATGGGAATGTTTTATCAAACAAGTTTTTAAGTAGCTTTTATTTGATGAAAATTATACCAGATCATGTGAACTTCAGAATCATTTTGGGTTGGTTTCGAAGAATTTATGTAAATATTTAATTTATAATTGTTTCTCTTTTGGTCAAGTAAATAGAGCTCTTTAACAGTTTAGTTTTCCATAGCATCATGTGAAGGCAAAAAAAAAAAAAAAAGACATTCATCAACATACAGAAGCAGATTTTATAACTTTGATCTCATAATTTCAGCCATTTGCCAAGTCAGTAACACAAAGCTCACTAATTTGTTAAAGAATATCTAGATCCTGTTATGGTTTGGATATGAGGCAAGGCAAGAGGATTTAGGGGTGAAATGATATGGCTGCGATTACCTTAATCCAATCAGTGAACTAATCCTCTGATGGGATTAACTGGGTGGGGGTTGAAGGCAAGTGGAGTGTGGCTGGAGGAGGTGGGTCATTGGGGACATGGCTTTGGGATTTATAATTTGTATCTAGTGAGTGGATTTTCCCTCTGCTTCCCAATCATGATGTGAGATACATTCCTCTGCCACACTCTTCCATGGTGTTTAGCCTCACCACGAGCCCCAAGGAATGGAGCTGGCCTGCTGTAGAGTGAGACCTCTGAAACCACGAGTTCCTAAATAAACTAATATTGTTGTTGTCAGGTTTTTTTAGTCATAGCAGCAGACTAAAACAGAGCCAAGCTGTATTTCTGGCCAATGGGACAAGATTTTTCAACTAGAAAGATAAAGATTTATACTTGCTCAGCTTTAAAATCTACTTTTATCTTCTGATGATGAGCCATTATCCCGAGAAACGTGCATATTAAAGGGATAACTATGAAGTCCTACAGAAGACAGGGTAGATAAAAATTATCTAAAATGCACCAGACATCAGGTTTTAAAACTGATTTTTCTAGATCAAGAAACCTGTAGGTAAAGGTCCAATTAAAACAAGATGGCCAAGAAAGCACCTCAATAAGGTAAGCTTGTGATGTAATTTGAAGCTTCCATTGTTAAGAGTTTCTAGTGGGACACTCCTTCCCTCTTCGTACCAGAGGGAGACACAAATAGATTTCTTTTGTAGATATAAATTTCTCCTATAAAAGTACCTCAATGAACAGCTAAAAAGTCCTAATGCCAGAAAGGTAGATTTCAGAAACTAATTAGGTAGATCATCAGTTTTCTAGTCCAGTTTGCTTTTCAACTAGATAATTGAGTTCAGGATGTCCCTTTGAGGAATAGCAAAAGCATTTTTTATTCCTCACTTGGCATAAATACTTTGGGTCTTACCTGATAGTCATAGACTAGTTTATCCTCATAGGTTGGTTTTTAAGAATTGAATGATAGAACTGTTGGGAGTTTTTCCTCTGAGGAGTTTCTGAGGCATAAAAATGAATGACAAAAAAAAAAAAAGAGGTGGACAGGCAGCAGAACATATGGTCAGCAGGAGATTAAGAAGGGGGTTTCAGTTGAGAGGTTCCCAGGAGAGTAGCAGGATTGAATAGAGAAAATAAGATTAATTCTTATGTTTTCTCTGAAAATTGTCTGTAGGTTGAACAGACTTGGACACAGATATTTGGGCTTGGGTTGAAACCCCCACCCTAGAAATATTCCAATACCCTCAAGGAATGCTGGTTATTGCCATAGTATTGAAGACACTGTTTTTTTCAGAGGTCCAAATCTTAGGGGCAGGGGAGTCTCAACAAATCGGGTCTAGTCACTTGACCCAAAAATCAAACAGAAACATTATGGTGAAAAGGAATTTTAATAGGTATGGCTGATTAAAAGTAAAACTGATTCCTAGTAAAGTTGGAAAGACAAAGGGACCAGTGTGTCCAACTATGTCTTCAGGGGTACTGACGTGAGCTTCCAGCTTATATAGACAGGGGCGCAGTGCAGAAGAATTTATCTCTGGATTGGTCAGTTCTGGTTGATGGTGATAAAAAGATACTGCTCTTGCCTGGGGAGATACTTTCAACTCATTACAAGATGTTTATTGACTATACATATTGTTTCCAGGAATAGAATAACTGAGGACAAAGGGGACAGATGCAAAATGGAGGCAGGGTGCCAAGTGTTTTATATTTGCAAGCCCAAGTAAAGAGTCAGTGTCCCTAAGGCCTGGTTACAATTCCACCTTTGCCTTTTGTCCATTCTCCAATCTTAAGGAAATCAGGGCATTGGCCAACTGGCTTGGCAGGTTTCTTGAACATGGTGTAAACTAGTAAGAAGGAACAAGCTGGAACTTTTCTGCTTCAGCAATTGTGTAAAGATCCAGATGATTAAGGCCAAATGGGGAAAATATTACTGATATCCTAGGGGGAAGGCTTCAGTGGGTCCTATGCCAATCAGAGACAGAAGGAGTGGTGAGGGCAGGAAAGGAACTTTAATCGACATGATTTTGCCAGGAATAACAGATTTAGGACTATAGTGACCAAAAGGCTGTATTCAAGTATTTGACAAGAACATTATCAAACAGGTTTTTTTAGAAAAGGGGAACAAATGCAAGGATAGGGGGCTTGTACATCTGGGAGGGTGGGCTACCATGGTGACGTCATTGTCTGGTACATCATTATCTTAGGACGGATTTTGTGAAACTCTGGATAAGTCATCACTTGAGGGAGCAAGTTAGTTTCATCATGAAATGACTGCTTCATCTCATGAAATCTCATTGTGGGATGATCTTTTCTGTGAAACTCACAACTCCTTGAAAGTAGTTTCAGTCCCTTATCACACAGATGAATCCAAGGTGACTACAAAAGAAAAAAGTTCCGAAGAGAGATAAAATGGAGTTGGTTAGGTTAGTGACTGGGACCTCCTTCAAAAGTACCATTATAAATTCAAAGCAGAATCCAAAAGGGAGCCAAAATCAGAAAATATCCACCTGAATGAAATCATAAGTCTCCTCTTTTCTCTCCTTCCTTTACATAAATAGAGGGCCTTTGTCAAAACTATGCATTCCATGTTCTGGTGGAAGGGCTTTAGTATCATGCATAAGAACACTTTCCATAACCTCTCGGCTTCACTTATTTTATGTAGAGCTGATACAAATGACTCCCTTTTCATTCTGATAATTTCAGAGGCAAGGGGGCAGGGAGTTATTTATTAATCACCCAGGGGTTGGTCCCTTATGGCTGGATGAACTCATCCCATTCTCTCTGATCTGGCCCCACTTCAAAGGGGAAGTGATAGATGGTTAAAGGACCCATATACTCAAATTCGGGCACCTGAGATGTTGAGAAAGGGTGAGAATTAGGTAAGCTTACCTGGCGTACATGATCAAGTTTAATTCTCTGTCCCATCTACCATCTCAAAATGTTGAATCAGATTATTTTGTTAGAAGTTGGACTTCTGCAGAATGTTAACAGGTGACAGTTACAGCAATCTATAGTTTTTTTTTGTTTTGTTTTTACAAAAACTAAAATTAACAGAAAAAAACCAAATCCAATTGAAACAATTTCTTTGGAACACAAATGTGGCTTTGATATCTGCTTAGCCTCTAGAAAACCACATAAACTGTCAACTTGATGACACAAACTGAGTTATACTTCTTTCTAAAATCCTATTATAATTTAAGGACATATTTTATAATATGAAACAGAATTAAGTAAAGGGTTTAGTATATCACATTTTCTGTTTGGGGATCACACAAATGTAGGACAAAAATTTGCCCTTTTAAACACATTTTAAATGGATTTTATTTTGGCCCCCATTGGGGGTCATCCTGACATGGAATAGGGCAAAGGGCAGAGCCTTATTGCACGTGAGGCTGGCCTTTGACACATCTTAACTGAAGTGTTTATATTTCTAGCGAATCTTTAACCCTCTCTAAGTGCCATTCTATTTAAGAGTATACAAAAATTAACTTCCTGAAATTATTTAAAAATCAAACATAACATTTAAATGTGATTTTTCTAGAAAAAAAAAAAAAAAAGGTTAAGACAGCTCTTTTGTTGAAAAAATGTTTCTATGTTTTTTCCATTGTCAAGTGTATTAGCTTTTCATTCTGTGACCACATAGCTGATGCAAACAACTTAGAGCCAAAACAAATGCTTTTTCCTCTATTTTAAAAGTTTGATTCCATGGTTGGCCTGCTCCATTGCTCTGGACCTGAGATGAGGCAGAACATTATGTTGAAGGGCATGTCCAAGGAAAGCTCAGTTCATGGAAGCCACTAGAAAAGAGGAGGGGACAAGACACAGTCCCTGAGGCATGCCCCAGTAGTCCATTTTAATTATGTGTTAAAGGATTAATTCATGGACGAGGTTAGAGCCCTCATGATCCAATCACTTTTCAAAAGCTCCATTTTCTGGACATTGCATCAAATGTCCAGAACTTTTGTTTACATCTCTCGATGACCAGTTTAATTATCAGAGTGGCACTTCTTGTAATGCCAAGTGTTCAACACATCTAATTATCTTTACTAAAAGATGCAAGTCATGACACAAAGGAAACATAAACCTGAAAAACAGTTATCACTACTAGCAGTACTCTCCTAAGTTCTGTATTTTAGAAGACTTATATTTGGGGAACAGAAATACATTTAATGTACTAAGAAACCAGTAATAATAAGTATCATAGCTACATAGAAATACTTTATATATAAATATGTAATATATGTGTGTACACATTTGGGTATACACATACACTTAGCTTTTATCTTTAAAGTGAAATTTAATCTGGTTTAATGGGATGACTTTATGTGGCTCTGCCTTTTATAAGTATACATAGGTTGATAGCACTGACAAAATCAAAGTATAGCTTTAGACCGTTTGCAAGTTTAGGAGACAGTGACCACAAGTTGACTTATTACCAGATGTACAAGTGTATCTCATATACACAATAACAAAATACTTATTCAAAGCAACAGATGCATACCAAGACTTAAAGGGTAGGAATACACAAATGACAGGCTTGCCACATCTGAATGCTACAGCATAAAAATGGAAGAAACACTGAAAGTTTCATTGGCTATATATGTTTAAGGCCCAGATGCAATACATATTGTATAAAAGGAACACTAGTTAACTTTTATATTAAATCTAGGGCTCACATGTATTCTACAAACTTTTGTACAACTTTTAGACAAAGCTCAGATACTTAGCCCTCAAGTAAACACATCTCTAGTAACAGGTTATTGTGTTTGACACCCTATATACCTAATAAATATTTATTTTACCAGTTTATAAAGTGATCATTTAAAAGACTTTAAAACAAATCTTAATTCTTGGTTTCCATTACTTAAGAAAATAGCAGAAAACACAAATTGTCTTGATAAAACAAACAAGAAAAAAACTTTGCTCTTTAAGCTAGATCTTTGTAAATGCTACTAACAGAAGATCAATATTTTAAGAAAGCTTTGTTGCTTTAATCTGAAAATTAGGTTCTGGTTTTATATTGGTCAAATATTTTTTGTATATTTATTTTTTAGTTTTAGGTGAACACAATCCTTTATTTATTTTCATGTGGTGCTAAGGATCAAACCCAGGGCCTCATGCATGCTAGGCAAGCACTTTACCTCTGAGCCACAACCCCAACCCTGGTCAAATTTTGACCTTAGGAAACCCTTTAAATATTTTAAGTTATAGCCACAGATACCAAAGAAAAATTATAACACTCCACTAACTGTGACCTGTTTCAACCCTCTTATAACTTGTTTACAGCTCTCTTTCATGTCCTGTCTTCTTCCCATTGTGGACTATAGGACAAAAATTATACTTTACCATACAAAATCCTTTCTTTAAAAAAATAAAATGTAAGTATATTTCCTTCTCTTTCCAATTCGTTTTGCCTTTTGTCTTAGGTTTTCCTTTTTTAAAAAGCTAAAGTTCTAAAATATTCTGTATGGGGAAAAAAATTAAACTCTTAGTAATCTTAAAGATAATTGAGGAATAAAGCAATCTTCTTTATTCATAATTTACAAAACCATATTAAATATACCCCAATATATTATCCTTTTGGAGTTTGAGAAGCCAAGCATATTTGAATATTTACCAATTGATGTTCCAGTATTTTAACTTGCAAGTGCTATTTTTCCATCATATATTCTTATAAATGTTCTCTCCCACATATTTTAACAGCTTTTTTAAGATTACTTAGGAAAACCAAGATATCAGATCTGCATAGTTAACATTTTAGGTTATTTTATTTTTCTTTTTGCCAAATAAACTCTACTTTCTGTTTCAAGAACAGCAAGTTGTAATGAGCATCTTAAATATCTAACAGACAATTATAATCCTGTTTGGCAAACAACACAGGCAGAAAAACATGTTAGCAATTTTAAAGACTTTTTTTCAAGCTTAACCTATTTGTCAAAGATTTATCTAAGTCATGTGAGCCAAAAGATATTTGTGCCAACTTAACAGTTTTAATTTATGTGAGTGCATATCTAGAAGCCAATTTGGTATCATGCAAACAATTTCTACGTGTGCTTATGTCATTATAAAACACAATACGAACATGTACTAAAACGTACAAATACAACAAAAAAACCTCAAAGGTTTTAGACTGTTGATCTGATGATTCCCTTCATAACCCTAAGTGTCATCTCAGAAGTGAGCCTCAACATCATTAAGAAATGTGTAAGTAAAAGTCCAGTGAAAGCAGAAGGGGCTAAAGGTAAAACTTGTTATGTGGACTCAATCTCTTCCTATTTAAGAGCTAATAGAGAGGAAGACACTCTTACAAAAGTTATTTCCATTTGTAAGGGTAAGAGAATCATTTGGAGTGCTATATAGTTAAATTCCTTGTTCTCTCATCAGAGGTAGCCCTTCAACACGTAGAACAAAAAGTGCTTCCTATGCCCATCCAACCTGGAATGCTTTCTTAAACTTTTTCTTACTGTTGAACTTATCATAGGTTTTAACGGACCATTTAGAAAGAACTTGATTTAAATTTTAAAAATTTCCAATTGTCAAAATTTAGATGAAGCCAGTCATAATTATATACATTTTATCCTTTTGTTTTCCTACCTGACAGCCCTAAGTGAGACTGAAAATTAACCCTTAACACCTGCATTTTGGCTAGGACAACTTCAGATAACAACCTTGAGGAACTTCTTTTATCCCCCATCCCCTGGTTATTTACTAAGAAAACAGATAAAAATCAAGAGCCTTCAATCTGAACAAAAATCTATTAATTTAAGCACGCAGACCCCGAAACTGAATTCACGAGAAAAACTGATCTCAAAAAGGCAGAAGTTCTTGCCAAAGAATAAAGCTACCACAGCTACTTTGATTTGGGGTAAACTTTTGCCAATACCAAAGTGTTTAGAATTCATTTTGTTAGAGGCTGTTATATTGTTTTTAGCATTTATTAAGTCAATCATTGTAAACAGACACACTAACAAAAGAATATGTAAAGTGAGTTTTCAGATACATAGGCCATCCCATATTATAATAAATCATGTTTTTCTTAGTAACTATAAATAGGAGTCTCCCTAGGGCAGTCCAGGATAGAAACAGCACTTTCATTCTTATACAAATCATAACACAGATCTCAAACATCCTTGTTTTTTTGTGTACCTTACAGTCTATCCTTGCCAGTTAAAGAAAAATTTGGATTATATAATAAAATTTGTTGTACAAGACAACAGCAAAAGCTAGAATTGGCTGAAAAGATTCTGAAAGGACAGAGCCCCACGTAATCCATGCTGTCCTGAAATACAAGTTGTACCTTGAAATTAATGAAATTTTGGCAGTCACCTCAGACTCTCATTTTCTGCCTTCTTTTCATTCTGAGGTCAGCTAGCTGAAAGTAGCTAATACCCACAGGAGGGCCCAACAAATCAGGTTCAGTCACTTGCCCCAAGACCAAATGGAAAAGTAATGCAAGGAACATTAATCAGTAGATCTATACTGGGAAGACAAAGGAACTGGTGTTTCCATTCCTGTCTTCAGAGATACTGACATGCGCTTCCAGATTCTATAGACAAGGGGGACCAGAAATATGCATAGTAAACCAGTCTTGGTCAAATTGTGGTCTGATTCACCGTTGTCTCAGGATTGGTCAGGTCTTGCCAGTTGCTGTTGGCTGGGGGAAAATTTCAACTCATCACCAGACGTTTATTAATCAACATGTTCCTGGAACTGTTTCCTTAGAGAAAAGGACACAAATGCAAAATGGAGGCAGAGATGTCAAGTTGTTATATTTTACAAGTCCAACTGTAGAGTTATGTCCTTAGAAAAAGCAGTCTCTACATCCTGGTTACATTTGGGATCTTTATCTACCAAGGAATCAGTCTAGGAGAAAAGGAATAGGTCCATCAGGTGATTGGTGCAAAAGTAGACAATTTCTTTTCCAATGGCTTGGCCATTTATGATGAGGGTATCATTTCAGGGAACACTTCAGTTTGGGACACCCAAGTTTTGATTTAAAATGTATGAGGTCTTTTTCATCTCTAGAGCTTTTAAGACACCCATGTGTTTGCCTTTTCTAAGGAATTTCCTTATTGTGTCCATTATAATTTATCTTTGTCATGTTTGACCCAAATCTCTCAAGCACAGATTTTGGGTCTATAGTTCTTATTCATTAAATTAAATTAGCAAGAGTTCCAGATGGAGTTCTAAGTTTATTGTAGTTGGGTGAATCCATGATTACCTGTCTTCTAATAATCTTACTGGAGGCCTCCGAGTATTTCCAGTTAATTTTCTTTATCAATGCCAATCCAATATTGGAGTAAGTCCAAGAATTGCCCAAATAAAGTAATAGAGCTCAAAATGGAAATTCATGGGCTAGAATCCAAGAAGGAACTAATCATAACTTCTAGTTACTATGAAATAACTACAGATCTGATGGGTACTTTTCCTCCATCACTGGAGAGCTCCTTCTAAACTGTGAAACTGTGCTAAAATTAATTTGTCTAAAGTTTATTAAAGCAAATAATTCATGAATCAGGAGGAGTTTAAGAGTTGTTTACAACATGATGAGCTGTTATTGGCCAGACACAGAAACAATTAGAGAAATCACCTGTTTGGCTACAGATTTGTATCTGACTTATTTGAGCATACTGTGATGATTTGCCTATCTGTGATTGGCTGAAACTTAGCTGTTTTGACACTAAATATTTATGGGGAGGTAGTAAATTAAATAATAATATCTTTACTATCCTCTTTCATCCAGAAATGAACAAAGGTTATCACATCAAGCATCAAAACTACATTAATATTTTACCCAATGTCATCACATCATTAACTTGTGTTGAATTTATAGTGATATAAAATGCTCAGATTTTTTCACATTGGTTTCTTTTAAGTAGTTCTCTTCCATTTCATCCAATGCTTTTCTCACATACTTGAGATATTCATTGAGGACCTGTCCTCTGAGGTTCAGAAACAGAGAAGCATTGTAGCAGAACACTCAGGCTGGAGATGAAAATAATTTTAGTCATCTATAATCAGAAACACGTGGTATAGTTTAAAGGATCATCCAGGAATTTCCATAAAATCTTTCTCTACCATATTATCTTCTAAATTTTCTTCAGAATTTTCAGCCAAAGAGGATCCCATCTTCCATGACATGCCTTCCCAAACTCCCCTCAGGCACTCAACACTTGAAATGCAATTTTGATGTTGGAAATCTCTACCTACCACAGAACCAAAATTTCAAGGACACGCCAAAGAACAGTGACCATTTCTTCCCAAATCAAAGAATCCCCTGATGTGAAAGGAAAATATGGAGTAGAAGGCTTGATTTTTGCAAATGCCTTCCTCTATGATTTTTGTAAACTTATTGCTTAATCCCTTTGTCATAACAAGTGTGACCATAGCACAATACCTACAATGAAGTCAGATAGGCTTAATAGGATACATTTATGATACATTGAGCTCCTTACAAGACACATTATCAATAATATTGGAGTTATAGAATCAATGCTAGCAGTGAAGAAGTATTCAATAGAACAGCTTTTTCTCTATTGAAATGCTTTTCATCATACAAGAAACTTCCCAAAACCACTTCAACATGACTAAAGAAAACAGGTTTTCTTCCACCCTCAAGATTTATTACATGTGTATAGGTATAAGACAAATTAGTATCCAGGAAGACGGCAAATCCTACACACTCAGAATCATGCATAGTGCCATTAAAACAGATTTGTTATGATATACTTCCAGCACAGGTTTCACCTAATTATCCAATTTGGACATGAGAAACAAACACACAAAGACTTTCAGAAAATGAAATGTTAATCAAAATGTCTTTCATTTGCCCTTACATGGCTTTGGCTATAATACAGGTGCCAGGTTTCGTAAATAACATACTGATGCCCATTTAAATTGGATTAACAATGAATTATGTTTAGTGTAAGTATGTTTTGAATAGTACATGGAATATGCATATATTAAAAAGAATTCATTGTTTATTTGAAATTAGATTTTTTTCTACTGGGTGTCATATTTTATTTGGCAGTCAGGCTAAAGTCAAAGTAACATGCCTGTCATTGGAATTCTTACCATATTTTGACTGAAAGTTTTGGTCCAAAATACTGTAGGGAAGGAAATCTGTCTTTCCTTCTAACCATACTAGGTTCGTGCCCAAGTTCTCTATAACAAGAGAACCCTCATAAGGAAAACAGTTAAACCTGCATGTTTTCTCTTGTGTATTTAATGGAAAATGAAGAGTCTTGGAAAAACATAATAGGTACCAAACCGTTAGAACTAATTGTAACAAATGGGAAATTTCTCAAGACCTGTTCAAGTTCTCTTCAGTGTCCCTGTATCTTTGGGGATTAGGTTGCCCCTTTCCTCTGGGTGGATCCTTGGCACTTCTCACAGGAGGGTGTACTCTGCCTCAGAGGTAAGTTTGGAAATCTTTACTAGATTTCATGTACTGACCCAGAGGAAAAAGACACGGGAGGACCAAGAGAACCTCCAACTTCTGTTTTCTTCAAATTTCTCTACCTTATGATATTTAAAGTGCTATATTTTAGGGATAGTATGTCCTGAACCCATTACAGCAAAATGGAAATGAGGATGTAAACAAATCTAAAATCTAGACACAATTTTGGTTCCAAACTTCATGAGCTTCTTAGCCAAATCAAGGATCAAGAAAATGATCATTGGTTGTAGCATGTTGAATAGGATGTTTCGTGGACAGTTTTTTGCTGTCACCACCTTGGAAGAAATGTCCTTCTGCAATCCTAGTGAAATCCAGAATTACAGCTAGAGATCCAGGGTCCAAGACAAGGTATTGATGAGTTCCTCTTTCTCTCTGCACCTTCCCTAAATGCCTTAGCCTGTCATTAACAGGCCTGAACTAAACTTGTCGATTAAAGAATGAGTTGCTAATTAATCTTACAATGGATTTTTTAAAGTATGCCTGAATACTGTTTCAAAACTTATTAAAGTAATTATATAGCTTAAGCATGATCATACACATTTGGGGATCTGCTGAATTTTCATCCAATGGAGAAACAAAAGCTCTCTCCAACTAAAATTAGAGGTTATTCAGATTATATCCTGTGATTCATGTGTATTACTATATTGGTTATTTTGGGACAGGGATCAAAACTGAGTTCTTTCTGTAAAAATGTGGTTGGATGAAAGAGCTTAAGATAAACCTCTGTGTCCAACTGTCCATCATATTGATTAGTCAAGCAAAATGCAGCTACTGCTCTGGCCACTTTGGCTATGCTGCACTTGTTGGCCAAATAGAGTATGAGGTTCAATTTCACGAGTCTATCATTGGACACTTTTACTGTGACAAGAATGGGAAGGCAATATATATATAAACACTTAAAAATTTTCATAGCTAAGTAAGGTTTTCCTTCCAGTCACTTTGTAGGTTTTTTTTTTTTATCTGAAACTTCATGCAGTTTTTTCTTTTCCTCCATTTCTTCCAACTTTCAAAGATTCCTACATTCCTTTCTGCCAGAGAGGGAACAATGCTAGAAAGATTAACCTCGAGAAACAGAATGAGGAAGACATATAAACATATCTGGAATCAATAACAAAATCTATCACAATAATGTATAACAAAAACTCCAGACATAGCCAAAACATGAGATTAGCCAAATACTGCACAATCTGAAGGTAGAAATTTAAAAGTAAAAATAGTAGATAGTTTTTAGCATAGACAGAATATATATAGTACTGTAATATAATTATCTCACTGGGAATTCAAAAGAGAAGCAGTGAACTGATGTTCTAAATACACACAAGCCACCCTATTTTCCTTACTATTATCTGTTATGATAAATAACCAATTCCACTTCTGTGAAAGAAAAGGCATGATTGTTATTGAAAGTAAAATTACATTGTAATATCTTGTTAGTCCATTAGTAAAATTTAGATTTCTGTCCAAAAGTGTTACTGTTTTCCCTTTCTTTAAAATTTTGAAAAGTTTAGTTTGAAGGCAATAATCAAGAAATGCAATTTATTATGCTCTCAAACATTTCTGAAAAGTTCTTCAGAAGAAATTTTAAAAGGAAAAAAAATATGATGTTATGGGGTAACAAATTAGAAATCCTGGCTGAAATCTCCTAATCCAAACTTCAGTTCAAGCGAGTACCCAGAAACAGGACAGAACATGAGAAAACCTGGCATACGTGTGTGCACACACACATTTGTTTCTGCAATATGAACAATTTTGAAATGAAGCATTCATGCCAATGAGCAATTCCATATTGGAGTCATAGTCTAGAATGCTATCTAATCTAAAACACATTGTCTATAATTTCTCATTACTTTCTGCCCCAGTCTCTCAATACATTATTAGTTTTTACAGTGGAATAAGTAAAATGGACACAATATAACCAAGATTTAAGTGAAACTCCAGCCTACATAGGCTAATCAAAACAAGTTTTCCCACCAATTGATTTAAAATAAACCAAGCTCTGCCACATATCCAGAACATTTATTTATTTTAATTTCTATTATGGGCTTTACTTTGAAAGCTGTTCCTATGTCAGCTTCAACAGGAGAACATTAAATTATATTTTTGAAGTTTTGGGACTTTCTTTTGGCCTTAATGATGCTGGATTGGATGAGCTCAGCCTTGTTCACTACAATTCCTCTTTCTGACAATTAAATTTATATTACTGTTATTGCACATAATTTCCTTTTTTTCCCCATTCAAAACATTCTCCAACAAGCATTTTGAAAATTCACACAAGTAGCAATCAGGGAAAATCGTCAGTTTTCCTGCCAGCAACCTTCAAGTATTTTTTTAAGTCAATTTTGATGTTTGTTTTCCAAGACTGACAAAAATAAGTGCACTTCAAAACATTTGCATTTTATAAGTTATATACTATGTATACATACACATTTTCACTTTATATTATTCTATTAGCATTTCCAAGTAGTCTCTGCAAATATTTTTAGTGGCATCTAGTATTTTGAAAGGATATACCAACATGTGTCATCATTTCTTATGATTAGACATCCTGCTTCCAGTTTTCAACATTAATGACATTCCTATCAGCTTCTTTGAATGTAAAGATATTTTCTGTATTTGGCCTTATGTTATTATGGTAGATTCTCAAGAATAGATTTACTGTTCAGAGGACATCAGACTGCTTCAGACTCTTAATGATAGATTGCTGTTCAGGAAGGTCATACTGTTGACTGTCAGCAGTAATGATGGTGCATTCCATCACACTGACTAGTGTTTTCCTCTCACTATCATCTTTGTTAATTTGACAGGCAAAGAACTGAATCCCATTATAGCTTTTACTGTGCTTTTTATAAAATTCAGAGACGTATGCACATGGATTGAAAACTTAGAAACCTTATAGGACTTTATGTAAAGCAATAATCCCGCACACCCCAACCCTTTCCTTATTTCCCAGAGACAGACATGTTATAGATTGCTCCAGGCTAGAGCAACCTGACCTCCACTCTCCTATTCCGATTGCTGACCTGTCACCTGAGGCAACCTACCTTGGCATAGCAATTAGTTATGTAGCCTCTTTCTATTGTAGTGCACTATAACACCCCACTTACCCTCAGGTTGTTAATCTGCTTTTACCTTGCTCCTTAAAGTCAATGGCCTATCCTGAGCCTCCAGCCTTATTCCAGTCACTCACAGTAATAAGGATCAGTCAACCGTCCTTACTGGGCTCCATCATGCAGCCAATTTTCCCCATTTTAGTAGTCCACAGGCACTGTTATTTCGTGGCTAATTACTGCTGCCTTCCTCTAAAGAGTACCTGTTAGGTGTTAACCCATTCCATTTCTTGCCTTTGTACTTCCAAAATAATTTCTCTGATATCAGAGCTTATGCGGAAATAGGGAGATTCAAGAGGGGTGGGGCAGGAATTCTCACTTCTATTAGCCACTGTTGGACTGCAGGCAAGTTCCTTAATCTACAATTCCATCTTCTTGCCTGTAAATTAGGGGTAATTCTATCTATCTCATAGGACTATTGTAATGATTACTGGGGGCGGGGGTAACACTCTCTCATGCTTACAAACCATTTGTGCTAACTGTAACAATTTTATTCCACTTAATTCTTGTCATCTGGAATGAACATCTTGCATTCTAGTTTGTGAATTCTTGCTGTAGACCTGACGAATTTAACTGTATATTGCTTCAAAGCATGATCCAATTCTATGCTCTAATTCTCCAATCGGGCCTCCTCAGGATTCAATGCAGAGGCTTTCTGTGCTGTCACATCCTTACTCTTGAGATGTACAGCTGGATTTATATCAGCACTGTTAAAATCATAAGTGAATTTGGGTAAAATTGACACTTGTACAAGAGTTCATTTTCTCAGTTTACATTAGGACATGCTCCAAATCTCTGGTGTCAGAATTCTATCAGAGAAGCAGGACCACTCTGTTACCAGATTGAATATTATCCAGTCTGGGGAGCTGACTAAGCAGTATCCATAAAGCTGCTGTCTTTCATCAACTGTTGGAGCTTGAAGTTCATACAGAAAGAAGTTAGAAGGAAAATATGGATGGAGCCTAGGGAGGGTCAAGGACCACTTGGAACCCACGGGGAAACAATCAAGTCAAGTGTCAATTTTCACTGCCTGAGATCCTGAGGTGGGTTTCCTGCACAGAAAGTTGGCATTCCTATGCATGTAGCTAAACACATACCTACCAAGAAAATAAGCTGGAGGAAGATCCAGGGTAAGGTAGTGAAGCTGTAGACCCAGCTGCCATCCTCACTTAAGCTTGAGACAGTGCCCTGTTGTGTAAACTACACGATGGCTTCCACTTAAATTCCACTTCATGAGTAGCCTCTTAAAAAGTCTATTGACTCACTCCAACAGGAAATATGTAAGAAAGGAAATGGGGGAAGAGTAGTTCAGCCCTGGTGCATTGCAAGCCCAGCACATCTCTGATTTGTTAACAGATAGTGCATATATCATGGGTAATTGCTTATGCGTTTGCCATCATCAGTGTGACCTCTACACAGTGTACTTACTACATGATTGTAAACACCCCGACTCCCAATCCCCCTCAAGTCTAGATATCCAGCATTGCTTTCTACACTGAAATCGCTGAATATGGCTAAAATAAAACCTGAACCCATGCTGAGCAGCCCAATTTCAAATTTATGAATAAAAATACTGAGCTTTCAGTTATTGCCTGCCAAACTGCTATTCCATTTCCATGGTCAATTCACTTTCCTAGTATATATTATTCTGTAACTTCTTCTCATTAGTCTACTTGGACTGTGAAAACAATATCAAAAACTAGGCAGCTTAAACAACTATTTTTTTTTCTCACATTTACAAAGGTTTGAACTCCAAGATCAAGGTGCTGGTCTATTTTGTTACTTGGTGATGACATTTCCCTGGGTTGCAGACAGCCCTTCTTGTGTCTTCACTTGACAGAGGGAGAGAAAGGGCAAGCTCTCTGGCAATTCATTATTATTGCCTTATGGGATATAAGGCAATAATCCCAACAAAGGGGTGCCTGCCCCATGACCTCACATAAACGGAAGTAGGTCTCATAGTCCTGTCTCCAAATAATATCACTGTGTGGCTTACAGTTTCAATTTATGAATTTAGGGGGGAGAATACAGGTTAGTCCATAACATCTCTCTTCCCATCAGAATTAATGATTCTGCTTTTTATTTTTTTTCTAGAAAATGTAAACTTGTAGATTGTTGTTCATACAGATCTGTCAACTCACCCATATTTTAATTCATAACTCCCTACCTATGACAACAATTGAAAAGTATGCACTTCCTTATGGGACCAAATGCTCCCCTAGTGGACTAGGTTGCATGCTTTCTTGTTCCCTGAAAAACCCCACTCTAGTGATGGTCCTTTCTCCGGCAATATCAATTTCTTTTTCTCTGCCGAGTCATCCTCATGAGCCAGTAAACATGCTGTAATCTCTAATCTGATAAAATTCCTTCCTAATGTCTTCTCGCAAACCATGTCTTTAGAACAAAATTTAGGAGTGGACTGTACCCAAAACCTCCTTCACTTCTCCTTCCCTCCTCCTCTTCTCTCCTGGACCTGTTCCAGGAAACTGACTGATAATGATAAACTAAAGCCATTCTTGTGAAGTTACCCGTGAGCTCATCAACAAACCTCATCATTAGTCTCCACCCACTGTTGAGACTCCCTCTACCAAAGTATTTCCCTCCTCACATTTGAGACAAAAATGACTAAAGTCTTTCCTAATTAATAATTATTCTTCCCCACAATTCTTTGCTGGATCTTTCAGTACCCAACTTCTAAAGGTCAGAATTCCTGATAATTCAATTCTCTATCCTCCTCTGTAGTTATAATCACATTTAAGTGACCTCAGTTTTAAAAATAATTCATGATCTAGTGATTTCTAAACGTGTAGCTCTAGCCTCAGTCTTAAGACTCATGTATGTGACTACCCATTCAACATCTCCTCTTAGATGTCTAAGGAGCACTTAAACACTTACTGTTCAGGCATATTCCTAGTTCTTCTTCCTTTCAATGTGGTTTCCTCCAGATTTCCCTTTTCAGTAAATGGCCACTCTATTTTTCCAATTACAAAGCCCCAAATCTGTGTAATTATCCTGCCTATCATCACATGCCACAGAGCCCACCTATCAGTAAATCTTGTTTCTGTTTTCAGTATATACATCCAACCTACAGACTTCTAAATGCCTGGTCCCCGTACTAGTCTATCAAACCTCTCTCCTGGTTTTGGAAGTCTATAGTCTATTAGAATAGACCTTAAAGCATTAAATTATTAGATTTTGAGGCTAGGTCTGACATAATCTCTCCTTTCTAACAGAATAATCCAGAGTCCTTGCATATGGTCTGTAGATTCTCTATTGTGGCCTGAAATTATCTGGCCACATTTCCATTCTCTTAGTTACTTTAACTCCTTGGTAACTGGCCTTGCTATACTTAGAACATGTCAAGCATGTTCTAGCCACAGGAGGTCTATACCTATTATTCCCTGAAATTCACTTTTAATTCCAAAATTAGCTATGAAGGATTCAATTTAGCTAATTGAAACAAGTCTCTCGAGTGTCACCTCTTCCTAGAGACCATTGTTCAACGTCTTAAATAAAACATCACTCCTGACCTACTCTACTCCTTATTCTGCTTTACATTTTTTTTCCTGTTACTAATTAAATCTGACACAGAAGCATGAACTTCCCAGATTCGAAACCTGTCTCCACCACCTTGCTGCAACATGGGCAAATTCCTTACTTATGATTCAGGTCTACAGCTGCAAAATGGGGAGAATAGAACCTACCTTATAGGCTGTTGTATAAAAAAACAATTTTATGTATTAGGGAATGTATGAGTGAGGCACTTATGTAGTATTTACATGCCATAGTTACTTTTATATGCACTAATTGCTATTACATATACCATTGTCCCTTCATTTTGGAGTATCAGTTTAATAAACACCATTCTTATTCCCTATTGTATCCCTAGTATTTAGTAACTTCATGCCATATTATTTGTTGGATGAATTAAGGGGCATTCCTGTTATATGCATCATGTATCTGGCCACTTAAATTAATTCACATAAGTTTTATTAGAAACAGCCAGAACCACTAAAAATTTTTAAGTATTGAAATACATAAATATCAAATGGCATCTTCTTACTTTCCTATATTTACTATTATAATTTGTTTTGTGTACTTTTTAATTGACCCAAACTTTTAAAACAAAATTATTAGCCCTTGTTTTTCTTCCATATCATAACAGTAGCTACTACATTAGAATAAATGCTCTATGAGGGCATTTATATTAAGTGAAATAAGCACCACATGATCTCACTCCTATGTGGAATTTTAAAAAGTTAATCTCCCTGAAGTTGGGAGTAGAATAGTGGTTAGCAGAGGCTGGAGTGACTGAAAGAGGGGGCTGGTCAAAGTTCATATAATTACACTTAGGAAAAATAAGTTCAAGAGATCTACTATATAGCATAATAACTATGGTTAATGACGACACATTGTATTCTTGAAAACTGCAGAGGGTAAATATTAAGAGTCCTTACCACACACAAAAATGATAACCATATGAGTTTTTTGATATGAAAAGCTTTCAATTTTTGTAATTGATAGCTATATTTAGCCATCCCCAGATGCATACATACTTCAGAATGTTGTACATTACAAAAATATGTAATGTTACCTGTTAACTTAAAAATAAAGAAATGATATGAATAGATTGCATTTTGAAGCTTATTAAATTTCCTTTTAAGTGTAATGCAAAGGTCAAAGTATTTTCTTGTTTAATCTGATCAGGTACTAAGAGTTCTTGTGGCAGCCAGTTGCTGCAATCTCAACACAGGGACCCTAAGATCATGCAGACATGAGCTCAACTTCCAGCTTGGAATGAACAACCCAATGGTTTGAGCAAATCACTAAATCTCTGATTCTGTTATGTTTATATTTCCTCAAAGGTTTACTTTAATAATTGACTAAAAGGAGATAGTGTTCTTGTAGTAATTCATTTCTAATATTTAAAATGATTTTAAAAAATAAATTCACATGTTTGACATCTTAGCCATTAATTTAACCACTGAGATAGTCTAGTAAGAAAGAGATCACCAAACACATAATTATACTGTGGTATAAACTGTGCCTGAGAGCAGATGTTCAATTAATACTTAGTGAATACATAAGCAAATGGCTAGATGAAAAGCTAAACTATAGTCTCTTTCTAGAGATTCCAATTTAAAGCTATCATTTATTCTATGATGATGAAAGCTAAAATTTTCAATTCATGTATACTTCAGGACAATTTCTTATGTGTCTGTGGCTAGAATGGGGAAGGAGACCTGAGAGGTAGGAAATAGAGTATGCAGATCTCGAATACTAGAATGATATCATGGTTTTTATACTTGTTAAAAAAAAGTGATTCAAAATAGAAAAATCTTCAGTAATTTATTTCGGTAAATACTCAGTTTACTCAATAGCAGCATATTTGAACAGTTACATAAGGAAGTGCCATTAGCACAAAATGAAAAAATTCATAAGACATCTAAATACCCTTTGACTGTTTCTTTTGCTGAGGTTCCAGTAAGCACTTAATTTTGAGATAAGGCAAAAGTCCAAAATACCACCCTGCTATTTTTCCAATTTCAAGAAAAATAAATAGACATCATTAAAGTTAAACCTAAAAATATTATATTCACCTATCATCATCCATCTTTACTTAGAAAACAATAGTTGACTATCCAAATAGAGTTTGATTGATTCTAGGTTCTCAAAACACAGATGGATGGTTTTGGACAGATGCTTCATCAATGACAAATTGGCCTTGAGGGAAATACGACCACCTTGGAAAAAAGCCATCTAGCCAACTACTCTAAGTAAACTTTTGTTAAAATAAATATTAAGGAACTCTTTTAAAATTAGATTTAAATAAATCCACTACAGGCTAAGATTACAGTTTTAAGTAACCCACTAATCAACTCTCCGATTTTTATGGCAATAAAATTATTGGCGAGATTTTGCAAAGTGGTTGATGGCATCAACCACAAAGCTCTGTTTATAAGTACATATTATCACATTAGGGGCACACTGTTTTGATTTTTAGAGAATTCCATTGAAGTTCTGACCTTGAACTGATCTGATTAATACTATTCCTTGTAGTGATTATATTTCATTTTTGACAACCCTCAGTGGGAACAGCTAATTTTCCACTTCAAATGACAGATTCTGGGTATCTACGGTTAACATTGTTTAGCACCAAAAGATGTGAAATTGTCTCCTAGATATTATCCAGAAATTAGGGAGGAGGAATCTATGGTACCTTTAAATAGTGCAATCGAGAGGAATATAAGAAATTCATAGCTAGGTAGAATGATTACTGAAATGTTTCTGCCGCACCGATATTAAACTTTCTTGGACCTTAGAATTACAGAAAAATACATTCACACACAAACTCCCTTCTCATATACAATGAAGGCTCATTATGCCAGGAATCTCTTCTGGCCCAGCCACCCCTTCTTTGTTATTTTATTACTTGATTTTCTTGCACATTTTATAGCCTCTGCCTTATCTTGAGACCCGTTTTAATGCCGTGTTCTGGAAAACAACTGACCAAACCTAAAGTGCAAAGAACAAATGCAAAACCAACAATCTGCCTCCAATCTTCTCCACCACATGAAAGTAAATTTATAAGTATGTTCTCGTAAACCTAATTGTTTATGGGTGTTCGTTTATGCACAGTGTTTTCTTGGGTCAAATGAAATATTGCTAAGGAAGATATAAGAAGTGCTAGAGAGTTTGCCATTCTGCTCAACCTCAAGTTTTATACATTGAGTATCTGTCACAGAAGGTTCTTAGAGGTGATAAAGGATGAGTTGGGATAACTGGGTTCTTGCCCTCCCAACCTTATCACTGTTTCAGAATTGCTGTAGCATAATGGAAATGACTCCTCATTAAACCCTGAGAAGCACCATTAAAATGCTCTCTTCTCATCACCCTCCGTCATGAGAATCTAAGATCTTGTATTCAAGACGGGCACTACAGGACTCATGTACTCAGAGTTAGGTTGGCCTGTCACTTCAAGGGGCTTGCTTTCTCCCTAGAGTCTAGAACAATGGCCTGAGTATACCTCCTGGCTGTCCCTCTCTCAAAGCATTTGCCAAGTAATACCATGTGGTCTAGATAGCCACTATTCCCTCATCTTTATAGTTCAACTGGCTGATGAAGTGGTCAAAATAGGTTTATGTCACACACTACACTATTGCTAACACATAAATTCTACTTTCTCGTATCTTTTTCAAAGTTTTCTCTACCATTCTCCTTCCAGAAACATCTGGCCTTCAGGATTCTCTCAATTCTATTAACACAGAAAAATTGCACTTTCAGGCATAAACAGACACAATAGTGTTCGACAAAATAAGGTCACGAAAATAAAAGCATCTACAGAGCAATTTAACACTAATCTGGTTCAGAGTTTCCCGAGTATGCTCTTTTAAAACTCATTCCACCCCAGCCCCTGGCCACACACACACACACACACACACACACACAAAAGTTCTTTGGTCCAAGTTTCTACCAGTGTGATTCAAGTACTCTATCTCTGCTTTCTTCACCATCCACCATTTCTCCAGCAAAAAGGGTTGCTTACTGTCTACCATTTTCCCACCTCATGGGTGCTTTTACTCGTGGTTGGCCTCCCTTACAACATCAGCCTGTACATTTGATCCATGAGATCATGGTGGCCTCTGACCTTTCACCTTCTCCCAATACTGCCTATTTCAAATATCCAAATGGAGGAGTCTGAGCAGCCCAGCTCTTTGAGGCCTACCCCTGGTCCCCTAGCTTTATGGAGGTCGTACATGATTCCATGGCATGAAAAGACCCTAGACTTACCCCTTCTGCAGCCATTTCTGAATGCTTAGCAGCTTCCTATAGATCCTTATTCCCTTTTGCAACAGTGGGTGGCCCTCACCCAGAACCCCATGCAGGCCACTGGACCCTTCTCATAACTCCCTGTGAGTGTGGCCACTAAAGACTTTCCACTGTCTTCCGGCCTGGGGAACTGTCCTTGGTTGACTGGAGCTGTCTCGCCCCCCAGTTTACTGTTCTTTCCCCTTAATCCACCTTCCTCCTCCTGCCTCTCAATTTTTTGCTGAAGAGCACTGCTTCAATAAATCTGTATCTGAAACTTTGTCTGAGGCTCTTTCTGGGGAATACAACTTAAACCCGTTATATGAGCCATGTTCCCTTGTAACTCTATTGGAAATAATTCTTCCAATTATTTGTGGCAGTAATAATTGCATGTTTAAAAGTCCAGAAGGTAGATTCTATGGTATTTTCAGACATTAGTGCCACTCAGACATATAACTGCATAATACTCCTAACGAAACAACTTTACCACAAACTTTTCGTGATGAAATCAACTATAACCAGCTTAGCAATTGTATTTATATAGACCACATTTTAAAAAAAATCAAATTTAAGACTCAAATTCTTAAACTGACTACCCTGGTGGTAAATAAAACCATTCACATTTAAGAACTCAATATGAAAGCCTTCTTAAAAAATGCTTTTATAAAATAAAGCAGAATATTTGCCACTAGGAATCTTCCCCTAAAAAGGTAGAAAAAGGAACCAACATTAGAAGTTTATATTATACAGTATAGATAAGAAAAAGTTGTAATTAGACTTCAGTTGTTAAAATCTAGGTTGTTCTTCAAAGATTAATAATTAAATTTGTCTGTTTTATGCCTCAATATATATTTTTAATAAAGCTGTTTGAGATGACCAATTTAAGAACTCAATTAAAAATAATTCTAGGAGCCCAGTGTGCCTGTAATACCAGCTACCTGAGAGCTCAGGCAGAAGGATTGTAAGTTTGAGGACAAACTTGGCAAATTAGCAAGACCCTGTCTAAAAATTAAAAATAATAATAATGAAGCAGGGGTGCTTGACTATATGACTCAGCAGTAAAGCACTCCCCAAGTTTAATCTCCAATACTGCCAAATATAATTCCAAAAGGAAAAACAAAATCTCACTTTTGTGGTAAATGTCTCATTATTCTATTACTAACTTCTATTACGGGACATTGAGTTTCACAATTCATTTGAAGACATGAAATGTTTATATGTAAATTTTAATACCATTGCCATTTACATTGAGGTTATTAATGTTACTATTTCTAAAACCTTAGAAAAGATTTTTGCTTTTAAATAAATAACCTTAGCCTTTTGTTTTTGCTTAATGATTCCACAATTTGACTTCTCTGGAATGGATTGGTTTGTTCTGAATTTTTAGATTCCCTGTAATACTGATGATTTCTTATGTAGCATAAATCTAGCATTTTTCAATAAGTTATTTGTTTCAGTCAGCTATTTTGCTGCTGTGACTAAAAGACCCAACCAGAATTATGATAAAGGAGGAAAAGTTTATTTGAGGGCTGACAGCTTCAATGTCTTAGTCCATAGAAGGCTGGCTCCATTCCTCAGGGCTCAAAGTGAGACTGAACACCGAGACAGAGAATGTGACAGAGGGAAACGGAGAGGTCTCCATTCTCCAGTTACAAATATATACCCCCAAACCACACCCCACATTAGGGAATCCATTCAATGAATAAGTTAAAGTTCTCACAGCCCAATCATTTCTCCTCTGAACATTTTAGCATTGTTTCACATGTGAGCTTTTGGAGGACACCTCACATGCAAACCATAATATTCTTCATTCTCTTTCAGTTTTTGTAGGCAATAAGGATTGTAGACCTTAAATTCTTCATTTTCAGTCACTCTACATAAAGTTTGAATGAATAAAAAGTTCCTTCTCAGAGCATTCTTAATAACTGACAAAAAGTTTTCCTTTATCGAACTTATCATCATTAACACATAAATATTAGTACCTATCCAGTAGGGAAGATATCAAGATGGTAGGCAAACTCATGCTTTGTTTTATTGTTGTTGCTCATGTTATTGTATTGTAATAAGATTTGCCAAAATTTCTTCATTTTTTTCTTTTCATTTTCTTGTCATGGTACTCTCCTGAAATCCCAGCTACTCAAAAGGCTGAGGCAGGAGGATTACAAGTTCAAGGTCAGCCTCAGCAACTTAGGAAGTTCTTGAAACAAAATGTTAAAAACAAACAGGATGGGGGAGCTGGGGATGTAGCTCAGAGATAGAATCCTCCCGAGTTCAACGCCCCCAGTACCTCAAAAATAACAATAATATTCACCATAGCCCCCTATGTTAAATAAAAAGGGGCTAACTGGTCCTCTATTCCCTCTGCTTTCTAAAGTGAAGTTCTGTGTAACCGGTACTTAAAAAGTGAAAAATTATAAACTCCCTTGAAGCTAAGATTCTCGTTGCCAAGCAGGTTCTACCAATGAGATGGACATGGACTGGAGGTCAACACATTACTTCTGCATTCTCTGGGCAATTACAGCCAGGGATGCTGAGTCTTTCTGAAATGATGCTCTAGAGACCGATCTCTGCCCTAGGAATACCCAGCAACAGGTGTGATTCCTGCCTCTTGACTTGGCAGAGGAACCCACCTTGGTGATCCATCAGCACCTTGGGGCTCACTCTGGTTGTCAGTTCCTGGAAGACTTACCTAAGCAGCTACATTTTCCTTGTTTTGAATCCTTTTCTGCTTCACATGGGTGAATTTCTTACAACTATATTCTGACTGATAACTACCTCTCCACCAACACTGAGGCAGAAAAGAGCCCTGAGGTGTATTTGAAGTAAATTCAAAAAACAGTTATATAAGTTTGAAATGATTTCCAAGAAACTCGGCCACTGAGGATCAAACTTTGTTGTAGCTTCCAGCACCTGGTAGAGAGGCAATAACTGATTAATTATGCTGATAAGCAGTGCAATAGAGTGCAAAGAGTAGAATCTTTGAAGTCAGACAGGAGTGTGCAGCCTAATGGGCTCCCATTTACAGCTATAGTTTCCAGACAGGCTGGCAAGAGGTAGCAAAATCAAAGAAGAAACCTATACTGAGATAAAGAAACCTATTCCAAGATAAAGATTAAAGTTTCATGGTTGTCACTGAAACATCGGTATCCCTTGATGAGGCAGGTAATCCATACTAAACTAGACCAGGTGGACAGAACACAGCACAGTTAATAGCAACAACTTTGAAAGGCGACAGTCCTGAGGTCGTCCATCAACTGTGCTGCAAACTGATTGCATGACCTTCAAGGTTTTCCTTTCTCTGAGACTTCCATTTACACAATTTTAAAATGTGCATGTCAACACAATGCACACAGTGTTATTTTATTAGATGATTTGCTCACTTTGTTTCTATGTCATAACGTGCGGTTGGAAATGGTAATTAACTATTCCCTTGGATTTTCATTTGATTATTTGTTTACAGAGGAGCACAAAGAATACAACATGAGGCTTGATACAAGAAAGCAAAAAGATAAATAGCAAGAAATAAAGCTAGAAGGACTAATATTGTCTCATGGGCACTGAGACATAGGGAAAAAGAAACATTTTCCTACTGTGAGAAGAAAAAAAATAAAGTGGTCTGGAGACACAAAGAATCTGAGGCAGGCCCTCCTGCTGCATTAACACTGTGAAAATCTGAGATCTGTTCTCAGCAGCAGAGGCATGCATAATGGTTTCTATTATAATTCTGTTTTCACTCAAAACTTGCCCCAAATTTTCTTTTGAGTTGAAATTTTCCAGTATTTTCTACAGCTCAAATTGATTATTTGAGGTGGCACTCAAAAACACACTTGTTGTTAGAAAGCAAGGAGATGGGAGACCCAGAGTCATAGGAAGACCTTTGTAAAAAGTTAACCATATTAGATTGCCCATAGGAATCATTAAAAAGTAATTGCATTTTTAATTGAAATTTAGCATGCAAAAGGGTTTTTCCAATGAGGGTGTTTACTCTGCTTTAAAAGTTCTGAATATGGATAATACTGATGGACACATACAATAATGTGAATTCCACTAGTGGAACAGCCATATTCTCTGCTTGTTTGTGCCAGCATCACTTAAGGCACACTAATTGTGTCCACAATTTCCACAGACAACATAGCATGAAAATTACTGGTCCATTCAGTTAAATTAGTCAAACTTTTGGTCAGGTTAGTGAAACAATTGTTTTACCATGCAAATCAAACTTGTTTATATAAACAGACAAATCTACAATCTCCCAGGTAATTTAATTTTATCATCTTAAAGACCATGGCAAAGTAGCACAGAGCATGCATCGTTATCATAAACTCTTGAGTATGGATTTAGCTATACTTTTGAGAATGACTAATCACTTTCAATAAAGTTTAAGTTTCATCTGGTGCCATTTTTCTTTAAGGAAGCTGGGTTTGGTCAGACAAAGGTAGGTCTGAACATTACAACTGTCTTGAAGTTGGCTCAGAAGCATGGTTTTTTCCTGGGAAGCCATGAGCTCCAGACATTTCAGGAGATAACAGCAAGTCATACAAGAATATGAATATAACTTGGAAATCTGGCTTAGTTTTGAAGGTGATTCCATGCAGATGTTTGAACATAGTTCGAATCAGGAAATACGGCACTAATGTTGAACCATCTGGCATTAAGTACCTGACTAGAGGCACCCTTCAGATCAGTGGTCTCTTCAGACAACATGGAGGTGCTATAAACCTTTGCTGTTGGATGCCAGCTTCCTGTAGTCCTGCTCTGTTAATATCAACGACAAGCCCCCAATTTCCATTTGCCTCTTGTAGCAACAGTAGCCCTTTCCCAAGCCAAGGTTTCTTTCACCCAGCAGTATAATAGCAGTAGTCCACTATGCCCTTCAAACCACAGCCTGCTGCACAGAGCCTTGGAGCA
The DNA here is from genome assembly GCF_052094955.1 of Ictidomys tridecemlineatus. Classification (NCBI taxonomy): domain Eukaryota; kingdom Metazoa; phylum Chordata; class Mammalia; order Rodentia; family Sciuridae; genus Ictidomys; species Ictidomys tridecemlineatus. The sequence continues at coordinate 30,164,305 of NC_135483.1, forward strand.
TGGATCACATCAGCAAGAATCCTACAGTACATCCTACAGTACAATCCTACAGTGGCTATTTTAAGCAAAAAAATGGACCATTCTCCCTAACCCCAGGCTTTTATACTGGCCTCCTGCCAGGGTTCTGGTAGCAAAGGTGGATGTAATTCCCCTGGTGGTAGCCTCATCACTTCTTGCCTGTGGCATACACTCCTGCACTTATGGACAGTCTGCTGCAAACATTTCATCCCCAGTGCATTAGGGAAAGGTGGCCAAAACAAAAAAAGCTAACATGACAATGCTCCTTTTCTGATCCTCTTCAGTTTCCTCATTTAAACATCCAATCTATTCTGAAGTCCATTTTGGATCTTAATATTAGACTAAAACTGCAAAAACTTGCTTTCATTCTGCTCTGCTCCACATTTTGGGTTCATAAAACAAAGTTCAAAGTCTATATTATACCGCTGAAGCTGTAATTTGATTTAGGACAAAAAAAAATCTCATAGTAACATTTTGTTTGGTATTTACTACATTCCAGATACCATATTAAGTAATTTACATACACAAAGACAGAATGGAATAATGCTTAAAAGCATCCATTTAGTATCAGCCAACAGATTCAAATCCCAGTTTGGGCATTTACTAGCTTTGTATTCAAAGCAAATTAATATTACAGGCCTTCAATTTTCTTCTTCTATAAGATAAAAGAAGTACTACCAGTATCTACCCTATGGCTATTTTGATAATACATGTAAAACTATTAAGTGCCAGACATTCACTAACAAGCAATGCAGTGTATTAGCCCTTACTGATGTGTGTGTGTATAGATTTTTTTTTTTTTTATAGAAAGAAAAAGATCATCCAAACCTACTATATAGATGAGGAAGGCTCAGAAAAGCTAAGGAATTTTCCAAAGATCAAAAGCCTGGAAATTGCTGTGAAGAGCTTTATTTCTAGAAATAAACTATAAATAGAACTCGGGTTCTCGAGCAGTGGTGCACTGATGGTTCCTGCCTCATGGTCTTTAATAACTCCATTTCTTTACCCTGCTCGTGCCCTCTGCTTTCCTTTGCTGTTGTTTTTAACTGGGGATTGAACTCAAAGAATACTTAACCACTTTGCTACATTCTCAGTCCTTCCTATTTTATTTTGAGACAGGGCCTCAATCTTTTTGCCTCAACCCTCCAAGTCGCTAAGATTATAGATGTGTGCCATCAAGCCTGGCCCCCATGCTTTCTTTAGATTGTGCTTTTGCCCATCTTGTTATATCTCCCTGGAGTTCTCTGCCATCCTTCCACATGTATAAGTCCATTCCTGTTCACAAAGTGGAGTTCCAAGGTCAGCTTCTCTCCAGCTTTCCTGATTTTTATAGCCATGAATTCATGCCACATGCTACTAATATATTAAATATAATCATTTTATGCCACAGCAATAAGAGAAACCTGCCCATCTTAGGTTCTTGAGCTTGGAAATCTACAAATTGGACTTGTTGGAGTAGATGGCTAGATAGACATGAGCAAGGGAGGTGGGAAAAAGAAATTCATTCTCTTCCAGTAGACAGCACCCAACGGGCCATTACAAACCCCAGGGACATCCTTCTTGCAGTCAGAAAACTTCCTGTCAATCTGGAGAAAATGGAAATGGTCTATGCTGGAAAAACACCCAACATGTAGAAACTGGCACAGGTAAATTTGGTAAACAAAGGTTGTTTAGTTAGGTTTGTTGTGCAAATTTAAATCATAAAAATTCATAAAAATTGTTAGGAGAAAGACATGTTTATTAATCTATGAAATTTCCTTTACACAGGGAAGATTTGTGCAGTATTTTCAGAGCTTTTTTCTCTTCTGGCTCTTAGTTTTTCGCTTTTAGCTCAAAATAATCCTTATGGCAGAGGCTAATTTGAGGGTGGCATATTTTGGTACCTTTCAGCACTACAACTCATTACTTTGTATGTAAAAACATCTAGTCTTGCCTGATGTCTGTATTTGAATTGTCTTAATGTAGATTAAACTTTAGATCTTTCATCTTTCTGCTTCAGTCAAAAAAAAAAGGTGTTAAAAGGAGGAAAAGAATATAAAACAAATGAGGTCCACCTCCTAACAAGGGGATCCTGGAAGCACCAACTCATTTACACCCTCCAGGGAGAAAAGCACTTCAATCACTAACAACCGTTTTATCTAACAAAGATTGGTACTGAGTGGCCCCATTGTCCAGGGAAAGAAAGAAAAACAAAGGCTTTTATATTTCTTAGTTTAAAATAAGAGCAATTCCAAGATTGGAGGCATTAGACAGGAGCCTGGGAGTTGGCAAAAGTTCATTCCAATTCTAACCTCCCAGGGAAGAAAGTGACAGAACTGCCACAAAGAGGCATTATCCCAATGCCTCAAGGGAAGAACCAGTTCAGTCTCTGGGCTCACAAATCTCAAGGGACCCTGCCCAGGATGTTCAAGAGGAAGTAAACTTGGGCAGCCCTAAGGTCCTTGAGTTCTGTACCTTAGAATTATCTGAGACACCTACTGGGTTTCAGATACTGGGTATCTGGCTCTGCATCCTTAGCCCTGGGAGACCTCTCAAAAGGGATTTCAAACTTGCTGCTACTGCTGATAAATGAAGACAGATGTGTCAATCATCTTGTCCTGTTCATGGACTCGAACCTACAGCAACACCTAAATTGTTAGTCAAAGAGTCACCTCAGTTACAACAATGACACCATTTTAATAATTGATCTCTTACAAAGGTTTGATAATGAGACAGGAATTGGGGGATGTAGAGAAAGAACAATGTACTGAGTATCAAGAGAAGTGCCCACGAAGGGACGCTGAATGCAAAACCAGCAACTCCTGAACAACCAGGCCCAGCCTATGTCCTTGTGCCTGCACCCTTGCCCATAGAAGCCATCATGAAGCACGGAAAACATGCAAGCACAAGGAAATATGCCCCGGTTCCACCTTAGTCCAGCCCTCAGCTACTGTCCCTGTATCAATATTAAACATCCCAGATCAAGGGAGTATTGTTTTGCACTTTCCCCTTAAGAATGTAATTCCATCTGTTCCTTCATAGTTGAGATGTACTGAAAATTCTTTTCTGTCACATCAAGATCCCTGTGGACCTGAATTGAGGTCACCCCCTCTGGGACCTGCATAGACCCTCCTCCAGTGAGAAAAGCACCTTGCACATCAAATGTTAATATTTATTGACGAAAAATTATCTGTTGTGCCTGTTGCTCTTATTTTAAACTAAGAAACATAAAAGCCCAAAACTTTCTGCAGACACTAAAACCTGCAGATGCTCAAATCCTTTATTTAAAATGGCATAGTATTTCCATATAATCATGGGTATTTCTATATATTACATTCTCTTGAATACTTTAGATTATCTACAGTACCTAACACAATGTAAACAGTTGTCATACTGTATTATTTGGGAAATAAGAAAAAAATACCCTGCACATGTTCAACATGGACACCGTTTTTGTTTAGCTGATGCCTCAGATGTGAAACCCAGAGATAGAGGGCGCACTGTAGTTACATCTTAAAATTTGTGTTTTATATTTTTAATAAGAAATGTATTTCACTTGTTTTTTTCTAATAGAGTACAAATGATAAGTTTTACATAAGATTTGAAATGTGACATTTATGACTAAATTATTTACATTCCCTCAATATAAAAAAGCATATATTCCTAATATGTACAGGAAGCATGCTAGATGTAAGAGTAATGGAGATGGACAGCTCCTATACCCAAGACACTGAAGGAATCCAGAGAATGTCACTTCAAAGTAAGGTGCCTATTACGCTGATTATTTTAAAGGCACTTGGAGATTAGCAGATGCTGGGATGAGACTTTTCTCTGAACTTCCCTTATCTCCCTGAAGACCAGATCTACCAAAGTGGCACTCAATAGCGTTCGATCATCTTACTGAAATTCCATGTCTGGTGCAGTGGTACTCACCTAGAATCCTAGTTACATGGGAATTCAAAGTTGAGGGCAGCTTCAGCAAGACCCTACCTAGAAATAAAAGAGCTAAGGATGGAGCTCAGTGGTAGAGTGCTTATTTAGCACATTTGAGGTCCAATCCTTTTGAATTGAGGTTCAATCCCTCTCTCACACACACATAAACAAAAGGTGTGTGTGTGAGGGGGGGGTGTTGAAGAAAATTGCATTCAAGGAAGATTAGATATCACTGAGGAAGAGACTGAAAATTAAATACCACATCTAAACCCTAGAGGAACTTTGTCCCATTTTTTTTTTCTTTAGGACCATTCATCTCCCCTAAAAATTACTGAACACCCTCTAAAATTTGTACATTCATCCTTATCCTCCTCATGAAGAACACATAAGCTTCTTAGCCTCATTGGTGCTTTCTCTCTTCATCTCCTGTTAATCTTTCTATTGTTAGTTCATTTCAGTAGACTTAAAAAGATTTAAAGCCCAGAGGGAAATAAATTCCCTTTAAAAACCTGCAATACATTCAGACAGGTAGATGATTACTCATTTTTTAAGAAAAATAGAGATTGCATATGTGAATATTTGGTGAATGCCTGTCTATTCAACATCTGGGTTAGCCCTTGGGGCAGTACTGCCCTTAACTATTAAAATATTCAATTGATAACTACAAATCATGATGAACACTATGAAAACAACAAATGAGGTACAGTTTTAGAAAATTTTCCACTAAAGATAGGACAGGGAAGCTCTTCATGAAGAGGTAAAGTTTCAGCTGAGACCTGAACACCAAGGAATAATTATTCATGACAATCTTGGTTCAGACAGAACATTCCATAGATTATTCTAAGGAAGAAATGGCTCCTAAACAGACCCAGTAAGACAATGGAAAGGCTTGAGTTAACAGTGATGAAGATATTTGAATATATTCTTTTGGACAAGTTATTTACTGAATAAATACAATGAGCTAGAGTCAAAGTGGTAAATAAAGATCTAAAAAAGTTCCTATTATCCTGGAATTTACAATTAAATCAGGTAAGACAGACACTGAGCCTGCAATTCCAAGTGATGAGGGTCAAGTGTAATGACAATGCAGATAGCAGATGGATTTTGCCAAATTTAAAAGAAGTAGGGGAGTTCTTTGAGCAGAACTGATATTTAATCCAATAATTGAAAGTAGGTACTCACTGGATAAGAAGGGTTAGAGATGCAGGAGATTGAGAACAAGGAACGGTTGGGTCTTCTCTGACTGCGGAATGGAAATGACTTACAGGAATTGACAGGCAGTTTTAATTGAATGATAGAAAAGGAGGTATTGAGACATTGAATACAAAAAGTTAAAAAAATAAAGTACATTTGAACCTGAAAAATCACTGTGCAACAATCAGTTGGCTTTTCAACTCTTGTTAAGTTACTATTTTATACTTTATCCCTCTCCTACCTCTAAAAGTGTGTTGTTGATGATATATTTTAATTCTTGCTGAAATTGCCAGAAATAGAGCATTTGGATTCTTTTCCTTAGGGTACACATTTTGTTTATTTTCACTCTGAATTGATTTCCTTGGGGGAAAGAAATGGAGATTTTTATGGGAACTAAAGTATGTCACAAAACAACTATATATCCTTCTCCTCTCCAAAGCTTTTGAAGTAATTCTGAATTCAGAACATTTCTGATTTTCTTCTCCTTGCTGCAACAAAAAACATTCATGAGAGCAAGGAAAAGGTCAAAGAAAGCAAGTGGGTTCTTGTAAGCATAATTTGTGGGAAAGACTAAAATATTATTTTTCTAGAAGCTCAACCAAAGGATGGAAAGTCCATATTATTACTAATCAAATTTTTACCTTGTGACTATGTTGGGTTTATAAAAATAGTTTTACGATATCAGAATTTGCCGTTTTAAACACAGCTTTAGGACACGACAAATTATCCCATGATTTGCAGAACTCACAATGCGTATCGTATTAGCACAGCTGAATTCAGCCTTTAGAAGCAGCATGTAGAAATCTTGAGCCCTGTGTCTCTTCTATGAAACCTGCCTATCTTCCCTGGAAGATCTGGTTATTTTCTGTACTCAGCCTTTCATTTTAGTATTTATAATTGATTGTAGGTATTGTTCTATGCTGCCTCCCTCACTAAACTCATTACCTCAAGGGCAGGGACTGTTCATTGTTTATCTAACTACATGACCTTGCATATAGATGTTCAAAAATATATTTCTGCAGGAACAAATGTGAATGAAGTTATTAAGACATACTATCTAGGTCAAAGATTGGACCTTTGTTTTAGTGATATGTATGAAACTTAAAAGGAGATGTTTCATCGAGAGAGACTTCTCCTCCCCAAAACTGCACCAATGTCCAAATCCCCCCTCAGCCATTTTGACACCTAGTTCTTTTAAATGTTTACCCTCCTTCCATGTATTCACTCTCATGATCCAGTGAGTCTAGGAAACATGGCCATGTTTAAACATCTGGGATTCATCATGCTGGTTCTGTTAATCAAAGTTCTGGAGATCAATTCCAGATGTTGACTAACTAAAGTTACACAAGCATTGCTTAAATTTTTAGCTACAGTCAGACCTAACTTCCCTTATCTTGAAAGGAGCTTAATTTGTATAGGTAGGAGTTACACTTTTCATTATTTTTTAAAAATTAACTCCTAATATAGATCTAAGGCTGATACATTGCCCTAGAAGTAAATTGATGAAAATTCAAGATATATTCTTGGGAAATCATTCATTTAGTGACATTAACTCAAAGATGTCATAAGAAAGTTAGTTTATACTATGCAAGTGTCCACTATATATGGGATTGCATGATGGGTAATTACATATGTATTATCTTGTTTAACTGATTTAATTCTCATAATAACTGTGTGAAATAGAAATTATCTCCATTATACAAATGAAGAAATACAGGCCCATAGAAGTTTAATTACCTTGTTGAAAATCATATGCTTAGTGTCTAAATTGAGATTATCGTCTAGTTTTTCTGACCCCAAATTCAGTATTCTTTCCATATGCAGCTTTTCCCTGCAATCTCAGACCATATGGGGCATAAGAATGAATTTGGAAAAAATACCTACAAACCTGCTTGGAAACCATATTTTCCAAGGAAGTTTGTAAATGTAAAGCCTAGTTCTCCTTTTCAAATGTAATTTAGTATTTTTGTGCACATCATTAAAAGTTAATATAGCTATCTGATAACATAATTGAATTTTCATGAGGCCCCAAAAAATCTGGCACATGAGAAAAATAAATCAAATCAATATAATTCCAATGCTGGAAGCTCTATAATATGTACTTCATATTTCAGAGGTGGTACAAAACCCTGGAAGCAAACAGTGCTATCAATAAATGCCATGGGCTGACTTATGATGTTTGTGGGACTATGGGATAGGAGTTCTATATGGTCCAGCTCTGACAACACAACTTCATCCTGCATATCTATAGCAAACTTACTTTTTTTTGGTAGGGGGGATGGAGGTTCCTGGGATTGAACACAGGGGCACTCAAAAAAAATTGTGCCACATCCCCAGCCCTATTTTGTATTTTATTTAGAAACAGGGCCTCACGGAGTTGCTTAGCATCTCACTTTTGCTGAGGATGCCTCAGGTTCCTAAGCCTTTGGAATTACAGGCATGTGCCACCATGCCCACCTATAACAAGCTTACTTTTAAAAGCATCATTGGACTTGAAAATGTTGTAGGAAATATCCAAAGATGAAGACAAATAAAGGATGCTAGGGAGAAGATAAATGAAAAGAAAGTGGAAGAACAAAACAAAAATAGAACTTATCATCTGAATCTGGAATTTTGCTAGTAAGCAAACACAAAAGCCAAGGTTTTTAATAACTATCTTGGAGCCAAGATCCACATAGACCATTCTTCAAGGTCAGAATGCCCAACATTAAGACAAATCCTCCATAGGAACTGAAATGATTGTAGGTCTCTGTGCCTTTGGCTCCAGTAGAGGAAAATGTAAATCTTATATGGAGGGAAGACATTTATAATTATCAAAGATTAAGTATAATTAAAATAAGCTCACATTTCTAAAAAAAAAATCACCTAACAATAAGTGAATAAGTCATCACAAGAATTACCAGAAATAACAACAAATTAAACTATCAAAACCTGGAGATATTGGAACTACCTAGTGGGAAATGACCACATTATGAAATGTCTAAGGAACTTTAAACACACATTAATAAAGAAAAACCAATAAGAGTATGGCCACGTGGATTGGTTTTAAAAAGATCAAGTAGAAGGTTAGAAGTGAAAAACAAATGGATTGAATTCCAAGCTCTATGAACATAGTGACAACATTAGACATGGCTGAAGAGACAATGAGAGCCGGCACAGTGACACACACCTGTAATCCCAGCAGCTCAGGAGGCTGAAGCAGGAGGATAGCAAGTTCAAAGCCAGCCTCTGCAAAAGTGAGATGCTATGCAACTCAGTGAAACCCTGTCTCTAAATAAAATACAAATTAGGGCTGTGGATGGAGCTCAATGGTTGAGTGCCTCCGAGTTCAATTCCTGGTACAAGAAAAAAGTAATAATAAACAATAATGGGAAGCAAGAGCAGAAAAATTTGCCACAAAGAAAGAAGGACATGATATAAGACCTATCTGAAAATCAGAATTAAGATGAAAAGATTAAACTTACAGCTAGTTGTAAATCCTTAAAAGCAATACACAAAGATGGAAAAGAGGTAATAATGGGAAAGTTGAGAATTAGGCTGAGATTTTCCTGGCACTCATGATAAACAAATCTACAGATAGATTAAGCAAATAAAAATATACAAGTAAAACATGCCAAAACTTCAGAACACAAAATAACTGAAAGGCAGGGAATAAAACAGAACCCCCAAAAGAAAGATGATTTAGTCTAACTGCAAACTTCTCAGTGGCTTCACAGAGGAGTCTAATATCTCCAATATATGAGGTGAAATAACTATTAGCCTAGAATTGCCCTGTTACAAAGTTTATTTTTAAATGACACTATTGAGTACCACATTTCCTAAAATAAAAACTGAGTTTACCACCAACAGACCTTTACTAATATGCATTCTGAAAGAAAAAGATTCCAGACAGTTCTAAAGTGCAAGAAGAGATGTTAGGAAATTGTTGAAATCTGTAGATTGAAGACAAATTATGTACAATAATAAACCCAACAATAACCAACTTCTGGGTTCTGAAAGACAATTTCAACATTTATACTACTCAATATAGTATCTACTAGCTACAAGTTGCTACTTAAATTTCAATAAATTAAGTTAAAAATGTGGTTAGGGTGACTAAAAGACAAAATTTTTATTTGTTGTGATCAATAGCTACACATGGATAGAGCCCACTGTTTAGAGCAAAAGTGATATAGAATATTCTTCATATGTTAGTTATAGTAGATGATATACTACTAAACAATTTATATTTATACTTAGAAGTTGCTCTTGGACCCCTGTATTCTTTATAAGAATAGCTAAGAAACTAACAATCTTTAGACTTTCAAAGTGCTAAGTACGCCTGGTAAATTTTTAAATGATAATCACTAAGGTTAGAAGGGCAAGATGAGGAGAAACAAGGAAAAAATAAACCCCAAGTCAATAAATGGTTAAAAATGCAAAAACAGAAGCAAATGAAAATGGAATGGAGAAGAAGTATTTACAGATTTTTTTTTTTCCAACTTACAAGTTACCTCAATTCTTACTGGCTTAACATAGCAACACTTATGTTGCTGATGACTCTAGTTTGAGCAGGGTTCAGTGGAGATAGCTGCTCTCTGATCTGCTCACCACCTGGGGCAGCTGAGTGGAGGCTCCAACCCTCTGGAAGCTCAATCACTAGTTGCTTAAGGCTGGGCTACTTGAAGAGACCTTGGCCTACTGGCAGAACACCCATCTACAACCTCCTGATGTGGCTTAAGCTTCCTCAAAGCATTATGGTGGTGAAGTTACAAGGAAGCATCCCCAAAGAGACAGACAAAAGTTGCTTAAGGCATTTATTACTTGGCCTTAAAAGTCTGACACATCATTCCTTATCTCATGCTATTTGTTGATGTAACCTTGTGAATGCCTCAAGTTTTAAAGGAAAGAGAAATATAATTCACCTCTTATACGGGGCTAAAAATATTCTGGAAGAAGTTATGAGACTGAAACATTTCTGTGACCAATTTTGGAAAATAAAATTAGCCACAATTTACAAAATTCAACAGAAAATAAAACATACCTTCTTAATCTTTGAGTCTAGTTTGACCTTGACCCCCCCAAAAAAAACCCCTATATAAATATAGTAAAAGTATAGGCCAACTGAATTTATAAACATAATTTAAAAATAAAACAAATTTGGAATAATATCCAAAGGAAATGAAAGTGATGTGTTAGACATTTATACTCATGTTTATTGTAGCACTATGTTCAAAAGCCAAGGAATAGAATTAACCAAAGTTTTCACCAATTAATGAATGAGGAAAGAACATGTATTACTTATACACAATTGAATACTATTCAATCTTATTAAAGGAAATGCTGACATTTTTGACAACAAATATAAGTCTGGGGGCTGGGGTTGTGGCTCAGTGGTAGAGCACTCACCTGGCACGTGGAGGTGCTGGGTTCTATACTTAGCACCACATAAAAATAATATATATTTTTTAAACTGGGGCACATTATATTAAATAAAATAAACCAGACATAGACAACCACCATGACATCTCACTTTTAGGTGGAATCTACAAAAGTTGAACTCAAAAGAAACGGAATAAAACCATAGTTACCAGGGGTAGGGATGGAAAGAGGTTGAAAAGTTGATGGTAAAAAAATACAAAATTTCCGTTAAAAGCAAGTCCAAGAGATCTATTGGACAGCATAGCAACTATAATTAGTGTTACATTCTTGAAAACTGCTAAATTTCAAATGTTCTCAACAATAATATATGAGGCATTGCATGTTGGTTAGCTTTGTTTAGTCATTCTGCAACATAGGCCTATTTCAGAATGTCATGTTGTATATGTAAAATTTGTATTAGTCAATTTTAAAGAATAGTAATCTAAATGTAGCAGATATTAAAAATAAAATATATCATGAAGAAGTTGAATGTACCTCAATAACCAAAAGTGGTTTAACACTGATATTTATAAATGTCAACAGCAACATTTTCAGGCCAAATGAAAAAAATAATATGATCATTAACAGAAGTGGAAAAAGCATTTGCTATAATCTAACACCCTTTTGCAACAAAAGTAAACAAAATTCTCAGTAAAGAAAAAATGTTAAAGCTTATCTGATAGAGTATTGAAAAGTAAAAAAAAAGCTTATAATAAATATTACTGTAGAACATTTAAGGTGTTCATTTAAACCTCATGAGCAAGAAATGGATCTGGGGAGATCACCACTTTTATATTGTGCTGGAGGTGCTAACCATTTGAAAGAGAAATGCTATAAATATGCAACTGCCAGTGTTGAAAGAAAATATTATTTTCTATATAAAAACACAATCTACCGACAATATCTTAGAATTTGAGAGCATAAGGTAGCTGAATGTAATAACATTCAAAAATTAATGCATAAATAATAGCTATGAAGTTACAAACAATATTTTTTTAATTATTTTATAATAGCAAAAATAGTATGAGTTCAATGTTTTTTAAAGTAACATAGAAGTTCAGGAAGAAAGAATTTATTTGGTGGGGAGGGAGAGGTACTGATAATTGAAACCAGCGATACTTTACTATTGAGCTACATCCCCAGCCCTTTTTAAGACAGGGTCTCAGTAAGTTGCTTAGGGCATTGCTAAGTTGCTGAGGCTGGCCTCAAACTTAACTACTGGAATTATAGGTGTGTGCCACCACGACCAGTTTGATAGTTACTATTAAAAAACAAAACTACAAAGAAATATATTATGCTCATGGATACTCATTACAGTAGAAATATCTCTCAATCTGACTGTAGATTTAGTATGTTCTCACTATTAAATCTTCCAAATAGACATTTTCCTTAAGTTAGACTATAAGACTTAATGTTTTCCAATAAAAATTCTAACAGGGTTTCTGAAGAACTTCACAAACTAATGCTAAAATTCATTTGGAAAAGCAAAGGTCCAATAATGGGTAAGCACAAAAAAATAGGTGGACAAAATTGTACCACCAAAAAAACAAGATTATAATGCTATCTCAATGAAAATAGATATTAACTTAAAGACCAATTAAGCATTGTGATCAAATAATAAAATAGAGCCCAGAAACAGAAAAATGCATATTACACTCAACATGATATGATATAGAGAAGCTAAGCTAATTACATGGAAAAATAGCAAAATTTATTCTTTGCTCATGTAGTAAACATCAATTCCAAGTAGACAAAAATTGTAATGCAAAAAAGAAACTTTTAAATTTTTAGTGGAAATTACAAAAGGTAATCATTATGATCTTAGAATAGAGAAAGTTTAAATAAAAAGAAAAGGCTGAACTAGAAAGAACACCTACTTATCAAAAGACATTATAAGAAAGTGAAAACATGAACCACAAGCTATTTGTTAAATTCTAACTTGTTGAATCCAAATGTACTTAGTATAATTAATTCCTGTGCAATAACAAGAAAAAGATTAGAAACATCCTTCCCTTTTCCCAAATAAGACTAATAAATGACCAAATGGGCTTTTCAAATGAAGAATACTACTGACTCAGTGTCATTAGTAATCAGATAATCATAAATTGAGATCACACCAGGATATAATTTTATTTATATTATACTAAAATTAAAAGTTCTGATGCTATTCATTGTGGATAAGGAAATAATGAAAGTCATACATAGCTCTAATATAGTATATAGTTTGGAACATCTTATTTAGAAAACAATTATGTAAATCTGGACACTAATTTGTCTATAACCCAGGAATATTACTCCTCAAAGCAAAACCTACAAGAACTTACATGTGAGATTATTTATAGCAATAATTGTTGTCAATGATAGCAATAGAAATAATAGTAAAGTTAGGTAACATTGGTGAAAATAAATTGAAATTTTATGAGTGCATAAGAAGGTAGCTGAATGGAGTAACATTGATTTAAGGATAAATTAATGAATGCTTGAATGTAGTAAAATTGATTAAAGCATAGCCACAGAATAGATTATTCCATGGCCTCACCTATATGTTTTTATCACTTCCTTGAACCTTCTCCAGTGTCAACACAAAGATTTTCTTTCTCTCATCTCACTTTCACAGACATTAAGATCACAGCTCTCCTTGGTGATCCTGTTCTCTTATTGCTACACTCACACTGGGTTCTTAAATTCAATTGGTTCTGGGATACCATCATTGATATCATTGGGCTTATCAATGACCTTCTAGCCTCAAGAACATTTGCTCCCAAGGAGCACATGGCCAACTTGAGGACAGAAAAGGTCTTTATCCTCATCTACAGCGAACCTAAGAAAAAAAATACAATGATAATCTGATAATACTATGGTTACTAAAAAATGAAATTAGGGTATATGACATTTATTGGAATGCAAAAAGGCAGTTTATATGTCATACAAACAGCTTGCTGGACACCAATATTAAATTTCTGGGCAAGAGCAACTTGACTGAAATACATACAAATATAAAACAAGTACAGATCATTAAATTCACAGCATCTGAAAAGAACTATGAAAGAATTAAATATAAAGCAAAGACATCTTGCACAAAGAAGTATTTGGGAAATTTTCTGCCTATGTGAGTAAAGCGACAAAATGAGCTTTGAGGTGTATTCAGATCATTACTGAGGACAAAGGGTGGACAGAAAAGCAAAAGATGAAGTTAACAATCATTAAATTCCTATGAGTAGGGAATAAGACACAGAATTCTGTCAACCCAAATCTCAGGTGTTGACACTGACCTTCTTTAAAAGAGCACTTGTAATTCTCAAGTGGTTGAAATAAGCTAGGTAATCAGATAGTGGGGGAAACTGTATTAAAGGTTTCTGTTGTTCTACTTTAAATTTATTGATTTATTCTGATTTGTTATACATGACAGCAGAATGCATTTCAATTCATAGTACACATATAGAGCACAATTTTTCATGTCTCTGGTGTGCACACAGTAGAGTCACACCATTTGTATCTTCATATGTGTACTTAGGGTAATGATGTCCAACTCATTCCACCATCTTTTCTATCCCCTGCCCCCCATCCCCAATATGGATCAGTATGCTTATTTGTTTTTATTTCGTTTTGCCTCTGGCAATATCTGTATCTGAAACAATTCTTATCCTATTTACCAATAACACATAAGTGGAGGGGGCCCCACTCTGGGCTCTACTTTTCTAAGCATTTAATGATTTCAAACCTATGGAACAGGAGATCCTAGAATAACTAAGGCTACCAGCTGCATTCTCTTTGAGTTACCTCTCAGTGTTCATTAAGGAGATGAATGCACACTCTGTTATCATAATTGGAACCTTGTATTTCTTTCTCCTACTAAAATAAATGGGGTTTGAAGTATAAGCAAAGACAATATTTTGGCAAGCGTAAGATCCAGAAACCCATAAAGAGCTCTACTAAGACATGAAGATATATTTTAGCCTACTGGAATTTTATTTGTACGATTTACTATTTAGTCTTTTTTTTCTGTTGCTATAACTGAATACTATAGTCTAGATCATTTATAAAAAAAATTTCTTATGGATTCAGAATCCTGGGAATCCAAGGTCAAGGGACCATATCTGTTGAGAGCCTTTTTTCTGGTATGGATGCTGCAAGTTCCCAAGGCAGCCAAGGACATCACATGGTAAGACAGAACAGCTTTCTAGCTTGGTGCCTTTCCTCCTCTTTTAAAGTCGTGGGAGTCCTACCAGCATGACTTCATCCATTCCTAATTACCAGCCAAATACTATTAATATATGACTTGGAGGATTAAGTTTCTAATGCATGAATTCCTGGGAATACACCTAAACCATAACACCTACTTATTCTTGTACCATCTTTAAGCAAATTTTACTTTGCCTCGAGGTCTGTTTCTTTATCCTTTGTTTTTCTGTTCATAAAACAAATCTTTCAAAGTAGTCACTTATTGATACATAGTTCACTTCAGTTTTCACTGTTCCTACAGGTGTCACGAAGACAGTTCTAGTTCCTTCATACAAAGAATAATTTGTTATTATTAAGATGAACCAAACAGGCTATTTACAGCTATGTAGTGTGTGATCGTAGATATTTGTAAAACTACACTAGAAAACAAAAGGGTCGCAAATACAAAGCAGTTCCCACTTTTCATCCAGGCAGAAAGCCAAACCTAAAATAAGAGAAGTCATATGTATGCATTTGAGAGAATGTAGTCTACATAAGTAAGGATTTTCCTCAAATAATGAAGTTAACTATTTTGATGGCTGTTGGTGGATGATGGAAATGTAATGGCCAGAGTACAAAATTTGAAAAATATTTTTCAAATACCTTGAGGTAACTTTTGAAAAAAAAAATAGCAAGATAAAAGAACTAGGGCATTCATCAAAACTGATTAATGCAAAGAGGGCAGCCATGGTATTTAAAGGTTCACCAGTTTCCCTACACTCAAGTGTAGCTGAAGTTTGTTCCCAGATATTTTTATCCATGTCCCAAAGAATTTTTGACTAAAGAGGAGGAGTCCTGTAGAACTTTCCACCCTCCTCCCCTTCTAAAATTCATTTATGTTTCAAGGGAGTGAAGACAAATGAGTGATGGAGCCCTCTTCTATACGATTCAGTGCACTTCAGATAGATTGTTTAAACACTGGAGATGTTAGGATCAGACTAAAGATCTTCCAGAAATGGTTCTTCATCAGGAACAATTTCATCCCATGATACAGTTGACATACCCAGACACATTTTTCATGGTTATGATTGGATTGGGGAAAGTGTTTCTGGCATCTAATAAGGAGAGGGCAGAAATGGTGCAAAGCATCCTAGGATGCATAAGATAGATCCTGATGAAGAATCTTGGCCCAAAAACCAAATGTAGAGGTTGAGAAATGTTCTAGAACAATCCCCCTGGATCAGCTGTATCTGCTAGAGGATGGTCTTCCTGACACATTAATTTCTGACCTAAAGTGCATTCATTACAAACATCTCTTTGGAGCTACATTCTTTCTACAATATCTGTTCCAATTGGTTTATGGATGCTGTATAATCTTCCCAGTTTTGAGCCGGGAAGTCCTATATGTAAGCAAATATTTAAAGCTCCTGGCCCAGCTTCCCTATCCTAGTAAACCCGACTTTCAGAACCTAATCTGCTATGTCCTAAAACGTAAGAGAAAGAAAGAGTTGGGGCTCTGTCAGTTGTTATTTGGGGCTTTTCTCAGCCCACCTGGAATATTCTAAATCAAATGAAAATAATATTCGGAATTTGCTTCTATCCTGTCCAACAAGTGTTTTGAATGACACTAAAAACATTTCAATAGCTTGAACATTCAAATTTTATATTATTCTGTGCATGAATTTCCAAACTAATACATTTAAATAAGAAAGCAATTATCATAACAATTTAAAATTTTTCATTTCTTTAAAGCATTTAAATATGTACTTTTCAAAAATTTCAGTGCAAAGGATGAACTTTCTGGTCTTAGGAATGAAAAGCAATAAAACTCTGGGATAGTATATTATGTTAGTTGTGAAATGTTATTTTTCTAATCAATCATAGAAATAGGTAGTGTCTGTTTTTTTGCCTGCTTTATTGTGACAACGTGTTTGATTTTTTTTTGTTTTTTTTTTTTGTTTTTGGCAGAGTAAGTAACAAGTTGGAAACTGTTGGTTCTCCAGTTATTCACTTAATTTTTGTGGTTCATGAAATTTAGAATCCCTGTTCTATAACAATGATCCTCTTACAGGAAAATAGTGAAGGCTTTTGTTTAAGCAACTCTAGTGGTTAGGAAACCATGTTTTCTGAAGAAGACGGTGTTGCATCTGGCTGGTCCTATTGGCAAGGATTTTTTTATATTTAGGTATAATATAATGTTTGTAAGCATCTTGCAATTTTGGTATCTCCTCTACTTTTAAGTCAAATGAGTCAAATCCCACTCCTACAGGACAGCACTAAGCCATGGCCTTTCTGGACACCATCTTCTCCAGAAAAGCATTCCCTAGTTCTACACATGACACAACTCAGAGCTCCTCTTGTCATCCTGGCTATTGTCATCTAAATAGTGTGTGAACAAAAATTTTCTGACCACTGAAGCATTGAATAGCGCTATCATTTTTCTGTTTTAGACCTTTCATTTATAATGTACCACTATAGGATAAATTAGATTTGTTGGCAGGCCTTAGTAGTATTGAAACATGAAATTGTAGTCATATCAAATCTAGATATTTAAACAAATTCTTGTTTTAACCCACATTCCTCCTAGTGTGTAACATTCAATTAGTGGTATTTCCATTTGATTCAAGACTGGGATTTAAAAAAAAAAATTCTTACCTCTTAAATTTTATCTTATTATTGTCAGTACTTTGTCCCACCCTGCTGATATTTTTAAAAATATTTGTCTTACAAAATATTTCAAACACATGGAAAATTAGACTAATGAAAATCCTTGTGCCCAAGCCAGATTTAATACATATTAACATTACACCGTTATTTTTCTTTTTCAGAAAAGCAAACACTAAATGTAGTTGCTGCCATACTGGCAACTCAAATCCCATGCCTTTACCTTTCTTCCTGTAAAACCTTTATTTTAAAAGTGCTGTGTCATCTTTATCATCCCAGGTTTAATTACCTAATCCTACATACTCAAATATTCATAGACTATATGTAGTATAACAACTTTTTAAAATACTGTAACATAAGAATCATTCTGTAGCTTTTCTTCCAAAAAAAATTTATTCAGCTTTTGTTTCTGATGCAAATCCTTGTGTGAAAAGTATCTGTTATTTCATGTTTCAACATCTATTTTGTCCACTTCAAAAAATGGTGCAGCAAGTGTCCTTACAAACATCATCTTAAGTCCATGTGTAAAAGTATCCCCAGGGTAAACATCTAGAAGCAAGATTTCTGAGTTATAGTTATGTATCATTTTAATAGATATTTATCATATTGCTTTTCAAAACAATAGTACTGATTTATATTCCAAGCAACAGTATATGGGAGCTTGCTTTAATCTACATCCCTAGCAATACTTGGTATTATGGATTGAATTGTACACTCCTCAAAATTCATATGTGGAAGTCAACTCCCATTGCCTCACAATATGAACTTATTTAGAAACAGTCATTGCAGATGAAATTAAGATGAGGTTCTATTGTAAGAGTGTTGTTCTCTAATCCAGATGCCAGTGTCTGATTGAAAAGGAAAATTTGGACAGAGATATGTGCAGAAGGAGAATACTATTGAAGAAGACAGAGACTGGAGATGACACAGAACTTGAGGAGTCGTAGAGGCAAGGGGAGAGGTGTGGAACAGATTCTCATGGTCCTCAGAGAACCCATTCTGCTAACATCCTGGTCTCAGATTTCTAGGTCCCAGAATGTGTGAATAAATACATTTCTGTTGTTTGAACTACCCAATTTCCTATGATTTGTTGTGGCCATCCTAGAAAACCAACCAATACACATGTTACTGTCTTTTAAAATATTTGCCAATCTGATGGCTATAAAACAATCTTAGTTTTAATTTTTATTTTCTTTCACTTATGATACTGAGCATATATATTAGTTATTTGGGTATTAAAGACTGATCTTTACATGTTTTGTCTACTAAGTATTTTACTTCCAAATTTTGGGGTTTTTTTATATAAATAATTTGAAGTATTGAATAATGAAATGGGTTCTCTCTATCATGACTGAAGATGTTTCCAACCCTGTCATAAATATCTTCTAATTCTTCTAAAGTCTTGCTTTTCACAATTTGTTTTTTAAATCACCTAGATTTGAATTTTATATGTGGAATGCGAAAGAAATTTATTGTTTTATCCATTTGGATTCTCAGCTATCCAAGCACTATTTGTAATTCTCATTTTTTGGTTCATTACTCTGAACTACCACTTCTTTCATAGTCCATGTTCCCACACGTGCGTGTGATGGCTTTCCATGCTCTCTGTTCTATTCCATGTATCTATTTGTTTAATCCTGTTCCAATACTATAGTGTTTAAATTATCATAGCTGTGTAATAACCCTTCCCATAGTTTTTTTTTCTAATTTTAAATTTAGGACCATTTTCTTCTCAATTTTTAATTTCACTGCATTATCATTAGAAAACATGATTAATATCATATTGACTCTAACAGAATGTTAAAATAGGTCTCTGAAGCCAAATTGGAAGTATCTATGTTAAAGTAATGGGATAAATATCTTTGAAGGAATTGCTGACTAGCTGGTGAGAGGACACAGTCACTCCCTGAAGGACAAATACATGAAGGTTAGAGAGGCCAGGAGAGAAAATTTCCACAGTTAAACAGTTTAGGGGTACTATAGCATTTTCTTTCCAATGCCCTATAGAAGGAAAAAAAGGGGGCAAGTCCTCTTATGACTTGTAGAGGCTGTAAGAAGCCACTGAAGAGCTTGGTGCCAGTCTTGTGGAGCTCAAGTAGCAAAGGTTCTACTAGAAAGAAGGGGAGACTTCCCACGGGGGGCAGAAACTGGCTGGGGAGGAACGGAGGCATTGCCTGTGTCAGGGAGCAAAGCCAGATGTTTCCAGGTGGCGAACCTCAGAACACTTAACAACCCACAAGACAAACATCTGAATGATTATGAAAGAATAACCAATGCTTCTTAAACTCTAGAAACTAAAAGGGAAAAGAGCGTTTCCAAACTCATAGTGTGAAGCCAATATTATTCTGAACCCCAAACCAGACAGATATCAAAAAAGAAAACAGATACATATCATTTATAAATAGACATAGAAATTCTCAATAAACAAACCAAACTCTGACAATATATAAGATGTGTGGTTCACCAGGGTCAAGTGGAAGTTATGTTAAGAATGCATGCTTGGAAAGCTACCCAGGTAATACACTGTATTAATAAATGACAAAAGATGCTGAATTTTCAAACTCCTTTTCTCTACCTATTGAAATAATCATTTTTGTCATGAAAATGCTCAACAAATTACTGAGAGAAAGGAATTTTCTAAGCCAGATAAAACATCTTTTGAAACCACACAGCTAACTTCACAAATTAATGGTGAATGAAAGTTTCTCCCAAGATTAGGAGCAAGAAAAATTGTCCTTTTTCCCTATTTGTATTTAACATTACATTGTAGGTTGCAGCCAGAGCAATTCGGCAAGAAGAGAATATTAAAGGCATCCAGATTGGCAAGGACTTGTATACTTTAAAAATGACATGACTCAATTAAACATGGGCAAAGGCTTACACATTCCTCCAAAGTAGTATACAAATGACTAATAATCACATGAAAAGATGCTTAACACATTAGTCATTAGGAAACAAAACCACAGTGAAGTACTACATCCCTCCTAGTAAGATGGCTATAATGTAAAAGACCACAAGTGAGTTTAGCAAAGGTGTGGAAAACCATCATGTATCATTGGACATTCTACTGTCATGTATAACTAATTAAATTTGAAAAAAAGAAAATAAAGTATTATATCTATTCAACAGATTATTGTTCAATTATGAAAGTAAATGAAATACTGAAACATGCTACAACATGAATGAACCCTGAAGACAGTACACTAAGGGGTAGAAACCAGAAAAGACAGACCATGTATTACTCCATTTCATTATATAAAATGTCCAGAAGAGGCAGATGCAAGGAGATAGAAAGCAGATTGGAGTTTCCAGGGGCTGGGAGGGTACTGGATGGGTAAAGGTTTAACTTTGGGTAATAGAAATATTATGTAACTAGACCTAGGCCATGACATCACAGATTTTTTAATATCCTAGAAACATCCAATCATATTTTTATGGTACATGAAGTATATCTCATGAAAACTGATCAATGTAATTTGCTACATAAAGAAGGGAAAATGGGCTCAAGTATAGCTTGGTGGTGGAACACTTGCCTAGCATGTGTGAGGCCCTGGGTTCAATCCCTAGCACCAAAACACAAAAAGGAAAATAATATGATCTCTTTAATAGATTTAAAAAAAAGAAAAAGTTGATTATAAATTAGAAATGGAAGGAAACTTACTAGTTTATATTTAATACATAAAAACACAACTATGATTAATAGTATACTTAATGAAAAAAATTAAGACATTCCATTATAATGATGATATAAGGTGTAAGTCTTGTAAGAAAATGGCATAAAAATATTGTTGCTTCTAGATAATGTTATCTACCTAGAAAAATCATCTGAGTTAAAGAAAATAAGAGTGTAGCAAGATTGTCAGGGAAAAAAAGTCCATTTACAAAAATTAAAGGCATTCTCTATACCAGTAAAAAAAGACAACCAGAAAACACAATAAAAAAGATATTTCCCATCACAACCAGATTTAAGGTATTTGAGGAATTATCTTTATTAAGAACACAAAATTCCACTTTTAAAAATGTTAGATGTTGGTAAAATATGTAGGCAATTATCTGAACAAGTGGGGATATATTCTATGCTCTTGGATGAGTTTACTTATAATGTTATAAATTTTTCCTAATTAAATCTATAAACTCTCTGGACTACCATAACAATTCTACTTAAAACTTTTAAAAATTATAAAACAGATTCTAAAATTTACATGGGCAAATAAAAGTGTACAAATAATTAAGTCAACCTAAAAGATGGCTTAAATATATCATCGCCTCTCGGAACACAGAAAAAGCAATGGATAAAAATCCCTCACTCCTTCCTGCTTAATGTGGCAGTCAGAGAAATTCTCACTCAACCAGCACCAGAAAGGATGCTCACTGTGACCACTGTCTTTGTTTTTCTAGATGTTCTGACTAATTACATTTAAAAAAAAAAAAGTCAGGAAACCTGGATATAAGAGGGTGAAAAAAAATTTCTATTTCAACACTCTCTGCTTCTAAAA
Source organism: Ictidomys tridecemlineatus (assembly GCF_052094955.1). Lineage (NCBI taxonomy): Eukaryota > Metazoa > Chordata > Mammalia > Rodentia > Sciuridae > Ictidomys > Ictidomys tridecemlineatus. The sequence goes on from NC_135483.1 coordinate 30,186,150, forward strand.
CTCAAGAGAACTAATTGAAAGATTATTAGTGATGAAAATTCACTTCAGTAAAGAATCTAAAAAGAAGTATTTCCCAGTGAAAAATCCTTCTGATTTTCTAACAGAAGGAAAATAACAAATTTATAACAATAAATGACCTTAATATAGTAAGCATAACTAGACAATTTTTCTAAAGAAAATTTACATTAAATAAATGACAGTGCCAAATACTGTAAAGACATCCAGTTTTCTGGAATAAATGTTTAGATTAAACCCAAAGACAACAAAAACATGTATTTAAATTTATCTGAATATCACATACTTCTTTTGATAACTCATTGAACAAACTTGTGCACAGGCCTTGATGCCTACTCTGAAGAGAAATCCCTTCTGGCCTTTTGGGACCAATCTGAGGATATCAAATGTAGGGCTCCAGGGAGGAGACCTCTTTACTTTTTATGTGAAGTACATTTCTTATGAAATGTTCATAAAAAACTTAATATTTGAGAAGACCTTAAGTCAAAGGCATAATTTGAATATATAGCTATAAGAGGCACAGTTCATGCTAAAGAAATAGCAATGGAAAATCGGGAGCAGGGAGGCAAAGAATTTGACTTTAGTTTGAGGAACAAAAGAAGAAGAAGAAAAATCTAGTTATTAAAAGCAAAGAAGTTAGTTTAGATAACAAGGTCAGAATAATTTAAGCTATAAAAATTTACATGTGCTTTGCTATTTTTTCTGGAAATTGGGAATTTGTAGTTCAGGTCATGGAAGATCTACACCAAAACAGATTCCATCAAAAAGAATACTGGAGCTACCAAGAAAAGTTGAACCAACAGCCTACCAAAAAAAAAAATTGACTATAACAAAGAAATCTGCTGGAGGCTATACAATTCCCAGGAATTTTGCATGCTGTAACAATGAGCAGCAGATGGTATTAAGTCCAAAGAACATCAGTAAATAAAATAGCCAATGGTTTCAATCAGTTGAAAAACTGGAATGTTAACTCCAAATCCTATGTAAACCAGTTTCCACAGAGAATTTTTTTCTTTTTAAATGAAAACATATTTGCATTTTGATGGCACATTTCTTCCAAGGCTCTCAAAGCATTTCCATGGGTAGGTTTTTCAGCTTTATGAGTCATCCAGGGCAGATCACTTTCAAGTTGGTATTATGGTGTTCTTTTCATTATACATGCAGAGTGCATATTTCAGGTACCCTGCATTTGTGGGGTTTAGTGCTAACTTCCCTGGGAAAGTAACCACAATTTATAGCAATATTTCTATCTGAAAGTGAATATACGACTAAGGTGCAAACAAAAATATAAGCAAGCTAGAACACAACAATCTTAAAAGCGTATTGCCATAAAATGCATCCAGTTGAATCCTAGTCAAAGCTTTTTGCAGACTAAGAGGGTTGGCACAAATTCATGAATAGTAATAGATAGATTATGCAAAAATTAATGCAACCCACAGAAAGCCATTTATATTAACTCCACGGTAAAATAATTTCTAATTAGGGGTTATGTTCTAAAAGAAAATGCTTAAGGAGAATAATGAGTATTGCCAACATTACCCTAAATATCCCCCAAAGCCACCCATATTGTACATTAGGGGTTTGGGGGCGCTCTCTCTCCAACCTGAGATCAACTGCTGTTTTGTTTCTGCTTTTTGGGTTTTTGAGAAGGTGCCAAGTAATTAGCTAATATAAAGGTCCATATTGAGCTAGATAAAAGTTAGATGAATTTTAAAATAACTAACTTGTGTAGTTGAACTTGGATAAGAGAAATGACAACTCCACTTCCCTAAAAATATTCTACTTGTTTAGGATTCACTCCCTTGTAACTTGAGTCAACAAAATATCTTTAGGCACTAACCTAACCCTTCTTACTCTCCCTTTTATTTTCCTTGTCTCAGTCTCTTCTCATTTCTCTTTCAGCCCATAGGTCCTATAAGGCAGGTGCTAATTCCAAAGGATCTAATGGGAAAAAGTACATTAGGACAGCCAGCCTCAACCATTCACTAGTGGGAGATACTAGGTAACTACAAGTTAATGTCTTATTTATATGATTTAGAAGAAAATACATAAATTATAGACCATATGTCTATGTATAAAATGGTACCCATTTTAACAGATAAGGAAACAACTGGAAATTACGATCGATTATTTTAATTCAAACTTTTCTAACTTTAGAATCAGACTCCTTCACTACTCCATATCCAAAATACAATAGTCAGAGACAACAGGATCTTCCTCAAGATCTACTGTACTGTATTCTGACCTAAACACATTTATTTACCAAATGAGAAATCCAAGCCCTTTTGTCTTCTGCCATCTGTCTGAAGAATCTATGCCTAAATTACCAAATCTGAAAGTTCCCCATCTATTCTGGGTCACGGAAAATACATATGAGAACTAAATTACAACACATGATGAATGGAGATAAATTCAACTCAAATGTACCAACAAGAACAAATAATTATTTCCTGCATATCTATCACATGGGAGTGTTAAGAAAATTTTGCTTATAAACACCTCACTATCTCTTTCAAATGAGATTGGTATTATAATCTTACTATAAACATTCTCTTATTTTAATAAACTGAAAATAGTAAAATAATTTGATAAAAATCATAATTTTAAGGAATAATCTCAAAAATAAAATGAATGTAAAACAAATTGAGAAAATGAAAAGAACTCTAAATTCAGTAATATAGGAAAAGATTTCAAAGGCACTGCTTCCTTTCTATTCCAACTATCTTATTCTTGCTTATAATATTTTAGGATTTCTACAGAATTCTTGGATTATGATGCTTTCTGAATATAGAAGTTCTATTCTTAGGTCCTGGTAAATTCATAGCAATAACAAAATGAATGTGAAATTGATTCTTGATCAAGAATTATTTCTGTCACTTAAAAATAGTTTGTACTCTACTTGTTAATACTCTTTAGAATTTATACTTAGTCTAGTTACTAAAAATTCCAAGTATTAAAAGGAATCACTAAAACATGTTTATGGATTTTTTTCCTGATCACAAGAATATGCATATGCTTCTAAAAAAAATTCCATTAAAATATATAGCATAAACAGATGTTCCATAATCCCCCTTAAAATAATCCCTATTTCATTTAAACAATGTGAAGTTCTATGGTAGGGGGAAAAAAAAACAGTAGGCAAGTTGCTGATTAAATTTGGTTTTAAGTAATTCACAACTCTAGTTTTAGAAAAGTTTACTTTGGAAAATATTTTTGATTGTCAGTTAAGATGAGGGTTCAAATTCTTTATCTTTGGACAAATACTGATTTAACAAATACCAATTCTCTATTCAACAAATATCCATTTGACATATACTGATTAAACACTAAATTTCATGCACCATTCTAAATGATGGGATGGAAGCAAACAAATGTAAATTCCTGACCTCAGAGAAAATATATTCTTCTGTTCAGGTCCTTGGCCCATTTATTGATCACTCTAGTCAGAATGGCAGCTATTATGAATACAAACAACAGTAAGAGTTGGCAAGGATGTGGGGAAAAATGTACATTCAGATACTGCTGGTGGGTCTACAAACTGGTACATCCAATAAGGAAGGCATATTGGAGATTTCTTGGAAAATTGGGAATGGAACCACCATTTGACCCAGCTATCCCTCTCCTTGGTCTATACCCAAAGGACTTTAAAACAGTATCCTACAGGAACACAGCCACATCAATGTTTATAGCAGCACAATTCAATAGCTAAACTGTGGAACCAACCTAGATGTTCTTTAATAGATAAATGGATAAAAATATGGCAAATATACACAATGGAATATTACTCGGCAATAAAAGAGAATAAAATCTTGGCATTTGCAGGTAAATGGATGGAGTTGGAGAATATAATGCTAAGTGAAGTTAGCCAATTCCAAAAAAACAAATGCCGAAATGTTTCCTCTGATATAAGGAGGCTGATTCATAGTGGGATAGGGAGGGGGAATGTAGAAGGAATAAAGGAACTCTAGATAGGGCAGAGGGATGGGAGGGGAAGGGAGGAGTATGGGGTTAGAAATGATGGTGGAATGTGATGGACAATATAACCCAATGAACATGTATCAAGACATGAATTGGTGTGAATATACTTTGTATACAGCCAGAGATATGAAAAAAATGTGCTCTATATGGGTGAAAAGAATCTTAATGCATTCTGCTGTCATATAAATAAAAAACTAATAAAAATAAAGAAAATACTTCTAGTGAAAGAGGGAGACTAACAAAAATATTTTTAAAATACTATACAGTACTTTAAAAGGTGGTAAGTGCTTTGAAGAAAAGTAGAGTAAGAAAACAGTACAGAAAAGAGTAAGAACTATTGTAATATTGCATAATGTGGTCAGGGAAGACCTTATGGATAGGATGACAAATGAGTAAAAAGCTGAAGGAGATGAAAAACAAGCCAGTCATGCCTGTGTTTGAGAAATGACTCGGACATTTCACAGGTACCTTTAGTTACTATCTCAAAACAAGAAGTTTTAGCAATAATTATTCATTTTCATTTGCAACTTAGATTTTTGTTAAAAAAAGGAATTTTAGCTCAATCAATCTGAAAATTATGTGCAATCATACTTTAACTAATAAATCAATTTTTTAAATATTTGTTTAAGTGGACACAATAACCTTATTTTTATGTGGTGTTGAGGATTGAATGCAGTGCCTCACGATGCATACTAGGTGAACGCTGTATCACTGAGCCCCAGCCCTCAAGCTATTCTTAATAATTATTTGAGGGCTGGGGATATGGCTCAAGTGGTAGCATGCTCACCTAGCATGCGTGAGGCCCTGGGTTCGATTCTCAGCAGCACATGAAAATAAAGATATTGTGTCCACCTAATATAATAATAATCACTTGACAATCATTTTATTCTGTTTGGAAACTCAACACAACGTGTGAAGTAATCACAATTTAACTTCATTGGAATTGTGTCCAAAATTATGGATTCTCATGCATTAAGCCTATGAGAAGGTCTTGCAGCATATGTGCAGGGATATTTGGTAATTGATTCTCATGTTGTGTTAAAGAGATAAGAAGGAATGGCAAATGAGCTGCAGAGGACATTTCTATCAAATGCTTAGCTACTACCTGACTGTTAAATATTACCACTCAGGATAGTTTAAGGAAAAAAAATCCAGAAATACACAACCAGACTTTTATGTGGTATGTTCTAATTTTTGAATGATGGCAACTTTCATTTAAAACAATCATGCTACACTGATAATAAACAGCAAGACTTAGCTCTGTTGTTTCCATTTGAAAATCTTCAGTGTGGAATTAGGAGCATGTGTAATGAGTAAAAATATATCTTCCCCAATTCCCACTACCTTGCCCTTCACCTGGCCAGACTATCAAGACCCTTGGACTTTGGGGATAGATAAATGTCAGATTCAGATAAGCTAAATAAGGAAAATTTCAAATGGACCCCCAAACCTAGAAATGGCTTATTCCTCACTTTCCAGATAGACACTCAAAAGATCACAAGACCCTCACTATCAAACAATGGATATAGGAGAACACTACAAAAACTTAAAGTCATAGGACAAAGCTGTGATGTCCCATAGAAAGATGCTTTCAAGTCAGTGATGGCCAAGGATGCTGTGGAATGAACTCCTGGAAAAGGACTTGGATTCTAGCAACTGTGTCCATTTCTAAAGAAATTGGACAGTAGCTGAGATCACCATCCTATCTGACCATGCTGTCAAGAGAACCAGGTCTATGCTCTAATGCCCACTTCCTGCCCAGGCTGTATGAGAGAGGCCAGTTGGGAAAGAAAAATCATCTGAAGAGAGAAACAAGTTTGTCTTTCTTTAGGTGCAGCTGCTCCTTAAATTTGGACCCTCTTACCAAGGAGGTATACAGTATCTTCACTACCTTCTCAGACAAATTTTCACTCTAGTCTACTCCCATGGACAGTTCTCAATAGCAAGGGGGTAGTTGTCCATGCACAAATAACAAACTAAAAAAATCTAGGCATCCTGTAACTTCTTACCATTCCTGGTGTCATGTCTGCACCAAAGTCATGGGTGTTTCTTCCTTGGGGGATGAAGCAGACAGCTGTTCTCTTTCTGGAGCAACTGACATTACAAGAATTCAGGAGGCAGTATTTTGGAGCAAAGCTGACCTTGGAAGCAGAGGAAGATAGCTTCAGAGCAAAAATGAGGCTAGAATTGCTTTAGAAGTCAGTGATAATATCAAGTGCCATCCTATGGACAAGAACATCCAAATTCATCGCCATGCAATTGCCCTCAACAAGGTCCAGTCAAAGACGGTTACTTTTTCCTCCATAGGGAATACCCTTATGAGTGTGCCCTCAATAATCTGATTTTAAATGATCCCCTGCCTTCTATGCAACCAGGTTATTAGCAATGGCTCATGAAAATGCAGCTTAGATTTCAGCCCATTAAGAAACAATACTGAGAACCAACAGAATTTGTCATCATTAAGATTAATGGATGTAGTAGCTAATTGACTATAACCTCAGCAGAGATAACAACACATTCCCTGATGGGATAGTTTATCAAGTCTAAAGTCAATAGTCTTTCTGAGCTGGGAGTTTAGGTAAAACAGCTATGCATGCATTTTTCTTCCTAAGTGATGGACAGCCATCTACTTGTAGTGTTAACTGATTCTTGGAGGATATTGGTTTTATTCCTTGACTTAATATGCCTTTTTACAGGAGAGCTTTCTCAATTTTTTTCTACAATATGGGACTTCAGCTCTGAAAGTTCCCATTATAGAAAGGGAATATGGATTTATACAAAGTTTTTCTTTAATGAAAAAATTCTCCACGAAATCTGATGAGGTAAATAAATGTCAGTTATATCAATTTAAACAGATTCCAAAAACTTTATTAGCAGACTAACTTGTAAACGTTCACTCTGTATAACCTTAGCAGGTTTAGGTAGAATAGAAAGCTCCTACAGGTGTACTCAGCATCAACCCATCACGCCTTCATATCGATCTTAGACAATACAAATTCCCTTTGCCAATTATGCAGCATGCAAAAATAAAAAAACAGGAATCATGTTTCATCTAAAAGGTAAAGAATATCCCCAAGTAATTGTGACCTAGGTCTTTGAACTATGGCTATTACCAGTCTCAAATTGAAAAAATAGAAATTTATTGAGGAAATCCTCAGATCTGTGAAATGAGTTTCCTGGGCTCTTTGGAGAAAAGAGCAACTTTAAGGATTTCCCACTCAGTCAGCTATTCCCACCAAGAGAGACAAGGTCAGGACCCCCTAGCAGTTTTTTAGTTTGAAGGAGTTCCCACATGGAAATCAGGATCAGTTTTACTAGATGGTATGGAAAGTCACAGGAGGGTCTTTCAAGAGCTCCATTTCAAACCACCTCCATAAATGAGACTGGATTGTCAAGTCTTTGAGCTCTTTTCCTGCATTTACTTTCAAAAGTTCAGGGATTTGCCTATTTAACATTCAGGTGAGAATGAGCAATGCTAAAGGGATTGCTTTGTTCCACGATTATGACTGTTCTAACAATTTGCTCTAGCTGGTAGCTTAATTTTTTTAGTTTTTAGTTGTAGATGGACATAATGCCTTTATCTATTTATTTATGTGGTGCTGAGGATCAAATCCAGTGCCTCATACAGGCTAGGCAAGCGCTCTAATGTGGAGCTACAACTCTAGACCTAATTTGTCTTCTTGATTATACACCCAACACTTATTTCCTTGCATCCTTCCTAGGTTCATTTCTTTCGCTTCTGTATCTCTACAAGCTTTCCTGTATCTCCTGAAAGTTTGAGAAGCTAAGAGTTGCCTCTTTATCCATCCCTTTTCATAAAAGCCTTTGTACCATTGTAAGTGATAAAACCTTACAAGGAACTTTGGCCCTCTACTCAACCCCCTTTGCTTTTCTAATTGCTGCGATCAGAAAAGTATTGTCCTTTCAAGGATGCCCTGTCTCCATGAACTTTGTCAATGGAGGTATCACCTGCGGTTTAGAAGTACTATCTCATCCTTATACAGACTGGAGTTCCAGGTGCTTCCAGGTCAAGAAACCATGACTCGCTATTCTCTCTTCTCTTCATGGCAGATTCGTGACTTCAGGGCTACAGCAATTCCCAAGACTCAATCACTCTACCACAGACCATCCCAACTCAGCCAAGTGGTCCTTCATCACCTCCTAAAGTATGTTTCTCATTTGAGGAAGAGAAATCTAACCCCTTTGAGACTTTGAGAAGACCACATCACTAGAACGAGTGGACAGTGTCTTGCATCGGGGACACTGAACATGCCAGCAGCAAGGGTAATTATCACAACATACATGCCCGCTCTAAGAAACATATGCCTTCAGGGGTGTCAGATAAGAAGCACTTAGACATCTGAAGGAAAGGCATATGAGTCAACCATGGCTGGGATCTTGGTAGGTTTTGGTCCAGCACAGGAATCCCTTCCTTATGCTTATGTAGAAGTCTTGGAAAAGGGCAACATGATCTGAATGATTAGGCCTTGGTGGAAAGAGAAATCTCCCGTTTTCTCACATCAGTGGGAAGTGGGCTACACGTGAGCTGACTCATAGGATTCCTTACTGAGCCACAGACCCATCCAGTGGACGTATTTCTTACTTACCGGAGTTTACTTTCTAGCCCCCGAGGCTCACAAAACAGCCTTCCTATCAGAAACATGTCTCTGTCGCCAATAATGTGACTTGTTGGCACTTGGAGCTATTGCCTAGCATCATTTTAAGAGGATTTTTAAAGCTGCATCTTAATAGTTACAATCTGGAGGGAGAAAGGAAGGATATTTTACCATCTAGGCACCATATCACACTGCTCCCCGATTTCTGGAGTTGGCAAGATTCACCCCAGAGTCAGTTGCCACCTCAGCAGGAAATGCCAGGTCTTTTGGATTGCTCCTGTCACACTCCTTCTTGGGTTATGTCCAGCCCCATTATTGCCTTCTAGGGGATGCCAAAATTCTGGGAGGTGATGTGTATTTTGATAGTCCAACGCCCCAAGGCTTTTAGAGGTTATGCCAGATCATGTCTTTTCTGGTATCTATCCTATCTCTTGCTCAACAACCCCAGAAAAAAAAAAATGAAACTGCTTTGTACGGTTAGATAGAGAAGGACTCCTCGAAAATGGATGGTCCTGGATTGCATTATGTTAAGCAAAATAAGCCAAACTCAGAAAGTCCAGGGTCATATGTTTTCTTTCATATGTGCAAACTAGAGAGAGAAAAGGAGAAAACAAAAGGCATGTGTGTGGGATCTCATGAAAACAAAAGGGAGACCAGTAGAATAGAGAAAGGGGACCACGAGATGGAGAAGGGGAGGGAAAGGGGAATTACTGGGGAATGAAATGAATTAAATTACATTGTTCTATTGTGTGGGTACAAATATGTAATGATGACTCCAAGATTCATGTAATAGCAATGCACCAATAAAATATCTTTGAAAATCATATAGAGAAAAGGAAAGAAAAGAGGACTCTTCATAGATCCGGGCATCTATATGAGGACAAGGGAATAATTCTGGGCTGAATTCAGGTCAGCCATAAAAGGCACAATTTTCTACAGCCCTGGAAAGGTCCAAGAACAAAGGCTTGAGTAGAATACAAATGCAGCCAAGAGAACACACAATATGAAGACTGGTTAGAAGAGATAAATCAGTTTTGAGTTATATGGACTATCTGGGACCAATCTACACAACAAGTGATTGGATGGGGGCCATCACGAATAAAGGGAAACCCAGCCCAGCCTCCTTCAACATCCTTGCAGATTGTCACACATGATAAGCCAGAACCAATCCTGGGGAATTAGGAAAACACTGAACTGATTTTCAGATAGCATGTGGAGTGGTAGTTGATTAGAAATTAACAAAAACAAAACTAGTGGGTTAGTTTTCCTCTATGTGTAACCAACAGCCCACATTTAGCGACTTAAAACAATATACTTATTGACTTGCAGTTCTTCAGGTCAGAAGTTTAGCATGCCATGGCTAGTTTCTCACCTTAGAGCACCACAAGACTGAAATCAAAGTGTCAGCCAGGCTGAATTTTCCTGGCTGAAGGGGGAAAAAAAAATAGTCTACTTCCAGTCTCTTTCCTATTGCTGATAGAAATCTCAGTTCTGTTTAGTTGCAGGACTGAGATTCCTTTTTCCTTGCTGGCCTTCATCCAGGGACCTCTCTTTGTTTCTCAGGAAAGCTCACATTCCTTGCCCAGTGGCTCCTTCCAATTTCAAGCCATCTTTTTGTGCTTCAAAACTACGACTTCCCTATGTCAGGCCTGTAGATCCAGGTTTAAAGCATTCATGAATAGATGAGGCCCACCTGGATAAACTCCCTTTCTGAAAACCAGCGTGCCATTTAACATGGTTGAATCATAGTGTTAATATCATAGTCATAGTACTCAGGGATTTTTATGAGGCTTAGATTTAAGGAGCTAGAAATTCTGGGAAACACCTTAGAAGTCTATCAGAACTACCGATTTATTGTGTTCCTGAGTTAACAGACTAAAAGATATATTTTTACATGTATACTTAGATTGTGAAGTCCTTAGGGCCAGCAACTGTTTTCCTAATTGGTGTATGACATAAAGAAGCTGCTCAGTAATAATTTGATCATTTGAATAGGATGCAAGTGCTCCAAGTAAGTATGAGGAAAACAGCAGCACACTAGCACACACCACTGACCCATCACGAATACCTTTACAAAACTGTAATCAACATTTAGTTACCTTTATTGTCCCTTTTATCTTTTTCTTGCTTTCCTGCTTGCTTCATTTTCTTTTTGCAACTACTTCCTTTATTTTCCTTTCTCCGGCTGATGCCTAAGAACAGTCATCATTGGAATGAGAACAAAAAATCCAGACTCTAAACTCCAGCATTGTCAAGAACTGGCTGGTCTCTAACAAGATTCTTAGTCCTTCTATGCATTCATTTGATGGCTGAGGAAAGCATGAAGAGTAGTAGTATATTGAATCACATGGTATAATGGAGAGACCCTCATGAATTTAAATCCAGGCTTCTCTAGCTACCAATAGTGTGGCTTTGGGAAAACTCTCAAACTAGCTAATTCCCAGTCTCTTAATATTACCTGGGAATAATGATAGTACCTGTGCTGACAAGAGTATTACCATGATTATGCATAATAAGCACTTAGTAATGTGATAGACATTGTTATCAATGATGGCTATTATTTTTATTAACCATATAAACAGTTTTTTTTTCATTTGATCTGATTTTATTCATGGCTAAAATTGATATTCTTCTTAGTTCCTTTAGGAACAAAGTAGCTTTAGCAAAATCCATATTATACTAGTGTATATTTTAGACCCTACTTATCTCATCACCAATCAACCAATATCTCATTCTTTGGTAATAAGAATGCTCTCCTTCTAACATGAGTTTGTGCTTTTACTCCCCCAGATCTGATTAGCTTTTCTGTCACTTTGGGAATCTCATCAATTTGTCAAGATTTATTTGCTGTATAACTTTTCACCTATGAGTCTATCTAATACATATTTAGGAGGCTCGTGTACCTTCAATAACATGAATAACAGTAAACTAAATAAAGCACTAGAATATCATTTTTGTCCGTCTCTAAACTGCAGGTGACCAACTAAATGCAAGTAGCCATGGAAACAGGAAGGAGAAAAATATTAAGCATAAGATCATATAAAACAAAGAACTCAGGAGAGACAAGTAAACCAATGAAAGCTATGGAAAGCCGAATGATAACTGTGCCTCTGCCAAGGATGTCTATATCCCAGTTCTCTAAAGCTAGGAATCTGTCACCTTATATGGCAAAAGGGACTTTGCAGATGTGATCAAGGATCTTGAGACAGGAAGATCACCCTATATGATATAGTGAGTGCAATGTTTTCACAGGGGTCCCTGAGAGGGTGGGGAGGCAAGACAGTGAATGTCAGAAGGCATAGGGCTACCAGGACTCAACCTGCTATTCCTAGCTTTCAAGATGGAAAGGAGCTATGGGCTCAGCAATGTGGCAGCCTCTCAAAGTTGGAAACAGATTCTCCCCAAGAGTCTCCAGAAGGAATGCAGCCATGTGATATCTCGATTTTAGCCCAATGAGTCTCCTCTCAGATTTTTTTTTTAACCTACAGATATGTAAGGTAATAAATTTGTTTATTTAAGCTACCAAGTTTGTGGGTAATTTGTTACAATAGCAATAGGAAATTGAAACTGAACAGGTATCCAATAACTACAGTGACACTTAGATGGCAGCCCTTTCATCAAGAAAAACCAGCGTAGATATCACAGGAGCCAGTTATAGTACATTGCTGCTGAACAGCTTCCATTCACTGTTTTAGGCTCCCAACAAGAACATTTTGCATTATTTTTCTACTGTCCTTTATTGCATCACAAAAACACCATTAAGATGGGCCAGTCAGAACTCATTTCTTAGAAACAAGAGAAATAGTCTCTTTTGCCATGGGCATTGTAACAAATGCACTCAAGTGCCACCAGGATCATTTTCTTCTCACCACAGATATTGATCACACACATACATGCAAATACAAATTCATATAGTATAAAATATATACATATACACATATATAAATGAAAATAAATGGGGGCAGGGGGAGTATTTCCAAGCTCCATACCACCATCTAGTTTCTGGCTCAAATCTACTCTGAGGCCAAATTGCATTCCTGCCTTTCATTCCCATGAAAATGTTCTCATTCATGAACAGTTGCATAAGCCAACTTCAGGTGGTTTCTTTTAGTTAGAATGCAGAATGTCCTAAAAATTGCAGATAGAAAGAGAAGTGCTGGCTTGACTTGAGACTTCTATCTAAAAACCTATGAGCTAATGAGCCATAGTCAACTCTACCGTGTAAGAACTGGTGACCTGGATGGAAAAGTATATAATACACTATTATTTAAATTTTTAAAATAAATCATTAAGACCAAATAGATACCATTTCATAAAGTGCAAATGCCAGATGAAAATGTGGCAATTGAAAAAGAATAGTCAACATCTAATCTTAGATTCTTTGGATGCCATGGGAAGATGAAGTGCATAAAAGGGGGTCAGAATGAAAAGTCAATATGATTTTGAAGAGATCCTTTTGTGAAGAGAACTCTTAGAATGACACGGAATGCTGGGAAACCTGGCCCCTAAATGCAAATACTGTGGAACCTGTCCACACACCTCAAGACAGTGAGGAGAGAGTCCAGCCAGACTCTGTAGAGAATTCAATCTATGATCTGGAACTGTGGGCATAGAAAAGTAGGATGCTAGTAGCGTTAAAAACAAAATGGAGGAATGTGGGGCAGTAGGCTAGAGTATGTTCTATGCAGAAAGAAAAATAGAAGATGTCAGACCACCTGACTTGGTGCTTTGGTTGTAGAGCCAAGATCTTTGCCATGTCACTGGGACTGGGTGCATCCTTAGCATTATGCTGGAGCAAAATAAGTGTGTTTCCCCATTTGCCCTAAATGAGAAAGAGCTAGTAGGAGGTCACCTTGTGTGTTCTAGAAAGGTAAAGGAGGTTTGCAGCAAGAGGCTAGAGATGGAAGCATGTTCCTGGAGGCCACAGAAAGAGGTTTAAGTGATTAGTTATGGTGGACAATCAATCTCCTAATATTCTGGAAGGAGCTGTAAGAGTCAACTGTAATGGTTCCAAGTCTAGAGGGCACAAAGCCATCCAGCCAAGAAGCATCTGTTCTCTTACCTCTCTTTTCTCCCCATGCTTCAACCCTATTGGGGTAGGGATCCTCCACTGAAAGGTAGAGTAAGCAGGAGTGCATGTGGTGAGTAGTCGTGGCTATCAGTGAAGACTCTTAATAAAAAAAAGCATCTGATCCAAATTACTTATGATTGTTTTTGTGACATGAATTGACAGCAGGGCAGTCTAGTATCAATAATGGAGGAAAGTGTGCCCAAGCATAAAGTTTTAAAGGGTTATTTGGGTACAAAGCATCTTTCACATCCTGTGAGTCATGCATTCAATTTGTAAGTTATACCTACAAACCATATATGTAATCTTTGTGATGAATATTGTGTTTTTCAAATTTTAAGTTACCTGCAAATAATTGGGTATGCTGGTTTAAATGCTGTAATTTTATCATGCCCATACATTTAATATGTAGTGAATTCTCCATAAGGAATGGATGGCTATAAGTCTGCATGAAGGCAGTGTAGCAGCTGGGCACAGTGGCACATGCCTATAATCCCATCAGCTCCAGAGGCTGAGGCAGGAGGATTGCAATTACAAAATCGGCCTCAACAACTTAGTGAGGTCCTAAGCAACTGAGCAAGACCCTACCTTCAAATAAAATATAAGAAGGGCGGGGTATGTGGCTCAGTGGTTAAGTGCCCCTCGGTTCAATCCCTGG